>NC_053186.1:10022598-11272598 GCF_905163445.1 Pararge aegeria | reverse complement strand
ATGGCTTAAGGCCATACTCTCGAAAAAAAGCTTAGAGAAAAAGTGTGCAACTGTACGGACTTTTGTCGGTACTTGCGATGTATTACTTGGCAAAGAGAATCTATTTCCACAGTATATGAGTAGCGATTTCTTTTGACTAAATCATTCGAATAACAAATAAAAATATATTGGAAATGTATCTCTTTGTTTATTTGTTTGTTTCTTACATATATTAACCACTTCACTATATAGCTCTCGATGTAAATTAGCACATATATAGTTGGCATCTTAGAGATAGTCTAATATTTATTCTGAAACTGCACCAGGATGACGGGGTATAAGAAATGTAAAAATTTCTAATCACCTCTAGCTTTTTTAGTTGCTACTGGAAAAGAATTAATTTTCTTTTTATTCAACTACAAGTTGACTGCAATGTCACCTAAAATGGTGACGGGCTAACCTGTTAGGGGTTTGGCAGTTCCATTAAACCTTATTGGTTTCTTTAATCGGTTCTTAAGCGACATCTTACCGGAACGCTAAATAGCTTAGCGCCAAGCTGGTAGGTAACTAGCCACGGCCGAAGCCTACTACCAGAAAAACCACATCACCACATCGTCGTCATGTGTGAAGAATTGAAGATGTTTTACTTCTTGGAAGGAAGGAAGCATGTATGGCATAAGTTATAATTTTAATAAGTCAAAAAATATAAATTATAATTGTGCGTTGTGTTAAAGCATCTCCATCGAGCATCGAGGAACCTCTTCTCATAGGAGCGAAACTCATCTAGGTGCGGTGTTGCGTGTGAATAATAAAATATACTTTGCCATGGTATAGTCAGCCCTACGTGTGTAGCGACTCCCTCGTTCGTTATAAAATCCAGGTCACCCTGATTAGTCGCCCGAAGGCTAGGTTTAGCTCCGGTTTTATTTACCTCTTTAATCTTGAAATAACTTGCTCTGTTAAATTTCAATAGTTTGGAACCAAGAAATGCCGAGACCCGAGGTGGCTTAATGCTAAGGAGTTAAATAAATGTTTATTTTTGTAATCAAAGTAGATGCAGCTACGTTTTCACAGATCCTGTGATGCTCTTTTTGCTACAACGCTGCTTTAGCTTGTGCACTGTAAATTTATCCAATGCTCTGTTTATTTTTTACAGGTAGACACTAGAAATAGAGAGAGTTCAGAGACTCAAGATGGAATAATGTTTAAGCAATTTGGTTTTATATGTTAAGTACTGCATTAACTGTGATCAAATATGAGTAGTTAAGTTTATAAAATATCTCTTGCGATGATTCTTGCCGGTCGAAAATATTGAAAAATTTAGAATCATTAGTCACTTTACTCATGGAGAACTAATATTAATTTACTGTGAGATGGGAATAACATAAAAAAGAAATTCATACTTGATAGTAATGAGGAAATAAAAAAGTATGAACTTTGACTCAATAGTGTATTACAATGCGCGATTTCCGAACGCAGCGGTACACAAATTCCCGAACGCAGCAAACTTCCGAGTGGCGGTTTTGGAATGACAAAATATCAAGATCGCGCACGAAGACCTCTAGCTTTGTCTCACTCACTCTCGTTGGCTTGCATGGGGCTCATTTTTTACTGCTTTCACCTATAGAAATGTTAGTGTTTTTAGCAGAGACAATCTAAATTATTTAATAATTTATATGGACATAAAAAGCAACATTACGGGTTGAAGTTCGTCAGGATGTCAAATTTGAACAACTTCACACTTCTCCGATAGAATGTTGTGATTCATAGTTTGAAGTTTATTAGTGTTTGCTTGAGTTCGAAAAAGTGCATTTCATTGTTTTTTTTTTGTTCCATTATTAATTAATTAAAGTAAATTTTATTAACAATGAGTTCAAATTGTGTGGAAATTGTTTCTTGTGGCGGGCTCAGGTGTGTGCAAACGTTAATTGGTGAACAAAAGGTAAATTATTTAACTTTTTTGGAAAAAAAACAGCTAATAACATCACCGAAACTTTTTAAAAGTAGTTAGAGGCAATTTAATAGATCGTTAAACAATACTCGTTAGTCGTTGGGTTGTTTGATGCTCCCATTCTAGTAAATTTATATTGTCGGTATTGCATATTTTTTTCTAATGAAAAGAACGTTTGGAACGCGGCTGGTTACAAAGATTTAAATAACTTTTCAGGTGCTATAAAAAGACACCAGATTTACACATAAACATTTGAGTGCTGTTATTCATTTTTTTATTTTCGGCAAACAGCGCATAGAACCTTCTTTATCCCACCAATTATCAATTGAAATTTCCAATCATAATTCGCGTGTTGACCATAATCGTAGTGATTTTCAAAGATTATTTGATATTGTTTGTCATTTGGCATAGCAAGAACTACCTTTTAGAGGTCATGACGAGTCAAAAAGTTCATTAAATAAAGGAAATTTCTTTCTTCATTGAAATTTCTTTATTACTTGTATTGTTACTTTCAAAATAGGATCTTATTTTAGAAAAACATATGCAAAATAAAATAAAATTCAAAATGATATTATTCATTCCGTAGGTGATGTAATTAAGTCTCGCGTCGATTTTAAATTAATTTGACATCATTTGTTTCGGTTATTATCGATGTAACTCCCGATGTGAGCAACAGAGAAGTCCGTTAATGTGTCTGAAAGTCGTACGTCGGACACACTTTAATATATTTTTTTAGGGCTTGCCCATCTTCAAAACCCTAGGAACGCCACTGCTCCCATCTAATGTGACAACAAGTACCAGCTCAAATACAGCGCTGCTTTTTTTTTTTTAATTACAGCATACAGTAACTATATAAGTCGTTTTTGGAGGCGGCGTTGGGTCAGACGTGTCTTATTAAAATTTCCCTTCCATAGTATTTCTTTGATCGCAAAACAAAGATATAAAATTGAATTTTATGTTTTGGCTATGCCTTATTTATTTCTTATGCAATTTTCTAGACGAAATAGTATCTGCGAGCTAAATTTTTTTAGTATTGATAATAGTGCTGTGTAAATGTCCAATTATTGTTATTGAATTTCTGTTTTATTGAACAGTTGTTCGTGACATTCGTGAACTCTCAACCTAACCTAACCTTACATAATCAAGGTCCTGGGACAAAACAGAGCATAGTTGTGTCTGAAACAAGATGTAGATTAAAAAAAGAAATTTTTGCTTTATTTCGTACAAAAACCCACCTGCAATGATTTTACAGAGAGTAGAGCTTTACATTCTAACAAATGAACTGTGACATCTATCTTGACAATCTTTGTTCGTCGGTAGCTACTGTGAAACGAGAGACCTTGTTGCGACTGAGCCAATTTATCATAACATCCGAAATATTCTTGACGAGTTTTCTTGGGAGTTGAGTAAGGGCTTTCTCACATATTTGCGGAATCTCAGTTAGTGAAGCATATATCTGTATGTAAACAGTGTGACTGATATAAAGAAGTAATATGCCATACTTGTTTACGCACTTGGGTTCAAGATAGAATAATTTAAACACCTGTCTATTTTATAATTTTTATTGTAGTGTTTGAAGGAAACCCACACTTTAAGGTAATGTAAAATTATAAATTTTAAACTGCATATAAAAACAGTCGCTATAAGACTGATAAAGAGGGCATATTTTAATTAGGCATCGATGGAATGAGAGCCGTACTTAGTTGTAAAGCGTTCAGGATGCGATTGCCAGAGAGTCGCATGTTCAAATCCTGTCTGTTCTGAAATATTTATATGCACTTTAAAATTCATGAGTTATCTATTCTTCTAAGGAATATACTTGGCAATGGGAGAACCTTTCTCTGCTAACTAAATTGCTGTAAAATACGTAAATAATTTACGTCACGTCTTTATATTTTTTATAACTTGTCGGCTTTATTATAGGTACATACGGTAAATATGATAAGACCCTAACTCCGCATTCGTGTAGTCTCGTTTACATTTATGAATTTAATATCCGGTCGTAACAAACACTGGCCATATTATTTTCGCTTCCTATTCCTGTACCTCGTGTACGGGAATAACAACAGTTTATTTTCTATCTTTACATTAAAAAATTGCTGGCCTTATTATATTTAAAATGCGTTTCTAGTTTGACGTTCAAATTTGTAAGTACATGTAAACACTTTTATAAAAGTTTAAACGTAAGACTGATGTAAAAAGTTAATGCGTTTAAATATATGTAATTATTTTGTTTAAGAAGATTAAATGTTTCTTACATAATTCATCTTTGAGTTTAAGTGTATGTTTTCATAACAGGATTCCTAAAGTTAATTTGGACCTAACTACCAATTTGCATAATTAAGTTTAAAACAATTTGTGAAAACATATTTATGAGGTTGAAGAGAAGTGGTCGATGGAGGGCAAATTTGAGAGGCGTAGAGGCCAAGGATGACCTAGGGGTCGGTGGAGTGGAGTTGAAAGGGGTATAAGAGTTTTGGGAGTTCGGAGCTGAGAAATTTGCTTGACCAAGCCAAGGCGCACCCAGGGCTTTAGAGCTTTGGTAATTATGTGATATTAATTACAGCGAGGTTACTACGTAATTGATATATATAATTATGATTTAATTTCTTAATTTGATGAATCGGTTGCTTTTATTCTCTGCTTTCGTCTTTCTCAAGACAGAAATATTTTGTAAAATGTTGATATTGGAAAAGAGCAACCACTGAGTTTTTTGCCGGCTTCTTGTCCGCTGGGAGAACGAGATAGAGGTACTCGTAAATCGTATTCAAATATGCTAGACCAGAGTCAGGTTACACCATCAAATCAAAGATATCGACAAAGCTGTAATAAACAATATTAACTTTTAACACAATAGTCATTGATTTCTGTAGCGATATTATGTAATATAACAATAATTTTAATTCAATCGCCACCAAAATCGATACTGCTAATCAAACCTTACCAGGGATGGTTGGATAATACAATGCTAGCGATTGAGACACCGTATGAGGTCCCTAATTGCAAGCGGCATTAAAACGGACCTCAACTCCTCAGTTTGTTTCGCCTGGAGCTTTATTAGATCAATTTACGTCAGTACTTTAGTTATTAATGGATAAGAATGTTTCAATATAGTTTCTATTGTAGTAACCCATTTTAGATGTTTACGTTTATCGTTTAAATTAGTATTATTTTAATATTGTTAACCTTCTTAGAATTATATTCCTTATTTCAGAGCCGTAAAGGCATATCATATAAAACAGTTGCAGACAAAAGTGATTATATGTTAGGCACAAAATAATACTGCTTTAAGCGGTGGTAGTAATAAAGCTATAGGTGTAATTATATTATTTTTATTTTATGTTAAGTTGTTTGGTTTTTTTACTGTCTGTGCTAACGCAATCAAACGTTTATAAATTGTTTTGTTTGTTTCAGGTAATATATGAAACATGTTTTGCAACATATTACGCTATCGTGAAGATGATATGCAAAGGAGGTAAATATAAACAGCAATTAAAAACAGTATATTCTCTAAGCAACTTTTGTAAATACATTAAAAAAAATGTCTTTTTAATAACGTGTTGTTATTAACTTTCGTGTAACTTTTATATTTAGTTATCGTGTATATAATATTAAGTTGCTAAGCATACTGTTAATGGTTAAGAGGGCGTATATTAAAATTCATGCTTCATGAAGTATCCTAATATGACATACGGTTCCTTTAATCGAAGCGATGACTTATCAAGGAACACCTAATTGCCGATTGGCCCCCGATGATCAAGTCAATCTCCATTCAGATAAACGACTCCTGACTAAAAGGGCCCGTATCGAATATGCGTGTGGAAATCACCTTAGGTTTGTAGCTTTTAATCACTTTAATAAAGTTTAAATTAAAAGTGAGCGGTGGTAGGAATGTGGGCTTCCCTTTCGTGGGGACCGAGTACGATCCCCATCACGCACCTCTCACTTTATTTATGATCGTTTTTATTTTAGCAATTCTTGCTTTAACGGTGAAGGAAAATATCCTGAGAAAACCTGCTAGCGCGGAGTTCTTCTTAATGTTCTCAAAGGCGAGTAAGTGTAACCAATCCGCACTTGGCCAACTAAGTGGATTTTAACGGCCTAAACCCTTCTCATTCTGAGAGGAAACCCATGCCCTGTAGTGGGCCGGTGATAGATTGATAATCATGATGGTTCTTCAACCAATAGATAGAAGATATGTTGACGCAGATCTATACATTTTCAACGAATGAGCTTCATAGAGTTAATAATCAACCTGATCAAAAAGAGTAGGAAAAGGATATGACTACTAAATACAATATTTTTGGAACAGGTTTAGTGAATTTCTAGCGTTAGACAGATTTACTGTGTTTTCTTTTTAAATTTTGTCATACTGTTAAATAAATAAATAAATATACTACGATGTGTGTATTACACATCGGAATCTAGGCCCAAAGTAAGCGTAGCTTGTGTTATGGGTACTGAGATAGCTGATGAATATTTTATTATGAATATTATACACATAAATTCTTATTATATACAAAATGTATATTTTACTAAGGAATCTGAGTCGAATTATTTTTTTACAATTTATAATTTTTTTATAGTTTTATCCTAGTTAGTGTTCTAATTCACCTATGATCAGTCAACATACTCGGTTTTCTGTTAGGTTGTACAGATTTCCTTACTAACACATATTATGTGTTCAGTGTTACATTTTTCCAATTTAATATAATATAAGCATCTGGCACCATAACGCAACACAAAAGAAAAAACGTCGTTTACATGAATAAAAATAAATGGAACCACATTGTCAGGAATACTCTAATATATTACAGGGAATAAAAGCTGATGTAATCAAATTACAAAGCCGAGCCGTACCATAACGAAAGTTGCGTGCTCGAGTGACATGCTGTCTCGCGGATGCCAGCTTAGTCATTACAACCCGGTAATTATTGTGCGATTCAAAGGGAAATGTTTTGACGAAAATTTTGGTTTGCTTCGACCAAGGAAAATGAGTGGGGAAACTTTTTATGAGTCATGCCAAAATTTATTTGCATCAAATTGCACAAAAACTGAAAATTTCGCAGATTGTGGTTACATACACTTGGATGATGTTTTTAATCTGTTGTGTACAGAATGATATGCTGAGGTCTTGCCTACTTAAACATAATTCTAGAGTGTATGACCCATGCACTGAAAAATGAGGCGACATTACTCACCAAATTCTGCTTATTAATATCTACTAAGTTAGGTGTATGGAATATTTATTATGGCTCATGATATCCCATATAATTTATTTGTTATGTTCTGTCATTGTAAATGTTATGACAAAACTTCCAAGTAACATATAGAGAGAAAAACAAATGGATTTATGCAAGTATTATGATTATGGTAAAATTGTAAAAAAGCATCTTGGTAGAAGCAATTTTTTGAAGTTAAGATCTAAAAATATTTAACGTAAGTTCTATAATTGTATTGGTATATCCACATTATTTGTATCCATCAGTACCTACCCCTATCAGTCTAGATTTTAGAATGGGACCATTCTACTTCTTTGTTGCATTTTTTTATGAAATTCAGTAGACAGTTATTTGCTACCTGTCTCCTGTAAACACTTATTAATTAGGTTATAAATATAATATTTATTTATTTATAAAATTATTAATTATATCGGAATTCAAAAATCTACCCATGTGTGTTATGTCTAAGGTTTTTCTTCTTCTCAATATAAATCTTAACGCAACTAGTTAGTTTTAAATGACAGAATATTTCAGGCCCCGATCTCTTTAAATTTATTGAGGTGAGTTAGGAACAATTTATTAAGAAAATTAAAAAATAAACGGTGCCCAAAAACGTCATATATATCACCTATCTATTCTCAATACATAATCTTTTCGCCTTTTTAATTGTTTTTTGAAGTTTGCCTCATTGTCATTTGCAAAGGATACAAAGAAAGGAAACTTAGTACCTATATAAACAATATTGTAATAGTGTACACAATTGCAACAGTTTGCGTTGAAGAAGAGCCACGTGGGAGATGAATAGTATATATGTACTATCCGATGGATTATTCCTCCAGAGATGCAGGCTATCATTTGCATGCAAATCTCGATGCCGAAACTTCGGGAAGTTTCTCCATTAACATACGTATAGCCCGTGTTTCGCCCGTATATCTTGCCGGCTAGGGTTCCCACACCTGCTGTTAAAGTCGTAGAACGCACATCAAGATTTTTAAAGGGCTCGTAAAAGCTGGCGTCTTCTCTTCCTTTCGAATATGTTTATCAAGCCCTCTGGAATTAAGAATCAATAAACTTTTGGCTTTCGCATCTCTGACACAGCTGCCTTCCTCAATACTCATGTAAGGAGACAGCTACCACAGCTCCTTTATTTCCGCAACCTTTGTCTGTCCATCTCATGGGCAATCCTCTGCGTCGTGTGAAGTCCTTGATATTTACTATAGCGGAGATCCTATAGGTAACTACTTTAGACTGGGGTAACGCAAATCTGTCATACTTATTTGACTACACTTAGCAGTTGATCTTTACCCACGTTAATATATTTCTAAATCACTCTTTAGAGATCTATTAACGTGGAGAATGATAGAGAGATCTGCCGGTGTTCAAAAATATACAAACGAAACAAGTTACATAAAAATAAAAATCTGTGTAAAACTAATCCGTGACCTAGACCAAGCCCATGCTGTTTATTTTACGATGTTCTTTTCTTATATATTTCCATTGAATCTGAATGGTAACATCTGAATCCAGTCCAGTCCATCCAGTTTTTTCCAGTCCAGTAAAGTACCTTACCGTCATGCTTATTCTTTGCACCAATCAGCATTACTGTGTTACGGTCTGAAGATTTGTAGGTATGTGCTCCTTGCGTGCATTGCGAAGTGTCGCTCTGTTCAAAGGCGATGATTTTCCACTTACCATCAGGTGGGCCATCTGCTTGGTCCGTCAATTTTTACTATAAAACAAGTAATGGGGATCTTATAGGCTATAGGATGAGGAAAATTTGCGCGTACAGTAACATCAAAGAACTCTTTGGAAGCAGGAAAATTGTAAGCAAATCGAGTTAGCTGATACCATTTTTTGCCGCGACTGAACACCGGGCGTACAATCCAATTTATTCCAAACGTCATTACGCGCATAAAGACTTAATGCATCGCAAGCCTCTTCGCAGCGGACACATCATTTGATATGTAGGCCGGTGGCAAATAGGATTATTTGAGTGCCATCTTGTAGCCGCGATATTGAGCCCTCTTATGCGCAAAAGAATATTTTATGAGAAAATTACCCACAAAAAAGCTAAACGTAAGACATAACAATCTCATGATTTCCTGCATACCTTATGGTTTGTAGAAGAAGTAGTATCATAAAATAGCTGGCTAAGTCGGAGCTGAACTTGCACTTGAAGGGTTCCGTACCAAGATTGACATCACGGGAGGTATTGTTATTTAGATCGAAAAAAACACTAAAATTTTAGTGACAATCTTTTTAACTTATTTTTATTCATTTTTATCTATGGTATACTATATATTGTATTATGTATTATGTATATGTTCGGCTCAACCAATTTATCGATCTTGATCTAATTTGGCACACATATAGGTATAAAACTTGTATGCTGGATGCGGACATAGACTACTTGTCATGTCGAAAGTTTATAAAAGGACCATTCCGGAATCTCTCATTTCAGAAAATAAATTTAATTTCTTACAGCTTAGCCGAAAAATTATCTTGGAAAAAATCGGCGTAGATATATGATCGTGAAAATAAGCATACGTATAATGCGTTTAAGTCCGGAAAAGTACACGAGTTCTGCGGGAGTCTTAAAAAAACCTACACAAACGCATCAGAAGTAGGTACTCAGTTGTTTATAAAATGTTGCGTGTGCTAACTATTGTTATGTTTTAACTGAAAAACAAAAAAAATAAACTAATGTAATGGATACTACGCGTTCTTTAACTATCACGCCATCTACATCACAATTCATCATATCATATGTCCTTGTTAAAGCGTAAATACTACCGGAATTATATTTCAAAACATCACCGGTGTAAACAAGTCGCATTCATTTTAATACTGCATCCTTTTGTTATTTGATCTCGCAACAGACTTTGTCTCTAGGGTCCTTCCACACACTGCAATTGTGGTCCTATTATAAACGCTACCAGTGTCGTACATAATAATGCCACTATCGCAATTTATGTATCGCTTCGGTGACAGTTCTCGATACGAAAACCAAAGAGTAACCTTAGTACAAGACTTGCTAGCATACAATCGAAGAGTCGTTTTCGATTATGGAAATACTTGAATATTGAAGGAAAATGGATCCTATTGACATTACATAGAAGCTAAAGCCTACAATTCTTTAGCTCGGGCATTTGACAGATCAATTGTATATGTATAAATAAAAATACAGAAGTAAGGGATTACCCCGATAAATAGTGTTAATAGAATGTAGCACTAGGTGGGAAGACGACTTTTTATACAAGTCTAATGTCAGGCAATGATGCCCATCGACAACACAATGACACTAGCTACATATTTTTTTTTATAACATATTTTGATTAGGTCATGTAAACGATTCAAAATTTTCAGCGCTTGACGACAATCATGCATGTTAGGGAGAAGGTCTGGGTTGGAGCAAGCTTGCCTAGAAAAGCCTATTCACCGTTGCCTTGAAGCTACTCAAGTTATACGTAGCAGGAAACACAGTTGCCGGGAGGGCGTTCCACATCCTAGCGGTACGTATCAGAGACGTACCTAAAAAACCGTTTCGTGCGTGTTGATGGAATATAAACCACATAAGGATACCATCACCCAGTGTCTCGCTGTTCTGTGGTATCTATCCTCATATAAATATGTATATACCAGAAATGGTTATATAAAAGAAAAGGCTGTGATGGTATGCCTTTATGGACTACACTCCCCTGGTGTTGATACATGTGCGATCAGCTTTTTAGCATTGTGAATAATCTCAGAAATACCAAAAGGGAAATCATACCGCAGTAACAAGGACAGTTATGTCCGGGACAGATATTAATTCTCCACAAATTGAAGAGAACACTTATCCCGTGTATTATTCATTCCAAGTCCTCTTGGCTGGAGCGAGATGCCGACAGGACAGGGCTAGTTAGCACTTGAGTATTTGGCACAATGGGCTACTAAGTCGACTCGACTGATACTTACTATTATAACATGACTGACATGCTATAATATTATATAATGGCAGAAAGCTCGAAGTACGTTTTTCGAATTATCCGATTGGATTGAGTGACGGCCGATTGGCGCAGTGGGCAGCGACCCTGCTTTCTGAGTCCAAGGCAGTGGGTGCGATTCCCACAATTGGAAAATGTTTGTGTGATTGACAAAGTGGGGGTCGAAGATTGCCCTATAGTCCATTTAGCATAACTCGACGCCTAGCATGATCTATAAGGCACGTTTGTTTTATCAGGCATTTGAATAAATTCGCGTTCCTACACAAAAAGTATCTTGTAATTAGTAAATAGAATGAAAATATTTTCTTTTACTGTGTTTACCTAGTACTCCATCGACATTACAATTACTTGTTAATGGCGGATAAACGTTACAACACAGCACGACTCGCGTCATCCGAAATGCTACAACAGCGGAAAAAATGTGTTTTTGCGCCGAGGAAATGCTCAAATTCGGCATTGATTGGCAGATAAATGAAATTTCTCAGACACTTCCGATCAGTTTAAACTTTTTATTTTAAATTTGATCTCGTGACAACGAAATTAATTGGACGAAGTTTAACTAAAAGGATCCAAATCCCCTTTGGGGTTTGAGACTGTTAATAACGTCGTCATGTGTTTAGTCACACTTCAACTGTCAATACCTTACAAATGTCAGAGCTTGATAGAACTATCAAGCTCTGACATTTGTAAGGTATTATTATTACCTCAACGCGGATTGGATGTTGGTTCCTTTTCGTTTAACTTCGACCTTTAAATGTTAGCCAAGGAAACGAATGGTTACTCCCAATCATAGACTTATTATATCACTTTAAATATAGTCACTGCATAGAATAAAATTAGTGCTCCTCAAAAGTTGTAATTGATGGATGGTGATAGCCTTAACTAGTCGCTCTTGGTGTCTAGTTCTACACGTGTAGAATATCTACTTGAATATTTAGGTATGTATGTATGTATGTATATAAACTTACAAAAGCAATTGCTGGAAGAAAACCATTAATAACACGACGACAAATTTCCGTCAGGGTCGGTCCCCGGGGCCCCATAGCGTTCATTCTTTAATTAACCCGACACGGCCGCGCTCGTGATTCGTGAATTAGAAGAAATGGCGCGAGATAACTCGTCTGTTCATTTGTCCTTATCCCGTGGTGCAAGAGTCGCGGGAATCAGAATAAAAGTAATTTGGCTTGAGGATAATCTGAGTCAAGATGCGACTTTGGGGAACTTCAGTTGCTGGGATAATTTAGTAAAACTCTACACTAATTGAAAAGGGTGTATTGTACTGATGGGATTATAAGACTTCTGAGATATATATGCTATGCTTGTCGAGAAATAACTGTACAAACTGGTCTTAAAAAAAAAGAGCTACCAATAATAATATCAGCTGTGCTTACATCATCTAAGAACAAATTTGGCCACCCGCAGAAGATTACTAGAGTAGCAGAAAAGAGGTTCCTCGATGATATTAAAACAATAACTGAAACCACTTGGTTTATTTTCTACACCAATATTACAACGAAAAATGTTTTTTTTCTTCGTTTCTTTGAACCGAAAGTATGTATAGGATCCGAAAGTACTGAACCGATTTTAACCATTTCTACGCCCATCGAAAGCTAAACTATCAAGAAGTAACATGGGCTATAATTTATTTAATAAAAAGTTGGAGATCCTTAAGAAAATTGCAATAATGTAACCCAAAGTAGCAAAATTTTGCCAATAAAATATATAACTTGGCATGCGCTGGGAAAACTATTGACGATAAATAGTATGCACCACATGATTAAAGTAATCATTATTAACTACAACAAAGTCCACGAGGGAATATATCTAACTATCTCTATAAGATACAATAGCAACTTTTGCGTTTTTAAGTTTTTATAAATCGCCGGAAGTGGGGTAATTTTCATAGTATTTGTATTGTTTGTAATTTTGGATATTCGGGGTAATCCCGATCATCGAATCACTTCCGATTTTGTTTGTTCAAAATATAATGAAATAAATACCATACTCCGGTAAAATTATTACGTTCTTGCTGCCGAGCGTAGGAAGCTCAAGCAAACAAACACATTTTCACTTTTAAAATATTAGTAAGGATGTCAGAAGTATGTGTGATTTTCGTTTACCGCGTGCACACACGCTCGCTACATACGCCGCCGCCAGCGAATTCTGATTCATAATACAGCGGAATATTAAAATCATCGCGCATACACGTGGAGTTGTAGCGGCTCTCGAGTAGGAAACTGGGTCAAGTGTAAGCTATTTTAAGTAGCGCTTTAATTCCTTATAGCTGAACAACGTGAGAGCCGAAATGTTCTTTGAATATGTCTTATGGCAACGTTAACTCTTTTTTTTTGACCGCCGTAGGAAAAATAGAGCTTTACTTACAGAACTTTACTTTGTTTACAGAAGTTTTACAGCTTTTATGTCTATCGCTCTTCTTATTTTTACCTTGATCTCACGCTAAGTGGGGTGAGCACATCACGTCTTCTTCTGCTACTTTATTCTGTGTATCTATGACATAGCAGCGCCATAACGGTATATATACGCTGTTAGGCCACAAGGCGGTGCTTTAACTGTGTTTATACATTTCTAATGTCTCTATTTTTGCTGTAAGCCAGTGGGTCGATTTTGAAGATTTTTTTTACATTATGTATTAGTTATTATATGCAACGTAAATTGCATGTCAACTTATTATAAGTTTATATCTAATTTACATATAAAGTCAACAAGCCTACGAACAACGTTAGTTAAATTTACATGTAACTAACCATAATAACTACGATGGTTAGACGGGTTGATGGTCTTAGTAGATGGACAGTAGCACAGAGGACGCTGATTTTCCTCTATATTCCCTTTTCCTCGCCTACACCAGTGAGAAGAGGAGAGGTGGCGATAACTGTATTCTGATTTGCCACACCACACCACACCTAGACGCATCTTCGGCATATACCAGTTTTATTAGTTGGTGTGAACTAGATAAGTTACCTTCGCCTCCGAATATCGAACACGTTTCTCTAATACATCAAACAATAGGGTAATAAGATAATACGGGCCCCTTACTCCTTTGATAGGTTCCTTGCTAATTATAACCGGGCGGGGCCCGCGGGCGCCGTGTTGCATATTAATTAAAAGTACCGTCAATATTGCCTTGTCGCTGGTAACGAGTGTAAACAAGTTAGCATTAATTGCATGTGTCGTGACCGTTAGTGTAATGGCCTTCTCTACATTCATTTTCCCCTGTGAAAATCGATACAATTACCCATTAGCATTAAGAATTAACGGTGACATTTAATAATGGATATACGTACGTACGTAGCATGTGGCATAAGTTAGTACTAAGTTAATAGGTACCTACATGGACTATCATATTTAATGAAATAAAATGATCTTTTATTTGCTAAATGTGGTAGTGCGTTTCATTGAATAGGCTTACATTTTGTCATTGTTTAGGGCATGCAAATATTTTTATGATAATATCCATGTATTCATAATGTCCTCAAGAGTGTGTGATGAAGCCTACGAACTCGCACTTAGCCGGTCCTGTGGATGGCTTATAAAACATTTTAATTCTTAGTTGAAAACTATGAATGTATACTTACACACTCCATCTTAAAACTCCATCTACTTATATTTTAAATTTAAATAAGCTTTAAAATAGATTACGAATTCAAAAAAACTGGGAAAGGACGTAGGATACTTTTTAGTCCACAAAATCAGACGCGAGATGTAAAAAAATAAACAAACACCGACAAAGTCACGAGGAACAGCTGGTATTCTATACAATACAATAAATTTCTCTTCTACGAATGTAGGTAGCACGGCACGCACGTGGACAGTTACGCGACCGTTTCTCAAAGTTCACGGAAACTTTTTTAATTTCAAACGAAATGGCACAAGCATAAACGTGCTCGATTTTTTTTTATTGAAATGTTTTCAGTTAAGATTTAACGCAGGCTAGCATTTGGATATTTGAAAAAGAGTCTAGTCTCTTTTTAAAATATCCAACTTAATTAAATAAATATATTTTTGTAATATTCATTTAATTCAGGCAGACAGTGCGTTACAGATTCCGTTGTTTTTTATATCCATTCCACGCAGTAAATTATGCAAGTAGAAATCCTTGATTGACAATACCTCAATCCTTGATATCAATTTCATAATAACAAACTTTTCATTACAACGGGTGTAATACAGTTGAATTACTTCAAAATTACAAGAGTTTTAAATAAAAGACGCACGACGAAGTGCGCACCTAAAGCTTTTCGGACGTGACAAATATTGCCCCTTTGCCGGTAAGCATAAGCCGGTTAATGTCCGACATTTGTGTAAAGGCCTCTTCATTAAGGACTGTATGGGTCGAATAACGACAATTTTCTTTTGTCACGACTCATTAGTAGATTTTAAAATACATACGTTTGATACGTTCATTCGTTGTGATAGATAGGATTCCGGATTATATGACAATCTGCACGGCTAGCATTTAAGTATAGAGCTTCTTGTTACAGCTCGTCCGGGGAAATACTACCTCTGTACCAGTGGCGTGCATAGAGATTATGCAGCGGGTATGCACTAAGCGAACCGATATATACAATTTATAATAAAGATAAAAAAAACTTAAGGATAGACATAGTAAGAGTTATAAAAAGCCTACTCTTAAGTTTTTATAACTCCTTCTGGAGATTTTCTTCATTTTACATTATCTGCATAACATGTGCATACCCTCGTACCGGCGTACCCTCTGTGCACGCCATTGCTCTGTACTTTTTCTGCAGAATTGTTTCTACGCTTTGGAGGGTGTGGTTGATAACATGCATTCCAGGTTGATGAGGTACGTAAATTGCACAGTGCAGCACGTTGTAGGAAGTGTTCTTAGCTTCCTTCAGGGTAGCCATTTGCTTGGTCCGTTAATTATTACTATAAGCTAAAATATAATTTTAAAATTAAAAAAAACCCCGACTTCAATATAGTGTTCATTGCTCTACTCGTCAAGCCCATTCAGCTTCATTAACATTTTCTCCTTTCCCCGTGGAGAAAATGTCTCCTGACCATTCTAGTAGTGCTGGATTTAAAAAAAGAAATCAAATCGTTCTACGAACTTTCTGAAGTGAAACTTTTTGATCCACGTTCGAGATGGTAAACGAGCGCGCGAGTGAGTAGAATCTCAGCTTCATTGCCAATAAGGTCGCGCAGTTTGGTTACAAAATTGTTTAAGCAAACAATATATTCCTTTTTTTTTTTCGCCTAGAGGGCTCGGGTATATTGATAACTCTTGGTACCAATTTGTGTTTATAAAATTGGACCGTTTACTTGTTTTCTGCAAATTGCCTGTACATTGGTTTTATTTAGGTAAATACTTAATTTAACTCACGTACGTAGTACAAGTGGTTTCTACTTGAAATTTAATGGATCTCATAAAAATTGTAAGAAAACTCGTAAAAAGTTAAGCGTTATGTCTTATGACTGCACTGGCTCGCAAGTTTTGTCGACTCGCTACGAAATTACATTTAAGGACAGCATACACGCTATAGTCCATAAAATCGTAAAGACGCGATGAGCATCAAAATAGTCTTCTACACACGAAATTATTTGTCGTTGTGTTAGCAACGGAACGGAAGGAAGCCAAATATAATGAAATCGTTATTAGAAGGAAACAAACTTGTTAACGTAGATTGCTGGGAGCCATACACTTTCGTTCGTTACGATTCCCAACTGTGATGTCAACTATGATTAAGTCAATTATTAACGATATTGACAAACACTGTTAATCGTTTAAATTCGTTTAGTAGTGAAAAGACAATGACAGAGCCGTAGCGGCACGGCTCTGTCGTTGTCTTTTTTATTTTAGTACGATGCCGCGTGTCAACGATAATATACTTGCTATCATCTTAAACTGCATTATCACACACATATTTCAGGTGAAATTACAGCCACGGGCCTCTTTGTAATAAAAAAAAAACGACGAATTGTCTAGTGTACAGAGGCCTTATCTCCGCTCTCCGTGAATTTTACTCCTCGACATAGATACAAGAGACAAATGGCTCGACGAGTTATTCGCGAGCATTCCTTTTTATACACAATGGGACTAAGCGGAGTTAATTAAAACTTAGCAGTACCCCCGAATTTCTGTTCTCCTGATAACTGTGCTCTAAAAATCCAAAATTAACATTTCAGTTCTGTAAGTTCTAAAAACCGGCTTCAAAAGAACTTCACTAGATGTTCGTAAAGGTTTTAACGGTTATATATTTTTTATGGCCTAGTGGTTAGTACTTTGGCTTCACCTGCGGGGCCCGAGTTCCACTTCCAGCACGCACCACTAACTTGCTTGATTGCTTGCTGCTTTACCGTTGGGTGAAGGAATACATGGTGAGGAAACGAGAGTCAGAGTTCTCAAATGCTCTCAAATGTTTTCAAATGCGTGTGGAGTCCACCAATCTGCACTGGGCCAAAGTGGTGGACTACGGCCTTCACCCATCTTATTGACGGAGAACCGTGCCCTGTGGACCGGTAATGGGTTGATTAAATTATGATGTTTTTTTTTTTATACAGTACTAATTGACGCCCTGTGTCCATCAATCCTAGGCGTGGATGTTAAGCCGCATGGCCCTGTACAGGCAAACACGTCCTTTACGCTGTAACACAGCAATGCTGCTGCATGCATAAGCTTAGTATTTCCCCGGGCGATCCCTGACACAGGGATTAATTTTAATATACACACTTTATATGCAGGATGTTGCATAATACTGGGCTGATAAACGTGGAAACTATACAAATTATTATGCTAATTCTCTTGTTCGCTAAGTCATAACTCAAAGAAATTGATAGAACTAGCGGTAGCGCTACTTGCTTCCACAGAGGCTTTGTGAAAAGTACAGCTTTACTTCCGAATGAAAGAATTAATACGTTCTGTTGTTACACCACATAAAAAGTCATCAAAATACAATTTGGCGGTCTTATCGCGAAATTGTGACTTTTTTGCCCTGCTGGAGGTTAGTTAGAAGTTCGTGTATTGATATGTACGTGCCGATTCTTGACGTGGAGGTCCAATACAGTCACGCTGGGCTTGGCACACACAACTTTACTTTAATTTCTATTTCCAATCTTATACTAGCCCCTTACTGCAAGCGCTTCCTAAAACAACAGTATAATAACAGATACGGTAGTTGGATGCCTTTGATGTAGTGGTAAATGCCAACATCGTCTAAAAAATGTCGCGACAGTGTATAGAGACTAGGGATATTCGATCAACATGCCCTTACTACTTAGACGAGTAGGTAAGTGTCCTTCTCTCGCCATCCCTACGATTCCTCTGAATTGATGACTTTTTTTGTCTGTCCTTAACTCCTTACTCTGCCCTAAAAGTATACCAAACGTAACAATTGCACAACAACTAAAACATAAAACCCAAGCGGTTCAGTCAGAATAAAAATAAACCAGTCCTACTTTCACTCGAAACTGTATATACCTACAGTTTAGTGCGACGATACCTCATGCCATCAACACAAAAAAACTGCTTTCACTTCACCCAGCGAAATGCCAACTTTCGAAGGCACGACAAAGGATCTAATACATATACTACCGATATAATATAGTATGCCCAAACGGAATAGTTCGGTCCTGGGTTCAAATCCTAGGTCAGGCCAAAACTTGTTAGGTATTGGGTTTTTGTTAAAGAATTTTCAGTACCAGCCCAGTTAGGAAATCATTATTTAACATAAATAAATACTCCGCCGGTTGCATTGGTAATAGAAGTGTCACCAATTTAAGAATATTAAACTGGGGTGCTAAATATTCTAGTAGCCAAATTATAATAGAATTATAAACTTGACGATCTTTCATAGTAACTAATTATTTTGACATATATATTAACACTAATTAGAATCCTAAGTCAGAAATCGTGTATTTGTAAAATTTATAATAAATATAAACTGTTCCTTATTGCTACGCCCTGACAGGGCCTCATGACTTTGTTAAGGCATGGATGCAAGTAAATAAATAAAGAAACCAATCACCATTCGCTTTAAAATTCAATTTGATTAAAACTACGCTTTGTTTAACTAAGTAGGGTTTGGTTCAGTTTCCATCTAGAATAAGTTTACTAAAACGATCTTTTCATTAAAATGTCACATAACATACTTGGAGAATCCTTTTGTGTTTATTGTGACGAGCGTTGAGCACAACGGGAGACACATTGGTATCTCTGGAAAAATAACAATAATCCAGTAAGTACCTACCTTTTTGTAGCAGGCAGTAGCCATTGCTGTAAAACCCTTTGAGCCTGGGGGAGGCCTTCAAGTCAAATTATACCTAACACTTTTGAGCCAATCCGCTAATCAAACGTAGTACAACATGCTTAATACTAAAAAGTTATTGATTATGACAATATCATTTTATACTCGCAACAATGCAGAATACTGGTGCAAAGTTAAAAATCGACGAACTAAATCAATTGTGTACCGTGATCATTTAAAGATTAAACTAGGTTCAAATACAGCGTAAATTCCGAAACGAATAGCAGTGTACAATTATTGTTTACATGATCACCGGTAATCGTGCGTAATCTAGTAACAGCGATTATGTAAACAATTGTATATGTATATAACCATTCCAAATCTCTATTCGCGCTATTTCGAATTTCTATACACGTTATTTGTGAATCTAGCTACCATTTTAGTTTGGCCCTCGTTCCTATTCATGTTGCAGTACTGTACGACTTTCGACAATCGTCCTATTAAACGCCCGTTACTATTATAAATCATCATCATATCAACCCGTTATCCACCACTCTGGCCCAGCGCGGATTGGTGGACTTCACACGCCTTTCAGAACTAATTAATGCTAAAACAATTGTGGAGAACTCTCAGGCATGCCGGTTTCCTCGTTATTATTTATTTTACTGTTAAGGGAACTTAATGAATAGGTACGCTCGAAGTTTAATCTAAACGAAAAGCATCCCATGATTGATTGAATTTTTCTCATCTGTAAGCGCTAACTCTTTTGTTAAATTTACCGCACATATCGATTTATATTGCCTTTTCTTACCATTCCTGAATGCAATAACCATAACCTCAATAATGAAGACAGAAGATATGCTCTGTGAAAATCCGCCGGCTCTAACAAGCACACGCTGATGAAATAACTATCTCTGAATAAACTCAAATCAATAGCAAGTGGAAACCTATCAACGAATAAACTTACCAGCCAATAATTTCACGAGTTCCTTGCCATACACTATCCTTATCTACATGTGAGAGTAGGAAAAGGATTTCATCAAAGTCTATTACAGTCCGCTGCTGGACTAAAGAAAAAAACTCTCTCTCTACGGAAGGGTTTGCCCATAATCACAACGCTGGGCAGATGGTGCTAGATGGGTTCTGAACTTTCTCTGGTCTGGAAGACTTCGGCCGTTGCTAGTGTCTGGCCTTTACTTACGGACCAATACGTGCCGTAGAAACCGATTAGGGGTATCTATGGGCTTAATATGTAACTGATATATCCCTAACAGAAAGCCATCCCGCCCGCTACCAGCCCGCTAACATCTTAGACCTATTGTATCCAAGGGAAAACTTGTAGAGGAATTAAAAAATAGTTTGAAATAAAGAGTGATGACCCAATCAATATTCCACCTACCAAAATGTTCCAATACCGACTAGCAGCCTCTGTTTTAACAAAGTCAAAATAAACATGATATGTAGCCAGTATGAGCCAGACACCTATTGCGTTACACGAGTGGCCCCAGTAGGTACGTACCGACAGGACGTAAATTTCCAAACGATGTATATTAATGAACCGTTTCCTCTCCTATTTCGTATATAACTAGGTGCGTGCAATAAATGGCCGGCCCGATATTCCAAATGCTAGATTAATTATGTATGTACATACATCTATTCCGGGTGAACTCGAAAACACGCTTGCGTGCGAAGACGAAATATATCGATGCTGTGCTTTATTGTTCGTTTTGCGCGATATGGGCATCTTGATCAACAAACTTTATCAGTTAGATGCTTGTCTATAACTTTGCTTACATACGATCATCCAATTACCGGCTTACTACAGAGCACGGATCGCCTCAGAATGAACAGGCTTAGGCCAGAGTCCACCAAGCTGGTCAAGTGCGCATTGGTATTCTCCCGATGCGCACTTGACCAGCATGTAATTAGACAACATTATGAAGAAATCTTAAAAATATTCATCAGTCATTTTACCCATAACACAAGCCACGTTTACTTTGGTGCTAGATAGCGATGTAGTCGTGGTATATTTATTTATTCATCACAGGCATGCAGTTGTCCTCACGATGTCTACCTCCACTGTTAAAGCAAATAATATTGAATTGCTTAAATTTCAAAAAACTGCACATAACTCCGAAGCGTCCGAGGTTCGTGCCGGTGCTCGAGCTCAGGCGCCCCAAAAATTAAACCGTAGCCTTACCCACTGATTCACCGCTTCAATGCGTGATACACTATTAAATAACCATTAGAAATAAATTGTTTCAAAGAAAAACAACTAGCTACCCCGTCTGTATAAATAGAAGCCAATTAATGTTGTAAAAACAAATTGAATAGAGGTCTCAAAAGGTTATATAAGTTTATTCACAAATCTAACAGAATGAAACTTCCATTCTGGTTCGACATTTCAAAGGGAATATATTCTGTTTACCCATTTCCGTTAAATAGAAAGTCCAAGGTGTGCAGTGAAAAATTCAAATATACGGCCATTGGAGAGATAGAGCTTTAGCAAAAGGATTTGCATTGAGATGGCCCCCGAGAACGGCCGTTTCACCGAATGCTTTAGAGTTTAACCGATACATAGAGACTTTTACGATATTCCTCCTATTTTATACGCAGATCGGTGCCGCTACCTACAAGCCACCGTACTTAAGCTGTAAATTAAAATTCTAACGGGACCATATAAAGTTGTCAGTTAATGTCATATTAGCCACGCGGGTACCTTACTCACGGACTCCCTGCCGTTCTTCCCGTAATATTAATTTCTCATTATCTCCGCGAATTAACTATGCGATCAAATAAGATACTGTATAGGGCAATGTTAATAAGTAATACATATACATAAGATTATCTAAAACAAACAAACGGACGATATGTATTTTTTTAAGATTTAAGAACACGAAATTAAATATAGCTAAAACAAAATAGCTTTAAAAAAAAAACATCAAAATTGATTACAAACGAACAAACATCTTTCCTCTTCATAATATTAGTAGTAGCTCTAAGTACAGTTTAAATGCGCAACATAACTAAAATGCCACGATTCAGAACTCTTTTTACTCTCATGTACATACAAATAAAGGGCAATCGAGTGGATATCATTTGAATAATACATGAGCGGCTAAAAGGACGCATTTGAGCTTTTATCGCTAAATTGGAGTAACGCTGGATAAATGATTGCTACGTGTAAATGCGGTCTGATTTGGTATTGGCATGTGTAACGATGCTTTTATTGAGTCGATAATATATTAACGTATTTACAAATAAATAACGATTCTTTTCCTTACTGCCGTCATAAATATTATCGTCAGCAAATAGTGCCCCAATATTAATTAAGTAAACAGCTTTTCCCTCATAGAAAAGGGTTATCGACCTTTAACACTACTCGGGTTGCTGACTTTTTTTTTTAATCACTGTCACATGCTAATGTAACTAAGTGACCGGCTGTAAAAAATAATATTAATTATAAGTTTGAACATTAATAACGTCCTACTTTCCAAGACTGCGTTAAACAGATTTTCCGTCCAAAACTGGTTAAAAGTATAGTAGGTTATATATGCGTGTATGTGGCAAATACATTGTAGATTGTGTGATGATTAAAATATATATAATATATATATGTTTATATGCGTGATAGTGCGTGAAATGTTTTTATTGATTTAATGTAATAATAAAAAAAAACGTTATTTCTCAATATTATTTCTTAAATTCTGAACTCCTTCTCTATATAAACAATAAGTGTGGGAAATTTCACACTCCTCCCTCTCCGCAATTTTCGTAGAAGGGGTATAAAGTTTTTGCTTCACATATTAATATATAGATAACCGGATCCTTAAGTACTCCCGGCTGGTACTAGGAATTTCTCAGCGGAAAACTCAGCACCCGACAAGTTTCGCCCACACCCGGGAATCGAATCAGTGGTTGAAAATAATAACACCGGACCAGTAACAAAGTGATCGTGTGGTTTTCCGAGTGCCTCAATAACAGATACAATTGTTTTTTTCTTTCTTGATATTTTAATAAGAGAACTAAGTAGGTCGCACTGTTAAACATATTCATATTTCGATTTTTTTAATATGAAAAAAAAACATACGCCAGCTAAGTCCATTAACACTTAACAAACCATCTACACAATGACTCTACTACATAAATCTGTACCGCAACAAACTTACAATAAGCACAAACAACGGGACATAATAACCAAGATATGAAAAAGAGCAGTAAGGGCTGTGGCAAATACGTAAATAAACTTGTATACACACGGGAACAACTTTCCAACCAACAAGAAATGTTTTTAATGGATATAACGCTTTTCTATATCTTGTCATCATCATCGTCATTTCATTGTTTTTGTATTGCAAAGACCTACACCCTTTTTTAAGGGATTTACAGGTTGCACCCTCCACTCTACTATAATGCTGATTGACGGGTTTCAAAGGTTATCATTACGTAATAACTTCCACCCTTTATATTTACTACTTTAGTACGTCTGCGTTTCGATTTTTTGAATCCGTCGGGAACTGTTTATTTCTCTAAAAAAAATCTTATATCGATCTCCTAGATGATATCTCTATTATTATTTTGTTTTAAAATCAGTAACAAATAAAATATAACAACTGATTTGCGCGGGCTCAACTTGGCTTCATCAGCCTTGCTAATCCAAATAGTTTAAAATAATTAAATTGACGCTGGAGTTTGTCTAAATATCGGCTGCAACTTACTCTTGACGTAATCCGGACGTTGTGCGCCCCTTTCTCTTATTCATTCGGTCTAGGAACTTCTCGTTGATAGGTATATAGCTGCGCCCCTTTATTTAAAATTCAAATTGTCCAATGAACGGCTACAAAATTAATGCCGTCTTTAAAAAAGAGCTTTGTGTGTATCACATCATAGCGCCAAAATAGTTGAATTGATTTAAATACGACGGAAGCTAAAGGAAAAATAAAATAGATTTTGTTTGGTCCTCCATAATGTAATATTACTTTGCTTTATTTACGTTACAATAACACATCTACTCAGCATCAGGTGCAGCGCTGGTTTCTCAGTGAGTGGCTTGGAAATCATGTATGCGATGAATTACTTTTATATAAACTACTCAGAACATTTTAAACAATGCGCGGACCTCTTTTGAGCTAGGCTACAATTTTTTTTTTCGGTAGTTGGTAACAAGGTGTTGCTGTTATCGTGTATAATTTCATAAAATAAACGCTTGTATTTTTACATTACAAAGTTATATTATAAAAGCTTTTCAGATATTTTTAACGGCATAGGCCACCAGGGGACTCTGACAAAGTTTATTTTCGTAAAGTTTTGAAAAAGTTTCAATTTTATCGCTTGTTACTTACACGTACAAGTTGGAATGTATCTTGCATTAGTTGGTCCCGTGTGTAAGGAGTTTAAAGGCGAGTCTGTTCGGTTACTACCTAAAAGGCAGGGGAATTATGGGGACATAAAAAGGGGGAGAAATAGGAGACAATGCCAGGGGAGCATGGCTCGTTATGAAGTCCCCGAACGTAAATATGTATTGCCAAGACATTCCCCACTCAGCCTATTATTTTTTGCCGCATAAAACAATGAAATGTGGTGCGAGACTCATGTTTGAAGTTTTACGTAGCGTAACAGAGACAATACTTATTTTTTGCACATACATATTTCTTGTTACTTTATCGTATCATGTACATATTGGATAGAAGCAGGCGTTACTTTGCGGAATTCCATGATATATTTTCATAACGTATGATGTACAGTAATTTATATTCATTTCATTCGAATACAAACCAATTAGAATATAGTCCTCTAAAATTTGAAATCTGAAATGCCATACAAAGAGCCTTCTTGTAGTAACCCTTAGATCATATACTTAGTGCGAACATTGATGTAAATGAATGAATGCACTTTAATTGTACACAAAATTTAAAAAAAAACTAAATACAAAAGAACTCGCAGGTACAATTTAGCCACCTTTTTAGCCACCAAAGGATCCGTATTATTTTTGCATTTATAAAATTTCAGACGCAAAGAGTTACAAAGGCTACCTTTTATCTCGAAAAACTAAGTACCTTCTCCTACAGGATTTTTAAACAACCTTTATTCACATGGCCATAATAATTTGCGGGTATAACCTACTTACTAACTTTGTAATTAATAAAAACACATATGAAAATAAATAATGAATGAATTAATACACTTTTATTGTACACCCAGTCGCGTTCATAGAGGGTATGCAAAAAGTATGCAGATAATACAAATTGAAGAAAATCTCCAATACGAGTTATAAATACTTCAGGGTGGGCTTTTTATAACTCGTACTACCCTCGATGCAGGCCACTGCGAACCACGGAGAAAATTCACAGAGATACATATACAATAGCAAAATAAGGTAAAAGGTAAAATTGGGCGGCTAAGTAAATAATGTTATTCTTTTTCTTCATTTCTTGTTTAAATGAAAATATTGCGAAACTCGTTGGAACGACCAAAGCAATGTGTTTGTACAACCAGCAAATAAACAGAGACCTAACAAAATTGGTACGTGGGTAATGTCTTCGGTGGGCAATCTAATTAAAATACATTGGTCTCCGGTGTATCGAACGGGGAATACACTTTACCGGGATAGTTAAAAAAACTGTTTGCGAAATACGAACGAGGCGATAATGTTTGGTCGCTGGCGAGCTATTGATTAGTTCGCACCATTGATATAAGAAAAACGCCTTGAAAGTTTCCGTACTCAAAACATTTTTGTAACTTTACAATTATGCTGACCCCTAAGACACGGGATATCCTAGTTTGGGGGTCCAGGGAAATTTTAGAAAAACATTACAAACAAAACATTGTACGTTTAAGCAAATAAAAACTTTTTATTATTATTATTATTTAAACAGATAGATAAATTGATAGATCCACTGCTGGACAATTCGAAATACCTATGCCTTTTTTAAGGATTTCCTAACCCCAATTTTTTAGCTTCAAGATCTCGTCCGGGGAAGCACTGCCATGCTTATTTCTGCCGGCAAGCAGCTTGATGTTTTCCGGTCTGGAGAGCGTGGTTGCCGGTGTGCTATTTCAGGCATAAGAGGCATTGTGGTAATGTGTGTCCCAAGTGCTGCAAGTTAGTCCTGGGAAGGAATCTCACTTGATGGTAATTGAAGATGAATGGTATAGCAGTTACAATAAACCCATTCCCTTTTCTTCTTTTCTACACACGGTTTCTACACGACGCGACGTCGTACCGAAAACCTTAATCGCTTGGCACATCTTTGTCTAACAGACAAACAAAAAGTATGACGGTCGTACGTGCTATACACAAGTACCTACACACAAGTTTTTTAAGAGTTTTTTTAAGAGAGAGACTGACAATATTCAGTCTTTGATTTTTAATCAATGGTAACGATCCCTTGTGTACCAGCGGTCCGTACCGCCGCGGTTACGTATGTATTTCCCCAGGGGACGTCGCGGGCTGATGAACTCGCAACTTTTAAATTACTTTACTCCGTTATTGAGAAGTAGTAAATAGTTTCGTTTCAAGTTGAAAGATCGAGACTTTAATGAGTAACTTAGAAATAAGTTGTTTATGTGCAAACATTTCACGCTCAGTATATATTTGCACGCTCATACCAAACCTGTCATTATTCAAACTGGCGTACACAGGATTATCATTATCATCGTCATTATCAACCCATTACCGGGTCAATACAGAGCACAGGTCAATAAGATGAGTTGAGGCCGTAGTCCGCTGGTTTAGATCGGATTGGTAGACTTAACACGCACTTGAGATAATTACGAAGAACTCTCCGACATGCTGTTTCCAAAAGATGTTCTCGTCACCGTTAAAGCAAGTTGTATTGTCTTAATAAAAATACACATAGCTCCGAAAAGTAATGGGTGCGTTGCGAGGAGAAACCTTTATATACACTCGTACAATTTTTTACATTATGGTGAAATGATGGCGATAACTAAGTACATTTTTCAATTTTTTGTCTTGCGCGCCACAAGATAGTTATGTCTACCAATTATCTCTCGTCCAATACTATCGTGATTTACAGTTGCGACCGTAAATCAAAATTTAAAAATTCATCATTCATCAAAATATTACTTACATCCAAAAAAAGTGGAAGTCTCTCATTGATAAGGTTAATTCAAACTAATCTCCAATTATATCTTGACCAATTTTGGTTCCCTTTTTTAATATAATAAAATATTTGTAGATGTTTCTCGTGTGCAAATCGTAATATCTATGTACTTAATAGAAGATTAGATTTTTAACTTTGTATAGTTTAATCCCGTTTGACTACGGATCTAGATCTGGATTCGATGTCCATAAGGATTTATAAGAAGCTCAATATCACAGTCTAACACTAAAACGTTATTTATTTTTTTGGAAAATATTGGATGTATTTTAAAATTAAGTAAAATCTGGAAACATATACTTAGCCATTGCTCCCAACTTCGTCCGCATTAGTAAGAATATATCCTATATCACAAGAATCGTTGTTTTTTTCAAGGAAGAATCGTACCCATACTCCAAGATGCAAGCTATCTCTCTCTATGCGTAATTTCACAAAGATCGGGCAACTTCCAATCGGTGCATGTTGCATATAAATTTCTGATATAGGCAAGACTTAACTATTTGCCTTGGTATAGCTAATCTATACTTATAATAAATCTGTAACTGGAAGATTTCTGTACATTTAATATACTTTGAAAATTTTGCCCGGGGTATGCTTTACAATCGATACTGAGTCCAAAACAGATTTTTATTTAATTTTTGTCTGTCTGTCTGTCTGTCTGCCTGTCCGGGCATCACGTGAAAACTACTGAACGGATTTAAATAAAATTTGGTATAGTTGTAGCTGATATTCCGGGTCAACATATAGGATACTTTTTATCCCGATAAACAGTGAGTTTCCTCCGGGAAATGGGATGAAATTTTTTATCAATTTTACTTCATACCACCGTTAAATTTGAATTTATTTTATAATTCTTTTTTATTTGAAAGTGTATACTATTAAGCATGTATAGTCTAATTTTAATGAGGATCTGATAAATATTTTCCGAGATAAAGGACATAACTCTTCACAGATAACAGCACGTTGCAAGGCATATGGGACAACGATCGAATTCATGCGTACCATCCTGGAATAGCTAATAGGCTTCTTTTTATCTCTGAAAATAAAACAGCTCCTACAGGATAGCATCGCAATTTTTTCCGCATTTGTCTTTCGAAATCCGCGCAACGGAGTTTGAGATTGACATGATTTTTTTAGATAGGCATAGTTGAAATATTATGAAGCTTTTGAGTTTGTTTGTTTAAACGCGCTAATCCCAGAAAATGATATTTCGATTTCGATTTTTTTTGGATTCTTAGTCACGCTACGACCAATAGCTACCATCATTAATAAGAAATGTTGCAAAAACTATTCTTTTAAGAGATTCCGATGCGTGCGATGCGTGAACGGTAAACGTTACGCCAAACGACGGAAATATGTATAAGTAGTAGTAGTAGTAAGTATATCGGAATTGTTTCTTTAAAGTTCTATAAAACAGTCCTCGACAACATACGACTAGGGTCCGCTAGTATTCTATAAGACTCATAGTTTCCCTCCTTATTGAAAAGGGAAATCTTAATTACAAAAATGAGTAATTATTAAGTGAGGATTTTTGCTTAGTGATATTTATTGGCAATGCTAAATCGGAAATTACGTTGAACTCAGTTCACAGTTATTTAAGGCCCAGTAAGAGGGTGGAATAGTTTTTAATTACGCCTGAAAGGTTCCCTTATGCTTATTTTAAAATAAAAGTATAAGTTTTACGTATCATCCAAGGCGGCTGTGCTAATAAGAAAGGCGACATAATGACGTTTTGCCACAACTGAGTTTCAGAACCTGCATCTGCAAAAGCAGACCTACTTGTGCTACTCTTCTTTTTCTGTCTTTCCGAATAAAAACTTATCCTATAACTTAGCAAAATGCCTTCAAATAAACAAACACACTATAAGAATAAGTATACCAACATGAGATTAATTTTCAATTTTATGCTGCACTTTCTTGAGTATACGTATTACGTGGGCATTTACGATAATAAACCTTGATACACTCATTTACCTGCCCTTTTTAAGTTTTTAAAGGCCCTTTTAAGCTTGAATCGTTTGAGCGATTCAATTTATCGCCACTCGACTTCTGCAGTGCCCCCTTCGGTTTAAAGCGTAAGCACCTAATATACGAGTGGCTTGTTATTTAAATTTTACATCACGAACTTTCTTAAGTTAGTACCCCTAAATGATGCTTTTATTTTATTTTTTCTAAGTAAGCGCATACTCGCATAACCTCTTAAGTAAACATTTTCTAAAACAAGTAACAATAGAAAAAAAACATGTATGTCCCAAATGCTAAGATCGGCTCATTAGTTAAGCCGAACATACGAATTAACACGCAAACGGACCTACTTTCACATTCATAATAATAGTAGGTATAGGTTTAATTATTTTTTTAAGTGCGGATGAGGTCCTGGGGTCGATTCTTGTGTCGGTCTAAAATTAATAGGTACTAATTGGATTTTTTGAGCCCGAAGTTAAGAGGTTGGCGATATACGCCCCGGTATTAATATATATCTACAAAATATATGTATAAATATCCTACTAGTATGTTTTTTATTATTAAATTGACTGAATTTAATTCATATAATTATATAATCATATAACTCCGGCTTAGCGCTCCAAGAATCTAACAAAAGGGGCAAAAAGTACCTTCCGGCGTATTCTAAAATGAAACTCATGTACGTCCTCATAAATTTGAAATGCACCACTGACAGGTTTAACATATTATGCACCTCATCCTGTATAATATATATCGTAAGTTCAGTTACTCTATACCACAGAAACCGCAAGCCCGTAGTTCCGTTCACCGCTTCAACTCCCATTTAAATTGTGAAAGATAAAAAAAAAATCTTCCCTAGTTAATTCGTTTGCCAGTGAAATTAAAAATGGCTTTCTATAAACTTAGTTAAACGTTTTTTGGCATAGCGAAGAAATCGGCGATAAACCGATTAATCAAAAGGCGGCCTGCCTTTTTGATTAATATTACTTTAAACGTTTTTTTTTCATTGTAGTAGAAGCTTTTATGCAAGTGTTTTTCAATTGAAAACCTACGTCTTGCTTAAATCGATTAAAATTTAGAAAATGTTTATCGTTGTTTGAACATAACTTGGCTACGTCAATTATGTGCTTCATTACCAAGAGCAAACATTTCCGACGCTCCGAAAAAGAAACGGGAAATTGGGTCAATGTGTATCGAGTGGCTGTTTAGAGTTTGTGTTGCGGAGAGGCCTCGTACATGGCTGAGTGGGCGTTGAGGAAAACTTCAGAGCCGGCATTATTGAGGGTAGTTAGAAAAACAACGTAAAAAGGCTTGTCTCGTAATAGTTCAACGATTGCTCGCTGTTTCGGTGCAGCGCTGCTCGCTAACTGTTTTGTGTCGATCAGTGCAGTTATTTCATCCATACAGCATATTTGGTATTGTCAACGTGCCAGTATTAAGAGCTCAAAGCAATAAAAATTTTCAAAGCATTTGCATCAAAATAAAAAATAAAAAAAAAAACATTTTAGGTTCATTTCAAAAGAATATAACAACCAGAATATAAAACTTAGTAACTCTTATCTCGTAATCTTAATTAATACACCTATGTATATAGGAAGGGCTCTACGGAGTAAAAACTTTTAGATCAAATATCTAAAAAAAATATGTGTACTTTTGTTGCACATATTTTTCCCAGGGGGCTTTAGTTTTCAAGAGGAAAGTTGTAACACGATACTTTTATTTTTTTTAATTCTCAAATTAAGTTTTAATTGTAAAGAAAAAAAAAATTGTGCGATATTCTGTTAACAACGCGGCGCGACGTTGTCCTTATAAAATGACGGCCGGGCGGAGACCTGTTGTCGGTGTTGAATAAAAATTATAAATAATGAAGATAGAATACCGGGAGGTAGAGACTCTTACTGGAAATTACCTCCTCTTTAAGGATCTTTTTTTTAAAATTTTCTTAAATATTAATAGTTTCTGAGTTTTTAACAAAAAACAAAATGCTATCTTAATTTGTTGATGTTAATTAGAATTTTTATGTGCTAATAAATACTTTCGATACATTAGAAATGGTACCTAAGTATTTTCTCATAATATGTTTATGTAGGAAAAAAAATACGTTATTCCATTGTTAAGTCGGCTGTCTGCCTCTGTTTTCTTTATACGAGTAGGTATAGTCGCACTACGGTCGCTTCTCTGGTGTATTATAATTGTAATCTATCAAAAAAGGAGTAATTAAAAATATAATATTTTTTTATAAATATACTACGAAAATACACACATCGCCATCTAGCCCCAAAGTAAGATAAATATTTTTATGTATACAAAACACATAATTACTTTTAATATACAGATAAACACCCAGACACTGAAGAACATCCATGTTCATCCCACACACATTTGCCAGTTGTGGGAATCGAACCCACGGCCTTGGACTTAGAAAGCAGGGTCGCTGCCTACTGCGCCAACTGGCTGTAATTATATGCCATATGATTCATCCCTTTTCATGTGGGCACCCTCGACTGGTCCTTCAGCGGCCGCCGCCGGTACGAATGACTGAAACATTGGCCCCTCAAAGGGAACCCGCAAACCTTGGTACTCATATCATATACAACTCTCCGTTGATCGCTGTGAGCGTAAATTATGCTTATTCAGTATATCCACTCCACTTGACTTTTCAAGTGTCTACTTACCGCTTTTTTGTGGGTAAAACTGATTTCTCAAGTTTATTTCAATATTGACTGCCTTGTCGGCGTATTCGAACACGCTAAGATTCTTTAATTCGTTAGTAATTTGGCATAAGGCCTCAGAGAGCCGATTAGGACTTCGGCCTCCTTTATTCGCTACTTGCTTTTACCCTCGACTTCGCTCGCTTGGTATTTTGTTAAATTTGCCAGGAGGATTAAGACACGGACCATGAATTCGGAGACATGACATGACACTCTTTAATGACGGTTGTGTATACAATTTTGTATTATGAAAATTAATCTTAATTTGCTATACTCCGCGAAAAGCAGAAAAATCTGTATAGTAGTGTAATTTATAATTTCTTCAATCCTTATTGATCAAACAGATCTTCGTCAAGGTACCCTCTACGCACGTTTTGTTCCGAAACCGGAGCATCCTCAGGAGATGTTGACTTTACAATTAATAATTGTACATAAAATTAAGCTTCATTTTCAGTGTAGTATAGCAGATTAAGCTATAAGCCCAAAGTTACGCCTGCTTCTATCAAATATACAATTTTGTGTGTATCTTTCTTATGGTCCCCCATCCCAGTGCCCTGTAGAGGAATATTAATAGGCTTAGGGTGACTTCGAGTAACCTCTCCTTAATTTTTAAGTGGATACTTACCGTTCGTTTTTGCTTCTGTAGTTTAATTCGAATGTTTTCCCTAACGACTTTGTTAACTCCCGATGTAATATTTAGGTAATATTTAAAAGCATGCTACTGAACTCAGATCTTTCATCATTATCAAACCCATTACCTCTCTCAGAATATTTAGGCCGCCATCCACCACTCTGGCCAACCAAATGCGGATTTGTAGACTTCCCACAAAGTTTAAAATATTATGGCGAACTCTCAGGCATGCGGGTTTCCTCATGTTTTCTTTTCCCGCAATTGATGTTTTAATTGATAAAATTGAGCAAAGATGCGACAAAAATGCGGACGAAGATGCTCACGCACTGTGTGGTGGACAGCAGCCAAAACCCTTCTCGTTCTGAGAGACGAGCCGTGCCCTTTAGTAGGCCCGTAATGGGTTGATGTTAACCGTCGGGGTAGTTATTCTGTTTTTTTTTCACACTTCAATAGACTCTTGCAAATTTCAGAAGGTGATATAACAAAGAATTATATTCTGTCGTTATTCCACGTTCATTTGAAAGGCCGTTAGAATATAAATAAGCTAACTATACATTCACACCGTTAATTCCTAGAAATTGACAAGAAGACTCTAATCTTAGTATAGTGCTGCCAATGCAGCGAAACTAAACTACACCATTGACAATAATTATAACTGTTAGCAAATCTATAGAATAACAGCAGAGTTTAGTCATCATACAGTTATCGAACGCATTTGCATATACAGGATGTTTGGTGCATCGTGTGCCAAATCGAATCTGATGATTGGAGGGGTCTTTGGCTATCTCTTCAGCCCTCGTAAAAAAATCTTGCTCAAACGGTTTTTTTTATACTGATTTTAAATTGTTTTTTTAAAAATTGTAAAAATTCTACATTTAAATTTTAATAAAAAATAAAGTTGTTAAGTATTAATTAATTTTCTTTTTAATCTTTAATTTGTAACGTTTTACGCTTCTTTTGAAACTAGAATTACACGCCAGCAACATCTAGTTTTTGTTTTACAGCCCCGCAAAGTTTTTTTTACGTAAAAAAATAAGCTTGAACGTCAACTTTCGGTTTTAATAAAAAAAAAACTAAAAGTGATCATGTTCTTCCAATTTTTTTAAAACATCTCTGGACTGTCCCCTTTCTAATGGTGTGCAATATGCCATGAAAAGTAATTAGTAACATCACTAATTTTCAAATTTTCTATACGGCTTCGGACTACAACTGTAACAATACGTCAAAGATGTCGGGCCTGCATTCGAAACAGGGGTGAACAATTTGAGCAGAATTTGTAAAAATTATGAAATAAATGTTTCAAATGCAATGTATTATTTTTATTTCAAGTAAAACCTACGAAATTTAAAAATTTTACCTGCTTGTGAGTGTTATTTACGCAAACCCTTGTTTTTCTTTCACCTGTTGAATATTAGAAAATTGCGACCAAGTTTAGAAAATTTGAAAATTAGTGATGTTACTAATTACTTTTCATGGCATATTGCACACCATTAGAAAGGGGACAGTCCAGAGATGTTTTAAAAAAATTGGAAGAACATGATCACTTTTAGTTTTTTTTTTATTAAAACCGAAAGTTGACGTTCAAGCTTATTTTTTTACGTAAAAAAAACTTTGCGGGGCTGTAAAACAAAAACTAGATGTTGCTGGCGTGTAATTCTAGTTTCAAAAGAAGCGTAAAACGTTACAAATTAAAGATTAAAAAGAAAATTAATTAATACTTAACAACTTTATTTTTTATTAAAATTTAAATGTAGAATTTTTACAATTTTTAAAAAAACAATTTAAAATCAGTATAAAAAAAACCGTTTGAGCAAGATTTTTTTACGAGGGCTGAAGAGATAGCCAAAGACCCCTCCAATCATCAGATTCGATTTGGCACACGATGCACCAAACATCCTGTATAGCAACGGCAACGACACATGTTAATTTCTTGAAGAGAGCTAGCATAATGGATGGATGATATCTAAAAAAGTAAAGTTAAAGTGATACAGGTGCATGGTTTCCTTAGTCCTTGTCCAAAAGTGGAAAAATACCGTCTAAGTCTGATCCATCAAGCAGCGTAAAACCCTACGTAAGACGTATGTATCTTGACACACAAGAAGTAACGCTTACTACAGCTGTAAAAATAGTTGGTAAAATTGCAGGCGATTATGTGTGACTAAGGCTCTTAAAGTTAGCCCTTGAGTGTAATGTCATCTGTATGTTAGTGATAATGCTGTCTAAGATGGTAGCGAACTAACTTGTAAGTGATATGGCAGTTATATTAAACGCATACACAGGTTTCATCGCATCGTACAACGACGTTTAATTGCTTGGCGGCACATCTAGCCGTAAAGTGGTTACTAGCCACGGCCGAATAGCCTTGCCACGACACCAGACCAGGGAAAATTAAACGGTTGATTGGCGCAATGGACAATTCTGTTTCCAAGCTCGCAAGTAATCGTTCGATTCCCATAACCGGAAAAATGTTTGTGTGATGTATATTAATGTATTTGGGTGTTTATCTTTTTATATAAGTATTTATGTATATTATTCAGAAAAAATATTCATCAGTTGTCCTAGAACCAATAACACAAGCTATGCTTACTTTGAGGCTAGAGGGCGCGTGTCTGTATTGATTGTATGCGATGTAAGGCAAGGCCACATAAATATGGCGATCCATCTACATGCTTGCTAAACTGTGGCGGTGGTGGTGCAGTTAGTCACCGTCTAACACCGTCCAATCTAGTGTTTCTTGCGGTTCTCTAATAGATCTATATTGGTCATGAGGTAGAGGCTGATTACACGTCTGGGATCCGTTTAGCGCCAATTAACCTAATGCTCCTATTTCCTACCACAAATAAAATAATATAGATGGCCATAATTTTTTATTTAACATGTGCATTTATATTATTATGTACAGCGACAAACATCTTTGAATTACTATTTAAAAACGAGGATCAATCGGTCCTAGGACCCATTCGTGAGTCAGGCTTAAACTATTTACGTCTTTCCATATGAATATCACCAAATTCAAGCTTTAGTCTGAAAATTGTTGATTAGATTGAATATTTAATAAATGTAAGGCGATAATAATTATTAATTTACCTTTGCACATAATATGCCCTTTATGTGCAAAGGTAGGAAACGAGGATGGTCTATAAAGCTAAGGTCTCAGTCGAGTTACAACTTACACTAGTATCGGCGCACGTTGCAGACGAAACAAACAAACAATAATATATCAGGCAACGGTAACCGAACTGAATTTAAATTATATCTTGCAAATGTCAATCTTATCGCCCAAGAAATACGGTTTGAATTGCATATGTCGTAGACTGCTTTGTATGCAAGGCGGATTGCATGCACTGTGTCGTATGCAAACAATGCTATTTGCATTGTTTAAAATGTCTGTGTTATGTGATCTTTTTATATTGATTCCAAATATTATTTTACGAACCCACTGGCACAGCGGGCTTCGTAAAAAATCTTAAAAAAATATTAAAATTATTATTTCACTTTAGTTTGTCCCGAGATATTTAAATGTTCATTATATGAGACACTGGACTTCGGCTTCCGTTTAGTGGGGACCGACTTCGATCTCCGGCACGTATCTCTTATTTTTTGAGCTATGAGCGTTTTCAATGAAAGCAATTGAATATAACTTGTTTTAATGGTGATGCAAAACATCGTGAGGAAACCTGTATACCTGCATTCTCCATGCATGTGAAGTTCGCCAGTCCGCACCTGGCCGGCAAGTCGGACTACCCGAGCCCTGTGGTGGACTTATAATGGGTTGATAGTGATTATGAGCACGTAAGACTACCTGGTCGTAGACGTAAAAGCCGTAAAAGTAAAAGCCCTAACCGATGGGCTAAATCACTAGGATTTACCTTTGAAAGAACTTTGTTACAATTTCATCAGAAAAACTCTCTAAAAACTTTTCCTCAATGCTACAAGATACATGATTCAAAGTATTTCACAATTTTCTGTTAAAAATAATATCGCAGCTACTCGTGGTAATAAATGAGGAAACTATCTTCGCCAACTTATCAGAAAACTTCGAAGCTTCTTTCTCTAACTTGTTGAAACTTGTAAAAATATAGTAAACGCTTGAGAGCTTATAGTTAATCCTTAAAGTACCTTCTTGCAATATTTCCCGAGTGCTTTCATATTTCCAATTTCTTAGAAAAGCAGACGTTACACTAATACCTTTCACACTAGGGATTCCGAGCTGTACACTTCATGTTCTGTGCACAACGAGTAAGGATTTCAATAAATAAACAAGAGACTGGACTTCTCTTTGTTTTCTTGATTTTTCCAGAGATGGCAGCACTGAGGCATTGACAAAAACATCGATATCATTCCTGTTTGTTATTGTAATTTAGTGGAACTGTTTCCTAAATGGTGCAATGGGAAACATCACTAGCGATTAAACAATAATTAATCACGATTCGAGATTCCGCTTTATGCGAGAATTTAAGGGACTAGAAAGTTAGATCTAGCACACTATTTCTACTAACTTACGAGTATTTTACTTTCGTGTATTACATACATCTCTCTTCGTACTTTCGTATACTTTTGTGCCAAACCGCATTAGGGCAGCGTAGGGTTCACAAAGGTCAGATAACTAAAAAGAAAATAATTAAAATGTTATTTAATGACGACTACATACTTAACACCTGCAAAAAAATACAAAAACAAAACTTATGAACATCAAACAGCTAGATACCTACTGTACTTGCATATTAATAAGAAAACAATTTAACAAATCCGTTCATACACACATCACATTTAAAAAATTACACCAAGTGAAGCGACGAATCAGTCGTAGAGCAGACTACATTTTACTTCCACGTTTTATAACCTGCCTCGGGCGAAGAAATGTCATATTTGAAGGAGTGCAACTCTTCTGCAACTACCCACGGAAGTGTAAAATGCGAAGTCGTTTAAAATTTTTAAATGCAAACTATAAAATCTACGTACGTACTACGAGTATCTCAATGGTAATACCTTCTGTTACACTATGGCAACGAATGCGCATTTCGCAACCTACGGATATCGATGTTTCTGAGGGTAGATTTTTAATAATCTATATGTATACCTAATAATAAGTTTAATATGATTGCTAATCAAATAATATTAGATCAATATGATTTCTCAGTAAGCAAATTTGTAAAATTATTCTTTAACCTGAAAAGCTCTGAATCCCTTACTACTATGAGAGGGGAAGCCTGTGCCGAGCAATGGGACATTAATAGACTCAAAACAATAATGAGCCTTGTGAGTAAAAGTGGTCTTACTATTTGTTCAAAGACTATAAATGTACATAAATTTCTACCCCGCTTAATCCAGTGGATTTACCAATAATTGGGTTACCTACTAATTTAAAATGTATCAATATTCGCCATCGGTAATTGTGAACTTTTGAACTTTATGGCTTTATTAATTATTCATCAGATCAATATCCGGTCGGTTTGAGTAATTATACCCCAGACATTTATATCTAACTTAAGGTTTCACTCAATATAACTCAATGGTACTTTACCTAACATGAGACCAATAGTAAGCGGATATGCTTGGAGACCTTGTTCCTGAGATATCTTGGACGTATAAGGCTGCGAACTTTGGGCTTTGGGTTGGTCCTTGATGTTGTGGCCAAGTTCGTTCCTGTCCAGAATCTTGAAAATGTCTTCAGGTGGACAAAAATGAAAGTTAATCACAGGACAGGTGAAAATAAATCCCTGCAAAAGATCCATGATCAGCAATGGACTTTCATCGGTATATATATTTCAGAGGTGACTTTTTTAATCTCAACTACGATCTTAACAGTATTTACTCAAAGAATTGTCTTATGATTTCGGCTCAGTGACAGCAATTACCTAGTTGTTATTTTTCTAACGTATCAATGGTTGCAGCTAGATATTTTTTGTTTCCTGATTTCACATTTTGTTACACTTAAATATACCGATAATAAATGAGTCAGTATTCAGTAGACGGTTGCTCTGGAGTATTCAAATATTCCGCCAAAATCCGTGTCGTGTGACAGCCTCGACACTCTACTAGTAAATTTAATCGGTAAATTTTTATTTACCTTCAATCCCGCTTATATCGAAATTTACTTTTCAATGGATCCACCAACCTTTATAGTGGTTGTGAACCGTGGATGGAGGTTTATCAATTTTCTAGATATTTACATTCAATCCTATACAAGAGTTTTCGCACACTTCAAGCTGAATTCTATCGGTGACACGTGTAATCGATACAAGACCTCGATGATTGGCTGTGGTCTCCCGCTAGGTCGCAATCTTCAATTGTTATGAAGCTTCTATTTAAAAGAGATTCATCCTCGTTTTAACTAAAGCTAAATATAAATCTAAATTTAGGTAATGCATGGAGAAAAAAAGTTTTCATAAAATCTTAGATGTCTTCATTCTTTTGCAGTAAATAGGGAAAGCGTGTGTCCTCTTGTGTTATCGCTATTTCTTTCTCTGCTATTAGCGTCTCGTCACTGTAAATATTACCGTCTTCTATTCAGCTTTAAAGGGCGTCTCAAATCATCGGGGTATTAAATTTTGAATCTGCTTCGCCGTTCTTGCGTCATCTTATACTAATATACAACGTGTAACCGAATCACGAAATAATCTTGAAGGATGCATTAGTATATTACATTATGAATTACCATGTAAAAATATTAAATCAAAAGAAGCATATTTATTTTTCCATACAAACGAATTCAAAAATTTCTAAGTGTAACGCGCATAGTACCTTCTATGCGCGTGCCAGTCTTTTATCTTCAATAATTGTCACAAGTATACACTTTAATTTTTGAATTCGTTTGTATGGAAAAAAAAATACGCTTCGCAACGCGTACCTAATAAAGTGACAGCAGTCACATGATTTTAAGTTTGCACGTGATGTTAGGGCTGTAGCCTGTATTTGATTTCTCTCAGTAAATCTTATGGCAGTGGTTTACTAATTTATTTATTTTTCGGTTTCAGAGACAGTAGGTACATAATGTTCTTCTGCGAATTATTATTTTGGTTTGATAAATGGGCTAACCAAAACTAAAATATTTTTTTCAAATTGACCAATAGTTTATGAGATCTCAACAAACAAACTTGAATGAATGAATTGATAAATTACACATTGTATAAAGCTGAAGAGTTTGTTTGTTTATTTACTTAAACGCGACTATCCCATGAACTACTGGTCTGATAAGAAAAAAATATCAGTTTTGGCTAGCCCATTTATCGTAAAAGGATTATTTATTTATATTATCACGCTAATACCAATAGGTGACCAATAGCACCAATGAAGAATGGTTGGACATCGTTTATGTTTTTTTTTAATTTTTAGAGCTTCCGCTGCTTGCGTTGCGTAAACGGTTAAAGTTTCGATAAAATCATGTATGACAAAGTGGTTCTCCTTTAAAAGTTCTAAAAGCAACATATACGCTGGCGAAGTCGCGAGGGGCCGCTAGTTAAGTAATAAACCTCTGCACTTCCAAACATCTTCACAAAGTTTTAAATTTAAATTAGTATGAAAGTATGTTATTTGCGTTCCATTCTTGTCCCTCTCGGTCGTCCGCTCCTAAAGTATTTCGTCCACGTCTCGGTTTCATATCTTTGGCGATCTGCGAGCGCTTTCGACGACATTGCAAATATTGGAATCGGAAATTGGATTTTCAAGTAAACTACAGTTCTCGTTACATTTATTTATTGTACTATCGCGTAACTATTCTGTCTGGATACTTATTACTTCTTAGAAAATTGTAATAAAACTTTGATGTTATTTATCGCTCGAACTAACTCTGCTCATGAAATTATTGTTTCGATGCTGCACATAATACAATCCTGATGTCTGTTGTATGTCTGTTGGGACTACTTAGTTACCAACGTACAGATAAATAGGTGCCGTCAAGCGATTTCGCGTTCCAGTATGATTTGGCGTAGAAACCAATTAGGGGAAAGTATGGGTTTAATATAACTGTCATACCCCTCTAACAGGTTACCAGCTTAGATTGCATAATTAGTTATCAGCAAGTGAGAGGGCAATCAACGACTTGGGTATGGTGGAATAAAAAAAAAAGAAGATATAAACCCACGTCGCCACCCACCCACGTCTCCACCCAATTTGGAGATATCCAAGTTAGTGATAGAAGTTTCACGAATCTTCATTGAGATTTATTAGAATAACAATATTATATCCTCGTAGTACATTCGTAATTCAAATACTAAATATGCTATGCAATAGTGGCAAAACTTAATTTATTTATTCAAATTCAGTAGATAATAATAATAATAATAAATATACTACGACAATAGACACATCGCCACCTAGCCCAAAATTAAGCGTAGCTTGTGTTATGGGTACTAAGACGACTGATGAATATTTTTATAAATTATATATAGGTACATAAATACTTAGAAAATACATATAAACACCCAGACACTGAAAAACACTTATGCTCATCCCACAAACATTTTCCAGTCGTGGGAATCGAACCCACGGCCTTGGACTCAGAAAGCAGGGTCGCTGCCCACTGCGCCAGTCGGCCGTCTATAGTGTAGATAGATTGTACTTCGAATATTGCGATAGAACTGCCAGTGAATTCAAATTAATGAAACCTTGAACAAATAATGTCAACAAAGAAGCGGTCATAACATTGGCCGGGGAATAGGCGCGAACCGTTACAAAATCCCAATATAACGTAATCAATCATAGATATTTTTAACATCTATTAGCACAGATCAACTTTCGTTCAAAAACGAACTGACATCATGGATATTGGTTTATGAACGATATAGAATGTATGGAATAATAAGGACATAAATAAACAGACCTATTTAGTAATGATAATAAAACTTTTTATTCCACACCAAAAGAAAATATAATATAAAAGCAACGTACAAACGAAATTTATCACTTATAATGATCTCTTCTAGGCTCTCGATAAGTGAAAGGAAAACCACAGCAAAGAAAAGTGGTTTGGGAAAAATTAAAAGCTACATAAGATTGACAATAAACTTACTTATTACTATTTATACAATCAGTAAGTTACGAAAATTATTTACTTAGTTTTGCTTTTTGTTTACAGGTACTGAGCTCCAGATGATTGAATAGTATTGTGAAATCGAAAAATTATCGTAAGAGTAACCATAAAACAAAACAATAATAAATTAATAATAATATTTAAAGAATACCTGATTCTATCTTAATGTTGAATAATTTACTAATTAATATACTCGTAGTTACATAACCGTTGCACCTGATTCGAGGGATTCGTGATCGCTGTGTATTATTTCTCGTCGCATTTTTCATTTAAAATGGTGGTATCATTTTGAATGAAAAATCTTATTATTCATAATCAGGTCAGTTATCTTATTATATCACGTTAACTACAAAAAATAAGATTTATGCAATGTTTTGTCACACTTCCACTGACAGAAACTTAAAGATGTCAGAGCGGAAAAATTAGTAATTAATTAAAGTATCTCTTATTACTGTCGCCATATAACATTGTTGTATTCTGGTCTGAAGGACGTGGTTGCCGCCGTAATTAAAAGCACATGAGCTTGAGACACAGAGCGGATGCCTTTTATGCTGTTACGTATTGGTATGCGTTATCGAGAAACAATATACAAAAAGATGAAAGTAACAAAATAAAATAAAATATCTATTCTAGTAATAAACTATACATTTATATCGGTATTTTTGTTGTTCTTATGTAAATATAGTATGTATGTTCATGTAAGTTTATTTTATTTTTTGTAACATACGTTATACACCATCAACTTTCCACCTTTTTATCGACTTCGCACGCTCAGGTTGCCTATATTAGATCACTTTTAATGATAAGGCCGCCTTTGAAACCCTAGCACTAAGTACTATTACTGTTTTCTTTGGGTGTTTTCCTCTAGTTTCTCTATTCTATTCTAACAAATCAGACATTTCTCTGGAGTGAAATTATGGCAAAGGCATTGAAACGTTGACCGATTCAATATTCAGTACCGTCAAAGTAAAACGTTAAGGTATTATAATTGAATAAAGCTGTATTGTTGATCACTGTCCCTTATCTCGGGTCTATTAGACCCTTCCATTGTCTTCCGAAGCAATAACGAGCTTTGGCCCCTTTGGTTACTATCAGCGAGATAAACTAATTGACGACTTGTGTTACAATGTGTCCTTAAAACAATACGAATACAATATGGCTCCAAGTAGGTGCTTATTATTAAATAATTATGGCTTCTCGTTTACTTTGTCATAATACAAAATAGGTGTTTGGCTATTTCAAATATATTATGTTTAAATGTACCTACTACGAACATTGACTACATAACTACTTTCCAGTCTGTCTTTGTCTAAATTTTTTATTTGCTTATCAATATAACTGTGTAAAAAAGGGTAAAAAAGGGCGATACCGAGCATTAATTTGACATCTGATAAAAGAAAAATCAGTACATACCGTTGTTTGTACGCGGCGACATCGTCCGCAATGACGCGTGGCTTGCATTCGGTATATTGCTCCAAAGGGGTTGATGGGGTTAAACGACTATTAACGACGACTTAACGTGCTCTTGGAGGCACGGGGGTTGACAACGCCAATTTCCAAACTCCGGGCCGGCATTGACAATTCCTGAACATAAAAAGTTAAAACTTAAATACCTTACAAGTTTTTTCCGATCCGGAATTGGAACCCATGTCTTCGTGATCCGCACTTAAAAATGCCAACCACTAGGCCAACAAGTTTAGTTTAGTGTTAGCATGTTTCAGATACATAGATTCATAATTTAGTTGTAGAAAACTAAGATAATGTGTTTCTTTCTATAAAGCCGTTCAAAAGAACTCAAGTACGGTTTTTAATTACAGCTACGGTTAGACACAGAAGGCAGTGTAACGCTATCGCTAATGACGCGTCATCAGAGCCATCAAAGGGCCATTTTCCCATAGGAATGTCCGCCGCTCCCGTTATCGGACGGACGGACAGAGTAATTCACAACGAATCAACTATGACTGATGGGATTCTATCGATGCCTTTATGTTACGTAATGTTGGTGCTATCAGGAAATACCCGGGACGATCACTGCTTTGTACAGTAATATCACAGTATAAAAAAGAGATACAGTAGTTCGACGCCTTTGATTTTGTGTTAAGTGCCGACATCGTCTAGACACGGTATTGTACCGAGGTGGAAAATGACCCTTACTGGCAGCCATAGCCCTTATATAAATATATATTATATATATAGCCCTTCCTTGTTTCGCATGAGATTGTTTTGTCCAGACGGCTTCTTCAGATCGTTGGATGTCTGTCATTGCCCTTTGGTATTGCAGTAGGGTTACGATCTACAACTGCTTCGCATCATGATGTTTATGGTTCGGTTCCTGGTTCGGATATTAAACTATAAGGTATTTAGTGGATGTTCCTGTCAACAATTTCGACCGGAGTTAAGAAATTGATTTTGTCCATTATCGTTCGGAGGGCAGAAAATTAGAAATATAATTCCTGTTAATGCAAACTATTATAATAAATGCGAACAGTTGGATGGGTTTTCGTTATTTAATCACGCCAGAAAAACTGAATGGATAAATAAAAAATGTTGCGTATAAGAATAAAGAAAAATATGATGATATATATACATATGATGTATGCAACTTTTTTTAAATATAGGTATATTTAAAAAAAGTTGCATACTATTCCCATGGGATAGATTTTTGGTTTTCTGTCATAGATCATGAGATAGATCACGTCTTTTTGTATTTTAGTAGTTAAGGGGTTAGGGAATAACATATATATAATTCAAAATTCAAAATTTAAAATTCATTTATTTCAAGTAGGCCTAATATAAGCACTTTTGAAACGTCAAGTCTGTCTGTGTGTAGTGACTCTACCACCAGTTCGGAAGGCAGATTCTACCGAGAAGAAGCCGGCAAGAAACTCAGCAGTTGCTCTTTTCCAACATTAACAATTTACTTCCAACATTAACAATTTATATATGTATTCAAATACGGGTAACAGCTAGTTGCTATATAAACCGCAAAAGTGCGTATTGACCTATTTGCAATTGAATTAATATATCTGCTCACTACACCGCAGATTACTGGGGAATTATTAATAATGCAACACGAAGAATTTATTAATTATAGTGTTGCCGTTGTGTGTATGAGTAGGCTGTGGTTTGTGGGCGAGGTGAAAATGCGCCAATCATTTCGGCAACGCATATATTTATTGGTAGCCTGCGGTCAGCTGCATGCCCTATTATAAAGTATTTAACATTTAACTTTTTGCTCCAATTCATAATAGATAGTTTTGAAAAAAAAAAATTGATTTATTGATCTCGCAATGTCTTTCTTCGCCGACGCCATCAGAGGGCTTACTACCATCTTAGTATACTCAATTTTAATTGGCAGTATATATGACATATCTTGGCGTCCTTAAAATAAGGATTATAATTCGGAAACAAAATGTCAAAAATACCGTGTATACCTACGTGAATCCGCGCTCACTATAGTATAAAGATAAAGATGGCAGCACTGGGTCATTCACGAAATAATGTCGTGTTAAGAAGTACAATTTAAAAAGGTAGCTCTGTTTTTGGAATATCAGTCAGCGGTTAGGATTTAATTACCATTCAAAGTTCAGATTTACGATAGCCAATATATGTTTAGTCTGAGACCATTTACCTTGTGTTCTTCACGTTACAATTTGTAATTTAAATAACTAGCTCTGGATAGGGCGGATTTAATCACTATTCAAGATTCAGCTTTACGAAAACCAGCGATACGATGAGTTTAGGATTTTATAAATACTATATAAATGATTATAATTGTTACACTATTTTTTTTACTTATTTAATCATACGTTAATGGAAATACAATGTTATCTGCATAAGTTATGCATTATTCAAAAGTATCACAAGGAGGAATGTGAGGGCTTTTTTACTTGACAGTTTTTCTTAACATCCCGCACTTTTCCGTAATAACTTCCCACATTTTCCTTTGTCAATGTAATTGGTACGATGTTTGTGAGTGCCTCCATTTTACACCTGACCTCTGTGCCAAATTCTGCAAAACGTAATTTGTGCGGTCGACGACATCCCCTTTGTTATCTGGAGTGCTGCGTGATACGTGCATGGTATTCTCAATCTTACAGCCAAAGAATTATGGGGCATAGTGGCGTAAGGAGAAATTTGATTGAAGCGCGACCTTGCGCATTGTTACTCGGAGATTGACTATCTCGCCATACTTATCTAGTAACTACCTAGTGGGAAATGGTTTGAGAATTTTAAAATATGTGTCATCATTATCATCCTATTTCTCCTCAGATCTCCTCTTAGAACGAGGAAGGTTTAGGTAGTCCAAGTCTTGGCCGAGTCGGGATCAGTAGACTTTACACAGCCAGCTTTGAGGAGGTCATGAAGAACTTTTAGGCACGCAGGCTTTTTCGTCGTAACGTTTTTTCATCATCATCATATCAACCCATTACCAGCCTAATACATGGCACGGGTCTCCTCCGACAATGAGAAGGGGTAAAGGCCATAGTCCACCACGCTAGCCCAGTGCGGATTGGTGGACTTCAGACACCTTTGAGAATATTATGGAGTACTCTTAGGCATGCAGGTGTGTTCCTTCACCGATGAATCAAGTGATATTTTAATTGCCAAAAACGCACATAACTTGCTTGAAAGAGCTTGCAAAAATTATTTCCATTAATACTAAACATAATTATGCATATCGATCGTACCTATCCCGGTATCGACATGCACCTCTACAATTCTTACGCACATCACTACTTACCTACACACCTATCCATGAGACCTGTAAGTGCGAGAGAAATAGACAGATAAATGAGATTTATGACCCGAAGGCCGAAGCCTCAGTTTAAAATGCGTCGACTATTATGTTATAATTGCCAGAGTGAGTTTGTGTGTTTGATTTGTTCCTTTTTCTTTATTATTTTTGTAATTTGTTAATTTTGGACCGACCTGATGGTTTGGAGAAAACCATCGCCTACAAGCAGAGCAAGACTTCGCGAGGCATGCAAAAGGTCACATATCCTTTTTTTTTTTTTTTGGCGTGTTGGAAAAGCTTTATTGCTACCTCCGACCCTTGGGCAGGACGGGGGTTTTAAGAAGAACCTATTCCATTTTATATTTTGGATAAGAGATAATCCCGAGCAAAGCCGCAGGGATAGCTAGTTTATAATATTGATGCGACTATGTGATACGGTATGATAATGATTTTCAATGTTTACTCGTCGTTTTCTAAAAAGTTCAAATACAATCATGGCCTCTGTTATTATATATTCAGTTCTAAGAACACTCGCAGTCAACTGATAATGGGAAGGTACTCATCTGTGGACCTTTTATATTATATATAGTGTTTCCATTCAAGACTGTTTCTTGAAAATTTTCGATGTATTATTCGATAAACAGTTCTCGTAACTCAATAACTCATAATGGTAAATAAGAACATATTTATTGCATTTGCAGCTATTATCACAACGAATGTCAATTAACCGTTCTCAAGCAGATGGCTGATTCTTTGAAGAATATGAATCACGCATTTAGATATGTTAAGTTGCTGTCAATGAATGTGTTTGGAATCTTTTAAAAAAAAATACTATTACAATACAAACATCGCCATCTAGCCCCAAATTAAGAGTAACTTGTGTTATGAGTACAAGATAGCTGATGGATATATTTATGAATATAATACATATTTAAAATACTTATAATACACAGATAAACATCCAGCCACTTATAACATCCATGTTTATCACACAAACATGAAAATGTTTGGGAAAGTGTGGGAATCGAATCCACGGCCTCGTGCTCAGAATTCAGGGTCGCTGCCCACTGCGCCAACCGACTGTCTTTTGGATCGATGTAATTATCTTCGGCCTATAATAGCCCAAGAGGAGTTCGACTTTACTTTCTGTAACTTTCGGCGAGTTTGAATCATAACTTTTCTAAGTTATGTCCATTTTAAGAAATTCAAATATCACTTGCTTCAACGGTGAAGGAAAACATCGTGAGGAAACCTGCATACCTACCGACGAGTTCTCCATAACGTTCGCAAAGGCGGGCCAAAATAGGTCTTAACCCCTTCTCGTTGTGGGAGGAGACCCGTGCCCTGTAGTGGGCCTGTAATGAGTTGATATGATAATGATGTTGATGATGTGCTGCCACCCATATTGTAGAAGAGATTAACTTAGATTCTCAAATAGTGGTTTACGGTTATAGTTCCTAATCCTAATAAACGGGCTATCGATTAAAAATGAAATAAACTCAGACTATAATTGTTTCTGCAATAAACGCTTTCAAAGATACTTTTAAAATTGGGTCCATTTATCATTAGTAATCTGCAACTTAATCAGTTTTTATCCTGTGTTACCACTGTAATTAACTTTAATTCTAAATTAAGAAACAACACTTTTGAGCCATGTAAGCATGTACTTTAATAATAAGACAAAAAAATGTGTTCAAATTACGCTGTAGGTTAGGTATCATAAAATTGAATAATGAGGACAAATTAATTATAATATAAAAAAAAAAAAAACTATCAATCATCAACTACGTAGGCTAATTGGTTCAACATTGGGTAAAAACATACTCAAGACTACAAAAAATACATAACACTCAAACGGTGAACTTTGAAGTCTTCCTCTATACATCTTCATATAATACTAATGTTGTATTGTTTCAATCATATAAGATAATAGTATATTGTGCAACAAGTGCGACAAGTTGTCGATTGCCCACGAAAGCGAAGTTGAACGCACGAGAGAAGCGAGTGCGGTCACTCGCTTGAGTGGGTAATCGACAACGTCGGACTAGTCGCACATACTATTTTGTATTACTCATGCGGGGAAAGTTTTTAAACTAATTTTAATTTAATTACAATTTTATTTATTAAATTAAACTGTCAGACGCGTCAACCTCCTTTCAGTTTTAATATGTCGATTGTGTTTTTTTTTGTTATTATTTTTTTTATTTTAGCAATTTTATCTAAATTTGCGTGTGCCAAGAATAATTTACGTGCGACAAATAAACTTGTCTCACTCAAATAACAGTTTTATTTATGAAAAATCTCACGCGTAATTTTAAAATGGGCAAACGGTTCTTTTTCAACCGCAACAGCGAGCGTCAAGATACTACTTTCCCCGCATGAGTAATACAAACTATATTGCTTACTAGCGACTTATAATTGTCGTAGCAGGATGCAGATTTAAACTAAGTTAACTCAAATATAAATTTATTAGGACACACACTACAGTCGCTATACCACTGATATGAAAAGGCAAACACTAATCCCGGCATAGGCGGTAGGAGACCCGTAGCTTAGTGGTCAAAGCGCCCGCCCGCAGAAACTCGCAGTTTCTAATAAAAAAAATAATATTAAGGTTAAGTTAAACATTTCTTGAACAATAAAGACGACAGTGATTAACTCTTACTCATATTTAAGTATGTTTTAGTATATATTAGTTTATTATTTTTTATATTTATTATTATTAGTATTTTATGTGTGTAATCTTGATAAGTATTAGTGTGTAATTGTTCGTGAGTATGTATATAATAATAATACACCCCACCAATCGGTTTCCCTTGGTTTTCCTAATCCTAAGGTTGCCTGGAAGAGATCGCTACTAAGCGATAAGGCCGCCCTTTGTATCCTACTTTTTAAGTTTATTTTTGTTGTGTCCATTGTTTTTTTTTACTATTTGTGGTGTACAAATAAAGTGTATAAATAAAATAAATAAGTTAAATTGTATTTGTGTGCATGGATACATAGATGATCGGTTATATGATAGTCATCATGGTCATCATCGTTATCAATTTCCGGCGCACGACAGGTCACGAGTCTCCTCTCAGAATGAGAAGGTTTAAGCCCGTAGTTCACACCTTTTGGGACTGCTAGGACCTCTTAGCCAAGCAGGTTTCTTCTCGATGTTACATAAATGGTATTTACATAGATTGGAAAGTTAAAGAAGCGTGCCAGAAATCGAACTTGTTTCCCACAAAAGGGAGACCGTAGTCTATGCGAGAGTAATAAGCTATATATCATTCTAAACCCAGACAAACAAGTCGTCAATTGTTTCAATGTTAGCCAAGGTGTCCTTTCCAACAAGTCGTAGACGTACCTACTGCTTCTATACCAGAGAGTGTCCCCATACGATGTCTAGCCACATTATTTTTACGCACTGAATTAATTTATCTGTCTAGTGGATCTTCTCTTAAGATGGTATTTTTTTAGTTTATCACTGAAGCAATATCTTACTATGATAATATGAGAAGCCGACCTTACCCGTTGGTCCCAATAACAATAGCTTCAGACTGCCGTATCCTCTATCCCATACTAACCAACTGTTGCGACTTCGCCCGCGTTTGTTTCGGTTCATTTAGAAATTCCGCCGACATCGCTTGCTTTTCGACCCAAATTGAAAAGTGCTTAATTTGATATCCTATGTATATTATCCTGGTAACATATGTAATTCAGGGATTCAAATCCGTAAAGACGTACATAATTAACAAGATTTAGTTAGCCCGCGAGAGTGGTTATGTCTGGGATAAAAAAGTATGCTGTTACCAAGATATCAGCGATCACCACCAAATTTCATCATGATCAGTGCTGCGGTTGTATCGAACATAAGTAACAAACTAAATAAACAAATTAATAAATAAAAATACACGCTTTCCTATTTATAACATTAGTATGGATGCGGAAGTGTCTGGTTGTTTGCGTGTTTTCTGTCTTTAACTTACGCAGGGCGCAATGTGTACCGGTAATGATCTCGTCGAAATTTAGCATTAACATTTCTTATGACCAGAAGGCGGACAGTTTTGGTAATTGTAAAAACCCGAAAAAGTTTATATTACCTATGATGAAGGGATGATGGAGAGCTAACCGTGAATCTTTGACATGCTGATGAGGAGACTGATGATGGTACGTTTTTAAAACGATAGCAAATAAAATGCTACATAAAGTGTAAAAAGGTAAACATGAAGTAAGGCTTCCGTAACACGTCGCGTAAGTGAAAAAAGGCTCTCAAAAGTCGCTTTGTAAAAGGACAGACACGTTATGAGAAAAATTCATGTGAACTTTAGTAGAAAAAAAAACGGTGAGTCAAATAAAAAGTTGTACATTTTTGGCATAGGCGCAACAAAGGCTGTGTTACTGTAACATAACCTATTACATGACGTCATGTTGCCCGCTGCCAACTAGGCCAGCGGGGTACGAACGACCCTCCGCGGACCATGTTTCGCCCTTATGACTCTGCAACTGTCAGCACTATCCTTTACAAGCAAAAATGTTTCATAGTAGTTTTTATACTAGAAAGGCTCTTGTCAAAATAAGTTCCTATGCTATTCGAAGTCAAGGGTTATATGCGAAACAAAAAGAGGCAAAGTTGCGTGCACAGTTTTTTAAAATTATAATTTCATATTCTTTTATATAGAAAAAGGCGATACTTTGCGGGGGTATTGGATAGAAGCAGGCGTTACTTTGCGAAAATCCATAATGTATTATGACAATTAAGCTTAATTTGCTATTCTCCGCGAACAGCAGGATAATCCGTATGGTGTAATCTATAATTACTTCAATCCGTATACTCCACACGAAACAGACCCTCGGCAATGCTTTATTGGCGCTTCATGTTCGGCAACAAATCGCGAAGTCCTTGATTCGAAATATCAAAAATTCTTAGATGTTGAGTTACTTTGTAAAATTAAAAATGAATTTTCAGCATTGTGTTAATAATCAGCTGTGGCAAATAAATAGGCTAATTTTTATTATGATAGTAATATTAATTATTTCATATTAAAACTTAATTCATCAATTGAAATAACATTACCATTTTTGGCAAAGTACCGTGTAAAAAGGCATCGAAGACGTATGCGAACATTAGGTATTATCCACAGCGTGACGTCACATGTAGTTTCCCGCCAACTGGGTCTCGGTCTTGAACAAGCCTCTGCAACAGACAGATGTCCTTGTGCAGACTTGATTGCACGTTGTTGCCTATTCGCAAAGTGCTCCGTAAATATGCTTCTAATCTGCGGAATTAAGGCAGTTTTAAACGTTTCTCTAACAACACTTTAGCTCGGAATTTAATATGACACTGGGGTTTTTGAAGTATGAGTACGAACATTTTGTGCCCTCGTGAACTAAAAGCTTTTTAGTCGGTTTTTTTGTTTTATATTCCACTACCAGTTGCCTATTGACCGCGAGCTCACCTAGTGGTTAGTAATGATGCAATCCAAAATGATAGTACAATTGGAACTAACTTCATGAATACTCTAGTCAATTAACAACACAATTTTCTACAATCCAGTGGTCAAAATGTGTTGCCTAAAGTTTTGTTATGTAACACGCTGCTAAACTCTGCTTAACAATTGTAAAAAAAAAACACAGGTCATATCATTTTGTTCACTTACATTTAATTCTAGTAAGAAAGTTTAGTCACATTGATTGGTTGCAGGTAAGTACTGAAAAGTAGTTTAATATACTATACTTAAAATATCTTGTTTTTTTAACTTGTGTTTCTCTTATGTCATAATGTTTTATGAACAAAGAAATAAAATAAAATATATTAATTTGAAACCCACGACTTTTAGTATAGTGTACATAATTGTACTAGTTAAGCTGTTTCATTTGATACCCATATTGAAGAAGTTGTGAATAAAATATAATTCGCCATTTTGTGATGGCGGCCATCTTGGAACGATTTTCAACAAACAGAACTAAGAACACTCCCAACTAATTCATCAACAAATCAAAATCGGTCAATCGGTTCGCGAAATACGGTGCCAACATTATTCGAATGCTTAGCTGAAGCTATAATACCTTTTCGGCTGTGTCAGGAATCGAACCCAGGGCCTTGTGAACCGAAATCATAAACACTAACTACAAGACCAACGGTACAGGCATAGACGCATGACGTGGCAATAATATCGAGCGTCCCAGGGTTAAAAAGTCTAGTATCGAAAGCTGCTTTAATTAGACGGAGTACAAAGAAGAGAGTTTCGCCCCAGTTAGCGTGGAGCACCATTATTCACTAGGGCTGTAACCACGACTAAAGCATAATCTGCATTTTTATTACTTTGTAGCTTTATTGAAGTGGAGGTCTAGCGTGTTTTCAACCGACTTTCAAAAGCATCATGTTAGCTTTCTGACGGGAATCGTTTTTTTTTCCTTTTATAAGCTGGAAAAGTTTACTCTTCAAGACATAGTTTGCAATCCTTATATAGCCTTAACTGCTGGGTAACTTGCCATATTTTCTAAACACCCTAACATGGGGAAGGAGGTCTTTCGACTTACAAATTTGTCGTTTTCTTTATAGCAAGAAAAGTTTACTCTTTAAGATTAGTACTTAAAAATTACTATTAATGCAATATTAATTACAACAAATAGACTATATTAAGAAATTTGTAGTGTTAAAATTTGTTGTTCTTCAGATAAATCTTTATCCTGTTAGGGGAATGGCAGTAACGACATCGTACCGTAACGTTAAATCGCTTAACGGCTTCTTAATATTTGTTATCGACATTAGTGTGTCTAGAGATTTTACGTCGACAACATTGTGTGTTGTGGTTTAAGTGAATTAACACGTGTCTAGCAAGTTAGACGTTGTGACAGTGGTTATTCTCTTACAATTATTATAAAACCAACATGATATGCAAACCTCGTTGCAAATACGTTAAGCACAGCAAATAAGAACAAAACCTAACGCAACAAAAGGCACCAAGTTGTGGTATATGTATCGCGAATGTAGAATATTGCCCACTAGTGACAGTGGCACGTGGAACAATGACGGCACTCGCGAACTGGCGCAAAACTCTGCTGTCTTGTAATATGTATAATTAACTCTCAATACTTCTAAATACATAAAACGTGACACAGCAATGTGATAAGTAAACTGTTAAGTTAAATGAATGCTATATAGCAAATCTTCCTTAAGAGGCTGTCACTCTTCCCCGTTTTAATGACAAGCATAAGCATTTTGATAGTAACTCCCCGGACGAGCTCTGGCACCAAAAACTTTACTACTGCTACTAAAAAATACTTCACGGATAAGCTACACGTGATACCTAGCATTAGATATATGTTGCATGAGCAGAGACAATCTCCATGCAATCTATGAGTAATGATTCTCATTACGCTCCCCTGTAGCTGACGAACGTATGCATATGTCTAACTATGACAGTAGTAAAGCATGGTTTGAAGCCCGAGCGTTCAAGAGTTATAAAGCCACCCCTAGTTCACGACTCAAAGTGATTACATCCACCAATTGCAATATCTATTTATTAGGTTATTTAATAGCATATACAACTAAGGATCATGATCTTGGGTTCTGTTCAAAATTTCAAAATTCAAAATTCATTTATTTCAAGTAGGACTAGTTTATAAGCGCCAAGTCAGTCTTTCTGTTGTGACTCTTTCACATATATTCATTATGGTTCGGAAGGCAGATTCTACCGAGAAGAGCCGGCAAGAAACTCAGCAGATTGCTCTTTTCCAACATTTTATAGTTTAACAGTCTTTCCTGGTCCGATACGTTTTTTGTTAATATATTCAAAGAGCGTCGATGCCTTGAAGATACGATAAATTGTAGGTTCCGGGTATAATATTACCGAGTAGTATAGTAGAGTGTTTAATGACATAGATCTTCCACAGAAATAATAACACCATGCTTATTTCTGTGGCTAAGCAGCATTGTTGCAATGCTGTGTTTGGGTCTGAAGGACGTGGTTACCAGTGTAATTAGAATTACATAAAACCTACGCCCCAGACAGATGGACAAGAAACTATGGTATTCTGTCAGTTTTATTGCTCTTTTTGGACAAACACATTAATTTTTTCACAAGCAAACTCATGAAAAGAGGCATCCAATTCACGAGAGATATTTTTTCACAAACACTTTTTAACGACACACATAAAATCTTGTACGTAATTTTGATCGAAGGATAATTTCATGGCATCAAATCAAATGTTAATTTATATAAGTCGCTAACTTGAGATGTGAGTTAAAACTCCGTGGATACTGGATACAAACACTCATTAAGCTCCCCGAGGATGATGGATTTCCCGCGGGCGAACCTCCATCGCTTTCTGTGTGCCTAGTATGAGATTTTCTACCTAAGTTTGAAATAGAATGAATTGAAAAATATAATGATAATGATAATCCAAAATAATGATGAAAATGAAATGAAATTTGAAATTGCAGATAAGGCAGGGATTTCTGTTAAGTATAATCTATGCTCTGCTAGTAGATCTCATAGTTACAGTACTGGGAAACATTTTAACCTTTTATTTACAAAAAACTTACTAATTGTTAATCTATTTTGGCTCCCAAATAAATATAAAAAGTGTATAATACTTTGTATATTTAGGTTAGTTTTAGGTTTCAATCATTTAGCTCTGCGTGATTCTAAGCATTCTTAAGAGGCACCACAGTAGTTTCAGACGTAACGTATGTCTATAGTAAAATTGTAAAAAAGTAAAATTGTAATAACCCAGTACCAGAAACGTATAACAATCGGAAGCAAACATTACTTAGCAGCAATTCTCGGCTTACGACGTGACTTTGAACAATGTCTACGTAGAGATTCTCATTAGGCTTCAAGGCGTATAATAATTTTCCATACACCGTAATTGATAGAATGTATATACGAGTACATAGGTGGGAAACGTTCAGAAACTCAAGATTAAAGGGTTGTTTATGTGCTATTACTCAAACCTATCTTAATATTATCTTATAAAGACAAGATAGTTTCATCAATTCTACTCTCGTAAAAACCTCTGTCTATACATCTGTACCTACGCTTATGTAATTGGGTTGTACGCAATCAAATACATCATCATCACTTACCACAAGGTGAAATTGCTGCCAAGTGCTTAGCTTGTAATGATGACAAAAACATGCGGGGCAGTTTTTTGGGGCCTGACGATAGAAGTGAAAATTAAATCTCTGTACATATAACACACGTTAAACACATAGCTCATGGAAAGCGTGCTGTGGCGAAGACGCGTGTTTCACGCTTTATTTTCACCCAAAAGGTAATCAACGCGCCTCACCTCAAAAACATCACCAAAAACACACCTCAAAAAGAAGTACCTACCTATAAATTCATATTTGTAAAATAGTCTCAATTCTCTTGAAATGTACAAAAGAAAACATATTTAAGGTAAAATTTTATTATAAAGCTCTAACAGGATACATTCCTCTTTAGCTTACCGTAAATCTATCGTAACGATAAGTTATAGTAAATAACGATAACATATAACAACAAATAGTGTTTTATGATTCGACCCAGTCCATTCCCAGTTGGATTTACTTGTATATATCCAATCTTTAAACATTATAGTATACAGTCCACTCTCCACGATACAGAATTCTCTTTTCTACCGCATTATCTCGGAGCTACAAATTCGAGTCACGTCCTTAGCTGTATTTTTCTCCATATTTCAAACACGATGCACCAATAAACCTACCTACTACCTACGGTCCTCTATCTAGGTTACAACTTGGACGAAAAATGTCTACGGTAAAATAACCGTCGGTGTTTATAGTCACATGTACTTTAGAAAATATAATTTTACTAGACTTCGTCTGCGTTTGATTTTGTTTTTTCATGTGGCATTAAATTTAGTTGCAATTCTAAAAAAAATTAAAGTATTCAGTTTCGCTAAGCCTTAAATGAGGGGTTTGCTGCTGTCCGCTGAGGAGTTCTATTCTCTATCTCCAACCACAGTTTGAGCAAAATTAAACACATTTTATAACCGTATAGAGGTTATAAAATTTTTTTTAGAACTGCAACTAAATTTAATGCCACATGAAAGTTTTGTACAAAAACAATTATTTAAATCTGTTATAATTTGTCGGAGTTATAGTGTAAAATCGTGAAGCACTTTCATCCCCTCTCCCAAAGGAACCGACCTTAATGTCAGGATAAAAAGTATTCTATATTACTTCTAACACTTCCAAGAATATGTGTACAAAGTTTCATGAGGATCGGTTAAGTATTTTTTGCGTGAAAGCGTAACAGACGAACTTAAATTGACATTTATAATATTAGTAGGGATGAAGTATATGTGACACTATCCTCTTATCTTATTATTAATTCGCCTTTCAATATAATTTTAAAAGTCAACGAAAAATTAATTTCATGCTATTTTAAGATAATTTCGTACAAGGTCAAGGTAGTTTCGTTAAGGTACTAATGAAATTGAAGGACCAAGCAGAATACCCACATGGTAAGTGGAAAACTATCGCCTTCAACCGAAGCGACACTTCTGCATGCAGTCCTGTGTCCATCAACCTGAGGCGTAGGTGTAAAGCCTCATAGGCCTGTTATAAAACCAGCAACAACACCCGTCAGGCTGGAACACAACATTGCAATAATGCTGCTTTGCGGTAGTAGTAAACATAACGATAGTACTGTCCCGAAGGACCTCTGTCACCTAAAGCTCTACTACCTCTAGTAGTTTTAACCTGACAGGGCACCCAGGCCCTGTTGTGGGTCATTTGTACGAGAGTTGAGATGATGGTTCAAGTAGGAAGATCTTTCTCCGAACTGGTGTTTGTGCTCGGAGATCGAGGTCCAACCATTCATTTTCATTTTTCGAAAGGACACTTGCCGACAGTGGTGCACTTCATATATGCACAAAAGCACTGCCTACCCTAAAATTGAAATATAGCTCGTATAGGAGGAGGATTTTCCCATACTATGCAATTTTTCTGCTGTATGCATACCCTGGTAAGAAACCCAGTGCACGCTACTGCTTGCCGATAACCACCTTAGGGGTTGCTACGGCGTCACCGGGGAAGTGAGGCGGCCGCGAAAGCTCGCCATGAGAAGAGCCCCATGGCTCGACGACAACGGGGACGGGGAGGGGGAGACCAACCAACCATTCATAATCGGAAGTTGGATATATCCTATTGATTTGTGAAAACTTCGATAGCGGGATGCAGGATCTTGAAGCGCCATCTAGTTGGCTAATGGGCTTATGGTGATGATAATAATGTGACGCAACAAAGTCGGTGACAGACCCGACCTTGCGGAAACCGCTTGGCTCGCAGGTTAGGTACTCGCGAATGCACTCGGCCGCAGTACAGGCTCTCGACTGCACTCAAGCACGCTCCCACAAGCCCGCCTTCGATTAGACTCCACTCCGGCTCAAGGTTATGAAGCGATTTTCGATTAGTCCGATCTTAAATGGTTTAGACATAATTACGCTAGTCGTCGAGCTTTTTGTGACAACTCATCCAGGGAAGTAGATGCTTATTTCTTCCGCCAAGCAGCATGCAACAACAACAACACTTTTCACACCGAAACACATTCGGTGTGAAGAGTGTTGTTGCCGGCGTTATTGCAGGCACATAAGGCTCGAGTTGATGGACACAGGGGCAACTTTCAAGGATGAATGAATGAATGAATACACACCAAAGAAAAAAAAGTAGTTACAGAGATATAAATACATATCAAGAGAGTACAATTTACAAGGATTCTTTACAAGGATGTGTTCCTTGCCAAGTGTTGTAGGCGATGGTTTACGCTTTCCATCAGGTGGGCCATCTGCTTAGTCCATCAATTAAACCTATATAAAAAATAAAACAATTATTAGAAGCGCTGGAACAAATTGTGTACTTCGTCTCACACAAAACTTATGGAACTTATGGATTTATATAAACACTCGCACACTCGCAAGACATACGTAGGTTGGACTTTCTAAACATATGTTTAATCTTGAGTTGAGTTTCTGAACGTTACTCGTATATATATATATATTACATTCATACATTCTATGCATTACGGTGTATGGAAATTTATTATACGCCTTAAAGCTTAATTACTACTTAATCTCTACGTACCCTAAAGCGATGATAAACCTCAAAAAAAGTTATCAAAACCTTACATTTTTGATTAGCTGTTGATAAAGTTACACTGTAAAACAGAGATAGAAAAGTTTATGAGGAACGTGAACTCGACCTTGCGCGAATTGCTTGTCCCGCAAGTTAGCAGCGCTGGCGAATGCACTCGGTCGCAATGCAGGCACTCGGGCACGCTCCCACACGCCCGCCTTCGATTGGAGACTCTCTAGTCCACTCCGGCTCAAGGTTATGAAGCGATTAGCGATAAGTTCGATGTTTCATGTTTTTGCCATTATTTCGCTATTTTCTAAAGTAGGTTGTCAGAAGCGTCTGAACAAATTTTAGCTTTTAGCGAAATGCTAAATCGCTTGGCGGCACTTCTTTCTCGGCAGATAAGTACCTAGCCACGTGCTCACCAGACCAAAGAAAAATTGCCTCACTGCCGGGGGTCGATCTCGACACCTCCTACATTATATTAACTCACAGCGTTCACCTCTGCGCCACCGAGATCGTAAAAATTTAAATTTGAAATTTAATAAATTCGTAATTTAAACTAGCAAAGTGAACTCACGTCCAAACGCGCCTTTTTCACCATCTGCAATGGTGGTACCTTTATGTTTCAGTCTTTTTGTATTTCTAAATTTCGGTCACTAAAAACCACACAATAAAAATAGATCACTTAGTTAATGAAAATATCGCACACAAATTAATAACCAAACATACGGAGCGCCTGCTAACCTACCATTTTTGTAGTCTGTTAAAAAACGATGTGAACTTTTGATCAACATACTGGTACATTGATTTTTAAGTACCGTTGTCGAATATCCCGATAATACAGTTAAACCGTAGGCGCAATTTTCTCGCGTGCCAATAATTGCCACGTTGTTTCCATTGGTATGATTTATGAGTAATTTCTGGCGCATTGTTAATTTCGAAATTCAGTTACTTTGGGCATAAATATTCAAGCCTGACACGCCTTCGAAATGTTTTCTTCTATTAATAGATTAGCGGTTACCGGAGACGTTTTTAATGCAAGTCAGTACTTCTTATTTGTTTTATGCAGTACCTACCCCTTATTACTACCTACTCGGAATTTAAGTTTCTTTCCGCTCTCCTCGTTATTAAATATAAGAAGAGCTTTGCTATGCTTATTTCTGCCCCCAAGTACCATTGCTGTATTAGAGGTTTAACAGCTATGTCTCAGTTTGATGGAAACAGGGCAACAGTGAAATGATGATTTCCTATCACGATATAGATAAATGCCTTAATTAAAGACTTACTGTTTTTATCATTAAAGACAGTTTAATACTAAGTATACGAGTGAGCCCATCAACATACTCGCTCGCAGTGGTAGCAGGATTACGGTAAAAGCTGTAACGCAGTTCTATGAAAGCGTCCCGGGGGAGTGAGGCGAGGCGAGGGAAGTGGGAAGCACAACATGGCGGGCAAATAGGAGAAAATGCGGTGAAGTGCTCCTTTGATTAGGATTCATTGCGCCTTTGTACGCACTGCGGTCCTGCGCCGACCCTGCCGAGTGCCGCTGGAATTACATCCACTGCAACTGTGATGGCCATCTCTTTGTTGTTACATTGGAGGATTTTTTTTCTCTGGATTTCTTCAGTGCTGCTTGATATATTTTTGAGTTATTGCCTTATTATATATCTCGATTGCTTCATCTTTTGTTCACTCATTCGGCGAGGAATGATTACAAATGAAGACCCATTAAATAAAATTTCTATTATGTTGGTTGAGTAAGATGAGTTAATTGCCTCATGGTCTCGTGGTTCGCCTGTTCTACAACGATCGTATACAGATAAAGTGTTAAGCCAAATTTTGAAAGGCGATTCACAAAAAAAGTGAGCTGTATGAATGCGTGGGTGTGGTACGTGTTTCAAGATATGTCATATTATTTTTCTTTTTTTAAGAATGACTTTAGTAAGCTCCCTATACGACAATAAGGCTAGTAAGTTTAATAAAGTAAGTTAATAATATAATAGTATCGCTGAAATAAATACGTTTTTTTTAATTTTAATTTTTTTTAGTTTTAGTTTGTAGGCACTTGTTATTGAATTATTGTCATAGTGCTAGCTTATTTATCTCATTAAGTCAAGCCTGTAAATCCACCTTTACCTTATACTATTGTAAATAAATAAATTTTAAATATAATAAAATTTATACAAATGCGCTTGGTAACTGGAGTGTCCTGGAGAAATGGGCAAAGTGGCCATCCTATTCGGTTGCATGCTCTGCATCCCTATTACTTTGTGATGGCTTCAGTTCAAACGCTTGTGTAACCGGACCTAACGGTTATGGCTGCGGAACTGTTATGTTATTGAATTTTATAAAAATACATTACTGTCGTGACATATATCGAAATTTATTTATTTACCCCGTCGCAGAAACTAAGGTGTGTTATAAGTTTGAGGTGTCTCTGTGAGTGTGTAGGTGTGTATGTCAGTCTGTCTGTCTGTGGTATCGTAGCTCCCGAACGGATGCACCGATTTTAATTTAGTTGTTTTTGTTTTAAAAGAAGTTGACATAAGTCGGGAGTCTTCTACAGCTATGTTTGATGAAAATTGATCCAATGTGGATGCATCCACAAAATGACGGATTACATATTTTTTCACAACTCCCTCAACATGCGTTTGAAAATACTAGTAGAATAATGCACATTTTATCAAAAGGGAATAAGAAACTAACGCAACGTTGGGGTCAATTTAAATTTTTATTTAAATATATTGATATCATGATATCCTTCTGGAAACGTCAGTATTCCCGGGATTAAAAGTATCCGTCCGTTTCCAGGGTGCAAGCTATTTGTGTAATAAACACGTCTAAACATAGCTAACAAATGCTCTTTTTAGATTCTCCGGGAACGATACCTTGTAAATTTGGATCGACTGGCCGTGTCGACTTAACGTGTTTAACAAATCCAAAAAGTAATTAACAAAAACATCCTCACTTCGAGCTGGTATTAAGAATTTCTTGGCGGAAAATCCCAATTACAGCATTTCTTTCGGGAATCGATCCCAGAACCTGGTGATCCGTAATCGAACACGATTATCACTAGACCAACGAAGCAATATTGGTTAAGATAAAATAAAATCAGTTCTAATATTCTGACAATCCTGTAAACATCCGCAGCCAGCGCGTAAAACTAGGTCGAACCGTAATTTGAACCCGAAAACCGATACCAAATATTTCTAACAACTATGTTATATAACTCGAATACAAAACACAAAACTTATCTCCGCGCCCGCATAACGATCCCGAATACTTTATTACGAAACTTGTTAAAAGCAATGCTTTAATTGAAGATTGCATTTGTGAAGCAGAACTTGAAGTTAACGGTTTGTCCTACTTTCACGCAGCAACGGATCGTCGGGAGTTTGCCATAAAAATAGTTTATGGACAGAAAAGTGACAGGCTTATTTTTATCTCTGCAAAACGGACGGTTCTTTTAAAATAGAAATATAAAGAAATGCTAATTGTACTAATGGGAATTTAAATTAAATTTGGTATGAAATTATGTTTTTAGTCTTAATTTGCTATGAAAACCAAAACCACGTGAAGGGGTAGTTCTGATGAACTCAATCATCAGAACTACCATCAGATCATCAGAACTTCTAATAGACTGACTAGAACCCTAAATGCTGGGCACAGGCCTCTGAGAGCCTTAACCAAGATCGATGTACTATATATATATATATATATATATATATATATATATCTATATATATATATATCTATATATATATATAATGAAAATGGTCTTCGTTTGAGGCTCAATCACGCCTAAACCACTGATCGTATCGACATGAAACTACCACCATTCGATGCGAAATTTTTCCTAGATGGTTTATGGCTATCTATTTTTTGAATTCCAACATTCCTTCATTTTTTTATTGCTGTTTTACTTTTATGAACATTTATCCCGCTAATAAAAACAAAAGATAAGCATTTTCTCTTGATTCTTTTGTTTTCATGGATTTCAACAGAGTGTATTAAACGGATTATGGTTTTTTACATTCAGCTAAGAATCTACTCACGGTAGTGGAGAACGGCTGGACCAATTGGGCTTTTTTTTTATCTTCAGAATTGTCAGGAGAAAGTTTTGTATGTAAGAAAATTTTAAAAAAGCCCGATAAAAAGTTAAAAATTTCGATGATAATCGAAGAATTCCCATCTATATAGTCACTCACCACGAAATCTCGGGAACCATAAGACTTAGAAACGTGAAACTTGGTAGGAATATTACTTTTGCTATGTAGAGGTCAGCTATGAATAGATTTTAAGAAATTCATTCCCCAAAGGGGATTGCGGGGGCGTTAACAATGAACAATTCCCGTTTTTAAACTATAGCTCCTATAGACTTCAAATTTGGTAGGAATTTTCTATAAGTGATGTAAAAATGATTTATGAACAAATTTTACGATATCCCACTCCAAAGAAGATTGCGGGGGCGTTAACAATGAAAATTTTCAATTTCCAAGCGATAGCTCCTATAGACTCCAAATTTAGTGAGAGTGTTCTATATGTAATATAAAAATGATCTTCGAGCGGATTTTACAATGAATCACCTCCAATAAGGTTCGCGGGGGTGGGTGTTAACAATAAAAAAAATTGGTTGCCTGTAAAGTCGGTATACGGGCGAAAGTTTTACGTGACAACGACTTTGAGTGGTAAAATAATTTTAATGTGAATATTCATTCGTATAGTAGGAAGAAGGATGAAATAATAGTAACAATTTAAAACATTTATTTATACAAAGAATTATATTTAAAACATTAATTTATACAAAGAATCTCGCACTGAATTTCATATTAACAAAATTTTATTTTTACCTTTACACATACATACGTATTTATATACAAATATACATACAATAACTTATATATAACGTATTTATATACAAATATACATACTAACAATGAAACAGCGTTTACTACAAAGGGACGCGTGCCTTTCACTTTTTATGTCTGTCTCTCTCGCTCTTAGGCGGGCTAACCATGCCCGAGTGGAAGGGACGCGTGCCTCTCACTCGCTCTCATTGTGAGCGCATAACGTGAGCGGAGCGTAACGCAGTTTCTTGAAGTGTCACCCGGCAAACCAATTTATAAGACGTTGTCACGTCAAAATTTCAATTTCGAAATATAGCTTCTAAAAATTCTAAATATGGTAGGAATCTTTTATTATTCACATAAAGAACATCTCAAAATGGATTTCAATAAAGTCTACTTCCGACAGGAATTGCGGGGGTGGGTGTTAAAATCTAAAATTTTTATTTCTAACCTGTAACTTCTACAGACTCCAAATTTGGTGGGGATCTTCGTGTATGTAGGGATATTCGTGTATTTCCTTACAACAATCGTCTTTTTGGCAGCGGAGTAAAAGTCATTGAGAGGTTTCAAAAACTTAACTTTACATGTCAATCAACGGACTAAGAATTTTACATTCATTTTACTTTTGCAGACTACATAACCGACGAATTCTTTTATTGCGGGATCGCGGAAATGTAACAGATTAAAATGAATGCATTTTCCAAGCACATGAGATGTGTAAAAGAAATTTAGTTACTTATTCCAATAGAATTCATAAAAAACATGCACAATTAATTTTCTATAAAAAATTGATGTCACGGAGAAAATTTTAGTTAACAGAAAATTCGTCGCACTTGAACCTAGACAGATTTCAACTTCACATATGGGACTTGCAATGACTTTAACTTAAACTTTCAATGCTCATTTCAAATTTTTTTCTTCATGTCAATTATTATTAATTTTTGGAAGAAAGGCACGGAAATGTTATAATGATTGCACATTGAAAGTTACAATGAATATTAGTGAGAAAAATCACCTGGATGAAAGATACAGGCTAAATCGATGGAATTTGGAATTTGAGTAAGTCTAAACAATATCGATGCTTACAGTTCTATCCGCGGGGCCTATTTATGTTCATACAAAAATAAAAAAAAGGAGAATAATAAAAATATGAAAAAAATAAATAAAAATGAAACGTAAAATGTAATTTATTTCCTTTTTCAATTCGCCCACCGAAGCGGGCTGGAAACGGCTAGTATATATATATATATATATATATGTATATGATAGGATGTTCTCTCCTACTGCCAATTTCCGAACTACGAGCTGGTACAGAGAATTAAAATACCCCAGTACCATTTTTCGTCCTTACCCGGAAATTGATCCCAGGACCTCGTGACTCGTAATCGAACATGCTAACCACTATACCAGCAAGGCATTTAAGTTAATTCTCATAATGAAGGAACAGAAAATTAGAATGCCATCGAAACTAGTCTGTTCTTTGTATGACGTAACACGTAATTAAAAGAACAGAGTTGGCTGAACGCCAGGCCTTGGCGAACTGCAGTAAAGCCTCAAAGGGCTGGCGTCAATACATGCCTAAAATAATGCCCCTCTACATTCCCTTTACACCCTATTACATTTGAAATGTATATTTTTTTTGCTTATTTTTTATTTCTTCTCTTTGTATTTTATGTTTTCTCGTAAAATCATAATATGTATTGCAATGTTTTCCAATTAAGCTACGGCTCTCCTACCATCGATGCCGAAAATTAGTATATGCCATTTACATCAGTCTTATAGCGACTGTAGCGTCATCTAGTAGGAAACGTTGCAGTTTCGATCTAATTCTTCAAAGGTCCATATTACAATGAGACACGTTTGAAACACACATTGCTCTTTTATATTTTTATAATTTTTTATTAGTGTTTTTACCTACACTTGGAGGAATGATCAATTTTATGATTGCCAGAGAGTCGCAGGTTCAAATCATGTCGGTTCCGAAAATTTTTTAAAAGACAATATATTATCTTCATGATATATATGTCTCTTATCAAGCTAGTCTATCATGAGTATTTATCTAATATCTAAATCAATTAAATAGTTTGCGAGCTTTTAACGAAAATATATCTCCATGGACTAACAATTATGCATAATGTGGCTTTGGAGTAGTTTCGCAGTGTGTTGTCAAGTTCTGGCATTTTAAAAGTGCTTAAGTCAAGTGAAGTCAAATATTTCTTTATTCAAATAGGCACATAGATGGCACTTTTGATGCGTTGATTATATATACAAAATGTGTACATAGCAGTGAGTAGTGATAGCGATAACTACATTCGTAAACTTAAAACTAAAGCTACGAGGGTTCCAAACGCGCTCTGGTTTAAGAAGAATCCCACAAAAAAATAATCCGGGTGTTCTTTTTGTTATCACCATCAACGTCAGTTAAAATGTGACAAAACACTGCTAACGATCCCGTCGTTACGCAACTTTTATTAATAATGGGGAAAGAGCATTAATTTTTAATAATTATTTATTTGCTAGACTTGTTGGTGTATTTTTACAATACGAATTATTTCAAGAAAACTTATTTTGTTTCAGGTAATACTACTGATCCCACTGAAGACACGTTACTCCCTTGCAGTCAACTAGTATGCGGAGTAAAAAGCTTGCTTGCAGTTATAATTTTTGTAATGCTATCGGTTCAACTTATTGGAGGTCAGATCGGAACGTACCCATTGCTTGAATACTATGTGCTACAACTAGCTTCGAGTAGCTGAAAAATTTGTTACTACATACTTACTACTAACTTTCAAATAAACTTTGGTTGTACTCCGATATGTATTCACGCAGATTTATTAATTAGGATGTAATTTATGTGATGATATAGCATCTCGCGGATGATTTGCTGTAATTTTTGAAGAATTCCGCTGTCTGCCTCTAAATAAAACTCATCATAAGATCTATATGAAATTTAAATGTGATAATTTCGAAATAAACACCTTACGAATAAAAAAAACATTTTAACATCAATAAAAAAACATTCCGAGTTGTTAACTTCCTCCTTCGCGAGTTACTCAATACCTTCAGAATCCCACAGTTTCTCCACAAAAGCGGCCTTAGGAAAATCTGCGACTGACATAAGCTTCTATATCGATACATATTTGCTAACGTTACTTCCCAAAGTCATCAAGTGGGATTGTGTGCGTCGTAAGAACATTTTGTAGAAACATCGGAAGATTTTCTGAGAGCTATCCGAAGTTTGCTTAAATTTGTTGGTCTTTTTAGCTGTTTTTAACCCCTGGCGCAATAACGCCGGGATGTTTATAGTTTATCGTGGCTGTGTGCGTTTGTGTGTGCGTGTCTGACTGTCGCATCGTAGATCCCGGACGGCTGAACCGATTTTGATTTTGTTTTTTTGTTTGAAAAGTGAATTAGACGGGAGATATTAGCTATGTTTTTTAAAAATCGGTCCAAATTGCGGATGCCAATTTTTTTCCCAACTCTCTTAATATGGTTATCAAATGAAAAGGCTTGACTAGTAGAATACTATAAACTATGTTTAATTTCCAATTCAAGATTGCCGCAACCATAAAATGGCAAATTACATATTTTTTTTTACTACTTTCAAATCCGTCAATACTATTTCGTGAAGATGTGTGTACCTTTTATATTTCGGTGTTGCTAGTCTACTCTGTACTCCACTATTACAGATGTATAATGTCATCGCCTTTGACACAAAGCACCATTCGTAATATCCTTTACGGCAATGTATTTAATATAAACAGCAAGTATAACCATCAGTCTCTAGTCTCACCGCTGTCATGTATATGTCTGTAGACTTAACTGAACAGCTACAAATGGGTATACGTATAAATATATTAACGCATAAAGAGCCTTATGCATAGCCAGTGGTGTGCGCTGGGTTTCCTACCAGGGTATGCATATAAGTAGTATATGAATTTTAGGGTAGGCAGTGCTTTTGTGCATGTATGAAGTGCACGCCACTGCGTATAGTCTATTGCCCTAGTGGATCCCCGGAATATTCGATCCCCGATAAGCACCTCTTAACTTTTCGGATTTGTAAATGAATGAATTAATATACTACTTTTATTGAACACCACAAAAAGTATACAAAACAATAAATTAATCACAGGCCAGCACAGCGTATACAATATGGCGGCTTTATCGCTGCATAGCGATCTCTTCCAGGCAAACAATGGTTATGTGCGTTTTAAGCATTTAAATATCACTTGATTTAGGCGTTGAAGGACAACGTCTTGAAGGCCAGCTGTTCGGACCACGACCCTTCTCATTCTGAGAACGAACCCATGCCCTTTAGTGGGCCGCAAATGAGTTAAGTTAAAAATTGTTTTATTCAAATAGGCCCATGGCCCTCAGCTTCATTATTATATAAATCCATTACCGGTCCGCTACAGAGCACAGGTATCCCACAATGGGAAGGGTATAATGCGTAAATAAGATAAAAATATGTACATAGAAATGATGGCGATTTGTTATATGTTACGATCTTATGTTGCTTTGGACTCATTTTCAATCGATAGCTTAAAGTCACAGTTAGTACTCCACTCAATTATAGACAAGGATTATAGATCGATAACCAAGAACCGCAGTAGGTACTCTACATAAGTGGAGAACATAATATGTCATCGGAATTACTTCAAAGTACCATTCGTAATCTCCTACACGACGCTATGTTTAGCGTAAGCAGCGACCAAAAGGATCAGTCTTTAGTCTCTGGGCTTACCGTTGTCACGTATGTTAGCGGACTTTAACAACTACGAATGGGGCTTTGTTTATTAAATACTAGCTGTTGCCAGCGACTTCGTCGTCTTTCAGTTTTATTTTAAAATAATAATATAATATACTTTATTGGGCACAAAGAAACAAGTACAATTATAATGGTATACAAAAATACACATTAGTTATCAGTTAAATGATCTAAGCAATTGTTACAGCAATGTGTGGTTAGATAAAATTATTATCGATATATATAGGCATATTAAAGCATCCCGAAAGAATAGTTTGATTAAGAGACGTGTCGATAATTAGGAGGTTTATTTTTGAACGAAATTCGCTCGTGTTTGTTTAGTTTTCTTTTTATGAAATCCCGTGTAAAACAATTTCTTTTTCTAAACTGAAAAGTTTATTAAATCCGTCTAAAGAATGCAAGCTATGCAAAATTTCGTCAAAAAATAGTTTAGCTGGTAGTTTGGGGTCTGCGGTTCCCCGCTGCTTTCCCGGGATAAAAGTTATTTTCATCTCGTGCGGAAGTGCGAGTAAAGTGCAAGAGTTGAGTCAGACATAGGTCGCAAACAAACAGTTTCGCATTTATAAATTACGAGTAGTATTGAGTTGTACTGTCACTTTATTAGGTACGCGTCGCGTTGCGGAGATACTATGTGCATCTTCAATAGGGATAGCATAAGAAAACACTTAGAATGTTTTGAATTTGTTTGTATGGAAAAAGAAATATGCTTTTTTTTATTTAATATCAGGGTGATACCTTATGAAATATACTTATGCATACTTCAAAAATATTTCGTAATTCTGTTACACGTTGTATACATTAAATTCTGACACTGAAAAACATTCATGTTTCTCCAGTTGTGGGAGTCGAAGCCACGACCCATTGGACTAAGGAAGCAGGGTCGTTGCGCACTGTGCCATTAGACTGTCTAGATAGAATATCTATAATGTTTCGGGCTGAGGGCAGAATTACACGGCAGGATGAAAACCCAATCTTATAAATTTTGACATGAAAATCATAACTAGACCTTGTAGTCCAACCACCAGACCAGCGAGGTACTGGTGGCAATACAGTCATAAAATAATAGCTTACTTCAGAGTTTATTTTATTGTATTTTTTGACGAACCAAGCTGATTCACCTAATGGTAAGTTAAAAACATCGCGTATATATAGAGCAATACTTCGAAGAGCATGGCAACACGTCCTGCAACATGCCGCTCTGTATCCAACAACCTGAGTCTTAGGTATCAAACCACAATGTGCATGTTATTACATCGGCATCACGCCCTTAAACCGGAAAACAGCATTGCAACAATGCTGCTTATCGGCAAAAATAAGCATGGTTTTAGTAATACCCCCGACGAGCTGACTCAAAAACCTTTACTACTATGTTAATGCCATCCTTTGCACTGTAAATATTGTAAAAAGGACGCTTTTACACCTGCTAATTCAGTTAAGAGTTTCGTGTTCAACTGAATGGGCCCCATTGTGCGGTTATAGTCGACTATTTCGTCGATTAGCGGTTTAACATGACGTCACCGATGGCAACTAGTAATTTTATAAAAGCACTTGAGCGATAGCAAGCGACGTGAGCGGAGGGAACAGCGATTTTGCGGCCTTACACATTTCACTTATTGGCTGCGTACAAAATCGATAAGTTCGGCACAGTTAAGCTATGCGATAGGGTTACCCCTTATCGCATTTCTTGTTTTGTATATATTCTTATTTTTGGCTTTCTTTTCACAGTTGTTTATTATCATGTGTTTCGTGCATATATTATTAAGTAAATCCTTCGGCGCACTTGGAAGCTACGTTGCTTTAGTATTAAGTAAAGAAATCGTTATTAACATCGCTTAACAATAATGAATTTATAGGGTTCCGTACCCAATGGGTAAATCGGGATCCTATTAATAAGACTCCACTGGCCGTTCGGTATATACTAAGTAGAAAGTGCGTTCTGGAAACCACGTAGCTTTAGTATTAATTTAATGTGAACTTAAAATCATTTTGCAAAAATTAATATTTTATTCTTTGAACGCCTTATAACCTCATGGACTGTGATAGACCTACTTGTTTAAAAACATTTTTTCATTCCTTAGGTCCGCCAAAGAATTGCTCCTCAGACTAACTACCTTAACAAACAATTGTTAGTTTTTTTAATTTTCAATTATGAAGTGCATTTTTTGTTCATATTTTTTATATAAAAGAACAACCCTAGTTTGACCCACTTCCCTAGTAGGCCAGTTTTCACCCTGACTCTGAAAGTATAATGTAGCCAACCGCGTAACCTCGATTAGACCAATTTAATGAATGGATCTGTTTTTACCGCATGCTATCTATGCAGGTTGATAGCGATTAGTGTGTTGAATAGATTTGATACAACCGATGCATTGTAACACAAGCTCTAGCTAGCTTTAGCTCTTTTCTATTGTAATGGCTTCTGGTGAGGTTTGGCCGTCGCTATCACAGATTTAAGAACATACAGAACCCTCATTCAGCCATAATTGCATGCACTGCATTGTGTCCAAAACCCATAAAAACGCCCCTCGGACGTCTCACTTCACGACCGCGTGATGTTGTTAGCTTACAAGCTTCCCATTTTCCTCGTTTAATGGGACACGTTCAGAACATAAGAGCTAAAATATTACTATCAACCTTTAAATGGAATGAAGTGACTAGCTGCCCGTTCGAGAAATACTGCTAAAGTGGAGTGGTTTTTGATGCTTCAATATTAGTCGAGTACCTACACGGTTTCTGCATGTTCATAATCCTGCGTTACCCACCTACCGACGAAGAGGTGCCGCCAAGCGATTTAGCGTTCCGTTGCAATGTCGCATAGAAACCGATTAGGGGTATGGGTAATATAATTACCATACCGTCTAAAAGATCAGCCCGTTCTTAGAATCCATCATGGCGTACTAGTACAGGTGAGATTGCAAAAACAAAACCAATTTGTCGAATTATTTTTTATTACTTTACTGAATTTGAATTATTATATCCAAATTAAATTCTTATGAATGAATGAATACACTTTTATTGTACACCACAGAGAAAATTTACAGAGATACAAATACCACAGCACAATAAGGTAGAACGTACAATTTGGCGGCCTTATCGCTAATAAATAATCTTATTATTGCAATTGATTTAAATATTAAATTATGTCCACTAAGAACTAAAAAGAAACAAAATATTAGAATTAGTCAACTTAAAACATAAGAATAATTTAGATTTTCAATAATTATAGAATTAGGATTTAATGTCACACTATTATTAATATAAGATATCATGTAATAATTCTTTTAATTAAATCTCTAATGAAAGTTTAATTACAGCGATCCCATATTGTAATAATTACGTAGCATGAGTTATGGGGATGATTAAAAATTCCTTAGTTGGTAAAGCGTTGAAAAGCGCCACCCGCGACCCACGAGAGCTGTTCCACATAATAACCGATGCCCCATTAGCGTTAATTGTATTGTCCGATAAATTATTCTTCCCTAATAGGTTCCGTCTCGTATCTTATATGAGACTAGCTGACCCGCGCAACTTCGTTTACGTTTTCGTAGTGCTCGTAATATCGGTTTAGTAGAACACAATGAAATATCTGTCACATAAGGCAGCGGTCGTTAGAAACGTTTTCGTTTGGCGATTTTTTCTCCGGCTTACATTGTGAAACGACCGACTACCACGAAAAAGTATTTTAATTCTTCTAGTGTATATAAAATATTTCATCATCGGCAGCGTACTAACGTCCCACAGTTGGGCACAGTACATAGCAGAGACAGTTTAAGAGCATAAAGCCTTTGAAACTCTCTACTCTAACAATGTGGCTTTCTATTGATAAGAGAACTTTGAAAATCGGTTCAGTAGACCCATAGATTACTCCCTACACAAACCCTACCTCTTTATAATATTAGTACGTAAATGTTAGGTTTCTATAAAGAGTCAATTGAAATGAAAATGAAATGAAAATTTATTTGTTCACATAAAACAATAGCAGATAAGTCGAAAAGGCAGCTAGTCATTTCAATTGTTTTTGAAGTGAAAGCTTCTATAACCGTGTTGAACTATTTTTGGAAAATCTTATGGGTTCGCTGTTCGTGACGTATTGCGCCAGACTAGTCGCGTAGTATAAGGGCCTGTATATATACGGATACACTAAAACAGTATCCTGTATTCAAGTTCAGTATGTCTCGTATTCAGGTTGCAAGTGCCTTTTATGCAAGTTAGTACGTCTTGTATATAGGTCGCAAGTGTCTTTTATCCAAGTTAAATACGTCTCGTTTACGGTCGCAAGTGTCGTTTAATGTAGTTTAGTACGTCTCGTATACAGGTCGCAAGTGTCTTTTATGCAAGTTTAGTAAGTCTCGTATGCAGGTCACAAGGGTCGTTGATGCAAGTTAAGTATGTCTCGTATGCAGGTCGCAAGTGTCTTTTACGCAAGTTTAGTACGTCTCATATTATGCAGGTCGCAAGTGTCGTTTATTCAAGTATAGTACGTCTCGTATACAGGTCGCAAGTGTCTTTTTTGCAAGTTTAGTACGTCTCGTTTACAGATCGCAAATGTCTTTAATGCAAGTTAAGTACGTCTTTTATACAGGTCGCAAGTGTCTTTTATCCAAGTTAAGTACGTCTCGTTTACAGATCGCAAGTATCGTTTATTCAAGTTTAGTACGTCTCGTATACAGGTCGCAAGTTTCTTTTTTGCAAGTTTAGTATGTCTCGTATGCAGGTCGCAAGTGTCGTTTATGCAGGTTGAGTATGTAAAACAGTATCCTGTATTCAAGTTCAGTACGTCTCGTATTCAGGTTGCAAGTGCCTTTTATGCAAGTTAAGTACGTCTCGTAAACAGGTGGCAAGTGTTTTTTATGCAAGTTAAGTATGTCGTAAACGAGACGTACTTACGTCTCGTATACAGGTCGCAAGTTTCTTTTTTGCAAGTTTAGTACGTCTCGTATGCAGGTCGCAAGTGTCGTTTATGTAGGTTAAGTATGTAAAATAGTATCCTGTATTCAAGTTCAGTACGTCTCGGTATGCAGGTTGCAAGTGCATTTTTTGCAAAATTTAGTACGTTTCGTACATAATTCGTAGGTTGCAAGTGTCTTTTATGCAAGTTTAGTACGTCGCGTATGCAGTTTGCAAGTGTCTTTTATACAAGCTAAGTACGTCTCGTATACGGGTCGCAAGTGTCTTTTAGCAGGTCTAGTACCTCTCGTATAGAGTTTATCGTGATTCAACAGTCGCGTGAACAGGGTTATGATAGTACGAATATAGATACTTCCTAATAACTTACCTTTAAAACAAATTAAAATATTAAAATAAAAAATAATAAAAATATTGCCGATAAAGCGAGTTATTCGGTCGAGTACGAGTAATAAAAAAACTGCCGTTCATCAGGTCCATCACTAGTTCTATTTAATTTACATTGGTTTATTTGTGCTTTCGATAGTTATTATTTTAAAAATTAGTGATAAAAAGTACTCTAATGTCTTCATCATCACTTCAGTCATCACTTCTGTCAGCTCTTATGAATGCTTGTTTTGCATTGCTTGTACTTGCAACAATACTTAATTTTGAGCATTGTTGTACCACAAAACGACATCAAAACAAAATTTAATTACATATTTATAATACAATGCCTTGTTAAAGTAAAAACTGTTCTAACAGGTCATTATAAAATAATTTATGATTATAAACATAATCTCGTCTATAAATAACCTTTTTGAATATTCGATTAACATTTAAAAGCTCTGAACCTCTGGGATAATCTTGAAAATTTTAATATTGCTTTATTTATTTAAAAGCTCAAAGCTGGCATTACTGCTGAGTGCTATTAAAAAAATAAAAGAAATTAAGCTGTTATTATTATTTCAGCTAACTAGGTTTAATAAGATACAATATAAGAACTACAAATTAACAAAAAAAATACCAAAAAAAAATTGACTTTGTTATACAACTAGAAATAAATATTTTCTTTAAGATTGTTCACAAATGCTGAAGTAACTTAAAAAAATACTTACATCGCTATGGGTGTCCCTATATTCGAAGAGGTCCCTCGATTTCTCCAGGATCCCACATGAGCCTTACTAGTCTATGAATTTCATTACCTTGGCCATCCTGATCTACTGCCCTAAATAGACATTATATATTTATTAAGGTTTTGTTAACAGTTATATTAACGTTGTTGCCTTGTATGTTAGTCATTATTTTGGTTTCATCTGAATTCATTTCTAAACCAACTTGTAAAGAGATGTAAACCTGATAAAAATGGGACTTGTAATTTAGTAGGTATACTAAAAATAGTTGATGATTGTCAAAGTTCTGAGGGACTAAACATAAAAGGAAAAAACACTACTGAATCAGTAATCTCGTGAAGTACTACAACGCATACCTAGGATTATCCGAATTATAAATTTAGTTCTCTCTCAAATACTCCTTTAGTTACAGTACAGGCCCAATTCAATTATCTCAAGTCTTATTAAAATTCCGCCAGCGAAATTATTTTGAAGGCAAATATTGTTAGTCGACTTTAAGGCTTCCAGGGGTTTTAGTTGATCCCGCGGGGCCTCCTTGGGGAAAATGCTGTGGGAAAATATAAGGGAGTAATCATTGGTTGAATTATGAGTTTCCGAAAAACAGGAACCGGGTCAATAGGCGCTTAAGACACGCCCTGATTTATGGACTACCCCACCTACCGCCCAAGGATGCCATTTTCTTACATTTATTTTATATCGGCCAAACGGTTCTTGTTGGGAATTAGCTACATTTTCACGCAATTACTTTATTGCCTCGAGCTACGAAGCTTAAGTTGTGCTAAAAGCAGTGGCGTGGGGGACCGTAACTTACTCAACCCTAACTCATGTTTGGGTCCCATGGTGTTAAGTGACAACACAAGCAACGCTAGGCAATCTTAAGCACTGGTCGGCGAATCCTTAGGGGCCCGGATTCAAGCGGCACAAGACTTTTGGCGTGTGGAAATCCCTAAAAATGAGTTCCTTGCGGCAGAGTAGCAGTGAACGTCCTATGCTTACGTTGAAATGCCTATCTTCTCTCTTTCTAGTACCATTAATGAGCTCAAGCAGGAGAATGAATTATTTTACTTACTTACATAAAGTATGAAGAGGAATAGTTTACTAAAAAGTTCCAGTTGTTTTCCTACTTAAGATTTTGAATCACGATTATCAGTTTAATTTACTCACAGGCTGTACTTCGTTTTGTGATTTGCTATTTCTACATACTTTTTTGGGTTAAGAAAGATTAAGGACATCTACGATATCAGTTGCTTTTTTTTTACTTCTATTGTACCCAACTGTCCTTCTTCAATCGGAAATGTAATATTCTGGGTAAGATTTAGCTCAAATAGGTAAAGAAAATGTTGTTCGCAATTAAGGTTCTCCTCTCGTTTAATTTAATTGCTTGTATTTACTTTTTATTTACTACCCTGGCTTTTGTTTGCGCCCTTGCTTGCTCGTAATTATAATTTGCTAAATTCTTGTACTTGTTCATGAGAAAACCGTTTACAGTTAAGTGCAGAAGCATTTTATCAGTTACTTCCCGATTGAATGCAGCTTTCATTTGGCGTGAAACGTGATTATCTAGTCGCGTGCACGAGCTAGAGGGGTCTATTGTTATCGTTCCATATCACGGAAATAGAAAAAGCTCCGATGAATAAGACAGTTTTATATTTAGTCTGAGTTCTTGTTGAGACGTTTAAATTTTGAATACGCAATCAATTTAAGTCATATCGATTTAATTTTCTAATAGTCTTAGAGTAGGTACAAATAAAATAGTATCTCTTTATTAGGATGGAAGGAATTTACCTTTGCTTATTAAAATTTTAATAGCTATTAAGATGCTAAACAATGAGAATTTGCACTCCAATAAACTTTAAGATAAATAGCATTATTCATCCATCGTCAGTGTCCAGTGGGTGTGCTGACAGATGTGTCCACTGATGCTAAATTAAAAATAGTTAGACGCTTGACCCAGAAATACCGGCAGTTATTCTATAGTTCCTTCTTCGCTGTTTAGACATTTGGCGTGTTGCCAGCACATGCAATAGGCGAACTTTGTCCGCTACGAATAATTCAGCGAACTCGGACATACTCTGCGTGTGGCTTTAGCCTTAGCATTTAATACGTAACAGTATAACTGTATGCAAACACTAGGCTTTTATTAAACGTGACTATCGCGGTGAATTTTGCCATCCCTATATCCCATTATTCTCCTAAATCCTGACCAATTTTTGTAGAGTGATAATTGACTGACAAGGCAGATGACCCACCTGATGGTAAGAGGGAAACCGTTGCCTATAATAAGAGTGACACTTGGTGTTTGGCATATAAAGAACACATCCTACAAAGTGCCACCCTGAGTTTATCAATCTGAGGCGAAGGTGTTAAGCCTTGCCTGAACGGTATCAAACGGCAACCACGCCCATCAGACCGACCCTGCTTGGTGGCAGAAATCAACATGGCAAGCTACTACTTCCCCAGTCGAGCTCTGTCACAAAAACTTAAAGTTTTGACATCCTGGTAAATATAAACATTTAAATTCATTTTAAATACCCTGCAATTTGTCCTTTAAGTATGAGAAAGTTTTTAGAGACATACTTTAAGACTGTTGCCATAAGATACAATTATGCTAAAAACTATTTAGGTATCCAACTAAAAGTAGATCAAAAATATAACAACAATCTGACTGTAAGAAGAAGGTTTTGGATTTCTTCTCACTTCAATTTACTACAGAAGGCTTCTTAATTATTCGTTTAAGTAAAATTTTAATATTAAATGTTTAAAACAACTTCGAGAAAGAAAGAAGATGAAAACCTATAAGTACCTGAAGCTCACTATTCATCCATCGTTGTTATGTTAAACGTATAAGCCAGAATTTTAACTGGGCAGTTCTTTGGATGCTCCTCATTTGCAACAGCTGGCTGCATGCCAACCATAATATTATGCAATAAGGTAATTTTGTAAGATTCGTGTAATTCAATAGGCACACTCTCTGTCAATATACAGGATGTTTGGTGCATCGTGTGCCAAATCGAATCTGATGATTGGAGGGGTCTTTGGCTATCTCTTCAGCCCTCGTAAAAAAATCTTGCTCAAACGGTTTTTTTTATACTGATTTTAAATTGTTTTTTTAAAAATTGTAAAAATTCTACATTTAAATTTTAATAAAAAATAAAGTTGTTAAGTATTAATTAATTTTCTTTTTAATCTTTAATTTGTAACGTTTTACGCTTCTTTTGAAACTAGAATTACACGCCAGCAACATCTAGTTTTTGTTTTACAGCCCCGCAAAGTTTTTTTTACGTAAAAAAATAAGCTTGAACGTCAACTTTCGGTTTTAATAAAAAAAAAACTAAAAGTGATCATGTTCTTCCAATTTTTTTAAAACATCTCTGGACTGTCCCCTTTCTAATGGTGTGCAATATGCCATGAAAAGTAATTAGTAACATCACTAATTTTCAAATTTTCTAAACTTGGTCGCAATTTTCTAATATTCAACAGGTGAAAGAAAAACAAGGGTTTGCGTAAATAACACTCACAATTCACAAGGCAGATGACATTTTCTGTCTCTTTCATAAAGTTATACGCCCGTTGTTCGTTTAAACAGGCAAAAATAGTTTTTTCACTCTAGTGAAGCGAAATCTATCTTCTATTCCTTTCTTGCATAGTGCAAACCTGTTTGAACCAATCGCGAACGGGCCCCGCGTCGCGTCGACACGGCGGCCATCTTATTTTTTAGTCGAGACATCACTGCCTCTGCTGCCTAACGTGTGTGCTAGCTTACTGTACTCCACGATTCTTTTATTTAGTTTTCGTTAAGTTTTGTTGTTTTTTGTTACGTTTTATTTACTTTTGGTGTTATTGTTAAACTTTGTTGACTTTTTTGTTGTTGCAATGACGACATACTCTAACGAGGAATATGCGGACATCATAATGGTTTATGGTGCAGCCCGTGGTGTCGCTCGTGCAGCGCAACGACTTTACCAGGAACGCTTTCCTGGTCGACGATTACCTGGCCGCAGAGTCTTCCAAGACACATACCGACGTTTACGCGAGACTGGGAGTGTCAATTTTCATGAACCAAGGGGACATGTTGTGCGACATAATGTTGAAGTGGACGAGAGAATACTGGCACTTTTTGAGGAAGACGACACAAGAAGCATTAGATATGTGGCGGCACAACTTGATATTTCAATATGGAAAGTGTGGAAAGTCCTTCGACAAAACGAAAAATATCCATTCCACGAGACTCCGGTTCAAGGTACGTAATTTAAAACCTTTGTTTGACGTTGCCTTTGTTTAGCAGGTATCCATAATCTTCTAGTGCAATTAATTACTGCTCAAGGGGAATTAAAAAGATTTTTGGTTGTTGCAGGTCTTGAGGGTGGCGACTTTGACAGACGAATGCACTTTTGTCGGTTTTTGTTACACACAGATGTGGATAATCCTGATTTTTTAAAAAGAATACTGTGGACTGACGAATCCAAATTTACCAGAGAAGGGATTCTTAACTTGCACAATTTACACCATTGGGCACCGAAACGGCAAAACCCACATGCCAAAAGACAGCAATCTTTTCAAAGACGGTTTAGTGTGAACGTTTGGGCAGGAGTGATTGGGAATCAGGTAATTGGACCGCACTACCTGCCTGATAACTTAAATGGCGATAATTATTTAGAGTTCCTGCAAAATGATCTGCCGGAATTATTGGCCGAGGTGCCCGTGTTTAATGAAGATGTGCCCATAGTATTTCAAAATGACGGCTGTCCCGCGCATTGGCGTTTAACTGTGAGGGAATACCTCGATAATGTGTTCCCCAATTCGTGGATTGGGCGCGATGGGCCTATTGCATGGCCTCCACGTTCCCCAGACTTAACTCCGTTAGATTTTTATGTCTGGGGACGTGCCAAAGAGCTAGTATACGCCACAGAAGTCCCAACGAGGGAGGTACTAATACAACGCATAGAAGCGGCCTTCGGTACAATTAAGAACGAAATACGGCTTCGGACTACAACTGTAACAATACGTCAAAGATGTCGGGCCTGCATTCGAAACAGGGGTGAACAATTTGAGCAGAATTTGTAAAAATTATGAAATAAATGTTTCAAATGCAATGTATTATTTTTATTTCAAGTAAAACCTACGAAATTTAAAAATTTTACCTGCTTGTGAGTTTTATTTACGCAAAAACTTGTTTTTCTTTCATCTGTTGAATATTAGAAAATTGTGACTAAGTTTAGAAAATTTGAAAATTAGTGATGTTACTAATTACTTTTCATGGCATATTGCACACCATTAGAAAGGGGACAGTCCAGAGATGTTTTAAAAAAATTGGAAGAACATGATCACTTTTAGTTTTTTTTTTATTAAAACCGAAAGTTGACGTTCAAGCTTATTTTTTTACGTAAAAAAAACTTTGCGGGGCTGTAAAACAAAAACTAGATGTTGCTGGCGTGTAATTCTAGTTTCAAAAGAAGCGTAAAACGTTACAAATTAAAGATTAAAAAGAAAATTAATTAATACTTAACAACTTTATTTTTTATTAAAATTTAAATGTAGAATTTTTACAATTTTTAAAAAAACAATTTAAAATCAGTATAAAAAAAACCGTTTGAGCAAGATTTTTTTACGAGGGCTGAAGAGATAGCCAAAGACCCCTCCAATCATCAGATTCGATTTGGCACACGATGCACCAAACATCCGGTATGTTTATTAGTGTACGCTACTAATTGACAGATATCATTTATTTTTTACTTTGCACCAGTATTTAGTTTATATCTTACTTGCAGGTGTTTAAAAGATGTCTCCTTATTCTTCCGGTCTGAAGAGCTGTGTAATCTACGTTTTAAAATGTATAGATTAAATTTTGTATTACAGTAGATAGATAAGGTGGGGTAAGAAAGGTATAAAAGGCCTTAAAAGGGAAAAATTTGACGAATTTTTCCCTTAACTATTATTCATTGCAAAGTCAACATTTCCTGAGGATGCTCCGGTTTCGGAGCGAAACGTGCGTAGAAATTGCCGAAGATCTGTTTGGTGTGGAGTATAAGGATTGAAGAAATTATAAATGACTCCATACAGATTCTCCTGCTTTTCGCGGAGTATAGAAAATTAAGCTTAATTTTTATAAAACTTCAATACAAAAATGATACAATTTAAATTCTATAAAGATTGGAGACCATAGCAGAGGCCAATACACATGTTAATAGTATCAGCACGTTTCACATTCTCTACTCGCGATCAATCTGTTACTGTCCTTGATTATTTCAAGGTTATAATTGAGTAACATTGTTACAGCTAATTTTAAATTCTCGCGCAAGTTCAACTCGAAAATACTAATCGGAAAATTTTCAGAAATTCCTTACTAGTTCAAGCATTCGTAACTTTTGGCGTGATGCCAACCACAAGCAGAAGGCGGTATGTGTTCACTTTGGCAATTCGGCAAATGCGGGCGGATTTGTTTCCATGCACGGAATCATTTTTGCCATCATGAATTTTGTCAAATTTTGAACAATGTAGTAGAAGCATGTACTTATTTCTAACCGACACCTAAAGTATTGGATCATTTGGGTTACTAAAGTATTTAAATGTGTCGAGACTTGAGGATCTGATATAGATCGTCGGCTATGTAACTAGGTTTATCGCGGTGTTTGCCGCTTGTCATAACAGCTCGAAGGCTGCGGAAGGCAACGTAGACGCTTCGCTATTTTCCGCTTCCTTGCTCTTTATCTGCAGATCTGCAACGCTCTACGATTTTTTACGTAGTTACCAAATTTTTTTGCCTGAGATGTTTACATCATTATGATCGTCGAAATCGTTTTTTAGAACAGATTTCGTTGAGATTCCATGAACATTTATATTTGCAAGGGTACGTCAGCATATTTACCTATTATTCCATAAAGTAATCCAGACTCATTTCTAGTAGATACATAGTATTTAATCTTATATTTTAGAAACAAAATATGTAAAGGTTTCTTGAAATATCAATACCGTGATAACGGGAGGTTGTATAAACCAGACCAGGTTTAAGCAGGCTTTTGACATTTCACTTCAATATGAATGCTTTTTAAGCAATTTATTAAGAGCAACCCATATGCTGAAAGCCATTGAAAAAGAGAACATTCCTTTGCCCAGCTATAGTAAGAAATTATGCAGCAATATCTCACTGCTAGCAATGATAATTCAAAAATACCCATCTCCCCTCGGGTCCCCGTGTTTTTACAGTTGAAATACACGCTCGTACCGATCGAGACGCCCATTTGTCACCGCGGTAACCTAATAACATCGCAACATGAAGGGGAACAGTTCGCGAAATACATAACTGTCCAAAAGTGTCTGCTTGAGCAATTTGCAAGATAAATAACAGGGACCCCTGGCCAAACACTGCAGCGCGGCCGTGCAGTGGGTATGACCTCGTTTGCAACAACTAAACATTTAACTATCCGGACTGGTGTTTTTACTGCACTGGTCGATTTAGTATTATTTGATACAGTACCTACTGTTGTAAAAAATTTATACAAATGTCTCTTTGACTTGTGAATAATTGACTTTTTTTGCAATTTCTTGGTCACGTTTGTTTCGTTTTTTTTAATACGACACGAACCCTTCGTTTTCCGAGTTACAAAATATCCGCTGTATGCCCTTTGGAGTGAACACTGCACACTTATGCGATGCAAAATTATTGCGTAGGTGCCTTCCACCTACGTTTGCTTATTCGAGCGCGTGAAAGTTAACTTCGGTTTATAAAGAGCGCCATCTAGTGACAGTACTGTTTCCCAGTCTAATTGGTTTTTCTTAAATCCGTATATCAGAAGTATTTCTGTTGTTATTAGTATTCTATGTTCGTATCCAATATACAAGGCATATCTGTGCTAAATTAAATGAAGATTGGTGCAGTTGGAGTTACATAGGTAAAAAACAAACAGACAGTTTCAAATTTGCTATTAACATATTAGCTTTAGTAACGGTTTTATTTATAATTGCTTTAACGATGAAGGAAAACATGTGAAGTCGACCACTCCGCACTTGGCCAGCGTAGTCTACTACGGCCAAAACCCTTCTCATTCTGAGGGGAAACCCGTGTCCTATAGTGGGTCGGTAATGGGTTGTTTATAATGATGACTAGTGACGGTAGTTATATAAAAGTACGGACGGAGCATGATTGGGTTATCCACTTGAGAACCGTTTTATCAAGGTATTTTGTTTTTTTTTTAATAGATACATTACAAGAATTTTTCCAGGCGAATTAATCTCTATCGTTTGAAATTAATACTAATCCAAAATCTTCAGATGACAGATTGAATTTAGTCGTGCTATCCTTTTCTGATTGCACACTATTAATTCAATTCAGGCGTTATTCTGTATTATGCCTATAATAAATAAGTTGCGTTGTTCTGTTGCTGCGTGAAAGAAAGACCAACTATCGCTCTACATAATTTCGCTTTTCTAATATTTTGTGAACAGTATTATATATCACGTTTTATGCTGTTTTTGCTGTACCTTCCATACGTAGTAGTTACTTCAGAATATATTTACACATTATTGTGACGTTAATTAGCTGCAAAATAAAAACGAATAACTTGTGACTTATGAATAATAAGCTCTTAACAGGGTTCACTTAATACGTTTTAGGTAGTTGTGCTGTTTTTTTCTATGCGGTACTATAAACTTGATGGCACTAGAGTTGTAAAATAATTTAGGTCATGTTTGTTGGAAGCTTTATATTTTATTGTTTACGTATTTACCCAGTTTAGTTGTTTTGGAAGAAAGCTTGTTGGAGCATCTTGTAAGGCTCTGTATTCGATTACCTAAAAATAACTCTTACAATATATAGGTTTAGTAATAGTTTTTAGGTGATTACCTATGAAATGCAGAAAGTAACTTAAGTAGTAAGTAGTTTCGCGACAGAGCTCGGCCGGGAACTACCTCCATGCTCAGTTCAGGAAAAGTGTTTAACATTGTCTAAATTATGTTCTTATGAATGAGGCTGTCTGCCCCCTCGTTGTTCTTGTGGTTACCAAGTTCAACTACGGATCACGAGGTCTCTGGTTCGTGTCTCGGGTGGGGCCAAAAATTTGTATTAAGGTACTCCATTTATTAAATTAAAAACTAAGTAGGTATCAGCCCGGAGTAAATTGGCGGTTACAACACGCGTGCCTTGGAAAGCAGGCTCAGGAGCTGCCGGTCCCGTTTTTTTTTTTTATATATTTAATTCACAAACTAGAACAATTATTATCTTAACGTCTCGAAATTCTAGTGAGTTTATATGGACGTTGCACATTCCTTTTAATTTAAATACATACTTAAAAATACATAAAAACAATATAAATATAACTAACATTTGATAATAGTCGTTGAAGACCGCATTGGAGCATCGTTGTGGGTGGGTAGGCATATACTCCAAAACCCTCTGTCCTATTAGAGAGGCGGCCTGTACCTAGCAGTGCTTTAACGATTTTACTACCAATAATTATAACCCAAGTAATTTCCTAATATCAACTATGATTTTTTAAAATGTCTACTTATAGGATAGTTACTGTAGGAAAATGGTTCAATATTTATTTATTTATACTCTTTATTTTTAATCCACATCAAGTTCAGAAATGAAAAAAAAATAGACAAGACACTTATAGTACGTAGTAGGATATAAAAGGCGGACTTATTGCTAAGTAGCGATCACTGCAAGGCAACCTTAGGATTAAAAGGAAAATTAAAAAGAAAATGAAAAGGCACACTTTTAGAGAAACATACATACGAACAACTACATACTATAACTCAAGCAGGTTAGCAATCACAAAAATTCTATTTTTACATATACCCTACCTAGTACCTACCTACATCTTTTCAACAAAAAACCATACATAAAAATACATATCTACATAATACATTAACCTTACTACACACATACAACAATAATTTTAATAAATATTTAAAAAAAAAACAATATTTATACTTTAGTATACCATAGAGTAAGTAGATAATATTCGTCTATATTGAGCGAGATAATGAGCCTTAACAGCATTTTTAAATATACCTAGTGACTTAGACAGTTAGACTGTCATATAATATAACAAGGTTTGGAAGGAATTCCATCCTCGTCCGTTTTTCCCCGTGAATCGGATTAAAAAAGCAGCCTAGATCTGCAGTAAAGATAGGTTGAGCGGTTAATCACACTTTGATTGGCGTTCTGACACCTGGCCCGATTGCCAGCGCCGAGTAGCTGTCTAAACGCCGACGTGGGCTTACTGTTACACGGCAAAAAACTTGAATAACTGAAAAAAAATATAACTTTTAGCTTTTGATACCAAAATCTGAATTCTTGCAAAATTTCTGGGTTTTACTTGCAAATTTAAGGTTTGGACAGCGCAATTAAAAGTTCTTGCATTTAAATAAACATCCTAATTTATTAACCTTTACAGGGATTTAAATAACGGTGTGTAACGTTTGTTAAGCCATTACCGTCCGAGTATATGACACGGGTGTCCTTTCGGAATGAGAAGGCCGTTATCTAAAAACTACACTGGTCTAATGCGGATTTCCTCACGATGTTTGATTTCATTGTTCAATCAAGTGATATTTAATTGCATAAAACCGATACAAAATCTTCTGGGCAGAGGCCTCCTCTCTCATTGGAGACTCCAGATGGTTTAGAGTGAAGAACTACCACGCTGATCCAATGCTGGACGGTGGGCTTCAAAGGCTATTAACACGAGTAAGTGATAATAACCGCTTGTACAATACTAATACGCACTTAGACGGAATATAATATTTATATTAAATGCAGTGCAAAATGCAAATAGAAACGTATGATTGTAAACAGGAAATGCGAATGTTCTAAATATCAGCGCACTACATCATCCTGTCACTGGCTAGGCGTGGGCGATGCTAGTTGCCGCCCCCCGACTTCTCTTCCATTTTTTATTAACATTATGTATTACTGCTAATTAACTGCCATTTTGGTTATAATTGGGCTTAGTCCACAAAAGTAAACTTTGCGGACAGTAGATAAGCTTGGCTCGACATCGCTCGCTTAAATATTGAAACTACTTTCATAACATAAACTTCTCGCGTCAATATTAAAATTACTTAATATTAACATAAACAAGAGTATCGATAACGTATTTCTGACAATGGAATAGTAACTAATGCAGGCAATAAAATTGCAGGCATCTCATGCCTGCAATTTTAAAAGTAAATATTGCGTGTATAATAATATTATTCTCCGACTTCACTACCATCGCTTAAACAATTATTAATTTTTAATAACAACAAGGTTTAAATTACATATCTCCACGTCACTAGAATTAATATCTCTTTTAAAAACTAAAAAATAGGGAATTCGCCTCCTAGTTGTTACCTACCATATAAATTTTACAACAAACTAGCTGTGACATACCGTTTCCTCATAAGTGTCATAGCAAGATGTTATTTCTTAATAAACGTAGGAGGAAATGATTATTTAGAACAGAATTTTTCATTCAATAAAATGGTATATGAAATGGATCTAATAAAAAATACAACAATGGTTTTAGTTCGTAGTAACGTTCTGAAATCGAGTCCGTATCACGCTCTAAAGGACTGTTAAGTAAGCTTTATAGATCACCAACTCTATATATAACATTATACTTTTCTATTTATTCTATGTACTTTTTGTGGTGTGCAATAAAAGTATATTCATTCATTCGTTCATCACCAACAACCCTAGGACACTTGCATCGCCTTACGGTTGCACAGATTTCGACAAACCTTTAAATATAAATATTATTACTATGTAATGTTGTTAACAGCATGCAGCATAGATAACAGCGCAGACTGATCTATAATTACGTTTACGTATTTTGCCACGTTGACTACCGGCCCTGTGGCGCAACGGATAACGCGTCTGACTACGGATCAGAAGATTCCAGGTTCGAATCCTGGCAGGGTCGCAGTAAATATTTTTGTTTAGTTTTTATTTTATATTTTTTGTTACTTTTATGAAATAAATTTTATTTTATATAAAAGAAATGTTTCTCTTTTCAGATAAACTTGCGACTTATTCTGGTGTCCGGGAAAACGAAGGAGTTCGTGTTTAGTCCGGTAGACTCAGCCGGCGACATAGCAGTTCACGTTTACGACAACTGGCCGGAAGGTACAATAATATTTTTTTTTTTTTGTAGTTTTTATCCAACTGCGCAACGGAAACGAGGAGTTATGTGTAGATCAACCTACGTATCTACATAATATTTCCTTTGTTTAAGCACTAGAGACCAAACGCGTGATTCGATTTTGACGATTCTTACGTCAATCGATTAGGCTTAATCTTGCGAGTTTTAATATTAAGGTCATTTAAGTAGTTTAAGACCACTAGACACCGCGAGAAAGAAAAAATCAATGTTGACGAATTATGTTAAATGGCAATAGGTATTTAAAAATCACTTTAGGTTACTCTTATTATACTTTAAATTTAGAATTATCATTTATAATCTACGATTAAAATTTGGTTTACAATCATTCTCACTTAAAATTCAATTAAAACTGTGACGTGCTTATATATATAAATAATCTCAATACAAACTTTTGTTTTACAACCTTGAAGGTTGTTTAAAAAAAACTTGATGGACGATTCTATTTGAAACAAGGCAGATAATAAATATGAGTTCAGGCTGTTTACACTCGGCAAGAAACCATTCAATTTATGCGCATCTCGAGGCAATGTGCAATGAACTTTTTGACGACTTCTCTGGCGCAGCGGTAAGTGCTGTGGTTTTTAGTTTGAGGTCCCAGGTTCTATTCCCGGCAGGGGTCTGGTCTTATCTGGTGGGAGGCTTCGATCGTTGTTAGTTACCCTACCGGTAAAGAGGAACCGCTAAGCGATTTAACGTTCGGGTTCGATGTCGCGCAGAAAACCATTAGGGGTATGGGTTTAATATAACTGCCATAGTCCCTTACAGGTTAGCCTGCTAGCCATCTTAGACTGCATCATCACTTACCACCAGTTGATATTGCAGTCAACGGCTAACTTGCAGTGGAATGAAAAAAAAGCTCATAATTTTTTTTTTGTTTATGTTATGTTGTTCGTTAATATAGAATCTCCGCTTATTAAATTCAACAGAACAAGGGATGTTGCTGAACACTAAATTGGCTTAAACAATATTGTTGTTGAAGATTCCATTGTTACCACTTAATTAGTCTTGACCATTACTCAGCTAATTCCAGTTGTAATTCGAAACAAAGGGTCTCGTGCTGAACTTAGCTGGTTGACCAGTCCGGTAACTAGTCCGCCAGTATCTCTACTAATTATGGCAGAGCTTAGCAATCAGTTGGACAGTGGTGCTAATTCTGTTCTACATAAATCTCTGAACTGAAAACTCAATTGGCTTGCCTAAAAATATTATACTATATTATTAATACTATATTTTTCTACTAGGAATATTTGGAAAGGTACGTTACTAATTCTAGGCCTATGTTTATACTTTAGATTACATTTTTTTACAAAAGAATTGGCATATTTTTACTAACAGACATTTATCTATCATGTAAGGATATTAAAAAATTCTAAAATGTTTTTTTAATATTATGCAATGCGTGAAACGTAATGTTATGGCTGCTAAAGCTACAAACAAAAAGAGTTAGCCCCTGTTTCTCTAAAACGACATTATCTCCACCGTCACGTCACTATAATGAAATGAACTCTATGTCAAAGATGCGAAAATTCGAAATTTTAGGTCAGCAACAATATTGCTCGTTGTAAAGCTTGTCTGAAATTTCTCAATTAAACAATGTATCCCATAGCTAATAACTTTCTCAGAAATACAAAGTAGAACAGTTTGCTCCAGTGTCTCAGCAACTTGGTCCCCGCCGTTACTTTGTGCAAGTATGCGTAGCCAACTGAACGATTGCTAACCTATGTCATAGTTGCGAGAATTTCAAATTTCAGTCCAGCAGCAATATCGCTTGTTGTTGAGCTTGATTGAGATTGTTCAATTAGACAGTCAATCCCATTGCTAATCGAAAATGTTGCCAACTTTTGGGTACTCCAGCTCAAACAACTGTATTTGAGTTTGGGTATGCTAGCTTAAACACAGTTGTAATAACAGTAAAGGATTTCGCGTACAAACTATCTCGTTCGTTAAACATTTTGCGCAATCCCGACACTGTTCTGGACTCCTTTCATTTTTTAACTCTTCCTCTGCTTATTAGTATCCCATTACTGGGCACAGACTTCTTGGATGTTAAAGTCTTAGGTTCCTATGTCGGGTAAGAGGTTTTTCTGGCAAGAAATTAGTATCAGCTCGGAGTTACAACATTTTGTGACAGGGCTCTTCCGACAAAGTACTACCGCAATTCTAATTTCTAGCGCAAAGCAGAAATGTTGTGGCCTAGAGGGAATGGATGGTTGCTAGTGTAATTTTAGGCACATGAGGCTTAACACCTACGCCTCAGATTGGTCTTAGCTTTAAGTATATCTTTCTCTCCTATGAACTTTGAAGGATTTGCGTAGCTCGGCTCATCAGGTTGATGGTGATGATAAAAAAAATTATAAGTAGTAGATTACGATCAAAACGTCTAATTTAAATCTACTTCTACATACCTAAGTGTTTATTCATTTTACTAATACATTACATCATGATATATATTTTTTTCATCGTCATCATATCAACCCAGTACCGGCCCACCAGGGAACGGGTCTCCTGCCAGTGTGAGAAGGGGTTAAGGCCGTAGTCCACCACACTGGCCCAGTGTGGATTGGTGGACTCCACACGTGGATTTCAAATACTATTAAAAAAATCACCAATGGAAACTATAGCGTCAACCGCAAAACTTTAATGTCAAAAATGAAATATATTTAACTTGCCTAACAGAACCCATTGAAGTTCAGAAGAACAGATAGCTGATACGTGTTTTCACGAAGTTTCCTTTGTGCCATTATCGTTATAGGCAACGTGCTCGCTGGAGCATGACGTGCCCGTGACGCCATTGATACGGCATCAAGACCACTGATACCAAAACTAACGACCCTACTAACGGTTTTAGGTTATTCATTTTACGACGTATTTTTAATATATTTCATTTGCCTCAGGCACCGAGGTTTATATAAAAAATAAAATATTGAAAAATAAGCCTCTGTTTTTTCTTATAAACAAAAAAGTAAAAATTTGCCATAAAAAAGTTCTGACATTGAAGTTAATTATTATATCTAAATATATATATTATATACTAGCTTTAATCTGCATATTTGTTCTCGTTATTGATGGATAACCTAGTTTAAACCGCAGGTTATCCATCAATTATCAATCTTTTACACCGCACGCCAAAATAGTTCGCAGCTGACTGATTATTTCCGACCAGCGATTGATTCTTGACCAAAGTAAGTACACAATATCTTAATGAATTATAGCCCATCTCTAATGTTTAAATATTTACGAGCAAAATTATTGTTAACTTTGATTAAACCATACAGTACGTACTTTTTGTGTGAAAGAGTAACAAACATCCATAAATTCTCACAAACTTTCACGTTTATAATATTAGTAGGCTGTATATTTCGTCTCTCGGATATGAAAAAACGATTATATATATTTTTAAATACAACCGAATTAAGAACCTCCTCCTTCTTTTTTAGTCGGTTAAAAAATATACGCGTTTCTACAAACTACAGAATTTCTTATGGGTCACTAACGTTACGGCATTGGCGATAGACAACGTGCTCGCTGGCGCCTGACGTACCCATGAACGAAGTCTTTGAATCAATGCCCTTACCCACCGGCGCACAATGGGGTTTTTGCAATGGTTCCATTAATATACAAAACCCATTTAGGTCTATTGCTGCAGCTGCCAAGGTTGCAGGCCAGAAGGCTAAAGTGATGCGCTTTGAAACAGAACTACATAAATGAAACCCATCGAGTCTATGAGGTCTAACTACGGTAACTCTTTTTATAAAGGTAGGCAAGACAGGTAGTAATTACTTGCACAAAAAATATTATTTCACACGATATGAGATTGAGAACACAAAAAACTTTTCTATTGTCTGTCTGTTTTTACGGGACATCATTACAACAGCCATACCGAGAAATTTAAAACTGCAGTATTTAAATAGTTTTAATTTAAAAAAACTATTTTTTTTTATTGAGCTTTAAAGACGTAGGATATCTAATAATACTTACCAAAAATTTTATGCAGATGAACTTAGAAATAACCGCTTCGGCTATGTCTAGTTACCACCCTACCGGCAAAGACGTGCCGCTAAGGTTTTCAGAGTTCCGCTACGATGCCGCATTTAAACTGTAGGGGTATGGTTTTTAATATAACTGCGTTACCTGTAACGGGTTAGCCTGCTACCATTTCAGACTGATGATAATATTTTAATAACAGAATATGTTACAGTGAAGGGTTCAAAAAATTAGGGTGAAATATATCCACAAACTGTTTGTCCTTGGTTTGCTCATATCAACGGACGGGGAACGGTAATGGGGTATCCAATGGTGCGATTTAATATTCCGCTTAAAAGAATGAATCTCGCACCGCTAATGGCGCACGAAATAATTTATACGCGCGCCTGTTATTAAAGGAGCCATATTTCTCTTTTAAAGTCATTTTTCAAGTTGATTGTACTCGCGCGCCTATTAATACAAATTTTAAGTTCTGTTTTATTTTGTACACATCATTCTCAGCCTATAAAGATCCTTTGTTTGCGACAGTTCTCTTATAGGTGATAAGAGTAAGTCTAACTTTCTCCAAAGCGGGTTGGTTGGCTTAAACAATTAGTTTTATATATTTTTTAGATAATACTACAATTAACGACAAATCTTGAAGTAAGGCTAAAGAAAATATGTCATCTGCGGATATTTGACGACCTCTCTGGCGCAACGGTGGCGCAAAGTAGGTGCAGGGTTCGATTCCCAAAAAAATTCGGCGTGCAGTGCTAAAACGGTAAGAGTTTTTGATGGATCACCCATGGTTTAAAGTATAATATCTATGAGGAGTGTGGACAAAGTCAATAGCTAGATCTGACACAAGTTTGACGGCCGAGTGGCGCAGTGGGCAGCGACTCCGCTTTCTGAGTCCAAGGCCGTGGGTTCGATTCCCACAACTGGAGAGTGTTTGTGTGATGAACATTTGGGGCTAGATGGCGATGTGTGTATTGTCGTAGTATATTTAAAAAAAAGCGATGATAGCCCAGTGGTTAAAGCTTCGAGTCCCTGCATGTTCGTTTGATTTAAGTTATGTGCGTTTTTAATTAAAATAATTTAAAGGAAAACATCGTGCATGCCCCAGAGTTCGCCACAAAGTTCTCAAATGTATGTGAAGTCTATCAATCTCCACTAGGCCACATAATAGACAATGTCTGTAACCTTTTCCATTCCACTATTTTAAAATTTGGATTTCAACCTACGTAAGCGCATACTACGGGCTACATTCCTCGTCTACATGTTGATACATCGCAGTTCTGAGTGCGCATTCCGTAAGCTGCACGTAAACACTTGACTTTCAGAAGAAACGAGACAATGGGACTCCTTCCGGGCTGCGACGCCGCCGGCTCTAGGTCGCAACGAAAACTAGTGACACAGTTTGCCAACGCTTTTGTCACGGAGGCGGATTGAAAGCAACACTGTTGCACTAATTATCGCTTTAACTATTAAATAAATGGAGGGTCAAAGAAGTACTAAGGTAGAGTTACCAAAGAAGGGTCAGCAACTAACTGAAGGCCATATCGTCAAGGATCGCGCTTGGTGGTGCCGTGCCAGGTTCAAGGAAAAAAAAACCTAACAGGTTAACCCACTCGAATTGATACGTTTAAAGTACCTACTGCCATTGGTTTTATGTGGTTTATAAAATCAAAGATTAACTGTACTTTCAACTATGCCACACCACCACATTTTTTGTACATTTCTGTCACCTGTGTAACACTGTCTCTATGCCCTGCCTTTTTATGACATAGTTTGTCACTCCTGACTAAACCCGCCCACGGTTTTGTTGTGGTATCACTCGATCACTGGTAAGATTGTTGTCTGGTCTGGAGACCAGATGGCGTTCAATGGCGTCATCCGGACGTGGGTCCTTACCACGGTCACGGATGCCCTGGGGCTCAGCCCCTTGCGAGCTTTCGTGCTCACTAGCATCCCCCGGTGACGCTATTCCAACCCTTATAATTTTATCGATCGAACGATCCTTTCGAAATAAAATATAAGCCACTTAGTTGGGAGATTGCGAGAACAAGAAAGTAACTACTTTTTTATTATACACAGGACGCCACAATTTGCATGTTCAAAAATATAGTTGTATAATAAAAAGTTCGCTATACAGAAGTAGAGCAAATTAAATTTAAATGAGCCACCTCAAATATTGTGATAGACAGTCAAACAAAAGTTTCATTCATTACAAATTATGGAGCCGTCCCAAAAAGCAGGAATTGCAGTCATTAAAATTTTCAAGATAAATTATTATCTTTTGGTATCGCTCCGCAAATTCACTGAATGCTTTATAAGATAATAAATTTCTAAATGGCCCAAAAATGTTTTGGGTATGCGAATATATTATATATCCACTTCACTCACTCCAGGGGAGGGACGGGAATTATCTCACAACAGTGGATGAGTTAAAAGCAACCGGGGATGGGATCCTTACATCTTAGATCTTAATATGGTACTTAGTAACAATAGCTATTGTTTCAATGGTTCGGTCGTGTATTTTGAAATGCTGACGTCGGAGTAAGTATACCTATAAAATAAATAAAAATAAAAATAAATGTTTTCACAAACAAAAAGTATGTGCGGTCTCTGCTGCCTAATTTAGGTGCTATAGGCATCAGTGACATTTAAAATAAAGTAGCCAATAGGTACTTAAGAATATACATGTGTAAGCAGAAAGCAGTATTAAATATATTCAACCAGCGGTTTCTTGGTTTTTCATGAATCCTGCGGGAACCGTACATTTTTCCGGGATAAAAACAGCCTATGTGTATAATGCAGGGTATAATCTATATCCATTCGAAAATTCAGCCAAATTGGTTCTGTAATTTTTGCGTGAAAGAGTAACAAACATCCATCCATCCATCCATCAATGCAAACTCTCGCATTTATAATATTAGTAGGATTAAGATGTATTTTAAAAGGAATGTCATAGTATTGTGTATCTTAAAGAGGCACTTGTCCAGCAGAAGAATATGAATAGTTCTGTTGATGCTGCTAAAAGTATATTAAGTTTTCTGTGTATTATGCTACCCGAGACAAGACTTTTTATAATAATTAATTGTCTGGCAGAAAATTATCATAGGAACTGTCGATATCCCTAAAATCTTATCACAGAATATATTTAAGAAAAGTTTTGTAGTACAACCACCAACAGAACAACGAAATTATAAGTAGTTTAAGAAAACACGGGTATTAAATGAGCCAATAACTCATTGAATTTTCTTGCAACATTGTTAGTACAACATAGTTTAAAATAAAATCCTTATTTAAACTTCTTTAGCGTAAGGCTATTCGTAACTTAGTTAAAATATAGTTCCTTGAAATATATCTCCAAGAAATACGTACGTACGCGAACGCCTACGCGTTAAAAACATTCGAATCAGTCTATCCCTTTGAACGCTTCGATGGCACACGCGCAAGGTCAAAAGGTTATAACTATTGCGTCAGATGTTAAGAAAAAAACGTATGTAGAGTTTTCTACCATCATAAATATCAAAGGAATTCGTTATACAAAAAATCTTCGCTGAGTGTTTGCGTTGGTGGGATGATCCAACATAACGTAGCTGTCTGCATAAAACACGCAACCAAAGTGGCACTTGAGTGCATCCTGCACGCTGGTAAGTGGTATCCGCGGCTCTTCATGGTACTTGGGTTAGCATGCGGCATGTCCTTATATCGAATACGGGTGGGCGGATACTTGTTGGAAGTTGTTGGCCCTACTTGAAATTCATTTTGCACAAGACATTGGGAGGGAGAAAAAATATTTCCGGAATCCGGACCCTTTCACGTAGCTTGACGTCTCGTAGTCTTGCATCCGATGACGGGTCGGATGCGGGAATGTTTTAGGGTAACATATAAACCACGAGCAAAATTGATCGAGGACTATCGTAACGGAGTATGGTACTAAATATACTTTACGTTGCACCTATTGGCGTCGGCGATTCGGTAATCACCAATCCAGAGTCAGCTTTACGTGAATCTACATGTGTTTAGAAAGTATTTATTTACTGCTATTACTCTATTGGTTGTAAGCAATATAGAAAGTAAGCTCAGCTATTGTAACACGCTGTTCAAAAAAAAATTGTAGACCGAAGCGGAGGCCACATCATGGTGTCCAATCTGCGTCCTTAGCGGCGAATAAGTTTGCATTCTGCGTGCAACCAATCATAAGACTTGCTCGAACGCTCGCTTTTATTTGATTCGTAAGTCGCTGGGCGTAATCTTGAATGTTATTGGTTGAACACCAACTTGAACGCCGCTAAGGACGCTGGTTAGACGCCGCGTTTTGACCTTGTCTTAATAGAGCAACAATTGTTGATATATCTGAAAAGCATATATTTTAAGAATAGGTATATTATACAAGGAGAACTCATATGTAACTATAATAAATTGTAAGAATAATTAAGAATATGTTGCTGTAGGATAAGTTCCACAATTAAATGTTCTTCTACCAAAGTTTTTCGCTTTTTAAAGTTTTACACGAACGTTTGTAAATGTTGCCGGAGAGTTAGCAATTACAGATGACTTCAAGCGTAATAGAGATACCGAGACAAAGGCAGTAGGTACCCAAAGAATTCTAACAGAAAAAGAAAATAAAAAGTAAATACTTAATGAGAGATCTTAGGATCTTTGTGTGACCGTAGTGTGGACCACTTAAATAACAATGTAACAAAGCATTCTTCTGGGCAGCCCGAAGTTTTTCAAAATACGGGCCTCGAGGCTTTGCCTCCTTACCTTACAGGTACTCGTTAAATTATGATAAAAAATAGAGGAAAGGCATGATTACAACTGAGAAAGTTTAGAGGTTATATGAAGATTTCCAAAAACCAAAACGCTTCTCATCTTGTCATTCTTAAAAAATAAATTACAACAATACACACATCGCCATCTAGCCTAAGCCTAAAATTAAGCGTAGCTTGTGTAATGGGTACTAAGATAATTGATGAATATTTTTATGAATAATATACATAAGTACTTATAATAACACCCAGGCACTGAAAAACATTCATGTTTATCACACAAACATTTTCCAGTTGTGAGAATCGAACCCACAGCCACTCAGAAAGCGGGTCGCTGTCCACTGTGCCAATTGGCCGTCGTCGAAAGCTAATTTGCAAAGTTGTATTTACTTTACAGGTACTGCCGAAAAAATGCTTCAAATAATCGTTTTTTAAGCCGTTTTTCAGAGAAGGGCATTTCTAGCTAAGCTTATCTTTGTTTAGGGCTTAGAGGTGTGTTATTTTAACATTATAAAAAGCTGTTATCACTACGTTGTATAAAACGAAGTCTCTCTTGGCGTCTATTTGTTTATCCACTAAATCCTCGTAAACCAAGCAACGAATTTCGATTTGGTTTCAACATCGTTTAGATAATTTTACAGTGACGATTCATATAGTGTTGTATTTAAAAATCTGCAGAACTAAGCTAAGACGCAACTATTTTTATTTCTGCGGCATATGGGTGCAATTGAACGGTTTAGTTGTAAACTACAGTATTTTTTTAATTTTTTAGCTCCACCTATTTTTCTTCTTGTATTACTCGTGCTTTATGTTGCAGAACGAATAAACGTGTTTTCTTTCTTTTGATTCTATATAATATACTAAATTAAGTTTTTTTGTTAGTGAATAAAATAATATTTTGCTACCCAGTCACCGAATAATAAATGTACCTTACCTCTTTTTCTATTTTATACGGGTATAAAATAGAAAAAAGAGGTAAGATAGAAAGCAAGCAAGCGAAGAAAGGGTGGGTCGCTAATTGTTATTATAAAACGTGTAAATAAAAACCGAAATAATACTACACAGGCTTTAAAGGTACATACCTACATGTATTGTGTCTCTGAGAATTATATGTGAAATCAGTTTTTACTGAAAGAAATACAAATAGGGGTAGCCCTAACCTCACATGCAAAATTAAAATCATGTGACTTCTGTCACTTTATTAGGTAGGTACGCGTCGCGTATCGTAGGTAGGTACTATGCGCGTGTCGTTCTCTAATGTCCTATAGGGTTGTCATAAGTAAACACTTAAAATGTTTTGAATTTGTTTTTATGGAAAAATACATAATGCTTCTTTTGATTTAATATTTTTACAGGTGATTCCTTATTAAATAAGATTTTGCATCCTTCAATATTATTTCGTAATTCTGTTACACGTTATATATATTTGTTAGTATATGTTAAGTTAAAACTGTAATTTATTTAAGGAAAATAGGTTTAAATCGTAAAGCGGTTAAATTGCAGAAAATAATAATAACTCGAACGGGATCGTGAACAGTTGTTGGCAAAATGCAGGAAAACAATTAAAACGGACTGTTGGGCTGTTACCGACGACATAGTGTCACGGTCGTTTATCATTGCAAATGCGAATTTATGCAATCCGTGTAGGTTATCTGAAATACATTGAAATTTCTACGCGGTCCTAGTCGATGTGGTTATGAGCTGTTGTAGTTACGGATCACGATTCGATTTCCGGGTTGGGACCCAAACTATTAAGTGTGGGGTGTTTCTACCAACCATCCTACAACGTCGGAAAGTAAATAGTCAGAGGGCTAAACTTAAGATCTACGTCCCTGCACTTTCTCGCATTATTTGTGATGTTTTTTATTACCTAGCCTTTATTTACCTGACTAATGAGTAACTTGATTTACTTATATTTAGTTTACATTACAACTGAAATATAGTCTGAATACATCACTCCGTCTATAACTATGATTTAAGGTTCACTGTGTTATTACTTGGCTGCAAAGTAAAACTATAGTGTATGTGCTAAATCTTAAATCTACTTTATTTATACTATTATACCATAACATTAATATTATTCTGTGATAGGGAGGCATAATATTATTCCCCCGATCACAGAAGCTATCAAAAAGGCCGAGGATAGAACAGGATGGAAGGCTGTAGTAAAAATCGCTACGAAGGAACTTGAATCCAGACACGACCTTCAGTAATGAAGTAAACGACGTAGAAGAGAGAAGAAGAAGATTAATATTATTTATCTATACTAATATTATAAAGAGGTAAAGATGGTGACACGGTCGGGGGTAATCTCTCTCTGTACTGAACCGATTTTGAAAATTCTTTCATCAGTATAAAGCCACATGTTTTGTGAGTGCCATCGTCTGTATATTAACTTGAAAAAAACTTTTCGTGATTGTCGGATTTGCAGGTAGTCGGATTAGTAGTAAGTCGGAGAAAAATTGGTCGAACGAAAACATTTCTTACGAACTTAGCCTTAACGGAAAGAAATATAATTCTTCCTCTTTCAAAGTTCTAAAAAATTAGTCCGCGACAATATATGACTTCTTCATCTTTTAAGGTTGACATACGCGAACGAAGTCGCGGGGGACCGCTAGTACACTATACTTTTTTTCTACCTAAATCCTGAATGATTAGGAGCAACGTTTGTATACTTACTCATCGCATTTGTATGGAGACCATAGGTAACCGCCAGTTAGCAACCGTCAGGAAAGTTTTTTTATTTTTCTTAGTACTACTTGGTCGGACATCCGTCCGTCACCTGAGGCATATGTGGTAAGCCTCATGTCCCATAACACAGGCAACCGCGCCCTTAAGACTGGAATACGCATTGCAATGCTGCTTAGCGGCAGAAATAGGCATGGTGGAAGTACTTCAACGGACGAAAAAAAAGGTTACTGAGTATGGCGGCAGATCATTTTTATTCTTATCAGAAATTCTAATCACAAAGTATTTCAATCATGTTCCAATCGGGACGCGACGAGCCAATCTTTTGTTTGCACTGGATTGCTTTGATTTCTAATATCGTTTGAAGCTGATTGTGACATCGCCTCGGATCCTCTTGCTATGCTAATTTCGTCTTTGTCTGTTCGTTCAAACAAGCTCCTTTCAATCAAGGAACCTTTGGCGCCTTCTCGCGCCATTTCTTTTCGTATTTCAGTAAATTTTTTGCTTTCTGTTTTATTGAAATCCATACTAATGCGTAAGTGTGTCACTCATCTGCAGTGGAAAACTTAAGGATATGCATTGTGAGAGTTATAAAAAGCCTACCCTTAAATAATTTATAAACTCGTACTGGAGATTTTCTTCATTTTATTTCATCTGCATACCCTGTGCATACCCTCTATGCACAGGGTATGCAGATGACTGCTCATCTGCTTGTAACGCTTTATTGGTTGGTGGCACGTTTATACCGGTAGGGTAGTAACTAGCCTCAGCCGAAGCCGTGATCTCCCATTTTTAAGAGCATATGGCAACAGGTTTTTAAGGTAGGTACACAAATATTTTTATCAATATTTTAATCTCGGGGTAACAAGGGACTCCCACGGAATTCAAAAATTCTCAGTGAGTATTGTAAAAACGACTTCCTTTCGTCTATTTTCTTTTACAGAGCTTAGGTAGGTACGGTTACATTAAACCTAACTAAATTCATATTTCGAAATGAAGTTCGATCCCAGTTTTATATCATGTCGCGATTTTCCAGCACGTTATATTTTAAAAGTTTACTAACGCAAATAAGGTACTTTGTACTTACGTGCGTTATCTGGTATACAATATTTTTTGCTCTTTCGAAGCATATCGTTTCTCAGCAGCAACCGATGCACGACTACTGTTACGTATAAAGTAGTTTGAGAAGATTTTCACACTCCTTGTTTCATATATTGTGTGTATGTTTTTTAGCAACGCAAGTTATAATAAATAGTATTTTTTGCATCAGTGCCGAAATTAACACTTTTCAATCTACTAGCGAATGGTATCTCCTACTCTGGTTTTCTGCACCGAATTCTTAGCCGGAATTTCTAAACATACTTCTTGAATACTGTAAATTTAATCTTCGGTTTACATTAAGACTGGAATAAAAATCAAAAAAATTGGTAGTTTGTAACAAAAAAAACCTCTGAGTCATTGAGACTGCAATGTATCATGTACGCGCCAATGACTTTTTAAAATTAAATAGGTACACCAAGATCTCTGTAAGGATCAAGTTTCTTATATACCTAACGCCGCGCCGCCGTCAGGGTTGCTGACCTGAGGACTGAGACAACAAACCGTTTGTGGGTCCATATAACTCGGTATCACATTTAATTATCCTAGTTTACGCACTCGTGGCCCGGTGGGCGTATGTCATGAGTCGCCGAGATGCTTATTCACTACAATGTTATGCTCATTATTAAACGCACCGATGAAATGCAATAGGCCAGTTGGATCATCATACTTAGGGTATCGACGTCCCGCAGCTGGGCGCAGGGCTTTCTCATAAGAGCAGTCATTATTATTATTACCATACACACGGCGCAGGTCTTTTTTGCAGCATGGGTTCAGGCCCTAGTCCACCACGCTGGGCAAGTGTGGAATTCGAAGACTCAAAATTTTGTCTGTTAATAGTTGTGCTGTCAAGGGTCCAGTTAGCGGCATAGGTTGAGTAAAACTATCATAACAGTTTAACCCGCTTCCATCTAAGACTGCATCATCTATAACTACCAGTAGCCGCGAAAAAATTATGTCTACTCATATCTCGTCTATCTGTAGAAAAAAATACTATTAACTGGTATAGATGTACCTGTTAGCACGCATGTTAGCCCTGAACAGAGAATGCAAGTAAGGGCTAACTTTTAGAAATAGAATAGAAAAAAAAGTCTGCAATGCGCAGTAAATACGCAATAAAAATGTCGTCGGTATTCATTTCAGCATAGGCACAGACAAGGTCTACATATAAATGTTTGTACTCGTAAGTAAAAACGTGTGTAGTATGTAAAGAGAGCCGCGCGTGATTAGCAGCGCCACTACTAGCCAGAAATCTACCGATAGCCACTGATACAATCTTACCGCCAACCGCCGTCGGCTAAATAACATAAATATACTGTACACCTAACATCCTAAGTTAAATGTTAAAATGAATATGGGAAGTATTCTATAAGGAGAAAAACCCTGTCGATGTATCGAATCGCAGTAGTTGGGTTTCTCTTACCCGAAAATTGTAGACATAATACATATATTAAAACTAGATAGCCTTTACGATAGTATATATTTTTTTTATTTATTTCGTCTTTAAATTTATCGTGCAATCTATCTCTGTCCTTAGTTACGTAAAGATTGGTTCAGGGGTTGAGCCATACAAAATACATCTAAATAAAAATGCAAAATAAATAAGACTATGTTAAATAAAAAAATACACCCCAGAGTTAAGCCTAATGTTATATCCGCAACGCTTGTAGTATTTTATATCGTAATTTAATTTATTGACGTTAAACACAAAGTACTAGTTCTACTGACGATTTTATAGTTAAATGTCTAGAACGTATTAGCGCCACGTTCAAGAAACCCAAGTAACCACCTTCTAGATATTAATTTAATCAAAATAATACATAGAAAAAATAAGGCTATCCTTTTAAACAGGGCAGATAGAGGAAAGAACAGCATGCATTTCTGATCTTTAAATTAAGTTATTTAAGAGATTTGTGTACAACGAAATTGTCACCTTTATCATAATTAAATTATTATTAAATTCTCTCTTTTGGCAACCATATTAGGAAATGATCAGTGATTAGCTTACATTTTGATCAATGATCAACGTTCTAAAACTGCAAGAAATTTCATTATGTAATATTCTCACAGACCCAATATGGAAATGTCTACAAACAATTATAGCCCTTCATTACCAATATTCATAAGAAAAACTCCTTATTTCTCAGAACGAAAAGTTTGCTGAATTGAAAAGCCGAAGACAAACTTGAAGATTTTATGGTAAAATAAAAAAAAACACAATTCTGGACGATTAAAATAGAGTTTACTTTGTTATAGATAAATACGTATCTATTTAAAAATAGTTACGCCATTGTATTTCGTTATATAGCGCCATCTATGTGTAGACCCGTTACATCACTACATGAACGTCTCCTAGTGTGAAGTACGAATAAAAACACAATACAATAGTGTGCGTGACTAACACCCGCGTCGCTACAAGTCAATATTTACGGCATCACAGTCACCCGCCTCCATAGCTCAGGGGTTAGAGCACTGGTCTTGTAAACCAGGGGTCGAGAGTTCAAATCTCTCTGGGGGCATTTGGCTACTCAAAATATTTTTTTTTTATTTTTATACTTTTTTTTTATCATAAAATTTATTAAACAAATTTATTGTTAACACGTAATTTTATCTCTAACAAAGAAAATATATAATTTGCTTTATTTTATCTATGTTATTATAATTTAAATATAAATGTGACACTTTAATTAATGGATTTTTGGAAGTAGTATATTTGTTTTCTACGTAAAGCATGACGTACATAACAAAAATACTACTTAATTCATTGTTACATTCTATAGCTGATATTTTACTTAGCTATCAGAAAAAAAATTGACGTGATTTTTCAGAACTTACACTATGCGATGTTAAATGTAGGTCCGATATTAAAGCAACGATATCGGATCGGGTGTTGTCGTTCTCCTAATTTATAAAGCCTTCTTAACCAAACTAGATTTTTTTTACGAACGCGAACTTGTAGGTAGGTACATCATTTATGCCGATCTGATCTTTCTCTCCTCTCTCCTAATCAAAATGTTTTTATAACCAATCTGTCCATTCTTTAGTATCATAATACCAAACCACACCACAAACCTAACAACTTCTAACCCGAAGTGACTATTTCTAAGCCTCTGCTGACAGTTCGACATGTCTCAAAGTAACGCAATAAAGTTTGGATGATTTTCGTATCTTGGAGTGATCGAAATGAAAAGACTCAACCGTTAAAATTCACAAAAAAATTAATTCGTACTAAAAATATCCTCGAATAACACACTTATAAGGCGTGTATTCTTATTAGATAAAAAATTACAAGAATAACAATAGCTCAAAGTACCATACTAACTTTGATTGGCTTATGTCCTTTTCTGCTAAACTACGTAAATCATCATCGTAATCGGCCCACTATAGGGCACGGTATAGGCCGTCGTCCAACAAGCTGGCCTATGGCGATCTCACGGGCATTACCTGCATGCATCTTGACGATGTTTTCCTTTACCGTTGAAGCAAGTGTTATTTTGAATTCCTTAAATAAAAAACAAATATACGTGCCGCGGATCGAATTCGGTTATCCCGAAACGGAGGCTGAAGCTAACCACTAGGCTATCACCGCTTAAACTGCGTGTACGTACATCTCGAGGTAATTTGAAAATTGCGTAGCATTTAACTACTACCATCTACTGAGATCACGAACCCTCCTGCTCAGCGTGGTGATTATAGTCAAACCTTACGGTTGTGAGAGGCCTGGAGTCCATCAGTGGACAGTTATAAGCTGTTGATAATGATGGTGGTATTTTAGTAAAGGTATGTTAACACTGCACGTTTGTGATCCGCAGCGGACTGGGCGACGGAGTGCGTCTCACGGGCGGAGATTCTGCGGCTCATCTACCAGGGACGCTTCCTGCACAGCTCGGTGACGCTGGGCGCGCTCGGCTTGCCGCTCGGCCGCACCACCGTTATGCACCTCGTGCCGCGCGAGCACCTGCCCGAACCCAATTCACATGGTGGGTGTACACTCTTACTTTTTACAGATAACACTGCTTTAGCCTGGGAAAGAACTTATGAGCTAGCGTCACCGATGACCTCGACATGCCGCATTGATTAACGACAACGCGTTTTATAGCGGCCTGTGTTCATGTATACGCATATGTATTATGTACATACATTGTATTCAACGACCTGCCTGGCGAAGCAGTTATCCCTGTCGTTTAAGTGCTTCGGCCGTGGCTAGTTACCACCCTACCGACAAAGATAACGCTAAGCGATTTAGCGTTTCGGTAAGACGTCGCGTGGAAACCGATTCGATGGCTTGAATCTAACTGCCATAACCTAAGCAGGTTAGCCCGTTAAGATATTACGCTGCATCATCACTTGCCACATTGCAGTCAAGGGCTAACTTGTAGTTAAATAAAAAAAAAATGGTAATGTAGTGGAAAATCTTGTGATTTTGCGACACGGACATTCTTTCATAGAAGTATATTGACCAATTGAAAATTTCATTTTGTGTATACTGTGCATTGTTTTAATTGTGTTTTCTATAATTATTATTATTGGAATTGATTAATTGTAAAATCAATGTGCCGTACAATAGTGCGTACTTTATACTACATATACATACTGTACTTCATTTATTGTCGAAACAGCTATTCCTAACAGTTATGTTTTTTTATTGAGTTTTCACTGCCTTAGTGTTTTTCTTATTCCACAAGAAGTTAGCCCTTGATTGCAATCTCACCTCGCGGTAAACGATGCCGCAATCTAAGATGGTAACAAAAATAGCAAACCTGTTCGTACACAACTGTGTAATTTTAATCTAATATTAATTAAACTAATATAAAGCAACTTTACAGAAGTTCGATGGATTTGACATTGCCTATACCTACCCACCTACCCGCGTTTCCCATACATTCCACCTCCCAAAATATTTGTAAGTGATAATATTTACTATGTTATAATAACTTCTTCGGTATTTTTATTAAGGCTTGGTATGGAATAAAACAGTACTGGTGGCCATAGTGACGAGATCATTTTATTTTTTGTAGAATATATCTACTAGGGGTTAAAATATACTTTTTTATTTATATTATTTAAATTGATCTTTTTTAATTATTCAGGAATTTAAAAAAAATCTCTGCGTATTGTAATTATTAATTTAATTACCTTAGCAATTGATAATCTAAGCAACAAATTGTTATCTAGACTACTGTTCAAATGTATTTGTATATTTATGAATATCTAATGTCTATTGCGCATATACTAAATTATACAGTCTTTACACTTTTAATTAAATAGAATAACAGCTGATAGAGTATTTGATTTAGCTTAAATATTGCTGAAACCAAATGTCACGATACTACTTAGTTAAAAAGAGGTCCGACGAATCCGTATAGAAAAAGGACTCCTACCCGACCTCGGCTCAGTAGTGAGGGGCTAAGACGTAGCAGTACGTCTCTGTCTAGATAATGTCGAAATTTCCGACGAGATCAAATGCGTCGAATTACTGTATGCCTTCTTTAATACTGTTGTAGTATGCTGATATGCTCGTACAAAGTACTTACCTACCTAGAATCATTTCTCTATATCTCTTAGTTTTCTCATAAAGAAATCGGCATTCAATAAAATATAAGTTTGTCTCGATTCATGTTTATTTATTTTCTCTTTATAAATTAACTTCTTTTAATTTTATCGCGTAGGTTTTTCGAGTATCGTAACACTGTAACGTTAAAGTAAAATAGAGCTTAAATCAAAGTTCAAATGTGTCCCAAGTCATATAACAGCGCTCTTAGCGGAACGTTGATACAATAAAAATCAGTGGTACAGAAATTGCTATTGTAAAGTGAGCAACATTAGGTTAATTTTACGATGACGTTATAAATTTTTAGATACTCGAACATGACTCTTTATCTTATAGATGCGCAGGTTTCGCGCATTTAACTATACTGATGAGCTTATCTAGAGTGGCAAACTTGCGTGACATGAATAGTAACTGTTTTTGAAGCATAAAATACGTATTTTAATCTTATTTCTTATCTCGATTTCAGATCAACGACAAAAAAGTAAAGGCGGCTCCAGCAGTTGTTGTTCTGCGTCCTGCTGCATATTGTAATGCGTGGTGCGAGCGAAAAGGCACTATGCCGAGCGAGACGGGTGATACGACGCGGACTATGTGTTCACACTCAGTGATGTAGAGTCAGGATTCCATTTGCCCTAATCACCTTAGTGTTACTGTACCTTAACGACTAGTGTTGCCAGCTGTTGACAAATAATAGTCTAACCCTCCCGAAAATATACAAAATGTAGATAGGAGCAAATATTATAATGTGTATAAGAGTGTACCCACACATAACAGTGCCACGGACGTGATCTTACTTTCTGAACTGAAAAAAAAATAAATATGGTTCAACTCCACAGGGATTGTAAAATGTATTAAAAATAATAAAACATTTTTATCTAGAAAACTAACTGATATCAGATAGTAGACAGAAAAATAAATTAAAAGTTTTAACTAATTGAATATACATAGACATGGGAATAAATAGTAAATAAATTAATACATTCATATGAGAGTAAATAATTGTAATAATAGGGTATCTAAGTATACCCACTTACAGACAGTTTATTTATTAGAAATCTTTGTAATATTGTTTTAAATATTCTCGTACTCTAGAAGATTATAAAACAACAAATATTTTAAAACTATGTGTTTGCAGACCTTAATTCCTGAAATATTTGAAATTTTAATTTAAAAGATCCGTGTTTAGGAAAATTTTAACTTAATAGACCTCATGTAACAAAAATTTTACCTCTTAAATAGGGTCCTCCAAACGGTAACAACTGGCAACACTGTTAACAACTTGTGATGTTTTTAAAAGACTCGCTTCTATACTATAAGACACCCTTCACTATTTCTTTTAATTTCATTACTTAACAATTCGCTAGCACCTTATTTTCGGTCAGTTCCATTTTGCACAAATTGTACCAAACGAAATTTAAACGCACACTTCGAAGGAGTTTTTGAAGAACATCGCAAGTGTAATTCGTTTAGGAGTTTTTTCACACAGTGGGAAAATAATTCAGGAATAGCTTTTATAATTGTTCAGGGAAACAAGTTACTTTTTTTTAGCTAAAATGTATTACATATGCCATTTAAATTGGTCTATAATTATTTTTCCGAATTTGCATTGACTGAAAATTATATCTGTGATTTTTGTTTATGCTACTTTAAATTATGTGTACTAATAAACAAAAGGTCAATAAGCGTGCGAAATTCAAAATGGGAAATAGGCATTTGTTAGAAGGATATGTGAACGTCGACCAACGTAAGTTTTAAACCAAACAGAAGCGCTCGATTCAGAGTGCCTCGTAGGCGATTTTCGACATGCATTTACTTATTTGATCGCGTGTAAGTTGACTAAGTTTGATATGTAATTGAAAGAGCGCGATCTAGTTAAAGTACTGGCAATCAGTATCGTCACTCTTTCGATTTTAAAGTTATTGTAACTATGCACCTGAAATAAAAAATATGTCAATGTAATTTTTGTAAAGATATTTCAATATTCTCGACTTCACGAACGATATTCAATCACACACACTTGCTTCCCTGAACAGAAATATAAGCAAATGTATAACTCACCGCGTAATTTATAGCTCATTATAGAATCGTGCTGCCGAAAATAATATGGTTAAAATTAGTAGGATAACTATCTATGCATGTCATGTGAAAGAGTTGAACGGGAGATGTCTGTACATTGGAGAGAAAAAGAAATTGGGTGGTATAAGTTGCAGCCAGCCTATTTTGTGACTTTTCTGGCATTATGTTGGGTCGTTTTCTCGAGTATCATAACACATTAGGTTAATGGAAATTGTTTTAAAGTTATACCGCCAGCGTTCCTGGTGGAACGTTTGTAAAATAAAAAAAAACACTAGTAATGAAATTCCGACACTAAAACAAGTCACATTAAGCCCATTTTCCTTTGATGTTATAGCGTTTCGATACTTGACAATTTCACTACTCTTAAGGTTAACTAAATTTGTGATGAGTATACCGCCACAGCATGTGTTTTCTATGGAAACGTTTAGTAATTTGTCAGAAAAGGTACAATACAATAACGGAATGGAGGTAGTTGAATATCAATAAACACAGATCAATATTTTTAAGTGTATAAACAAAACTTGTAATATGATAAAATGCATTTTGATGAAATTTAAACTTTCATAACTACCAGACTCTTAACTACCAGAGCCCTTACATACTTAAATTCGACACATACTTAAAGACAGAGGCACGTTAATATGTCAAAGTTTTATGCAGTTGTAGTGAACATAAATCCGTAATAAATCTCTTTCTAATAATCTATCTTTCCACTAATTTGACAGGAGAGTAGGACTATCTTTTTCTACGGAGGCATTGGAAAAAGGATTTAGCTACTCTTAGACCTATTAATTTAGTTTAGTTAAGTGATTTGTGTCTTACAGACTTGTCACGGGACACGGGAGGTAAGCTAAAACTTAACAACGTTTGTTAACGTGAAAACTTAAACTAAAAGGCAGTTTATTAGGTTTATGCTCTCCTGCGTTTTCATTTTCACCTTGCGTTTTCAACTCTCCGTCTCATCTTATTAACTAATTTATATTCCATTCTTTTTATATTTCCAGTATGTATAAAGTAGTAAGCATATTTTTTAATTTCGCCTATATTCTACCCTTTAAACTCTTTAATTAATTATTCCAAGGATTGTGCCGGATTGTTTACTTAAGCAATAAGACCGCCTTTGCATACCAATGATAATGAAACAAAACTTTAGTAATGAACTATATAACGAATCGGTATTCAATAAAGTTTATTCATCTATCTGTCAAATCAAGTTTTGCATGTAATTATTAGTTTTGATCACGAGGACGCAAAATGAAAGCGCACGTATAGGCACGCCTAATTTACAATGGCATAATAATGACAAACTTGACAATTCTGATACCAATAATCCTCAAGTTGACGTCAAAAAGTATTCACGTGACATGAAGTTTATGGTAAAACAAAGTACTCAACCAGTGTAATACTTTGCGATGTTTCATGTTATGTGTTCAAAGTCGAGGGTTCTGCTAGTAGAGGAGTTAGGATCTTTTATACATGCATGGTTTACGTTTATACCGGCGACAGATTTCAGTTATCCTACGGTACCATAACACGTACACGATATAACGTAAGGCGAGGACTCATCTGACTTTTAAAATCCTGGCAGGACCCTTGCTTCTGTCAATAGGACCTTCTGTCGTGTTGTATTATGGATAGAAGAAAAATGGTTTAGACAGATCGTCTTGGCTTGCGTACACCGCCGTCGACATAATAAATTATATAATTAATTATTAATTATTAGTATTATTTAGGCCATCTACATGAATTTATATGACGTTGATACGGAGATATTTATAGAGATTTAAAAAATGACAAATTACGTAGCGAAACTTTGTCGCCGCTTAGCAATCTTACAGATGGGACCTTTGACCGTTGAAAACTCCCAATGTCTCCGCCTAAAAGACTACACTGTAAACTGGATCTCATAAATTAGCTAGTTTTCTAAACGCTTCCTTCTTAAGATCACTGCTGTTGTGCACAGTAACACTTGTTTGTCTTGTCTGCGATGTCAGTGACAAACCAGTTTAAGATAGAAGCGCGTTAAACTAGAAGGGGCATGGCAGTTTGTTGATAACTAGCTTTAAAGATAGTTCTACGTATTTATATCTTAAGGGCCACAACACCTGCTACAGGATGATTATCAAGCTCCACTGTATAATTGCTAAACTGTGACTGCATGAAGTGTGTAAATTTCTCTCGTTTGCATTGTAAATAGTGTATTTGATATCTATCCGAGGGACTATATCGGGCTATCTACTTTCCTTTGTGATAAGTTCTCGCAATATTTGTATTTTTGTTTGTAAAGAATTAAATATACGCTATTTACCGCGCTAGTTGTAGCTTGTATAACATTATAGCGGCTGACTGGCAGCATGTTTATATTTTAATGCTGTTGTAGCCGAAGAGACGACAGCCAAAACTCTTGCTTATCGCTTACATGTTTAAATAATTATTGGAGATAAGTCACTGTAAATTTACTCAACATTAGTAAAACAATTGAATATAATTGTTTAATATCAAAGACAGTTCAAATTGAAACTATGGTTACAAGAGGTCGAGAAACGCGTCACAAAAAGATTTTCAGTAACTCAACAATAAAACTTGATTTGTAATATACAAGAATTTTGACGTTTATCCCTTGGGCTATAACGGAGAATAAAAAGGCGACTGTTTATTGGAAAGTGTTATTATAAATTCTTAGTTTTAATACGAAATTTTAAAGGTTCAGAACGGCCGCTTCCTACTTAAATGTGTGCTGGACTCGGTCTTATATTTTGTAACATTTTTTCCATAGATTTTATTGTATCTCAATGCCTCCCAGCCATTGATTTTAAATGAAAACTAGGTTTACAATCGCATAAAAAAATTCTAGCAAAAAGAAAATGTGGAAAGTTTATCTACATGATTATTAAATTGTGACTGACTGAATAATATTTCAAGCTATCATAAATTAAAGCATTAAAACCCACCTTCACATCACACCCTGGGAGCCGATAAAGTTAAATCAAATCTAAAAAAAAAACTTTACGTTAGATTACGCGTTGTTGGAGAGAAAAGAACAGCGTCCTTCTCCGTGTTGCGTAACGTCAAAGTTTAGCAGATCATTAATGATCTCTCTTAAGACATTCCCCTTTATTTATGGATTGATGGAAACCATGGACAAGTATCTTTCATTATATATTGTTTAAAAAATAACCATTATTTAATTAGCAGATATTTAGCGTCACATAATACAACTTTGATTATTGCTAATTCAGAATATAAATAAGCTAGATTAGCATATTATGTCTATGACATTTTATCGCTATTTTCTTTGAGCCTGAGCAGCGATTGTGAAAAAGTTTTTATGCGAGATCAATGGCCTTAGTGTTACCAGATCCCGATTGATTATTGTAAATAAATATCGAACAAATGCTTCTTTTTATTTTTTAATTTCATCACACATTATGTATTTGCCTTAACTTTTATTGGCTACACTTTTAGGCTATATTTTATTTTTATATTGGCTTAAGATTTGTCTTATTATATTTTTGGCTAAGCCGTTAGTTTCTTCCTTTAGTTAATAAATTAGGGAATCCTTGTTAAAATTATTATAAATCGCGTTATTTAGAACTTCGAAAATCCATCCTGTCGTTTTACAAAGATGCGATATATTTTGTGATATAGTACAAATAAAATTATTTACACATTGAGACAGAAAAGATCTTGGGCTAAGTAAAATTCTTTTCGAGCAGTATTAAAAGTGGGCAATGAAAATAGTTGACATCGCGTCGATTTGGTTATCAAAAAACAAAGAAAAATGTTTGTACATTTGTTTGAAAAGTGAACTGAGAAAAATCTTGCCAACTTTATAACATCCAAGGCGAAAAATAAGCTTAGGAAAAGATGAAAATAAAACAAATATACCAACATTTGACTTCGCGCAGTGTTCCGATGCCGTATGACTGTTTTTTTTAATTTTTATTTTTGGTTACTCTGTTTAGTTTGTGTATGTATGTATTTTGTTAAGTTGTGTAAAATACCTAGTTAATAATTAAAGTAAATTTACAACGTCACACGCATGTTTCATTTTTTTGTTTCGCTTCCATCCTATGTACATAGATATCGCTTTCGAGAGTCGCAGCTTAACTTAGAGGAGCTTTTGTGAACATCTCAAACGTGTATAGTCGGGTGTAAACGTAGTTGAAATGGCTAAGGTGATGTCGTAGGCGAGATAGTACGATGTCTTTAACGTATTTAAATATTTCCATAGACTATAGCTAATTAATTTAATCGAGTTAATGAAATAATTGTTTCTAATACATACTAATAGCTTAAGTGGTGTCATTACCTGCTCTAGGACATTGTTGAAATCATCAAATTATTTAAAGACGGCGTAAATATTCTAAGACGAAGAACCATAACGAAAGGAGTTGGTGACACCGACCAACGGGCTAACATAATTATCTCAATTGCCTATTTGTATGGACCTAACATAGACAATTGTGTCTACTATTTTCTCCCCTTATTTCTATGAGCTAAAACTAAATAATGGGTAGACATAATTATATCGCGGGGCGCGCCTTAGCCCAGTTTAAATAGTTTTCGCATTCGTGCACTCGTTGCAGAGTGCTACAGGCTGCAGAGGTAGATAATTCAAGCGATCATTTGGATAAGTTTACTACTTCGCTACTCATCCTCTTGCATCCCTAATGGAAAGGCCCATTTGAAAATGCTTAAAAGTATCAATGCTACCATTAAATTTCATATAGCATGTAGTTGCATTAAACAATAGTTTGCACTCTATGTAGAACTATTTAGAGTGCCTAGAGTCAGATTTCCTACCTACGTTCAATTATTTGATCATGTGAAAGTTAATCACGATATGTTTGAAATAGAAAGACTGCCATCTAATTAAAATAATGGGAAACAGTACTGACACTAGATCGCCATCTAGTTACAATACTGGGATACAGTACTGACACTAGATCGCCATCTAGTTATTATACTGGAAAACAGTACTGACACTAGATGGCCACCTAGTTACAATACTGGGAAACAGTACTGACACTAGATCGCCACCTAGTTACAATACTGGGAAACACTACTGACACTAGATCGCCATCTAGTTATAATACTGGGATACAGTACTGACACTAGATCGCCATCTAGTTATTATACTGGGAAACAGTACTGTCACTAGATCAACATCTAGTTATTATACTGGGAAACAGTACTGACACTAGATTGCCATCTAGTTACAATACTGGGAAACAGTACTGAAGCTAGATCGCCATCTAGTTACAATACTGAGAAACCATATTGACTGGATTACTTTTCCCGCGATCAAATAAGTAAATGTAGGTAGAAAATCTGACTAGAATCACTAGAGACCCAGGTATAGTGGCGTAAGTGATCACGAAGACGTCTGGTGCGACCTTCAAATTGCGTATGTTTTATTTTACAGAACGCCAGCTATCGCTCAACGTAAGGTATTTTAGTTAAAATTAAACTAAAATATAAAATTTGTTAAGTACCTATACGTTTCGACTAAAATGCTAATAGGATCGGAAGTTCCTAGATTTTAAGGACATCCGATTCTATCCGACTGTCGGTAACTATAGGGTGTACATTGATAAAAATAAAATTGAAATAAAATTGTGGTCCAGTGTTGAAATTTTAACCACGCTTAGAAAGTAAAGGAGTCCTTATACCTTCCGCCAAGTGGACAAAATCCAATAGTATCAAAAGTTTTTTATACTCGACTGACGGAATGTAAAGGGTGTTTATTAATAAACAAAAATTATAATTATTGTGCTGCTCAGTATGACTTATTTATTAGTAAAAGAATCCTTATACCTCCCGAAAGACGCACAATAATTTAACAGGCCGATGTACCGACATCTGATACTATCCGACAGTCGGACGAAAGTCGTTTAGGATCGTAAGTTATATAGTCCTACATCCGATACTATAAGACTGCCGGATAGTGTAGACAGTTAAAAAATAGTGTTCCTCAGTAATGAATTACACCGTTCTTATGTATAAGTAAAGGACACGTTCCGAAAATTTAATAATAATCGAATAGGATCGGAGGTAACAAGTCCTATAACATAAATAAAATCGAAAGAATCGGAAGGTGTGATGAGTCCTAGGACATCGGATCCTATCCTGTCGGAAGGTATAGGAAGTCCAAGGCACATTTCTCTGTTAAAGTTAATCTCCTTAAGCGGTAGTGACACAGGCGGCAAACGCCACGACGAAATGTAAATAAACGATATCTTTTATTTAGTCGAAATCTAGAATTACAAATTAGCTTAAATATTTTTTTAAACCGTTGTATGTGGTATAGGATTTTGTTTTTCGCCATATTTATTTAAAGCACGTATCAATATAAGAGACGTTCAAGTATTATTTTAAATAACTGAATAATGTTAAGTATTCGTCGCCCAGCTGTCGGACTCTTGTGTCTAAGGCGAGTATCATATTTTTTTCCGAATAATTTGTAAGAATAGCAATATTTTCGACTTAGCTGTAAATTTTTTTCCCATGTTAGCAGTTAAAAAAGGTCCTTGCGAAAAGGTGAGATTTACATTTAAGTAGGCTAATGTATCTACATTTCATTTTAAAAGGTATTTGTTTTTATGTCTTACAAAGGCAGCCCACTTAATTATGTCAGAGGAGAATTCGAAGTGTCTTGAAAATAAACATGTTATACTGTCAGAAAAGTTATGCAGTTTTATGCCACACTGCAACTAACAGAACCTTTCAAATGAGCGTGACAATACACAAAATAGCTTTATTGTAAAACACCTTAGATTTTCTTATTTGTATTAATTAATAAATACTATTCCTAAAAAAAATGGCGGATGTGCCCCATTTTTTTTTAAAGTATAAAGTAATTATTATATTTCGGTATATAAGAAACACCCTAAATCGAGTACGAGCGAAATTGATTTCCGGTCATCACCGTACTTAATATGATTTGCGGTGTCAAAACTGAATCAAACACTATACTTTGCTATCACTTAAACATTTCAGTAAATTGAACACATTTTGAATAAAGCTTAGGATAGATCCAAGGCTTATGCCTTGGATCATTCTATTAAATCTATTAAAGGGATCTATTAAAGGGTCTGCCGTTGTAGGACTATTAATAATGTATGCCATGTACGTTTGTGACATGAAATGGGATGGGACAGGCCCGCAAATTGCATCAGTCTTTTCCATGTTTATGTATTCTGTAATAATATAAGTGAATAAAACCAAACTATAGGCTTTTTCAACACATACAACGGTTAATAACTGTAATAAAATCCAAATACTAGGTGTCACTTGTATAACAGGTTTACTTACATATTATATAATTGTTAATAATAAATTAATTATAACGATGTTGATTATGATAATTTCGGTAACTAAATTAAATTCATTGTCATCGTTCAAATTATTTTAACGAATTTAACTTTTCAACATTCATTAAAATGCCACTGAGTGCCTAGTGTGAGATTTCTACCTACCCTATATCGCGTAAAAGTTGACTGCGATTATTAAAATCGAAGGAGCGTCACCTAGTGAAAATACTATACCGGTATTGTAACTAGATGGCGCTGTTTCGATCCCAAACTAGTTGATAGTAACTTAGTTGACTTTAAACCAATCGAATAAGTTGACTTGGGTAGAAAATCTCAAACTAGGCATCTTGATACTTATTGTTCTTCTTACCCTCACGACGTTATCTGGTATCGACACTACATGTGTTGTTTAAACTTGAGGACATTGTTTTGATTTGGTCATTTCTCTTTGACTGACCGCCTGACCGACATCAACCCTTTTCAGAAATGCTTTTAACTTTCTATTAAATAAAAAACATTTTATTTTGCAAGAATGGCAAGACGATTTGAATCCTTTCAGATTCTATCATTTTATCTACATGGTGTTCAAAATGATGATAATAATATCTCTAAATTACAATTCCTTGAATCCTGGAAGACACTTCTTATCCTAATCAGAGGTAATTAAAAACAAGTCTTGTTTAACCAACTATGGCAATCCCAAACCATATCGACTCAACATCGAATTATGGCATTTAAATGAGAGCTTTATTTCATAAAGTGTATGACGCGTGGACGTAAACTGCTACATGCCATATCAGAAAAGTATACTTTATGCCAAACAACATAAAGCTCATATTCCTATGCTATAATTAATGTCGAGTCTAGTATCTTATTGTAATTTTTTACAAATTTACAAAGAATGTGGCACTAATATACAGGCCTGTAATTTAGCTTGTAGCTGTTATTATCATAAACATATTTTGATAATAATCATAAAAGCCCAAGAACCCGCAATGGAGCAGCGTATGTGACCAAACTTCTAAACCCGAGAGGGGTTTATCCTACTCAGAGACGTGCACGGGGTTTTTGACCAGGTTGCCTGGTCAAAAATACGAAAGAAATGCAGAAAGATGACATAAAATGGAAAAAAAAACTCTTTCTATCCGAGTAAAATAGAAGTTGTAGGTTAGGCAGTGCTTTTGTGCACGTTTGTGAATCTACTCTATGAGACGCCCATCAGTGGGTCATAAAAAGACTAAGAATAAAGTACGATCCAAACTTATATACAGTTAAATTCGTTAAAATTAAGTTTTTTTTTAAACTTGGATAGTGAAAATAAAAGGATTATAAAGTTCGATGTTCCAGCATCCAGGGTAGCTTCAGGTTGAGCGAGTCGGTCGTAGATAGAGGGTTTTGTAACGGACACAAACTGGTTGTTTATCATTACAATTCATTACGTACATTGTTTGAGAGCATTGAGTTTCGATGGGGTCAAATAAAAATTTTAAGAATGTAACAAATGGATTTTATTTAAATTAACCTTAAAAATAAGCAAGTGTTTGTACAAATTTTGTTGTAAATACATTTCTAAACTTAACTTAATTGAGACGCCTCCATAACAATTTTCCTAGAGTCCAATTTAGTTCAGTTTATATATTTATGTATAATTGAATTGCTACCAATCTCCACATTTTTTTTTTAAATCTTCGACAACCTTACTAAGGAATAGATAAAACTGTAGAATAAACATTTTTTCCTTTTTCCATATAGGGAAATGTCTCCTACTCATGCTAGCTGTTTTGTGCTTTATGTTCTTTATTAACTCGCATTCTTTAGCCCTTGACTGCGATCTCACCTAGCGGTAAGTGATTATGCAGTCTAAGATGATAGCGGGCTAACTTGTAAAGGGTATGATGTTATATTAAATACATACCCATGGCACGTTTCTCAACACGTGTTTGTCTGCAGGATGTGTAACTAGCCACGGCCGAAGCCTTCCACAACTTTATTACGCTATCGCGGGTAAGCGAAGTAACAGGAGAGCAGAAACAGGGCGCGGTCGAGTTCTATCTCAGCTGCGGCCAGTGTGCGGAGTCGCGTCTCGGCCGCACTAACTGCCGCTAGCTCGGGCGGCGTCAAAGTCTCCAGCACCTGACGATATCAATATTTATTTTATTATGACCAGCTACTCAAAACAAGTTATTAATGTATTATCATCATCATAACAACTTAAAAAAATTAAGGACTACACCTAAACAAAACCGTTATACACTTAAAAGATACACTTAAAAAGGTCTTTTTAAAGACTACAATAAGATTTTTTTTTACAAGAATACACATCTTGAAATTGTCTGCAGAACAACACCTAAATAGAATGCCACTGGTTTGTAATCAAATATACTTATTATATACATATTAGAACTCGTCATATCAATTATCAACCGGGTCTCGGGAGAAGGGGTTGAGGCCGTAGTCCACCACGCTGGCCCAGTGCGGATTGGTGGACACTCAGGCATGAAGGATTCCTCACGATGTTTTCCTTCACCGTTGAAGCAAGTGATATTTTAACCACTTAAAACGCACATAACTTCGAAAACTTAACGCCCCCCGAAAGTGAAGTCGAGTTGTATCCACTGGGCTACCCCGCATTTTACCGTATTAGAACTTACATCGTCAATATTATGTTGCGGTTCCCCTCGTATCCTCATGCCATGCACTATGGATCGTACGCGGCGTTGCTTATCCAGAAGTCGCGCGTGCGACTGTCGCACGTGTGCCCCCACGGATATTATGTTGTGTAAAGCGCGGTAGCACATCTCTCTTACTGTGTGCGCGACCTGCGAAAACCATAATAAAGGTCATCCGTACCATATTTCACTTTAAATGTAAACACAGCTGATGTGGTTGTCACTGCGTATCTTTTTATGACAAATTATGAAAATGAAGCTTAATTTGCTGTACTCCACGAAAAGCAGGAATATCTGTTTGGTGCAATTTATAATTTCTTCAATCTTTATACTCCGCACAAAACAGATCTACGGCACTGTACGCTCTAAGGACGTTTCGCTCCAAAACCGGAGCGCCCTCAGATGTTGACTTTACAAAGAATAATTGTTAATGCTTTACGCGGAGCAAATTAAGCTTAATTTTCATTATATATCATGGAATTCCACAAAATAAACGCCCGCTTCTATCCAATCTTTTAAACACAACTCTGTACAGTTTATAATTATAGATAACGGAAAAATTGGTGAAACATAAGTTTTTTATCATGACGAATGTTGTGATACTCCACTGGCCTAATAACTCTCTGAGATAAAAAGCCTATGTTACTCTCCTGACTTTCAACAAAATCTATGCCATTAAAGAACATGACTGGTTGCCTAGTTAGCGCGAGAAGGAAGGAAAAGTAAACAAGCATACTTTCGCATTTATAACATGTGTAAGTATATCAAAAGAATTATCAAAAATTTATATCACTAACTTACCTCGTGTATCTTGACGTGGTATAAATAAATAGCTTTCGCAGTCCCACCGGCAGAGGCCGCTTTCCTCATTGGCTGAAAATGTGTTAAAAAACCATTAATCTATTGCATCGTCATCAGCCTTTTAACCTCGTATCATAATGTACGGGCCTCCTCTCTGATAAGAGACCTTTCTAGACCCTAGACCCACTACGCTGCTACGATGCGGGTTGATGGGTTTTAACAATTACTATCACATGCTTTTCAGTTGTTTGATTTATAAAGTTAGGCTTAACGTGCACGGGGGTGGACACAGACTTCTTAACTCGAGGCTAGTAGACAGAGCAGTTCAGTTCAAAAGCGATAGCTCAGTGGGTAGGAGCTCGACTTCACTTTCGGGGAGCCGAGTTCAAATCCCAGCACGCACCCTCTTACTTTTCAAAGTTATGTGCGTTTTTTAGTAATTAAAATATGAAATGCTTCAAAAGTGAAGGAAAACATCGTGAGGAAACCTGCATGCCTGAGAGTTCTCCATAATGTTCTCAAAGGTGTGCAGAGTCCGCACTGGGCCAGCGTGATGGAATATGGCCCCCTTCTCATTGTGGGAACCAGTGCCCTGTAGCGGGTTGATATGATAATAAAACAGTTGTTTACCTATCCCGGGAATCAAACACATGGCCTCGCTATACGTATTTGAACACGCTAACCACTGGACCACCGAGGCGGTTAGGTAATTAATCTGACTCGCAAATATAGAAAAATTAACTAGAAACTGTCTGTTTTACCTGAACACTAATGAAATGTTCTTCTAATAGCTTGTAAGTCAACTCCTTGCACTCCTTGTTGGGCAGCATTGCGTTTTTCTGTATGTCCTCCTCTTCTATGTACTTCTTGGAACGAATCAACCTGTGACGAAAAAGACATAAATATCGTCCCTTCTTGTAATCATCATCATTATCATCATCATCATCATATCATCATATCATCATCATCATCATCATCATATCGTAGTTTTATTGTTCGTTACAACGGTAAAACTATTGTAAAATTGATTCAATTGTTGTACCTAATTATGTTTTTGTTTCTGTTTTTCATTTTTGTATTTTCTTTCTTTTTTTTTGTTCTCGTTTTAATCTGCTTTGTATTTAATTAGTGTGATTGGTGTTTAGTGTGATTGGGAACGTACTAATTGAATTAAAAATAAATAAATAAACGGTTTACTCGTTCATCACAACCCATTATCGGCCTACTACATCATCGTCACCACCACCACTTAAAAAATGTAAGGACTACCTAAACAAAACAGTTATTTTTAGAGATACACTTTAAAAGCTCTTTTTAAAGACTACAACAAGATTATTTTTACAAGAATACACATCTTAAAATGTCTGTAGAACTAAAACTAAATAGAATGCAACTAGTTTGTAATAAAATATACTTATTGTATTCATATTAGAACTCTTAATACCAACAAATTGACATATTTAATAAAAGTTTAGCTAAGTTCCTAAATTATATTCAGACAAATTAACTAATACTTTTGTAATGTACATCTGTCACTGACTTAGTATACGTTTTGGCTAGCTGTAAGTATAGTAAGGATATAAATAAATGAATAAACTCCGCCCACGACGAGAAGGGTTAAGGCAGTGGCGTGCAAAGGGTTTTAGACCAGGGTATGCATAAATAAGAAAAATGGCATAAAATGGAAAAATCCTTCCCCTTTATGAGTATGTTATAATTTTTTTAGGGAATGCAGTGCTTTTCCGCATGTATGAAGTGCACGCCACTGGGTTTAGGTCGTAGTCCACCACGCTACACCAGTGCGGATTGGTCACCCAATAAATTGTAATTAACGGTTTTACAACCTCTAACTTCAGTTTTGATGGGTTTTAACAATAACTATCACATGCTTTTCAGTTGTTTAATTCATAAAGGTCGGCTAAACATGCATGCGGTCGGACACCGACTTCTTAACTCCAGGCTAGTAGAGATTTATACACAGAAAAACACGAAACTAAACAGTTCTTTAATTACCCCGGGAATCGAACCCAGAACTACTAGCTACGCTTTGCAATGCATGCAAGAAACGCGTCACTCTGTATCCATATATCTGAAACGTAGGAAGCGTCATGTGTCCGTAATTAAACCGGCAGCTACGGCCTTCAGATCGGAAGCAGCACTGCAAAAATGCTGCTTAGCGGCAGAAATAAGCACCGACCGTGCTTATTTCTGCTTAACCGCACTACCACCAGGTATTGCTTCCCGGGATGACCTCACAAAGCTCAACTAATACTAAAATAACGTCACAAGATTGTAACCAATGGCATTTTGCTGAGATTTTAAATGTCACCTAAATATCCTGTGCGCTTTGGAGCCCAGTCGCTCCGTGACGGTGTGGTCGAGCAGAGCCTCCAACAACTGGTCGGCGGCTTTGCGCGCGCACACGGAGTATTGGCCGCCGCCCGCGTCTCCACTGCGCCGCACGAACTCCGCGCCGTTCTCCTCTACGTATTACAACCGAAATTACAACTACATTACAACCGATGTTACAACAACATTACAACCGATGTTACAATTACATTACGTATGTGTGTGTATGGCATGGTAAGTAAGTTTAATTAATATATTTCAGTTTTCCTCGAGATCCTATACGTTGCTTAATATGGGAAAACATTGTGGCTCAGTCGCGAGAAGAATACATATAATTTGACTTTTGACTTTGACCTTGACACACATTGAATACGTTAAAAATTTCCACAAAATCGTCTGAGGCGCAAAGGCCACTTACCAATAACTTTGAGGTACTGGTCAATGTGTTGCGATAAGAGTGGCTTGTCGGCGATTCTCCGCGCGCTCTCCCGTACGTCCATGGCGGGCACGGGGGTCGACTCGGGCGCCCAGGGGGCAGACGATAGGTACATCTGTTCCAGCAGTAGGCGCATTAGTTCCCCGGCTGAGAATAGTTTCAAGAGGTAATTCCTTTAAACGAGCAATTCTTTTACATTTCATTATAATTGTATTGCACACCATATAAAAAGTGAAAACAGAATACAAACAAACTAATACGATGTACAATACATAGCGATCTCTTTCAGGCAACCAATATAGTATCATCACAATGAATCGTTACAGGAGAACCGTGTCCTAGACACGGGTCTCCGCTCAGAATGAGATTGGTTAAGGCCGTAGTTCATTTAGGCGTAGGCTATATGTATATTGTATATGTTTGTATATGTATGTATGTATACATATAGCAAGGGGTTTCAGAAATTCACCTGAAGGAAAACCAGTTCAGTTTGTATTAAACGTACCAAAGCTTATTGAAAAGTCCTATTACAGTACTAAAGACTATGTCAACGATACAGAAACCTTTGGTGTAATTGTTTGTCTAATGTTCCATCATTCAAATATCACTTGCTTTAACGGGGAAGGAAACACCTTGAGGAAACCTGCATGCCTGAGAGTTCGACATAATGTTCTCAAAGGCGTGTGGAGTCCACCAATCCGCACTGCGCTAGAGTGGTGGACTACGGCTTTAGCCCCTTCTCATTATGGGAGGAGAATAGTGCTCTGTTGTACCGGGTACTGATGACCACTTATTTTTGTTAATTTTGATTTATCATTACGTGAAATGATTTGTTTCTGTCTTTAAACCTAATAAAAAAAATTGTTACTTACCATTTTCATCGATTCGTCGCGTTATAGCCTTTATCATAACATCATCCCGGAAGTCTAAATGAAATCTGTCATAATTAACCTTCCAGTACACATCTGTAAATAAGAAAACAAAAAAAGTTCTATAGCATCTTTAATGAGTCAAAAATAGATCAATTGCTAGATTACAATGCACGCACACGCAGTGGCGTGCACTTCATACATGCACTGCCTACCCTATAATTTATATTTGACTGGTGTTAGAGAAGGATTTTTACCGCTTTATGCCATTTTCCTGCTGTATGCATACCCTGGTAAGAAATCCAGTGCACGCCACTGTGGACAGGACAAGGTTATATCTATAATCCAGCTTATCCAAAATCTCATGGTATATTTTAATTTAGTAGTACTATCATTATACAGGGAAAAGTAGGAAAAGTATAGAACTACTCAATGCAATCTGTCATCTGGTGATTTTCATTTTTCGGATGTGCTAAGGCGGCCAAACGCCTTGCCCTTTGACCAAGATGGTCATAGAGGTATCATAAGCTATAATTTTAATTGAAAGAAAAGATAAGACTCAACCACTTAATATTAATCATTTACTTACATATATGTTATTGATAATGGGCTAGAGGAAAACTGGCATTGATTATATCCTAACAGAATCCATTATTCAGTTGATTGGCATTGATAAAACAGAAAAAACATTCTTCAGTTATTTTGGCAATGGTAATATCTAGATTATGAAAACTTAGAAATTATTTCAATGATCTAATTAATGTTTGGGAATGCACTGGCCCCTAAGATACGGGCTCTCCTAGTTTAGGAGTCTGAACAGAATTATTGTACTGAAGATTTTCTATTTCTATAAACAGTAAAACCCAAAACCCAACAATTTTCGGCACAACCTGGAAATCAAGTCCAGGACCTTGTGATTATACGCTAACCACTAATGTTGGTCTGGCAGTCGAGGCAGATAATGGTGCTAAACTAAATTGGCAGATATAAAAGTAAAAGTTGCCTTTTTTTTCCACAGGAAACTTTGTGAAAAGGACAGCTCTTTTTAAAACTGTCTGTCGATTTTGAGATGAGGATGCCAAATAATAGAAGGATCAAGGACAAATAGATACCACAGAAAAAAACACTCAACTGAAGACTTTAAAAAAAGGATGGATTGTGTTGAAAGGATCTACAGAAAATTAAAAAGTTGAAATTCTGGACAAGGAAGCAAAAAAGAGAACAGAATTGAGGAAAGTAGCACTGAACGAAATAATTAAGTATAGTTTAAAGAATAAGGATTTTACAACTAAATTGGCACCAATTTTGTTAACAGTAGTTCAGAAAAGAGTGTGCAACAAAGAGCTGTATTGCCTTTGTTTGTTTGTTTGTTTTAAGTCTTTATTGCACACACACATTTTATATAAATTAAACACAAATAGAAGAAACTTAAAATAATAAAAATAAAATAGAGCGTGCAAAGGCGGTCTTATCACTAAAGCGATCTCTTCCAGACAACCTTTGACGTTAGGAAAAAAAAAAACGAAGGAACGGGTTGGTGCAGCAATTTAAGAAAAAAAAAAAATATATATTTATATATATATAAAATAATTTTAATAAACTACTTACTCATAAATTCTAATACTACATACATATTATACATAATATATATAAGTATATACATATTTAAGCAATATACTACATACTAGATAAAAAATGGTTTTCCAAATGCTTCTTGAAAACATTTAGGGATTGAGCCTTACGTATGTCAGCAGGGAGGGAATTCCAGAGTCTGACACAATTAACCGTAAAAGAGTTACTATAGTATTTCGTGCGACTGAATGGAACCTGGAGTTTGCCGTCGGTGCAAGATCGAAGCAAGTCCTGGCAGTCCGCTCCGTAAAAAATAAATCGTTCCTTCAAATAAGGTGGTGTTTGAGGAAAGAAAAGGATACGATATAAAAGGGACAAAGCATGCAAGTCTCTCCGCTGACTGATTGGCAACCACCCAAGTTCCGTCCGAAACTGGGATATGTGGTCGAACTTACGCAGGCCATATATAAATCTTATGCATATGTTTTGCAACCTTTCCAGCTTATTTAGGAGTTCCTTTGACAAGTCCGGATAACACACATCACCATAATCAATTATAGGACGTAAGAGGGTATTGGCTAACACAATCTTCGTCTTTCTTTGATGAAAATAATACATACTATCCTTTACATCAGCCAAATTACTGGTCATTGCTTGCATAAGATCTCTCAAGTCAAACTCCGGCACTTTGGTCTCCGCTGCCACTAAAGTGGGGATGTCACTCCCCTCCCTCAGTTCTGCTACTGGCGCCTGTTGTATGTAACCAGCTGTGACCAGACTTGTAAATGTGTCTCTAAGATTGATCATGTTTAAGTTCTTTTCCTGGAACAAAGAAATATCTTACTGAATAATCGAAAGAAGCATTGTTGTGCAAACACAAAGAAGACAACAGACCTAGAGGTTATTTTTTCTTACCTGTTGTATAATGTAAGCAATCATTATATTACTTTTTAATGTAAAATCAATTTTAAAATAATTGAAGCATAGTTCCATAAAGATTTTTAATTATTCTGTTTATATATATTTATTTTATTGCACCTATTATTTATTCTTTTAAAATACACTACTCTTTAAATGGCATAGACACCTTTTGCTGTGACAATAGAAGAAAAGAAGAGAAAGGGTCAGAAATCAAACAATGGCGCGACGAAATTGTAGTTATAGCAGAAAGAACTAGAACAAGGTGAACAACAAATAGAGAAGGTGGAATGGTTATTTTCTGGCGAAACTCTAGCCTGCATAAGTTGGTTGACTTTTTATTTCCAGCTTACAGAATGCATAGTTTTAAGTCTATTATTTTTTTTAACTATGAAATTTGTGTTAACGCTACGTTAATTGAAACATATTAGAAGAGTCAAGAAAATATATAAAATTTGAATTGAAAAAGAAAAAATAAATTTTGTGGTTCAATAAGTGTTGGAGTTTGTAAGCTCTCAATCCTTTTTCAATGTCTCATCTTTCATGGGCCTCTCAGCCCTGCGGTGGGACAATAGTGAGATGAGGATGATGATGATGAATACCTTATCATCTTTGTTTTTGCTCATGACAGTGACCAACAGGACAGTAGCGGTGCAGGAGGCCTGCTGCAACAACTCTTCCACCAACATTTCTGCTTCGCTGCCATACTTGCTCTTCATTTGCAGTAGATATCTATCAACAGAATATCATATAAGCACCCTACCGACAAAGACATGCCGCCGCATAGCAATTTAGCGTTTCCGTACAACGCCGCGTACAAACCGATTGGGGTGCCAATCTACCCCAAATAGGCTGCTACCATTTTAAAATGCATCATCATTTACCATCAGTCAAGGGCTAACTGGTAGTGGAATAAAATAAAAAAAAAAATCTTACTAAAATCAAACTACATTTAATTGTGTACACAAATTTCTCCACTAATTCATAACTGCATTATAGTTTTAATAAAAACTATGCAATATGGGAGTACTTAAACAATTTGTAAACCAAGGTTAAGTACTATAACAAATGATTGGAATAAGTAGTCCAAAATTCAAAATTCGTTTTTGAATTTTGCACTATAGGTACATTGGTTTTTTATAAGGTAGGTCTAGTTACTTTTGACATAACATGTCAAACAATTTTTTGTCATTCCTAGAATTTTGATGACACACCCCTACAAGTATAGGAGCTGTTTGTAACTATGACAAGTAAAACAATTTTAAATTTTAAAAACCCTGCCCCTCAATTTAGTAGTTGTTAAAAAATATGATATCTGCAATTTTGAGGTGGTGCCAGTTGCAATCTTAAGATAAGAACAGTCCCAACTAATTCACCTTTCAAGCAAAAATCAGAATTGGTCACAGACAGATATACATGTCAAACTGATAACACCATCTTTTTGGTTTTGGGGGTTAATAAAGATGTCTTTACCTTGGATATCTTATAAGCAGTAGTATATTTTCAGGTAATAATTTGTAATTAACAAAAACGTCTGTGCTTTCAAATGTTGCTAAATCAAACTTAAGCAAGGTTCTCAAACTATCTATGACCTGAAATAAAAAAATTAAACAACATAATTGAATACACACTTGTGACTGACATATTTGTTTTCAAACTGATAAAATAGTAAATACATAAAGTGGAGATGGTATTTAACTAAAACACTCAAAACATGGCCACTGCTACCAGCATGCATCTCAAAATTTTTGGAGTTTGGGCATTTTAAGCAATTAAATATCACTCGCTTTAATTGTAATGGATCCCTCGCATCGCAAGGAAACCTTCATGTCTTAGAATTATGTATAATGTTCATGGCTATCTTTAAGTTGTGTCCTACCAATCCCCGGTTGTGGACATGGCCAACACCCTTCTCATTCTGAGAGGAGACATGTGGCCTATTGTGGGTCAGTGACAGGTTGATAAAGATGGAGGCTAGAACAAGCCCCAGCCATTATAGCAATTATATAAATTTGCTGTAGACACTGGCTTGTGCGAAATATAAAAAACAAGGGAGCTGAGAGTTATGGTGTAGAGGGTTCATAAGAGCATAGGGAGCACAGCATGCCGATTGTCATGATATGTTTCACATAAAACTGGTCAAGAGGATTATGAGCTGTGTTGACCCTTCATATTCCATCCAAGGTAAACCTTATAGTTGACTATATGGTTACCTAATAATTTCGACCAAAAAATATACTAATGGCGATAAAAGTTGTTCCTTTCAATTTAGATTTTTGGTAGTTCAGACGATTTTTAATTTATTAAATTGAAAAAAGCTCGTAAACTACCAAACGTCCCTGGATATACATAGGTTCAGAGTAAGATAAAAGATATAACCTTACTTTGGTAATGTGTAAATGTTTTATGTATTGTATATTACCTGCGTGCGAGGAAGTCCTGTCGTCTTCACAATCATATTGATAGTTTTACCTCCATATATAAAAAGATCGTAGCCGACGTTTTGTACTATTTCACCGAAGTAGCGATGAAGTATTTGCGAAACTACACGACCGAGTTGATGAGACATATTTTGATAATTCTACAATTGACTATAAACTCAGTAAGTTCATAAAAACATAATTAAGGATAGTTCCTTAGAGTTTTAATATTGGAATAATATGCTTTCTTACAAATGAATGAAACAAAAAATTATATTTTTGTTTAGATGTAAACAACATCTGACATCCCAGACTTAGAGCAACAAGTCGGATGGTCGATGCGAACTGTCAAATCGACAAAGTGGGTACATCTTTTCTATTAATTTTTAGCCGAATGGTGATTTTCGAAAGCAAATGCTCAAGTTACCTATAAAAACTCAAATCGCTATTTAAATTAATCGCGCGTCGATTTAAAAACAATATGTACCAGTCCTAATTACTCTCGCGCGTCGTGTTTTCATTTATTTTAATGTTAATAATAATTAAATATTATAAATAGTTTTTAAATGTAATGTTTATTATACCTAGTGTTTTAATATAAGAGTGTAAATATGGTTTACTGTACAGTGCGTATGAACAATAATATAAAGAATAAAAATACTCTCATGTTTCCATAAATATTCCTTGTACATCTTGTATTTTCTCGCTATTGAAGTGAAAAGTTGTATGTACCACGCCATAGCAAAGTTTTTTTTTTCTTGTGCTTTGGAATGCCTCACTAGACTCAGGATACTAATTGACCTAATTCTTCCTAGCTAGAATCCTTCACTAGCTCGGGATTTAAACTAGGCAATTACAACAAAAACAAACTTTGCCATCTTGTTGAACCAATAACTATTGTGTATTAAATTGTACCCTCAAGTGCAAACCCTTCCAAAACAGGTATAAATTTAGCTTGCTTCTTAGAAGCTTTGACTCTGTTCCGTTTCTCCTCTGTGCCTCGACCATTAGGGGGTTCGGGTGTCGGACTGCGATGCCCTAAATATGATCAAAATATTGTCTTTGACCAATGAAGTTGTGGCTTGTGGGAAACCCCGAAAATTATGCGAAAATCAGATTCTTATTTTTGACCATTATATAGTGAGATTTTCGTATTAGTATGTAAGTACTGTATTATTTATGAGTGAGGGAGACCCCCCCGATGTCGTCGAGCCATGGGGATCTTCTCATGGCGAGCTTTCGCGCTCGACCCACTCCCCCGGTGACGCCGTAGCAACCCCTCAGGTGGTTATCGGCAAGTGACCATTCCGAAAAAGCAAAAAGAGTGAGGTAGTGTCAAGGGTCAACAAATCGGCAGTGTTTGCGATGGTCATATTTTCATTACATATAAATTCATAATTCGTGTATTTCAGATTTCTTTCGTTTATATCATATAAGTCTGTGCTGTTATGTCAATCGTGGTTCAAACATCAAACAAGTGTCCTTCATTTATTATTTACTGGTCTGTGATTTATTATGTGGTACACACTTCTGGTTTATGTATTTACAATTTATTTTTTAATTCTTTTATTATTTTTAATAATACGAAGACCTTAGAGTTGACTTACATAGAGGCTTGAAGAAAAAGATGAAGAATACGTTTAATTTGAATAACAGACCTCTGCAAAATCTGAGAAAGATAGATGTTTTGTTTGAATCAAATTCACACAACCTTATAAAATTTTAGGCATTTCATTTATTAAACATTACAGCTGTAACTCTTTAATTTTAATTGAGAATTTTTGATTATTTAAAATTAGGATCTCTTTTCAAAAATGAACATAGAAAGTGCTGCAGTAAACATTTTGAAACGGGGAGTGGAGTTGGATACTAAGAAACGTTATACGGAAGCTCTTGTGTGTTATCAGGAAGGCTTGCAAGTATTAGTTGATAAGATGAGAGGTAAGTGATCTATTAATTTTATTTTAACGGGGAGAAATCTAACATCCACACACCCAACTTCCCAGGAGGTGAGATCAGTTTATTAGAGATTTCTACACATTAAAACGCACTTGATGCCCTCTGTCAACGTATGCTGGGAGGCTCCAGGTTCTCTCCTCGCTAGCTTGTTAGTAGTAGTAGAGTTTTTGGTGACATAGCTTGTCCTGAAGTACTACAACCATTCGTATTTCTGCCGCCACTCCTCACGTTGATGGTCACAGGTTTGCACATTGGATGTATTCCTTGCATGCCCTTAAAAGTGTTGCTTAGTTTATAGGCAATTGTTTTCCACTTACTATTAGGTGGGCCATCTGCTTGGTCAGTCAATTATTACCATAAAAAAACTTATTAATGATAAATAAGCGTGAGCCCACCATTCAATAGGAATAGTAATTTAATGAAGGATAGGGCTTAAAGTAGAATGTTAGTCAATAGTTACAATTTAAAGGTAGATCCCCTGACATAAGGGGTTATAGAGAAAAAAATGAGAAGACAAGGTAGTACACTAAAGATACATTTAAAACTGTCTCATAATGAGTGTAAATCACATTGAGTATATCATCTACCACATATTGGTTTATATCTCCCAACTTATAGTTTCAATTGTGTGATGCGACTGAAAGTTTTTATATCTAGTTTGTACAGCAATCATGTAATCAATTTTTTTTTATTTGACTTGAATAAAATGTAGTATGTTGTACTTTGTTGCCCTTAAGTGTGTCTATGTTTGTATAGTACATTCTGCTATGTGACAGTGTAACCTGTGACATAACTCCTAACATACAGACATTCTTGGTCTTCTTCTTGGAGTTCCATGTTGAGTTAACCATTTCTGATAAATTTACATTCAAAAGTTTCAGTAAAGAAGGCTAATTAAAATTATTTAGTTTTTATTTAGATCTTATTGTATCGTTTATGTTAAGGTGAAAATGATGAAACAAACAAGAATTATTTAAGGAAAAAAGTTGAAGAGTACATGAACAGAGCTGAAGCTATAAAGAAGCTAGTATTAAAACAGAAGGAAGAAGGAAAGTTTCATGAACAGGTGCATATAGAGAATGAATCTACAGGCCACGGGTATAAGACACTGTTTGGGAGATTTCTTGATGAAGAAGTTGAGTTTGTTGTTATTGAAGACCCTTATGTTAGAAGTTTTCATCAGGTGAGGATGTAGAAATAATTATCAGTTTCCTTGTTATTGTTGCAATCTATTACTATTGTTAGCCTTTTGTAGAAAAAACCTTTATCCTGTGGTCTAAAGAATTGAATTATCGTGTATTATGCCAACATTAGGTTGGGTTTACCTGTGTTATCCAGTGAGATAAAGCACAGCCCTCTTGGTGTTTCACAAGTGCTATGCACTACGCAAGTATCCATCAAAGCCTCCAAAGCCTGTAAAGTGATGAAGAGTTTTCCACCTATACATTAGACATTCCCAACTTTGTAATTAACCTCCCGCTTAATTCATTTTATTTAAGTTATTTAATGTATTAATTTTAAGTATCTGGAAGTATATTATTTTAATTCTCGACCTGCAATTTTCCTTAACTAAATAGGGTGAGGTACAGTAATGCCACTACGGCCAGCAAAAAGGTTTTTTTAAAAATCAAAACTTTTTCTTTAAACAAATGATTGTTATGAAACATTTAAATGGTTATAGATAGTACAATAAATTGTGTAATTAGATGCAAACGTGATTGTTTAATTAACTTGATTTTTGGAAGGAGAGAAACAGGTTAATTTTTATTGCAGGAAAAAATTCGGTTCCCATGGTAATGCTAGTAATAAATGTATTTATGAATGACCCCTTAGGTCTAAACTATGGCTATGCAAAAAAAACCATCTTTATTCAGAGAGCAAAGAGCTCTGTGAATAAAGATTTTTCTGGGCTACAAGTAGCCTATATGCTAAACCAGATTTGAATCTGTCTCTGTGCTAAATTTGATCCAGATCTGTTAAGACACTTTGGTGTGATTGAGTATTTGCATAAATGATAAATGCATTTCCATATCTTTTGGATTTCTATACTCTCTCTTGCTACCTATTTGCAATATCAATAATTTTCTTTTTTTCAGTGTCAGAACTTCCTCCGCCTATGCGAATTATTAGTGAAGTCATGTGATAATTTAAGTCAAATAAAATTAACAACAACCAAAGACGCAAAATCTCAAGCTAATCAGAAAGAATGGTTCTATAATTTAACAAATGACCTACAGAAGTATGGAGTAAGACTCCTAGTCATCTACTCTGATACACTGCATGATAGGCAAATAATGTAAGTTTACTATATACCACCCATTTTACCACAAGCCAACTGCACTTTAATAAATTATACCTACTTTGAATTGAAGCAGTGATAGCCTAGTGGTCACTGGCTTTCCCTATATGCCAAATGTGACATGAGTGTCTCTGGAACTAAAAACACTATATTTAGTAATTTGAACACTATTATTTCAACTTCAAAACTTGCAGCACAGCACAGTCAACGATTGGAGACAAATTTTTAAATGTCCCATGTTATCTGTGCTTTTCCAGGATAAAAAGTATAATAGGTCCATCTCCGGGATGAAAGCTATAGATGTGCTAAACTTCATTCAGATCGGTTGAGAATTACATAACAAGTAAATAAACAGGCATATCTATCACATTTAAAATCTTAGTATCATATAGAAAGCCTATAACAGTCCCCTGATGGACTGCAACCCTCTTCCAAAGGGAGGGTTTTATGTAATAACTAGGACACTGCTGCCCGTTCTCAGTTATATTCCAACCACAGGAAGGGAAGGTGCGGTGGCAACTGCATTCTGATCTGGTGTCAACATACAACATTCTTAGTATGCAATATGGATTAGATTAAAGTTTGGACCATCACTTTCTTATAAATTTGAGGTGTTGCAGTGTTAGCCCAGTGGGTAGGAGCTTGACTTCCCTTTCGGGGTCTTTCGGGATATGATGATGATGATGATGATGATGATGAAGAAGATGATCATCATTTACTTTCAGATTAAGCTCAGGATGGATAATCAAAATAGGCAGAGGTCTTGATTTCTACAAGGCACCAAGCAATAAGTTCTGCCTCGGCATATATGACCTGGACTTACGACAGTGCCACGAGACAATTGTTGACATAGTGCATTCAAAGAATGTCAAGCTGTCATAACTGATAACCTTGGAATTTTATGGATTTTTTATATTTTTACCTACAACTTAAAAAGGCCTTTTGTGCGGAGACCATTATGAAGTTTTGAAAATATTGACGATGTGATTAAAGACAAATAAAAGAATATATGTTTATAATGAGTAATATACTTTATTTATAAACATAACAATAGGCGGGCAACCCGCGTGTACCGTTATAATATATCTTTACAATAAAAGCCTTAAGTAAACAAACATTGTAAGCTGCTGATTGTTGTTGTAGATCAATTTTTTCTCTCTATATTTCAACAGTAATTTGACATTTGAAAGAAGAAGACAAAATACTGCATAGCCATGCAATCCCTTTACAATGTCTATTTACTTATGAAGTATACAAGGTCTAAGCAGATTGATAAAAAATAATCAATGCTTTAAAAGTACGAATATATTTTAAAGCATCGTAATCGTTTTTCTATTTATAAATAAATTCATAAATTTGTTATCAAATCAATCCGAATTTAATTGAATAAATGTAAATTGTGAAGGAAGAGTTGCTACTTTTAACCTATTTTTATTACATGTCTTATTATGTAAATTATCTTTTGATTACTTTTTGACAGTTAAGTATGTTTTATGAAAAGATTGACCACATAAAAAGACAAGTTAAAAAAATAGAGTATATATATATATATATCTACTTTCTCTTGATTAAAAAGTTGAAGGACAAAGAACTGTTGCGTTCAAAATGTGGTTTAGTTCTAGTTCGCTCAAATAGTTGGCGCTTTTGTAGCGGCCGCCAGCGGATGCCTTAAGCCTGCGGCTACTTCGAAGATTCGGCCCGCACTGTACACCCACAACATATACATTAGTGCGATTCGGAGGGATCAGATAATTAGTATTTTCGTTGTTTTATTAAAGTAATTAACGTTAAAGAAAGGCAGTAAATGGTAGGTAACTTTTATGTAATGAATCTGTTTATTTAATTGCAGTTTCCAAAATGGAGGTTGGGTGTACTGCAAACAATTTGAGCGGAAGGTTCTGTTAGGTAGTGGATATCCTCGAGAGGGTAATAAATCGACATACGAGATTTAATAAACTCTACCCCCTCTGTTAGGGCAGTAGAGTAAAAATAATAATGAACTGAATGAACCTACGTGTGATTTATTTAAGTATATTAAGTGTGGTTGTTTCCAAAGTCTTCAAAGTACTTTGAAGGCAGTTCATGTTTTTTGTTTAAGTTAAATGTAAGACTAGCAAAAAAATTTATGGCCTCCGGTAAATAACTTAAAATAAAGTAGTATTAAACAAGTATATTTTAATATATTAATAGTGATTAAAAAATAGGTATATTTACACAAAGTCAAGTTTTGATTACCATGTTATTAATGTGTGCGCTGGTATGATCCAAGCTATATATAGCTTTGTGTGGTTCACTCGAGCATGCTACCATCGCTTAATTAAACCAATATTAATTTGATATATGGTTTCAGAATTATAATCCTTATTTTTAGGATGTCAACTCTGACCGTATTTTGTAAGTAAGGGCCCCTTTTAGAGGATCAGGACAATACAAAACAGTATGCTTAGAACGGTATGTGACGGGACACGTCGTCGTATCTTCACATATTGGCTATCTCTGCACCAGAGAATCAGAAATAAATATGTCATAACGCCTGGGAAGAGTTCTTTTCACCTTCACAGTTTAAAAGTTTCGTTATTTTTTATTTTAATTTATATATTTGTGAATTTATATAAAGGGTCTTATGCCTAAGAACACACAGAAACCGTGTACACGACTAATATTGAAGCACATGCATCAAACAACACTCTACTTTAGTAGTGTTTCTCGAACAGGTGGAAAATTGGGTAAATGAGTAAATGAACGTTCCGAGAGGTTGAAGTCTGACGGTCGTTTTTGGACACAATGCAAATCGCTGAATGAGGGTTCTGTATGTTCTTAATTCTATGTATTATAATAATAATATGTAGATTGGTAGGTCGGTAAACGAGACCAACGCACACAAAAACGTTAATGGGCGTGCTTGTTTAATTTTTAAACTTGTAGGGTCAGACCGCACGAGTTTAGTTTTAGCCACTTTCAGTCCAACAGCCGATACAAAACTAAATCGAACCGAAATACCAGCTCATAACGAAAGTCGTGTAGTCCAAGCCTTAATGTATAAACTAGTGGAATGCATAGCAAATACTTACAAAGCATGAAAATTATTCACTTGTCAACTTAAGTAACTTATGAAATAAAACTGGGCTATATACCGTTATGTTAGCATGCAAGTTGTAGGTAAATTTATTGACCATCAATGAATTGTAATCTAAATTAATTCGTTATTTGTCAACCGTTAGCGTTACGCAGACTACAAAGTTGAGATGTATAAAACGTGGTCATACCTAGGGCCCCGAAACGTGTAACCCGTAACTTTACTTCCTAAAATAATTTTGTCGGCTACTAGTAATTTATACATCCAACCGGATAAAAAACTACTATTTTCAAATTTTTTATTGTCTTTGAGCTTCACCAAAAACACATTGAAAAAATTTATACTTTTGCAATAGACGCCAGACGGAGAATACATGCACACCTGTTTATTTTACCATTTCATATACAAAAAAAAATCAGATGGAGAAAAAAATCGTCAACAAGGCAACAATATTGTCACCGAGCGTGACATGTATATTTTTTTAAATTTTACTCACTGATAGAAATTGAAAAAAAAAAGAACTTTTCCCGATGTCTAGGTGGTAATACGGCCCTGGCCTTAGGTCTGGCTGGAGTTCAAAGTCGGTATATCGATAAACTAAAAGTTGCCAGCTACGACACGTGTCATTTCCATGCAAAATTTCCGATGAGTATACATCCAAACAGGCGCTGTCAAATTATGCGTTTGTTGTTTCGCCGCAGTAGTTAATAATTTTAATGGTGAAAAGAATATCTTACACATTAGAAATTTTTACGATATGCAGACGTTTTCAGTCAAATCTAGTTATCTATTATTTCCATTTAACATTATAGCAAAAGTAGCCCCTGAGCAACTAAACTATCTTTGGAATCATTTTAGCTCAAACTTAGGTCAACAATAAAATAGTATAAATAGAGAATATATAAATAACGACTTTCATACGAAAGAAACTTTAAAACCTAAATATTTATTAAAATACGTCATTTTTTAATTTGTTTTTAATAACGCATAATTTATTGACGCAGAATATTGCCTTTGAAGAAAAAAAAACAAAAATCTTAATAGCAGGACTCTTTTTTCTGGTCCCCGATCGAAGTCAATAAGGATTTACGCTAGCGATTAAATTCTGATAAGGTATTATAAATTTTATTCGAAATATAAAACTAAATATTCGAATATTATTTAGTAAAATTTTGACCGTTACCTCATTCGAGAACGGCAATACTGCCCTCTTTAGTACCTAACTATGAGATATTCACGCTATAACGTCAAAATAAAAAAAACCTTAAGCTTATTTTAGCGTAGCATATCCCTTACGACTTACTGATTTTTATTTACCAATAGCACTGGTTAAAACAAGGTACATTTTGCTCTGACGTGGCAGTCTCACAACTCTCGAATAGTCAGTTAAGATTGAAAGAGTACAAATCTTACGATAACGGGTACAGGTGCTCAGTTCGAAAGGGAGTCTGAAACTGAAACTTTATAGAAGAATCTCACTTTATTCTAAAACACAAGACGACTGACAAAACTAACAACTTTCAGGCAATATTAACGAAATTGTCACAAATTTAACGACAGTCAAAGAAAATTATCGAGAGTCTAAGAAAATCAACGACTTTCTGTCATTTACGAGGTTTTAATCGTACCACAGTTCAAACGTAGCTCTCTTGTTTCGCGGAGAAGAGCATCAAGGACTCCATCAAGTGAGGCCTTATCATTTCATCTACGTCCTTATGGTCCGAAAATGCTTCTGGATGGTGCTTGTATATGGTACGGAGAGCTTTGAGGCAGTGTATGAGGATCTGGTCAGGGTTGCCGTCTGGAGAGGGCCGGGTTCGCTGCGTCCTTACCAGGTGGGTAAGGTGCGGAACTCCCTCTAACTGGACTATTTGATGTGCCACGTCCGGTACTATGGTCAGTCTGGAAGAAAAATGTTAATTATATTTAGGATATCATGGGTGCTCACTAAAACACTACACTTTGCATTCATCTGTAAATTTAAACAATAGGAATGCGTCGGGTGCGTTGCCATAGCAGTAATAAGTTTTTTTTTGAATATTTTTTATATTCATAGAGTTTATTGTAGTTTGACCTTTGTATCTGGCGCCATGTGCTCAATCATAAAAACCGGGTGCGGGTGTTGCCATCGCAAAAAAATGCCAGCATAATTAATCTGGCACTGCAATTATACCAACGTATTAAAATTTGCGCGGCAATGTTGCCAGGGCTATAAATCCATTGCGCCAACTTTGAAAATTATGTGCATTTCAAACTCAGAATAATGAAAAATCAAAAGCATTCTGCGCTGTTTTAGTCTTGGCGCGGGGCGAACATAGCATATGAGACCCTTGACCCTAGAATTAGTTTTTTCTACCAATTTCTCTATTTAAAACTTACCTAGAGATCGCCTCGGCAGCGTGACAATGCAGACGGTGCTGCGCGCGCTGTTCAGCTCTACGCGGGGCGACAGGCGACACGGGGCGAACGAAGCATACGAGAGCTACGCTGGCGGATGATACTCGCGAAAGGAGTAGCACGCACCGTGGCACTCTCGACAGTGATGCTAGCAGGGAAGCTGTCTGTTCCTGTTGACAATATCATTGCATTAGTAAGTCTAGCGTCCAATATCAAAGAAAACTTTAATGTAAGAATAGTACATTACGAAACAAGTATGTTATAATGATCAATGCATACACTTTTCATTCGACGTTTTTCATTACATCTGCGAGGAAAAAACAGACAACCTTTTAAATACGTGATCAGAAAATAACTGACCGTCTTCACAGCCTTATTTCAATGCAATAAGGTTCACATTGCGAGCAAGTGTGACGAAATAGAAGTTTGCACAACGAGTGCGTAAAACCAATCATTTTATAACTGTGTTATGCACTAAGTACCAATTTTAAAAGCTAGTTAATTTTAGTTTTAGACAACTTTAACGTGTTCTTCATTCAAACTCTGTGCTTTGTCACTTTCTGCGTCTGTGTTACAAATTGCTTTTCACTGGAGCAACTAAGAGGCTCACCTGTAAAAACACGGAAATATTTGGTCCACGTCGCTTTACAGCGTCCAGAAGTCTCTCTACGGTGCGATGCTGAGTAATCACGGGTACAATATCGGAGCTCTTCGTATCTTCTTTCCTTTCCAGCTCCAACTCTCGTACCAGGTTCACGAGGCAAGCCGTGCAGAGAAGTAGAAGCTGGCAGCATTCCGTTCTTGATAAAAGACCTGATGAAAAAAAAAACTTATGATTCTTGCTCGCTATGAGCCGCCTGGTTACCACCATAAAGCACAGAATTTTGAGCCATAAAATAATAATAGATTAGATTTCGGATTGGCCATTATTACATTTAACTCATGTTAGGTTACTGGCGAAAGATTTTTTAACCATTTATACGCATTGAACTTCTTGTAAAGTCTGGCTACATATTAGTGAAAATCAAACGAACAATGGTTTCTGAGCTTAGCAAGCACAGTAAAACGAAACAGTGTTTGTAATGTAACAATTAGAGGATCAGTGTGCTTGTACTTAATTGAGTATTTTAATTCTAATAATTTATGTACTGTGAACATAATAGTACGGTTATTTCTTAACAACTTAGTTTTCATATCGCACGGCAGTAAATAATTATATACTGCGTTGTACTTTATTATATAGGAACCTTTTACTACTTGTGTTTTGAGATCTTTGAAAATACTTATATATTTATTTTTAGGTATACTAAAAATAAGTATTTTTACTATTTATATATTTATATTCATTATTTAGTAACTACTCTTATGAAAAGAAAATACTATTAAATAGAAAATAAAAGTACAAACTGCTACCGAACGAAAGGTGGCAGTGGTTCGGTAAGGGACAAACTAAAACTGCGAAAGGAAATCGAATGTGTCTACCCACCGATAGATGTCGCATGTAGTATTTTCTTTTATTGCATATTTTCGCAACTCATGGTTTAGAGATTTCTAATAATTTAACGATCAATTAAAATCAAAATTTCACACGAACGAGACAATAAGGAAATAAAAGTAATGGGTTTTAAAAAGTTTGTTACCAGCTCTTTTTAACTTGCAAAAAGACGTGTTTTGTAATCTTAAAAGTATATATTTTGTATGTGTATCTGTGTCAGTCATCCTTGCGCTCAAACCGATGGACCCAGTAGGATGTTTTTTTGGAATGTGATTTGAAACGAAGCTCAGACTATTTTTATGAATATCCAACAGCCATTTGATGACTAATTAACAGATCTTTCACTACAAACATTGACTTTTACTGCAAAAAAGTGTCTTTTACTGCAAATATTGACTTTGTTTAGCACAGTTCCCTATGCAATGATCGATAACGATGTCCTGTAGGAGAAGAGTTTCAAGAGAGAGAACTTACCAGTGATATGTTCCACGATGTTGTTCAGGAACAGATGCAACTGTGTGAGGTCGTAATGGCCGCGCAACCACGGCGCTGTGATCTGAGTGAGGACGGTGATAGCTTCCCTCATCTGCGGTTCTGGGTTCGACCCGTCGGAGAGAATGTCTGATAGGATTTCTATACCACCTCCCTGAAAAATATGCCATCCTTTAATAGCTGTGACAAAAAAAAACATGCCGGTAGAATTGAAAACTAAATGTAACTATGAACAATCCATATTATGTGACATATCTTATTATGTTAACCATCTTTCAATTACTTTTTGAAATACATACATTCATAAAGCATATTGCTTTTTATTTTATTTGTTTTTTATTTATTTTAGCATATTTGCTTTTCTTCTATTTTTTAAACATACTTTACAAAGAAAATATTGTTTAAATATTTAGATATGTTAGAAAAAATAGTCTATCCATATATTATTTATGTATGGATAGACTATTACTATACTCGGACTAGTTCGGAGATTTTTGTAAAAAAAAAAGTTTTCACTTGGTAGAACTAGATTCGTCGTGAAGCTAAAGTGGCAATGTGCGGGCTCGGAAAATAAATAAATAAATAAATATACTACGACAATACACACACATCGCCATCTAGCCCCAAAGTAAGCGTAGCTTGTTTTATGGGTACTGAGATAGCTGTTGAATATTTTTATGAATATAATACATAAATACTTATAATATACATATAAACACCCAGACACTGAAAAACATTCATGCTCATCACACAAACATTTTCCAGTTGTTGGAATCGACCCCACGGCCTTGGACTCAGAAAGCAGTGTCGCTGCAAACTGCGCCAATCGGCCGTCAAAATGCATGGACGTTGGAAGTTCCAAAGTACTGGAATAGCAACCCCGTAATGCAGCGTCCGTTTATCCACTAGGAGGTACATAGACAACATAAAACGAGTGACTAGGAGCCGCTGGGAAACAGTGTACCTAAACCGTGGACTTTGTAACTCTCTACAAAATACCCATATCCAGCAGTGGATATCAATCGGTTGATATGATGATGAAACATACCTCTTCAAACTGTTTCACCGCATCTCCAGTAACGCATACAGTAGCAAGAGCTCTCAACGAAAGAGCCTTTATAGAGCTTTTCTTAGTCTCTATTATAGCTGTCAACAACGCTCTTGGTACTCCACAGTCCACGAACGGCAGTTCAGTTATACTCTTCATGATTTTAGCGCATTTCTCGTGTAAGGAAGTCTCGGTGTCTCCAGTCAGCATTGCTAGGTGACCGATCGAAGTAAGGGTGCTTTTTAGTATCAAATCCGATGGTGGTTCTTCGATTATTGACACCAGCGTCTGCAATGGAAGAATTGATGCGTTAAATATCACAGCTCTTACAGCGAGTGATGAGTTTATTATCTCAGTCATTACCTTAATAATATACCAAGGAATTAAGGGCGGCGATTTTACATACATTAAGAAACCCCATTATTTTGAAAGTGCTAACGAAGTTTCTAATGTAGTGTGGTTTTGTTCATTTCGTTGGAAGATTATATAGAAGGTTTATCAATTTGTGAGTCATCTGGTTTATGTCTATTGCACAGAAGACGGTTACATAAACGCTAGGTCTAAACACCATCGACACAAAAAATATATGACCAAAAACTCGATATTACTTCTTCGTAAAATTTTATTTGATTATCATCCCACAATAATTGATTATAAAAACATCCTCTTAATAATACTGGAAAGTGGCCTCCTTTGACATTGGAGAAATAAATAAAGAACTAAGTGAACTAACATTTTATGTGTTGTGTTTAACTAACTTTAAATAGGTAATGTTTTATGTTTTTGAAATCTGATATTCTAAAAGTCCTAACTCAATGTAAAATATTTACCCCTAATAACATTATATACACGTTGTATTCTAAGTTTAAGAATTTATGAAACATAAAATATGTAATCAGCATCACAGTCCATGGGTTAGGCTCAGGAAGGACGCGATTTACTATTGAATATTGCATTCTAAGAACTCGATATTTAATATCGACTTGTTTATGTAAATTTCGAGATTCTATCGCAAGCACAATTTATTCTAACGATGGAATCTTGTGGACGGCGCATTAGTATTCAATCGAAACGATTTAACTAATAGCTATTAGAAATATACTTAAACATGATTTTACGAGAAATTAGCGAATTATTCTGCGATTGCATTAAATTTAAATTAATTGATTAGAGATAAATTATTATCTTTTAGTTAATAGAATATTCATGTTTCCTTACTTTCTACGATATTATGAATTGGCCTCGCACAAATATATTACATTACTTTATTTTCAATTTTACTTTTTTACTACTTATTCTTCTTCTAAATCATATTGCGTCACTGTAGCATTTTATGTATAAAATGAAATCTTTCAAAACTTTCAATAGTAATTAGAAAATGTCGTAGTTTTTTATTTCTATTAAACGAAAAACAAAATAGCTATATTTATATCTGTCCTCGCATTAAACCTACGCAGGTTGGATATTGCGTAAATTCATTATAATTCTAAAGAATAATATGTATTCCTACAGAAATATGTATTGGACTTCATAAACCATGCAGGTGCTTAAACTAGCTAGATCGACTTGACATTTTCTATGTTTAAAAAACAATTAAGTCAATTGCAAAATTAGGCATAGTCCTTACCTTCATTTGCTGCACCAAAACAGCTTTAGTCGTCTCTAAGAATATTTCAATGAGAGTGTCTAAATGTTTCTGTACAAGATTCCACTCTGGTTTGCTCTCGTTTAACTCGATTTTTACATCCTCTCCAATATCTATGAGCTTTTGGAGATACATTTGTAAAGAAACTTTAATTTTATCCCATCTCTCGGGCGTTTCTCCCGGCGGCTTAGTGTTAAGCGTTATACTGTGTGCTAGGACAAATTCGTTGATATTGGCTACTAGAAGACATATCTGCTCTTCACTTATTTGGTTAGAATCCATTTGTCTGAAACAAACACATGATGATTATCGTCATCCTATTGTCAAGCATTGGACTTGAGGTGATGGGGACATAGCTTGGAATTACCAAACTGATTCCACATGGCGGGATTGGGATAAACTGTTGAGACTTTTAGGTACCAATTATTGTCAGATATTACTGATAAGGTACCGATGCCATAAGGTTCATGTGCCATCTGTGGCACAAAGGACATGTAAAGGCCGAATAGGAACACTCATTCTAAAGAACTCTTCAGATTCGTACAATCATTCAGCAAATAACTTAAATTAACTCAATTGGTTTTCTTTACTGGGCCAAATACCACATTAACATCCTCAGCCTATATTACTCTCTCACCAGAGAGGAGGCCTTCATCCTTACCTTATTACCCTCTCATAAGAGTGGAAAAAATAAGCTCAAGTTCAATGCTAGACCAATGCGGGTTATAGAGCTATGGATAAGTATTCCTTATGATTTCATTTAAGTTTCGAAATTTTGAGGCAACATTGAATATAGATAGTTAAAATGTCATTGCTGAAAACATACCGTTATTTAACGTAAGATTTATTAAAAATTTCCTACAGCTCAAAATCTTTATTAAGGATAAGTTTCCCAACCATAATTATAGTCATTTACGTCATCACGGATAAATTCTAGTTACTATAAATTACTCATGGACATTTGTTAGTTGTTTCACATTGATCAGGAAAATAACACCCGTAATAGTAACGCAACGTATTGAGATTCTTACCTAATGACGTCACTATACTGGTGCACTATGATTTGCCCGTGGGTCTGCACCTTCTTTATGTTCCCTGTTATCGTTGCTGAACTAGCTGACACCAAGGCTTTCATTTCAGCCCCCAACGGTTTGCTCTGCAGCGTCGTCATACATTCATTTTCACATGATCCGACCAAATCCGAAAGCCAATATTGCACAGATTCGGGTTTCCTGTCGCAGATACGCTCTAAAGTTGTCTGGTCGATGCTCCTTTCTCTGAACAATATTTCATTGCGATTGTTTAAGATTAACCTGGGAAACAAGAAGTTATTGTTAAAGCGGCAATTTTAAGATGTATAGCGGTACTTTTATCAGCGGCTTGGATATAATTTATGCTAATTTAACAAATGTTTATTACTTTTAAAGTGATCTTCCGGAACATGAAACAATACATACTTATTTTTTTTCATTTAGACTGTGCGCTACTGGTGTTGATGAAAGTAAAAACTACTTACCCGCTATTAAAGTTTTCTAAGAGATTGACTCTACGAGAATTCTTACTACTATTTTGAGCACCATTCATATACTCATGAGGCGCTAGCATTTTTGGTGTCGAAGTACAACCTAAATCTAATTGAACATCTGTAAAGTTCATATCATCCACTTTTAATTTTTCTCTCTTGGAATCGTGTGTTAAGTTTTTGTCCGTTTTGGAATCTGTTTCGTATGGGATGCTTTGTTTATCTTGAAATTGTAACGGTGGGGTAAGTCGATTGCATTTTTCGATATTTTCGTTAGAAGCACCTTTATCTTGTTGTTTAAAACTTTTATCATTTTCTGTCCCTACTAGTCTTTCGTTATAATTAGGTATTAACATTTCCTGTTGCTTTGGATATCCAACAATTACCCATGAGTTTTGATCGCATGTCCTTGGTAGACCAAGTGACGGTACTCGACTTCCGTTTAAAACCCCTCCAGCTTTGTCTGATACAACAACAGGCTTTTCCTTTTTCGTGGTAAAGAACTTAAATTGATCCTTGATTTTTTCTCCTCTAGCAACTAATCGATGTTTAGATTTGGGTCCAGCTTTTTTAGTCGGTTTTAAATGTAGACTATCCATTATATTTTTACCCAGTAACGCTTTAATAGGTTTATGTACTTGGTCTTTTGAATATAGTTTTTCTGGTTTGGGTAATTCATCTTCATCAATATAACCCAAGGAATGATATCCTTCTTGAATGTCTAATATTTGTTGATCTAACCTCTGTCCCTCAAAATTGAGAGATTGATTAAGCCTGTTTCTCTGAAATTTAGGAGTGGTTGAAATAGGGATATGTTCTTCATTAGACATACTACGTCTGTATTCTGGTTTTCCTGATGTTATTCTTTCAGTTGGTACATACGAAACATTAGATATTGGTGTTCGAACTCTAGGCTGATTAACAACCGCAATTTCATTATTGTGCGATAACTTGATGTATTCTAAGCTATCGTCTGATTTATTCTTACTAGTTTCCAAATCTTTTACTCTAGCTACTTTACTAGTTTGGGTACTGTCTGTACTTGACACAAATTTTTTTATTGGATATTTCTTAGATGGACTTAAAACATTTAAATTTTTTACAGATATATCTTTGGCATCTATTTGTATTGCACTCGTATTCGGTGTATTTTCTTTATTGCTATTAATATTTAAAAGGTTTGATGAATAATTAACTTTACTGCCCGAGTTCGAATTTACTGATTTGTTTATTGTTTTCGTCACCTTGTCCTTATCCAGTGACTCATTGTTATTGTTTTTCGGAGAGGGATATTTTGATTCTACATTATTCGCATTTTCATTTTCTTTATCTTTCAGCAACTCCATATGCTCTTCATCATGATGAATTTCGCAATATTTCTGTAGGTCATAAGGAGTTTGTATAACGCTACTGCTTCTCAATCGGGGCATTGGCGTTGGAATTGCAGAATTAACATTATTAGATGTGTTTGAGTTATTTAAATCTTTACAATGCAGTGAGTTTTGAAAATCTTTTGCTTGTTTAACAGTAATATTCTCATTGTTATTAGAGTCACTACTATTCGTCGATTTATTTTTATCGCTATTATCTTTATCACTATTATCTAGTGTGGAATAATATTGAGATACTGGAGGAGAGCTGTCAGAGTCAGAAAATCCTGAATCCTGACTCTTATGACTGCCGGGACTGCCATGACGGTTGGGCCACTGATTTGGCATGTTATTAACTCGCGCTAAATTTTCAGCACTAACATTCCTTTGTTCTGGCTGATTTGCAATCCAATGAGGTAGCTGAGGCTCCCAATTTTGCTCGTCTCTTCGATCGTTTTGGTTCCACTCTGGTTGAGCCACTGGACTGCCTACATTCGGCGGTGCGTCACCCCACCAAACCTTGCTTCTTGTTCGTTGAAAATTTGACATCCTAGAACAAAAAAAACAAAGAGTTAGGTAAATGACTCGTGGGAAAATCGGAGGTGACGAGTGTAATCATCGGCTCAAATGACGTAATTTTTGGTCCATTATGCCGGGCTTTAAGTTCACGACGCATAATGCGTGTCGCTTACGTTCCTTACTATCAAATTATCGAAGGTTTTTTGTACTGTGGGACTTTATCTAAATGTAAACTGTGTCTACGTCATTTATTTAATAGCATGGTATTGAATGTTACATAATAAAGCTTTTTCAAATTCATTCAAAAGCACGTTGCAGGCAGATGTTTAAAACCGTTGCAGATTCTATTATGTTCCGAGTGCAAGGGTGTATTGTAAGTAAAGTTCAAACACAGCTTTGATTTCGGAACCCCTCGTTTGCCTTTGACTTGGAAACTGGGCAAAGAAGTCTATGTGAACAACTGAATGAAAATTGGTGGTCATTGTTATACTTAATTCACTAATTCCAACCTAGTTTATATTTAAAAAAGATTACTATTTGCTCGAGGGGTGATAGCTAGCTTAGCTACCTAATTATTTTTTCAACTTCTTCAAAATACGACTTGCGGTTAGTCTCTGAGTCAATGTAATGAGTCAGACTAACTGAATAGCGTTACATATCGGTAATAATAGGCAGCAAGTATCAAGTAAGTCAATGTTTATTATTATTTGATAAGTTACGTATTGCATTATGATTGCCTACTTTAGAAGTACTTGCAAATAAGTTTTATTAAAAACAGTTTTTTTTATAGTAGGTACATACTATATGTTATTTATCTATCTAAAATGTTATCTTATTTTGATCTTCATAATCTATCCTTATTTTATGAGAGAGATTAGAGAAATTATGGATAGAAAATATATATAAAGTAACTTGTTATATTTTAAAGGGACAATGCTACCAGCATTTTAGGTAAACAATGCATCACGGTTGAATAGATAAGATTTTAAGTTTAGCTTAATTTTGTAACTGGTATTCATGTATATCGTATTACATAGTACCTACCCTATCAAGTAATTATTTTCATTTAACAACCCACTCAATCAAAATTATCAATTTTCCGCGCCTTCTCTACGCCAATTGGGTAGTCACAATATTTCAAAACGTAGATACCTATATTTGCTGACCTTACTACTACGAACAATTTCTTAATTCCTTAACTAAACCGTATTTACACGTGAGAACGACTATATTTGGCAATATAATATCAATTTACTTCGGTATGGAAAGCATTAAGTAATTTTAATTCATACAATTGGTTTTAGCGCGTGTTGCGGTTAAGAAATGGTTTGACAGGTTAAGCTTAAGTTGTTTAGTTGCTAAACCGATTATAGTTTGACAACAAATATACTGAAACTCTACTAATTGTATGGTATTTCTGTATGGCGACATTTGTTAATAGACCAGGGTAGAAGCCTTTAAAAATAATTAAAAGTGGAAAAAAATTATAGTAGGATGCAACCCATTAGATAAGAAGGGGAATATTATAAAAATGAAAGGAAAAATAATTTACGGGCGATCTGAGGTCGGAAAGGGGATGGGGGTGAGTTTTTAAGAGTAAAAAACGGTTTTTCTCGATTTCCGGCAAAACTAAAAGTCCTATCGAAAAAGTCAAATGGCAAAGTTGTAGGTAATAAAAAGATCTAAAACTTTTATATTTACAGTCTTTTTCACACAACCTCAAAATTTATGTGAAAAATTCAAAAAAAACCAAGTTATTGGTATATTATTTTTTTTGTTTTAAAAATTAGCGACCCTGGTCTATAAGATGTAATACATTTGTTAAAGACGAGTGGAGGTTACACGGGATGATTTGTCGAAGGTCCAACCATTTAGTTCAAGTAGACCTAATTTAATCAGAACTTTGAAACGTCAAATTTGTTTGTTAGATGACTCCCACTGCGCCGCGCCAGTTTGTAAGGCAGATTATATCGACAACAAGCTGGTATAAAACTCAGTAGTTGGTCTTTACAAACATAAGACATTTTACAGGTTGACAATAATTTTCTATCTTGTGTGATTAAAGCGGCGCTTCGCTGACTGCTTCCACGCAAATAATAATATATTTTGGAGGTAAATAGAAAACTTCGATGTAATAAATGTTTTCAAAATTATCTTCGGGATCTAAAAAAAAATCTTTCAACTATATAGGTATACTTGGTGAGTAAGAAAAATCTTGTTTTTGTGTTCAAATAAATGGATCGTGAAACCTTGCTTGATGATTAAGGGCCAACAGCCGGGAATTCGCGAGCAAGGTTTTATCAATCGATTTATTTGAATACGCAGGTAGGTATGTGTTACAACCTTTAAACCCAGAATTTTAACTTGGAAACTACGGTTTCGATTTTTATTTTATTTTCAGAAAATGTATCCCTAATAGAGTGATCTACACAATATTGGCTTGGACAATTTGAAAAACGATTCCGCAAGAATTTTGACAATCGAAATTTTAGTATAAAGAAAGTTAGATAAAATAACTTAATCTTACACTATTATAACATTAAAAAATTAAAAAACCCCTGGCTTTATATATCGCGTACATTAAAGGCGTTGTCAAAAGTAATTTACCATTTTGTGTTGGCGGCCATTTTAGATTTGAAATTTATCATAATTTAATATATTCTATTAGTTCGTTCGTTGGGCAGCTACGATGCCATAAACACACAGACACACACTTACACTAACACATGTCAAACTTATTTAACACCCTTTCATTTTTGCGTCGGGAATAAAAAAAAGAGTATTGGTAGCTTTGTTCCTCGAAACTTCATGGGTTTCTACCTCTATTTTATGAAGTAGGCTAATGAAAAGATAATTTCATACGACTGGATTTATCAATCATTGAATCACGAAGTGTTACGCATAAACAGTACGTCCAAGAGGGAATTGCGCAAGTCATCAGCTCCGCACTAATGGTTTCGCGTACGCGCTAACGACCGCTAATCACTCAGAAATATTTTTAAGAATTAGCGACTGGATAATAAGTGAGATTGCGTCGCGTAGCCGTGGTTATGCTATGTGGGGATTTATCTAGATATGCTGTGGACCTATTTAAATACCTCAGTTTTTTTTAAATACTTGATGGCCTCACTATATTCTTATATGAGTATGTTATGTAGTATAAATATATATATATATATATTTTTTTTTCTTGCCTGTGTATGTTTCATTGTTTGCACTGTCCCTCGTTCATGTTTTCTATTTTTACTTTCACCAAGGGTTGTCTGTAAGCGATTGCTTTTGCAATAAGGCCGCTTTTGCACACTGTATTTAACTTTTTTACTATTATTTTTTTTAAATTGTTTTTAATTTTACTTATTTTTTTGTTTTCTTGTGTGTTTCCTGAATTGTTTCTAAGTTTGTGCAATAAAGTATTCAAAATAAAAAAATAAAAATATATTAATGCATAGGGCATAACGGCGTTATCTGCAGTGTTTTTTTGCATTAGAAAAGTGCTGTCAGTTGAAATGAATCCATTACTATGCTGGCGTTATGCAACGTTTGTTAATAAGGGCTAGTCTATTCTAATGAAACCACAATAAAGATTTACAATACTATTTTAAATATAATAAGACATAGGTTTTCAACTGGTCGTCCAGATAGAAAACGCATAATTGGATAGCGGTGGTTGTGAGTATATACTTCGCAAATTTTATGTATATATTACAGGTTGCAACCGAATGTCCGAAAAGTTATAGAATAGGCATGGGGATAAAAAGGATTGCAGCTCGTTTCACCTCACTATTTTACCATCATACTGCCACTAGGTCTTCATCCAATGTAATTTGACATAAATCATCTTTGTTACGTTTGGCTTGGTTTTGGAACATCTTATCTTAATAACCACAAGCATTAGAATTTGTTAGTGGGATCTTGCCTAGGTACATGTAAATTCTACAACGTATAATAAACTACTATTAGTTATAAAATAGCTAAGTAGAGAAGTCCTACAAACAACAAAACATCTTGGGTTACGGCTAACAAAAAAATAGGGGATGCGGGCTAACGGTTTGTTAAAACGTTATTTCGTAGTAGTGTCATCTGTATACAAAATATTATACATAATATTAAAAGAAATAAAAAGCAGATTAAACCTATCCAATGAATGATGTAAGGTACTCAAAGGAGTCAGAATTTTTAAAATAATCAGGTACCAGGCAATGATAAACAAGATGGAGTTACATTGAAAACACGTAAGGAATTTTATCACATTACTCATGCCTTTGACCTTAGTGATAGTCAGAATGGGGCCCTTGTCGACTTCCTCCGCTGGCTGGCGGTCTCTCTGGTACATTAAGATATGGTTCAATGGCAACAATGAATAACTAATTCGCTCATTTAGTTGTTTTGACAATAACTTAAGTCAAACCTTTACTTTATAAACCTTAGAAATATTTCATTCAGTTATTGCAAGATCTTTTGAATATTCTAGTCTGATTGTATGGATTAGGTAACTAGTGTTAAATATTATTATTACCGAAGAAATCATGGCAGGAAATTTTCAAGCAGTTGGAGTTTGTATATAAGTGTGTTTGTGCGTTTGTTTTTTGTAGTTTTCCCCAATACTCTAGTCTTCTTTTATCACACTTACGGGCAGGGCAGGTAGATAAGTTTAACAAAATATGCTGTTATCTTGTTTGAATTTTTGACTAGGTTACAATATTCACTTACACTGATCGATTCTGTGACGGTGCGTTTGCATTACCTTAGTATCACCTTAATTAAGGTTCTCAGATATGTAAGAGAAAAAGGTTAAGTAAGGTCTTACATTTTCTGAAATTTCGTTTTATTATTTGTTTCTGAGCATGTTATAAAATGAAATTGAAACCCTCGCGCTCTAATCAATCAGAAACGCAACTTGCATAATTGTAATGCATAAGTGCAGTTAGTTGATTACGGTTAATTACCTAATTAAGATTGACATTAACAAAATAACAAGCTAATCGTTAGCTTGATAGATTTATAGATGCATAAAAAGTAGGTGAGCATCAGACGCCCTGATTTACTGTATTTTTTATGCTGCAATTGAATCAAGAATCAGAGCAACATATATTACCTACGTCACTACACATAAATAGTAAGATAAATATCACACTTTGATTCCTTTCGTTGCAAAACTTTTTGTCGTGTTGTCTTGGAGTTTGGAGAGCACGCATTTTCTCCAACGCTACTGGGTATATAAAAATAATACATTATTAGAAAAATAAGTAACTCAGCTAATCTCTTGAAATGGTTTAGGCCAACAATAATTCGTTGTTGTGTATAGATCAAAAATACTTCAAACACAAAATAAGAAATTGAGTCATGCTTAGAAACGTCAGCATGCATTGAGGTTTAGATTATTCTTCTGTGGTGTTTGGTATCCTGGTGTTTCATACGCATTATTATTGAGTAAAAGTCTAAAAAAGCCTTCTCATTCTGAGAGTCCGTCCCTGTATTTACTTGACTGGTAATGGGCTTGTTAGGAATCCTAAGTTTAACCATAGATTTTGACACCTAGTCATTGTCTGCGGTAGTTGTTTTGCCGGCATTCGAGACAAAATCATGGAACGATAAATGCACATTAATCTTTAAGTAGAGTTTATAGTTCTTATATTGTGATCCGCCTTGTGATATGATATGAATATGGAGTTTCAGTGTGATTTGTAGTCTTAATCTTTTAGACGAACCGCAAGTCGGTAGTGTGATCTATGGTAACGATTGTAAAGCGAAAGCATGAACGAATCGAAGAAATGGCCCATTTAGTGCGCTCCAATGGAGATGCGTCCGTGACCAGTATGGTTTTTATGCTGAATATAATTAATAATTACGAACCTATTATATATTTCTTTTCCATTGAAATAACTTATATGGCGATAAGTAAAACATTAATAGCCTTTAACAGTCCACTGCTAGAATATAGAACCTCTCCCAAAACGCGGGTTTCCGATAATCACCACGCTTCTAGGCAGACGGGTTGATTATCGCAGTAGATGGTAGTACTGACACGGAGGGACGTTACTGCCCGTTCTGTGTGATAATGTAAAATTGTAAACAAAATTATGCTAACAATTTAACATTGCAACAAACCTGTCATTGTGATGTTTTTATTAAATAACGGGTTTAATGAGGTTGTAGCATGTAACAATAACTTATGGAAATTTTAATTTCGACAATTTTTTTTATTTTAAATATTTTCCTACACATTTCGTAATAACTTACCGACTTTTGTAAAACCTTGGCAATTTTTTCTTCTATGGCACATTATTAAGCATCTTCGTGAGATACATTTATCAGCCATAATAACTGTGACCATAAAAAAGTTAAGTTAGAACACGTGTCCAGAAAAATTTGTAACAAGGTATTCGATAATTGTTTTCGAGAAGTATCCGCGATAGAATAAAATGTGCAATATAAATAGAAACCGCGTCCCTTTCCCGCAGCTGGCGTAACGGTCGCGTGTCATCTGCTCGTCCCATACGCCACGCTTGGCTGTACGGCACGCGCCCTTTGCCGTGTTTTATTAAAAAGTTGCAATGTGAGATATAACTAACTGCCTCGTTGTCATGCATACGTTAAAATAGTGATATAAGACTTTATTGACCACAAATACTATTGCCGCAACATAAAACAATTATAAAAAGAAGAATGGCAAAAGAAATATCCCTATTGGAATAAAGAACGTTTTGTTGGTGTAATTTTTTAAATAGTTCCGTTGTCTGTCTCCGAAAATTAAATCTACTTTTTGAAAATTAAAAAAAAACCGTTACGATGTTATCGATCAAAAGGAATCTATATTGTAGTGATTTGATCGCTATGGTTACGGCCAGGTGTGAAGTGGTCCTGTTTGGCAAGGGGACCCGCCCTTTGGCGCCCCTTATCACACCGTGTTTTGATGCAACGGTAGTATCATTATTTGTATACAGGGTGAGAATAAAATTTATTTCTTAAAAATTACTAGCGACCCGCCCGGCTTCGCGCCGGTATAAATGAGAAAAAATTGTAGTGTAAATTTATTTTTCAGCGACTTAATATTATATTAACTTAATACATATTATTATTTTTTATTATTATATGTATTATGTAAACGACCTGTGAAAATTAATCTAAACGATGGTGCATGAAAATCCGTTTAGTGGATAAAGAAACAGACTGGCAAAGTGACTTTTTATTCTATGTAGAGATTATATTCGCTTTAAAAATAGTTAGGTAGATTTTTTTTGCTACTAAATTCGACCCACATCCACATTCGACTATTTATTTTGAACCTTTGACTAACGTAAAGTAGTTCTGGTGGGTCAAAGCTCTAATTGCTTCTCCTATAAGGCCTTTGCCTAGAAGAGTGCCATTCATATACTAAAGATGATGACGCTACCGGTTTATCTTTTATGTTTTAGAGAGGTAAAACTTTCACAAACCTATTTAACAAGTTATTAATGCTTGGTGATCTCTGGAACAACTGCATCGTTTTAAAACCTAAGATTTTTGCGAATAAGAAGTTGCATCTTCGAGTAATACAGGCTAATTTCTAATCAAAATATAAATAAAAGATTGATATGAAACTACAGTTTTCAAGTCAACCAGTTTAATTGGTGATGTTATTTAACAGATCAATGAATAATTTATAGATTTTAGCGTAACATGTTAATTTATAGGTACATTATTTTTGATGGTTTCGTGCTAAACTACGTTGTCACCGAATGATTAATTTATGCTACGTAAATACTGCTGCTTTGTATCATCAGCAGTGACGTGCATACAGGATATGCACAGGGTATGCAGGTGATATAAAATGAAGAAAATCTCCGGTACCAGTTATGTTCTTAAATTTTTTATAACTCGTACTGGAGATTTCCTAAATTTTATATCATCTGCATACCCTATATGCATGCCACTGATCATCAGCGCCTCATTGATCTAGTCTTTAGCATGCAAACACTGATCACGAGGTCCGGGTATCTAGTCTAATCTTTCACAGGTTCCTGGAGGTCGTGTCAAAGATTGTTAGATATTGGGTTTTAGTAGGCTGTTGTCATTAATTATGTCTACAATTTACTCCAGTTTACAGAGAAAATTAGTAGACATAATCATCTCGTTTCGCGCATCTTAGCCCTACAGATGGCATGCTATCTCTGTGCCGACTTTCGTGCACGTCGGTGCAGTGGTCGAGCCGAACGTAACAAACAAACAAACAGCCACACAAATCGCATTTTGGAATAATTAGACATATATACTTAAACGGAAATTTTCCTTCCCAAAGTTGTACCAAGTGTTTCATTAATTTATTCAATTTGCGTCAATTACCATTATTATTTTAATTCATGACTGCCTATTTTTTCCATGAAGTTTGATTAGGTGCTTGAGATTTAAAATTTTTATGGAACAATAAACATCTATTTGTTATGATCATAAATCATTTTTAATTAAATAATATAAGCTATTTAAGAAGGTTAACGAAGCGGTGGTAGCTTAGTGGTTGTGGTTTCGGCTTAGCTTTTGGGGGCCGAGTTCGAATCACAGCACGCACCTCTAACTTTGTGTTTGTTGAAGGAAAACATCGTGAATAAACCTGCATGCCTTAAAGTTCTCCATAATGTTCTCAAAGGAGTGTGGAGACCACCCATCTGCACTGGACCAGCGTGGTGGACTACTGCCTAAACCATTTTCATTGTAGGAGGAGATACGTGCCCGGGTCCCGTGCCACTAAATTAAACACGGTTATATGGTTCGTTTATACACTGCGGTAGGTATTGTTTATCTGTGCACAACTTTCAACACTTGATCAAGCGATCACGCAATCGCTACAAAATAATTAGCATACTTAATGAATGTAGAAATTTGCCCCGGTTATGTAAATCGATGGGACGTAAAAGTAAATCAGTAAATGTACGAAAGAGAACCCGGCTAAGCTTGTTGATGGTTTCTTATTATAACAGGGCGCCCTTGAACCCTGGTAGCCAAGTTTCAAATTTACGAATGAGGTTAAGAACCACTGCCTTTTTGTTTTAATATAGTTAGTTAAAAATAACTACGCATATAATTTTCAGTATAAATCTTATTACATTGCATTTTCTTATCACTTTCATAACGAAATAATCACTTTCAATACGAAACATTCGGAGAATAATACAACTACTTTTGGAGCAACCTGTATAAGCAAGACCGGCGTTCCTTTGTGGCATTCTCAACGTACAATACCCGTACGTCAACATCTGTCCATGCCCCATACGACACTGTAACGTTACTTTACAACCTATTAGATTCATACGTAATAATTTCCAGAGCACTTATAATAATATACTAAGTAAATTCTCGTATCAAAACTTGATCAACACCCACAGAGTACTGGTACTCTATAAAAATAACGAAATACGATACATTCTAAGAATAAGAGAACCATTCTCGAAGCAACCTGTATAAACAAGACCGGCGTTCCTTTGTGGCATTCTCAACGTTCCATACCGGTCCGTCAACATCTGTCCGTATCCCATACGACACTGTAACGTTCCATTACACGTCATTAGATAGAAACGTATTGAGTTGGGACTTCCGCACCCATGTGCATAAGGTGAAAGTCTTTAACGTTACGTAAAAATAGTGAAGAGCCGATAGGCCTCTAGTTAACTAAAGGTTATATTATGTTGTATTCAACAAGGTTAATATTCAACAAGTTAGGCCTTGACAGCAATCTCACCAGGTGGTAAGTGATGTCTAAGATGGTAGCGGGCTAACCTGTTAGGGAGCTTAGTAGTTGTACCCCTAATCTACACGACATCGCACCGGAACGCTTAGTACACTAAATGGCTTAGCGGCACTTCTTTATAGATAAGGTGGAAACTAGAAACCGGCTAAAGCCTGCCACCACCATCCACGGAATCGAACCCGAGCGCTGTGGTTTCTAACTGAAGGTCCCCTTCAGTTAGAAACCACAGCGCTCACCTCTGCGCCAGGGAGGTCTTCAAAATAAATAATAAATCTGCTGGCTTTTGCAGCCACACTTAATCGGATTGTTTATCTGTTTGTATACATATACCAATACGTATTGTCTCGACCCGTTGTAGACATGCATGGTTACTTCGTATGCTGTGGCCCGTATCATACGCTACATAGGGCACGCGCCGTGGCATATGGCAAGCTAAGCAAGCGTGTCAGTGTGCGAGAAAAAACTTACGGCCACGTGGCGAAGGTAAACTTTTTTTTTGTTCGTTTTTTTAAATTTCACGCTCGAGTTGTGGGCGGTACAAAAATAGGTTTTACTTTCAATTAATAGGTTTCCTATCTCTGAAAGAATCGGTAGTAATATAATGAATTATGTATGCCAAAAACACTAAAAGTTAAATAATAGACATCACAAATACTTTATGGTTTTTTTTGCTATCTTTGTAATACATAAAAGTAAATAAGTTTCATTTTTTAAAAGTAATTATTCTTAACACTTGTTCGCAAGCACATAAATATCTTTGAGACGGCTGTTAAGCTTTTATGGGAATCTTGACAGTAATACATTAATGTTGCATAATGCTATGGCTCGTAACATATACTATGTATGTTATACTATATATTAGGCAATTGCCTAATCCCCGAATTCGATCCCCGGCACGCACCTCCTATTTTCCTTTCAATGAAAAATCACTTTGTCTGCCGAATGGCGAAGTGGGCAGCGATCCTGCTTTCTTATTCAGGCCGTGGGTTCGATTCCCACAACTGCAAAATGTTTGTGAGATGAACATAAATGGTTTTCAGTGTCTGGGTGTACCTGTATATTATAAATATTTATCACCTATATAAGTACCCATATCACAAGATATGCTCCCTTGGGGGCCTGTGTTATACACACACACATCGCCATCAAGCCTCATCATCGACAATTCGTAGTATATTTATTTATTAATTTATCACTTGCTTTAACGGTAAATGATAACATCGTGAGGTAACCAGCTAGCTTGAGAGTTCTACACAATGTTCTCAAGGGCGAATGAAGTCTACCACTTGGCCAGCTTGGGGGACTAAGGCCTAAACCCTTCTCATTCTGAGAGGATACCCGTGCCATATAGTGGCCCCGTATTAGGTTGATAATGATGATGAAGATACGTGTAAGTATTAATAAATAAATAAAAAAAAAACTATACATATAGCATATCATGCTAATAAATAATAGTATAGTTAAATATGGAAATACAAACACACGACCCAGCAGTTTTTAGCAGTAGTAGTCCGGGGAAGTACCTACCATGTTCAGGTCTGACAGCCTCACGTTGATTGACACAGGGCGGTATGTATATTGCAGGCCCTGTCTAGGTTTGCTCATACGCGATGGTTTTCCGCTTAATCCGTCAACTATCAATATAATAAAAAGCATCCCCATCTACCCATCGATAGAAATCATGATACTGAATAATCATATTATTGGAGCGAAACAAAAGTCATAAGAACGAATGAAGGTTTAACTGTTTTTGAAAATGGAACAACAATATACGTATTATATAAAAAAAAAAATTCGATGTAAGAACACCTAACACAAATATTCCAGTTCGTAGTGGCCAGTTACAGAAAACTGCAATTTCATACGTAAGAACTTGATAGTTAGGTACATATACTAACTCTAGGAATGAAGCCTTGACTTTCAATTAAAGGCTTGACATTTAGCTTCTGCAGCTGCAAATTGTGTAATGAGCGATAATTCTTTCAGGCAGATGTCCACTCCTAGAAGGTTCCAACCGTTTCCACTTTATGTTTTTTCTAATAGTTACTATTTAAAGCGTCCGTTTTGACAGTTACATGATACAGCAATAAAACTGCAAAACAACGAAAGTTTATATTAATTTATGGCACTTTATTAATCACACTTGATTGATATATAAAAATTTGCAAAATACCATCACGATGATTACAGTATATACCAGTCGGTAAGTAATTAATTTATAAAGTTAAAAATTACGTCTAATTGTTCCAAAAATGTGCCTTTCGCAAGTCCAGAAAATTCAGAAATTATTAATTTCTAATTGCCCCTGCTGGGAAGCGAACCTGGGACAGCTCATAACTGCGTCAGGGAGGTCGACCAATAATGATGATGTACCAAAGATAATCTGGTAATCTTCGTTGGCATGGTATTGAGTCTATTGTAGTAACAAATTAGTTCAAAGAAAAGAAATAGAAACAACTAGACCATTGAGATTTCTTATGAAAACAAACGCTTGCATTTGACGTGAGACGTGAGCATTCCTGGTGCGAAATCTTTCTAAACTATGCCCATAACATTATAATGGCTCGGCAGTAGTACCGCACGTGCAAATAGCTTGCAAGTGATTAACTCTCCATATACGGAGAGTGAGAAGACAAAGAACATTGCGGTTAACGTGATTCAGTACATGGGAGAGAGAATGGATATTCTTTACATATATACAAGTATTGGCATCTAAGTAGTTCTTCATTCAAGCCGTATCTAAAAATGTTTTCTCGATAGCACAAAAGAATACCCGGTCAAGTTTATTGTGGGTCTAAAGTCCATGCTATCTGCTTATTACTATCGCTTAAAGTACATTAATCGTCATCAATAGCCTATATCACCAATCCGCATTTGGCCAGCGTGGTGGACGGCCTAAACCCTTCTCATTGCGGAAGGACATCCGTGGCCGGTAGTGGGTTGATATGATGATGGTGCATTGTCTATAACATTCCACTACTGCACTTAAGACTTCTCCCAATGGTATGCCCATAATCACCACGCTGGGCAGACAGATCGATTGGTGATCGCAGTCAGTGGCGTGCATAGAAGGTATGCACAGGGTATGCAGATTATATAAAATGAAGAAAATCTCCAATTCGAGTTATAAATACTTAAGGGAAGGCAATGTAAGAGTTATAAAAATATAACTCTTACATTGCCTATCCTTAAGTTTAAGTAAATTATACAGGGTTAAATAAAAATGCGAGAAAGCTCTCGGCCTTGTAGTTCCTACCAATGAAACTAACAATTTTAGTTGTACGACTTCACACAAAATTCAGTATTAATTTATTTCATGCAAAAAAAAATATAAAACATGTTATTTCTGTAAACTGACATTACACTGTAAAACCAAATAGATATGATTCGACAAAATCGCTTATTGGGGTCGGTTACTGCACGATACAGTCGTGGCTCGTGAGCTGTTGCCGATGTTACATTACAGAGTAGTAACAAGTAGAGTATCTATGTAAAATATTGAATATTAAATATTTCACAAACTATAAAATTTAGATAAACACAATAGTTGTTAGTTTTAATGTAAACAACTACAGGCCGAGAAATTTACCGATTTTTTATTTAATCCTGTATAGGATTTACAGCCAATGTTCATAACTTTGTGCCGGTGGATATTTTGATATAAATACGGATGCATTTTCGATACCCTCTAATCTTATATAGAGACTCAAGACGATGCAAGGATACCTCATGGTTTCTTAGTCGTTATCAAGTATTGAAACCAGTTCGGCGTGTCATCGCGTCACGAGGCACGATTAAATTGTATGACGCGTGAGCATGTACCTACGAGTAAAAGCTTTCTGCATTAAACACATGTGTAGAGGTCCTTGGCTTTTCCTACTAAATGTGAGCAAACTACGCTTAGAGAATAACATTTGCCAACAATCTCAATGTCTTATGCTCATATTCAATTTAGACGGTAAACCGTGACAAAGGAAAACAATTCTTCAAAATCGGTTTATATTTGACGGAGAAACTTTATTGTATAAAGTAAAAACAATGATTTGTTTACATTTTTTATGTCTACAGATGCTGGTGTTAATAAAACAGTGGCCAAAACTATTGCATTGGCTAGTTTCTGTATAAATCGTGTAACGGAATTACGAAATACTTTTGAAGGGTGTATTTCATGAGGAATCACCCATCAATAAATCATCATAACATTAAATCAAAAGAAGCATAGGGTCATTTCGCCTGTTTGCGTCCACTTAGTGGAGTTGTTAGGTTTGAACGTGAAAAAAGAATGTCCGTGCGGTAGTTTTTAATCAAATATGGTTGTAATGTAGTCCCTATATAGTCTTGTCAAGTTTAATGCACAGTTTTGGACAACGCATCTGATGTTTTATTCTACACAGGTACAAATAGCTGAAACAGGCGATTTTCCCGTTTTGCGTCCACAAAATCCAGATTGCGTCCGCCTGTGGACCAATTGGCGTCCACCTGTTTAGAAATAATTAGGAAGGGAAATAGGAAATAAAAAGGGAAGCTTGTGATTTTAATCAAAACATTTATTTAATACCTAATTGCTGATATCATAAAAGTTAACATAAATTGCACTTCAGGATATATTTTTTTTCTCCTCCAACTAACTCCATTAATAGATTCACTATTATTTCGAATATCATGTCGATGGCTTTATACGATTCTATTTTACCATTTCGGTACAAAGCCTTTAAAATTGGCCAAGTGCAAATCGGACTCGCGCGTTCCGTGTTTTATTTTTTGATATTTATTGTTATAGCGGCAATAGAAATACATCATCCATGAAAATTTCAACTGTCTTACTATCACGATTAATGAGCTACAGCCTGGTGACAGACGAACAGCGATGGGTTCCTGTTTTTACCCTTTGGGTAAGGAACCCTAAAAATGGAACAAAATTCAAATATTGGCAAATACATAAAATAATTTTCGTATAACAATTGTATATTTTTAGGTTAGGTAGGTTATAAAGAGTATCATCATCATCATCATCTCAACCAATTGACGTCCACTGCTGGACATAGGTCTTTTGTAGGGAGTTCCACAATGCACGGTCCTGGGCCGCTTGCCTCCAACGGCTCCCAGCTACTCGCCTGATGTCATCTGTAGATTCTTGACACCCCTTGCCCCGCCGTTACCATAACCGCTGCCAGAGCCAGGAATAGCGGGGCTGCCGGGGACTAGGGGCTGTGGCTTTCTTTTCTCCATTCATACAAAGATTTGCCCGGTAATGACCACGCTGGGCAGGCGGGTTGGTCATCGCAGGGCTAGACTGATCGCACCGGCGTCGCTGCTGCCCGGCACCGGTCTGTGCCATTTATTCAGTCTAGCCAATTTGAAGTAGTTATACCGCCACTTGTCGGTCGCCAGAGCCTCGTCGGTTAGACGGCAGGGTGCACCACGTGCAGGTGAGGTTGGCATTTTTGGGAGGCTGACTGGTACTAGCCTCCCCCTTACACCCCATAATTTGGGTTGCACGCACAGATCTTTTGTTTGTGTGTGAGTACCTGCCATAGGTCCGAACATCAATAGAAGCGCTCTTGTTTAGATTGGTGTGTCGGTATTGTTATTTTTCACTGTTGTAAAACAGTGTACCGTCGTTTGGACGCGAATTGGGCGTCGGACGCGAAAAGGCGAAAAGACCCTATTTATTTTTTCATACAAACGAATTCAAAACATTCTAAGTGTTTACATATGACAACCCCATTAAAGATAAAAGACCGACAAGTGCAATGTAACTACGCTACGCGACGCGTACCTAATAACAGTTAGGTACGCGTCGCGTAGCGTAGTTAGTTAGTTACAGGGGTCACTTGATTTTAATTTTGCACGTGATGTTAGGGTTGTATCTGATTTCTTCAGTAAAAACTATGGCAATGTTTACTCAAAAACTATTAGCGTTTCTGTTACATAGATAAGTCTCAGGAACAGTATATAATGTACTTCTAAAGCCTTTAGAGAATTACTTCGGTTTTCCTTTAGACGTTGTATAGATCCAGCTTCCTTTCGCAGTAACTTTTGAGTAGGTACACACTTTTAATAGCTTTCAGCTTTCCCATACATATTGAACATGAATTATACATTTTCCGTGCACTTCCCGCGTTCTAGATCTCTGAACAGGTACCAGTTAATAGCTCTTGTGTCGTAGTGAAGTATCCGCTGTTAGGCAATTATCTTAGGAAATGCGTAGATCTATCGACATTCAATGTACCATTCTAACTATCGATTTATATGTATGGTTAGGCCACAAGCTTTTACTGAATAACCGCTTAGTTGGTCTAGTACTAATAGGCTTACATGATATCCAAAGTGTCGACGGGGAAAGCGAAAATCATCTCCACCCACCCTCCGAGCTGCACCAAACGGATCATATTTCAAACGGGGGAGTTCTCACTCCCCCGTTTGAAATATACATTACTTATATTTAGATCTACCTTTAGTTATTACTTGCTTCGTACCTAATAACAATAAATAAATAAATAAACGAGGGTAAACATCTCCTATTCCCTATTGACGTGCTTTGACAGGTGGTCAAACTAATTTTATTCCTTGTCAGTGGATATAACCAGGGGATAATACGTTTGGACTCCTGCTATGCTAGCCGGGAAGGGGTCGGCGATGACCTCCAAGTCAATAAAATTAAATTGCGGTCCGTGAGATGTAGTTCAGGATGGGGGTTAAGGATGGAGACTAAGCAGATCGTGGATTTTTTTGAATCTTTTCTGTCCTTGGTTCGATTCCCGGGTAGTACAAAAAATGGTTAGGTGCTGGGTTTTCATGTCAATAAATTCTCTTTATTATTTTGTCTGGTATTTGATTGTTTAATCTAATGATTATCTTATCTGAAACATGTCGTTGATAAAAGATGTAACATCTTATTGAGATTACTCAAATAATGTTTTCGATGGTTGTGATGTTCTCAAAATAAACGATATCAATTTTGTGGAAGTATTAAATGTACGTGATCCGTCCGATCCCGCAATGTGCATTTCACAATTTTTTTTTCTATATATACGGTTGTTTAACGACATCTGAGAACTCTGGCACTGACTGACTGACAATGCTCAAATTGCTGACATTGAATAAATTTTCTTTAATACTTCAAATTCATGTGGTGACGTGATTATGGGAAAACCATCCCGTTAGGAGAGGCCTTTAGTCCATCAGTGCAGTCCACTGATAGGCTATCGATGATCATGATATAAAATTCTAGTTCCTACAATTTTTTTTCATAATTTAACTCGACACTATATTCTCCACTGTATTAACCTCCAGGACTGAGGAATTTTGATGATGATGATGATGACAAAAACGTATTTCTTTATAAAATAGCTCTTTAATGCTGTTCCCGAATATACCTACTATTATTTAAGAGCTAATTTGTAACAATGTGAGGCGGAAATCCTCAAACGAATTTTTCCTTCTACCCGATGACTGTATTGTCAAGAGGCCAAAAGGTTTATTGAACTATTTTAATTGGGGATTCACGAACAAAGAAGTTGAAGTCAATTACATAAAAAACGGCCTCACTTAATAACAATGATTCAAATGACAGATAGCTCAGCGATTTTCAAAAGCACAAACATTTTGTATTCAATTTATTAAGTTATACAAATCATGCCTCATGAATATTCAATGGGTTAAGCAACACCATTGACAGGGTTAACTGCTTAATGAACTAGATAAGAGTTGAAACACTTGATTTTTTTTTTATACATATTCGCTTTTTTATATAAAAGTGGTGATAAAACTTATTACTAAACTTAGCAGGATTTATAACAATTTACATTTTATAACATTTTATTTCACAATTTATAATATTTAATTTTATTTTTTATATTATTTTATAATATTTGGTTCACTGGGATCTAAGGGATTAAGAAGAATACACAAGAAAACTCATATACTAATGGAAATATTAATTGGCAAGGACTACGCAGTATTTCTTAGATACCCTAGCCGCTGGTCGGATCAGCTAAAGCTCTCAGCGCCTATTTTATAAGAACAATAAGAAATTGAAGACTTGAACGGAACAAGAACATAATAAAATAACGCAACAAAAGCACAACATTACGGACCAAACATCCAAACGTGAAAAATACGAAAAAGAAATGTATATTTTATTGAATATTGCATTTATTTTGACTGCGAAAAGGAAGGAAGATGAAGGAGGACAGGAAAGGTTTCGAAGGCTGGAAGCAGGAAAATTGTATAACCTTGGGAAGCGATGTCAAATATAAGAGACTAAACTTATGAGTCATTTACGTTCTATCTACAAAATAAAAATAGTAGTAAGGAAAAGATTAGGGTGCGCAATTTGAAGTTGCCTGTACATGCAATATTACCTGTTAAAAAATTGCGTAACATCGAGTATTCTTTTAAAATTTAATAAGGAATATCCATTAGCAACTCTTTATTTTTTGTATTCAATTATTTTAACGGGTGTGCTTCGGCCCTAAATAGTGTAAGGAATGTGAAATGAATGCGGCAAAGATCACCTGCTTGCCTAGGTACGTGCGGAACATTAATGTCTGGTGTAAGACCCCAGTACAAGACAATCGTGGGGTCGCTTTCGACTATCGAAACAGTATGACTTCAAAGTAAACTGAATCTCATGCTACTCATTTTAAGGTCACTGATTTTGTACTTATAATTAACAATTTAAAACGTTCCGCGTAGTGTGCTTGCCAATAGAGGTGTGGACGAAATTAAGTCTTAAAACTTTGCGTTTAACTTTCATTTTACTTTAACATTATAAATACTACGATACTCTAAAGCAAAATGAAAATTCAGTCTAATCCAAAATCTTCAGATTGTACAATTGAAATAGAGCCATTATTTTCGAACTCTTCCCTGTAGATAAATATAGTACTCCTAATTGCAATTTGCCACCTGAAAGCATATTTTGGATCAGATTTTATTATAAAACTAAATCCTATTGAGTTTTATTATTATCAACCTAAATCTAATTAAACTAAAGGTCTGAGACCAGAAGACCGAGATCTACTTAAATATTGTCATTCGTTCAAGTTGCAAAGGTGGTCTTGGAACACCTTGCAATATAATCAAACTTAGTTGTCAAGAATTATAATCAACGATTACATATATCTCACTTGTTTTTGATCTTATCATGTTCATAACATCATCAATTTTTTGAATAAATTGTTTTTCAACACAATTTTCTTCTCTTTTCACTGTCATGCATTTTAATTTGAAAGATCGAATAAGCCTGAGTTAATTTAAAGAGTGAGAAAAAAGTACGGGAAGACTTTTAAAATAGAAAGATACATGTTAGAATCATGTATCTTTCTAAAATTTCATAGTATTTTTTGCTAAATATAGTTATTATCGTTGTATTTGCTAATTTATTAATAAGAATTACGTAAGTGAATAAATACTTCACTAACAAATCTTTATATATTCTATTATTACGCGTCTGTAAAGCGTATCCTCCCATGATACAACATTATGATTCAATAGGTACCATGTATGAAGCCATAAACATTCCATTCGATAAGGGCATTATGCAATGGTTGTTGCAATAAATATGTGCCATGTTATTTAGCACAAAACAAATGTTATTAAAAACAAGTTCTATACTTATATTATAAATGCGAAATTGTGTTTGTTTCTGTGTTATTCCGTCTTTCACACCCAAAGTAAGCAACTAATCAACTAGATTTTGGGCACAAGTTAAAAAGACGGGGGCTCCTTGTTATCCTTTGAAATCCTTGGAATTGAAAAATACCGTAATAAACCCGAAAAACGCGCCAAAAAGAAAGCGGGCAACAGTGTGATGGTTGATCTTATAAATGAAAACTTGGTTCAATAATTTGATTTTTTTTAAATATGTACTCAATTGTATGCTTCTAAGTCACTACTTTCATTTGTAAACCTCTGTATTAAATTTTATACTCCAAGTTTAAAAATAACTTTCATTCCTCTTTCACTCGCTTAGGGACCAATTTCGTAGATTACATACTCGTAGCTCAACGAGTCGCCAAGCTTGGATGAAAATTAATTGGGGGCTTAACTACTCAGCTGAAATTATTTTTCCGAGATCAATAGCTGATTATAACATTAGCACGACTCTTTGAGTGGAGGAGTGCCGTGTGATTGCCGTATCCAAGAAGATTGAGCGATACTTCAGATTAAATCCAATCTAAAGGCAAGAGAGCCCTGTTCGGAATATAAACACCTGCAAGTATTTTCGCAGAACTCATTTACGTATTTCTCTGTTTAAAGTATGTTTAAAGAGGGCACAATAAAATCAAAGTCTCTGTGACAGGCGACTGGGCGTCCATCTTAGAATTCCGATGAATCAGTTTGAATTCCGAACACGTAGCGCACCGATGGCACGCCACGGGGCACGGTTGGACTCATCATGCGCAACAATAGACAGTATGGTCTATATGGCACGACTATGATTTTACAGTTTCAATAAAGAAAACGATGATGATGATGAATATTGGCATCAGTAAACCATCACTCTACCCCTCACATTATTTTAGCCTTATTGAGTAAATATAGTGTTTTGCTTATGCTCGTCACCATAGAAAATAGAAACCCAAGGAGGTTTGGTTTTGAGATGAATTCTGACTATCCCCCTGGCCTGAGTAAATCTCAGGTGGGAGGTTCCGAGTATATCCCTGGTGGAGGCAATTCGGGAATTTATATTTTTCAGATTTTTCTCTGGTGGAAGTCTTTGAGCAATATTTAGTTACTACCCTACCGAAAAAGACCTGCAGTTAAGTCATTTAGCGTTCCAGTACGATTCCGCTGCCAAATTTGACTGCGTCATTATTTACTATATTTTTTTTTAGATTACATTAGTATTAACAAAAAGTAATACAGCATTTTGTTATAAAACCTATTTAAGTAATTTTTCTTTAAGATTTGGAAAGCAAAAAAGCAATGACTTATGCAACACACATCGGCACATAACGGTTATACGTGGCGCTTATTCCCGAGGTGACAAGAAATAATTGTCTTTGTCGTATTGAGGGCACCATAGACAATGAGAAAGACGTTAATGAAGCCCCATAAATTAGCAAATCTATAATCTTTGTTTTGTGATTGAGATAAAGCAAAGTATTCCTTGGAATTTTGTTAATAGAACATATGATGCAAATATTTTTTTAATGATACATTTAATACTAGATTTCAGCACATACATGAAATAATAAAATCGAATTGTTACTACTCCTTTTTCTAATATTGGCTAAAAGGAACAAGAATTTATTATCTAAACAGTTATGTAGTTACTTTTCTTGAATATAGTTCAACGGGTACATACCAAGATAATATTATTTCAAAACTAAGTTCGCATGTACCTACATACTATAGAAAAAAATCTAAGTTAAGAAATTCAAATGAAAAAAAAAGTAGGAAATAGAACATTCCCTGAAATTATGAATGGTGACGATATTCAGCGCACCTAGTTAAATAATAGCGGCTTTTATTAAGTCGTTATAAAATTAAAACATTCATTCTTAAAGAAACACAGGAAAGACCGTTCGTAGTTTCGAATTCTCACGAAAATCAATAGTTTGGCGTTTCCTGTACTTACTGGCCACTAATCGATGATGACTTACCTCTAACACCTAACGTATGATCAAAATATCATTAACGAAAGTGACACTTCAGTTTTACTGCTATAAAAGATAGAGATTGTGGTTATTATAACAAAAAAGCGCATTACCTATTTCTACTTGTTTTGTTATTATTACTGATTGATCACACCGTTTTTTTTTTGTAATTATTATATGATTTTCACAAATAAATTATTTCTAAATGTGAAAGTAAACTTCTCGTCTGTGGCATAATAGATATCAAACTGTTCTAAACTTGCATATATTGCTATATATATATTAGAAAAATTAAAAAATAATTATTATATCAGATAGCTGAAAGGGTTATAATAAGGAGCTTTTTATCGATTAATGTTTGTTGTTCGATATTAAATTGGCTGGAGCCTTAATATTATTATTTGCCTCGAGCAGTTTACTACTACATTATTTGTTTATTACTACATTATTTGCTGTAGTAATAAACAATGTTTTTCCTAACGAATGATTTACATATTGATATTGTTGACTTTTTGTTTCAGAATCATAAACCTTATTTTAGGTACGTCAAGGTACCATGTTACATAAAATGAAAGGTAATGCTATGGCTGTAATATAATGGCAGAAAGCCCCCAAACCCGAGAAAAGAACGCGTCCTGGGCGAATTGGTGGTCTAGCACTGTAGTTTTCTTATATAATGTTCCGGACAACTTTTAGCAATTAATTTTAAATACATTAATAAAAAAAAATATGTATTAGAATTACAAATTATGTCTATTGCCCTTACAATAATCAATTATAGGTGTATACAGCATTATAATTAAAAAAAAAAACAAAAACATAAATAAGTATGTAATTATTCAAAATAATAATGTAAATATGAATTAAGCTATTATAAAAGATTGATTAGTAATATCAAATTAAAATTAAATTTTATAATTAAGATTATTTATATTTAATTTACATATACCTAAGTATTTACATTTTTCATTAAGTCATTCGTAATCCTTATTCGTACATTATAAACATTTACAAAAAATGCCTAAGTAAATGTGAAACGCATTTATTAACTACAAGCCAGTGTAGTTTTAATTAAATACGACCCAACTAATATAAGTAATGCAATTAATTATTAAAAATGACGCGTGACGACTTAGATTTTCGCAGATTAAATTAAATTGTTATTTGTATAACTGCGCATAGATACGTTGTTTACAGTTAATCATACGAGTATTTGTGTCACACATTGTCCAAGTTTTGTATGGAGTATGTATTATAGTGTCACTATTGTATTATAGTGGGGCATCCGGTTAAATTGTTGTTGTGGGCGATATAGTACTATTATTTATTTAATCAAATTTAGAAGAGGTAAAAAAATTATGACACTGTCATGGTTGTATAGATCATAATGTAGTTAGAACTGTCAGTTACCTTGCCAACGAAAAAGTTTGGTCATTTATTTCATTCGGAGTCAATGCTGCCAGACAGTATTATAGGTTTTAGATTTTATTTTGGGATGTAGGTTATTTTAGTTTATATTACCTTAAATAACATATTTATTATTGTAATACATTAATATGAAACATCAACTACATGAACTCAGTTTTTTTTCTGATTTTATTCGGCATCTACGAAACTCGATACAAAAAATGGCTTATCCTGGGACCTATTAAGTGTTGTATATATAAATAGCCTATAGAAGTCCAATGCTGCACAAAGGGCCTCTTCCAACAGAAGTGTTTGCCTATAATCATCAGGGGCAGAGGGGTTGGTGATAACAGATGCTAGTAGTAGTACGGAGTACGACCACCCGCCGGAAGAGGGGTGGTGACTATGGTGTTCTCTATAATCGGCTAAATTTTAGGTGATAGTGATAACTACACATCTCGTTCACTTATAACAAAAGCTACGAGGGTTGCAAATGGGTCCCGTACTACGAAGCCCACGAAACTACAATCATCAACAGTTGTAATAGTTAAATCAGAAAGCTATAAGTCGCATTGTTTTTTCGAATAGTTATAAATGTTTTAACACGTTATTACATTCGAATAAATAAATAAAGTTATTGGAATAGTGACGTTGGGTTTTGGGTCGAAATGAGGTTAAAAAGTGCTACACGAAACGTAAAAGTGAATGAGTCATGAATGGCTCCCATTCATAAGGTAGTACGTTCGATGCGCGGGTGAATGTCGGATTTGTTCCGAGAAGTTTATCTTACGGAACTGGTGTGATTCATTCTGCAAATCTTATGGGACCGGTTCGAGACTCATGATGTAGTTTATGTCTCATAGTGAAAATTTATAATGTCAATAAAAGGGTTAACGTTCACAGGTGAGTAAGTTAGCAAAGCAACTAACCACGTTATTCAAGTATATGTCATTTCCATACGTTGTTTTGAATGTCAACTTATAAAGATGCACCCGAATCTAATAAAGATGTTTCCTTATTTAAGTGTATTTATATGTAAACAGATATGTCGCAGTTTTTTGGGTCGATTTTCAAATTTTTTTAATTGAATTTTCTCTTATCCCCCTAATATTTTGGTGATTCAGTTCAGATTGATTTTAAATAGAAACTGAGGAAACCGCAATAGGTATCGGGCATACTAAATGTGAAACAGGTTTCTTTTATACATTTTTTTTATAATTTATTAAATTAAATCACATCAACTAAGGTTTTGAATGAGATCTCACGTGATGGTAAGTGCAAATCCAAACGGATTTAAGTTCATATTATGAACTGTTTGTCTGTGACATCCTAGCTCCCTAACGGTTGAACCGATTTTGATGCGGTTATTAGCTATTATAATACGAAGATCAATTCAGGCGTTTGAAGGTCATCTTATTTATCCTACTTGACAAAAGAATCTAACTTACCGGCCCAATACAGGGTACTAGGAGATTCGTGCCCTGTATGTCCCACAATGAGAAGGATTTATAACGTAGTCGACTACACTGATTGGTGGACTTCACACTGATTGGTGGAAAAGTTAGAGGGGGGGGCGTGCGGGGACTCGAACTCGGCTCCCCGAAAGTGAAGCTGTAGTCCTAACCATTGTTACTGTTATTGCTTCTATAGAATAACTTAAAAGTGATAGTGAAGGCATTATTCGTCGACCTCTGAAACAGCAATAAAAATACGCAAAATAACAACGATCCAACCGAAACTTGTTCAATAAGGTTTTATTGAACGATCTAAAGTTAACCTCAAATGAGACCTTCTACATCCGCAATAAAAATACAATTAAATAAGCATAGGTACGCTGATGTTCCGACCTTGTACCAGGTTCAATGCCATGGGACCAACGACGCCGTACGTAAGTCCAATTGAAACCAGTTACCCGTGAAATTAAATTCATGTTGCGAGAAACTTCTTCACATGTGTGGACCTTGAGTGAGAAGTTTGAATGGTTGTTTATTTAAATCTAGCAGTTACTTGCTTGTTAGTTTAGTGGTTGGCATGTTCCAGAGGCTTTTATTAAGGCAATCTATTGAAGAATCTCGAGCACCAGCCCGGACTTAGGAAGTTGGCATTGTCAGCCTCCTCCCTCTGGTAAGTCCGTCAGTCTCAGCGATTATCACTTAATTGTGGTAATAGTCGTTAAAGCACACCAACCGTTGAAGCAGCGTGGTGGGTCTATGCTCTAAAACCGTCTCGCCTATGAGAGACGAGGCCTGTGCCCAGCACTGGGACTTTAATAGGATGAGTTGATGAGTAACTTGCTTTGTACGTAACTATCTCGTTGGTCCACTTTACGGTGCACAATATGTTTAAAAATATGGACTAGGTTCAAAATGGGGGTTTTACTCAAGAAATTGTAGTCAGGGGCAAGGCAATTGGCGCTATCCACTGTCGTGCTTCGGAAAACAGAGCGGATTGTTGAAATTCACGGACTTTTGAGAACATTTTGGAGAACTCGCAAATATGCAGGTTTCCTCACGATGTTTTCCTTCACCGTTAAAAAAGATATTACAAAAAAAAAAAAAAAACTCTCCCCACCCCTGAAAGTGAAGTCGAAGTCCTACCCCCTGGGCTATTACCGCTCCCCACTGGGCTAACACCGCTCCCAACTGGGCTGTAAATGAGGTTTATTAGGGGCAGTTATTTCGAAATCATAAGCTATATATAGCCTGTGATTATAGTATACGTATAGCTTAATATAGTTGCTTTGGACTGCCACACGTGTAACGCTGGATGTGGAAACCTGGAGTAGATCTCTCCAGAACTCCACTACCTTTGCACTTCATTTCACAGACGTGTATATGAGTTCATTAGACTTTTCAAGGTGGTCATTCAAGACACGTGTTAATCCTAAGAAAGTCATGTTGTATTACTGCAGAACCAAGTAAGGGCGTGGATAGAATTTCGCTATGCTTCTTGCTTATGCTTCAGTACCATTTTTGCTAAAACATACACTTAGTACGAGTGTCCTTTCCGCACAAACGTCGGTGCTAAACGAGTAACAAAAACTTACAATGCCAGTCTAAAATTAACATAATGTTAACGTTTTGCTAAACTTCATAAAATCCATATTACTTATCTTACAACAGGGGAACCGCTGGTATTATTGATTTAATAATATGTTTTTCCTATTAACCCGTTACCCACTAGAGGGCACGGGTCTCCTCCTACAGTGAGAAGGGGTTAAGGCCGTAGTCCACCACGCTAGCCCAGTGCGGATTGGTGGACAGGTGGATTTAATATGTTACTAGCTGCTAGCATTGTAAGATTGCAATGCCAATGGAATTGCCGAAAATTAAAAAGTAGAAATAATATAAATATCAGTAGTATAACTTTCATCCCTACACCAGGGCGCCAAGAAGTTATACAGCTATAAAGCTGAAGCAAGCATTGGATAAAAATCATTGTGATATCAAACCATCGGCGTAAGGTAACCCATGATATTCTTCTGCGGTAAGAGCTCCTTCGGTCTTCCACTTTTCCGTTTATTAATATCATACAAGGAAATTGAAGGAGCTGATGTACGAAATAATTCAATTAAAAAAATAAAAGCCATTGTTTGCCTTTATAATTTTAGATGCCTCAATTTTCGAACGAAAAGAACTCTATTTTTGCTAGCGTACAAAATTCGTTCTAAGGGCTACCAACATACTCTGTACTTTGTAATGTGATATAGATGTAATCGCACCTAACGGGGTGGTCGCTCCATACGATTTTATCTCGTCCGGTGTTGATGAATTTGAAGAACAAATGTGTCGGCTACGTTGTTTATTGTTTTCTGTCACTTGATGCCCGTGGTAAATACTACGTGCTCATTTCATTTGGCAATAAAGCTGAGCAGTTTGAAAGATCGCTTGAACAATCTGTCTTGCCCATAGCCCGCCCAATTCCCGAGAAATGTTTTCTTAATATTTACCCACGTCTTCTATATTTATATTTTGACGGCCGACTGGCGCAGTGCTTTCTGATTCCAAGGCTCTGGGTTCGATTCCCACAACTGGAAAATGTTTGTGTGATGAACATGAACGTTTTTCAGTGTCTGGGTGTTGTATACAGATTGTATTTATGTATATTATTCATAAAAATATTCATCAGTCTTCTTAGTACCCATGACAAAAGCTAAGCTTACTTTGGGCTAGATGAAGATGTGTATTGTCGTAAAAAATAAAATAAATAATTAACGTATTCATCATCGCGCTTTTTCAAAAACGAAGAAATAACACGAATAAATTACGTAATCAGAAGTTGTATGTGAACGCAGTCGCAGGGAACCACTAGTAGAGCTTTTTGTGAGAGAGCCCGTCCTGGAAAGTACCATCATGCTTATTTCTGCCGCTAAGCAGCATTGTTACAATGCTGTTTGTTGTGTCTAAAGGGCGTGGATGCAAGTGCCCGGTGTAATTACAATTTACAGGTACATTAGGCTTATTGTCTACCCCTCATGCAGTGGCGTGCACTTTGTTTCTTACCAAGTTATGCATACAGCAGGAAAATTGCATAAAACGACAAAAATCCTCGTGCTATATGAGATATATATAAATTTTAGGGTATGCAGTGCTTTTGTGCATGTATGAAGTGCACGCCACTACCCTTAGGTTGATGGCACAGGGCGGTAATTTGTAGGACATGTTCTTTGCAAGGCAAAATCATCAAAAGCCTTTAACAGTCCACTGTTGTATTAAAGAAGAACGTAGTGTAGGACAAATGTATGTCGCTTACTCGTTCATGTATATGCTGAAATATAAGTAATTTAATTTTTAATCAGAAAGTCTATTCATAATAATTCGTAATTCATTTATTTCAAGTAGGCCTAATAATAATAAGCACTTTTGAAACGTAAAGTCTGTCTGTGTGTAGTGACTCTACCACCGGTTTGGAAGGCAGATTCTACCGAGAAGAAGCCGGCAAGAAACTCAGTAGTTGCTCTTTTCCAATTTTACATTTTAAAATCATTTTTCTAACTTGTGAGAGATGAAAGCGGAGCCGGATGCTTCCAAGTAACCTTGTCATTAAGAAATTCATCAATTGTATAATAACTTCGCTGTAATAAATGTGTTTTAACACATTTTTTAAACTTATTTTTAGCAACGTAAATATTTTAGTTTTAAAACTGTTAAAACGCGTCTTCTTGCTCTAGAGGCCTTATTTATAAACGTAGCATAACGTCGGAATAGTTATGCAGTGCTGTGACACATTAAAAACACTGCCTATTTCGACGGTTTGCTATGTTTATAATAAAACCCTAGAGGCCTTATAAATAAACGTGAAATAACTTCGTAATAGTTATTTAATTTTTTGTCCGACTTCAACTGACCGCACATTTTAAACGTCAGAAAGTGATAAAACACTGAGTAAATAAATTCCGACGTTATGCAGCATTTTGTCACACTTCAACTGACAGTAGATTTCAAATGTTAGAGCTTGAAAACACTGCATAACTATTTCAACGTTATGCGATGTTTATTAATAAGGCCCTAGGTGACTAAGGCGCACCCATAAGCCAAAACTTAAATTCTCAATTTAAAATTTGAATAAATAAATTATCATAATCATCTCATCTTATAAGATTGTCCCGGTGAGGGCATTGTTGACATGGAACGTCGATTGTATGCAGATGCTTCTCAGATCCTGAATCACAATCAGACGGTGTTACGTAGGTACATAAGAACCCCATGTTAGAACCAGTTTCGATACTGCCATAAGACCATCCCATCGTTGGTCCAGTGGTTTGGATGTTCTATTGCAGATTTTGAGGGGCTTGGGTTCGTTTCGTGGCTTGTCGATCTTACTGGTGCAGCGGTGAGAGCTGTGTGTTTTAGGTAGATTGAGTTCCGGTTCAATTTGGGAGAAGAATGGACTAATTCAGCTTAAACTTAAAACAACTCCAAAATATCCATCTTGGAGTTGCAACAAGAATAGCCTTGGCCTCGAGCCTAGCCGAAATGCCCGACTTTGCAGCCAAGTACAAAATAGAACTTTAGTTTGTTTAAAGTATTTAAGTGTTCCACATTATAGGTAGAAACATTAATTACTAACGGGGAAAAACGTCAGCTATTGTTTAAATGTTAGTTTATGCGGTTTTCCTCACACCCCGGATTTTAGATCATTGTAACATGGATTTACACTAATTATTGTTTATTATATACAAGCGGAACACCGTGCTTGGATTATCTTTACGTAATCAAATCAGAAATGCGTTATGAAACTTCGTGATATCGTCAAAATCCCTGTTCCTGATGAGCAGTCTTGGAACAGTGCTTGATGGCTTAATGACCGGAACATTAATGTTTGAACATTTTGTGTTGCCCGTGATAAAAGAAACTTTCGCCAAATATGGACCTCATAACAAAGCTCGGCGTAGGGTGAAGAGAGATGTGGATATTCGTGTAAGAACTAGAGAGTTACCGGCTCAGTCACGCAGAGGATGGAGAGAGCTAGGAGTTCTGCGTAATCAAATCATAAATGAGGACATTTGTGGAAGAAACAGAGTTACTGAAATAGCTGAACTAGTTGCGAAGCTGAATGGGAGAGGCACGTAGCACAGAGGACCTACGCACGTTGGGGTCAGCAACAGTAGCGACCTTGCACTGGAAAGCTCAGTATTGGTTACCCAACTATGTGATAACATCAATGACTCGCAACAAGACGCTGGAGACATACAGCACAAAACAGTACTTGAGAAATATTATAATATTGGCCGTTGCCTGTATTATTCGCCCGCGTTTAGGTAGGTTTTTTAAGAATTCCGTTGAAACTGTTTCCGTCTTTTCAACTAACTCTGTGCCAAAATGTCAAGTCTATTGGCTGCGTAGTTAGAGCGTAAAGGACAAACCAACACACTTTTGTATGTATGATATTAGTATGAATGCTATTTAATAATAATAATAATAATTTATTCACAAGAATGTAGGTACATACAGTTTTTAAAATGTAAAGTAGTTATTATAATATTTATACAAACAAATGCGTGCCTCACAAATTATATTGGTGTGTATGTAATAAATGTATGTAATGGTGCCATTTAAAATCTACTGTCCCTGATTTAGGTAAAAACCTGTATTACAGGCGACAGTGCTCTCCTTAAATTGTTGTTTCGATGATTGATGACCCTAAGGCGATGCTACACGGTGGGTCGCAGTATCGATAATTGTATGTCACTTTACCTAACACAAGTTGTACGGGACGAAGTCGTCAGCAACCGCTAGTTTAAGACAAGAAGCTAAATTATTCACTAATTTGCATGCAACGACAACTTTTGATTTCGTTTCACATGTTCCATACGGATCATTAGTTACACAACCAGTAATAAAGCTGTAAGCTGTATAACCAGTTACCTAGATAAGTGGGAACGATGTGCCGAAGCATCGACACGTTAAAATGCTGCAATCCCATTTGAATATTACGAAACTCCAATACTCGTCGCATCATACGTCTATCCATACCAATAAAACAATTATTTTTAGTATATAGGAATAATTGACGGACCTAGCTGGTGGCAGTGACGAGCATAGAGGGTATTATGCACAGGGTGTGCAGCTTATACAAAATGTAGAAAATCTCCAGTACGAGTTATGAAAAACTTAAGGATAGGCTCTGTAAGAGTTATAAAAAGCCAACCGTCCCGGACAATATTATTATTCCTAGATGGACCCAGTAAATAATTAAGTCAATATATATCTGTCATCACTGGCTACACGCACTGCTCAAAGATTGATGCTTCTGTCATCTCCTTGCATCTGTTCGAAAGTCGAAAAAAAGATTTTGACGACATCACGACGTTTTCTGAACGCATTTCTGATACATACTTACTAAAGTGAAGGCATAAGTACCTTACGTATGTTAGATATACATTTTAGTACCCCAAGTGGGTACCATGGATGATTACTTTTATTCTTTGGGCCGCGCCCTGCGTTTTCTCTCAGCCAATGAACTTGGGTATTTTGGTCATTTTTAACCGATCTCCGAAAAATAACAGATTTCACCGGCATTTTTTGGACTCAAGAGAATGTCATCAATTCAAGGGAAATGTCTGTAGGGAATGAGATCGAATAACGAATCTTATTTGGCCATTACTGTATAGTAAACAGTTTTTTAATCTGGTTACTTCTTCGTCGGCCGATGAGCGCAGTGGGTAGCAACTCTACTTACTTTTTACTGTGTCCAAGGCTGTGGGTTCGATTCCCACAAATCTGTTCATTATAAGTATTTATGTATATTATTCAAAAAATTATTCATCATTCATCTTAGTTCCTATACCACAAGCTACGCTTACTTTGGGGCTAGATGTTGATGTGTGTATTGTCGTAGTATGTTTATCGATTATGTAATTATTTCAAGTAACGTTCTTGAAATCACAATATTTTTCTCCAAATCTGAATATGAATCTGAATACTGGAGTTTCTGACCTACGTATTTTACTCGTTATTATTGGAAACTGGAAGCAAAATGACATAGCTAGGCAGAATTACAGTGTAGTTTTCTAGGTAGTAAGTAGGTAAATAGTACCTAAGTAATATTAATATTTGTTGGGACTTCCAATTTTATTATTTCTCAAATTACAAGTGAAGGTTGACAAATCTGTGTACACAACACACTTTGTCATATCTATTGATTGGCAGGTAGCGTTATCGTTAAAAACTGGGTTAAACGTTTGGTCAAAAACTTTCGTCTTATCTAAATTATATTTACCGTATAATATAAAAAAAGAAAAAAAAAAATGACATGGTATTTAGGACAAAATGCTTAGACCCTCCATGCAGCGGCATTCAATAGTAGGCTTTTTATTATAAACAATTACCTAGTTACAAATTTTAAGTGATAATATTCTTTTGATAACGGAGATCGGTGGCTTAATGTGCACGCTGGTAACAACGCCGATTTCTTTAACTCTATGATACAGTCTAAGATCGCAGATTGGTGGATCTGTACAATTTTAGTATGTACGTGTCATAATTGACTCTAACTTTAACCTCCCATGGCTAGATAGAATAGGCGGGTCAGTTTATGCTCTTTTATTTCCCTCCATGCTATGGACGGGAAAAATATGTTCATACTGTTAAACAGGGGTTAACTTCTCCTGTCCCCTATTGCCCCAGCCACAGAGTTAAGAACACATAATTGTTCTAAATTCTGTGGACCAACAAATTCTGTGAGAACAGCACGGATAAGCATAGCATTGGCAGGAGACTTGTTATGGGAAAAGGAAAGTTACTGTCTTCTTTCACAGTTTTCTCCACTCTACGAGCAAAGGCGTACCGTGTGGCAATAATATCCTAATAATACTGCAATAAAGTCTAAAGCGGTAATAGCACATTGGGTAGGAGCTCGACTTCGCTTTCGGGGGGCCGAGTTTTAATCCCAGTACGCCTACCTTTAGCTTTTATGATTTATGTGCGTTTAAAGTAATTAAAATATCTTTTGCTTCAACGGTGAAGGAAAACATCGTGAGGAACATGCATGCCTGAGATTCCTACATAATGTTCTCAAAGGTGTGTGGAGTCCCTCAATCCGCACTTGGCCAGCGTGGTGGACCACGGCCTTAACCCCTTATCATTTTGGAAGGAGACCCGTGCTCTTTAGTTGGCCGGTATTGAGTTGATGTGATGATGAATGCTGTAATAATAAACGAGGTAAATATTTTATATTCCTATTCTCTGTTGCCGTTTTGTATTGTATACCTCGTCAGAGGATTAATCTTGGGATATAATTTTTATCCCCCACCTATGCTAGCCGCGTAGGGTTGTAAAGTTATATTATAGGTATCTGATCCCTAATCAGCATATATACGCGTTATCGTACCGGAACGCTTAAACGCTTGGTGGCACGTCTTTGCTGATAGGGGACAACTAAAGCCTCCAATCAGTCAAGATTTCATGATAAAACCCCCTTAACATAACTACTACTTATTGACCCTACCGACGGCGATCATCTGTAATGTTACCAATGAGACAGTAAGCTAAGTAATCAATACAAGTACAATAGGCACGCGAGGCCTAGTTTAGTCCTAAATGGATTAGCCGGCCTTATTAATACACAGGAAGCCCTATCCAGTACACTATCTAGTTGGTCAGCAAACGGTGCGTTCGATAAACCTTCCACGCCATTGGCTTCATTAAAAAGTAGGTGACGATACAACCTTTTTAGAGTTCCGTAGACAAACAAGGAGCTATTAAAGTTAAGATTTGTGTCTGCCAGTCTCTGTATTTTGTTTTAAGCTTTATTTTACAATAAAAAAAATGTACATCGTACCTTCGGATTTAGTGCTGAGCATTCTCTACCAGTCAACCGTGGTCTATGCAAAAAACATTTACGGTGTAGGCTCAAAACAGAATGCATGTACATTGTACAATATAATAATCTTATACACTTTTATCAAACTGAAGTGTTTGTTTGTTTGTTTACTTGAACGCGATGATCTCAGGAACTACTGGTCCCATTTGATAAATTCTTTCAGTATTGGATAGCCCATTTATAGAGGAAGGCTGTAGGCTATATTATATTATGACGCTAGAACCAAAAATAGCATAGCTACAATGAAGAATGTTTCCAAATCGCGGTTTTTTTTCTTTTTGAGAAATTCCTATGCGCGCGCCACGTAAACGGTTAAAATTTCGATATAATCATGTGTGTATGACAAAGTTATTCCCCTTTAAAAGTTCTAAAAAAAGGCCGCGACGGCATACGTCTACCTTTTGTGGTCGACTTATACGCAGACAAAAAAAAGTACTTATAGGAATATATAAATTTAATTACGTTTCAGGCCATATACAAGATGTTTAAACCTTTTTTAATAATAAAAGTACCTAGTAATACAAAAGTAAGCAGGTTATGTAACTAAATTACAATTTTGGGGCTGATCAGGTAATCGAGCTCTGGGCCTCTGAGTCTATATCCGTCGAACACGCTAACCAGTAGCTCTAGTTAGTGTTAGCAGGTGTTTTAACTGGGTAGTACCCTATACATACGACCTAGGTTATTTTTCATATAATTATGACTCTTTACAACCCTTTCTTATTATAAAAGATGTAACATACAGACACATAACGAACCTTTCAAACGAACACGAGACCTCAATCCATAACAGACATTTTTAATCACTAGACCACCGAGGCTGTTCAACTAACGTATACCTACCTAACCTACCTTCCTAATTAAAATAACTAATTCTTTCAATGTTCTAAGTAGCCTTAGAAAATAGCGTAGACAATTCTTGACACAACCTACATAGGTATATAGGTAGGTAAATGTTAGTTTTTTTGTCTTGGTAAAAGGGCCTAGTGAAATACATTGTAAAAATATCTAGCAATTATTGGCCTGACATGGGAATCCGAACCTCGTGAATTAGTGGTTGAACATCCTAGGTAGACATTGGAAAATTATGCATTTTCTATGTGTTATAAGTTAGGTATAACCTACCTAACTAACCAAACAATCTTGGTTAATTTAATAATATTAATTCGTTAAACTTAGTGGATGTATGTACAGACCGTCGACGGACAACATTCCTTCATGAATCACATTTAGGTTTTTATGACGCGTCACTCCTAAGGAGGTATTATTTAATTCACACGTTAAATGTACCTACAAAAAGTTCAAAGTACCTAGTTAGGAGTTAACAAAACTTTTTATTTAAAAAGATGATAAAATCAATTATTGTAAGGATAAAATACTTAACAAACAGATACGTAGGAATTTACCTACATGAGTCTTTATTCTTTTAACTAAGATAATCTACTTAATTAAGTGAGGCTTATTTTAGACCTAATAATATTTTGTAATAACTGGATACCTAAAATATAATTATTCACTGCCAAAGTGTGTAAGTACCAACTTCCAATGTTAGTTACCTATAAACCTACCGTAGGTACCTATGCAAGTATTTTTTTTTCAATTTTACTGTTTAAGAATTGTATGTTAGATTATCTAACTTAGATACTTAGATAGGTAATGACATGAAGACTAATAGTTATTATAACAACTGAGGAACAGGTTAGCAAATAATATATAATAACTAAACACATAAATGTGTGCTATACGTATACCTAGATAGTTAGCTACATAAACATTCCATTTTTATTCAATCGCGTGGTAATTTTTGTACGAATTAAGTAGGTACCTATCCAAAGATTTCATAAATAATAAAACGTCATTATTTTTGAAATTACATAACAAAATACTAGGTTAGTGTAGGTATACCTAATTATTTATAAATAATTTTAAACTTACCTTCAATTTGATTTTGTAGTTGTCACAAGACAAATCCAGTTTATTCAAAACTATAAGTAATACTTAAGTGTCACTAAAGTTCATTATAGTAAACAATAAACCACAATTTTCTCTCAGTAATTTTAATTCACACTGTTTTGCTCAAATCCTTAAAACACTCGCGCGGGAATCACGTTTTTGCATTGTATAGGCACGAGCACTACCGGTGCGCATAACGCACAACTCGACTCCTGCGATTACGTTCCACGAATACAAAACAATGCGCGGCCGGCGGTATGCGGCATGAATTGAGTCATCCACAGTGTCCAGTGATAAGACTAATATATACTAGTGCTGACATCTATCGAAATTCATACAGTCTGAAATATTAAAAAATGTTGCTACTGTATGAAAGATGTCGCCTTATTAAAACGCTGATGGATTGCTACTACTATCCATAAGATGGCGCTAGCAATATAAATACACTCATAATTTTAAAGGAATAAAAATCAGGGTCAGGAAATCTTAAAAGATGAAAAATTATATGCAATTGTCATGTCTGTTATTAATATTTAGAAATTGTCACAAATTATAAAATAAAAATAAAAACTCCATAAATAAGTTCTTTTTTTTTAAATTTCATCAACCATTCGTTCATTCAACTTTTATGATTGCTTGTCTGTGGTTAATATCATTCTTTTTCTGTCAAAATGGCTGCCGTGCAAGAGGTGCGTGCTCGAATTTATAGCGACTATTTGTGGTTCTAACAAAATAATTTATACCAATTTTCATAAATTACATATACTCTTGGTGCTTTCAGGCGAGACGTGAACCAATTCAGGCCGTCCAGGTTTTCGGCCGCAAGGTAAGTGTCTTGAAGTCGCTTCCACGTGTTTGGTTAGTAATCGCATGATATTTCAAGTTTCTCTGCATAATAAATACCTTTCTCGATCTAAATATTGAAATACATGTTGAATTGAATTTATAATAATAACACTTCTTTAAATAAACCCGATACAGTTGCGTGGGTCGGTTATCTTCATATTTATACTGAATTTCTTGTCTACCTTGGCCGTTGTAACCTATAACAGATGAACGGTCGAAAAAAAACAAGCTGCTGTACCAGCAAAAACTTTGTTAAAGTTTTCTAAATCGGTCGAAATAAATCTATAGTTATAACAACAAATTAAAACTATAAATAACCTCAATCATTATAATTTACCGCCGCGAATACTGAAACATAACCTGTAAACTTATGTAGGAATTACAGTTTGATTATATTGTATTCAAATGTCTACGCTATCCAAACTTGTCTGGGCCCAGCAGTGCTGGTGAGACGATGGTTTTAAGGCTTGTGTTAGTAAGATTGTTATTGATAATCTTCATTTCACTAGTATAGGATGTCATAAAAATAAGATTATTTGTTTTTTATTATCTCCTAGTTATAATGGTAAAAAGTAGAGTGCATGCATTCCTTCCTTCTTGTTATGCCAATCCTAAATTTGGCTATATTTACAGGCAAATATTGATCAGATTTGATTATAATTTTGATAATTTCTTTTTATGTCAGAAAACAGCAACCGCAGTGGCATACTGCAAGCGTGGTCATGGTGTTCTCAGAGTGAATGGCCGCCCTCTGGACTTAGTGGAGCCCCGTCTGCTGCAGTACAAATTACAGGAACCCATCCTGTTGTTGGGCAAGGTAGTATTTTACACTTAGTATTTCTGAAAAGTAGTATATCATAAAAGATTTATGGACTATGTATAATACATTCTTTAGTAAATAACACTAGGTGTACACAATATATAATATAATATGACATTTTTGTCATGTTTCATTATTGGCTATATTAATTTGTCTGATGTAAAGTATATAACTCTCTAATCTCACATCTGTTCATCATTTTGCCTAATATACCTGGGTCATTGACCTTAAATTTGAGAGGATGAAGCAATATGTTTGATTTCTATTAACCAAATTATGAATTTAAAAAAAAACATTTGAAATTTTGATCAGTTTAACCTCTTAGATGCAGCAATAATTAATTATATAGAGAAAGATGTTGGTGAAATGCACATTGCAATATTGGGAATAAGGCTAATCTTTTACCGTCAAGGCTAGCAGGAGACAAAATTATAGCAACTGTACTGTCCAGTCCAACATCCCCTGATAACAGATAAAATTAACAAGTCCACTTGCTAAAGCACAGAATTTATTATTATTTGGATATTGCCACCTATGTGTGTATAAAAGCTGTAGGAGAAGATAACATTTTGACATTTCCGCCAGTAGCATATGCAGGGAAAAAATTAATCTTGCTCATGCTTAAAACGGGGACAGTGATAGATACAGGTGCAATGCGTCTGCGTCTTAATATTTGCTTCATTTTAACAATGAATAGTAGGCATACTACACATAAATTCTGTTGTAATATGGTAAAAAGTTGCTTTATTTATACAAAAATTAATAACCCTGCATGTTGATTGTTGACTAACACATTTTTAGTTTGCTCAGTTGTTCTTTGTTACCATTTGTAGCATGTTTTATTGTCTATGTACCTATCCCACTCATTAGACTTTGCACTTACTAATAGAAAATTTAGTGCCTGCCTGTACTACTTAACTATATCTTTATGATAGATTTATTTTATTAATTCAGTAGTGAATTTATTATTGTAAATGTTTGCTTAAGAAGAAGCTAACTGTGTTATTACTTTTTAACTAGCTAATGAAGAATAAATGAAAATGACAGTACTGATTGTTTTTAATAATAGATAATGCTAATAAATACACCTTTTTAAATTTATTTATATTTGTGTTTTTAGCCTAAAACAGATTTCCATTTCATATAATCTGGGCTCTGTTTTTTCATTGTCATTTTTATTGCATGAAATTGACATAAATTATATAACTATGTTCTTTCTTTTTTGTAACTCAATGTCAGTTATGATAATGAGTTGAATGGATCAGGGCTTTAGTTTTGAATGAATGATGTCTAGGATTGAAGCAATGAATATTATAATCTGTTGATGACCCTACTTAATTTATAAAGAGTTTTTATTAACATGATGAGTAAAACTTATTCCGAACCTGAGCATCCTAAGGATGTGATGTTAGCAATAATTCTGAATATAACTAAAACAAATGTTATAAAATCGTAGGTTAAGACAGACCTGTCTTTATGGTGTCCTTTTTATGTTTTCAGGAGAAGTTCTCTGGTGTTGACATCAGAGTGACAGTCAAGGGAGGTGGTCACGTAGCACAAGTGTATGCTATCAGACAAGCTATCTCGAAGGCACTTATTGCCTTTTATCAAAAATGTAAGCTTTTTTATTTTTCTTTAGTTCTATACTCAAGTTTGTATAAATCCATTGTCTCCATGACTTTTTTTAAGGGGTAATAGTTTGTAATTAATGGTAAAGTGTGAGTGTTACAATGCATTTTTTTAAATCTAAGTAAAAAATTATCATAGCTATTTCTTTAACTGAAAAGAAATGAAATTAACAATCGACTTACCAGAAACTGACATAAATTAGTGATATCTGCATATTGTCTGCAAAAGGTGCAGAACTCCTTTGTGGGGTTTAGTATACGCTTTTACAACATGATTCTTAAAAAAATTCTTGACCTACCAATGCATACATTTAAAAAATGTGCAAAAACGCAGCGAGGTTACTATACATTTGATGAATTCCTCAATGACAAGGTAGATTGTAAGCAGCCAGCCTTGCTCTCCAGCCAGTTACCAATACAATTTTATAAAGTCAAGCTAAAAACTTGTAAAGCTAAGCAGCCATAAAAATTGACAAGCACAAAATTATATATATTGTTGTTATTATGTATATAAAAAACAGTTCATTTAATTATTTTTAACCTTCTTTCCAAAGCTGGCTTTATACCATGTGTAAGTCAGTCATTTCAGGGAAGGTAGATTATTATGTGACATTTACCAAACGGCATGAGTTCTTGATACCTTGCTTGTTTGAAGTGTACACTACAAAACTTTTTTATACTATAGACCTAAAACATACTTACGACATACTGCGTGAGTCACAGTCCCAGTATTCTTGTCAAATCATAGTGTTTTCTATGATACTAAACCAAAACCATTACCTGATGAATTATATCTCGCCTTGGGTGTCTACAGTGATGTTATAAGTATGTTGGGAACGTTTGTTTGAGACAATAACTGGAGGCTACTTTCAAATAAGATCAAATAATTAGAGTTGGTCCAAATCTTAATTGTACAGCCTTGCTCTTAAATAATTTTCTCTCCTAATAGCTCACATATTTTAGGGTTCTAAAAAATTAGTTGCAGGTGAATTGGCATTTTGCCTATACAGCAAAACATTAAGCACCTGTCTCTTAAAGAATTATGGTGTTCTTGGTTTTTTTATAAGTGTTTCAATCTCTAAACCTTGGAATAAGATTTGTATGCAATCATAGTCCTTTCCAAGTATCAGAACAATAATGTTAAAGTAAAATGACATTTCTTACTGTGTCACTTTCTGTCACTAAAGATTTATATTCTCCTTTATGCTGGGGAAGTTATTATATACTAAGCTATAAAACAAAGTGGACAAGTTCTAATTTAAACTGACAGCTCGTTTTTTTATACTCAGAATCAACCATGATGTGTACGAATTTTATCCTAACTTAGTTTTTACATAAAATGACATTTTGGACTAGTTCTCAGACCAATAAGGTGTACCTACACTCATCAAGACCCCACATTTACGGAGAATACGTTGGGGCAGCTATAGTAATTGATTCTTAATTGGTTCTATTCAATTTTACAAACAGAATTTGTTGTATAGAAAATAATATGGAGTTGTTAAATTCTTTAAAGTCCTGCAAGCTTTGCATTTTAATATACAGCTGAACATATTAAGTTCTGACTGGAAATACTCCATTAAAATTAATTTTGAAATAATTGGCCTTCAAGTAACCAACAGAGTCCTAATCTATCTAAGTTCCTCTGTTACTGGTCCTACTGGTGTAGGGATGCATTAATTTGTGATGTAAACATAAGGACTATTTTATATGGAATGTATGTCACAAAAGGTACTAAAATAAATTAAGCCTAACCATATGCGTTGCTTTTACAGATGTAGACGAAGCGTCCAAGAAGGAAATCAAAGATATCCTCGTCCAATACGACAGGAGTTTGATGGTAGCTGATCCCAGGCGCTGCGAGCCCAAGAAGTTCGGCGGTCCAGGTGCCCGTGCCAGATACCAGAAATCTTATCGTTAATACAACGTGGTGGCGCACGCTCTGGTATTGCACTGGTTCTGTGCGGCGGGTGCAATATCATTGGGTGGTTTTAAAAATAAAAATTAAAAAAAATTAAAGTTTGCTCTTTAATTTATAATTGCCCACACTTTGCTCTTATTTTTACCGTTAATCTTTTAGATGAGAGATGCAATGAGATGATAGGATTGAGGTAAATAAAGATACACCTACATTTCTTTTTAAATTCAATATAGGGTTCCCATTTATTTTAATATTTTAGTAAACATACACTTGCCTATATCCATTTGTTATGATTTTTATCTAAATGGCGACCACAAATATAACCATCTTTGACCACATATATAGCAACTAGCATCAACATTATTTTTGTAAGTGGGCTAACTATTGAAATTTCAGGTATTTTCTGTTAGTCTTTACCACCGGTTGGGAAGGCAGATTCTTCCGAAAGAAGCCTGCAAGAAACTGCAGTGTCGGTTTACAATTTAACAATCATTTTTCTATCTTGTGAGATGAATGAGGAGCGGCTTGCTTCCAAGCTATCTTGTCATCAATAGTAAGTGAGCTCTCTACCAACTTATACCAGGCAAGATACCTAGCAGTTATGGCTAACTCGTATTTAAATACAAATCACCTTCGAACACCGGCAGTACATAAATATAATACTACCAGGTTTTCCGAACTACGTGCTCGAAGTTCGCAACTCTGTCGGTACCACGCTCGCTTGTGTTAGTAAGATTGTTATTGATAATCTTCATTTCACTAGTATAGGATGTCATAAAAATAAGATTATTTGTTTTTTATTATCTCCTAGTTATAATGGTAAAAAGTAGAGTGCATGCATTCCTTCCTTCTTGTTATGCCAATCCTAAATTTGGCTATATTTACAGGCAAATATTGATCAGATTTGATTATAATTTTGATAATTTCTTTTTATGTCAGAAAACAGCAACCGCAGTGGCATACTGCAAGCGTGGTCATGGTGTTCTCAGAGTGAATGGCCGCCCTCTGGACTTAGTGGAGCCCCGTCTGCTGCAGTACAAATTACAGGAACCCATCCTGTTGTTGGGCAAGGTAGTATTTTACACTTAGTATTTCTGAAAAGTAGTATATCATAAAAGATTTATGGACTATGTATAATACATTCTTTAGTAAATAACACTAGGTGTACACAATATATAATATAATATGACATTTTTGTCATGTTTCATTATTGGCTATATTAATTTGTCTGATGTAAAGTATATAACTCTCTAATCTCACATCTGTTCATCATTTTGCCTAATATACCTGGGTCATTGACCTTAAATTTGAGAGGATGAAGCAATATGTTTGATTTCTATTAACCAAATTATGAATTTAAAAAAAAACATTTGAAATTTTGATCAGTTTAACCTCTTAGATGCAGCAATAATTAATTATATAGAGAAAGATGTTGGTGAAATGCACATTGCAATATTGGGAATAAGGCTAATCTTTTACCGTCAAGGCTAGCAGGAGACAAAATTATAGCAACTGTACTGTCCAGTCCAACATCCCCTGATAACAGATAAAATTAACAAGTCCACTTGCTAAAGCACAGAATTTATTATTATTTGGATATTGCCACCTATGTGTGTATAAAAGCTGTAGGAGAAGATAACATTTTGACATTTCCGCCAGTAGCATATGCAGGGAAAAAATTAATCTTGCTCATGCTTAAAACGGGGACAGTGATAGATACAGGTGCAATGCGTCTGCGTCTTAATATTTGCTTCATTTTAACAATGAATAGTAGGCATACTACACATAAATTCTGTTGTAATATGGTAAAAAGTTGCTTTATTTATACAAAAATTAATAACCCTGCATGTTGATTGTTGACTAACACATTTTTAGTTTGCTCAGTTGTTCTTTGTTACCATTTGTAGCATGTTTTATTGTCTATGTACCTATCCCACTCATTAGACTTTGCACTTACTAATAGAAAATTTAGTGCCTGCCTGTACTACTTAACTATATCTTTATGATAGATTTATTTTATTAATTCAGTAGTGAATTTATTATTGTAAATGTTTGCTTAAGAAGAAGCTAACTGTGTTATTACTTTTTAACTAGCTAATGAAGAATAAATGAAAATGACAGTACTGATTGTTTTTAATAATAGATAATGCTAATAAATACACCTTTTTAAATTTATTTATATTTGTGTTTTTAGCCTAAAACAGATTTCCATTTCATATAATCTGGGCTCTGTTTTTTCATTGTCATTTTTATTGCATGAAATTGACATAAATTATATAACTATGTTCTTTCTTTTTTGTAACTCAATGTCAGTTATGATAATGAGTTGAATGGATCAGGGCTTTAGTTTTGAATGAATGATGTCTAGGATTGAAGCAATGAATATTATAATCTGTTGATGACCCTACTTAATTTATAAAGAGTTTTTATTAACATGATGAGTAAAACTTATTCCGAACCTGAGCATCCTAAGGATGTGATGTTAGCAATAATTCTGAATATAACTAAAACAAATGTTATAAAATCGTAGGTTAAGACAGACCTGTCTTTATGGTGTCCTTTTTATGTTTTCAGGAGAAGTTCTCTGGTGTTGACATCAGAGTGACAGTCAAGGGAGGTGGTCACGTAGCACAAGTGTATGCTATCAGACAAGCTATCTCGAAGGCACTTATTGCCTTTTATCAAAAATGTAAGCTTTTTTATTTTTCTTTAGTTCTATACTCAAGTTTGTATAAATCCATTGTCTCCATGACTTTTTTTAAGGGGTAATAGTTTGTAATTAATGGTAAAGTGTGAGTGTTACAATGCATTTTTTTAAATCTAAGTAAAAAATTATCATAGCTATTTCTTTAACTGAAAAGAAATGAAATTAACAATCGACTTACCAGAAACTGACATAAATTAGTGATATCTGCATATTGTCTGCAAAAGGTGCAGAACTCCTTTGTGGGGTTTAGTATACGCTTTTACAACATGATTCTTAAAAAAATTCTTGACCTACCAATGCATACATTTAAAAAATGTGCAAAAACGCAGCGAGGTTACTATACATTTGATGAATTCCTCAATGACAAGGTAGATTGTAAGCAGCCAGCCTTGCTCTCCAGCCAGTTACCAATACAATTTTATAAAGTCAAGCTAAAAACTTGTAAAGCTAAGCAGCCATAAAAATTGACAAGCACAAAATTATATATATTGTTGTTATTATGTATATAAAAAACAGTTCATTTAATTATTTTTAACCTTCTTTCCAAAGCTGGCTTTATACCATGTGTAAGTCAGTCATTTCAGGGAAGGTAGATTATTATGTGACATTTACCAAACGGCATGAGTTCTTGATACCTTGCTTGTTTGAAGTGTACACTACAAAACTTTTTTATACTATAGACCTAAAACATACTTACGACATACTGCGTGAGTCACAGTCCCAGTATTCTTGTCAAATCATAGTGTTTTCTATGATACTAAACCAAAACCATTACCTGATGAATTATATCTCGCCTTGGGTGTCTACAGTGATGTTATAAGTATGTTGGGAACGTTTGTTTGAGACAATAACTGGAGGCTACTTTCAAATAAGATCAAATAATTAGAGTTGGTCCAAATCTTAATTGTACAGCCTTGCTCTTAAATAATTTTCTCTCCTAATAGCTCACATATTTTAGGGTTCTAAAAAATTAGTTGCAGGTGAATTGGCATTTTGCCTATACAGCAAAACATTAAGCACCTGTCTCTTAAAGAATTATGGTGTTCTTGGTTTTTTTATAAGTGTTTCAATCTCTAAACCTTGGAATAAGATTTGTATGCAATCATAGTCCTTTCCAAGTATCAGAACAATAATGTTAAAGTAAAATGACATTTCTTACTGTGTCACTTTCTGTCACTAAAGATTTATATTCTCCTTTATGCTGGGGAAGTTATTATATACTAAGCTATAAAACAAAGTGGACAAGTTCTAATTTAAACTGACAGCTCGTTTTTTTATACTCAGAATCAACCATGATGTGTACGAATTTTATCCTAACTTAGTTTTTACATAAAATGACATTTTGGACTAGTTCTCAGACCAATAAGGTGTACCTACACTCATCAAGACCCCACATTTACGGAGAATACGTTGGGGCAGCTATAGTAATTGATTCTTAATTGGTTCTATTCAATTTTACAAACAGAATTTGTTGTATAGAAAATAATATGGAGTTGTTAAATTCTTTAAAGTCCTGCAAGCTTTGCATTTTAATATACAGCTGAACATATTAAGTTCTGACTGGAAATACTCCATTAAAATTAATTTTGAAATAATTGGCCTTCAAGTAACCAACAGAGTCCTAATCTATCTAAGTTCCTCTGTTACTGGTCCTACTGGTGTAGGGATGCATTAATTTGTGATGTAAACATAAGGACTATTTTATATGGAATGTATGTCACAAAAGGTACTAAAATAAATTAAGCCTAACCATATGCGTTGCTTTTACAGATGTAGACGAAGCGTCCAAGAAGGAAATCAAAGATATCCTCGTCCAATACGACAGGAGTTTGATGGTAGCTGATCCCAGGCGCTGCGAGCCCAAGAAGTTCGGCGGTCCAGGTGCCCGTGCCAGATACCAGAAATCTTATCGTTAATACAACGTGGTGGCGCACGCTCTGGTATTGCACTGGTTCTGTGCGGCGGGTGCAATATCATTGGGTGGTTTTAAAAATAAAAATTAAAAAAAATTAAAGTTTGCTCTTTAATTTATAATTGCCCACACTTTGCTCTTATTTTTACCGTTAATCTTTTAGATGAGAGATGCAATGAGATGATAGGATTGAGGTAAATAAAGATACACCTACATTTCTTTTTAAATTCAATATAGGGTTCCCATTTATTTTAATATTTTAGTAAACATACACTTGCCTATATCCATTTGTTATGATTTTTATCTAAATGGCGACCACAAATATAACCATCTTTGACCACATATATAGCAACTAGCATCAACATTATTTTTGTAAGTGGGCTAACTATTGAAATTTCAGGTATTTTCTGTTAGTCTTTACCACCGGTTGGGAAGGCAGATTCTTCCGAAAGAAGCCTGCAAGAAACTGCAGTGTCGGTTTACAATTTAACAATCATTTTTCTATCTTGTGAGATGAATGAGGAGCGGCTTGCTTCCAAGCTATCTTGTCATCAATAGTAAGTGAGCTCTCTACCAACTTATACCAGGCAAGATACCTAGCAGTTATGGCTAACTCGTATTTAAATACAAATCACCTTCGAACACCGGCAGTACATAAATATAATACTACCAGGTTTTCCGAACTACGTGCTCGAAGTTCGCAACTCTGTCGGTACCACTGGTTCTTTAATCTCAATTTTGATTCGATCACGCAAAGTAATTCTCGAGCTCCGTCATTCTCTGCCCATAGTTTCTTGTTATCACTGGCAACATGCACAAAGACTGGTCTTTTTTTTTGGAATTGTGTTCAGGAATTGAGGTTTATGGACAACATCAAGAACTTTTCAGAACGCTACGCACTGCTGTCAAAGACTATCAAAAGAGGGTGAGGAAGGACAAATTGAAATCAAATACATATTTTAGTTATAATACAATAATGATTTAATTTTCACAGGGAAATTATGTAGTCTTTCTGATTTTCGTCATTACACTCAAAAATAATATACTTAAATAAAAATTAAATGCACTTTTATATAAATCCAATTATTATCTGCCATTTTATATGTAATCAACTTGGTAATTTTATACAATTTTCAAAATTATTGATCTATCTACACAATATTAATTGTTAATTTGACATGAATTATTTTCATTTAATTTTAGATTAAGTTCAACACAGATTCATTAGTCCCGTTACAAAAAAAAACAAACAGTCTTGCTGAAACTCGAAAACGGCTCGACTAATTTTGACCGACAAGTTCAAAAATAATAAAAATAAACTAAATTGAGAATTTTGCGTGGTGATTGCCACTTCGGAGTTCGGATTAATATGAATAGATGGCGTTCGAAGCATAGTTTTATTTGATAGTCAAATGTGTCGTCTAAATTCCCCAAAATGCTTTCCTGTGACTCAATTACGATTCAAGAATATTGGAAAAATATTTTATTGTAATAAAATATTTTTGCAGGACCGTGCGCAGGAGCTTATCGTATGGATTTCGTTGGACATGATTGCTAATGTTGTTTGTGCTAGTGTAGACGCATTATATTATAACTCGATCTTGGAAACACGTTAATTTGTTAATATTTAATAACTTATCGTTAGTACGTTAATGTCTTTCATCATAAACTAATTAATAATTATTAATAACAACAGTATTATTTTATAACCGAATCATCATAATTAAGCCTAATTAATAACAGATCTCTTTAGAGATTATAGGTAAAAGGAGATGTTTCAAAACGGGCTACATTCACATTTTGTAGGAGAACATTTTCTTTTAAAATTTAGGTCTATTTATATATCGCGGGGAAAATAGCATTAATTAAGTTTCATACTTTATTAATTATTGGTTCATTGGATAAAGCTACAAGAGTTTGTCAAACATCATTTATCGCAATATTCTGCCATGATAGATTGTTGTAAAGCGTGATTTCTTGTTGTGTACCAACAAACAGCCCGATTTATATATAGTTATAGAAAATTAGTTGATAAGTATAGTTGGTTTTCTTGGCTTTTGCATATTTAAACATCTCCTTCGTCAAATTTAGGGCATATAATATTATTTCAAGATATACAATCGAACTAACCTAGCATAGCCTTTTTATAGCTCTTTATTAACTAAACTCTGACACAAGATCTAAATAAACAAAGGCCAACGAAAAGGGATAATTAATGAAAACAAATTTTGACGTTATTTGCTTGACGACATGACACACATGATTTATAAGCCGATTTTGTTCCATCTCATTATTCATACGCCCATATATTGTGCGAAAGAGATACCATGTCATCGTTTGCCTTTTATAAAATATCGTGACTTATACTAACTATCCGTCTGTCTCATGTAAATATCGTCAGTTTATTTATTTAAGGTTTATACTAATTCCATAACTCCATTAATTATCTTTTTTCGCTGGCCTTGGTTTATTTATAATGACTAATTATAGCAGGATTCTATGTCACAAAATGCTGCCTTATTTGAATTTTATTTGCAGAGCTGCCATAGGTGAAGGAAATAGGTCCTGGAAAAAAGTAATCAATAAAGCTAAGCACACATTATTTATTATTCTTCTCTTCAGGCACATCTTCGAACTTTGCACCCATTCTTTTGAGGGCGATCACCGCCGCTACAGCTTTGGCCCAGCGTTTTTTGATGACGTATCTCTTCAGCTTGGCTTTGGTAACGTGCAGTTCAGTGCAAAGGGCTGATTGGATCAACCATCGATGCGTCAAAGTATCTGCAGCTGGTAGGCGATCTCTAAAAGTGGGGGCAGAAGGAAAAATCTATTTGAATATGAAGAGTTTTCGATGTAAAAAAATATGATTATCTTCTCGGAATTAGGTAAAAACATCTAGTAGCTCGTAATAGACGTTATGCATGACCGAAATTTTATAAAAAAAATGGCAGTCAGTAGGTACCTAAGCTAAAGTCCATACCTACTTCCTAGTTCCTACTAATATTATAAATGCGAAAGTTTGTATGGATGGATGTTTGTTACCCTTTCGCGAAAAAACTACCTACTGAACCAATTTGAATGAATTTTGGAATGGAGATAGATTAGGTATATCCTGGATTAACACATAAGTATTGCTTTTTATCCCTAGAAAATGTACGGTTCCTGCAGGATTCATGAAAAATCAAAAAGCAGCGTACAGCATACTGTTTCCCAGTATTGTTACTCTTGGAACTACAAAGTGCAATTATACCCAAATAAACTTTTATTTCACATCAAATCACCAGGTTTTATTTCGAAGCGAATTATTTATCTTAAAATAGAGTTTTAAATAAAACAACCAATTCTATTAAGCCTTATATTATAACAACGTACACATTATAACAATAAATTATTAATAAAATCAATACAATTATACTTAAGTACGTACAAGGAACAAATTCATATTACGCCGGGATAACTATAATAATATTTATAATTAAAAGATAAAGTATGTACATAAAACAAAATTATACTCTATTGTCAATGTTATTTCGTTTAGAGTTGACTCAACGGCACATGATTAAGTGTGTAGGGCATATTGATATAAGTCATACTTCTCTGTCTTAGTGTAAACTTAAAGACACCTGGGGTAACAATAGACCTTGCTAGTCACTAACATTTCGCATGCGAAAATAGTGACGTTGAAACCGGACCGCGAAATGTCAATCGAGTATGACACGGTGTCACAATTAACTCACAAATCGCATTTCGCTTTTATTTATGGTGCATTTATCATACATACATATTTTATTTTACCAAATTAAGGTTTTACTGGCAAGGCCAAAAGCAGTGCTATACTTGTCACAATCTTTACGGTAGAAAAGGATTGCACTATTCTTACACCATTATTACACCTGTCAACAAGCTTAGTTCAAAGATTTATGTAAAATTTAATTAAAACCAACTGCCATCTTATAGCTTTACAACAATTATTAAAGATAAATTTTGAGATCAAAGATAGACCTAGTGAAAGGTCTGTCATCTTTATACAAAACACATGATTTGACAGCGGTTGAACACTTATCGCAAATGTATAGAGATGACAGCTCGGCACCTGTTTAAAACCTGTCAGATATGTTAAACAATTCCAGTTATGTTCTTTGATGCACGCCGTTATATACTCCTTACAAACACTTTCGGCATGTCCCGTAGTTTCAATTCGATATATTATGTCTCAGTCTTGTCTGCAACCGAATTCCATACAGAGCTTAGAGTATGAAGACTAGATTCGTATAAAATTGTCATTTAACTGTCATTGCTTAGAAAATCTTAACGAATTAATAAATCTCATGACCAACTTTGGTAACCTACAATTTATTCAGAAAGACTAGCCAAGTATGCATGGTCTGCAGTAAGAATAAGATTTTCGCAGTTTAGGTAAGTCCTCGTGTTTATGATGCAAATTGTCTAATAATACCCTTTGTCAAAGATATGCAAACTCGCTTTGGAATATCGAAACACTAAAGTAAAATCGACCTATTTTTCATTTCACTATCGTTCCACACTCATGACGAGTGCTAAAACTAGACCTAATTGCTCTGGTCCATTTTACGGTGTTGCTAAAAAAAGTGACGTATTAGAATAAATAATGTTTGGATTGATTAATTAATACATATATTGAGTTTCGAATTTTAAAGAATTTCATCGTAGTTTCTTTTAACTGTTGAGTATTTAGAGCCAGTACCGTATCTGACTAGCGTGTCCGGTGAAACATTCTATAAATGCCCATATATTGGGTTTTCGAATTTTAAAGTCTTTCATCGTAGTTTCTCTTGACTGTTGAGTATTTAGAGCTGGTACCGTATCTAGGTAGCGTGTCCGGAGGAACATTCTATAAATGCCCATATAGTGGGATTTCGAATTTTAAAATCTTTCATCGTAGTTTCTCTTGAGTGTTGAGTATTTAGAGCTGGTACCGTATCTGGATAGCGTGTCCGGTGAAACATTCTATAAATGCCCCTTAATAAACTGTTCTTATCTTGTCCAGCTTTTTTTTATAGTAGGTACTAATTAACTGACCAAGCAGATGGCTCATTGTTTGTGGAGTACCATCGCTTGTAAACGGAGAAACACTTCTCAGGTCAAGCATTTAAAGTGCCGCCATCAACATGAGGCGTCACGTTGGTGTTGAGCCTCATGTGCCTGTTATTACACTAGCAACCACGCCGATCCGACTGGAACACAGCAGCGCTGCCTGGCGGCATGGTGGTAGTACCGCATTCCCTAGACGAGCTCTGTCACGAGAAGTTCTACTACTATTTTATCACAGTCAGTTATTTCTGTGCTGTTTTCTGGGCGCGACTGGCATCGTCTTACGGCACTGTTTTAGGCTCGCAGTTTACTCTACAAGCCTTGTGTCTTAAGACTTCCCTAGTTCTTTACACTAAAAAAAATACGTTTGAAGCTAATCTTTCTGAACAACACGTCATGGCACAATTAATATTCATGTCTAAAAATCTTTAATAATCATTTAGCATTCGTAAGCTTTGTTGTCCCATTTTTCTTTTGCACCTTTTCATCTGAGGATTGCCTCTTAAAGAAAGCGTGTATACTCGACATGGAATTTTGCGCAAGTTGGTTGGATTGCGACCACTCTAACGATATGGACTGATGCCTTCCGCTATTAGAAGTGCCTCCAGCGGTTCTTTCCCCTTCACCTTCGTCGCTTTCCCCCCATTTTTCGAGAAGATGTAACAGCAAGTCCTTTGTTCGATGCGCGTTGTTTTCGTCGTCCCTTTTGTACGGTACCTGTTTTCCATTCTCAAAGCCATTAACTAATTTGTCTATTCTCCCGCGCCTTTTGTCGAATTCGACGAAGAATGTGTTTCGTTTCTCGATAGGCTGGTCTGGCACATCTCTACTTGTGGTAGTCACTCTTTTTGATCTCGCTGATTTCACCCAGGGCATTTTACTTGTCATAGGCTTCTGCTGTTCTTTTTCAGTGAGAAAAGCTGAACTTACTCTGTTGGTTGATTTTGATTGAAATATCTTCTTCTCAATATTAGTAGAGTTACCGTTAGTAATCGTTTTTGTGATCGTCGAGTTCGTTTCTCTTTTGAAACCGTTCGTTAACTTTTTGTCTTCCGTAACAAACGATTTGTTTTCCGTAACGTTTTTGTCTTTTTCTTTCATACTATTATTATTCGTTAAGTCTGTGTTCATTGTTGATAGCATAAATAGATGATCCGATAGCTTTTTTATTTCTTCGGCGAGGTTCTTTCTAACGAATATGTCTTGTTTCTTATGTAAGAAGCAACTGCTGTCTGACGCTCTCCTTTCTACTGGATTGTACCTTGTTGTGTGTGTTGGATCTCGCAAAGGCGGTGGTTCTAAATCATCTTCGCCGAAGACTATATCAGGTGAGCTGCTGAGTGAACTTCTTGGTGATGGAGAACAACCACCAATGGATGATCTCTCACAGTTTCCGTTAGCTAGAGAAAGAATTTCATGCGCTTGGATATCAAAGACGTAAGGAGAATTGGGATGCTCGCTCCAGCGCTCGACGAAGTTCCTTAGGTTGTCTTTCGCGACGTCGAGCTCGTGTTTTGGTGAGAGCTGCGGTAGCTTTGTGGGCTTGTCTTGCTTTGCGGGGGGTCGTTTGATCAGCCACTGATGACGTAAGCACTCCGTAGCACTCGGCCGTGACCTGCGACAAAGACCCTTGTTACTATCACCCCAACACCTCATTGTGTGTAGTTTGAAGGTAAATGGAAAGTATAATAGTACAAATAGCAGCAGTGTGAGTTCTAAAAGCTGGGAAATGATAAGTTTAGATTGTGCTTTCATAGCTTTAAACTGGATCAATATTTGATTCAAGCAAATTAAAATTTATTTTCTAATTCATTTAAAAAAAATCCTTGCTCGTTCGACTAAATTCAAAAGCAGACATTAGATTTGTCAAATCACAAAAATAATCACTGCATTAAAATATGAAAATGACAAACAAATGGGGTATAAATCGATTATGAAGGTTATATCACAAGATAACTATTATTTGACCGAAAGGATTTCGTAAAGTTACATTACTAAAACTATTTAGGTAGGCAAATTATTAGGAGTACGTCTAAAATCACTACTAAATTAAGCATTATAAAATAAAGATAAAGTGCAATTATGTTGTACACAAATAAAATAATTTAAATGGCCTTAAAAGTAGCGTCTCTCACTAACGAAGAGAGGAAAAGGATCGACATATCTTTGTCTTTGAGTTTAACATTAGCGTACAACTATTTGGCACTTCTTCTTCTTCTTTTGATTTGGCACTTAAGCACAACAATTCTAGTAACGAAAAGTTAGCACATACTATTAAATAAGATTGTTATTGGATGACTGTTTGATGATAAATGATTTATTAGTGAAAATATGTAGTGTTGGATGAAAGTAACAAAGGGTCTTTATCGGCAGGCTGCAGACTTTTATGCAGTTTTTGGCAAACAACAAAAAAATTCTTTTGAGATGTAATTTAAAGAAAAATCCTGAATACTTTAATTATTGGAATCGCAAAATTTCTAATATAAACCTAATGCAAAAATAATCGCAGATATCAATTATTTTACTTTCAATTACTTAGGTTTATTTGATAAGGATAATCACGTTATGTTCATTTAAAAGGCAACTACGGCTAAATATGTAGATATTTCTAAAGCCAAACAGACGAACATCGGTATTCACAAATATTACCATGTAGTGCATATAATCGTACCAAGTAGCCGATATATCTGTGTTACGTAGATTGTTCATAAATGTGGTACCCCAATGGCACCTATGCTGTGCGTTAGGAAACACTGTGCGAAACCATGGTAATGTTTTTGAATATAGTTATGTACAAAACCCAAGATATACAGTATTGTATAAACGTGTAATTTGGTTAAACGAAAGGTCAGTTTATTTTATCGTAAGTGAGTCGATTGCAAATATGTGGTTATGTTACATTTATTGCAATTGATGTTTTTGGGGGAATTGACATTGCAACCGATTCTACGAGATTCACAAACCATATTTGTAAAAAAAATAGAAAACACAACCAAATTTTATTTAAAGTACTTCAGGATGTCTATGTTTAATCTGTTGTATATTTATTTAACATTTTGAAAATTTGTCCCTACAGATGAATATTGCGCATGTACTGGACAGAGCAAAGGATCTCGATAAGTGCGGAAAATAAGCTCCATCTACGTGACTATATTATTTAATGTTTCTAATTGTATGTGGCTAGTATAGCTCAAAGGATGTTTTTAATATTGTTCAATCCTATGTTTCCAAAGCTTAGATAGATAATACACAAAAAGTTTTCATCCGCTTTACAAAGAGTTTAACATTTTTAAATACGTTTATCCGCAGCAACTTTTGTGCGACTCAATTCATTTAAAACATGCCATCTGGGCAAGGTCTTTTATGGATTGTACTCGTATGTCTTGGGTTTTTGGTTTCAACTTACTCTTTGTCTTTCACGAGGAGTTTTCTGATAAAGTCCTTGGCGTCCTCGGATATCTCGTTAAAGGCCTCGTCATCGAAGTCATATTTGGCTATAGTGACGTTGGCCATTGTCTCTATATCTGTTTCGCCCATGAATGGTGAGAGTCCCGATAACCTGGAACAAAGATTAGTTAAATAATAATCAATAATGTTAGTGCTAATAACCAGATCTATAGGTTAGACTCTCGGTGACTGGACTGTGGTTAGACTCTAATGCTCTCTGAGGCACGGTGGTGGGCAACGGAAATTTCCAAACTCTGGGCTTCTTTAAGAAGAATTTCTGGTTAGCATCTTTATTAGATACGATACATATTTGAAACAAAAACCTTAATGAAAAGAGTGTTATTTGTAATAGTGATTTTTCTCAGTACGGTATAGCTGGTCGGGAATTAGTGCCTCGAGTGAGAACGAGATAGTGCTAGTAGTTGCTTAAACCGCGGTCTCACTGTACTCCTATAAATTTGATATAACTTTATGATTTTTTTAAGTCGAACTAGTTTTGAGTCGAACATATGTTGAGTGGCGCTTCGTAATGGCCATGTGACGTGTAAATTAACTACAATACTCGTATTGTACTTTTTGTAAGTTCAAGTAGAAAGGAATGTACTACTTATTCGACTTTATAGAGTCATTTATTTAAAAACTTAAGTAAATGACAGGATTAACATTAAAAACGGTTCTCATTACGGAGATACAGTGAAGCATATACTGGTAAAAATGCAGTCAAAAAAGGAATATCTACTCACAACACGTAACATATAACGCCGATAGACCACATGTCTGTCCCGTAACCGATTTGGTCAAAGTTGACTACTTCCGGTGCGACAAACTCTGGGGTTCCAAACAACACTTGCAACTTCTTTTCCGGGTCGTAGAAACGCGCTAGGCCGAAATCGATGATCTTTATTCGATTTCCAGCTTTGGTGAGGCAGAGGATGTTTTCAGGCTGTAACAAATTAAAAATAAATAGGTATAAAAGATTCATTATTATCAACAAACGACCACCCTGCAGGCCACGGGTCTCCTTCAAGAAGGCTATAGTCCACCATGATGTTGGCCAACTACGGATTAATGAACTTCACATGGCTTTGGGAATAGTATGGACAGCTTTGCAGGTTTCCACACAATGTTTCCTTTACCGTTTAAGCTTTAAAAATTATTATTAAATTGCTTAAACATACATAACTGATGAAAGTTGGGGATGCGGGGGATGTTGGGGATGCTGGGGCTAGAATTCGATCCCTAAACCCAGATTTTTCCGTCTTTCTCTCTACAGCAGACCTTCCCACAACCAGCAATCATTCGAACGTTGAAATCCGGTTGCAATAGCTCAAAGCTGTCGATTGCACTGGTCTCGTATCTATTGAATATATATTAATATCTCATAGCTGGAGTTTGTTTCGTCCAACCGCCATGAAGCAGCGCTGTTGTGGGTCCTAGCGCTACCTACATGCCGCTCTCCTATGAATAAATTGAAGGGTAGCTCAAAATATTAGGCCGTTGATTTAAAGGAATTTTTTGTCGTTAATTTCGACAACTATTAGGTAAATGCTAAATTAGGTTTCACAACCATAGTAAATCGCTTATTAATCCATCACTAGCGGATACCGAATAAAAATGAAGCACATCGTTGACTCCTTCACCTCGACAAACACCATCTTGGTTCCGTTCCAAGTCGTAAATCAGAATGGCGGAAAAGATCGCGCACGAGTTTTATGATTGTCTACCGTCACATTATTGTTTATTCGTTGCGAACTGTTTTATTCCAGTCGTTTGTAAATTTTTAATAGGTACACGTTAGTGTGTGTTCACATACAACTGGCACGAATATTTTGGCTTGTACGGTGCGGTAGTTTGTGATTTGTAGGGTAAGTGGGTAAATACCGTAGCATATTCATTTAACCCCTGAACACAGTCTTCGCTGGCGATGACGACGTCCCCAATTTTACTACCGTTCCTCGGACGTGGTATTCATCTACATCACTGCTGAATTCACTTGAAAGCTTCTGCACAGCGAGACGCTGTAGATGTAGGAATAGATCTTCCTCCGATCTTACGTTAGCTAGTCGAGATTGGGATAGTTCAGATAAATCTCAGACAAATTAGTTAGTCTTGTACAGAAACTCGTGCATCTATAAGATGCTTTAAAATAATAAATAAAAAAAGTTAAATTCATTTATTTTGCGTAGGCTTACTCTACAGACTCTTTCCACGTCGCGCATCTGTCTGTAGTGACTCTATCGCCCGTTCGAAAGGCAGATTATATAGAGAAAAAGGCTGGTAAGAAACTCAACTTACTTTGACAATATATATTTATATAATCCTGTGAGAGATGAAAACAGAACTAGCTGCTTCCAAACAACCTTGTTGTTAAGATAAAATTCATCAATCGTCGCTGTAATAATATATGTGTTAACACATTGTTGAAACTTATGTAATAATTTCCTTAGACTCCATATTATAGGAGCAAATAGATAAAATCCCATACATGGTTCCTATACCTGTGTAGTCACGAGAGGTGTGGTTTTAAGTCGAGCATAATCAAACAATCCTCGTCCTTAGATTCCACGCAGAATTCCGGAATTTTAATTTTAAGTTTAAACTTTTCCCCAGCGCTTTCCCATCGGAGCTGCAGGAGTGTACTTTGCTCAGGTTGAGTTTGAAACTTTTGAGTTTGTACACTTCATTTTCATAGCTCAGAAAAGATTCAGTCTGGTTCAGGAGTTCAGCTATGCCAAGTAATTTTTTTTTGCGATCAGCATATGTGCTCAGTATGTTTACGAGGGATTTAAAAAGTCGTCCGTCAGTTACACTGTATAATAGTCCTTATCCTGATAGGAATCGAATAGAGCTACTACGCTCATCTCATTCCTTGCTTAGATTTGGTGGAAAAGGTCACATATTTTCATAGATTGGCTACGCGTCTACTGCGGTGCTACTGCACACACCTCGAGTGAAAACCCTGCCTTACACAAATGAATTTTTTATTTCAAACTTGCGAACACCCACTCGTAATGAATTTAGAAAATTAAATCGAAACTTTTACATCGTCAGCCACTCTGCGCTTTTGAAAATGGTTATTTATTGCTATTAGTACATGCTGATTTTATTCTGCTACGTAATTCATATTCCTGATCTTTAAATATTTATAAGAGTATCCACGAGTAAATATAGCTTAGACTTACTAATCACATCAAACGATGTACGTACACTGCTTTTTGTACCCTTCCTCTACGATTTTGGGATGTGGCGTGTTAATATTTTTCCGAAATCCTGATGTTTTGAGTCTTCTCTTTCTACCTATACCTTAAGTAATCCCGTCACTAAAATAACCGATTGTCTACCGATTTAAATGGGCGAAAGGTGTTATCCAGGCCAACCAGAGATGTAGGGATCATGGCAAAGCTTTAGTAGTAGAGAAAAACACCAGAAGGAGGAAATGAGGAACTAAGTTAAGAGATTTATGTCCGACTAAATTATGAGCTTGAGAACTTTTTGAATTGAATGTTTCGTGTTATTCGACTACATTTACCTTCATATCGAGGTGCAATATGTTCTGCCGGTGCACGAACTCTATGCCCTCGCATATCTGTCGCATGAACACAGTGCATGCTCTTTCTGTTAGCACGAAGTCCTCGTCGATAACTCTCTCGAACAACTCGCCACCTGTGATCCTGAAAATTAAGGAATTACTGTTGTTAGTTAATTTAATAAATTACGTGACACCTTACAATTTTAATGAAATAAACTTGTAGTTAATTGTTATATAAATAATAGAATTTTGTCAAAATATAAACTGACTCTTTTGTAAGTAATGCAATCAATCATATGATGGAATAAACAAAAAAAAACGCATCGATTTAGCCTCAACAGCCTAGTCCACGGCTGGAATAAAGGCCTCTTCCAACGGGAGGGATTGCACGTAATCTCCACGTTGGGGAGACGGGTTGGTGATCGCAGTATATTGTAGTAGTACCACTGAGGACGCTTAAAAATTAGGAATTGGGAACCTTCACCTTGTTTTTATTATACGACTAGTCTAAAAAGGACTTCGATGAGGGTGCCATGTAAGACTTTCTCGATTCCACCATAACTTGTAAATGCCTAAACGTTGTTTGTGAAGTGTATGATGCGGGGTGCACGATGTATATATAAACTCAGTCACAAATTATTCCACATAATACAAGACTCACTTTCCAAAGCGTCATTTTGAGGCGAGTTGGTGTTGAGCCGATATGGGGCTTTGTGCGGTGTGCCCCATATCGGCATGGTTAATTTTTTTTTTTTAATATTTTTATTTTTTTAATATTTTTATTTTTTGAATTACGTTGTTTTTGGTTCATAAAAAAAGGTTTTAAAGCATGTAGGTACTAGGTTTGAAGAAAAAATTTGCATATTCTTTGCAAATAACGTCATTTTGATTGTTTGCCAAAACTCTGTATTGATGAGAGACGTGGAAAAAAAGTAAGTGTATGGATGGATTGATCTAGTTGGCATCGAAATAAATAGTTGCCGATGGTTCGACTTGGCATCGGGTTTGATTCAAGGTTGATGTCAAAATACTCTTAAACATAAACAACAGGCCAGTGTGTACATGTAATAAAAATGCTTTCATAAGACTGGCGAAGCGACGACAAAATAAAATAAAAATTTTGTTTGCACAAGCTTCTTTTTTCGTACAACTAATATTTAGAAGATCTCATCTAAATCGCAAAATCCTTTTAGGAAAATCGTAACGTTGTAAAATTATATCGATTTAACGATATAAAGTGCTAATACAGTATCGTAAAAGATATCTAAGAGTCATTTCTCAGGTTATACCTATGATGAACTTGGTTGAGCCAATAGCTCATCGGTCTAAGCTCACCCATTGTAACTTGCTACTCATAGATGTTGGAAACTCTGGTCGGATCTTCTAATTTCTGATTTGATAACATAGAGAGATCGATCAGAGCATATAACATACATTAAAACTTATATGTTTATATCTCATTCTCAGCCAGTAACATATATATTAAATATAGTAGGCTAATTATACATAGTAGGTGTGCCCTTGTGGAGAAGGTAAATCAGAATACAGTTACCACCACACCTCCCCTTTCCGCGGGTTCTGTACGAGGCGACTAAGATACTACGGAGACTACTGCAGTGACAAGGGGAGAATGGGAGTCCTCTGTGGAACTACTACCATTTAAACTACTATCAACCAGCCTGCCCAGCCTGGTGATTATGGGCAAACCCTTCCGTTATTGGAAGAAGCCTTTTGATAATGAGGTATATGGTATACCGTATACCTACCCAAAAAAAAAACGCTTAGTTTCATTGCATGCGGTTTTCTTACCTGAAACGAACTTTAAATACCTAACTGTACGGTATGTCCTCGGAGCGAGCCACCCCAAATACCAATAAATACCCGGAACTTCATAAGAAATGTGTAGGTGGGTAGGTATTTTCAAACCATAAACAAATTACAGTTTATTTCGGTTAAAACCCACAATTTATTTTGAATGTTTACTGTTTCGAGTGAGTGAATGAATTTACGTCATCAGCTGAAGTTTGAGTTGGCTCATTTACGTCACGCTCGACGTTCAGTCGGAGCTTGCAATTTTCTGGTAAAATACTGGTTAACTAAATTTATATTATAAATGTGAAAATGTGTTTGTTTGTTTGTTGCGTATTCGGTTCAATCACCAGATCTTGACGAATAGGAACAGAGATAGCTTGCGTCGTAAATGAACAAAATATGTGTGGTGTCCCGCGAAACTCAATAATAATAATTATAAATATACTACGACAATACACACATCGTCATCTAGCCCCAAAGTAAGCGTAACTTGTGTAATGGGTACTAAGATGACTGACGAATATTTTTATGAATTATATACACAAATACTTAGAATATACATATAAACACCCAGACACTGAAAAACATTCATGCTCATCACACAAGCATTTTCCAGTTGTGGGAATCGAACCCACGGCTTTGGACTCAGAAAGCAGGGTCGCTGCAAACTGCGCCAGTCGGCCGTCAAATCAATGGTATGGTTATGAATTAAAAAAAATGTTGTATTGCATTTATTACGATTTTCGCAGAGTTGCACAATTCTGGAGAAGGACGTTTTAATAAATAGCTCCCAAACACTTGTTTTGTTTGGGAGACAGTTTTGTTATTTATTTATTTATTTATTACACAAACTACTAAAATTATAAATCTTCGCATCCTGAAACTCACATGAGTTTATTTGGACGCTGCACATTCCTCTAAAATCTCATAAGTTTATAAGTTTATCATATATTAACCATTAAATAGCAATACAGTATGTTGTAACTGAGTAAGTCAGTAAAACAATTGCGTCTTATGTCGTTAACTAGGTTGATAATACATGGGCAGTGTTAAACGCGAGAAAAACCACGGGCACTTCTAGTTATCTTTAAAAACATGTGACGTTAGCGTTTTGCTTTTAGTGTCGGCTGTGTCAATTTACACTTTATTTTTAAGCGTCTGCGTTCATATTGATGTTATTTAATTAATTACATCGGCTACCTTTCTAATTTTAAGCTACTAAATAAGTAATTTAATACTACACATACACAGTGGATTATCGAGGATGACGCCGGGGTAAGGACCCGGGCGGCAGTTTTAGGGCTGGCAAGTTTTAGGGGCGACTGATTTCGGGACGCAGGCTTCAAACGGCGGCCGTTCGGAAAACGTAAATAATGTACTACAATTTGATATAGGTACGCCACAGGTGGCAGTACATATTTTTCGATAGGGAACTAGTACTGGCCGAAACCTACCATTGCAACATACGTATGTCAGCAAAAGTATGTTTGTATCCCTGTCTTTTCTAATTAAAGGTACCTAGGTACATGCATAAGGATTCGAAGCTTTTCAATTCTTTTCATCTCTGGTTTAGTTTCCTTTATAAATAATGACACCCCGTAAACGGCCAAGTGTCAAATAAAAATGTAATATTAAACAAACATACATTTGAAACAAGTCATTAGAAAATCCGTAAATAACGTTCAGTTGTAGGTATTTTATACATTAGTTCCGTTTTTGTAAACATATTGAACCGGATAATTTACATTCTTGTTTACATCTCAATTAATCACGCTAATCCAATGTAAACTGAACTCAAGTGCTTCCATACTTGGCGACGCTGATCGTCCTTCTTAGGGTAGGTGCACAACACGTACATTTATGGCATTGCTGTTTTATCGAAAAAAGCCACATCGCGCGTGCCTTTAATGGTTTAACTGAATAAAGAAAGTTTTGACATAGACTTAGTCTAATTGCTGCGCTGTTATTTTCTATATACGCTGACTTCGACAAACAATCCCAACTCCTAGAAACCATTGACAAAAAATTTAAAACTTAATTAATAGTTTCGTTTATAAAAATCATCCTCTATAGTGTCAGCGATGGCACAAATTCAATCAATTGCGGTCGTTTCATGCAGCAGAAAAATATTCGACGTCTAAAGAGTTGGAAAATTTTAAGGAGAAATCGGTGAATATACATATACTTTTTTTTTATACCACTACAAATTAGCCCTCGACTGCCATCTCGCCTGTTAGTAAGTGATGATGCAGTCTAAGGTAGCGGGCTAACCTATTAGGGAGTATGATAGTCATACTACTACGCGACATCGCACCGGAACACTAAATCGCTTAGCGGCACGTCTTTGTCTGTAGAGTTGTAACCAGCCACAACCAAAGCCTCTCACCAGATCAGACCAGAGAAAATTAAGAAATAATTAATTCCCCAATTGCTCCTCCTATTTATTTGTTGTATTTAAATATAAATATTTTGGAACATAGAATAGCCGTGCTTATTTCTGCACCCAAACAGTATATGCTGTGTTCAGATCTGATCGGCGTTGTAGCCGGTGTAGGCACATGAGCCTTAACGGCTACGCCTTAGATTGATGGGCACACGGCAGAACTTATAATACGTATTCCTTGTAGGTATGCCCTTCGAAGTGTTGCTCTGTTTATTGGCGATGATTTTGCACTTACAATGAGGCACTCGGCTTGGTCCTCAATTATTACGCGGCAGGAACCACGCCGCATACACGGATATTTCCGATGTATAAAAAATACATCCGAAAGACCTGTTAATCAAAAATAAGGGAGGCATTGCTTTTGTGCATATATAAAGTGCACGCTAACGATCTTAAAATGGAACGATAAGTACTCAACGGCAGTGTGTACCAGGCTTATGGTATAAGAGTGGCGTCAAGTCGCGTCAGATATTACGGCGCACATAGTTGGCGCGACGCCATCTTTCCATATAGCCCAACAATACGCACAGGGTTGTCACTTGCACGTAGGATAAATACCCATTCATTCACTCGTAGGACCTATCATTTATGGTTGTTTAGTGTGTACTTTTAGATCTTGCTATCACTTTTGAAGTGAAACTTCTAATTCACACAACTTCCAACAAGGTTGCGTTAAACGTTGAACCCTACCATGGATGGGTATGAAAGCAACGTTTAACGATCCTGGGGAGGGGGAATAGAAAGAGACAGAGCGAGAGTGAATGCGTGGCATTCGAACGCATGCGCATAGTATACCCTGTTTTAAAGGGCGCGAGCGTTAGCAACGAGTAGCGTTCAATATTCCAACGCAAGAGGGAGAGAGAAAAAAAGTTACACAAAGGAAGAAAGTAGTAGAGAGAAAGAGAAGAGAAGCTGCATGAAGAAGTTTCACTTCTTACGTTTGTACACTAATACACACACTTTGTTTTTAGTTTTTTTATCAGGAATAATTTGCTCGTAGGTGAAAATTGAAGGGCATGTAAGGACCAAGTCCTACAAGTGCCGCCTGTGTCAATCAACCTAAGTTTTCAACCTCATGTGCCTGTTATCACTTAAAAGCTGGCCTAATCCCAGCGATTAGGCCAGCTTTTAAGAGTGGGTATTAAATAATAATAATAATAATAAATATACTAAGACAATACACACTTCACCATCTAGCCCCAAAGTAAGCGTAGCTTGTGTTATGGGTACTAAGATAGCTAGTGAATATTTTTATGAATATAATACACGTAAATACTTATAACATACAAATAAACACCCAGACACTGAAAAAAGATCATGTCCATCACACAAACATTTTCCAGTTGTGGGAATCGAACCCACGGCCCAGGACTCAGAAAGCAGGGTCGCTGCCCACTGCGCCAGTCGGCCGTTATTAAAAGTTTGTATTATTATTTTAAGGTGCCAACCCTGAAGCGTTGTGCACATTGCCAGCGACTCACAATAGACGTTATTGTAAATCAGGCTTAACATATTCAATCAGCAGCCATCCCGTATTACCATAATTATATTTATAAAGCGATTCAACTTATGTTGCGCTACCATTTTTCAAAATAAGATAATAATATTAAATATCGGGAGTTAGGGCCGGTTAACTGATGATCTTGAATAAGTATTTGCGAATTCTAACAAAATACCTTTTTAACCCCCGTCGCAAAAACGACGGGGTGTTATAAATTTTGACGTGGCATTAAATTTAGATGTACCTAGTTCTAAAAAAATTTAAAGTATTCGGTATCGCTAAGCCTTAAATGAGGGGTTTGCTGTTGTCCGCTGAGGAGTTCTGTCCTTTATCTCCAACCACAGTTTGGGCCAAATTAAACACATGTTATTACTTCTATTGTACAAAAATAATTATTTAAATCGGCTATAATTTGTCGGAGTTATGGTGTAAAATCGTCAAACACAAATCCCCTCTCCAAAAGGAACCGAGCTTAATGTCGAGATAAAAAGTATCCTATATTACTTCTAACACTTCCAAGAATATGTGTACAAAGTTTCATGAGGATCGGTTAAGTAGGTTTTGCGTGAAAGCGTAACAAACAAACTAACATTCACATTTATAATATTAGTAGGGATAGGGATTTATTTTTAACAATACACACATCGCCATCTAGCCCCAAAGTAAGCGTAGCTTGTGTTATGGGTACTTAGATAGCTGATAAATATTTCTCTGTAGATAGATGAACCGATTTGAAATTAGTATTTTTTGTTTGTAACGTGAATAAGTTAGGAATGGCGGATTACATTTTCTTTTCACAACTCCCTCAAAATGGGTATGAAATATGGGCTGGATTGTCTTGAAATTTTTAATTTCATTTTATAATGTTACCTATACGGTAGTTTCTTATGTTAGCAAATCTGCCTTTGTACGTACATTTTTAAACATAAAAAGGTATCTTCGTTCACACTGGTCAAAACTATGCATAACGTGGTCGGTTTAAATAGGAGTAGGAATTCAAAATGACAGGAACCCAGATCAGAAAGAAAGTTCATACAAAATGGAGGGAAAAACAGAGGTACTGAGGAGTACAGACAGACATGTCAAGGGCGGATTGAAGAAGTTATCTCTTTGAAGTTAATTAACAGTGTTATATAAGTTCTGATACATCGATGTTTCAGTTTATAATGTGCCATGTTGTAATTAGAGAAATAGAACGATTAAACGTTATAAGATATGAATATGGGGTTTCTTTTACTTAAAAACAAAAAACCAACCCCTTAACCCTCTTTTACCCTTCTCATGGTGGAAGGAGATCCGTGCCCTGTAGTGGGTCGGTAATAAGTTGATATGATCATATCTACTTGTACTTTTGACAACGTCGTGCAAATCACTAGTAGGTATTTTTAAAGCCAGAAACACATTTGCGACACGTCACCTCATCCTACGCAATGCCACGCGATCGTGTTGAGTCAATTCAAACCTTAGTACCTATTTCGTAAGCTAAAAACACAACATACAACCGGCGGGCTATCCGGAAAAATACTAGCTTTTCATATGACTGAACACGCGTGGTGTCAACGGGGTTTAGGCAACATGTCGCTTAAGTGCGGATGCCATTATATTAATTGTATTATGTGTTGAATATGAACCAATGTTTTCATGACCAAGGATGGTCCTGGTCATAGGTCTTTAACAGGGTTTTTAACACTCTAAGCTCTTGTGACGCTTTCAACCAATTTAGGGCATCCCCTAAGGCTACCCACACACAGTCAGTAAAAAAATTACAATATTTATATTGTAACAATATAAATATTGTAATTTTTTTACTCATACTTCAATTCTGTGCTACATACATTTATTGACGTGTCTGTGAGGCTCCTAAGAGGCTAGCCCGCTTTAATCCTATATAAGTGGAATAAAGAAATAAAAAAATATATATGCCCCTTTTTTATACAGAAAAAAAGTAATGAAAGAATAAAAAACCCCCGACACATAATTAAAAAAAAGAGTAAGTCAAAGTACACACATACACACACACATTTACAGGCCCACACACAAACACACACACAGAGACGCATCAAACTTATAACAGTTAACAGCTATACAAACGACCGCAAAACCTAAAGATTACAAACCCTAAGTGTAATCCGTATTTATTTATAGTAATTTGAATACTTTGTAACAGGATTGTAGCCTTTATGTAATATGGTTTGACATTGGTCATCGATAACTACGTATCGTGGTTCACCACAAACCGGGCTATATCATATAGTCGGAGAGACATCCACATTTATATTAATATAGTTACTAAAGACCTACCTATGTATATAGAGTATATGTAGAGCGATGAGAATCTTTTCCTTTCAGATGACGTGCATTTAACGAACGTGCTTTTATGGCATCCTTAAAAGTGAAAAAACCAGATTTTTGGATGGATATCGATGCAAACGGAAAGCGTTCATAGCGATGCACCTACATGGTCGTGCGAAGGGCGGTTGAAGTGTGTCGCGATTGAGACCCAAATGTGCTGCCACTCGTAAAAAAGTTCCCTTGAGAAATCAGAATTCACTCACGGACAGGTTGGCTATATTCGTTATTTTCTACTGAAAAAAGCCTGCCTAAGACCTTTGAAACAGCAAAGGGCATACATATTATAAGTTACAGGTATTCAATATTTTTAAACATTCAACAAACCCCCGTGAGTGAGAGATAAAAACGGTACTCTATTTGTATCCATTTTCTATGGATTGCAAATCTAGTAGGTCATTACTGACCGCTGGCAACCACGGATCTCCGCGTTCTTTTTGTACAAACGATCATCTTTCTTGTGGACATTTGCGAAGGTTTACCTAATAGGAAGAATTTCCAAAGCCTTGAACAAGTGTTATAGGCCGCAGCGCTTTCTCATTCGCATGATGTAGATAAAGAACATGATAAAATTTCTTATTTAAATTAACTATATTTAATATTATATTTAATTTTTTTTTAACAGATAATTAACTAAATATTTAGTGTACTCTACAGTATCTAGAGTATCCTCCTTATTTCCAGCTAAACGAAAAATCTTTTATAAAATTACAAATCACTTCTCACAATTCGCTCACCAGCTCTCAGTTTATTTTTCTCCCGGTAAAGGAAATTTATAATTAGCATACTGTTTGCCTAACTGTAACTTGAATGTGTTACTTTCGATAATTTTGGCATGACTCAGCTTTGCAATGAAAATGTGAAAATAACGAATTGTCGCTTAGCTTTCGATTAGATTTGTGCTAAGCTGTTAGTACGCAGCTAAGGATTTGTATTTTTCCTATAGTTATATGGTAAAAACCGGATAGATGCCTCAATAATAAATATACTGTAAATATACTACGACACATCGCCATCTAGCCCCAAAGTAAGCGTAACTTGTGTTATGGGTACTAAGATAGCTGATGAATATTTTTATGAATATAATACACATAAATACTTATAATATACTTATAATATCGATTTATATGTAACTTCTGTAGTGTACGCTCACAACATGTTTTAGTTTTAAGTTTAAGGTTTTCTCTACTAGGCGAATTTTTATAATTCTTTTGAGGTATAAAGATCTTATACAATATACAGATAAACACCCAGACACTGAAAAACATTCATGTTTATCACACAAGCATGTACCAGTTGTGGAAATCGAACCCACGGCCTTGGACTCAGAAAGCAGGGTCGCTGCCCACTGCGCCAGTCGGCTTTCGATGGGCCGATCAATGGGATAGATGTGCCCCGGTTTTGAATACTCTATGTTAGAGATATCCCTGAAGTCTGTAATACTTAATAAGTGCTTTCATCTGGTCTTAGTGAACTTGACTGGAATATGGAATAGCGTGTTTTTTTAAGCGCATTTTTTAAATATTACAACAAAAAAAATGATTCCAATTATATTAATTTATCTGTGTTAACTACTTAAATTTTGCTTGAGTTCAGGCGTAGTTCAGGCATAGTGATTAAGTTCGAAAATCGAGAATAAATCGAGTCTAGAATCTAGATGGTAGAGCTGCACAAACCTTTCCATTCATATTCAAATAGTTGTTCATATTGTCTGTGACTTGCGAGTAAAATTGTGTTTGTTATCACACATTACACATTACTGGGCAATTGAATAAACTTGGTTGGAATAAATGAATAATTTGCAGACGAGCAACCTCTAGCAAAGATGCAAAACTTTTAGACTGCGTTGGGACTTCTATATCCATACTTAAGTCGCGCTGTAATATTTAACTATTACAGCGCGACTTTGGAATTCTCTTCCACACAGCTTTCTGCGTGATAACCAATCCCCAAATGTATTTAAGTCAAGGCTGAAACAGCACTATCTAGTTTTTCTAAATTCAAAATTCAAAATTCATTTATTTCAAGTAGGCCTAATACAAGCACTTTTGAAACGTCAAGTCTGTCCGTGTGTAGTGACTCTACCACCGGTTCGGAAGGCAGACTCTACCGAGAAGAAGCCGGCAAGAAACTCAGCAGTTGCTCTTTTCCAACATCAAAAATTTACATTTTATATTTTAACATTCATTTTTCTATCTTGTGAGAGATGAAAGCGGAGCCGGATGCTTCCAAGCAACCTTGTCATTAAGAAACTCATCAATTGTATAATAACCTCGCTGTAATAAATGTGTTTTAACACATTCTTTAAACTTATGCATTGGTAGGTCCAAAATTACCTTAGGAATCATATTATAAAAGCGTATACTCAATCCCACAAATGACTTCTGCACCTTTCGCAGACGATATGCAGATGTCACTAATTTATGACCATTTCTTGTAAGTCGACTGTTTATATCCACTTTTTGTTTATACAGACTAATATGTTGTCTTACAAATACTATATTGTTATAAATGTATTGTGAGGCTACCGTAAGTATACCAATTTCTTTAAATTTTTCACGGAGGGATTCACGTGATTTAAGTTTATATATTGACCGTACAGCTCTTTTCTGCAATATGAATATAGTTTCAATATCAGCAGCTTTGCCCCATAATAAGATCCCGTAAGACATCACACTATGAAAGTACGCGAAGTAAACAAGTCTTGCTGTTTCTACGTCAGTAATCTGTCTAATTTTCCTGACGGCGTAGGCAGCCGAGCTTAGTTTACCTGCTAGTGTATCTATATGGGTACCCCACTGAAGCTTACAATCCAAGGTCATGCCCAGAAAAACTGTGGAATCTTCCATTTTTAGTGATTCTCCATTTATTATTATATTTTTATTAACTTTCTTTACATTTGGTAAAATAAATTCCACACACTTTTTTTGCATTTAAAAGTAAATTATTGACAGTAAACCAGTGCGACACATGCGACATAGCACGGCTTACATCGTCAGAGTTGTCTCTACCTCTATCAGTTTTAAAAATTAGAGATGTATCATCAGCAAACAGTACAATGTCACAGGTTTCACTGACATGGTGCGGTAGATCCTTTATATACACCAAAAATAGAAAGGGACCCAAGATTGAACCTTGTGGGACACCCATTGACGTAGCCGACCCCTGCGACTTAATGTCTATTATGCAAACCCTTTGGGTTCTGTCACTGAGATAAGAGGCAACCAAATTTAGTGCAACGTTTTTGATACCATAATGGGCTAGTTTAAGAAGCAAGGTTTTATGATCAACACAATCGAATGCTTTGGATAGATCACAAAAAATCTATATAATTCTATCTATATATAAATCTATATAATTAGCTCATTAGCATATCTTCTTCTATCATCTTTCTCTCTAAATTTCAAATATTATCGTAAGTATAATTATGTAATTTTTAATTTTATAAAGAGACCAGGTGAATACTTCCTTACGACTTAATTTTTACGCACATAATTAACTCAAGTCTCTTTTACAGTATTATTAATTGACGGACCGCCTATAAACAGACAGTACTTCGCAGGGCATCCAAGGAACACTGTGTCCATCAACGTGAGGCGTAGGTGTTAAGTAGGTGCCTATGACAGCACCGACTACACAGCCCACAATTTCAGACCAGAAAACAGCATTGTGAAAATAATAATAATATACAGTAATTGTTTCAGTCAATGGTCTTCTCGCGAAAAGCTTAGACCAACATCTTAAGAAGCTTTCGCTTGGTTGTTGGATCAAGGGCCATAAGGCATATAGAAGGCAGTAATTCTTGAAATGGCACGTGTTGTGAGGAGTTTCTTCAATCTGGAGCCTTGACCGCCGGTTGCTTGGGTACTCAAAAGCCCCGCAAGCGGAGTAGTGGTTTTAAAAAAAATCATAGTTTTTTTATAATAATAACAATCAGACTTTTACTCTTTCCTTTATTTACAACGAGTATTTCACCGGACGAGCTGTCACAAAAACCTGTGCTACTACTAAAGCTTCAAGTTTCATTTAACAGTACGGACATAGGTTAACAAAAACCTGATGTACCCACTTGATTCATTTGTGTCCAGAAACGTCAGTTTCCCTTTAAATAACTCATATGCTACTCGTAACATTTACACATTATTAGAATCCAAAAATGAGAGTAATATCTATTTATGGTTATGTACGTTATTATGTATACCTACATACGTGTTGATATAATTAATTAAATGAGTATTCAAGGACGCTTTCATTTTTAGAAACGGCTACATGGTTTTTTTAATAACCTGTCCCTTATCATCGTGAACGCAAATTGACTGTGAACTGTAGATAGAGAGACTTGTTGAAAAGTGCCAAAAATAGATGAGTTGAGATAACGCAGGTGTGGTAATTAGGGCGCGGCGACAGTCGCCGACAGGTGCTGTTTTCGGCAAATTAATTACAGACTTATTTCACTTTCATTAAAGAAGGTTAAGGTTTTTCCAGTATAGTATATGGAGTTCGCAAGCGGTTGTAGCGATTTGGGTACGAGCTCGACTTCACTATCAGGGAGCCGAGTTCGAATCCCACCTAAACAAATTAAATTTCTAGCTTTTCTAAGTTATGTGCGTTTTAAGTTATGCCTGAGAGTTCTTCATAATGTTCTCAAAGGTGTGTGGAGTCCAGAAACTACGGCCTTAACCCCTTCCCATTGTAAGAGGAGACGCGTGCTCCGTCATCATTATTATCACGTCCTCCGATTGACGTCCACTGCTGGACACAGGTCTCTTGTAGTGAGCTCCAAAATCCACGGTCTCAGGCCGCTTGTTTCCAGGGTCTCCCAGCGACTTGTTTGATGTCGTCTCTCCACCTCTTTGGGGGTCGGCCAACCCTGCGTTTACTTGTGCGAGTCGCCATTTCAGCATTTGGGAGCCCAACGTCCCACCCACCCATTGAAACTACAGCTTTGCGACTGGCTGAGCTATGTCGGTATTTCTAAAATATGACAGTTGAATTAAAACAATCAGTTTTTTTCTGAATTCTCTCCGGTCTGGTCTAGTAGGAGGCCGCTAAGTGATTCAGCGTTAAGGGCGTTACGATACGATATCGTCGTGTAGAAACCGACTAAGGTTATGGGTTTAATGTAACTGCTATACTAGGGGCTAACTCGAAGTAGAATTAAAACACGTTAGTTTTTTTGTTTCTATAGAAGTTAATACTCTGCAATCTCACCAGGCAAAAATTGTAGATAAGTACTTATGGTTAACGTCTAGGAAAAGGCACTTATGTTAAACATTCGGTCACTACGCAGAATCGTACTATACCGTACGTAGCTTGGTGTCCCGTATTTGTCATAGGGATAGTAGTCAAGGCCGTAGCCTTCGAGACCAGACAAGATATTATAAATTACCAACTAACCACTGCGCCAAAGAGTTCGGCACGGTCAGGCCTACGTCACGTCTCACGTAAATGAACACAGCTGGCTTTAGAACGTGAAATGTATTGCATTCTCAAGGAACGATGGGTATGAGGTACGTATATACTACTTACCTTATGTTGCCGGCGACAATGTTGGAATTACAATAGGAGTGATTGTTCTACGAAATGTTTGTCATTATGCACCTGTTCTTAGCTTTGAAGATAACACTGTGAAAGGTTTGTAGTGTAATACTTAAATTAAAAGTGAGTTGCACATCTTGGAGATAGGCGTCTCTCAATTAATTGAGTATCTTTATCAGCAACGATCTATAACGTTATGTTACGTTATTTTCTCGACTGTTTGTACGATTTTTTATGAAATATCCTAATAGGTATATTATAGCGATCCCGGGATGAAAATAGCTGAAACCATTTCACTCTAGAAGTTATCTAAATATATATAGTATTGCAGTTTTTGTAGGATTTTATATTTTTTTAAAAATAAATTATAAACAATTATTTGTTGTTCGTGATAGTTTAGCTATCATTTGGCGAAGAAATTGTTAAAATTGGTCTCGTACTCTCGTAGTCCATTGGTTACAAAAACAAACAAAAAAATCTTTCCTCTTTCTAATATTAGTACAGATATAGAAGTCCACGTTTAGGAATCCAAACGATCATTCTAAATGCCCTCATTGTATAGCTTGTTTTACGTTAACAGGTCAGAATTAAAACACGCGCAACCTTTAAATAGTTGGGAAATCTCCATACCGTGTCCATAACAGAGGCGGCGCACGTCAGAAGCGGATTACTAAACAAAATACGTCGGTAGCCTGATGCGTATCGTAACTTACTAGGGATGGTCATCTAAACACTAAATACCTACGTACTGATTCATTGACTGAGCGATTTATAATCTACTAACTGATACCCGTATTCTTCGTTCACGTTCGTTTTACAAAGTCCGTGGGAACCGTTTTTTTTTTGGTATGGAAAGAAACCTATTTTACTCTTCCTTGTCCTTTCAACTTATTCTAAGCCAAATATCAATACGACTGGTTGCTCGGATAGGGCGTAAAGGTTGTACAAGCAAGCAAACAAACAACCACATTTTCGCATTTATAATATTAGTAAGGATTGCCTTTCAACCGGGATTTTGTTTCACACACATTGCCTTATGTTCTGAATTAGATACTTATTTTAAAAACGTTGCTGGGTGAAAGAAGAACGTACTGACACTTTCGCATTTAAAATATAGTAAAGGATGAATTATAGTAGAAGAATAAGTCGAGTTTAGGAGTCCTTTCAACCAATTTAACTGACAAGCCTAACGTTATTTTGATGAAACTTCTAAACACAAAGTTGGAATATCACCATACGTATCCTATATTGGCGGCGTATGACCAATTACAAAACAAAATACATCAGGAGCTGAATTCGTAGTGTACTTATGTGTGACACAAGTGATGGGTATGTAAACACTAAATACCTTCGCATGATTCAGATTTTACCTTTTTTTACATACAAAAAAAACAATAGTAAAATTTTGGATAATCTTTGATTGAAACTTTATTGATATTTATTTAAGTACGAATTTCTAGAGAATTCAACAAAATCAGTTGTATCCTCCCCTTATTATAATTTCCCGCATTTTAAAGTTGCCTAGAACAATAAATTGTTCTCCTTATTATATTTTATCTAACTGTATAAGTTCCGTCACAATCCATTTAGCTGTTCACAAGATTTAAACAGAAATACAGTTAGAATAAATTTAATGATAGATTGTGGTTCAACAAAAGTACGAGAACAACAGGTACGCTTAGGCCGGTTTGCCATTTAGCGAACGAGCAAAAACGGATAATGAATCCCAAACCTTTTCATACAAGGAAGGCTTTTCATACACAGACAGGCGATGCACAAAAGTGCCTAAAATATGCATTGGCTTTTGCGAGCAATGTTTATTTAAATTAAAATATGCATGAACTGGATAAATATTATTAAAAGAAGCTGAAATTATGTTCTTAGTAATCAAAACTGTAGCGCTAATGTTTATAAACATAATAAAATTTCCGTCCAAAATTACGGAAATTAGCATTAAGCAGTACGTGTCCAATCAAGTGACCTTATTTTGTGATGCTCTTTTAATATCAATAAGGAAGTTTCTTTTAAAGTCATTATAAGAATCATTATCTATAAATATATATATATACAAAATATCACTCACGAACTGGCTAATATCAGATTTGTATAACCGTTTTCATGGTTTTCCATCCGAAGGATGCCAACGGGAATCTATCACAAAACTTTAGCCTTTTTATCTTTCCATCCAATCCATTTCCACCAATTGAACTATTTATATAGATATACAACGTGTAAATGAAAACCAAAATAATACTTCACAGTGTTTAGATGTACATTATGTACTGTCTCTGAATCTTAAATGTGAAACCGAAAACCTAATAGTTTTTGAGAAAACCACTGCCATAGTTTTTACTGAAAGAAATCATATACAGCCGTAGCATCACATAAAAAATTAAAAATCATGTGACTCCTGTCACTTTATTAGGTACGCGTCGCGTAGCGTAGGTACTATGCGTGTGTCGGTCTTTTATCTTCAATAGGTTTGTCATTCGTAAACACTTGAATTTTTTTAATTTGTTTTTATGGAAAAATATATGTGCATCCTTAAAGATTACTTCGTAATGCGGTTACACGTTGTATATTCCTGTCCCATCCCTACAACTGCGATGACTCACAGTCAAAGCATGCGCCTGGATCGTAGTTTGAATGGATGCACCAATTTAGAATGACTACGAATTTGCGATACGCTGCATGGCGCAGGTACATGCGCCCACGTTTGGAATAATTACTACAAACATAATTCACATGACACTGGCATGAGCGCGCATTTATAATTTTATTTAATTGTGCCGCAAATAGAACGTTCATTTCATTCTTATATGCTGTGTTCTTACACAAGCAGATGTTTGCGACCTCGGAAATGTCTTTCAAATACTCGCGAACACGACTGTAGCCCGAAATAGGTGATATCCTAGTTGGTAAGGCTTCGGCTTCCCTATCGGGGGACCGAGTTTGAGCCACCCACCTCCACCTTTTCTGGCTTATGTGAGTTTTAATTTAAGCGATTAAATATCAATTGCTGTAAAGGTGATGGAAATCATCGTTAGGAAAGCTGCATGCCTGAGAGTTCTCCTCAATGATTTCAAGGGCGTGTGAAGACGCAGTACACCAATACGCACTTGGTCAGCGTGGTGGACTTAAGCCCATTTCGTTCTGAAATGAGACTGGTGCCCGTGCCTGGGCCGTTACTGGGTTGATGATGATGATGATGATGAGGCCTGATACTCTATAAACCGATATTGTTTTCAGAACTGGGTACAAGCATGCTTAATTTAACTTGAGAACCTGTTATTAGCTCAACCCCGGTTATTATACGTGTCTAGGATTTGTAATATTAAAAATTAAAAAAAATCTTTGGCGTCAATCACAAATGATTTTATTGGAAAGGAAACAAAATTTAAATGAGTTAAACAAAACGACGAAAGTTAGAAGACAGCAATAAAGTTTGTATCTACTTGATGGAAATAATGATGAACACAGATTAGATTAGATACCTGTTTAATAAGAATTCCTGAAGAATTCAATGCCACCAGAAAGTAAATCCATACAACTCCCAACACAAAATTCTTATTCCAAAATTAAATGACTTCAAAGCAAAGGCTACCATCGCTGTGTTTTCCAGTGCGGGGTCGCCATTCCAGTACTTTGTGGGACCCCACCATCCATTGGTTCTACGAGATATGTGCCCATTACTACTTATTTCAAGACTCGTTGGCTATGTCGGTAAATCTGGTTCTTCTACAGATCTCCCAATTTCTTATTTGATCACGCTCAGAAACAACCATAGCTGCATCGTCCGTGAAGTGACTCTTTCTTTTCCCATAGTTTCAGTTTTTTTAATATGGTTTGTCCTAAATTGATCGCATTACAATAAAAGATGACGGAAACGTTGAGCTGAATTCTTGGCTAGCTCAACAATCATCTATTAAAGTGGAATATATTTAGCACTGTATTTATTATTTTCAGGAACGAGTTAATTATTTGTCACGACTCACGCCTCGCTGGTACGTGACTAACTTCCAGCTACCGGTTTTTGGTTACGTGTTGGCCATCTTCTTGAAAGTTGCACGTAATTAGGTACATTATGTTATGAAAGGTAATGTGAAAAAAGATGGAATGTTACCAAAACAAAGTTGGAAGTTTGATTAATTGATAATTTTAAAAAGAGTAAGATTTGGTGTTCTGTTACCGTCATCGATCCAGTTAATCTATTAGAGTAAAGTTGATGAGCAGTTTATGTCAGTGCGAGTTAAGTTTGAACCCAATACCAACGTATTCTCCAGGTGGCATTGCTGCCCCGACTCCCATATAATCAAAATATGACCCAGACCGAGTATCTGCTTGTTGTCCAGGCAAAATATTTGAACAAAAGAATCTGCCCATTTTATATCAACATTATAACTAGTCAATGTTAATTTTTCTTAACCCAGAGTAACGTCACCGGATCTCCAGGGCCAGATTCCATTCGTGCCATCATTAATTTGGTTCTTTCTAAATTCTAAAATTCACCTTGAGATTGATGGCCACATGGTTTGAATTCAGCTTATTATTTTTAACAAAAAGAATAACCGTTTTCAAGGCTTTGTAAAATAAATTCGCTGAGTAAATTTCATTTTATGTTGTAGTCTCTAATTGAGTTCCTTTTAGGGGAGTGTGTTAAGGCATTTTCTAACAAGCGCCCTAATTTAGATCTCATACTGGCTTTCCGTCAAAAAATGGCCTTAAGCATGACCAGTACTCATATTTATTTTAACAGTTTTCAAGATAAAGATGTATAAAGGTCTCGAATCAGATGTAAATAATGAAAAAAGAGGCTAAAAAAATGGCTTAGTAAATAAACATTCAATAGCATGTTGAAACCATTAAAAGAGCAAAACTTTTACAATCGATTCGATGCTGTTTCTTTTCCAACTTGTACTTTCATAAGAATCTGCCGCCAAAGAGAACTAAGTGGGTTCCACTTTGTCCTGCAATCTCAGTTGCCTCGAGACATTTAAATGGTCGTTTCGAATGTTTTTAATCCTAATCTCAACGTTTCAGCGAGACGCAAGGAATAATTTTAATTGCGATTATGCCGGCTAGACATATAAACTGCACTTTGTAGTGTCAACTTTAAATCTACTGCCAAGACCACACTGCCTCCCATTCATTTCGTTATTCATTTCACATGAATGCCAAGAATTCTTTCTACAAAAATCCAATTTGAATGTTAAACTAGACGCTGCTCGTGGGTCGGAAGTTCTGATTTATCTGCGCTTTTGTTTATGCCTAGCTCTAATCCGTCCATCCGTCCGTAATCCTATTACCAAACATTTGGAAAGACTGCGTTAATACCACATCATTGCTCATTGATTGCTCGACAAATGAAATTATTGAAAGAATAACTTCACCATTATCTTCAAACCTACCGATTGTTGTCCACAGCTGAATATCTTTTGTTGGGAGTTACAAAGCCCATGGTTCTAGTTCTGACCCCTTTTGTTTCCAGAAATAAAATAATTCGTTATCCTCGAATAAATAAATAATAATCAGAGTGGACCCCGTATGTTAGTACTCGTAGTATTGAATGGTAGTGACCATGTGCTGGAAAGGTCTCACCTTGCTTCATCTCTGCATTGAAAATAGTGTACCTATGCATCGAAATCACTATATGTTGTGAATATTCCTCTTGTAATGTACAACCATCACGCATAACCTAGCTAAAGCAATCTACTGCTGGAATAAATGACTCTCCCAACGAGACGGTTTGCTCATTGTCACCACATTGAGGAGGTCTCAGTAGATGGCAGTATTAGCACAGAAGAATCTGTTGCCCGTTCTTCGTTTTATCCCTTAACCGCCTTATACGCCACTCGCGGAAAGTATAGGGTTGGTGACAACTGTATTTTGATCTGCCATCAGCACAAGGAAAGTGTGACTTATATCAAGCAGTGGATTGTTATAGGCTATTCAAGATAAAGCAAATCGGATACTCACAGTTCCAGCACGACGCACATGTATTTCCCCCAGTCGTAAGCGTCATACAGCTGTATAAGCCTGGGATGTCGCAGCCGCCTCATCACGTCGACCTCGCGTTCCACATTGCGCCTCTCGTCCCTTCGGTTCACGGAGACCAGCTTTGCTGCTAGCTCCAGGCCGGTTGACTTCTCACGGCAGAGGTACACTGTACCAAACTTGCCCCTGATGAAGAGTACTTTGTTTACTAGCTGTTTCTCGCACAATTTTTGTTTTCGCATGCTGTATAGTTATGTCTGGCCATTATCTCGTCTATATCTATAGAATAAATACGAGTTACCGATTGAGATAATTATCTCGTGGCTCGTATGCTAGCCCCACTAGGGCCGCTATAGGATAAATTTAATTCCATTGCTGTCCCTTCTCGTCCTATCCTTTTATTCTTATAGGAAAATCGAAAATTCGTACAGAAATTTTTAAATACCCAAGCTGACGGAGTCTTGAGGAACCGCTTCTTATTTTCCCAAATATAGTTTCCTACCTAAAGCTCCTTTAAAATAGCGCAGCCATAATCGGTATAGTTTTTACGTGGTTTTTTAGATTTATAGGATTGCAAAAGATTCCTTGACGGAGTTTTCCTCTACCTGCCAGTGAACGTCCCATCACACTTGATTCACGTATTTAGAAAATAATATTGTATGCTATGAAATAAAAAAAAAGAAAATTGGAATAATAATTCCAATTTTCTTTTTTTTTATTTCACTACAAGTTAACCCTTGACTTTAATCTCACCCGATGGTAAGGCATAATGTTATCTAAAATGGTAACGGGCTAATTTGTTAGCGGTATGGCAGTTAAAACTAAACCGTTATCTATTGGTGCACGTCGTCACCGGCAGGGTGGTAAGGGTAGCTACGGCCAAAAGCGCCGTAGCGCTATTCTTGTGGTGGGAGCACCAGACAAGAATAGCACTAAAGACCAGAGGACATTCAGAAATTATAAATTAAAATCCTCTGACGGGGATCGATTCCGGCACCTCTCACATAATTTAGAGATAGCGCTCACCGCTGCGCTGGGGAGGTCTTAAACTTATAAATAGAGGGGAGCAAAATCGGATATACAGACAAAAATTTAATTAAATCCTGTAATCATCTAGAAGTAAATACCTACCTGTTATCTATATTAACATTATAATGATTATTCAATAATTTGCATATATTTAAGTCTGTTTCATGATTGAATTCAGATAACTAACTATTCCGTTACGATAACCCGTCTAATAAGCAAGGTCACATTGTAAAAACATATGACCCATACTTAACGCGGGTGAAAGAGGTCACAACTTGTGTATCGATAAGGTTCCGATAAGAAAGTAAAGGTACGTACTGCGATTATTGGCTCTGATTACATAAACAAAGTCTCGAACACATTCCTTAGCCTTGAGGGTGTCTGGATAGCGATAAGCCTTTTATGAACTATGTCTATATTGGCCTTGTTTTTAAACGTCGTGCAACGTCCGCTTAGTTATGCAGTGTTTTTTTGATGGTCTAACATCTGAAAGCTCCAGTCAGTTGAAGTGGGGTAAACACTGTAAAACTAATGCGACGTTACACAATATTGATTAAGAGGGATAGGGCCGTATTATTAATGTGGTATAACGTCGGAATATTTACCTATATATGCATTGTTTTCACAAGCTAACATTAGAATATTGCTCACACTTGAAGTGTGACAAGACACTGCGTAACTAAAGGTAAAAAATCAACCGCTTAGCACCTACTATCCTACCCCAGCTTCGATGACCTCCCTAGCGCAGCGGTGAGCGGTGGGAGGTCCAAGGTTCGGTCTGGTGGGAGGCTTCGGCCGTTTCTAGTTACCACTACCGGCAAAGACGTGCCTCTAAGCGATTTATTGTTTCGATGTCATGTAGTGTAGAAACCCGTTAGGGGGTTTAATATAACAGCCATACCCTTATCAGGTTAAACCGTTACTATCTTAGACTGCATCATCACTTACCAGTAGGTGAGATTGCAGTGAAGCGCTAGCTTGTAGTGGTAAATAAATAAATATACTATAAATATACTACGACAATACACACACCGCCATCTAGTCCCAAAGTAGGCGTAGCTTGTGTTATGGATACTAAGATAATATACATAAATACTTAGAATATACATATAAACACCCAGACACTGAAAAACATTCATGTTCTTCACACAGACATTTTCCAGTTGTGGGAATCGAACCCACGGCCTTGGACTCAGAAAGCAGGGTCGCTGGCCACTGAGCCAATCGGCCGTCAAAAAATAAAAAATAAATTGTAGGAAGAGTCAGTGAATCGGGCAGCTGGACAATTTGATACGCGATCACGATATGGTATAGTCACAACAACTGACTTAGACTGACTGACTTGACGTTTTCAAAAGTGCATATAAACTGGGCCTAGTTGAAATAAATTAATTTTGAATTTTTATATACCTATTATCAAAGGCTTTCACGCAGCTTTATACGATGATCCGATCGGGCAAATGATATATCTAAACCCGGCTTTATAGATTGGAATGCTTTAGTGAGTGCTACAGACTTGTAGATAATAAGAGTAACAATAAATAAGTATTTCAAAGCAACGTTGTGAGTGTATTGTAGTAATACAATAGGTGACTCACCGGCCGATCTCCGATAGCATATCGTAGAAGTCGTTAACATCTGTATTTCTTTTGATTGTGACATCTCGGTATGAAAAAGGCGGCTCGATCTCTGCAACAAAAAAGTGAATTTTGATTAGTTGTAAGCACAATACAAGATTTGCTCGTTCGCAATCGATGAGTCGTTTTCGAGTATTAAACTCTGAACTGTAAAAGTAAAATGTATTTATTGCTATTTGTTTTAGAGTCGCAAATCCTGCACTTCTGATTTTTGTTTTACAAACGTTTCTCGATCGCAATTGAAGAGTCGTTTTCGCATATAAAACTGTTTCGTCAAAGTAAAATAGGCCTAATCACACTTGATTTAGAGTCGCAAAAGCCCGAGCTAAAAAATTGTAGTGCAAATTGATACTGTAGCACCTTGCAAATAAGATCCATTTTACTCCGATGTTCAAGTATTACCATACTCGAAAATGACGCCTCGATTGCGAGCTAGCAAATTTTGTACTAGGGCTAGGCTACCTATCCAACGTGAGTAACATAAAATTACGCTGGGAGCCAAATATGTCTCGGTACTGTTTTGGTCAACATGGCGAGACTGATCCAAAAAAAAAAATCGAGTACGTAAAAAAATCACGATATTGCTACGTCCAGAAACAGGGTTTTGGCCTTAAAAATTATCATGTAAAATATTTACTTTTCGTTTGAAATGTCTTTGCTTGCTCTATAAGACAATTTAAGTCAAAAAAGAGGCAGGTCTTAACACTCTAATCCTTACTATCCTTACCAATAATACAAATGCCAAAGCGTGTTTGTCCTTCACGCCCTAAATAACCAACCAATCAGCTTGATCCTTGGTTTTAAGTAAGATAAAAGGACGAAGAGTAACATACGCTTCTTTTTATCACAGATAAACAAACAGTTCCCTACATGTTTGTAAAAAACCTTAACAAACGCAGACAACGGACGCGGTTGAAATCCTAGTATTTAAATAATCTTCGAAATGGTTTATCAAAGAATAATTTTGATACAGTAATAGGTTTGGGAGATATTTTGTAACTACAAATAATCCTGTGTTTATAAAGTGCTATGTAATCAAATGTCTCGTTGAACTGTTGGTCTGCATACTCAACTACGGATTACCGGGTCACGGGTTACGTGCCTAGGCCATTCCAATAACTGTTTTGCATTTTTCTGCAGTTCACATATAAAAGAAAACCCCATATTCATATCTCACAACGAGACAACTTCTTCAATCTTCCCTTGACACGTCTGTCTATACTCCTCTGTACCTATCTTTTCCCGCCATTTTATATGACTTTCGTTTTTTATCTGGGTTCGTGTCATTTTGAATTACTACTCCAACTTAAACCGAACACAGATTATGCATAGTTTTGACCAGTGTGAACGAAGATACCTTTTTATCTTTAACCAAATGTACATATAAAGGCTGATTTTCTAACACATTATATGAGTTCATAGGTATACTAAACACGTTTGTCCTTTTCAAATAACTCAAGGAAGTGTAATGCATTTCGTGTAAACGTAACGTAAACGAAACAGAACCAAAACGTATACCGATTTGGAAAGTTTTACTTTAATAAAACAAAGATTCTTATTTCATTTCCTTTTAAAAACGGAAATGCGATAGTTCCTGTTACTGATAGCGCGAACGCTAAATAACCGAAACCATCGTGCGAGACGAAGATGAAAGTCACAGAATCGCAGATAGTCGAACTTCCGCCACACTTTTATTCTCAACGCAATTGACATTTTAAAAGTTAATTAAGTTGCTGAAACATTGGTTTGATAAAAGCAAGACAGGTAGGAAGTTATAAATCATAATTCTATATTTTTTTTTGTCCACGGATGTATGTTCTATACAGAAACCGTCCTTAATTCCGTACTTCAATATTATATATTCCGTGCTTCAATATTAGTACACGGTTTCCGTATGTTCTTAAATTCTTCTTCAGAATGGTTTCTTGATCAAACGTCAATTCACTTAATATAGTTTTGCGTTTGAAATCAATTATTTTACCTTTAATATTCTAAACGTTCACCATAAAATGGGAAAATGGAAAAAAATTGTGAGCCAGCAGCATTCCGCGGATATGAAGTGACACGTGGGCGTTTTCTCTGTTTTTGGCCACAATGCACTGCATGCAATAATGGCTGAATGAGGATTTTGTATGTTCTTATCGTGTATTTATATTTAATCTCATTTTTCTGTCTGACATAAGAATTTTCATACTTCCTTGTCAGTCTGGAAGCTATATTTTGCATGATCAATGACGTAACACTGGGTTTGATTCCCTCTCGGGTCAGAATAAAATAGTAAGATACCCTTAGAATTTTATTTGAGTTAGGAAACTGCAGTGGTCTATTAAACTAACATTTGATAATATCTTTAAAGTTACAACCGGCATAATAATGTGGAGGGTATAAACTCTACAACGTGTAAATGAAAACCTAAATAATACTTCATCTGTGAAGTTCTTTAGAGGTACATTATTTGCTGTCTCTGAGACATCTGTAAAACCGAAAACCTAATAAATTTTGACTAAATCACGGCCATAATTTTTACTGAAATAAATCAGATACAGCCCTAACGTCACATGCATAATTAAAATCATATGACACCTGACACTTTATAAGGTACGCGTCGCGTAGAGAAGGTACTATGCGCGTGTCAATCTTTTATCTTCAATAGGGTTGTCATAAGTAAACACTCCCTGTGTGATTACACACAAGCAGGGGACAGCAAATAAATCCAAATAGTGAATTTTTATTGCAATCGCCAATTCGGATTTCTTTCAAATGGTTGAGTTTTTTAGGTGTCACAAAGTGCACCGGGTCATTTAGTGTTACATTATAAAATTAACTTAATAACAATATTACAAATAATATATTATGTAGTTCAAATTTTCAGTTAGGGCATTGGTATCCTAAAGAAGCGAACTCTGTATCTTGGGGTTTCATATCATCGTTTCTGAAACAAACACTCTCCAGTCTACAGACTCCAAAAAACTAGATGATCAGGTTTTAGAAAGTGGTATCCACTTACACCGTGGTTGACAACCACGTGATCGTTTGGCAAACGTCCAATAGTTTGTGAAGCTTGGGTGCAATGAGCCGCAAGTTCGACAGTCGGCAGTTGTTTAGTCTGGTGCAACGGCGCGCGCGTAGACATATATCTCAAGATACGGCACTCCGAACATACTTCCATTCTAAAGAATCCACAAAACTAGATCATCGGCTTAAAAAACTATTTTTCTTTATCACCGTGATCTGTAAACGATAAAAACTATGAAAAAAACTTTGTAAAACTTGAATGGTAAAAGTTTTGTAATTGGCAGTTGCAAAGTTATAGATAATATATACATAGTAGGTCGGGATACGAACCTCCAAACATATGTCCGACCAGTAGAGAAAACTAGTGCCATCTTTTAGAAATGCTCGTAATTACGTTTAAATATAGCACATTATTGTAGGGCTCAAAAAATATATAACTAAATAAAACATGCGCTATGCGTGTTTTGGCCTTAGGCGTGGCTAGCACTAGTTGCACCCAACTTAACTTATTTTGATACATTTGTAAGGTGGTCAATTTCATGTGCTATGAGACCGGTCCTTTATATATGTCAATTAGCAACCGAGGCGCCTGGCGCCTGCAAAACCATAACGTGTCCTTGGATATGACAGGCTTTGAACTATATGATTGGCAAATTTACTATGAGATTGTTTATCCATTTTTTCCCGTCACATCATAAAATGGGACGAAGTATTTCGTAGCACAAAGAGTTTTGAATGTTCAAATGCTGTAAAGGAGTTAAATATTTTTAACAGAAATTTCGCTCGTTAAAATTATGTATTAAGAACGAAGTCCTTTATTATATAGTTTAGATTTTGCATATATTTAAGATCTATCTTATACTCCTATCTGCTTTGACAAAGAGGGCTAGTGCCCTGCACGAGGATTTTGAGTAGGTTTGGGACAGCATCAACCGGATTAGTTAGTTAAAACTAAAATCCGCGGCCTTTGTGGTACTTTTATCTCTTTCGGACAAAATACATGCGATTTTTTATTTAATGGCACATCTTACACATTTACACAATCTAAAGGCAATCATATTTTCTAAGTAGTATATTAAGGTCTGCTCATATAATAATTTTTAACCCGGTTTCTCTAACCATGGATCACCAGTCGTCTCTTCGTCGAAAGATCACTGGTCGTAATTAATTGATTGCCACGCATTATCATACGTCTGTTACAGATCGGTGTCACGGCGGCCTCTTAAATGTTAAGTCGAATGTAATTCGGGATCCATGATACATACGATTTAAATATGCATGCGTTCAATTGTATGAAAATAGACGTTATTGTCTCTGAACAAAAATTTATGAATCATATCACACCGAAGATATAATATTAAGGAAGTGTAGGTGCATTTAAATGGCAACATTTTAAACGATCACCATATTTATTCAATTGAGACTAAAATAGGTTCAATCAATCAATAGCCCATAACGGTCCACTGGAGGACGGCTAGCAAGAAGTACCTTTAGGGAGAAAAAATAATAATATACCCGATTATATCCCCTGACAAGGGATAAAATTTACGTATCCACCTGCTAAAGTACGACAACCGGTAATAGGCGAAGTTTACCCCATTTAATATACACGTATATTATAATATCTGAATATTAATTCCACGCGTGCGTCAATGCTCGGAGAGTTGATGAAACGGTGGGAGAAGATAACATTTTGCTCTTTCCCCTTGTTTTGGACAGTTTGAAAATAAACACCACGCTGGGCAGCAGTGGCGTGCATAGAGGGTATGCACAGGGTATGCAGATGATATAAAATGAAGAAAATCTCCAGCACGAGTTATAAAAAACTCAAGGATAGGCATTGTAAGAGTTATAAAAGGCCCTTTAGTTATTTATAACTCGTACTGAAGATTTTCTTCAATTCTGAAGATTTCTGTGCATACATGCCCGTATGATCTATTTGTTGAAGATCTATTTGTTGTGGAGTGTAAGGATTTAAGAGTAATTTATGAGATTTTTTCTCAATTTTTTTTTTATCTTACGTAATTTTTTTTAAATGAAACCTATACTTAGTTATTTCTAATACCTCCAAGAATATGTATAAAAAGTTTCATGAAGATCGGTTCAGTAGTTTTCACGTGAACAAACAAACTTATATTCACATTTATAATATTAGTAGGGATGGTGTATTGTAACTTCGATTAAGAAGTAACTGTTTAATTACACAAGTGGCTTTTACATTTTCTTACGAATACGTACCTAATACAAATAAAAAATTATTCAAACCGAAGGTCGATCGTTTTAATTGCACTGTTTATCAGAAAATTCGCCTCGCTGCGTTATAAAATTATATTAATATTATACTTATACGGTTACGATTATTATATACATTCATTATTACCAAAAAAACAGTGATTTTTTTCTTCATAGTATTGGTTGAGGACGGCAGAAATAAGCATTTATCACAAAAAAGCTGAACTACTAAATACTAAAATATTCTGGTATAATTATTCAAGAAATATTTTGGTTTGATGCTAGACAACTTGTCTTATTAAGTATACAAAAAAAAGGGAGATTTTCCTGATTGTTTCTATCATTTTTAAAAGATAAAACAAAATTCTCATAATGAGACGAGTTAGGAGTAATAGATTTTACAATGGTTCTATTTTCTGGCAATGGGTCGCCAATAGCAACCTGGCACTACGAGTACAACCCCATCGGTTGTTGGCTCCGAAATATGTACCATAAGCTGAGATATGAGATTTCTCCCTACATTATTCTGAATTACGTAAATCCCGTCTGTTAATAAACTGACATAATAAGTGTATCTAATTAAAGTTTTCTCGAAACGTAATCCAGATTGCTCCAGAGAATTATCTAATGCACCAAATTCACACGCGCGACGGCAGAAAGATCGCCATAATGTCTAAAAATATGTTTAATATTGTATAAGTTGTGCTTTACGTGACCATGCGATCTGATAATTGTGGAATTTCTATTTATAATTGTGAATGTATGAAAACTCGGATTACAAGGTGCCGGAATGGCGGTGAATGTCATCTTTACATTTTCTTGTAAGATATAGGTATATATATTTTATTATATATAAAATTATACTTATTTCTCTTATAATTCTTACTTTAATTTCATCCTTTTTACCTGTTAAGTTGGCCCGCTCAGGTTGGCTTAATAAGATCACTTTACGATATGAGAGTCGAGTTAAGACCGCATTTGCCTCACCGCCTCACCCTGTCAAACGCCACCAACGCTAGCTAATAATTCATAGCTAATAATCTTCAACATCAGCCTACTAAATTTAAAGGACTCTTCTCCTATAGAATGGGGCATATAGACCTCCACTACCACAATAATTTTTTTGCCGCTGCTACTAACTGTTCCTACGGGTGGCTTTAAATTGTTTTTACAAACGCTAACGAAGTCACGGGAAACAGCTAGTATGTAATAAGCGTGAAGACACCTTTAGAGACCGGAATAGTGTTAGCAGATCAAAAAGCTTTGCGCTCGTCACAAATTCGCTGTCATTTGAAAACAATCGATCACCTATTTTAGTAATTTAATAAATAGTGTGGTCACCCGATTTGTCTGTCTTGCCGTACGGATCTTAATATTCCCGCATTTTGTTAACAGGTTTATATATGTAAACGTGTTGACTGTTTTATTAAATGTTCATGTAAAATTATTCTTGGAACAAAATTTTACATAATAAATGGTTATTACATAATTATTATATTTAAATAGCGTATATTTTGGTATACCACCTCTAGTTACCTTGTTTATAAATAACTGAACAATTTATTAATGTTCATTATTATTTTTTAGTTCATAATCATCCTTCTATAGGGCCTGGGTCTCCTCTCAGAATTAGAAGGGTTTAGGCCGTAGGCTAGCACGCTGGCCAAGTCTGGATTTTTAAGTTATCATTATAAAAAATCATTATGCAAAGGGATGTATCGACAAACAAATCAAACAACTTATATGACTACCCTATAGACAATGGTGCAAGGAGCAACAAGCGTCAAGTACGTGCTGAACCACCACGCTATGAATTGAAACTCGGTTGTTTTGTAATCCGCAAATGCTGTGAAATGCGTCACCTGTGATCTATTCGCTTAAGATGAATGGCTGTACACCACACACACACAAATACGCAACACATACATAATGATAGCACGTAGCGATGGCGGATGTGACGCCCTGTCATTAGGGAAATAAATGATTCTTTAACTGTAGCCGCGTTGGACGTACTCCAAAATGCATTATTTGAATCTGAAACCCATCGGCTAACAAAACTGAATTGTTTCTTCATTGACGTAATTTTGCCACACTATTGTAAAGATTGTTCCCATTGTTATTTGTTAGTTACCATGTCCAACCTGGTTATCAGGGACTCCACGAGATTCACTCCACGAGATAGGGTTCGGTCTATACATAAACTTTATATTGTTACCCCTTGAAAAGACTTCAAGAGTCTAAAATACGCGTTACTACCTGGCCCCGATTAATTGCACCACCTGTTCAGCAAGCTATTAAAATTCCACCAGGGTTCCCTAGCCGTACCAGACGACATCAAAGAGATATTTCTCTGAATCGTTAGATGAGAACAACATAGAGGCAACTTACAATTACCTTTGGAAAGTGAATGAAATTGAAAACACCGAAAGTCTGTATAATGAAGTCATTTCAATGAAGAAACAATTGTATTTCAGGAATATTAATTTTTGAAAAAACAATTTTTAAATAGATTTGAAGTATCTATATAAATACGTACTACGTGCTCATGAAATGAAATGAGGAAAAGGAAAACAGAAAGTACTTTTTTGTACTTCCTCCGGAAAGATGGGTAGAAAAACTAAAACATACGTAGAAGGTGGGTACAAGCTTAGAGATCACATGTGCAACTTTTAAATTTGCAAAAGTGAAGGTAAAACTAGAGCTCCAGTTTACATGATTTGATATAATAATGTTTCTTTTAATACTCAGCAAATAACGGTAAAAACGATAGTCAATTAGGAAATAAATTCCATATTTATAGAGACTGTAATATTTTACCAAAAGCACCATAACTGGAGAGTTATTAATTGTGAAGGTTATTTTGATATTGTAAGTTTACATTGTATTAGCTGAAGCGCGTTTGTTTTTGTTTTTTAAGCAGCCCGTAGCCAGATTTTATTTAGGAGATGTGTGGCATAAAATTAAGGTGTAGTTATACAGATATTTTTAAGTTGTGAAGTTTTTAAAATGAACTTTTTCATTTAAGTGTATTTCCAAATAACTGTTTATTGTTATTTGGGTGTAGTCATAAATAGTTTTTAAATATCGGTAACTTGTAAATTAAATGTCCAATTTAAATTAATTGAAGTGTATTTTACTGATATATTATAAATGCCCTTGATGGTAACTATTTATTTAAATGACTTTAAAGGCAAAATTTAGCTTCTTTCCTAGGATTTCCTATTTTTTTTCAATAAATTATAGCCTACGTTACCTCGTAATAGTTTAGCTTTAATTTGACGAAGTAATGTTTAGAATCGCTCCAGTACCAACATTCGTAGCCTATAGGGTAGGCTATAAACAAACAAAAAAAAATATTTCCTCGTTACAATATATTAGTTCTAATAGATTAACAACTGTACGCGATAACCAGCCGTTGTATTTAGTAGTGTCAAATTTGACGTCACATACAGCGCTGCTTCGATCTATAAGTATATAAACACTTAAAACTACTTAAAGGACAATATCTATCATTCACTGACTGACTTATCATCGCAGGGACTTTTGGGCATCCTGATACAGACATAAAAAGTTCCTTGCGGCAATGACCTGTCTATCACCATTTACGCGGTACCACATGCTAAACAAGGCCTATTTATTATTGATGAATGAGGATAAAAAAATAAGGTAAGCTCGAGGGAAGTTGCAAGCAATAGAAGGCTTACATGATACATTTATTTTTTAGCGATTATAGCCTAGTGGTTAGGGCTTCGGCGGACCGAGTTCGATTCCCGGTTCGCACCTCGTAACTTTTCAAGGTTATGTGTGTTTTTAATTTAAGTAATTAAAATAACACTTGTTTTAACGGTGAAGTCAATCGTGAGGAAACTTGCATGCCAGAGAGAGTCCTCCATAATGTTCTCAAAGGAGTGTGAAGATTAGCAATCCGCACTTGGCCAGCGTGGTAAACTACGGCCTAAACCCTGCTCATTCTGAGAGCATACCCGTACCCTGTACTAGGCCGGAAATGGGTTTATATTGGTGATCATAACATTATGACCCAATATGTATCTCCCAAATAGTATCTTGTCACAGATTCAACATAACATTTGGAATAAGGCATGCCCTATATTCACCTGCCTATCTAATCGATTTTATCTCACTTGACCAATTTTCTCTTTCATAATATTACGTAAATACTAGATCCCCAAGTGATTCAGTAATGGCATACAATTCGTCATCGGTTTTTCTAACATAATTGTTTTAAACATTACCTATATTAAGCTATCTTTTACTGTTAATTCGTAATCACAGGTTTCGTTTGTGTTATAAGTAGGTAGGTACTTATAGATAGGGAAAGAATACATACTATATAATAATAAATAATAAATCGTTGAAATTAATTTCAGGTATTGATTATAGGTATGAATTATATAGGTAGATACGTATTGATTTTCAAAAACACCTTTTATTTTTATTTTTATTTTACTTGTAGTTGTAATGTAGATTTTTATATAATTTATTTATTATCTGCACTATGCTTTAATATCGAAGACTAGAAAGAAGAGTATGGAAGTTTGAAATATTTTTTTCGATTACAAAATGCGTTAAAACTTACTCACCGAAAAACATCGAGATTTTGCCAATTTAAAGATTTTACCTTGCATTGAGAAAATTGCTTTTTCATTTTATTTTGTTAAAGAATATTTAGTGCAAATGAATAATTTGAATTAGGGTTTGAATATCATAAGTAGGTATAATAAGGCATTGATATAGTATCGACGGCCGACTGGCGCAGTGGGCAGCGACCCTGCTTTCTGAGTCCAAGGCCGTGGGTTCGATTCCCACAACTGGAAAATGTTTGTGTGATGAGCATTAAGTGTTTTTCAGTGTCTGGGTGTTTATATGTATTTTCTAAGTATTTATGTATATATAATTCATAAAAATATTCATCAGTCATCTTAGTACCCATAACACAAGCTACGCTTACTTTGGGGCTAGGTGGCGATGTGTGTATTGTCGTAGTATATTTATTTATTTATTTATTGTTTATTTATATTTGTAATCTAAATAAGTCTCAGATGAAAGCATCTGAGACTTATTTAGATTACAAATATACAAATATATATAGCTACTTTACTATACCTAGTCCTTTATTTGAGAATTAAGTTAATTTGATATTTTGTTAAATTGCATAAATGTATTTTTTTTAACTTCCTGTCTTATATTATGTCTGGGATGCCCAGACAAACATTACAGTCTGATTTGAGATCGCTCTTTTTATTTTCTTCTCCGACAGTTGCTAAGCTGCGGCCACCTGTTATCCTTATACAAATATGCGATGAGTAGAGTATTGTCGCTATAAAATTATGCGTTTTGTATTTTGTATGAGGATAAGTAGTTGGCAACCCGTGGAAAAGTTTATGAATCCGGCAGCAAAACCACATTACAAACATCCAACGCTATACGATTTCGAGTGTTTTTGACAAGTCGGTTGTAGTTTAATCATTTGACACGCTACGCGTGGCGGGTTATAGGTACGCAGGGACTTTAAATTCTTTTTTAGGACAGACAAATGATCGGTCACAAATAAGAACCACTTGTCATTTCCAATAAGAACGACCGTCGTCGGCGACGAGACAACTCGAACCGTTCAACTGACTGGTAAAAATAAAGACAAATTCCGATCTTCTGCCAAAAATCGGATGTTTTTGTTTATTTTATTAGAGCCAATTACTTTCAACATGCGTCCACACGCTCCATTTTTGACTTACGGACGAGAATACGCAAAAGAGTAAAGTTTTTTTTCGAATGATATGTGTTTTGTTTTGCTACGAGAGTCGTAAAAATATTTTACACAAACGAAGTGTAGAATTTCTCAAGAATCTCTTCTGATAGCGGAAAATATTAATTGAATTATAGCGTTTCATTTCTTTTATCACTCAGGCGGTAACTCAGTTAAGTAATTAAATATTATAAAGAAATAGCAGTTACCCGTGACTTTATCCGCGTAAAGCTTCTGATAAGTTTCTTCCTGTATTCTACACATATATCCCACCCACCGCATGAAGTCACCGGCCTGCGCAATAACTTCATTTGTTTAGCTGATAATTTAAAAATAAATAAATTTGGAATTTGGTTTTTTCTGAGTTAAGCGCATTCTAACCAATAAACTTTCATCTCATAATCAACCCCTCCGGGGGTGAAGTTTTTATAAGTCATGAAACATATATTTTTTCGTTTTAATTGTCACCGTATTACTAATACCAATTTTCATCAATACAACTTGAAAATTGATGGATTGTCATACAAACTTTAAAAGAGATTAAAAAAAAAAAATCCCATACTTAGTAGTATTGGGCTTCCCTTTGGGGGATAAATTTTCAAAAGTAATATAGCTTAAAGGCTTTTTACCAAGAATTTGGCTAGTTATCGAGTCCTAAAAAAATTTTTCAAACCTGACTGGTTGTTTTAAAACTAACTAATAATTATTAGTTTATTGTTGAATTCTAAAAACAAATTATATGGAAAGAAGAAAAAAGGCAAGTATACTTTATTGCACACCAAGAAATACATACAAAAACAATATAAAACGCCCACACTACATACATAAGATGTACAATTGGAAAGGAAAATTTCATAGAAATAATAAAAATAATAACTAAAACAAGTGACTAAGTAGGTCAATGTCAAACGTATAAAGTTGATAAAACCCAATTAATCGCACAGTCAAGTAATGCAGAAGATTAATTTGTGATAAACAAAAATTGTTTATTTATTTCTTCATTATTTATGTATTGTTTGTAATAACAAACACATAAACATGAAGTATACAAATGAGATTGTTTAGGTAAGTATCTTGCGAATTGAGCAAACGTGGATAAGAACTTTCTAAATGTTAGAATAATCATTACTGATACGAACTTTATAGAAGTTCTTAACCATGTTTTTAATGATTGCTCCTTAATTTTAATCAATAGTGAAAATATATTGGCGTCATTCGAGGCTTTTACTAAAACCTAGCAATTCATCAGTTTTTCTCTGAACAACATGCATTTGTATACTTATTTTTTTAATTGTAAACATTGTCACGTATGTTTCATTTCATTAAAATATTGGTAATCAAATCGACAAGAAAAAATACTTTTAATAGGTACGTTGTGCAAGATTAAATCCATTTTCGTTGGTAGTGTAATGAACGAAATGGCTGTCAAATTTCTGAAATTACCGGTTGAAAGCATTTTGAGCCAGATTGCCGATAACAACAATGGCTAATATCAAACAAGTGTATCGCTAGAAGCACCATGCCAACCACATAAAATTAGCTCTGTTGTTGATCTTAACAGCTGTGGAATCCGTCAATAACAGCTTATGCGGATTCTGATAAAAATATTGCTGGTATAATATTGCGATAATAATTGTGACTGTCAAAGATTATTTGTTTTTCCTAAATATCAAGAAGTTTTAAGATTTGGCACCAATTTGTTTGAAGACCAAGTCTAAATTAATAGGTCTTCATTTGTAAAATATTTAAATATAAACTACAAGTCTAATAAGAAATTAACGCCTTGCTGTATTTACCTTAATCACTAAGGCTATCAAGATTGGAGATATGTTACTTTTAGGTTATTTTCTGTGTCTAAATGTTACAAAATAGTAAAAAACAAATTAGCCCAATAAAGTCCTTAAGAAATAAAAGTCTCACCTCCAACGGGATCCGTTTCATCGACGTGAATCATGTCCAATGATCTGAAACAAACATAATGATTGATCAATGAATTACAGCATTAATTAGAAGCAGTATTTGGCAACAAATATAGCGATTGGAAACTCGAAAACATTCCATGACTCATTCGATACAACCAATATTAAAACCGTGTAAAATTCCGTCTGTGTCGTTCCCAGACCGTTATACAAATAAAGTATGATATATTTTCATTAACTTGACTAATTTATATGGGCACGGAAGTAATATTTGTCAAATGTCACTTTTCGCTTTCTTTTTCATCTCAAGTCGTGACTTTATCGTTATTAAAAGTTGAATTTCTTCGTTGCTACTTTTATTTATAACGGCATACCTTTATTGGTGTCTAGTACACTCGTAATATACTGTATCTTTTGGCTTATTAACGACCTCAGTCACTATAGCAGTTTTTGTTCTATACAAACTCCTGCGACGCTTTACTTTGCTCATTTCTTATATTAGGTCTTCACCATTACTTTAATTATATATTTGATATCTTGTAGTTTTAACGAAAATGAATTCCTAGCCTGGCAGATACCTAGTATCTAGCAGGATGTAGACAAAACAATTAAGGTAATACATTTTCAAGGTTATTCTTACATATTGCTATTTGCTGGGTGTTGTACTTTCAAGCTTTGTATTGTATTGTATCGTTTAATTGGCACTCGGTCTTTATTTGGTCTATTCCTATAAGTTGTAAAGTTGTAACGAATTCAAGGGCACGATTGCTTTGTTTATGCGTTTTAGCCGAGGTTTCCAAGTTTACTATATAATTAGCCTACGAATTTGGGTCAACTATTCGAGCTTACCGCGCGTTGTTATGATTCTCTGGCGACTGTTGCCGATGCACAAATATTATTAGAGGCATCTCAGTTTGTAATCAACACGGATAAGAGAATATTTTCTCCAGATATTTTGTAATGTTTATAAATATTTAAATACATATATATTTCTTCGATGTAGTACCGTATGGGGATTTGCTTCTATACATCCTATATTGTTTGAGAAATAACTTAGGATATAAATATATATATATATAGGTATAAATAGGCATAAATGTGGATGCACATGTTAGTGAATAAATAAAAATCGAATAGTTGTTATGGTTCGCGTTTTTACCAGGTCGTCATTCCGGCACTTTGTTACTCAAACGTCATTCCATTCTTCGATCTAATGCCCTATTGCCACTTCAGCTTCTCGACTCGTTGAGCCATATAGATAACTCTTCTACGGATCTTCTCATTTCTTATTGATCACCTAGAAATACTCTGAGCATAGCTCCCGAACGCCTGCTCATCCGATTATGATTTGGCCGCTCAGCTCTTTCTCGAAATTGTACCTACCTAACTGGCTCGTAAAACAACCAGCACAAAACCATGGAATTTGGAACTCCCTACAAACTATGTCTAACAGTGGACTTTTTTTGGTTGATAAGATGATGATGATGATATTGAAGCTGTAGGCAAATTTTGCGAAACATATTCGTACATACGTGAAAGGGCAAGCTACCGATCGAATTAATTACCTCCTCATATTTTGAAGACTTAAAAAATTACGTATCGACGACATTACACGACGATGTTATCATAAATAATTTGAAGTGTTTAAAAACATGTTAAGACATGATAGAGATTAATGAATATATCCCACTCTTCCGGCATTTTACGCTTTAAAACTGAAACCGAGCAAAAACGGGACAAGGCCAGTTCGTTTTGCATATAATAAAATAATTTAAATATTACGGCTTTGTGAAACACGTCAGCTGGTATCTTATGTTTCAGGTCAAGTTTCTCGAAAAGTGCATTCTTATATATATGGCGGAATATAGACCTCGTTGTGTTTTAGCGTTAATGCCGCTAAATATAAAGTTGATGTGAAGAAATAAAGTAAAAGCCTCCCAAATTTGCCAACCTCAGTCCTCACCTCAGCCATGTTCTGCAGTGTCGTCTACAAGGCTCTGGAATGGGCTAGGCTGAACAAGCAAGAACCGATTTCTGGCAACAGAGACCGTTGCAAACAAACTCGCTTTGCGATGGCAATCCTCGTTGTCCAGCGTGATCATAAGTGGAAAATAAATTGTGGAAGCACAAAAAAGACTATAGAATTTCGAAATCAATTTGTTATCGTAATAAAAAAATTGTGGAAGCACAAAATAGACTATGGAATTTCGAAACTAATCGGTTAATGATCGGCATTTCCAAACCTAAATTAATGCCTGAGTAAAAAGTACCTACTCGCCTGGACAGAGGTAAAGTCAGGAAGATTTTGGGACCAATAATCATGGGACACAATATTAAACCTCAAATTTCAAATTTCAAATTTCAAAATTCAGTTATTCAAGTAGTTCTACTTTATAAGCACTTTTAAAACGTCACGTCAATCTGTATCTCTGTGTGTTTTGTACTCTTCGTTATTATAATTATCGCCTACTGTTCCCTGTGCAGAACGTGTATGAAGTCTAACTGAGATCTCCAGCCACATTCCCGAAAGTCCTTGGCAACCTGGGCACCTGTAATGCATTTGAAACAAACTTTTATGGCTGGACTAGCGAGCAACAACAGTAGAGAAGTTCTTAGTACAACAAGCAACGTTGAAGAACAGAAAACACTTCTCTGCGGCCAGCATTTGCAGGAATTGTTTTATTGTTTTCTTACACGTTAATGTTATCCCTAGGGGATATAGTTAACCTGTCAAAGGAGGGAAACAGCCCTTTTATTATTACACATATATTATTTGGATACTATTTCCACTTGGGCGTCAGTGCTCTGAGAGTTCACAAAGCTGTGAGAGAAAATACATTTGTATTCTTTCTCCGGGGAGATAATTGCCCATGCTAGCCGTGTAGTTGACAAATATAATATCCCCGACTATATCCTGACAAGGAATACAATAAACGTGTCCATCTGTCAAAGTACGACAACAGGGAATAGGAAAAGTTTACCCTTTTTAGTAATTACACGTATATTATTCGGATATTACCTATTTCTAGGAGAGTTGATAAAGTTATGGGGAGTAAAATGTTGTCCTTTCCCCGGGAAGAAAAATGTCTCCCGCCCATGCTAGTCGTGGTGGAAAGGTTGTATTGGTCGTAAATAAACTAAAGTATTGTATTATAATTAATCCATCTTTTTAATACACATAACAACTATCTCGCTTATGTAGCAATATGTTTAATACGTTAATAATATTTCGGATCGATTAAACAGTGGAAGCTTTCACGAGTCAAGGTGAAATTTTTCATGTGGGTGTTTTAGGGCGTCTACGGCGAGTGACAGGCGAATAGTTGATTTATCTTCAAGCAATGTGATCTGTCTATGACCTAGAGTGAAGAAGAATATGACCTTGTGTAAAAAAGAAAATGACCTTGTGATCTACTAGCAATTAGCACATTGAGAGTGACTGATCACTATAGTAGAGGACTGAAATATTCAGAACTTACAGGTATCTGTGAGGAGAGACCCATGCCTGATATAAGATGGTAATGACGATGATTAGGTATAAGTTTCAGGCTTGAAAACGTTCGCTCCGAAATGTAATGTATTAAGGTCGATATTTATTTATGTGTAAGTATATAACTACGAGTACATGTGTTTATTTATTCAAATACTAGCGTACCCAGCTCGCTACGCCGGGCTAGATTTTGCTTTATTTTATTTAAACAATAAACTTACATCATTAAATTTTTAATTTAGGTCTCATAATATATTAAATCATTTATTCCTCTCCGTATTTATTCTTTTCTCGAGCGGGTGAAGATCATTATCTACACCCATGTACACCCAACAATAGAATATCATCATAGTAAATAATAGCTGTATTTGAGAGTTTGACAGTTCAAAAATAGGAGTGCTCCGATCGTCACCAAACTTTACAGGATTACTCGCCAGGTCAACCCGGAGATTCCCTGAAAGTTTCATTGAAATCGGTCCAGCCGTTTCGGAGCCTATACGGAACATACCCACACACTTTCTCTTTTATATATATAGATAGATAGATAGATAGATAGATAACTTCTAACTATTGACGAGCTTCTAAGTGCCTAAACAGATTTGGATGTATCGAAAGAACATTACATACTCTCGAGTGACACTGGCTCTAGTAATTTGGATTAAAGTACATATTGAGACAGGATAACGTCATTTTCAAATTAGAAATTCGTGGAGTTTTCGGCAGTTGTGTTTTTTGTTGCTGTTGTTTTTTTTTTAAAAACATTTTAGTTTAATTTACTCTAAGTTAAGCCTTATTTTTACCACTAATAATGATTGGGTACTACTAATGGGGTACAGTAGATATCTACCTTAAATAAATAAATAAATATACTACGACAATACACACATCGCCATCCAGCCTCAAAGTAAGCGTAGCTTGTGTTATGGGTACTGAGATAGCTGATGGATATTTTTTAATGAATATAATACACATAAATACTTATAATACACAGATAAACACCCAGAAACTGAAAAACATTCATGTTCATCACACAAACATTTTCCAGTTGTGGGAATCGAACCCACGACCTGGGACTCAGAAAGCGGGCCCACTGCGCCACTCGGCCGTCACCTTGTATAGTATATAGACACTATCACTGGAAGTGAGACTCAGCGCGGCTCATTTACATCTTGAAATCCGACACTAGGATTTACTTATCCTACATTCCACTTGCATTTATCGGCACAGACAGATATGTCTATAACAGCTAACTTAGAAAATGTGCCAACTTCATAAAATTCTGTCTACAAAGTCCAAAAAGTAACTTTCAAGGACTTCATTGCGTAAGGTCCAGAAAAATAGTCCACCATTTCAGTTGTTTGGTTTTATTTTCATAGATATTTTTTCTTTGTTTCATTCATTAATGCGCGTTTTCACTAACGATGGACAAGGCGATGGTCTAAGTAAGTAACGCATAATCAAAGAAGATTCCTAGGCATTCATTTACATTTCATCAATGACTTTTCATTAGGCAACTCCTATAACCTAAGTACTTGTCTATGGTTCTTGCAACAAGGTATGGTATTGTTGTTTGTATTTTATAGCCTAACTTGTATGTGAGTGTGTGCGTGTGTGTGTCAGAGGGTGCGCGGGTGTGTGTGCGGGTTTGTGCGTGTGTGTGTGTATGTGTGTGTGCTTGTGAGGCATCGTAGCTCCCGAACTCGAAAGTTCATTCACAACTCCCTCAATATGGGTACAAATTTATTCGAAGCTCAAATTTTTCAATATGGGTAGGTATCTAATGAAAGGGCTTGACTAGTACAATAATATACACTATATTGAAAGGGAATGATTTTGTCTCGTGGGATTTTTCCGCTTTTGTTTTCGTGTTTATTATCCTGGAAAACAAACGGTTACCACGGGATTTGGGAAAACCGTAAACAGCTAGTATGCTAACTTTTTTTTTTTTATTCTTTATTTATTCGGGACTTTTCTTAACAATAAGAATGTCAGCCCCATCGTTCCCTTTACAAAAATTTATACTTCCTTTCTCTTATCTTAACTTAAAATCTAATAGAATTCTGGCTACCTCTGAATAAGGTGCCGCCAGGATACTTTGCCAAATCCCCACATCATGAAGATTTATTTTAAATTTACATATTAATTGGTCCCTCATTGGCCTATTCCGAACACACTCCCCCAACAAATGCAAGACATCTTCGTCTATATTACAAATTTCACACTTAGGTGAACTGACCCTTTTCATAAGATATCCAAATTTGTTTAGAGGAACATGTCCAGCACGCAGTCTCAATAACATCACAACTTGTTGGCGCTTCAATCTTACCTCACAGAACCACGGGACACGAGGAGGCTCGCATTGTATGCTCTTATACCAGATACCTTTACTTTTTGACCGTTCGTCAAAATACACTTTCCAATTTTTGCAACATTCCTTTTTGAATTTTGTTAAAATTTCGCAATAGTTTGGTTTAACCTCAATATAATCTCCTTCGAACAATGCTCTTTTAGCCAGGGTATCAGCCATCTCGTTTCCCGTAAGTCCAATGTGTGAAGGAATCCACTGTAATTTTAAATCAATTCCTTTACATTGTAAGGAATTTATTACCCTCAATATTTCATACGCTACTGATATACCCCTTGTTCCTCGAACACAACCCATTATATGAAGAATAGCACTTTTGCTATCTGAATAAATTACAATATTTCTATCTGTAACATTTACAGCATAGGAAATTGCTAACAATATAGCAGTGAGTTCAGCAGTCATAATAGAAACGTTACTATTAATCTTTAACATTTTCCCTATGTTACAGTTTGGATCATAAAAGGAACACCCAACATTCAATTTATCTTTAGAACCGTCTGTGTATAACGAATACCATCCAGTATATTTACCATGAATTTCCCGTATTGTTTCCTGTCTTAGTATATTTATATCAGACTTTTTTTTTGAATATTTCATACAGTCTAAATTGCTTTTACCTACATTACTTATACCAATACTAGAGACCCACGTATTCAAACAAAACATATCCAAAGGATTCGAGGACATTATATTCTCGTCCTTCGTTTTTAAATATGTTTCTGGTAGCAAGGGTTTCTTTTTGTTACACCAGTAACTATTATCAATTAGTAAACTAAGATCTAAGATACACTGAACGGTTTTGCTATCAGACCAGGACTGACATTTTAAACAATATTTTGTTGCAAGATAAGTCCTCCTTATAATTAACGGCACTATACAAAGATCACTTTCCATCACGTGTATAGGGGTTGATCTTATGTATCCTCCAATGATCCTCATAGACTGGTTTTGAATCTTATCTAACTTATATAAGTGGGTATTAGCACTGTTACTATACAGAAAGGAGCCATAATCTATCCTACTCCTTATTAATGTCAAATATAGTCTACGTAAATGCAAGGGATGTATCCCCCATCCAGACCCTGCCAGAACTTTAAGAACCTGTAAAAATTTTCCGGCTTTTGCACATGTTTCATTAATATGTTTCCCCCAGCGGAGTGACCTATCCAACCAAATACCCAAATATCTAAAACTATCAACTAACTCTAGATTTAAATCATTTATATTAACATTAACACAGTCATGTCTTTTATGCCCTCTACTGAAAATACATAATTTTGACTTAGTACTAGAGATCTCCAATCCCAATTTGTTCAATATGGTAATTAATGTTTCTACTGCAGTTTGTAACTCTACTACACTATCTTGGATTTTCTTACAACTAGCATACATAACAATATCATCAGCATATTGACTCAAAAAAACGTTTTTAATTGACTGACAGATCTCCAGAGTGGCTACATTAAATAAAAGAGGTGAGAGTGGGTCTCCTTGAGCGAGACCCTTATTTGTCCATCGCTCAAAATAGGAATCATCTACATCGCTTTTAATTTTTCTTCTAGTCTTTCATTCAGAATAGTATGAGGATAAAAATGATCATTAGTTCAGATATATCTTTTTAATTAACATACATTGTTAAAAGAAAATTGAAATGGTACACTTAATTCACAGAATTTATGTAGAAACCGTGTACACGACTAATATTGAAGTATCAAAAACCACTCCACTTTAGAATGGTTTCTCGAACAAATAGTCAGTCACTTCATATAATTTAGCACAGACAGTACTTATTTTACCTGTAATGTTGTAAACGTTCACAATAAAATGGGAAAATGGGAAAAAGTTTGTAAGCTACGAGAGCTAGTAACATTCCGCGGCTGTAAAGTGAGACGTGCGCGGGGCGTTTTCACTGTTTTTGGACACAATACACTGCAGAATCCACATTCAGCCATTATTGTATTAATGGCTGAATGAGGATTCTGTAGGTTCTTAATTCAATGACTTAATTTTACTGCAAAGGCGCACTAATATGTATAATATGTCTGTGATTGTACTTCTGCAATATAGCGAAACTGTCAAATTTCGAATCTTCCGACTCCAGAATCTGTCCGATAGCGAATAAAGGACGTGACATTATGAGTAGGTAACTTTGTTTCCAAAACCTCAATGCGAGTTTAACCGGCTCTGATAGACTGGGTCGACGACACCGCTTTCCAAACCTGTTCTGATAACCGCATGCTACACATAACCAATGTTTGCGACAGTAAGACACATAGGTATGTGGCATGTACGTACACGTTTCATAAATAAAAGTGGCTCATGGTAAAGTTTTTTTTTTTTTTGGCCAAGTACTTATTTTTTTTTAAAGTGAAAACTTAGCACCTAGTGAGCACTTTTGGGTAAACAAAAATCATGGTACTCGCGTCATCGTTTTACATGAGCCATATGTATACCTACGGTGTCTATATTTATACTTTTTGGGTGGACAACGAGCGTGAAACTCGCATCATCTTAACCGTACGCTTACCATTAGTTTTACGCATTAATTTAATATATGTTAATATCGTTCTATATTTACACTTTATATGTATGTAATGTATGAAGCTTTGATAGACAGCGGTTAGGACTTCGGTCTCACTCGGAGGGCCGAGTTCGAATTCCAGCACGTAACTTTCTAAGTTATGTGCGTTTTATAAAATACGAACGGACGAAGTCGCGGGCAACACTAGCTATTGCCCGCGACTTCGTCTGCGTTTGATTTTGTTTTTTGATGTGGCATTCAATTTAGTTTTAGTTCTAAAAAATATTTAAAGTATTCAGTATCGCTAAGCCTTAAATGAGGGGTTTGCTGCTGTCCGCTGAGGAGTTCTGTCCTCTATCTCCAACCACATACATCAGATCTTCACAAAGTTTGGGCAAAACTAATCACATATTATAACCGATTGAGTTATCGTCAAACATTTTGAAGAGGGGATGAAAGCATCCCCTCTCCCAAAGGAACCGATCTTAATGTCGGGATAAAATGGATCCTATATTACTTCTAACACTTCCAAGAATATATGTACAAAGTTTCATGAGGATCGGTTAAGTAGTTTTTGCGTGAAAGCGTGACAAACAAACTTACATTGACATTTATAATATTAGTAGGGATAGGGTTGTGGTGCGACCAGTTTGCCCTTTTTTTTTTCGTAGGGTAATCCTCATGGATACCACCGCACCACGGGGAGGCACAGTGGTTATGTCGGACTCGTACCGGCTAAAACCCCACGGTGTTTCAACAAGTCGCCGGGCACACAACCGCGAATCAGCTAGCGACCACCAATTCTCCCTGGCCTTGCCCTGCAATCGGGCGGTAATGGCTTGGCATGATGATGAATTCGAAAAAACCTAATAGCTCAACGATACAATTCACAAGTTATATATAGTTACCACTTCTATCGACAGTCCCCAAAGATTGCCCCATATGTTTTTTTTTATAATGATATGTTCCAAGCACATGGGTCCAATGTTAAGTGGAAAACCATCGCTTATAGGTAGAAGCAACACTTCGCAGGGCGTTCAAGGCACACGTAAGGTACCTGTAAGGTGCTAACTTGTGTCCATTAACCTGAGACGTAGGTGCTTAGCAGTTAGTCAAGATCGGTGCAGTGGTCGCGCTAAACATACAAAATTAAAAATTCTAAATTCTAAATTCATTTATTTCAAGTAGGCCTAATTTAAGCACTTTTGAAACGTCAAGTATGTCTGTTTGTAGCAACTCTACCACCGGTTCGGAAAGCAGATTCTACCGAGAACAAGCCGGCAAGAAACTCAGCAGTTGCTTTTTTCCAACATTGTTTTACAATTTAACAATCTTTGTCCTATCTTGTGTGAGATGAAAGCGGAGCGGCTTGCTTCCAGGCGACCTTGTCATTACAAACAAACAAATACCAGACACACTTTGGCATTTATAGTAGATATTATGAATGTTGCAAAAAAACTAAAGACAAACTTGAAACACTTATTACTTTACAAAGCCAGCGTGGAATGCTGCCAAGGATGCTGGCTGCATTTCCGCTCTGAAAAGCCAGGCTAGCCAGATACTTTGCGCAAAAAAATTGCCAGCCATTCAGTCAACTAATTTCTTTCACGTCCCTATTTCAGTTGGTGTACGAAAGTGGGTAAATATATATATTTACTTTCAATTATAAGCTCGGTAGCCTTATTAAAAAATGCAATATGTAGTTATCTAATCAGCCGATTTATCAAAATATATGAGTTATTGACGTTATTAAGTATATTTGACTTAAACGTACCTACTCAAATTATCTATCGTGCTCAAACATGTATAAATACGTGTGCATTAATTTACTTATATCATCAACGACAGATTGATGAATATTAGGGACGTATTGTAAGCGTTTTAATATGGAAATATATCAATTTTGTCATCATCGTTATCAACCCACTAGAGAGTTCGGGTCTTCTATTAAAATGAGAAGGGTTTAGGTCGTAGTTAACCACACTGGCCAAGTGCGTATTGATAAACTTGAAACGCCTTCGTGAACGTTTTCCATAACGTTCAACGTTCCTTACGATGTTTTCCATCACTGTTAAAGCAAGTGATATTTTAATAGCTGAAATTAAAAACGCACATAGCTCCGAAAAATTAGAGGCGCCGGGGATCGAACTCGGTCCTGCCAATAGGGAGCCGGAGCCCTAACGGCTATCACCGTTCAAAATCAATTTAGTAGAAACAAAAAAAGAGCCACGTGCAAGAATTAAAATTTCATGACAGTATGTCAAAGACTTCCACTAGACTGTTTAGCGATTTGGCACGGATATTCAGCTAGGCATAAATAGATGCTAACTAATAATTTACTTCGTGAATAATAAAGAAATTTAAGTATCATCTGATTACGCGATGCCAGAAGCGGTATTGTGTCCATTGCCCTATGTGTTAAATTTACTCCTTTATATCGTTACCCTTAACGTCATAGCTGGCTGTTTTGTTGTTCTCAATAGGATTGCTCTGTGGTCTATCTGTAATACTTGAAAACAGTTAACATTCTGTATAATTAGAATAAGTATATAAAAACAGTTTAAATTTACTACATTATTTTAAATAACTTAGCGAATAAGTTAAACTGTGTAACGCTAGTCGTAAGTTGATAAATATGTGTGGAATCTTAAACAAAAGAGGTTTTATTTGCATTCATGATCACAATACTGCAAAATACTACAAAATACTGGGAAAATAAAATGTTCCTAATTGCAAATTACAAAGTTACTTATTTAAAAATAGCCTTTTCGATTCGAGCATTTGCTCGCAGTTTAGGTTTTTGTACTTTAAATGAATTGATGTTGATGTAAAGTTGTTTAAATTGGTTTTTCGTGACAAATTTAATCCGTAATATGCCAGACAAGATAATTATTGCTGGTATTAAAGTGACTCTTCTCTAAGAAGGCAAACTCAAGCTTATGTATCGAAACGGTTTGTTGTCAGTCGTTTCACTGTTCAGCGGACCTGGACTAGATTTCAAGTTACCGGTTCTTTGAAAAGAAGACCAAGATCAGGAAGATAATAGCATACTGAGTCCAGAGACGATAGATATATTGTGAGCCAAACTTTATGAAATCAGAAGTCTATCGACATTAATATCAAAGACTATTAATATAATAGAAATGTGAGTATTAACGTATGGCCTCTGAGGAGGAGACTTCTAGAAGTCGCTATACAAAATCGAAGACCAGCTAGGAGTCCTAAATAGATCCGTGGGCACCGTGTAGCAAGGTTAAAATTTTCCAAAAATTGTGCGACGTGGTCTGATGTAGAATAGAGCAAGTTTTTATTCAGATGAAGCCCGAATCTCATTATTTAGTTAAGACCGATGTAAAGTGCTAAGAAGACCAGGAGAGCTTTATGCAAAGGTAGGTTTTGAAGAAATTACGCCATACGGTGGAGGCTCTGTCATCTTTTGGGCTGGCATAACTTCTGAAAATCGTATTGAGTTAGTATTCGTAGAATATGAATCTCTAAATGCTTAAAGCTACATCATGGAGCTTTTCAAATTAAGCTTAATTTTGATAATATATCATGGATTTCCGCAAAGTAACGCCTGCTTCTATCCAACATCATGGAGCTCGTAATTCCTCATGCACAACTAGTGTTACAGGAAGTGCTGCTGTGTTTACGGACGACAATGCTTGAGCACGCACGACGACGTAGATGCTCAAGTGAAGTTGGAATCCGCCGTTTAGATTTCAATAGATATTTTTCTTGTTTTAACCCTGTGACTTGTGTGATCTTTGTCTACATTGTGTTAAACTTTAAACTTCTTACTGTTTCTTTTACTTTATGTTATGCGTGCAATAAAGGGTTTCTTCTTCTTCTTGTGCCGGGTGACTCTTTGGTCATCCCGCCAAGCAACATTGGAGCAGAGTGGAGTGGAGTATATACGCACTTATCTGTCAAGCCCTCGTGAGTGTTACTAAAGACATCAGTGTAAACAAACGTCAATATGGTGGCCGCCAGTCAAAAATCCTCAATTTGACTTTAGTAACTTCATTTATTAACTGTTAAACAAAACGAAACTTTATTTTTAATCAGCATGCACGTTTTCCACTTTTCATTGACGAAATAAAAACATTCTTTGACCGCTCATACTTATTTTCAGTGTCGCTAATATTATGACAAATCCATAAGCAGGTCACTAGTAATTTTAGATACACTGAAAAAGAATTACACTAAAATTAAATTTATTGAGTAAAAATTTAGTGAGTCAAAGACTTTTTGAAACAGCTGTTTAGAAAAGTCACTGAAAATACTTCTTCATACATGCAAACTTCTAACTTCAACTTCGGTAAAAAGCTCTTTTTTCGCCCTTCCGTAGGTACTTTAAGATTTATTTACTTTCACTGTTGATGACTTAGCTATTTCACAAGTTCAGGTAATTACATTCCATCTTCGAAGTGCCTTTGGAAACTTTTAAGCAGATATTTATGTTTCCAATTAATTATTATCTACATTTAAAACGGTAAACTTTGTATGGCGGTCATTTCGATTTTTTTTAATTTTAGCTGTATCTTTTTTTTAATTTTCTTGGTACGGGGCTACTCCGCGGCTGGTAAAACATGATAGATATTTCCGATAAAGAACATTGGTAGGCGTAGTATGAATTAGTTTCTAAATGTAAGTGTTTTGAAAACTGAACCCCTTTTAAATTTTAGGAAAAATTCTGAACTTTCAACTTCTGTTTTAATATAACTTATGAGATTGGAAGTATTGCCATTTCAGTTGATACTTAGTTGGTACAGCCACCATGTTGGCACGTCTGTAGGTACATATTTTACTAAGCCGGGTGCAGATGCATTTAGTGCGTAACAAATATTATAATGTACTTAAAGCAAATTCAATGCGAATTCTTCGTAAACACACATAATAATAATATGTGACTAAGTATTTACATGTATGGACCCGGATTACGTCTCGTTGTTCGTTCATATCAATAAAGTATGCGACCTACGTTGTTTTAAATCGGGATCAACTTTTCGCGTCTGAATTTTTGCGATTGCCCAGAAATAACCCGGCGGCCTCGACTGGCCAATTGACATTTGAAACAAACCGTGAGATATTTAGAATTTTAAAATATAGCCACTTTAAATTTGACGTGGCTTACCTGTATAAAGTAAAGCGAGGTGTCCTTATACTCATCAACAACAAGTTTAAGTTGTTTTGTGATTTAACGTCAAAGATTTCGTTTCACAATATAAATAATTACCTACTAAAAATCCAAATAAAACTATTCATATTCTTTGTACGGCTAAACCAATTTTATTGAAACTTTCCCACAAATATAGAGGTTAAAACCGGAAGTTATCTTGGTTATTTTACATGCTAGAAATCCATTCCTTAGGTACAGACACCGGTTGGCATAAATGCGTTAAAGCTGCAAACCGACGCGACTGACCACGTTAAACAAGCAACTAGCATGCAGTCGGCTTGTAGTTTTGATGCTGTTTTGCCAGGCGTACCAAATCTGCTTCAAAACTGCAATTTTGTAGCTGGCTTACAGTTCTATTGCCGATCGTGTGGTCTGCCCAGAGGCATATTAATAAACGTGAAATAACTCTGGAATAATCACTGTCACACTTCAACCTTTCAAATGTCAGAGCGACATAAAACACTATATTTATACTCTTTATTTGCACACAACTAAAAATTCAGAAGAAGAATAAAAAAAACACAGACAGAAGCAGTATACAAAAGGCGGCTATCGCTTCGTAGCGATCTCTTCCAGGCAACCTTAGGATAAGGAAAACAAAAGGATAACAGGCTGCAGGTTGTGCATATACTATAGTAGGTAGGCAGAGAACATTTTTTATTTTAAGTATTGGGCATAGATTTAATATGTTACTGTCGTTATTGGGTAACAAAATCTATTCAAACAAATGATATACTAATCCGCAATCTTTCGGATATCAGTACGACCGCTTACCAATGAGCTTGAGGCGAGTGCTCGTACTCGTAAGTCATGACATGACTCGCTCTTGAGACTTGACCTACATGTAACATCTACGTTTAACACCGGCCTTCGCAAATAACGAGAAAGTTGTCTAATTAATGCCGGTTGCGAATATTAACGATTTGCAAATCGAGACTTTTTTTGACGCACAGACAAAGAGGCTTGGTTAGTTGGAAAAGATGTGTACCTAAGCCCTGTAGATGTGATATGTGTAGGCGTATAAATGAGATATTATTAGTGGTGTTTTATGTTTGTAATCTGGCTAATGTGTTAGTATTGAGTTATTTGTATATTAGTTTAGTGCACGACCTTTTATATTTTCTTTTTAGTATTCCAAATCCTAAGGTTGCCTGGCCGAGATCGTTACTGAGCGGTAAGGCCGCCTTTTGTATCCTAAAGTGAAGAGACTTATTTTTTTTTTAGAGTACATAACTAAAGAGTATAAATAAATAAATACACAACTACAGAGTATAAGATTTGTAAAAACTACGGTATGATATCATAATAGAAATTTTCCGAGTTCAATACGTTAAGAGTAATTATTGAACTAAGATTAATAAAAAATATGCAGTGACAACCATAACATCAGCTGTTTTTGCATTTGAGGTCAATCCTAGGGTCAAACGGGGTCACAGACTACTATGGTAACAACAAGGTTATCGTCCACGTTCATAAGTGTATGTGACACTTGTTTATAATATGTTATTTCAAGTCATAGTTTGACGAAATGTTGTAGCTCTGTTTATGGGCTTTTCTACTGGGTGGCCCATTTGCTGGTTATTTCAATTATTACTATACAATTAATTGGGCTATTAAATTAAAAAGTTTCATTTGTTTGGCTGTGTTTCTTTGTCATCGAAATGCTTAAATTGAAGCGCCGATTAGTTATTAATTTTTTTTTGGAATATGCGGTTTTTAGATAAAGCACATAAAAATATTTCAAGTAAACTACTTCAACTAAGTTTGCTTTATTTTGTCAAGTCTTTTGAAAAGTCAATTTATTTGTTTGTTTGTTAGAGATTTAACCGAGAAGAAACCGGCAAAACGGTAAATGCTCTACATTATTTATTCAATCTTGTGTGCAGTTGAAAGTGGGGCCGTTTGCTTTTATGCATACCCTTGTCATTTATAAAATTGACAATTTACATTCTGCTCGATATAATAAGTGGTTTTTATAAATTATGCAATGGGAAATCTTGTATGACCTTCGGAACAGGGCATAATTGAAATTGAGGTCCTACTTAAACGAAATACTCTTAATCATCATCATCATCATCATATCAACCAATCACCGGCCCACTACAGGGCACGGGTCTTCTCCGTGGTCCAGTGCGGATCGGTGGACTCCTCACACCTTAGAGAACATTATGGAGAACTCTCGGGCATGCAGGTTTCCTCACGATGTCTTCCTTCACCGTTGAAGCAAGTGATATTTGAATTTTTTTAACGCACATAACTTAGAAAAGGTAGAGGTGCTGGGATTCGAACTCGGCCCCCGAAAGTGAAGTAGAAGTCACCTATTTAGCTATCACCGCTATAATATACTAAATACTATATAATAATTACTGTTAGGTTAGTAGTAGTAGAAAAAATTAAAAAGAAATCCGAAGAGTGTTGGGAATCGCAACTTAGAAGTTGAAAATTATTTATTAAATTAAGTCATTCAATGATGTTCGTAGAGGCCGAACTCCATGAGAAACACCAGGTCACTGCACCAAATAAAACCAAATAGCCCAAGGGTAGTTATTTAATAACTATTACACTAATTACTTATTAGGTACTACCCCCAGAATGGAAATACACTTTATTGACTTAACAAAAATTACTTAACAATTGCTTTTGGAAATCGATTAAAAATTATTGTTAATAATTTTTAATCGATTTCCAAAAGCAAAGAGGCTCCGATCTCAGACTGGGTAGGTACCTAGGTACTTTCGTATATTCATTCGATGATAAAATTTTAATGGATACACCGATTTGCAGCAAATACCTACTGTATAATTTTGTAACGTTTTGTAGAGGTAGTTAAATACGTTTAATGATTTGTAAACTCTATGGCGCAATTTAAAATCTTCCCTGTGTATTTTTGTTTAAACCTTGGCTCAGAACCTTCCAAATGTATAAACATTATTGTATTTACGTGTCTCATTAGGTATATTTTGTTCCATGACGTAGGACATCCTTAACAAGTTATCCTGCAAGAGTAAAAAGGAAAGGTCTTGAATACTAATCATCCTTTTGTTGTTTTATAAATTCAGAGATCCTTGATCCGTTTGGCCGGGATCCGAAGCAGTGAACTTAAATTAAAGCTCTAAAACAATTTTGCTACATTATCAGAATTTACTTAATAACTAGGTACCTACTTATCGTTGCATAACTGAACCTACCTAGTGTTAATTTTTGTTAGGTTAGGCTGGGAATAATACCTATAACTTTATTTCAATAAGGAAAAATACCAAACTAAAGGTGATATTGTTAAAGGATTATTTAAAAAAAAAAAGTACTTAGAGCAATGATGATATAAACACGCCATATTATGAAGATACGAAGTAAGCAGTGTGTATATTAGCCATAATTTAAACGAATTTAATTTGTAAATCTTTGGAATGGGGAAGGTCCACAATCGGAGTAGATTAATATTAAATATGTCGATTTCGTATTAAGATGAAAGGTGTGACCTGGTAACAAGACTGTCACATCACATGTGACCGCTAAGACCGAATTCCGAGTAAATCAACACACACAGCCCGGGAAAAGTTGACTTTCGAACCTTATAAGTACACTCACCTTCTGCAACTTTAGCTCAAACACATAAGGCTACGCACACAAATAATGGGAATCGTATTTGAAAAATAAAACACAAATAAGGCCGAACGCACACACACGATGACGCACTGGCACAAAACCGATAGTTTCGTAACACTGGACGCGACGTGAAAAAAAACAATATGTCAAGTGATGTTTTTTGAATTTGGAAGCGCTACCGCCGTCGCGTCGCGAGCGCTGGATTGCGACTGGCAACGCTGCGCAAGCGACCGCCGGCGAATCTAATTTTATCGCGTCAGTAATACGAGATAAACTTATAAAGCCGTTCTTTATTGAGGAACTTTTTATTCTTAAGTACCTATATGTATTTGTTTTATATGTTTTATGTGTGAAATCGAGCGGACAACCTCTCCATCCAACGCTGGGCGCGTAACGTTGCTTAATAACTGGCCTTGTTGAAAGTTTCGCTTGGTACGTTGAACTTTAGCATTTGTCAAAGCTCCGGCGTAACTTTATAGTCTACTATGGGGGAATATGAATGGCGACTTTGTTTTATAGCTGGAGAGTTGGTGGGTTATCTTTCATAGGTTTTTGTTTTCGATTTTGATTAACCTGGAGGTGATTGCGTGGTATGCGAACCTTCTATCATAGAATTAACGGACTTTAACAGCTAAGCTATCACGGTTCTGACATTTTAAATTTGTAATAATGTTATAAACTGATGCCTGACTGATGCTGAATTTTTAACATAGTTTCACAGGCTACTGAGTAGTAAAGGTTTCCTTTACGCTACTCACACAGATAATTTACAGAGTAACGTTAATAGGTATTATGTTTTCTTATTCCTTAAAAATGGAATAAACGAATGAAAATTCTTAAATCCAAATAGGTAGGTACGGTAGTTTGTTCATCGTTAGTGAAAACGGGCATAAGCACCCTAACCTTGTGTTCGATTGCTTAGAAAATAGCTTTTGTAATAATGGTACTCACTATCTTAGAATATTCCACTGGCTCTTGGACTCAAAGCTTTATGTTAGGGCCTGCGCCTACTAGCGGTATGGCACATACGGGATATTTTTTTCAACGTAGATAAATACTAGCAGTTCCACGCAACTTCTTTTGCGAACAACTTGTGATAATTACTAATTTTGAGCCTAACGAACTTTTATTCTCCGACACACGTGTTCGCAAAGGTGTTTTAAATAGCCTGGTGTTTCCATTTTGCGAAAAAAATATTTTCGCTTTATTATTACTATAAATATACAAAGACGGATTAGTATCAACATGTACACAAACAAAGCTACGAAGCATATCGTAGCTTTGTTTGGTTACTTTGTGTTTAGCATGCCATTGCGAAATGCCTAAGCATTCTTTGGAATTCAAATCGCACTATTCTTATTGACTACAATCTAACCTAGTGGCAACCGATGATGCATTCTAAGATGGTAGCGGGCTAGCATGTTATATAGGCTTATTGCAACCATATCGAGCCAGTAGATCCGATCGGTTTTTACCTACACGGTATCGTACTGGAAAGCTAAAACGCTTGACGCCATTTATTTGTCGGTGTGGTAACTATACAAATACCGGACCAGACCAGATAAAACTAAGAAAATTATGAATTCCCAAATTGCTGCTGCTGGGGATCGAGCCGCTCAGCATCGGGTTATCCACTCATTGGGGAAAAGCGCTCACCAATGAACCATGGAGGGCGTCAATTTCTATTTATTTATACGTATCGAGTGTGCCCAAAGCCCATACCGTGCTGATCCAGTTGGCGTATGCCCTTAGGCGTAGCTTTATGGTATATGAATGACGTGTTTGTGTCGGCTATTGTTACTTTCTACGGGAAGATCAACTTTTTATTAGAATCATACCAGTTTCCGTTTAGGAATAACACGAAGCGAAACAATACAATGGCGACTTCCTTTAGAAAGTTGTGCGTTTACTTATTAATTGGTTAGTTTAGTACTTATCTAAGTTCTACTGTGCTAACGTAAAAGGCCACTTTTTACCTTTTTTTATTGACAACATCATTATAGTGATTAACGCTTTACCGGTCCTCTACCGCACCGGTGGAGCTCTCTGAATAAGAAGGGTTCAGGCCCGAAGTCCACTACGATGGTCAAGCTCGAATTCGTAGACTTCAAACGCCCTTGAGAACATTATGACGAACTTTGAGAAATGCAGTCTTCACGATCTATTCCTTCACCGAAACAAGTGTAATTTAAAACGCCCATAAATCCGAAAAGTTAGAAATTCGTGCCGGAGATCGAACTCGGCCCCTGAAAGTAAAGCCGGAGGCTTACCTACTAGGCTATTAAAAACATACTAATGCAGCAATAATAAAACATAACATAATTTATTTATTTTATTGGTTAGGGAAACTTACAGTTAATACAGAAGATAAAATTCAAAATTCATTTATTTCAAGTAGGCTTAATATAAGCACTTTTGAAACGCCAAGTATGTGTGTAGTGACTCTACCAGCGGTTTGGAAGTCAGATTTCGAGAAGAAGCCGGCAAGAACCTCAAAAGAGCTTGTGAGAGATGAAAGCGGAGCCAGATGCTTCCAAGCAACCTTGACATTATAGATAGAAGAACAGGTTTAGTAGTACAGCCAATTACTTACAAGTTTTCACAATTAGAATTAGTTAGATTTAATAGAAATATAACGACGTCTGTCTGTGCGTACACAAGGTGAACGCGGACGCGTCGTGGCGCCAAGGAAACGATATACAGACAACTAAAGAGATATTAGCTTACATGTAATAAGATACAAGTCTGCTTAAAAAGGGGGTATTAAGGTTGTGGGGTTATGGGCATTAAAGTATTCTTATTAATGACAAACTTGCTCCACAACTTTTCCTGAGAACAATCATCTTAATCATCAACATGTCAAACAATGAACGTCCACTGCTGGACATAGGTCTTTTGTCTTTTTCCGCTAGTTCCAGCGGCTCCCTGCGATTCTCTTGATGTCATCCGTCAATCTCGTGGGGGGTCTACCAACGCTGCGTTTATCAGTGCGAGGTCGCCATTTAAACACCTTGGGACCCCAACGTCCATCTGTTCTCCAAGCTATGTGCCCCGTTCACTGCCACTTTAGCTTCGCGAATCATTGAGCTACTACTGAGCTTGAGCTGAGATCAATAATTTTTGAGAAATATTGTACACAGTTGTCGTAGAAAGATTGGTACGAATAACAACAGCTGACAGCTGTGTTTACATTTTAAAGTAAAATGGGGGTCAGGGGTTACTATGGCAATAGAAAAAATGTTTCGACCCCAGGTAATATGAAAATAATAAGTCAGTGTAAATGTGATTTAAAGTCATTACAATAATTAGTACGTAGGACTGCTAATGTATTCTGTGCAATTATTTACGATACGATATATGAAAACTTCGATAGGTTTATTACTTTTTACAAATCCCGTGGAAATCGTTAGTTTTCCTGGTATAAGAACTCTCTGCCCTTTCAACTAAGTACAAAAACAAGTTGGTTGTTAGACGATTGTTACCGAACTAGCAAACAAACATTCGCATTTATAATATCACTAGCCGTTTCCAGCCCGCTTCGCTGGGCGAATTGAAAAAGGAAATAAATTACATTTTATGTTTCATTTTTATTTATTTTTTTCATATTTTTATTATTCTCCTTTTTTTTTATTTTTGTATGAACATAAATAGGCCCCGCGGATAGAACTGTAAGCATCGATATTGTTTAGACTTACTCAAATTCCAAATTCCATCGATTTAGCCTGTATCTTTCATCCAGGTGATTTTTCTCACTAATATTCATTGTAACTTTCAATGTGCAATCATTATAACATTTCCGTGCCTTTCTTCCAAAAATTAATAATAATTGACATGAAGAAAAAAATTTGAAATGAGCATTGAAAGTTTAAGTTAAAGTCATTGCAAGTCTCATATGTGAAGTTGAAATCTGTCTAGGTTCAAGTGCGACGAATTTTCTGTTAACTCTTATAGAAAATTAATTGTGCATGTTTTTTATGAATTCTATTGGAATAAGTAACTAAATTTCTTTTCCACATCTCATGTGCTTGGAAAATGCATTCATTTTAATCTGTTACATTTCCGCGATCCCGCAATAAAAGAATTCGTCGGTTATGTAGTCTGCAAAAGTAAAATGAATGTAAAATTCTTAGTCCGTTGATTGGATAGCTACATGTAAAGTTAAGTTTTTGAAACCTCTCAATGACTTTTTCTCCGCTGCCAAAAAGACGATTGTTGTAAGGAAATACACGAATATCCCTACATACACGAAGATCCCCACCAAATTTGGAGTCTGTAGAAGTTACAGGTTAGAAATAAAAATTTTAGATTTTAACACCCACCCCCGCAATTCCTGTCGGAAGTAGACTTTATTGAAATCCATTTTGAGATGTTCTTTATGTGAATAATAAAAGATTCCTACCATATTTAGAATTTTTAGAAGCTATATTTCGAAATTGAAATTTTTTATTGTTAACACCCACCCCCGCGAACCTTATTGGAGGTGAATCATTGTAAAATCCGCTCGAAGATCATTTTTATATTACATATAGAACACTCTCACTAAATTTGGAGTCTATAGGAGCTATCGCTTGGAAATTGAAAATTTTCATTGTTAACGCCCCCGCAATCTTCTTTGGGGTGAGATATCGTAAAATTTGTTCATAAATCATTTTTACATCACTTATAGAAAATTCCTACAAAATTTGGAGCTTGTAGGAGCTTTAGCTGGAAAATTAAAAATATTAATTGTTAATACCCACCCCCGCAACCCCCTGTGGGGTGAGCTATCGTAAAATTCGTTCATAGCCTATTTCTACACCTCTTACAGAAGATTCCTACCAAATTTGAAGTCTATAGGAGCTATAGTTTAAAAACGGGAATTATTCATTGTTAACGCCCCCGCAATCCCCTTTGGGGAATGAATTTCTTTAAATCTATTCATAGCTGACCTCTACATAGCAAAAGTAATATTCCTACCAAGTTTCACGTTTCTAAGTCTTATGGTTCCCGAGATTTCGTGGTGAGTGACTATATAGATGGGAATTCTTCGATTATCATCGAAATTTTTAACTTTTTATCGGGCTATTTTAAAATTTTCTTACATACAAAACTTTCTCCTGACAATTCTGAAGATAAAAAAAAGCCCAATTGGTTCAGCCGTTCTCCACTACCGTGAGTAGATTCTTAGCTGAATGTAAAAAACCATAATCCGTTTAATACACTCTGTTGAAATCCATGAAAACAAAAGAATCAAGAGAAAATGCTTATCTTTTGTTTTTATTAGCGGGATAAATGTTCATAAAAGTAAAACAGCAATAAAAAAATGAAGGAATGTTGGAATTCAAAAAATAGATAGCCATAAACCATCTAGGAAAAATTTCGCATCGAATGGTGGTAGTTTCATGTCGATACGATCAGTGGTTTAGGCGTGATTGAGCCTCAAACGAAGACCATTTTCATTATATATATATAGATTGTACCAGTCTATTCTCTGTCGAGTATTGAAGCGGATGATAGCCTAGTGGTCAGGACTCCGGCTTCACTTTCGGGGAGCCGAGTTCGAATCACAGCACGCATATCAAATTTTTTGTCATACTTATGTGCGTTTTATTCAATTAAAATATCATTTGCAACAGTAAGGAAAACTTTGTAAGGAAACCTGCCAATAATATCGAACCTGGCAACACCCACGACGATGACATGGTTGCAGTGAGAGTTTTAATTATTCTTCTTCTTTTGCCTTTTTAGTATGGAGGGTAGAGGTAAGGAGAGTCATCTGTGTATATGAAAAAGTGTCGTCAAAATGTATTAAATTAGGATGGCGCCACATTTGCATCAGGGTAACTCTTAAAAGAAGCGCCAAATATAAATATAGTTAGAGTAGGCTTGAATCACTCTAAACGCACGTTTGGTTATAATAAATCTGTAAGGTTATATTTACCACAATATTTTGTAAAACGTAAGTTGTTGAAATTCTCAATAGTTAACTACTTTAGTCGATAATGACATTAAATTTTTTAACTCGGCATACTTTAATTCATCTACGATTGCTACATTCATACCATACCCTGTGCATCCACCAGCGCCATTGTAAACGATTTTTGAACTGTTATTTAGCGCATACACTGGACACTTTTTCAACTTTTCTCCCATATAAGATGACTCTCCTTACCTCTACCCTCCATACTTTTTAGGCTTTTAGGTGTGTCAAAGAGAGTTTGAATTACTTCAGTACCTTAGCATTATTTTTTAAGGGTAGGTGCACAGTAGCACAGATTATAATATCTAAAGTAATAATTGACGGACCAAGTGGGTGGTGCCAAGTGCGATATTATTAAATATGTATTATTAATAACCTGTCCATTGCTGGACTTAACTTCTAAAGGGTATAACCATAATAACCACGCTCGGCAGGTGGGTTGGTGATCGCAGTAGATGGTATGAGTAGCCCAGAAAACGCTGCTGCCTCTTATATTCCTTAGTCGGCTTGTTCTTCACCACACAACAAAATGTTAACTACGTAAATTATTCATTTAATTTGATTGGCAATGCGATCCAATAAACCATGCGTTGGATTTGTGCCGGTGCCTGAAAAAACTTATTATCTTTGTTCTCAGAGTGTGTCGTAATAAAATAACAGAGAGCTGCCAAATATTTATAAGCTTTGCCATTTCCAAACAGAGTTGCATTAATTTAAATTCCGTGTAAGGAATGCATCAACGCTTCAGATCGACGTGCGTGTGTGGGAGTCAACGAAATCTTGAATAATATTCTTAGGTTGACATATCACTGTTTGTATCTTCTTTGGTGAGCCGAAACAAAGAGCCAGCCGAATCATGAATATGTTCGATGGTTTCAGTTACCATGGTAACCAAAGTTGATAACAGAATATAAACAAACGTGAAACAATAGTTAGTTCCGTTGATTTAATATGTTTCTATCGTGATATTTCCCTAAATTAGTTGCTCAGATTATTTTTGAAAACAATCAGAAATAAACATAATACGTACGAATTTATCGATTACTGTTGAGAATTTCCCAAGTCAAGCTAAAGAAGTATCGTTATTTTTTCTATAAAATAAAGCTTCTCATTTTCGGCGTTCTATCCTTATCATATCTTATTATTATCCTTAAATTCTCATCTATTCAGTTATGGATCTCAACATCATGGATAAGCTAAGAATTTTAAAAATCGATACAGAGCTACGACCGCAAATCAAAATGAAATCGATGAGCCGGTATTACTTTATGACCTCTACGAATCCTGGTGAACAGTTCTTTGTTTTCGCCTCTACAGCCGCGTGGTTGATAAGGAAAACTGGCAAAGAGTTTGAACAACCCAACGAAGAAGATGATCCCAATGCTGTTATAGCGTTAATATTAGATGCATTAAGAGAAAAAGATATAATAGTTGACTTTTCTTCACATAAACTGAAACAGGGGTTTGGTGACCAGGTGTGCTATATTTTAAACGTATTAGCTGATGAAGCATTGAAATACGAAAATTTCGAATGGCAGAAACCTTTCGTAAACATCCCTGATACGGAAGAGTCTGTCGATGATTTAGATCAAGTTGAGGATGAAACCGAGATAATTTTGGATAAAATAGAGGAAGAAATGGGAATTTACTCTGGAGAATCGGAAGGTGAGGAATACGGTAATGCAGAAGAAAAAGAACCTAATAATTTAGGCATCAAAGTTCATGATTGGGAAGCCTGGAAACTTGAATTAGAGAGAGTAGCTCCGGCTTTAAGGTTAAAGATTTCAGCTGATGGCAGAGATTGGAGAGCAAGGCACGCCCAAATGAGATCGTATCGTGATGAACTTTTTGACAGGTTCAAAACAACAGGAACACAGATAAACAAACTTCATAATAATATAAGTTCTGTTATGGACAAAATAACAGCCAGAGAGAATATTTTAAATGAACAATTTGAGCCTCTTGTTCGGGAATATGGGAGTCTCCTCGATGAATTAAATAAGGTTACAAATGAATATAAAGAAGTTAGTGTTGGTGTGACTGAAAGGCAAGAAATGCTGAATGAGTTGACTGCTAAGGTGGAGAATATAAAACAGAGAACTGAATCAAAAGGTTCATCTATGAACGATAACTCACCTTTAGTAACAGCTAAGAAAGGTGTAGAGACCCTTAAGAAAGATATTCAAGAACTCGACTTTCAGATAATTATTTTGCTGTGGTTGCTTATATCAAAGGAAAACCCGAAAAGCAACAATTACTTAGCAAGTGCTGAATCTAGAATAATTAATGCTGAAGTTTATTAAATAAGGCTAATAAAGTTGATCACTGATCTAGCACCACGCGATTTGAGCTTAGCTACAGACAATCTAACATAGCATAATACAGACTTTTTAAGAACTGAACTATATCTTGTTAGCTGTGCGATGTGCTTAAGGAATTAATAAATGAAAAATATAACTGCAATTAACAATTACATTTTATTGAATACGATTGTAAGATAACAAAATATATCATAAACCAACACAGTTGGCGTGCAAAACATTTGAATAAAACTTATTTAAACAACAATCGACTTTTTCTAATAGAAAAATATTCATTTACACGTAATATTTTTTTTTATCCAGTTTAGGTTAGGCAAGTTTTAATTAATGCTACAATTTTTATTTGGTTTCGAAAGGAACGTGCGGTTTAATTTATTAATAATATAAAAAAAACAATACTAATATGACGTAGTCTCACAAGGTAAAATATATTGAAAATCTGTTCTGTTTAAAATAATACTGAAACGATTACAATTATGCTTTTTATTTATTTTTATATAGATTAAAGTAACTGCGTTGTGCGCTTGTCACAATTTTCTTACTCTAATTCCCTTTAAATAAAGTTTGATTTTCACCAATATAAAATGTACAAATCGAGTATTTATATTCTTTGGAATTCGTTGCTTTAATAATAATTTGGAAATTGATGTTTTGTGCTAATTTTGTTGTATACAATTCAACTTTATTGACATCGTTTACCAGTGCAGTATAAATACATATCTAACAGTAGTACTCCACGGAAGCTAGACACGCGGGAGACAAAATTAAAAATAATTAAAATACTATTGATAGAAGGACCCCGTGTTGTCTGAGTTTTGTTTTTATTTTTAAATCGGAACAGTTGTTATTTTATAACCATAAATACGAAGAAAACTTGTCTGCTAAAGACAGAACAATTATCTCCCTTAACAAATAAACAGGTTACACAAAGTGCAAAAAAAAAAGATCTGAATTTAAATATTTGAATTGTTTTTTTTAACTATCAGTATGACTTTCTTTTTAACAGATTTTTGTGGTTAAGGTAGCTGACTGTACAAAACTAAGCGTAAATATCTTTAATAAGAATGTGATTATTTTTAATAGAAAAAAGAATAACAAATAGCTTTTGATCTATAAGTTTATGATTTGTATACAACCACACATGGCACATAATATATAAACTTAATCTCAAACAACATTTGCTTACAATTAATATGAATATGTAAATATCCACTGATCCTTATAATACTCGGGCAGAAAAAAACAAAGTAATAAAAAACAATAAAATTTACTTTAACACAGACCCATAAAAGCGATATATGTGTCAAAAATAAATATTATTTAAAATCATATAATCTTAACAGCCTGATTATTAAAAAAAAACTTAGAAACCTATTTTATTTACATCTTCTTTCCTCTATATATTACATACAAATTACCCGCGCTAATAAATAACAAGTTTGTATAAATCTCTTTCGTACAATATCAGGGCGTATGTATATAGTGTAAAAGAGATATCACCACATCGGCCGCCTTTTACAAATTTATTTTTTAATGGTGCTGATAATCCCAAAATATTATAATAAATTGACCTTAAAGAAAATAATGCTTTAATCTTCTATCTATAATGTACAAAATCTCATAGTAAAAGGGTTACTGGTCTTTGGTTATTTAATGTAACTACGAGTATATGTAAGTTTTTGTATATTTTTGCATGTGTTCAAAAAAATATTCTCACAAAAAGGTAACGTAAAGATGGTTTGCATTTTAAGAACGGTGAGAAATAATGGACTATAAGCTACATTGGGCCTTCAAATGAACATGAAAAATAAAAGCAAACGCCTGGTATACAAACATTAGTCTTCTAGTGATTGTACATTATGTATATACACGTTATTTATTTATGCATTTTAAATTATGTAAAATTGCTAATGTGTGGAATACCAAGAACTGTAAAATAATATACCTACGTCAGTCATTGAGTTTAATTAATAGACTTTAATTTATTTAATATATAGAATTAATATGTGATGTCTAGCAAAGTTAGGCGCCGCCTTAAGTTAGGACACCAATTCGGCGGATCATATGGAAAATATGATAATACCTAGTGGCAAGAACCATAGACAAGTTAGGGTAAATGATTTACCTAGTAAAAATCGATTGGTGAAACGTAAATGAATGCCTAGGAATCTTCTTAGATGAGGCGTTAGTTAAGCATTGACTTGTCAATCGTTAGTGAAAACGGGCATTTGTAAGGTAAGGTTAGGTTAGGTAGGGTCCTAAACACTGGGAATCACCACTTCCATAGCATATTTAGAATAGCACATCCATAGATTATATAATTTAATGACATCGGTATGTATATTCAGGACCCTTGAGTAAGTTTTTAGTGAGTGAGAATAATAATTGAGACTTGGGCGTTGTTTCGCTAATCTGCCAAATGTGTGTTAACAAATTATAATGTCTTGATTACTGACCTCTGGTTGCCTAGTGTGAGTTTTTCTACTTAGGTTTATATTATTTTTACGATATTGTCACTAGATGGCGCTCTTTCGATTTCATACAAATCGTAATTAACTTTCACGCGATCGAATTTGTAAACGTATGTAGAAAATCTCACACTAAGTACTTTGTTATATTTACATACTAGGTGTTCATATCAGACGAGAGGTTAAATTATGTCCTCATTCGAAGCCAGGTATGACATAGAGACATGAGACAGTTTTGAAGAACTCTTAGGCTCTTAACCTTCATGATACCTCATGATGTTTTGTTTCAAGTGCAAGCAAGTGAAATTTTAATTGCCTAAATTAAAAACACACATGACAACCACGAGGCACCGCTTCAACGATGATGGTTTTTTTTGGTATTGCTAATTCTAGTTCCTTGGAAACTCATATTACAGCGTCACACTTAAAGCGCCAAAATGGCGTCAATCACCTGGTGACAAAAACCGGAGGCAGAATCCAGTAAGTTATAATGGCGGTACAACTATACTTTCCAGTTTTTAGTATAATTTCAAATTCACTTTATGTTTACAGCCCCAATTAGTAAGTGAATTTTCTGACAGTTGTTTAACTATTGCGACTGACACTCCATACAACTTGCGATGAGTATACAAACTGTCATAGACAAATTATGTGTTTTACATGATCACCACAATTTGGCATTCTTTGGAAAAGATACTGAATCGGTCCGGACATATAAAAATGCGATTGTGTTACATGTTAAGTTTTTAGATTATCATCGAGGCTGACGTTGTACTTTCTTTTCAGGTCGTTCAGAAACTCGTGCTTTAGAAGTTCGAGACATCTAGAAATAATTGTACATTATTTTAGCATTAAGATAATACATAAATAGAAACAGAAAATTGTAGGCATGCAAAGGCGATCTTATTGCTTACATAATTATTTTATTATTACGAAATGTTACTTTATTTTTGCATTTAGACAATCATTTATTTGGAAGGGCGTAAAAAACAAAATTTATAAATTACCTCCCAAAGTTTGATCTGGTTTTAGTAAATTAATCTTTGTCCTTTGAAAATCTGGTAACTCACATTCGGTAATGTCGATCGGCTCTAAATGCGGTGATATCAGGTGAAGGCGCATGTGGAGTGTGTACCACGAAGGCGTCCGGCAGAATCACCAAACTGTATCCCATGGCCCTTAGTTCAACACTATGAGACACCTGTGGGTCGGTTGCGAAAATTGTGGTAATCATGATGGATAGAAGCTGGTCAGTACAAGATTTGCTTGGCCGCAAGCGAGTTTTCGTTTTCGCAACTTCAAAGTAAAACGTGCCTTATGACACTCCATTTAGAGTCACAAATCCTGTACTTCTGATTTTTAGTGTAAATAAAACGCCAAAAGTTGAAGCTGAAGAATTGTAGGCAATCTAAGCTTTTCTTAAATATAGTTCAACCACGATAATATTTTGGATTTGTCGATATTTCGATCCAATTACATGGATCGTGGTCACGATAATATTTCTGAGTCTTGAACTATATATAAGAAATTTTGATTGACCACGAAAATCTTAGTTTAAAATCTTTAATACAATAGGAAAGGTCCATTTTATTGTGATGTCCAAGTATTTCGATACTCGCTAGCGGCGCCTCGATTGCGTGCGAGCATATCTTGTGCTTAAGGCACTGGTGGTAGGATTCGGCCAAAGCCTATCATATTCATTAATTTACTTGTAGATATAACAGTCCATTGTGGGATGGAAGTAGTTTCCCAAAGGGAGGGGTTTTTCCATAATCACAACGCAAGTTTTAATAAATAAACAGTTATTATTACCTTATTCCATCCGAAGCCCGAAAAGCGCGTATCAAATTTGGGTACGGTCCTATGTACTACCAGGTAAGGCTCATAATCTGACTCCCACTCGACCTGTAATGCAAACGTATAATTGAAGCTATCCTTCTTTCGGCGCGTCAGGGAAAAATGGTGGTCTTAAAAAGGTTGGACAGTTGATTTTCAATAATTCAAACAATACCTTTTTTCTATTGTTAGTGTAGTTTTTTCTACAAACGAAGAATAATTTTTTTATCTTGTTACGCCAAAGAAGAATAACTTCTAACACGTGTAAGTTCACACACACTTTTTCTTTTTTTATTTGTGCTTATCTGCAAACATTCGTAAATTCAGTAAGATGAGATCGAATTTATTCTTCATTGAGAACATAATCATGTCAACCAATGGACGTCCACGGCTGGACAAAGGTCTTTTATGGGGAGCTCCAAAAACCACGGTCTTGTACCGGCTTACTCCCTCCGGCTTGCCTGATGTCGTCTGTCCAACATTGCCATTGAGCCCCTTTCCGATTCACAATTAATACTAAGCAATATTGAAAATAATTGATGCAGCCGCTGCACCGCGTCGCTGACACTCGATATAGGATGTTTAAAAATAGTCAAGATTACTGGACGGACGAAATCCAAACGGGCGGGTGTTGAGGCCTATATCGTGTACTAAATCTAAATCCAAAGCCAAAGTCAAAACTATCCTATTCAATATTATCTTTATTAATATAATTATATCAAACTGTTACATGGCAAAGGGTCTCTCGGAATGAAAAGTGAGAAGATTCTAGGTCGTACTCCGACACGCCAGCCAAGTGTCGATTTGTGTAGAAATTTTCTTTTACCGCCAAAGAGATTGATATTTAAACGCACATAACTCCGAAAAGATACTGACAAGAAGAGTTCATTATCAACCTATTACGGGTCCACTATACAAGGGGAAGACTATTGTCCACCACGCTGGCCATGTGCGGATTGTTAGACTTCACACGCCTTCGAGAACATTACGGAGAACTTTCAGTAATGCAGGTTTCCTCCCGATGTTTTCCTTCACTGTTTTGATTTTCTAACCTATACTATGATAAGTAAGCAAAAATTGAGTTTACATCCATATACTCGTGAAACTACGTACATCATAAGGCGCAGTAGCTGTGGTCCACTTGTTGTAATTGGTGGCCCGATGTCCCCTGGGCCACTCTCGGGCCCTAAAGGGCGCCACGTCCCCTGTAGAATGCCGGAGGGACAGACGGGATAGAAGCTCCTTTTTGTACCTAGGCGGTGACGCGCGATACCTTTGCGTTTCGAAAGCTGGTACTACAAGGCACTGTAAATAAAATATTTTATATTAATTACTACTTGTTTTAAAATTTTATTGAATCCAAAATATCTTCGATGATTACGCCGAACGAGTTTATTTTCTATCTTACGCTTATTGCCTTCTTTTTTGCTTATATTTTATATGCCACATAAGATCAGCCTTTGTTTTTCTAACTTATACTTGCGCTATAACTTTTATATGCCATAAAAGAATTGCCTTTGTTTTTCTAACTTATATTTGCGCTATAAGTTTTATATGCCAGAAAAGAACAGCCTTATTTTAACTTACATATAACTTTGATATACCAGAAAAGATCAGCCTTCGTTTTTCTAAATTATATTTACGCTATAACTTTTGTATGCTACAAATGAATAGCGTCATTTTGTACTTATATTATTTTACATGGCGAAAAGAAAAGTTAGAGAAATAGTTCGTTCAAGGAAGAACAGGTAGAGAAAATTAGTTACCTTCTTTTGGGGATAAGGGTTGATCAGTTTGGTCGCGGTCCTCAAATGGTCGTACAAGCCCGCCATCGGTACGAAATCAGCATCCATTAAAAAAACATAAGGGGTGTTCACGTTCTCCAATGCGACATTTCTTAGATAGTTCACTGGGTAATGTAACTGTGGAAATCATATCTAAAGTTGATTTGTAACCATTGAAAAAACCAGTTAAAAAAAAGGAGACACCTGATAATATATTTGAAACCATAAACCAACCTATGAACAGAGCAATACTTCGCAGGGCATGCAAGAAACACGTCCTGCGACGTGCAGCCCTGTGTCAAACATATTCAGCCGTAGGTGTTAAGCCACGTCTATAGCCTATAACAGTCCACTGCTGGACTAAATATCATGGACCGTGATGATTATGGTTGGTCCAGCGGTGACCATTATCTTCACGCTGGCCAGATGCATCGGTGATCGCAGTGCTTCTATTGCTAGAACGGAGGACACTGCTTATCGATCTCCGTTACATTCTCTAAGTCGCCTCGTACGACACCCATGGTAAAAGAGGGGTGGTGACAACTGTATTCGGATCTGCCGTCAGCACGCGGCATTAAACTCAGGTTTTGCCATTGACTGCAATCTCACGTAGTGGAAAGTGATGATGCAGTCTAAGATGGTAGCGGGCTAACCTTTTAGGTAATATGGTATCCTAGTGGCGTGCAATTCGTACATGCACGAAAGCACTGCCGATCCTAAAATTATTGTATAACTCATAAATGCGAAGGATTTTACAATTTTATGGCATCTTCCTTCTTTATGCTATATACCCGTGTCAAGACCACTGTGCACGCCACTTTCATACCACTAATCGGTTTAAAAGCGACATCGCACCGGGACACTAAATCGCTTAGCGGCACGTCCTTATCGGTAGCGTGGTAACTAGCCACGGCTAAAGCCTCCCACCAGATGAGAACAGAGAAAATTCAGAAATTCTCAAATTGCCTCTGCCGGTAACCGAACCCGGGACCTTCTGCTTAAATTCACAGCGCTCACCGTTGCGCCAGGGAGGTCGTCAAATAGGTGCCTGTAATTACACCGGCAACCACGCCCTTCTGCCGCCCACAGCATTGCTGCTTAGCGGCAGAAATAGCCATGTCGTTAGTTCTATCCCGATAGAACTCTACCACTAAAAGCGACTATTAACTTATTTTTTATCTTACCTAGTGGCGTGCAGTTCATACATGCGCGAAAGCACTGCATACCCTAAAATTTATATATAACTCGTATAGGGGGAGAATTTTTGCCGTTTTATGCAATTTTCCTGTTGTATGCATACCCTGGTAAGAAACCAAGCGCACGCCACTGATCTTACCGTATCATGTTTGAATACTAAATGGTAACCGATGTTACTCCTAGAGCTGAGAGTTGAGGACCAGTCGCGTATGAAACTCTCCAATTTCGTAACCTCACAGTCAGATAGATATATAGCGGCGCTTAAGGGACCTGTAATAGGAATGGAACAACTCTTATAACATACCAAAGTCATCGTATCAACCCGTTAACATCCCACGACCGGGCACGTGTAGTCCACCACGTCGGTCAAGTGCGGATAGGTGGACTTAATAGGAAAACCCATTTTCTTTCGTTTTCACAATTAATGTTTACTAAAATGCAATGCTATGTCTTTTACTCTAAGCGTATCTCTTACACAATCGTAAGAGTTACATTTAGGTCATTAAAGTTGTAATTTAGTCCTAAAGTCTTTGATTTAGTCTGTTATCACAGATTAAATTTCATAAAGTGGGTAAATAATTAAACTTTAAATAACTGTAAATTCATATTGGCCAGATATTTTATTAAATAGACTAGGTAATTTTACAGTGACGAAAGTTTTAATTCAGTCCTAAAGTGTATTTTTAGCAGAGGCGTGCATAGAGGGTATGAACGGGGTACGCGGATAATATAAAAAGAAGAAAATCTAATGTACGAGTTTTAAAAAACTTAAGGATAGTCATTGTAACAGTTTTTTTTTTTTTTTTTTTTTTTATTAATAAATATACTACGACAATACACATATCGCCACCTAGCCCCAAAGTAAGCGTAACTTGTGTTATGGGTACTAAGATGACTGATGAATATTTTTATGAATAATATACATAAATACATTAAAATATATATATTCATCATCACACAAACATTTTCCCAGTTGTGGGAATCGAACCCACGGCCTTGGACTCAGAAAGCAGGGTCGCTGCAAACTGCGCCAATCGGCCGTCAAATGAATATGAATAATTGTTAATTTTTTGCTAATTGCTTAATTGCTTTTAAGTCATGTTATTCAATGTTTATATCACACAGATAAAATATAAGGTCACACAGACAATATATTACTATTATTACCTTCCCAATGTTTGACGAGCCTCTCCAGAAACTGCAACCTATCCATAGACAATTGCAATACCAGTGTGACATCGAAATTGTCTATGTCCATATAATTATAGTCCATGTAATACACGTGCGTACGTAGTTTGATGCGTTGCGCCGCGCGGAAGGAAAGACATAAGTCTGAATGGTTCATCTAAAATTTTTTTTAAATATTTGTAATTAAAATTCTGTGGGTATCTCTCTAAACGAAACTAATTTTTTTTATAGTAATAATTGACGGACCAAGCAGATGGGCCATCTAATGGTAAGTGGAAAATCATCGCCTATAAACAGAGCATTACTTCACAGGGCATGCAAGGAGCCATAGAATTAAAAACATACAGAACCCTCATTCATCCATTATTGTATGAAGTGCTTTGTGGCCAAACAGTGCAAAAGGCCTCGCGCAAATCTGACTTCTCATCCGCGGAATCTTGCTAGCTCATAAACTTTTTCTCATTTTCGTACTTTATGGTAAACATTTAGAACATTAGAGGTAAAGAAGCCAGACGCAATGGCCAAACTTTACATCAAATTTAATCGTATTCATTCACTTGGAATTCAACATTGGTGATTCTCTTAAAGGAGAATTAACGGATACTATTTTACTACTAATACATATTTTTTCATAAATTTAGGAACTTCAAAATTATAAATTTATTAATTTCAAGTAGACCTAGTTTGTAAGCACTTTTGAAACGTCAAGTCAGTTTATTTGTAGTGACTCTACCACTGGTTCGGAAGGCAGATTCTACCGACAAGAAAGTTTCCAAATCATACCTTGTAAGTGACGACCTCGGTTTGTGAACATTTATGCAATTTCTCCCTTAACAGATTACCATCAAAATTGACATACGATTGGTGTATGTTCCTAAAGTAATCTGAATCCCGTATTCGGATGCTGTACTTGCTGGGAGAGTTCCAGTGGATAATCTGTAATATGTATATATTTCTCATTTGGAGCTGAATGTTAGATTTTACGCCCTAGTGCTTTTTAACTTTTTTTTTTTAATTTTCTGTTACTTCAAAACAAATGGAGAGTATTTTGGGACAACAGTACAAAGTATATGGTTGGAAAGACTGTATTCTCATACATCACATTGTACTATAATAATTACGCATTCAGATACATTTGATTTGAGTTAAACAAACGACAGATACTACGAATAAAACTTAAAATATATTACTTTTTTAATTTAACATTATAATGATAATATCATAGGATTGGTTTCCAAAAAATTACCTTAACATTTTTGACATCCTCTCCATAACAATTCTTCGCGAGCGTCAGCATGGACATCTGTACATTATATTGGCAGCTCATATTAAATACGATGTACGGGTTCATCTTGATGATGGCGTTTATGACGTCCTGGTCAGCCAGCGTGGTTTCCTTCAACCTGTCCAAGTTCATTTTAACGGTTTTATGCCACATGGCCGTCCAGTTGGTGGTTCTCCGTATTTTATGCAAGTCCAGCAACATAACTCCAGTGTTGAAACCTCGACCGAGCGCCGGCCAGCGGGTTTCGGTGTTCGAATACCAGTTGCTTTCGTTTTCTACTAAGCCTATATACTGAAATATTATATTATAAATATTATTATAATTTATTTTATATTTTTTTTATTTAGTTACGTTGCCATTATATAAATACATATGTATATTTATATAAAACTTATTAACTTAAGTTATTTTATGAATAATGAATACACTTTTATTGTACACCAAAGAAACAAAAAGTAGTTACAAAGATATAAATACAATCAAGAGAGTACAATTTGGTGGCCTTATCGCTACATAGCGATTTCTTCCAGGCAACCAATGGCGTAAAAGGAAAAAACGTAGAAAAGAGGTAGGTGGTGCAATAAATAAGATTTAAAAATTATACAAATATATAAATATAAATAAAATATATATATATATATATATATAAATATAACTATAATATATATATAAATATATATTTATGTAAATGTTCAATTAAAAATATACTGAAATATATAATAATAATAATAAAATATAATACGACAACACATACAACACCATCTAGCCCCAAAGTAAGCGTAGCTTGTGTTATGGGTACTAAGATGACTGATGAATATTTTTATGAATAATATACATAAATACTTATAATATTTATGTTCATCACACAAACATTTTCCAGTTGTGGGAATCGAACACAGAGACTAAGACTCAGAAAGTTAGGTCGCTGCCCACTTCACTAATAGAGACACAAACATACAGAAATCGTGTACTGGACTAATATTGAAGCATCAAAACTACTCGACTTTAGAATTGTTACTCAAACAAAAGGTTCTTCAAACTTCATACCATTTAGTAGCTGACAGTAATTATTTTACCTCTAATGAATGAATGAATGAATACACTTTTATTGTACACCAAATAAATATATAGTAAAATTATAAATAAAAAGGAGAATGCCGGATGTAGTATGGGATTTGGTTTCACATAGAACTTATAAGGTGCCTTCTTGGAATTTATGTAATTTTGAAGGGTTTAATAATTACAATACATTACAATACATGACAAACATTAAAATACTAATAACACAACACTAATAACAGTACAGTTTGGAAAGGGCCGTTATCCAGCGTAAATTAATTTTAAACATTATCCAGAATAAGTACATTAAACCATCAGTCTCGGTTATTAGTAAAAGGGGAGGGGGGGGGGGGGGGGGTTCGAAACTACCTTCTTGCTGCTGCTTGAAGCTGAAGGACATTCATTCAAGACTAAGGATGTTGATTTCTGTATATGAATATTGTTAGTGTCATTAATAAATAAGCAAATACTATAACTGGTTTTTTAGTGTATAAGTTAACCCTTGACTGCAATCTCACCTTGTGGTAAGCTAAATCTATGATGGTAGCGGGCAAATCTGTTAGAGGTATGGCAGTTATATTAAACCGATACACCTAATCGGTTTCTACACGACATCGTACCGGAACGCTAAATCGCTTAGCGGCACGTCTCTGTCGATATAGTATAGTCAGTACATATTTGAAAATTTAATGTACGTTCATAAAAACATTTCTAAATTTAACAAAAAATGTGACTGCAATAATTTAAACATTAGAAGTAAGAATAAACTTACAGTGCAATATACTAGGTTACATAAAATTCATAATTCGTTTAAAGGAAATTGCATACAATTCTACAATAAACTACCAATTGTCATCTTGGAGATGTCTCTTAAAAAGTTCAAAGTTTGTATTAAACGTAAGCTTATAGAAAAGTCCTATTATAGTATAAAGGACTACGTAAACGATAAAAAAGCTTGGGTGTAAATTATTGCTCTAACCAGGTTGCTCTTCTAATAATTTAAAATGACATTGTGAGATGGTGATAACAAAAAAAAAAAAAAAAAACACCCGGCTAAGTTTGTTGTGGGCTTCTTCTTAGACCAGGACGCGTTTGGAACCCTCGTAGCTTTAGTTTTAAGTTTACGAATGTGGTTATCGCCATCATCTCACTACCGTGTGGTTCTTATGTACGCATCAAAAGTGCCACCTGTGGGCCTACTTGAATAAAGATATTTTTGACTTTGACTTTGACTTTGATAGGGTGGTAACTAGCCACGATTAGACTTCTTTAGTCTCCCACCAGACCAGACCAGTGAAAATTCAGAAATAATAAACTCAAAAATATTATTGAGAAAAATATTACATTCCCTAGACTTTGTAGTAGGTTAACTAGTATTATTTATCCTCAGAAACTTGGGTAAAAGATTTTTCTGGATATTTATCAATTTAGGACTTCAATTCATTTCATATTGCTTGATGATATTTTCACAAAACTAAAACGAAAAACTATTAAATTTTATTTGGCAAAAGGTTTTTTTTTGGCTGAGGTGTGCTATAAACTTTTCTATGACTGCTTTTTTCTGGATTTTTATCAATTTAGGAGTTCAATTCATTTCATATTGCTTGATGATATTTTCACAAAACTAAAACGAAAAACTATAAGGTGTGCTATAAACTTTTTAGGCTATAGACATCTGCTCTTTTACAATTGCCTAGCGTAAAAAATGTCATTTAAAATTTAATAAAATAAAATGATAAATGATAATGATAAAAAATCTACATAATTATTTTATCAAAAATAATAAAAAGTACAAAACCTATTTGTATTGCCATGTTTAAAAAAAAATCAACTAACTACAGATTGGCAGCATATTTCGTTCATAAATATTTCCTTCCTAGGCAAAGAATGTCCTGCTTTTTATCCCATAAATATAAACATTTTAGTAAACCTATGAATAACCTACTTTTCTTTGGAATTCCAAAAGATATTATCAATTCATTATGTTGATTGGTCTTGTAACTATAAAACATAATACTAGCTGACCTGTGCAACTTCGTTGCACCAAATCGGTTATTACCGGAAAACACAAATAAAATGACATTTTCTAAAAATGAATCCTAGCTAGATCGATTTATCGCCCCCGAAACCCCCTGTATACTAAATTTCATGAAAATCGTTGGAGCCGATTCCGATATTTCAATTATATATATACAAGAATTGCTTCTTCAAAGATATAAGATTAAAAACAATTTCATAGATAATTGTTCATTTTAAATGGGGCCTGTGTTTTCTTCCTGAGATAGGGACAAAACGCCTCCTCGGACAAGTCAAAGTCAAAGTCAAAAATATTTTTATTCATTTGTATTTTTTATAGGTGGCACTTTTTATGCGTACATTACAAGTATTAGTCATATTCTATCGATGTCAAGAAAATGTCACTTGAAATCAATGCAAGTTAAGTTTACAGTGTTCTTTAAAACAACACTTTATAAACCTTGTCCATTTGAGGGTGCTGTATCATCATCATCATCATTAGTATTCAGTAAATTAAATCTATGTTGGGAACCCTGAAATGTTATTACCTGCTCTTCCGTCATATTCGTAAACGTATGCCACAGCTCAGCAACATCACACAGGAATGTTAAATCAGAATCCAGTACAATCACTTGTTTCAATGAATTGGGTAGTATGCTTGGGAACAGCAGTTTAACCAGTGCGTAGATACCGGAATAGTGCCTGTTGGGTATCCAACGAACTTCTGCCAGACGGTCTTGGACATTGTAGCAGGTGTAATTTACTGAAAAAGAATAAAATGCTCTTGTTAGCTTTTTTGACATGTTTTAGAATAATGTGAGTAATATGTGTAATGATGGCAGAAAACATTTATCACAACTACTACTCTTACCAGAGGTTTTATACAAGGCAACAAAAGAAATAGCGATACCGGGCAAACCTTTCTGTTGGGAGAGGCCTTTAGTCCAGCAGTGGATAGTTATAGGTTTTTAATCAATTGTGATCTAAGCTCTAATATCTATAAATTATCAACTCAAAAAATTCATACCAAGACTCAAAACAAAGTTAGAAGTGAGAGCTAAACATTATTTGTTTACACATTTTGTACTTGGTCAGTTGTTGATATTAGCGTGTTACATAGTCAACTTTACATGTCAACTTAATCTCAGATAGCTGTGAGATTCACCAATTAGCTATCGCTGCCTTACTTCACCTGACTTTAGTGGGAACTGTGTCTAACATTTAAACAAATTCAAAATTTCTACTATTACAAAGGCATTAAATGTAAACCAATAAGCATTATATAGTTACAAGAAAAAGGAGTTTCTTATTTAATACCACACTTCAGGACATCAAATTAATGAAACTAGCTCTTAGGTGTTGAAAATTAAGCTAACATAATTAGTTTTGAAAGGCAAACCTGTTTAGCACTCACCATCAGGCAAATCCCAGGTATCAAACAATTTACTGATAGTACGTTCTGAGCCTGTTCCAACTATAAAATGAAAGTGTAGAGGGTTCTGGCGATGATGCAGCAAGGATTTGAGCATGGGCGTGATGATCCTGGTACATTTGCCCATGCACACCAATGCTATGTGCACTGTTTCACATAATGTGCCTGTTGCATCTGGGATCTGTAAATAAGGATCATTATTTGCAAATTTGACATGCATTTTTAGTAACTAGTTGTGTTTTAAACAGTATCTTATGGGTTTTAATGTGATGCTTTATAGCTTATAGCCTTCCTCAACGAATGGACTATCCAACACAAAAAGATTTTTTCAATTCAAACCAGTAGTGTCTAAGATTAGTGCGTTCATGCAAATTCTTCACCTTTATAATATTTTACACCTTCTTCACCTTTATTGATAAAAATTCCATACCTGTGGAACTGAGTATCCATTTTCCGTTTCAGCAACATGATGGGGCACTATGTTGAGAGATAGCCTCTTCTTTATCACCTTATTCTCAGTCTCCAAAACATCGATTCTTGATATCAACCACCAATAATAAACCACAGACACAGCAACCCATATCCCCAGTGGCACACCTAGCCAGGGTCGAAAAAATAGGCAGTTGAAGACATTTCTAGATGTAAAATTCATATTAAAGCCATGATTTCAAATTAATGTATAATACATATTATCTATTTTTTACTTGATTTTTTGATGTTTCATCTCATTTAAATGTTTAGTTTCTGCAACAAAGAAGGAAAATTATAATGGAGGATGCCTACGAATATTACAAACATTAAATAAATAAATAAATATACTACGACAATACACACATTGCCATCTAGCCTCAAAGTAAGCGTAGCTTGTGTTATGGGTACTAAGATAGCTGATGAATATTTTTTTATGAATATAAGACACATAAATACTTACAATATACAGATAAACACCCAGACACTGAAAAACATTCATGTTCATCACACAAACATTTTCCAGTTGTGGGAATCGAACCCACAACCTTGGACTCAGAAAGCAGGGTTGTTGCCCACTGCGCCACTCGGCCGTAAGTGTATTATATCATCAATAATCAGCTGTAACAGTCCAATGCAGGTCTAAAGGCCTCTCCCAACAGGAGGGCTTACTCATATTCACCATTTTGGGCAGACAGGTTTGTTGATCACAGGATATGCTAGTAGTACCACAAAGGATGCTGCTGCCATATACCAGTACATTCCCTTAGTATGAAACCCACAGATAAAGGAGGGCTGGTGATAACTGTATTCTGGCATCAGCCACCGCCATAAGAAAATAATATAGGGGAAGTTATGGAAAATGCACATTGCTACATGCTTACATTGATCATGCATTGTCAGAACAACAGATTGGACTTATTTTTGTATACAAATAATTTATGCTAACTAGTTAGAACTAAAGCACTATAATGATATTATCTGGCTTAAAATAAACATGATTTCTAAATATTTCACATTAATTATTTTTTATAGCAACGTTTAGTGGACAGCAGATGGCCCGCCTGATGGTTAGTGGAAACCATTGCCTATAAAGAGAGCTCAGAGAGAGAGAGAGAGAGAGAGAGAGAGCACTCTCTACAGGGCATGCAAGCAATGCAACCTTCTAAGTTCTGTGTTTCTGTGTGTGTTCATCAACCTGAGGCGTAGGTGTTATATTATCTCATGTCAAAAATATCAGTTTAGTTTCGTTTCGGTTTTTTACGTTAACACGAAATACGAGTATGGTGCAAAATAATAATAATATTCTCTATCAAGACAATAATACTGACCTTTTTATTTTATACTGACACAAAAAAATAACACAAGAAAAATAAGGTTTAGAACACAACTACAGTGAAATTAGTAAATATTTTTCTCTTTATATTTTTTACTTACCAAAACTTAATAAAACTATTGGAACTTAATGTCTAACGAGAATCCTATAATGTGGTATGTTGCTTGCTGGGGTCTATAAATCAGCGAAAAAATGCAAAATCATTTGTATCAGAAAGATTTCAAGTTTACTGATTTAAATAATTATGTACAGAAAATTTTGATTCTCTCGCGGTAAAGAGAATAATTTCTAAAGCTCCGGAAATGTTTTGCTCAGATATGTCAACATAAATTGACAATTGACATTTGGTAACTAGATGGTCTGTGTTGGTAATTGACAAAGTCTGACCACACTGTGGGCCACAGGTGAATAATTCTTAGAAAAATCGGTAAAAATAACTTAAATCACTAAAATCGGTATAAAGTTTTATAGGATTATGAAAGCAATAAAGAATTGTGTCCAAAAATAATGAAAACGTTTCAAGCACATCTAACTTCATTAGAATTTGATTGCTAGCACATAAAATAATAATTATAGAACTAATTATATTATTTACGTAAAATGTTAACGTCTGAATAAATAATTTTCTTTTTGTTGGCTTTACCTATATAAGAACCTACCATTAATTACTAAGAATTTTTGAAATCGGTCAAGTGTTTAACCTTTACATACTTACATACAAACAAAAAAAAAAACAAATCTTTCCTCTTTATTTTAAAGGTACTTATAGTTTCAAATCCATGTTTCAAAAGCTTCGATTCAAACCTAGTTGTAGGTAGGTATATATCCCTATTAAGAATGCGTCATGGAATTCTACAAAAATGTTACATAATAATTATTTAAAAATAATTAGCATATACGAAGAAGGGGTAATAGCTAAGTGGTTAAGACTTCGGCTATACTTTCGGGGCCGAGTTCGAATCCCGAGCACGCCTTTTTCACTTTTCTAAGTAATGTGCGTTTTAAACAATTAAAATATCACTTGCGTGATAACACTTTCATAACGTGAAAAGAAAATATCGTGGGGAAACCTGCATGCCTGAGCGTCCTCCATAATGTTCTGAAAGACCACCAATCTGAACTGGGCCAGCGTGGTGGACTCCGGCCTAAACCTTTCTTATTGTGGGAGAAGACCCGTGCACTGTAGTGGGCCGATAATGGGTTTATATGATGATCATGACCTGTACAATTACCATAGCTATATTATAGTAGGCTTATATTATGTACCTAGTCAGTCTTAAAGTAAATCTAATAAAACTCAAAGGTTCAGTAAACATTAATTTATATTTTACAAAAGCATTATAGTTATTACATCAATCAATAAATCCTACTTACTAACAAAACCATTTGATTACGTAGAAAAATAATCTATATCCATATTTAGGTGTATTTCAGCAAGTAGATAACTTTGTCATGTCACCAACAACTTCAATTATTTACTAACTAAATTAATTTAATAGACTATGTTTGTTTTTTATTAGCTCCTTTGTAAATTCGTCTTATTGACTATGTATATATAAAACAAATAAATAAAAATGGTGGGTTTGCTTTTTTTCTGATTATCTCGTAAAAAATTAAAAACAAATAAGAACTTACACACTTTTCATTACTTTTTTAAACTGTACACTAAGTTTATTTTAAATAGTTAAGAAAATCTCTCTTTATTTTGTTTGTTACTATTTATTTTATCAGACATTTTTATATTTATAAAAAATAGGTAGGACTTTACACTTAAACGTTATGAAAATATTGTTTACATTAAAAGTAAGAAAAATTTAGTGTAGATAAATATATATATATAGATTTCCCATATGTGCCTTCATCTTTTTTTTTCCTTTTATTCAAAGATTAATTGCCGATAGATTTAATTTGTCTGTTTTGTTATAAGTTTAGGTCACTCTTTTATTATAGTATAATAGAGGTCCGTGGTTTAGGTACATCCTTAATTTTAGGTTAGAAAATAAAAACAAACTTATTTTATAATAATATATATATACAATATATATAATATAACAGTCCATAACATACCACCGTATGTTATGGACTGTTTTATCTTTAGGAAAGACACATCCCTGTCCAAATGTCTTATAGTCTATGCTCAGATAAACGAGCTACAATAGCAATGCTGCCTGCACACAGCTAATATTATTGACAATATATTTTACAAATACTTCAACTCTTCAATACGCCACATGCAGACAATATTATGTTAATATAATATGCAGAATATTGTCTATAATATTGACGTGTGTGCGGGCAGCCTAAGAGCAAGATTTTGAATCTTGGACGGATACATTTCTAATTAATTTCGGTCTCTCCAGCCCATGCTCTGCTCGTTTGTGGTTGCTGCTGCTGGTACTGTGATTGCTGTTGCTGGTACGGCTGCGGTTGCCCGAACGTGTCTGTAGTTTGCGGTGGATACTGTGGTTGCGTAAACGTATCAGTAGAGGTTTGATATTGCTCGGACGGTTGCGGGTATTCTTGACCGTAAGGGTAAGCAATATCATTGTCAACCTTAACTGGTTCTGTCGGCTCTGGACTGTCCTCAGTGAGGTCTTTCTTGTAAGGAATTGAGTCATCATCAGAGTTTAGTTTTAGTTGTTCATCTGGATCGAAGGTTCTCGTCCTGTGAATTGAATTGCTTTTAAAAAAAAAAGGTACATAGTTTTAGAATAGCATAGATTCTAAATAATATAAAAGGAATGCACAATTGATTAAACCTTAATCCGAGAACTCTTGGCAAATTTTAACAATGTAGGTTATGTATTGAATCTTAATACACCACACCGCACAGACGGCAACGAATAGATAATAGGTAATACGAGTTTATTACGAGTTATGACGCTTCGCTCCCGACACCGAAATCCTCTGGAGATATTTACTTTGCTAAGTAAGTTTATATGCTACATAAAAGAAATGTCTTTTAGTGAGGCAGTTTAGTGTATGTGGCACCTATAACTATTTGAAAAGCAGGGTATTATGATTATGTATTGTCTTTTTTTTTATTTTTTTTATTTTTTTAAATATACTACGACAATACACACATCGCCATCTAGCCCCAAAGTAAGCGTAGCTTGTGTTATGGGTATTGAGATAGCTGATAATTATTTTTTTTATGAATATAATACACATAAATACTTATAAATATACAGATAAACACCCAGACACTGAAAAACATTCATGTACACACAAACACTCTCCAGTTGTGGGAATCGAACCCACGGCCTTGGACTCAGAAAGCAGGGTCGCTGCCCACTGCGCCACTCGGCCGTCTGTATTATGTACAGATGCGTAGGGTGGGATGCCGGTGGCAGGTTTTGTGTGGTGACGGCAGATCGGAATACAATTGTCACCACACTCCCTCTTCCTGCGGGTGTCGTACAAGGTCGACGTGGAATATAACGGAGAACGGGTAGCAGCGTCCTCTATGCTACTACTACCATCTACTAGGATCACCAACCCCAGTCTGCCCAGGTGATTATGGGCAAAACCTCTCGTTTTGATAGGGGTCATAGACTTTTAATGAGGGCCAGTAGAGATGCGTCATAAGCGCTCGAAGCACCTCGTCTACATTCCCTCACAGTGCTTTATCTCAAAGCTCTAGCAATTCTACCTTTTTAGTATCATGCTTGGCTATTAAAGAGGAACAAGAATTGAGTAATGACATAACTAGACCGTTGCATTGCGCGGTAGGATCACGTAGGTACTAACCTGATGGGTAAAAAGTCGTTCTCCTCCCGTTCTTCGTCCTTCTTTCTTTTCAGGATTCGGTATCCAATGCAGATGAGTACAACCACTATGGGAAGCATCACCGCGCTGATGATGCCCCATGTGGCACCGAGGGTACGAGCAGAGTATTCTTGATTACCTTTTTGAGAAATATTGAGAAACATTAAACAAAGCTTTAATTTTTATAACAAACTGACAAACGCTTGGCTGCACTGAACCTGATAGGAAGTAATTACGATAAAAGGTAAAGCGCACTTGCTTAAAAGATAACTATAGATGCGCTATCCCACACATGGGCAAATCCAAATCCTTATTATAATCGGTTATAATCGGACGATAAAACAGACAATATGAAATATATGACACAATAAAAATTCCACGACGGAAATGTCTCTTATAAAAGTGCGTAGTTTGTTTCCTTCGACGTAAAAGTAATAAGGGCATCCAATTTTTTCACAGAAAACATTACGCAGCAGATCATACATAGATAAGATCTATCAAGTAAATTTGAACGCTTTATCTAAAAGAACAAATAAAAAAATTACTAACCTGTGACCCAGATATTTTTGTGTACACCTTGATAAGAAAGCAAGTAATAACAGCTTATTGGGGCATAAATAAAAACGCATCACATGACTGAGAAAATTTCTGTTCCACACAAAACGTTGTAGCTTTATCCCTTGCTTTCCTATTTGCACAAATTAAAAAATTTAAGCCATAGCGGAAGTTATTCTACCATGCTTCGGAAAAGAAATTTCCTCTCTCTGTGATAATATTCCGATTTGTTTAATTTTAATCGTATTTTTATAGCTACTTTTTTAATTTAAAAAACATATAAATAGACTTGAAAACATCAACGGGAAACAACACAATATAATCCTGTAGAAAACCCTACCTAGCTAATGAAAACATGGTGATCCTATAAAATACTAAGTTATGTGCAAATGCTTACTTATAACTTAATTAATCGTTTAAGAAAAATGTGAGGGGTCGTGAAACATCTGATAGAAGTGAAGCACAAAGTTCGTTTTATTTTAAAACTATTAGATTACCTTAATAACTAAATCGCTCGATTGATTTTCGTAGTCAAAAACTGTATTTTGGCTGAAATTCCCAAATGCCCTTAGCGTGACATAAGAAATTACGTTTATAAACTATAATTAATAAATTAAATGTGTGGCCCGATTCTCCAAAATTTGTCATAAAGTTAGGCAGTGCTATCTTATTACTTAAATATTTTATCAGTGGGATTTTGCGCTTATCTTTACAAAAGGTTTAATCTAGACCATAGTAGATCGACTGCTGAAAGTCGGCATTTCAGCCGGCGGATCAATAAGAGTTTCCACTGATTTCCCTCTTTTAGGAGGAAGAGTGAATGTCTTTACTTCTGTGGGTGGAGCACTTTTAGGAGGCTCTGGTAAGCCTGGATTGTTGTAAGTGCTCCTTGGACTATTATCCGATATTGGGCTTATTGGAGGGGAATAAATCTCAGAGTAAGTTGGAGAGTATTGAGATGGTATAGGACTGTATTGACCCTCGTACTTTGGTGAGTAAGGATCTTCTGATCCCTCTTTGGTGGAATAACCAGAATCACTGGGAAGAGCGCGGCGACCAGTTTGGCGTGGTTTGCTAATAAATTTTATATCTTTAGCGGGTCGTGTCAAAGTTGAGTCTTTATTGGACTCTGTTTCGGATGGCGTAGTGAGCGATAGTAAATCTTCTTCAGATAAATCCCAGGGCTTCTCTGCGAATTCTACTTCAGGTGCATTTGGCAACGGTTCGTTAGTCCTATAAGTTTTGTCATACGCGCGGCGTTTTTTGGATTTATCAGATTTATTAGAATCGCTTCTATTGGAATCAGAATACCCAATGCCTGAAGTATCGCCATCCTGCATAGTTTCGGTAGGTGGTAAAGGGGCAGCCCGAGTAACTAAAGTAGAGCTTGGTTTTAAGGGACTTTCCTCTGTAGGAGTGTCAGGTATTTTGGGTTTTATATCTGAGTCTTGGCTACGTAGGGTGGAGGATTTCATAGTGTCAGTGATGTTTCCCATTGAAGCTGATCTAAGGTTGAGACGAGAGGCGGATTTCGATCGCGGAAAGTCTTCGAAGCGGAATCCCTCTTTGCCTTCGGACCTCGGCTTGTGCCAACACCAGAACCATAACAGGCAAATAAGTAGTGATAATGGTAGAATAATTGCCACTATGATGCCCCAAGTCAGGAACAGGGCGCGTTGAGAATACTCCTGGTTACCTGTTTACAAAAATTTGACTTATCTATCAGTTTGTTTTTAGGTGATATGGATAGTTACAGAAAGTCAAAAATTAATGAAGTTACAGATATATGAAGAGCCATTTTTTTTAAATGCTCTACAGGTTAGCCCGTGAATGCAATGGTGGAAATTATGATGCAGTCTAAGATGGTAACGGCTAACCTTATCAAGAATATGGCACTTCTATTAAACCCACACACCTAATCGGTTTCTGCGCGACATTCAACAGCGTTCAAGGATGCACCAGAGAGGTCGTGAATTAATTCGCAGTTCTAATGCAGTTCAAATATCTCCTAATGTTTTAAGACGCACAATTGATGATGCCGTTCAGATTTACACTTTGTGAATTGTTAAGTAAGTAAGTATTTGCAGTACTCACGTAAGCACTCAGTGTATCCGTAATCAGGCAAATTCCATCTACCGTTGTCCTCACAGATACGTCGCTTGTCACCTATCAGGATAAAGTTTTGGTTGCACTCAAAGTTTACCTGTAATACACACGTTTACATTAATGAAATTACAAACTATTTGCTTGAACCCGTCGATTGTTCATCCTCGCGACTTCAACGGTATATGAGTAAACCTTAAAAGATAGACATAATATGAGGACTTTTTATAGTACTTTTAAAGACGAACAATTCCGGCATTCATTGTTTTGTCACAACTTTAACCGTTTATGCATCGCACGAATCGGAAAATCATTTTTAATTAATGCTCCTATCCTATTATTCGTAGCGTGATGTTATATAGCCTAGAGCCTTCTTTTATAAATGGACAAAAGTAATTTTCAAAATGGGTTCTGTAGATCCAGAGACTACTGTCTAAAATCTCACATACTCAAACTTTTTATAATATTTGTATAGCACCGTTAAGATTAATATAGTTATGACCTCTTCTTAGACGTAGACTTAAAAAAGTAAAATTTCCACTCTAGCAAATATCGCAATGTTGTATTATGGGGATAGCTCATATTTGATTTGGGAAGACAACGAGAAATAATACTTACTCTTGTGCCAGGAGTGAAGAAGAAATTACTCTTTCTTCCAAACCGAGGAGTTTCCAATATACCGCAGCTGATGACACGACGTGCGTTTGTTTCTCGTATGTTTACCTTTGAAATATAAGTAATTGATTAAATGGGCTTAGTTTCGATCTGTTTTTTAAAAAAAACCTTTTTTTTTTGGGACCTATTCTCAGAGTTATTCTTCCATATAATATTAGTAGTTACCTAAGTATATCTTACGTAATAGCTAGGAATTTCTTAAAAATATAAATACAATAAATATTATATTTGAGAATTTTTACAATACTTATAAATAAAGTAGGAATACTACTGAGATACCACTTATAAAGTAGAAGAATACGTACCTGCTACAAAATTTAACTCTATAACTTTATAATCAATTTTCTGAGAAGATTTATAGTTATGTGATCGGGTATCGAGTTAAGACTGACGATTTTCTATAGACTTCCCTTAGCATAAAAACCTTGGTTAGTTCACTACAATTATAAGAACAATGGAATGAAAATACTTTAAAGATGGATACATGCAACTGCTTACCATAAATGCAGATATCATAAACAAAATATTGAGGAAAATGAAAATTAATCTTTTGAAGAAAATTGAAAAATATAAAATAAGATCGGAATGGAGCTAAACCCTTTATATGGGAAAGAGTTGGTAGGAAATAACCGAAGTCGAATGCCTTGTGGTTAGGATTCCGGCTAGCCTTTTGGGGGACCGAGTTTGTACCCCGGCACGCACCTCCTACTTTCAAAGCTGTGTGCATTTTTAATTGAGATAAATTCTTCAATAAAACTTGCTTTAAAGGTCAAGCTTAGCATGGAGAGGAAACTTGCACACCTGAGATTTTGTCCATAATGCTCTCAAAGGCGTGTGAAGTCTACCAGTCCACACTTGGCCAGAGCGGTAGATCTTAAACCCTGTTTATTATGAGAGTAATGGGCTTAAAAGGATGAGAAGACTGCAACTTGCTACCATTGATGGGCCTTCTATGTTATGGACAGAAGTCAAAGTGGTGCTCAACAAACGTATTTAAACAGACAAACCGATCACAATACAAATCTACTATTAGATAAGTACATACTAAATGAGTATTTAAAGGTTTCCTTCCATTACAAGTTTTTCACTGATATTATCAACTGAGTCATTATTTTCCCACGTTTAAAGGCTTAACAGTACAATCTGCAATTATGTTTAAATTAACATTACTTATTTCTTTGAAATTACACTCTATATGAGTGTTTATAAGGTTCCCTGTAACAGTTCACTAGCCGATTATGTTCCAAGCATGAACTAGTTCCTCATAAGCTTATAACTGATCTAGTCTGAGCCAATTTAGAACACGGGAATACCATAATAGGATCTAAGAAAATGGCACCGGCTTATTTGGGTTATAAAGTAAGGTAAGTTATTGCAATTTGGAATAATTGCTTCCAACTTTTCGTTTTACTAAATGTGGCAATTTATGAATTGTCTAACCCGGGGATTCCCAACCTTGTTAAGCCAGAAGCGCACTTACAAGTTAATAAATTTGTCAATGCGCCCGCGCCTAACCTAAACGCTAGTTGAAATAGTCAGGTAGATAGGTCCATAAAATGAAAATTTACGAAAATAATAAATATTAACAAAGAAATAAGAAAAATAAAACCACCCTAACAATGGGGTGACAGAGTTTGATGATCTCCACACATTTTTTCAACGTGTGGGACGAGCCCTGACACTGCTGCACAAAAATTATCAAAAAAAAATCTTCACTTCTTTGGAGTACAGAAAGAACGCTTCGCGGTGCGCCACTGTACTTTCTTAAGCGCCCAGGTAGCAAGCACTGGTCTAACCTATAGTTACCTACCTTTCCAATATTCATCAAAGTCGATTTACCGGAACTGCTATCGCTAAATAGCAACAAGCATTGAAATACTCACTATAGATGACAGATAGTTCTTCGTGAATTCAGCCTGTTCTCTATTCAGCGTCATGCCGTAGTCGTATCGGCATTGATATGAGTCCTGACATATTTCCAGCGCCCTCGCCAAGTCTTGTGAGCGATTTGCTGGCAAAAAGTCCGCAGGCTCTCGAATGAAGTTCGGTATAAAATTATTATCGTTGTAGTATGCCGCCGTCCGTCCATATTCTCTGAAGAACATTGCTACTCCTATACCCTGTTGCTCTCGATCAGTTAGTTGCCCTGAAAAAGACTCAGAATGAAAACAAACACTGAGTGTTCACACATCATAATCATTATCCTCATTATATCAACCCATTACCGGCCCACTGCAGAGCACGGGTTTCCCGCAGTGGGAAGGGGATGGATCATGGATGGACTCTACATGCCTTCGAGAACATTATGGAGAACTCTCAGGCATCCAGGTTTCTTCAACGTGTTTTCCAGCACGGTTGAAGCAAGTGATATTTTATTTGCTTGAAACGCACACTACTTAGAAAAGTGGAAGGTGCGTGGTGGGATTCGAACTCTGGTCGAGTTCCTGGAAGTGAAGTCGCCACCCCACTGGGCGCTACTCACACATTCTTCCATAATTATATAAGACTGTCTAAGTAGGAAAAATGTGAAAAGTGTTTCCTACAGTTCAGCATTTAAGCCAACGTAAATTCTCTGACTTTTACGTAAGAGAATTTATACTTTGTCAGAAGTAACAAATCCAGGTTTGTACTTCTCTTTTCAATTACCAGTAAATTTTACAATTAAATACGCGTAAAAAATAATAACGTTCTAAAATGGCTTTACTCAGCATAACTTATATCTTCTAACACAGAGATTATCTTCCGTAAATTATGAAATCTTTAACTTTTGTATTGGATATAGAAATTGCAACAAATGTAAATTACTTTTGGCTTTTGTAAGATTATAGTAAGTAATCTTTTTAAATCAGACTTTAAGTCTTAATTATTAAAAATAACTTACAGTTTTGTGCAAAGTCTCTATGCGCCGACTGGAAGTTGTTTAGATCAATCGGTGCAAGAGTGCCGTCTGGCCGAATAAAGTCATCGTTGACGTCCAACGACCAATTGCCGAAGAGACCTCTGGTTTGGTTCTGGAAATAAAGAAACCTTTTAAAATTTTTCATCATCAACCTATTACCGTCATATTATATTCGTTTAAATAAAAAACACACACATAATTTCGATAGTTACAGGTGCGTTCCGGGGATCGAACACGGCCTTACCCCAGTGGGTCACTCACATCGCTACTAAAAAAACGACACTATTAGAATTAGTATACATAAATATTTAGAAAGAATCACAGTATTGCACGCAAAACATTAAATAATTCAGATAACACAAAATAACAAGAATAAGAAATAAATTTAATGCATTCATACTAGCACAGCAGAAGTGACTGCAGGACGTGTGTTGCATTTACGAACATTTTAGACGAAGATTTTTCCAACTTAAACTCGTATGATTAAAAGTTTTACGTGCTTCATACTTACTTCAAAAGGTCAGAAAGGAAATCAACAATTTATAAAACTCACCATATAAGTCCAAGGCAAATAAACCCTGGCGCTCATAAAGCCTCTGTTTTCAATGACTTCAACACCAGCACCGGAAGGAAACATGATGACGACTTCCGACTGGTTCAGGATATACATAGGTTGGTATACTGTCACACCTGGCACAAAGAATATTAACTTTAAGCTTGTGTTGAGACACGCAGAGAAGCATGAGCTGAGCGGTTAAGATGATCAAAATTATCCCTTTGAAAAGTATGAAGAGCTTATCTACCTCGATTCAGATCTGGAATGCCCTTACGACTTCAGTCGTACTTGATATCGATGATGTATATGGGATATGATTCCGATCAAAAGGTAACATTCATCTTTTCACTTTAAATCACATCCACCATGATACTAATTAAAGTCAGGTGTGATTGAAGTCACGTTTATTTTCGAGAAAACTTTTGGTCACCATTATTATGCAACTTAGCAAAATAGTAATTACTTACCAGGGAAATATTGCACTCTTAACGAAGTCCGATCGAAGTATATCCTCTTGTTATCAGCAAAAACATCTAGCCGGTACCTCCACTGAGCGTGTTGCGGACGCAGTCTTACCTGCAGGGGAAAAAAGAAACCATCAGACATCTTATTACGACTTATCTACATAGGGCGATGGAATATTAGCAGCATCATCATCAGCCAATATGCATCCACTGCTAGACATAGGCGTCTTTTAAGGAGAGTAGTCTTTCTAGCCCGAGCCTTCTGTATCCAATGGATGCCTGCCATTATCTGGAAATCGTCGCACCACCTAGTCGGGGGGACCTTTAATATGAGCGTGTTGCGGACGCAGTCTTACCTGCAGAAAAAAAAGAAACCAAGACATCTTATTAAAACGTCATCCCAATAGGGCGATGAAATATTATGTCCTAACTCTATTATCTCAAGCTATCACATTTAAAGTAATGAATATATCTTGCAATGTCTTAGAAAGCAGAAATCTATACGTCATTCCTTTACCTACTTATCCATCCCATTCGACACTACCCGGCAGTACCCCCGGCCTGAACTGTGAGGTTATAATATAATCATAAGAAGTAAGAGTTCAGGACAGGTTAAGTTGAAATAACGTCTGGTAGGATAGCGGGTGTATGGTGCCGGGTTGCCAGGAGGCCGTATATTTCTGCCATGGACATAAGATTTTAAATCTAATATTCCTATTCAAATCCCGCAGACTGTAGTACTTTACCTCAATCGAGATAGAGTTATTCGAAGCAGCTACAACGGAAGTCAGCACAGTAGCATTCACTGCTCCAAGTCTGTTCCTAGGTGTTTGTTCAAAGCGGCCTTGCACATCCAGCTTCAATTCTGGTCTGTCCACTCTTACCAATACATATTCACCTGTTATGACAAATATTAGATTAGTACTATGACAAAATGATCGCGCTACATAATATGACGTATTCTCTGTAACAAAAGATCGGGTTATTCTAACCTGCAGCATCCCCTGGTGGCCCGGTGCCTTAAACATATATCTAAGAATACTGAATGTATTGGTGATTGTAAAGGAATATGCATGAGTGAGTAAAGTTTGTCTAAATCGCTTCGCAACGAGCATCTTACGAGTTTCTGGCCGACTTCGTGTCGTAGAATACCTATTCTTTGCGAACCGGTGGTAGAGTCACTTTAAACACAATAGACATTTCAAAAGTATGCCTACTTGAATCAATACACTTTGATTGTGATTTAAAGACACGATTAATTTGTGGCTCATCTTCAAACCAGCCTAGAAATTATACATACGTACTGCAAGAAACATAATTCGTTTAACAGACAGTTACAATGTTTCATATTCTAGCTGCAATCTGTGGGTCGGTGGATATATGTGATTGTTTTTTTTTTGTTATATTTCAAGTCTAAATACTGACCTTTGCCATTGAAGGTGTATTGTAAGCCGTCAAACGTAACAATATGTGGGTCGCCAAATATTCCTGCAACTCCGGGAGCCTGATAACCCACGCAATCTTGAGATGGACGTCGTTCAAACCTAAAATAAAAATTTTAACCTATAAACTCTGCTGCAACTCACATAGACGTTCTCGCAAACATATTCATATTCAGAAATAACTACTCTTGGTTGCGAATATTTTCAAGTTACACGAAGCATTAATTCCCACTCAGTGAGAAATAAAGTATAAAATTAATTAAAGTAGTAATTATTGTAAACTATTTTGTTTTTCTGGGGATTGAATTGCGTACGTAGCTAGACACATGATCAGAAAGACGAAGATGAAGTTAGTAAAGGAAGCAAACCACAAACCTGAAAGTCTCGCAGCCAACCGCCTGTTCCTCTTGCCACATGCAGCACTGGTAGAATGGTATCATATCGTGGAACCAATGGGACAGAGATGGTACCTGGAAAAAAACAAACGCGTTGTAAAATTCCAAGACAACTTGAGTAGTTTAATGAATATCTAATGATGAATGACGACATATTTTATTACTACATTTCGGGGAGATACTATATTAGTATCAAAAAGCAAAAGAAGAAGAATCATTAAAATATATTTTGACATGATCAGTTTGGACAAACTAATAGTCTTAGGAAAGCAGTAAGTTTTTTATATAAATTACCTTGTTAGCCTCATTGTAAGGTGTGAATCCGAAGTCATGAGATCGATGAGGCTGTGATCCCCACATTTGGTCGTATGAAAGCATAAGGAAGCCGTTCTTATCGTAGCAACACTGCTGTCCTGATCCTTCAGAGCTGATAAAACATATTGTACTTGTAGAAAAACATAGCTTATAAACACCTAAGCTTACATATTTTTGACGTGACAACGTCTTATAAATTGGTTTGCCGGGTGACACTTCAAGAAACTGCGTCACGCTCCGCTCACGTTATGCGCTCACAATGAGAGCGAGTGAGAGGCACGCGCCCGCCTAAGAGCGAGAGAGACAGACATAAAAAGTGAAAGGCACGCGTCCCTTTGTAGTAAACGCTGTTTCATTGTACGCAAATGTATTGCAAGTTATTGTATGTATATTTGTATATAAATACGTATGTATGTGTAAAGGTAAAAATAAAATTTGGTTAATATGAAATTCAGTGCGAGATTCTTTGTATAAATTAATGTTTTAAATATAATTCTTTGTATAAATAAATGTTTTAAATTGTTACTATTATTTCATCCTTCTTCCATGAATATTCACATTAAAATTATTTTACCACTCAAAGTCGTTGTCACGTAAAACTTTCGCCCGTATACCGACTTTACAGGCAACCAATTTTTTTACTTTTAAATCATTAAACTCTTAAAATATTAGTCTTCAATTGAAACGAATTGACGTGAAGTAACTAAGCCAATTCAGCAATGTGCAAAATTATTTTTTACGTTGATAGCAAAAAGTGTATTTGGAATGTATTAATAAAAGAAAATACTATATTTCAGTGTTCGGGAAACAAATTCACTTACAACTACGTTTACTTTGGGGTCAGATGGCGATATGTGTACTGTCGTAATATATTTATTTAAAGAATGGAATAACTCAATGGTAAAAGCCATCAAAGAAAGAATACAAGTTTTCCTTACCTTGGAGCACCACTTCTAACACAATGTAAAGCACCCCAGTGATATCTACATGTTGGATTAATATCTCTGTCGCAATGCAAATCGGGCATAAAACGACCTTTATCCAGTAGAGCGTGTTCCAGTGTACAAGGGCAAACCCAGACTTGGGCAGCGTAGTTCTTGAGGAAACGATCGTTTCTGAGCCAATTGTTACACATCGCTTGTGGCCAACGTCTGCCGTGCAGTCGCTCCCACTGAGGAGCGAAGTACCATCCGAGAGGAATCGGTCTACTCCATAGCACCCTGTGTAAAATATAATACATAAGCATAAGCATGTATTATGCAATTCATGTGTATGTAATAAATAAATACAAAAAAAAAGGTTACTGTTCAACACTTCAGCGTGGTTATTTTACAATACACGGATTTTATCACTCAACAAGTATTTCTTAAACAAAGCTATAGATGAAATTTTAATAATGGCTTTGTATTTTATAGGCCTTTCATTTATTGAGAATTATAGGCGGAAAGAGTGGGAGGGAGGATTTAATGAAGTAAAAGGTGGGAGCGGGCTACACTGATAAGATTAGAATACTTACGGTGAAATGGGAACACCCTTGTAAACCTCAGGAGTCGTTAAGTTGATCTGAATAAACCCAAACTGCATATCATTGTGCATTATATTATCTCTGTTGCGGAAGTTTTGAGGATTTATAACGTATTCTCCAGTATTGGCCACTCCCATTTCTATCATATCAATAAACTCCAGTTGTGGTCTGATCGTAATCTCTTTGTAGCCCCATAAACTGATCTGAAGTTGGACGTTAAAGTTCGTTGTTAAATTGTAGCGGTCCCATGTCATTCGGATTTCAGGAGGATACCTCTCATGGACTGCGTTATCGGGGAAGAAGATTCTTTCAGTAGCAGTTGCGGGCGTTTCTGGAATAATAAATTTACCATTTTCAATCTTCACGGACTTCTAATTCTTATGTCTTGCTGCAAATATTTACGTTACGAGTACCTCATCGCCAATTCAAAGCAGAAAATATTTCTGCTTTTTGGTCATTTAACCGTAGGATTACGATGGAATCGTTTGATTTTATCTGATTAATCTTTTAAATTTCAATAGATGCTGGGCTGATGTATCCAGATTATTATTAAGCTCAAAAGATATAATATGAAAGATTGAATAAATGATTACACCACAAACAAATACAGGAAAAATGTAAAAAAATAAGTTCACACAACGCATACGGCGGGCTTATCGCTACATAGCATAATATCTTACCAACGAAAAATTTTCCCTTCCACTTATAAGGTTCGTTATTTATTGCGATTTCGAACCTTGCGTAACCATTATGCCAGAAGCGTGGTTGTACGCAGATTGCTCTGTTTTCATCTATGACTGCACCGATAACAGCTTCTGTGTCGAACCTACATGAGATACGGTCTGTCGGCCTGAAGCAAGGGCCTGTGATGTTTACGATGGTACCTCCAAGCATGTTACCACTTTCTGGGGCGAACATCAGTGGAAGGTTAGCTCCGTCTGAAATGCAATTACACAAACTATATTTTTAGAACTACAGTGCTATAAACACTGGATTAAATAGACTCTGTCTGTCTAGGAAGGTCTGTTAGCCTTTTTATAAAGGAAGCAACAGCCGACTAAGTTTGAATACAGAGAGCTCGTACCACTTGTTAAATATGAAACACTACATAATATCAGCATTATTAAGATCGAGTAAAATGCACCAAAAAGCATTTATTGCATGGTATCCCCGTTGATTTTAAATTTTATTTTATTTATTGTAGTTACAAAACCAATAGTACACATTCTGTGACAATTTCAATTCTAAACCTAATAAAAAGGCTTAATATAAGGGTTCCGTTGGCACTCCTCGGATGCGGAACCCTAAAGAGGTTGCGTTAAATTTTATATTTTTTTATGAGCACAGGCTTATCAATATGATTTACAATCATAATTCACCTTGGCTACTCGCTGATACTAAATAGGATTCAAGAGTTGGATTACACAAAAATACACATGAATTCTCCTACCTATGTCTTTGTTGCAAGTGCCCATAAGAATATTTTCGTCGATCCTAAAGACGTGTCTTCCAGGGAATCCGTTAGCCCACCCTCTTCCAGTCAAGTCTCTCAGCACAGACGCTTGGGAGTATGGCTTGTATTCGTAACTGCGTGTACCGTTGCCTGCGTTGAATCCAATCTATGACAGACAAAAGCACAACTTTACCAACTTACTTACTGAATCGATAGATGTTCAATTGAAGGGAAAACTTCTACAGGCGCGTCAAGCACTTTTTGGGTGAACAAAAAGCTTAAGAGTTAAGTCATCGTCACCACACGCTTCCCATAACTATATTATGTAAGCTGTGTATAGATTTAGTTTTCCCAAAGACACCCGCATGTTTCATATCAGCTATATAACTTACATACGCTGGAACACCACCTTCCCCAGTAGTGGTATCACCACCAGCTTCAGTATGAGAGCTCCAATTGATCTCCAGGTAATTGAAAATTGCATATGTAAACACTTCATCCGTTGCCAGCACCATTTGGAAAGTGTTTGTCTGCAAGAAGAATATAATAAAGACCATGATTAGTGTAAGAAAAGGTAAGAAATTATTATCATAAGTAATTTAAAGAAATACAGGGTCCTTAAGAAGCACTAAACTTTTCCAAGAAGTGAATGTTTATTGTATTCATAATATACCAAAATCAGTTCTAATTTTATTTTGTTCTATTGTTATGATTCACCAAATTTATTTATAAGTATATATGTATGAGTCATCCTCCATTTTTTAACTCACCGTAAACAAGGCGTTATCAATACCTCCAGCGAAGGACATGTTTTTCCAGGTGATCGTGATAGCATGTTTTGGGAAGAAAGCCTCAGAGCCGATGACGCCCTCCCGAAGATCCCACGTGATTCTTTCCCTCATTTCCACACCTAGTTGATCGGTACGAGTCTAAAAAATATGTTTACTGATAAAAACGTTTATTTTTAAAAGATACCAACTCGCATTTATAATTAAATGGCTTTTCTACGTTTCTTAATAAATTATTGATAGTTTAATTAAACCAAAATGAAAATAAACCTCAAAATAATATTGACCTGCAAATCTCTGTCCATCCTAAAGTAAACACCAGGTCTTCTTTGATCAGGATCCTCTGGCCTTTGACTTCCAATGCGACATTTGCTGAAGAATATACCAATGAAGGACGGGTCATTGACTGCAGGCCAGTCTTTGATAGGGAATGATAGTGGATAGGTATAATGGTCTGGAGGGTCGCTGAAGTAGAGGTAGCCATTCATGGACAACTGAAAATAAAGTGAGAGCCTTTATTAGCCTTTTAGTGCCTATTTAATCAATTATCGATACGAAATAACTCTACTTGACGATGAACCGATGTTAACATTCTATAAAAAAATAAGTAAGTATCAAGATATTATGATGATTAATCGATATTTAGAGGGTTTTTGTCTGCAATATTTTTGTATGTAAATACTATGTTTATCTATCGAAGTTGTATGTACTAATGTATACATAAGTAACAAGACAAATTCACTAAATGCTGATGGGATATAAGATAAACAACAGTAACTTACTCTTGTGTAATTTAATCTAAATCCAAAGAACGGTAGTTGGAAATTAAAGTTCTTGTGGATCTGTGGGGTGGAAGTGTGGATATCTCTTTGGTAATCTCCAATATCCTCATTCCCTCCTCGGTCATAGAACCAGTACATGAAGTTAGATCGAATTTGGGCCAGCCTTTGCTGAGTGATGACGTAAGATTGGCCATTATTTTGATAGTTGGTATCAGGTAGAGTTCTGCCATCGATGTGATCTGGAAAAAAAATGATTTTTTAACAAATATATTATTAATTATTATGAGTTTGCTTTTTTTGTTTCTTGGATTAGAATTTTTGACGACTTTACTGGCGTAGACTTGAGCGCTAGGGTTTTTTAAGTGGTCGCCAATTTGAGTATTTATAATTTTGGAGTTTTCTCGTTCTTATTTTCTGGTGTTTAAATTAAAAACACATATTACTCCGAATAGTTTGAGGTGCCTGACTGAGGAGGTCTGACGACCTCCCTGGCGCAGCGGTGATCGCTGATGTTTAAAGTGGGAGGCCCCGTGTTCGATAAGGGGCGGTAAAAGGCTATATTACCATCCAACCGACATAGAACAAAGCAATTTGGCGCATAGTCGCGTAGAAACCGATTAGGGGTTTTTAATATAACTGTCCCCAGAATTTCAAATATAATGAAATGGAAATCACGTGCGAAATACATCGAACAATGTCAAATTTGAGACTTGTTTAATTCCAAATAAAACTTTCATTCGTATTTACAAAAGGTTTTCTTGCAATATGTATTTTCATGCTATCATTTAGAGGCCCGTAGAAACCTAATGTAATATCGACGAGTTCTGATAATATTGATAGCTTATCACTTTCATATCATTCAACAGTTATTCCTAGTATGGGTGATGTCAACAGTATATAGGCATTACTTAGTTTCTTTGTTTTAAGTAGTAATGTGACGAATTTCCATATTTCCACTGTCAAGTGAAATATCCTATATGTAGAAAATACCTGCAAATGCTAGCAAGGTTGCAGAAATCACAAGGTTTTATGCAAAAGTCTGAAATAAATAGTTACCAAGATCTAGGACCAGGAGGATCACAATAAATACTCATGTTACACAAGTGTTAAACAGTAATGCTATTGTTTGACTTTACAGTATATATTCAACAGCCTTAGTATGAGTGTCCACTGTCCATGTGAAGAAACGTAACCGTATAAATCTGTTATTTTTTGTTAATTCTATATAGATTTTAAAAAAAAATTGTACTTTTTTATATTTAAACTCCTTGCTTGTACAGTTGATACAGATTATTTTTGTAAACATATAAGATTCAGCTGAAAAAGCGGTGTCAGTTTAGTGGATAAGACGACCGAGCTCGTTCCCTGGCACGCACTTGAACTTTTGTTATATGTGCACGGTACTTGCTTTAACGGTGAAGGAAAATATCGTGAGGTAACCTGCATGCCTGAGATTTCACCATAATGTTCTCAAGGGCTCTCTAAATTACAGGCATATTATGCTTTACATCTACGCCTCAGGTTGATTGACACAGGGCAGCACTTTGCAGGAAGTATTATGAAAATTAAGCTTAATTTCTCCGCGAACAGCAGGAGAATCTGTATGGTGTAATTTATTATTACTTCAATCCGTATACTTCACACCAAACAGATCTTCGCCTCTATGCCCTCTACGCACGTTTCGCTCCAAAACCGGAGCATCCTCAGGAGATGTTGTCTTTACAATGTTATTGCTGTTCGCGGAGTATAGCAAATTAAACTTAATTTCGATAATATATTATGGATTTTCGCAAAATATGCCCTGGGAAGTGTTGCTCTGTTTATGCGATGGTTCCATTTACCATCAGGTGGGATATCTGCTTGGTCCATCAATTATTAATTATGGAAAAAGGTGTGTGAAGTCTACCAATCCTTGGCCAGCCAAGTGCGGATTGGAAGTCATGGGCAGTCTAGACACTTCTCATTCTGAGAGGAGAACTGTGCCCTGTAGTAAGCAGTAGCCTTACTACAAGATTTGCTCTCGCAATCGAGGAATCGTTTCTGAGAATTAACTCTGTATCGTCAAAGTAAAATGGACCTAATATCGCTCGTTTTAGAGTCTCAAATCTTGTACTTCTGTTTTTTATTTTACAAACGTTCTGATAGAAACCCAAAGAATTGTAGAATTTTTTTAACTTAAAACAAATGCAAAAAGGATCCATATTAGAAAACGACTCTTCGATTCTTCTCGCAAATCTTCTACTAAGACCGCTGGTAATGGGTCGATAAAAGATCGAGTTCGAAGTCTTTCATGGGGTATTTATAACAATTATTTAGGTTAGTCTACACTATTATCATTACATGAATTAGGTATATCTGCGATAAAAACCACACCTTACGAATTATTATCGTATAAATTTAAATGTACACCTAAAATTTTAATTTGCCTTAACGCAAATCGCAATTTAACATAGCCGGTTTATATAGCAAAGCCCGACCAAGGCAATTAGGTAGAGATAAGGGCGTTGTGTTTTATCAGGGCAGATAAACAGTGTAGCTCGTTTTGAAATTTGTTATATTTGGGATTGCGGCTGGTTTTACGCATGGAAAACCTTTACGAAAACTAGTTTCGTTGTTGCTTAGATTCAGCTTTTTTCGGTCTGCTTTTTGCTATAACAAAACAAAAAAACAGTTTCCCTAACCGATTTTGGACAAATTGGACAATTTATAGAGATAATTTACAACTTCGAGAGATATAGTACACAAGCGTGTGCGAAAACACAGCTGCACTCTATATTCCCCCACTCTCATAGTCCGATAGAACGGACTCTGAGAGAGAGAGTGAGGGAGTCCGTATTAATTTGGCCGACACGGAGTGACTCCGACCATGCTCACCACTAGACCAACGAGGCAGTTATACAACAACTGTATTTTGTTGCAGAACCCTCTCGCAGAAATGTACCGTTAGGTTACCTAATCAATCATAAAGAAGCTTCAATAAAATTTAAAATTAAATAATAAAACATTCTGTACGGGCGGATTGCATACTGTCTAAATTTAGAAAACTCAATAACATGTTTTTTTCAACTTGTAAGATGACTGGCCTGTACCTGTGTCTAATCTACAAAGATATCAATAGATAATTTTAAGTTAAAGTTTAAGTTGTTTAAGTTATATGGTTTAAGTTTGAGCAAATATGAATTATTTACAAGATCATAATAGTTGTTTCGGATAGACTGTAACTGATCATCATGAGAATTGTAAAATGGTCACCAGGAAATTTAGAGCTTGATGACACTGAGAGCATGACAAGGATGCCACTTGTGCGGGTCGGACATCGACTTAGAGTGACGTGGGGTAATTTGGGCTTGTTGTACTAGGTATAACTATATACAGAGACCGTGGATCCCATCTCTGTGAGGATCATATAAGGAATAGAAGTGAATCAGAAGACTTGGGGTTAGGCAAAATTAGGAGGAAATTACTTAAACTGCTACCCTGGTCGTTTATGAGACTTTTATCCGTGGCGCGCTTGTAGCACCATAAGAAGGAAATCTACAGTTTAGTTATTGACATCTACACAGTGTAGAACAAGGCGCCCTCTCCGCTCCTTATTTATACAGTCGTGATCAGCCGGATTTATTTCAAACATAGCTTGATAAGTATTTGAAGCATTGAAATCGCGCTGAATCTGATTTCATCATGTCTTCCCCCGAAGAGTGCAATAAGGAAAGTTGTAGCTCAGACAGATATTACTCTAGGGGAATTCGTGTGGAGAATCCCGTCTATGTTCACCAGCCAAACTCTGTCGTTGGCCTAGCCTTAACATGTAAGACTAGTTATAGATATCTACACAGTGTACAACAAGGCGCCGTCTCCGCTCCTTATTTATACAGTCTTGATCAGTTTACTTACCAGTTTTATTTGAAACATAGCTTAATAAGTATTTGAAGCATTGGCTTCGCGCTGAATCTGATTTCATCATGTCTTTCCCCGAAGAGTGCGATAAGGAAAGTTGTAGCTCAGACCAAAATAATAATAATACTCTAGGGGCATTACCTAGGAAGGAAGTGGAGAATCCCGTCTATGTTTACCAGACAAACTCTGTCGTTGGTCCAGCAATTAACATATGTATGACTACGAATCACGAGATTCGAGGTCATATTTCTGGGTCTAAGGTTCGGCGCGGGCAATAATGGCCGATCATAAATTTATGGAAAAAAGTGTATACAAAAAATTTAAATTAAATCCATTGAAAAAACTAAAAAGACAATCAGAAAGAAACTAGGACTAGATCAGGCTTGTTCTACGGTTTCCGTGGAAAATGGAAACCGTAGAACTTGGACCATGGACCTTTTGGCCCGAGGTTAAACAAGCCCATGTGTAAACAAGCATATTGGTTTGTCTCTAAGAATTTCTACCTGATAGTCTGGTGTTGGAAAATTGGTATTACGGGGGTAGCCCATTGCCGTGAATAGCATATTAACCATATTAAGACCGCATTGGATGCGATGATAACCTAATGGTTAGAGACCCGGCCTCCATTCGGGGTGAGTTCGATGCTTAAAACGCACTGTAACTTATCAGAGTTATGTGCGTTTTTAATTTAAGCAATTAAAGTATTTAACGGTGAAGGAAAACATCGTGATAAAACCTGCATGCCTGAGAGAGATTTCTCCATAATGTTTTCAAAGGGTTGTGAAGTCTACCAATCCGCACTTGTTCAGCGTTGTGGATTACGGCCTAGACAATTCTCATTCTGAGAGGAGACCCGTGATCTGTAGTGGGCAGTTAATGGGTCAATAATGATGATAAGGAAGTCGCAATGGAGCAGCGTGGAGGGACTCTGTATCCCTCTGCTGTGAGAGAGTAGGCCCGTACCCAGCAGTGGGATATATATAGGTGAATGATAAGGATGAAATATTAGATTATTTACAAGTAAATGTACCGTAAAGCTTTATCAATGGATGCAAGAGCCTTTGTGTGAACAGTGATTTAATTCATCACTGAGTCATCTCTTGAGTCATCCTCAGCTATCAACATTCCACTGATAGTACCTACTTACCTCGTTAGCTTATTTATTAGCTACTCCTTTACTCTTCTTAACTGTGTTATATAGGTTAATATTAAGTACATAAACAACATGATACATATCCATGGTGTGTCTGGTAAATTTTTATTAAGACACACAAAGTATTTAATATCCATATTTTTATTTGATATCCATATTATACATCGAATACTGTACTGTACGGCACTTATTTATTTTATACAAGTTTTCAACGATAAATGGTGTTGTCAATTCTGTAGTACAGAAATCTATACTATACTAGCTGTTGCCCGCGACTTCGTCTGCGTTTGATTTTGTTTTTAAAGTATTCAGTATTGCTAAGCCTTAAATGAGTATAGTAGTATATGTATAACATGTGACTGTCAATTAATTATAGACAAATAATTTGCAATAAAATAAAATTGCGACTATAATTAAAGATTTAAGCTATCCTATCTCTTAAGTTGGACCAGACTGCTCACGGTGTGCCAATTTAATTCAAAATCTGTTAAGTAGTTTAGGAGTCTATCGCGGACAAACATCGTGACAGGAGATTTATATATATTAAGATATACTGTCCAGTTTACTTGTGGAGGAGGATATTCTATTTTCGACCTAGTCCATTTAGTTTATAAATTTTATTCTTAACGCTAACAAGCTATAACAAGAAATTGCATATTAGCTAAACAATGCCCACTTTCTTGGGCGGAAAACCTTTTTTACTCGTGAGATGAGCGTGATTCGGTTAGCACTGAGTGCTATGATTTATTTCCTGCCTGCCAAAAGGAAGTTTGTATTTTTGCATTATAATGATGTTTGTATGAATTCGCATTCCAATTTGGTATCCTCTAATATATCGGGTTTCAAATGAGTTAATGAAATTATTTTGAATAGTTTAAATAAACATAATTTATTCAATAATTATGTTTATTTTAATGGTTTTAAACTTCTTTTTATACCTACTATGGTGGTGTCTTTCAGGAGTGCCAACCTGGGATAAACCAATGTTGGTTAAATACGATAATTTTTTTAGAAATAATATATGTATATTATTTCTAAAAAAATTATCGTATTTATATGAAAAACCCCGTCTAATAGAAATATCACTCATTAAAGAACGTTATGACACGGTCGCAGTACTATACTAATATCGTACCTCGAAAAGTAAAACACAGAATTTAGATAACCTACAAGTCACTTTTGTAACTTTCTTTAGTAAATAGTTTTTTCTTTTAAAATCACTCTTACCGTATTCCGAATTTGTAGGATAAGTAGTACCAGGAGGGGCAATGACCTGACGCTCATTTTGACCATCACTAGATCCTAAATCGACAGCTTCTAAATTAGTAGGTGTATCACCCACTAAACCATCATTTAGAACTTGGTATTTCCCACTTCTCACTTCTAGCGTATCAGACTCTTCTATTAACTCAACTACATCGCTTTCAGTTTTTTCTGTAACTTCGGTGGCGCCATTTTCAGGAATCACAGCATTGTCACCATTTTCACTATCAATTCTTTCATTTTCATTCACTATAACGTCTTGTCCGAAAACACGGGCACTTATTACTAATGTAACTATAACAACTAAATTAAGGTTAAAACCCATAGTTTTTAGACTAGCACAATTATGATTATAATCACATTATTTTCAGTCCTTTGCCCCTGTTATCTCATTGATAAGGTTTTTTGCATTGACGACAGGTGCTTTACTATTGTAGTCAGAGACTGGAGTGTTTGTACATTGTGTGCTCAATAACTAACCGTTATCTCCAGTAAACACGATAAGATAGGAAATAGGATCGTTGGGTGTGCCAAATTATTGTCATGATCCACCTGCCCTGTAAAGGGCCTCTGTATTTAGTCACTTTTATTAAAAGGGTTTTAAGATACATTCACATTTTAGTCTGCTAATACGACCTTTTGTTTAGAAATAGATGTCTTTTGTCAAACCACATAGATGCTTTAATTTAAATCAGTCCGTAGATAAGAAGAAGAAGAAGAAATACTTTATTGCGCACAACCAACAAAATATACATAAAAATAAGAAGATATAAAAATTGTAGGCATGCAAAGGCGGCCTTATTACTGCAAGCAATCTCTTACAGGCAACCTCTTCAAGATAGCGGGATAGTGCAATAATATATCTATCTATACTAATATATAAATCTATAGAGTTTTTACGGTTGTTCCGTTAAAACTATTAAACTATACATCCGATTGAATTGAAAATTTTGCATCCATGTGTAGAGGATACATTGACTTAATGGATAGGCTAACTTTTTTATAAGTGTTAAATCTCCGAAGTGTATAGCGGGGGTGTTAATGATTAGAAAAAAATCATAGAAAACTAAATTTTGTATTTTAACTCTTTTAGACATGAAATTTGGACAGAATTATTTTGGGCTATGTTACGAGCAAACAACAATGTCAATACATTGTTGTTGAAGTTTCAAATAAATTAATAAAAGTTTCATGTTTGTTACATTAAGATCACTTACTATCAGATTTCGAAAAATTTCCCTAGAGGAGATTGTGGGGGCGTTAAAATTATTTATATAATAATAATTGTTGATAACATCCTAAAGGATTTTTTATTGAAATAAATGATGAACCAAGCTGTGGTTACCTAATGGTTAGTGAAAAACCATAATTTGTTACATAAACAGAGGAACACTTTGAATGCCATGCAAGGAACACATCCTATGAAATGACACCCTTCGGACTGGAATGCAGCTTAGCAGCTTAAATAGGCATGGGGGTAGTAGGGACTTCCCTGGACAAGCTTGGCCACAAAATGCTTTAATGGGTACTACTACTAAAACTTTAAGTGCGAAAGAGTCTTTGTAAGATTTGCAGTCAATGATTGCAACTATCTATAATTTCCAAATAATACTGGTTGCCTCTGGAAGTAGGAGGGACATCTTTAGTGCTAAAACACATATCTATATATATAAAAATATTATGTTGGTTTGTGACGCTTCAAAAACTCAAAAAGTTCTGCAATGTTCGGGCTGAAATTTTAGCATGATATATAACATCAAGGATTGTTTTTATCTATTTTTCTCAACCATTCAATCACAATGTGCCACAGCGAAACGTGGCAGGGTACAACTAGTATATTTATATAATACGTATATATTCGAAAATAAATAGACGTACATAAACATATATATAATATATAAATATATTTATACATGTATCACAATATATATATAAATTATATATAATGAAAGAAGAAAAAACTAACAATACACATTAATAACGGAATTTGTTCAAATTACTTCACTCAAAGACAGACAGGTAGTAGTCTTTAACACGACACTTAAATATGGCCAGGTATTGACTTTAACTGATGTCAGCAGACAAATTATTCCAAAGCATAATAGCCTTAAAAGTGGAATAGTTATCGAAGAACTTTGTTTTGCAAAATTGGAGTACCAGACGGTTATCGTGCCGAGATCGGAGGTCAGTATGTGAAGCAGAATCGGAAATATAGCGAAAACGGTATTTATGGTACGAGGGAGTGACTGGATTATTTAAGATGGAGTACAAGAATTAAAGTAGGTGAAGTAAGTGATAAGCTTTACAAAAATTGAAATGTGGTGTAACCTCCATATTTGAACCTCCTTATTAAGAGACCGTAAAGAATAATTGATTTATTTTTTAATCCACTACAAAGTTAGCCCTTTGTAGTAAGTTATAAAACAGTGTAAGATTAAAGAAAATAAAAAAATACAACCGAATTAAAAAGGAACAAAATTTCTGACAACAGTCTCTGACCATCGATATCACAATAATGCGGATGCTGCATAATAGTTTTCTATTCGTAATCATCAAAACAGGTTATAAATAAATAATGGTTTGAAAAAGGAAGTGGAAAAACGTTGGACCTTCATTAAGCCAAAAAAAGAGTGTGAAATAAAAATTATAACTCTGAAAACGTTGTAATTAACCCCCGAAACTTACCCTCTATCTGCGGTCTTGCTGGTGACTTTGTTTGTTGGCTGAATACCAGTTGCGTGCATGCATGTTGATACATGCACATAGCCAAATTATTTTATTTAACTAGTATTGAAGGGGAAAATTTTCCATTTTATGCCATCTACCAGCTTTAGGCATACCCTGGTCGCAAACCCTGTGCACGCCACTACTGAATACGGCACTAAACAGTGGTGAAATCCCTAAAGGTGGTGATGAACAGTGGCGTGCGTAGAGGGTATGCACAGGGTATGCAGATGATATAAAATGAACAAAATCTCCAGTTATAAATACTTGAGGGTAGGCTTTTTATGACTTTTACAATAACTACCCTTAAGTTTTTTATAACTGGTACTGGCGATTTTCTTCATTTTGTATCTTCTGCACACCACAGGTGATGAACTATGTCTGCTTAGCGATACTCCATCGCCTGCTGAATGACTTTGAACTTCCTGATCCGTTCCGTTTAGTAAGCGCTCACTAGCTATAACAGCTATAAATACGATCATTGTTTCCTTTAACGGCTAGGTAAGTAGGTAGTCGAATTGATTGAGTCGAAACATAGTAACGGGCTAGCCTGTTATAGTTACGGCAGTTAAACATACCCCTAATAGGTTTTTACGCGACATCATACCGAAATGCTATATCGTTTGGCGGCACTTCTTTGTTGATAGCCTGAGACAGCCTAAGCCTCACAGTAGACCAAAAAATATTATACATTATCAAAGATAGAATTAAAAATAACACGAATTGAAATCGTCCTAATTTAAAGACTAATGTTTTATAAACTTAGGTACGTTACTATAATTTACTTTTTCAAGGTTTTCGTAGGAAACAACATTACAAATTCTTCAACCTGTATCACCGATGATAACGAGAGTACCTACCTTTTTATCTTTGATAAAAATGATTTCTTAGTACTTAGAGTTCATTCGTGTTAAGTATTACCTACCTATCACGCACTACCTGAAAAGCATAGTATAATAGTATTCACAAAGGGAGCGAAGGAATATAAGCTTTATTTGTTACGCATTGTTGTTCATATTAGTTTATCGTCTTACTATAGAATTCTAGTCTAATGAGTAATGAATGTGTCATACTTGATTACTTGCTATTATTTAAACTTCCTAACCGGAAGTTATTACATCGCCATCGTTCCATGCTGACCCTTAAGCTCTGCTTTCGTTGGTCTAATGATTAGATTGAACACGAGGTCCTCGGTTTAAATCCCGCGTCAGGTCAATCATTGTTAGATATTGAATTTAATTAGGAAAATATTTTTCCAGCTTTGAAATAATATCACTTACTTTAATCGTAAAGAAAAACATCGTGAGAAAACCACTATGCCTTAGAGTTTTCTATTGTATTCTCAATAGCATGTGAAGACACCGGGCGGGGTTTCAACTCTATGTTGTCCATATCCCAAAAACTCGCACGAAGCGATATGCGTCTTCTTCTAATTCTAACAACCTAGGTATCTTTAAAACAAGAGAGATCGGCATCTACTAGACAAGCCACAGAGGCAAGCGCGTTCCATCTTAGGCCACATCTACACTTTCCATCGGGTGAGATAGCGCTAAAACGTTAAAATTCAAATAAACATTTCAAGTAGGCCCAGTTTTTAAGCACTTTTGAAACGTCTGCCACCGGTTCGGAAGGCAGATTACACCGAGATAAGCCGGCAAGAAACTCAGCAATCTCTCTCACTCAACTCTTTGTTCAACATCATTTTACAGTTTACAATCTTTTAAAATCACTATCTTGTGAGAGATGAGAGCTGAGCCTGCTTCCTAGCAGCCTTGTCGTTGTTCATCAATCGTATAGTAACCACGATTTAATAAATGTGTTTTAACACATTAACACAAAACTTATGCATTGGCAGGTCCAAAATTACCTTGGGAATCAGATTATAAAAGCATAAACTCTAAACTCAATCCCACAAATGACTTCTGCACCTTTCGCAAACGATGTGCAGATGTCACTAACTTATGTCCATTTCGAGTAAGGCGGGTTTTTACATCCACTTTTCGTTTATAAGGAGTAATGTTTTGTCTAACAAATACTCTATTGTTATAAATATATTGTGAGGCTACCGTAAGTAGGTATAATTATTTCTTTAAATTTTTCACTGAGGGATTCACGTGCGTTAAGTTTATATATTGACCGCGCAGCTCTTTTCTGCAATATGAAACACACACACACAAACGTGATTTTTTTACACGACACACTTAATGTTCCTTAATTAAAAACTTTTTTTAGTTTATACAATTTAAATTACTTATTTCATGTTCTGTTAATGTACAATCAATTATTTTATGTGGTTTGGAAAATGGAGTTGTAGAATACAAAAACATTGCGATTAAATCATTGTCGATGTTTTTGCATTCTACGACTATAATCCACCAGGGGTGTAGAGTCATCACCAGCCTACAGGCGAAAGCGTTTTTGGAACATAGGCCCACAAGTTTCTTTACAAGTTACTTTTAGTTATTACCTGTTTTGTGTACCTAATAACAATAAACAAATAAACAAGTGGACTACGGATTCATTGTAATAATAAACGAATGAAATCATGAAATTCTTTTGAAATTTGACTTAACGCCTGATAATAAATTTAAGGCAAAGTTAGACATTTGTTGTTATTAGAACTTAAGGCGCTGCTTTACAATTCCTAAAACTAATTAGGGTTTAGAAGTTTGATTGATGAATTAGATAGTTCTTAGCTGCCCCGTAACATTAAATCTATACTACGAAAGTATCGTCAGTACGTAAAGAGTCGTTGGTCGTGGCGAGCTACCAACCTACCGACAAAGATGTGCGCTAAGCTATTAGCGTTTCGGTACGACGATGCGCAAGCCGATTATGGGTATGCGTTCAATATAACTGTCAAACCTGTAACAGGTTAGCCCCTACCACCTTAGAATGCATCATCACTCAACTGAGAGATTGCAGTCAACTGCTAACGGTAGAAGAATAAAAAATAATTGCTTTTTTAAGTTAACAAAATAAATTTGTTTGCAGTCTGCATTGCTTTACATACAACTACCTATTTACTTACTTACTTATAACATATTAAATAGGTAACTACTTGTAGGCAAATGGAAACCTTCTAGCAAAATCTCTGGGAATCATTACGGAATGTTTATTCCTTATCAGGTTCCCATATCTGCGGTTCAATTACTTTTATTAACAAGATAAGTAAATCCACTCGAGACGTATCCAATCGGCCGAACAATGGTTTCTTTGGAGTGCAAAACAAGCGCTCGACTCTAAATTTAGCAATTGCATTCAACACACCTACCATAGCCAATAATACGGGAAGTTTACTATCCATTGCTTTATTCCATTTCACTTCTAGATGAATTGTCTAAATATAGAAAGCAATGTATAACTAACTTGGTCGGTTATCGTGTTTTTAGCTAATGTTTTCATTTATTGTTCTGGAGCGTTCAGAAACTTGTATTATTCCAACGTTTAGCTGTTTTATACAACGGATGCCGGCAAGTATTAGAAATAATTGTAATGCAACAATTCAGTACAAAGCACGCCACGTAAATAGCACATTTACAAACGAAGTCAAAGTCCTTGTAAATTATTATAAACTAAAAATTGCTCAATTGTATTACCTGCTACGTTTTTCTTCACTACGAATTTTATTGTTCTGGTTTCAAAATCATCACATTTCAAATTTTATGGATCACAATGTTTTTGCCATAGATGACGAACGACATGTCTAAAAGTCTTACATATATCAGATTTTACAAGAATGTTAGTGGTTAAATTTGTATATTGGTTAAATTTATTGTAATTTGAGTATTTCAGTTTAAATTATGTGTAAGGTACACTTAATAAAAACTGCAATACTCCAATTACAGCAGCTCTTACGAACTGTTCTACGTCATACCTGGAAGGTTACCTGTATTTTGAATTGATTTGTTTAATTGTTTTAAATTAAATTTTCATTAAACTGCAAATGACTAAGGTACCTTACAAAAAACGATACTTACCTATTCGAATTATATCAAAAAATCACATATACATTATCATATATAATACATTTAGGCCAGTATTAATAAGTATAAGTATAGATTGAGCTATAATTGAGTTTATAAATATTTATTATTCAAATTCTTGAAAACATCTGTGACAATGAACACAAAAGCCCACCAAATCGCATGGATTAAGCTCTCACCATGGGTTTGGAGTGGCCTACAGTGAGACTGGAAGCCCGTGCCCAGCAGTTTGAGTCTAATATGCTGAGGAGGATGCATATAAAAACATATATAAATTCCATTAGGGCACATAACTCTGCACTGAGCATCGCTCACAGCTCAAATTAGATTGATGTCTGTCGAAAAGCAACCCGTCATGAACCCGTCCGTCCGGTCACGCAGTCCTTGAAACCAGAAAAAGGGCATTGTGGGAGCATCGGCTTTTTATTACCATGTTCCAGGCAAGAGATAATAAAAAGCTCAATACGTAATTAGCAAGATACCTCATCATTCAGTATTATGGTGAGAAGTTAAAGCTATTTTTTAATTGAATTACTTAACTCTAACTCGAAAGTGTAGTTTTAGTGTGTAGGTGTAGTAGTGTGTTTGTAGGTTTTGTCTTTCACGCAGCGATAGAGCAATGGATTCACGAGTTTTTTGCATATTGTCCGGAGAGTTATGCAAATTAATTTTTATTTTGATATAATTCACGGTTCTTATAGGAATTTTGTTATAATTTCTCAAGCTCTATCGACAAAATGTATTTTCATGAAATTGAAACATAATAATTACATGAGTTTCTCCACGAACAAAGCTCTTAAGATATAAAATTAATCGATGTGATGATTTTTCTTCGAACAGAGATTTCGGTTAGTTGAGGAATTTGTAATTTATTAGTTAAGCTACGTCTGTTCTGATGAGAGACTTTAGCCATGGCTATTTACCACTCTTCCATCTTCAACGCACGCTATGTACGAGAAATCGATTAGGCATATGGTCCTAATAAACTTTCGTGCCTCTAGATTAGCACGGTTCTATCTAACACTGTATCGCCACGTACCGAATCCGAAAAGATAGAAAAAAATAAATGAAACTCTTGCATTTAATTGTAGCTAGGTACTCAAAAATTTATGTCAACTTCGCAGGACAACTTTTGGTGGCTTAGCGCACTTTTTACGTGACACCGAATAAACCATAATGGTACTTGGTACTGGTCAATAGCATTTCTTGTAAAATTGCTTAATTTTGACCACTTGATTTCTACATCTCTAAATTTCGTGAAAAAGTAAATCTATACAGAGATCTAACTGACGAAGGCATCCATATAGGTATACATTATACAATAGGCATTAAAGGAAAATTTCACGCAGTTTATTCTGAACGCAAAAGATAAATTTATCAAGAACAAGTATTTAAGTACGGTAGGCGGAATTCAAAATAAATGCATTGCCAAACGAATATCCCACCTATGAACATGATTATAAGGATTATGGGCGTATCCTATTGTAAGTGGCCGAGTGTTCTTATAAATAAGCATACAGTATCCGATGCGTTCATGCCAGAAGCCATTGTTGTTGGAATTGCAGAGACAGTTAGTGGTTTGCATTTTCATTTTTCAATTTTAATTTCCCTCTCACGATGCCTTGCGGTGGTTGCGGTGATGGTGAGTTTAATTATAATTAATAAAATATTTTATAATTAAAAATTATTAAATAATTTTAAATTTCGAATTATAGTGGACCCCCGGTAGTCCGACAAACATTTTGCAGGGCAGTGTCGAACTATCGAATTCGTCGGATTATAGAGTACTGCCTAAGACCCCCTATAGTCCGGATTTTTTTACAAAAGTGTACCTTGTAATCCGACCACAATAGTGATGGTGCGTACAAGTTGTAACTTGTTCAATCATGCTTAGCGAATACGTATTCAATAATAAATAATAGACCATGTCGGATTACAGGGGGCGCCGGATTAGACAGGGGCCGGACTACCGGGGGTCCACTGTAATAGTAAATTCGTAACATGATAGTGATCAAACCGAATAGTAAATAGAAGTCGGTAGATATTAGCACAGCAGTCATAAAACAAAAGACTATTCTACTATACCTATTCGTCTTCGTCGTTTTGAAAATAATATTGAGGTAGGTTACCTAGCAATTTTTTTTTGTCTGGTGGAGCTTTGTCTACGTGCCGCTAAGCGGTCTACGCTTAGCGGCACAGCCGTTAAAGCCCTAAACCTACTTAAGTTTAACCGCCATCCCTAAACTTTAGGGTATGGCGGTTATACTTAACCTTAACAATATAACTTAGACCGCTACCATCTTAGACTGCCTCATCACCATTACGTGAGATAGCAGAAAAGGGCTAACTTGTAGTGAATAAAAAAAATGTTTTTCTATCGTGGTATCAGTTACTAGCTTTAACCTAGTGGTAGACTAGTGGTTAGGGCTTCGGTCTCCCATCCGTTTGGTACGGATAAGTTCGGTCTCCGCCACTAAACCTCTAAATTATAAAAGTTAGAGGTTTAGTGCCGGAGTAAGAGTGACTTTAGCGTTTTTAATTTAAGCAATCTAAATGTCATTTAACGGTGTAGGAAATATGCGTGAGTAAACCTGCATTCCTGAGAGCTCTCCATAGTACTCCCAAAGGCGTGTGCGCGTGGTGTCCTAGATGTGGACAACGGGCTAAACCTTTCAGTTAGGACAGGTGGCTCATTGTCCTATGGGCAGGTCATGGGTTAATAATGATGATGAAGCTACTAGCGGTTCCCAGCGACTTCGTCTGCGTAAATCTTATAACAAGTTTTCTGTACCAACTTTCTTCCGCTATTTGATTGGCGGTTATTTCTTCATCTGCTCAGCTCCTTAATTAGGCTTCCAATTAAAAGAGGGATAAAATCGAACTAGTATGTCCTAATTGTAACGCCTTCTAACTACCTTCTATCCAATGGCGTGCACTGGGTTTCTCACCAGGGTATGCATACGGCAGCAAAAATGATGATGATTTTGAGATTTTTTTCACATTTTTTTTTATTTTACGTAATTTCTTTTTCAATGAAAAGTATACTAAGTAATTTCTAGTACCTCCAAGAATATGTATAAAAAGTTTCATGAAGATCGGTTCTGTAGTTTCCGCGTGAAAGCATAACAAACAAACTTACATTCACATTTATAATATTAGTAGGGATAGGGTCTCTTAGTCAATAGGATGTTTCGCTGAATGTAGACAAAGGGCTCTGCTTAACGGATGGAGCTTCGTAAATTTGTAAACAGATAATCGATACTTGTTATCAAAACAACGTAGTTAAATGTTGCATGCCATTCCAGCACCTTAGGACCCCAACGTCCATCGGTTTTCCGAGCTATGTGCCCCGCCCATTGCCACTTCGGCTTCGCGACTCACTGAGCTATATCGGTAACTCTAGTTCTTCTACGGATCTCCTCATTTCTGATTTGATCACGTAGAGATACTCCTAACATAGCTCTCTCCCGCGCCCGCTGAGTGACTCTGAGCCTTCTTATATGAGGGTAGTTGTATAGTTAGTACTAATCAAATTTGTTTTTTCAGCCTGCAAATGTACGCCAACTCAGTGCTGCCAGTCTTGCAAGTGCGATTCTTCGTGCAAGTGCACCTGCAAGCGTGCCGCCACCGACGCTCCTGCCACCAAGAAGTAGAACAGAAGTGAAATGGAGAGAAGCTTCAAATAAACATACTTTTTTATATCAATAAGTTTTACATTCTTCCAAATATGTTAAACCTACGATAGATAGATAGTACAGATTTATTACTTATTTTATTTTTATGTTTCTGTTTCAATAAAAAACTTTTTTTACAGTTATAACTAGCTTTTACACACAGTGCACTATTTCAGGACGCTTGTGTCTCCTTTATTCTGCGTCTTTTTAACTATTTCAATGCCAAGAATAAAGCCGTTTGGTCGTTTTGTTAGAACGTGAATGAAGGACGATTTTTCATGTTTTTTTTTTATATTCTCGTCAACAACAACAGCCACTCGCAGTGTGTGCAATAGATTAGCGTACCTATATAATATAAGGGCAAATTATATTGAATGCTTCTACATCCTAAAAATAAGGATAATAGGTCTGAAACCAGGCGTCAACAATATTAAAATCATACCTAGAGTTTTCGAGCATAAGAAGATATTATATTATTATATAGTAAATATATATAAATATTTATTATTGTGTATATATACATATATCTTATTTTATTTTTCTCTTTTAAAAATTTGTTATATTTGTTATTAGTAATATGTACTTTAGTGTGTAAATTTATGTGTAGTTTATTGTAATTGCGATTTCCCGTCTCTCATGTATTATTGTGTAATTAAGGTTAACTGGCAGAGATCACTTTTAGTGGTCGCCTTTTGCTTTTAATTTTTTTAAAGTATATTTTTAATTTTTCCTTTACTACGCAATATAGATGTTTAAATAAATAAACAACATATTATGGCTTTGAAGTCGGGTTTGTTAAAACTCTTTATGGAAAAACAATTATATTACTCACCCATCACCTGCTGTTTGTACGTAATAAAAACAATTACCGTTGTCTTAATTGATATAATTCATAATGATCCTCATTATAGTCTACCTGCTGGGACAGTGGTGTAATAAGAGGCAGGACCCGGGTTCGTATCCCAAGTAGCGGCAATTTCCGAATTTACAGTGAATTGTATGTGATTTGGCCTGGTGGGAGGAAGGCTTTGGCCGTGGCTAAATGTCTATTGACGAAGATGTCCCACCAAGCGATTTAGGGGTTCGCGATGATGCCGGGTAAAAACCGATACTCTTATTAGGTTCATAGGTGAGATGGCAGTCAAGGGCTGACTAGATAGTAGAATTAAAAAAATTCAACCAATTAAATTATCTCTGCTCGCCACAGATCTCTACTCTCATTGTAAATAGAGACTTAAAGCTGCTCCAATTTGGATTTACTTATCTATGCTTCTATACTAATATTATAAAGAAGAAAGATTTTTCGTTTGTTTGTTTGTACCAAATGGGCTCCGAAAGTACTGGACCGGTTTTAACCATTCCTTTACAAAAAGAAAGCTAAACATTCACGAAGTAACATAGATTATAATTTATTAAAAAAAATTGGAGAATGAGAGAATGGCTATAATGTATCCCAAAGTTGCGAACTTTAACCTATTCAATTCATTAGGTATATGGCGTGCGCTGACTGGTGATGATACATAAAAATGATTTACTACATAATTAAAGCACAGAATCTAATTTAAAGTTTTGAGCTAGAATCATAAAATTTTAAATAATTATTAGTAGATAATATTATTTATTAAATTTAAATTTTACCTAATATTTATTAATCAGCAAAAAATAGTAGAAATAAAAAAAAAAACAAAAAAAAATCCTCTTTATTATATCAGTATGGATATAATTAACATGCCTAATGATAGATTTAATAATAATAATAATAAAATACATCGCCATTTAGCCCCAAAGCAAGCGTAGCTTGTGTTATGAGTACCTACAAAGATAACTGATGAATATTTTTTATGAATAATACACATAAATACTTATAATACACATATAAAAACCCAGACACTGAAAAACATTCATGTTCATCACACAAAATTTTCCAGTCGTGGGAATCGAACTCACGGCCTCGTACTCTGAAAACAGGGTCGCTGCCCACTGCGCCAATCAGCAGTGAAATTAAAGATTGAATCGATGAAAATTACGATTACAAAGACGTGGACCTTGCGGAAAGTATCTTCTATCTTCAGTTATAGTTTTAGTTTTGGTTAACCTGCATTGGAGCAGCGCCCACGGTGGGTCTATGCTCTAAAACCGTCTACTATGAGTGGCGTGGGCTGTGCCCAGCTGTGGGACGTTAATAGAATGCGGATGATAATGATGATAAGGTAAGTATGTTTTTTTTAATCAAAAACTTCGTGTAATTTTTTCAGGAACAATTTAATCGGTCATCAAAATCGGATTCACATTGACAATTAGACAAGGTAGACATAAATATTATTTAACTATTTAAGCAAGAAATAAAAAAAAAACCCCAACCCACAATACACCTCTCTCACTCGCGTAAATTATTCTTCTCTTTCTTAAATATAGTTTAACTGGTACATACGAGTACCACGATAATATTATGAGATTTGTCGATATTTCGACCCAGTTGGGTACCTAGTCAGATTCTGCCCGTGACATCCGACTTGACATCTCGTACCTCCGCAGTCCCGTCGTGACCACGATCCATGCAACTGAGTCAAAATAGCGACAAATTCCATAATAGGTATTATCGTGGTATGTTGAACTATATTTAAGAAATGTTGATTAACCACGAAAATCTTAGTTTAAATTCATTATTCTAAACGTCAAGCAAGCCCTTTCATGTGATATCCGCAATTATGCAGTTGTGAAAAAATATGTAAGTGATTCGCCATTTGGAACCAATTTTGATCACACATGGCTAAAAACTCTCCGGACTAATTCACCATTTAAATAAAAAAAAAAAAACAAATCTAAATCAGTTCATCTGTTCGGGAAACAAGTACGATGACACAGACACACACACACACACACACACACACACAAACAAACTCAGAGACACGTCAAACTTATAACAAACACCCCATCAAAATACCAGAATTGATATTGTCCTTCTGTAAAAGTCGGCTGTACAGGTAAAAATAATAGCAAACACTATTATTAGAATTTTATGTTCTATGTCAGACTAAGAGGGCACAAACACTACAATGCAGCTTAACAATACTACTAAAAAGATAAATTCCGTCTCTTTCTGGCCCGTGGCCTCTGCGTTTACCCCGTCCCGTTACCCGCGCGCGCCCTACTTCACCTCAGTCACCCAATAGTCACCATACGTAAGGGCCGTGTCAAATCACGCGAGCGTCTAAAAACAAAAATTACATGAAAATATGGGTATCAGTTGTGCTGTTAACGGTTGTTATAGTTCTGGACGTGAGGACCACCGTGCTTTCTTTCGATTTCCGAAAAATCTAGCATTGTAAGTAACAACTTACTATTTTATAGTTTACTTCTAAATGTGTGCCTCTAAATGTGTGCCTAAAATAAGCGTTCGTAATACATTGACCGGCTAGTGTAATGCGAGAATGAACCGTTCAAAGACAGTTTTGTGTTTTCACAATAAAATATTTCTACGGCTTGCGTCAAACCAGCGATAAGTATGTGATGTAGGTAGTTAGGGTCATAACAACTATTCGTAAAGCACGAAGTCTTTGTGATTGTGATGCGATTTCTTGCTTTATCACTAATCCAATAAGGTCGAGAACGGGATGATTCAATTGTTACACTCGTCGCGTTTTATCGTGCATTCCATACAATATAACTGAAACTAAACTCTGCCGTAAGGAAATACAGTCTATAATCTAGTAAAGGTATAATCTGTACACGTCGTGGTTTATTCTCTTTGGTCGACGCTTTGGTTTGCAATATAAAAGCCAATACTGTGCAACCTTATTTATATTATGTAAATAAAATGCAATCATGTTTTAACAAATTAATAAACTTGAATACCTAGTTGAAGTTTCTGTTTACGTATTTGAATTATCTGCTTGCATATGGCGTCAGTTAGGTATCATTCGTTCTAGATCACATAGCTTTACACGCGACTTCTGTCGGCTGGTAGCATGCCGGCAGCATTTGCGAAACTTTTCCTTTATTATGTCTGTTCATGGAATATGTGATCAGTCTCCCACGGTATTTTTCCTTCAACCTGGCCTTGCACCACCAGCCACTCAATCGACTCTACGCGTACTAGATTGATTCTCCTTCTGACTAGCGCGGACGGGGGATGCGAAGCAGAGGGTGAAATGACAGTTTGTATGAAAAAAACAGTCTCTGGGAACTAGGAGAACGGAGGAATGTACCTAGTATGAGTAAAATTAGCTGTAAAGCCATGCAACCTCATTAGCGAGTAGCGACCCGCCCGAAGCGGTGATTAAATATTATAATCTATATTATACATATAACCAAAAAAACTATCATACCTATTTAGGTAATTCGATAAGGATCCTTATTCAAAATTGCAAACAACACTTAGTATTAGAAATGGAAGATATTCGATAAATATTTAATATTTTACAATCGCGGGGTTTTATTTAGGTAATGTTTTTTTTTACCTACCTATTTCAGTTTACAAAAAAACTTATTTCCGATTTACCTCGTTATCTACGATGGTGAAAATCGCATCAAAATCCGTTGCGTGGTAGGGAAAAGCTTTTTTATACTATGTAGAGAATCGATATAAATCTAGAAATCGTAGATGAACAGAAAACGCAGAGTAAAATCTTAAAAACTAGCTAAAATCCAAACTAAGAAATAATTTAAATTTATATTTCGAAATGTTTTCCTCTTTTCCAGCGCACAATGAATAGGTACCTAGGTATGTGAACCATAGCATAACTCAAACATGTTTTTTAATAGGTACCTATTGACTTTTTGTCCAGGCTTCGGCCGCGGCGGCTTGAGCGATTTATGCCCATTTTCTCTATTAAATCTATCCGTAATTTATAGATCTATTATTTAGCAACGTTGTTATTGTCAAAAATATCGATACAATTTTTAAAAACTTTGCAAGGCAACTTATCAACAGATTATAGAGATAGATTGACTGTAGAAAATAGATGTAAGAAGACGAAAGTGTCTAGGTATAATCTAGTTTAAGTAAATTATCCACGCCACGTCATTTATTTTGCCGTTGCTGCGTGTAGACCTAGAAAAAGGCTTCCTTCGGGAGTTTCGATAGTGACATAACCATAGGTACTTACTTCTATTTGTGGCGTTGACACCTTATATTTTTGTGTTTCACATTAATTTGACACCTTTATTCTGATTGGTCTCTGCCGGGCTCCTACTCGATTTTACTAGTAGTGTACTTGTAAAGTACTACGCTGAAGTCGGCTTACTCATATCAGTCTCGTTTCAAAGAACGTGTAAGTGAAGGTGACTTGCCGCTGCTTAAAATGCCGGTTTGTGTAGTGCATCAGTGTAAATTTATAATACAAAAAAAGGAAGACAAGGAGACGTATTGACGTATTGTTTAGTAAGTATTGTATATTTTTTTAAGGCTTGGCTATACGTCAAATTCTATACTTCATTAAGAGTAGGTACATTAAAACCGTTTTCTCCGAACCTTTTATCAGAAAAGCTTCAAAAAATATACATGTTAACTAGCGGACCCCAGCGCCATCTGTCGGGTTGATTTGTGAATCTAAACCATCCAGGGTGCCACCCAAACGCATACCAAAAAATTTATTTAAATCGGTTCAGCCGTTTAGGAGTATTTCAGTGACATACACACGCACACAAGAAATATATATATAAGACTAGCTGTTGCCCGCGACTTCGTCTGCGATTAATTTTGATTTTTGATGTGGCGTTCAATTTAGTTATAGTTCTAAAAAAAATTAAAGTATTTAGTATCGCTAAGCCTCAAATGAGGAGTTCTGTCCTCTATCTCCAACCACATTCAAATCTACACAAAGTTTGGGGAAAATTAAACACATATTATAACCTCTATAGTACAAAAATAATTATTTAAATCGGTTATAATTTGTCGGAGTAAAATCATCAAACACTTTCATCCCCTCTCCCAAAGGAACCGAGCTTAATGTCAGGATAAAATATAAAAGTATCCTATATTACTTCTAACACTTTCAAGAATATGTGTACAAAGTTTCATCAGGATCGGTTCAGTAGTTTTTGCGTGAAAGCGTAACAAACAAACTTACATTCACATTTATAATATTAGTAGGGATAGGGATAGGGCTAATCCCTATCCCCTATGTAGGGATGTACAGAATACAAAGCATGACCTCTTCGACTTAGAAAATTGAAAAAAGAATTATTGCTATCATAAATAAATTCGCAAAGTGGCCTCTGTTTTCAAATTTAAAACCATTTTTCTCCGAAAGTACTCGTATCAATCACAAGATTTTTTTATGTCTTTCACCATATTTTTTAATGTAATAGCCATGGAGTCTTCGGCTTATATTTTTAAATAATATTCTTGCTGCCTGCTGGTTTATATAATAGTATTCGGGTTCTGCATTCCATCTTCAGCTTCTGCCCCACCGCCGCTCAAAAATGTTGTTAGGTATAATCTGTAAAAACTTCATGGTAAACCGACAAAAATCCTACCTACTAATATTATAAATGCGGAAGTTTCTATGGATGAATCGATGGATGGATGTTTGTTACTCTTTCACGCAAAAACGACTAAAATAATTTGATTACATTTTGGAATGGAGTTAGATTACATAGGCTTTTTATCTCGGTAAAATATGCGGTACCCGCAGGTTTAATGAAAAACCATAAAATCGCGTACGAAGCCGCGGGCAACTGCTGGTACCAAAATAATTTATAGGGTATAACATAATCGTTTGCACGCTATGTATGGGTTTTATTCTATATGAAGGCAAATCCAAGTCTGTAAGTCTCAAGAATATTAAAATATCTTTTTTTTTTAATAATAATAATTCACCATCGCATAAAAAACGAGACAAACTTCCCATGGCATGCAAGGAACACGTGTCAATCAACCAACTGGCAATTATCTTCCCGGGAAAAGGATATAAATGTGTCTCCCTTAGCTTTATGAACTCTCAGAGCACTAGCGCACAAGTTGCAATAATATCCAAGTAATATATGTGTAAAAATAAACGGGGTAAACTTCTCCTATTCCATGTTCCCATTCTTTAGCAGGTGGACAGGAAAGCGTTAGGCAGACGTTAACATAAAAATCGCAGAGAGCTGAGCTGCAGGTGACGTTGGACCGTGTAATTTGGAAATACAAAAGACCTATGTCCAGCGGTGTACCTTCGGTTGAGAATATGTTGATGATCACTACGCATTATAACTAATATAAATATGTTCTCTTTATCTTTTAAAGTGAGCACTATACTCGCTGTCAAAAACACATTCGAAGTTGAAGTATTTAAAGAAAAATAAAAACAATAAGTGACTACTACTACTGATAAGTAGGTACTATTATTATAATTTTGGGTCTATTGTTCGATTCGGTAAACTTAATCATTTGCTTTGTTTAATTTTTTATTCTTGGCAACATTTCTAAAACGTGACATAAGCTTTGGCATGGGGCTCTGGCACATGTCTGGCATGAATGGCTCTGGCACATGTTGGCATGAATGGCTCTGGCACATGTTGGCATAATTGAAAAGAAGTGATTTCCAGGATACAAGGAATCCTAGTGTGAAGATCACTGTAGAATATTATTTCTATTGTAAATATTTTTGAATTAAACAAAAATTACTTGATGTGTAGAAATTTTAGAAAATCAAGTTAAAGTTCTAAGATTATTGTAAAGTAGGTTTTAATAACAACATAAAACGGCCATTCATGCATTTGTTAGGAAATAGGGAATTATAGCACTTCGTCTATGATAAACCCGATGATTATATTAAATATATCAACAAATCATAGTTTGTATAGTCATTGATAGTGTATTGAATAATGTAAAGAATAATGGCCTTTAGTAGACTGTCAAAGAAAAATATAGGATCTATGGCGGGGGACGCGAGTTTGACAAGATAGATGGGCGGGAAAGAAAAGTTAGCCCGGATTTAAATTAATGAATTGAAAAAAGGAGATTAAGTAAAGTATTGTGGATAGAACGTTACAAATTGGGAATAGATGATTTATAACGGAAACGATATACTTAAGGAAATGTTGTGGAGACGAAACAAGAGTCGTATGTACTGGTGATGGAGTTGAGATAAGTTGTTGGTACTATGTTGGTACCTGATTTTGCATCAGATAAGTATATCTCTTATTTCATTTGGGTTATTTAGGTATCATATAAAGTGCCCTTGCATTATTTTATACAGACAGTTTATGTAGCAGAGGTTGCTCTATACAAACAACTTATTCCAAAAGTCCTGATGTCTTGTATCAAAGGGCCTAACATTTTAACATATGATAATGTTGTAATTGCGTTTATAAGTCTTGTTTTTATTGATTGAATAAAAGAGCAACAGAGAGTTTCGTGCCAGTGGTTTTCTCTGCCGAAGACAGCATTCCGAACTGGTAGTAGAGTCATTTAAAGGTAACAAGTAATATGAATTATAGAGAAGCTTAATATACAGTATTAGAGTTGGTCCACTTGTTTTATTTTACTCCTTGGAGACAGACTTATAGAGTACAGACCCACAACACTGATCTAATGCAGGTTGGTGGGCTTTAATGATATCTTTTATAAAATTAATACTTTAATAGTAAGGAAGAATAAATAATTACTGCTAAGAAACTAGGTGTTTAGCTTCAACAATACTGTTAATTAATGAAATATCCAAGTGCCATCCTAAACATTGTTGGTATTGAAGTTAATAACTGAATATCTGGCCTTCCATCTCTATATTTTTTTTTGCACATTCAGACATGTTGACCTTTACCGGCCCACTGTACTGTAGGGCACGGGTCTCTCATACATGAGATGGGTTTTGGTCGTAGTCTAGCACGCTGACTGTTAAACGCATTTTTTTCTATTTTTAAAATATACGTTAGTTAGTATTATACACTAATAAGCAATGAAAAGATGGTTTACGTAATAAGAAGAAATAAAGCTGTTTCTAGTTGGAGTCAAAAATCAAATAAATTTTTTTTATCTCCATGTTTGTTCCAGATGAACTCTGAATCGATTTTAACAAACCTTCACAGGCGCGTACAAAGAATGTAACGCACACAGTGACAGGTTGATTTTTATTTCTGAACTCTTCACCTGTGAATTTTGATTCCTTTTAGGTTGTTATGGCATCCACTAAGAAAGAAAAGGGTTCATCGGAAAATGGAAATGGAAATGTTCATCAAGAAAAAGTAGAAAAACATACCTACTAGCGTTAATAATTACTAATGAGAAGCTTTCAAAGTCGCGTCGCATTAATATTACGTAACGTTTGAGATGCATTGTTTTCACGTCAGTCTCATGAAAATGGTAATAATCACGCGATTTTTTTAGAGTGCGTTGTCATAGACAAGTTGCAAATTTAATTATATATGCGAAATCAAAATCGATGTAGCAATGGAAAACAGACTACCCCAGGTATTCCAGTTTAAAATGGCTACAAGGGAAAGAAAGCAATTTCTTGTAATATTTTATTTATTCCTTATATCTCATAGTAGCTTTTAATTCTTTACAGATGTCGTCAATGGATTGAAGCAGCTGGTCGACAAGATTTGGAGAGCAAAGATATTGAAACAATTCACAAAAACTATCGTATATGTGATATTCATTTTGAGCCATCACAACGGCTCAACAATAGGCTAAGGGCTAATGCAATTCCTATTTGCAGTTTGCCAGAAACATCGGATGAAATAGATAATCGTACTAAGTCCAGTCAGACGGAGATAGCAATAGATTCATGCTTTTCTGTTCCGTCTACAAGTACTGTAAATTCATGTAATGTAACAACTCAATCAATGCAATGTGAAAACACATCTAGAAAAAGGAAATTGAGTAGCACGTCGCTAAATCCGTTTGAAAACGAATCAATTACACAAGAATGTGATATTCCTTTTCAAGAAACTACATCCAAATTTGTTGTTGCACATAAAAGAATTGAATTCATAGTAAATAGACTAAAACAAGTATATCCCGGAGAGTTATTTCATGATGAATATAAAAAATTCGTTACAAAATTATACTTCTCTAGCCCATTAGCATACAGGTTTTTGTACAAAGCATTAAATTTGCCAAGCGAGAAAATGTTAAGAAAGGATAATATTATAGATGTTGGCCCAAATCTTTCGGATAGTATGATTCGATGCTTACAATACAAGTGTAAACAATTATCTACATCAGAAAGAATTTGTGTGCTAAGCCTAGGTAGAATGGAATTGAAATGGGAAAATATTGGTCCAGCGCCTACAAATAAAACAGTTGGATGCAATGACAATAACGGATCACAGACTAACTACAGGGCAAAACACGCCATCGTTCTCATGGCACGGGGTCTATTTTCTAAATGGGTACAACCAATCGCTTTTTGCTTCTCCAAACCGGCTATAAACTATCCTCAGATTATTACATGGGCTTATGAGATTATCGAGAAAACAATACAAATAGGATTTGATGTTGTGGCAGTCACGACAGACAACGAACCTTTATTCTATAATATGACAAAAAATGATCCATGTTTTTCATTCAATAATAGTAAATCCTATTTAATTTTTGATGTTCCACAGTTAATTAACTCGTTGAGAAACGTTTTTTTAGCAAATAATTTTATATACCGAGATGGAAGTCAGAATGAGTTATCTGCTTCTTGGGATGACATTATAAGTATTTTCCAAATAGAAAAAAAAAAAAAAAAACAACGCCTTGCGTACAACCTTACCGTAAACCATACCAAGCCTAGCACTTTTGAAAAGTCTGTAGTCAAGTTTGCTGCACAAGTATTTAGCAGATCGGTAGCACTAGCAATTCAATCCAACATAGGACCCGAAAAATTATCGGAAAAAGCTTTGGGAACGGCAAATTTTGTCCAACGATTAAGTGATGTATTTGACATTTTAAATTCTTCTCCTAATACTTCGAGCGATGAATACAATAAAGGGTTCTCAGGTGAGAGGTTTCAAACGAACACTCTACAAGAATTTATACGAATGTTGTGTCAGTTACGTGTTATAAGCAAATCGAATAAAGATGAAACTATAAAAGTAAGATGCTTAGTTAATTTTAAAACAACAATTCATTCTATTTTACTTCTCTCGAAAGATCTTAAAACCAAAGGATATAACTATTTTTATACGAGAAGATTGAATACAGATGTGTTAAAAGATTTTTTTAAGACTGTCAGCCAAAATCGTGGTGTTTGTCGAGAAACAACACCTGGTGAATTTTATGAAGATTTTAAAAAACACTTTTTACATGCAGCAATAGATACCCATACTATGAATAATAGCACTAGTGAATTGAATGAGTTATTTTCGGAACTAAAAGAAATATATAAACAGTGTATAGAAACATGCAAAGAGTTACAAGTAAATAATGAATTGTTTGAAATTATATCACAAAAAAGCGAAGAATCTGAAGAAGATGAAAATGAGTGGTTCGAAATTATATCAAATCACAGTGAAGAAATACAAGAAGAAGACAATGAATCGATAGACGTAAAACCAAGTCAATGCGAAGAGTCAAATGAAAAGTATGTTGAATGTATAGATAATAAACCAAATCAAAGTGTAAAATCAGAAGAAAAGGATAACGAGCTGATAGAAATAAAAAAAAATGAAAGCGAACATAATGAATTGATAGAACAACTATCAAATGAAAGGGAAAAATCAGACAAAGATAATCAAACCAATAACTCTGACGAAAAAGTGATATTTATCGAAAATAATTCAAATCAAAACGAAGAAGATAATGAAATAAAAACAATAAACGATGAAATAGAAAATATACTGACACGCAGGCGGATTGATTGTTCAGTAGAAGCAGTTGGAGATTGCCTTGATTCAGTCTTTGAAATGGACGATTGATATCTATATTGTAATGAAGATACATTAAAACACTTAACAGACAATAAAAAATTATTAGTTAAATTGGTTAATTATTACTGCTGTTACTTTTGTTTTCTTTTAATTTCTTGTTTCAAAACAGTAAATAGGTAAATCCAATAACAAAAGTGTGTTATTTGTTCAACTAGTGGTTGCCCGCTTACTATTTTAAATGTTGCAAAAGATGAAAAATATAAAAAAGCCTACACCCGTCGCCAGAAAGCAATATGCAAACACCAGATTATATAGGGAAGGTCTGTGTCTCTTATTAAAAGCCTCTCCTGTGAGCGTTTTTTTTTTTTTTTTATACTTTAATTCACGTACCAAGCAAATGGCCCACCTGATGGTAAATGGAAAACCATGGCAACCTATAAACGGAACACTTCACAGGGCATGCTAGAAGCACATCCTACAAGTTACAACATGCCGCCCTGTGACTCTCAATTTCATTGAGTAGAGCCTTAATGTGCCTGTAATTAAACCGTGATTCTTGTGCTCATCAGTGGGGCGTTGATGAGACTGATGGTGATGATTAGTCTAATCACTTCAAAGTTATTCTTATCATCCGCAGCTTATTAACGTCCCGGTTTCAGAGCTGCTTCAATACGGGTTGGTGGGCTTTAACGACTATTGTCTCAAGATTGTGATAATAAACAGTATCGACGGTTTAACGTGCATGGACCCCGCCAATTTCCTAACTCTGTACTGGTAATAAAAAATATTTAACAGAAAAAAAACACAATACCTAACAGTTTTGGCCCGGCTCAGGTTCGAAACCAGGAACTCGCGATCCTTACTTGAACAAGCTATCACTAGACCAACGAGGCAAGCGATACAGATTTTTCTCATGGTTTTTAATTCTTTTACAGATGTCGTCGATGGATTGTAGCAGCTTGTCGACCAGACTTGGAGAGCCGAGACATAGAAACTATCCACAAAAATTATCGTATATGTGATATTCATTTTAATCCAACCCAACGATTGAAGAAGAAATTAAAGGCTAATGCAGTTCCAACCTGCAACTTGCCAGACCCATCCGAGGATGTTAACAATCGCACTAAGTCGACTCAGACGGATGTAGAATTTGATCCATGCAGTTCTGTTCCATCTACAAGTGCAGAAGAGTTACATAATGTAACAAACCAATCAATGCAACGTGAAACCACTTCTGGAAAAAGAAAATTGAGTAACTCATCTGTAAATTCGTGTAAAATACAAAAACCTACCAAGCCGGAAAATTATATTCCTTATCAAGAAAGAGAATCAAAATTTACTGCTGCACATGAAAGAATTGAATTTATAACTAAATGGCTGAAACAAGTATATCCAGGAGAATTATTTGAAAGTGAATATAATAAGTTCGTTATGAAGTTGTACTTATCCAGCCCATTAGCCTACAAGTGTTTATACAAATCTTTAAATTTACCAAGTGAGAAAATGTTGAGAAAGAAAAAAATTATAGATGTTGGCACATATCTTTCGGATAGTATGATTCAATGCTTAAAATATAAGTGCGAAAAATTATCCAAATCAGAGAAAGTTTGTGTTCTAAACGTCAGTTCAATGGAGTTAAAACCGGAACTTCGTCGTCAAGTACATACAAATCAAACTATTGGATTCCATGATATTGAAGGACTGCAAACAAAAAACAGGGCAACACATGTCTTTGTTCTGATAGCGCGGGGTCTATTCTCCAAATGGACACAACCTATAGCTTATTGCTTCTCCAAAAATACCATAAACTATCATGAGATTACTACTTGGGTTCAGAAGACTGCTATGAAAATATTAGAAATAGGATTTGATGTTGCTTCAATCACAACAGACAATGAATCTATATTCTTCGTTTTATCATTAAAAAATCCGAAGTATTTACTCAAAAACAGTAAAATTGCTATCATGTTTGATGTCCCAGAGCTAATAAACTCGTTAAGGGAAGTCCTAATGATGAATGATATTATATACCGGGACGGTGGTCCGGATCAATTAACTGCTTCTTGGGATGATATTCGAAGTCTTTACAATTTAGAACAAAATAAAAATTGCCGCTTAGCTCACAAACTTACTAACGTGCATATCGGATCTCTTACTCTGGATCGGTCCAAAGTTAAATATGCTGCACAAGTATTTAGCAGATCGGTAGCAGCAGCAATTCAGTGCAACATAGGATCCGGAAAATTACCGGATAAAGCTAACGGAACGGCAACATTTGTCCAACGCGTGAATAACCTGTTTGACATTTTGAATTCTTCTCCGCATAGAACTATTGATACTTATAAATACAAAAAGGAGTATTCAGGCGAGAGTTATCAAAATAATACCCTTGTAGAATTTTTGCGATTGGTAGGTCGGTTACGTGTTATTGATAAATCGAATAAAGATATAACTGTTGCCGTTATGTGCTTAAATAATTTTAGAAAAACAATTAATGCATTGTTACTTCTATCAATGAACCTTAAAACCAAAGGATATAATTACTTTTATACAAAAAGATTAAATACAGATGTGATTAACATTTTTTTTAAGACTGTGAGACAAAAACTTAGTGTTTATCGAGAACCGACACCTTTAGAATTTCATGAAGAATTTGAAAATAACTTTATAAATTCAGCAACATATACCCGGAGTATCACTAGCGCTAATGAATGTAACAAGTTATGTTCGCAAATTAACTTTGAATTTCTAATAAGAAACGGGTTCATAGAGATTCAATTAAACGAAAACGCCGAATCAGAAGAAGACGAAAGCGCATTCCTAGATATTAAATCTAATAAAAGCGAAGAATCAGAAGAAGAAGACGAATATATGATAGAAAATCAGTCAAACCAATGTGAGGAATTAGATTATTCACATTTTAACGAAGACCGTGAATTAGATGTACAAGCAATTATTAACAATGAGATAGAAAACATACTGACTCAAAATCAAAGTCAACTTGAAGAAGTTGAGGATTGCCTTGTTTATTCAGTTGTTGAAATAGATGATTGATATTCATAAAATTCTGCAGGACAAAATTATAGATGTAATTCTCATGTTAAAATGTTATTTGTTTCGTCGCATAACTAGCGTACATTATTAAAAGGTATTTTGAATAAATGAATGAATACACTTTTATTGTCCACGACATAAAAATGCAGGAAAATTGTCAATAATAAGTTCACACAATGTATATAGTATGGCGGCCTTATCGCTACTATCTCTTCCAGGCGACTAGTAGCGACTAGTAGTAGCTCAAGAATTATTATATTTTAAAATAGCAAACATTGTTGTACTTAGTAGAAAGAACAAAATAATGTGTTATGAATTTAATTTTTTAGAATGCATTATGTCCTTATAAATAAATGTCAGGACTATCTATAGAACTTGGCACACTTTTAGATCTCAATTTTCTTTAGTGAAGCGGACCACCACTCATATTCTTCATATGGAACTTGGCTCTCAATTTTTACATAAGTTATATTTTGTTGGGAACTATTTTGCTAAATTACACAGTTAAAAAAACATAAAAAAGTATAGAAACTGCACAAGGAAGAACGAACAAGAAGAATCTTTTAGGAAATTTGTTCCAGGAGCCCGGCTTTCAAGAATCCCTGAATGTCGTTGCCGCATAAAGAGTCCAGTCACTGCATACACGTTTCTGTAATTCAAACAAAAATTTCTGGGCGTCAACCTTAAAAGTCTAAGACGCGACTTGTGAACTCAATTTTTTTATTTTTATATTTCACTTACAAGTTAGACTTGACTGCAATATCACTAGGTAGTAAGTCTAGTAGGGAATGTGACAGTTATATCAAACCCCATATCCTAAATAGCTTAGTGACACGTCTTCGCCACGACCGCCACCCACCAAACCATACCATCAAACATTCTAGTAAGATAATTTTACTTTGAAGTTCAAGTATTTCATTATTGAAAACGACTCGATCTCATTCGATTGTGAGCGAGCACATCTTATAATTTTTTAAGTAGGCAAGCTATATTTCATGTTGATTATAGTCCCTCGCAGGCGCCACCGTGAGCGCTGTGAATTTAAGCACTCGGTCCCGGGTTCGATTCCCGGCGCGAACTTGGGAATTGATAATTTCTGAACTGAACTTCTTTCTGAACTTCCGAATTTTCTCTGGTCTGGTCTGGTGGGAGGCTTTGGCCGTTGCTAGTAACCACCCTATCGACAAAGACGTGCCGCTAAGCGATTTAGTGTTCCAGTGCGATGTCGCGTGGATACCGATTAGGGGTATGACTACCCTACTCCCTAACCGGTTAGCCTGCTACCATCTTAGACTGCGTCATCACTTACCACCAGGTGAGATTGCAGTCAAGGGCTAACTTGTAGAGGAATAAAAAAACCACAGGCCTCAACATACCGTTAAGATTTAAAATCTGGCAGTCGCATCCAGGCACACAGTCTCCATTTGAAAATGTATTCACGGGCTTCAAAACTGAAAGTTAATTTTAATAATTTTTTACAAATCTGGAAACATAACAGTAGTACCTAGAGGTTTATGTGACAGAGCCCGTCACATAGTGAGAAAGGTGTGGTTTCCGGTGAGTTACAGGAACACTGTGCTTATAGCACCTACACCCTTAGGTTGATGGACACAGGCGTGTTCCTTGCATGCCCATCGAAGTGTTTCTCTTTTTATAGTAAGTACATAAATAATAAATATACTACGACAATACACACATCGCCTTCTAGCTCCAAAGTAAGCGTAGCTTGTGTTAAGGGTACTAAGATAGCTGTTGAATATTTTTATGAATAAGTATAATACACATAAATACTTATTATATACAGATAAACACCCAGACACTGAAAAACAATCATGTTCATCACAAATTATCCAGTTGTGGGAATCGAACCCACGGCCTAGGACTCAGAAAACAGGGTCGCTGCCCACTGCGCCAGTCGGCCGTCATGGTTGGTCAGATGGTTTTCCACTCACCACCAAAACGATATGTAATTTTTATTTTCTAGTAGTTTAAATTTAATAATTTTAAGTTAATTATTGTGAAATATGACTTAAACCATTTTTAAATATCCAATAGGTATACTGAATGTACAACTCCCTCGGCTAGTGGTATTTAAATCCTGACTTATGTATCCTTAGTCTAACTCCAAAAAAGCTTTAAATTACAAAACCTCTAGTTAAGCCAAATCTAAACACTCACATATTCTTCCGTTCAATATTTTCATTTTAAGTTGTAAGTAGTTTTAACTTCTAATAAGTATTGATACTAGATTACGTCTTTCGTACGTCTCCCCAGTTTCAAACATAAATCAATTATGCAGTAAAGTTCAGTTCTAGCTAATAGTTCAGTCTGGCATATCTCTGATAGACGGAGAGCCCGCGATTGCCAGATTTTTTTGATAGTATAAAGGACCAAGTTTAAAATGACTGTTCGTTAAAGTTGATTTATCTGGTTAAATGACTTTTGTCATTAAAAAGTTGCCCAAATAAGGTTAGTTGTAAAGAAATCTGCTATAATATTATAAAGTTTTTCTAGCACCTTCGTTTTTTTAGATTGCCGTTCCAACTGTTAAGTTAGGAACTTAGGTTAGGTTAGTTACCAACAGGTGGTAAGATTCTAATTATGAAATTGTTTTCGGAATGTGTTCAAGATTAACCATCACTAGAAGAACGGGGCGACATTGGAAAATTTTGTGTAATACATATAGACAAGCGCTGAAGTTAAATGATATAAGATGCATGCATACACACTTGGATCTTACAGTGAAGTTAATGGCACATGATGTTCGTTTCTGCATCTGTGAATCCACGTTGTCTTAAATTCCACTGAAAAATTTTTGTGTTTCTAACTTCCTAAACATAGGACTTTCACAGTAACTTTCATTTAGGTACTATGTTGCCATTTTAGAGGCTGTATTACGAAAAACTCGCCCTTGACTGCAATCTCACCTATTTGTAAATCATGATGCACTCTGTGATGGTAGCGGCAGCGGGCTTACATGCTTGGGGTATCGCAATCTCAATCAGTTTCTACACCACAGCCTTGAGGCCGACGATCCCTTCGCTTCAGGCCGACGATCCCTTCGCTTCTTCGAGCCCTAGGGTTCAAACTCTGCCTGGCAGAGCCCCATTCTGAGGCTCGCCAACAAGCCCGCGTTACGCTGTTAAAATCATAAGGGTAAGTCAGCTACACACAATCCGAAAAAAAAAAACACCACAGCCACAGCCGAAGCCTACGCCGAGAAAATTCGGAAATTATAAATTCTCAAATTGCCTCCGCCGGAGTTAAAACCTGGGACCATAGCGCCATTGTGTTGTCACGAGGGTTGTCTCGAAGGAATCAGGGCTACACAAGAAATAGTTATATACTATAGTATATTTATACTATAGCATAGCTCTGAGGACGGTGGCCTCTTGGTTCATAATGTAGTGATTGATTACTCATAATAGTGAAAAAATCAACGAAATTCCGAGTAAAAATCGAAAATATGCGAATACTACCGCGGTGTTTTTAGCAATTTTTTCGCGTCTAATCTGAAAAACTATCAAGGTAACTGCTTCAATGGAGCGACTGCTACCTTGCACTTCCACCTTGGTTTTTACAGTAATCCAACCGTATATATAATCTCGAAGTTTTGTAACTCAGTGTATAGTCTTAGATCATCTTATCTGTCGCATATTACTTATTCTTCAGAACGAGCAAAGAAACAAAATGCCTGCTCCTAATGAACCCTGCAAAGGTAAGCTTTCTAAAAATTTCTAATGTAATGAGTATTTGCGGTGATAGTCTAGTGGTTAGGATTTCGGTTTTTCAGGGTGCTAAGTTCGGATCCTGGCACGCAATTCTAACTTTTGTAACTTCTACTTGCTTTGACAGTGAACAAAAAAATCGTGAGGAAACTGAATGCCTGAGAGGTCTCCATAATGTTTTTGTAGGCGTGTGAAATCCCTAAATCCGCACTTGGCTATTCGCTAGTCTAGAAAATGTCCATTCACTTTGCTTTGAAGGCTAATGATATGTGACAGGCAGTGGCGTTAACAGGATTGCCCAGGGTAGGTATGATGCAGTAAGATGGCTTTAAATGGGTAAAATCCTGTGCCTATGAGAGTTAATAAAACATTTACGATAGGCCGAGCGTTGGTGCATGTATGAAGTGCACGCCACTTGTGGCAGGACACAAGCCGGAATGCCGTTCCACAGTTAAGCTGTTTAGATAGGAGTGCCAAGTGTGAGTTTTTTCACCTAGATTTACATACTCGATTGCGAAATCACTAGATGGCGCTCTCAGATACTTAAAACGTAGGTAGGAAATCCCAAACTTAGCACTCTGAAAATGATGATGAGAAACGTTTTGTTAGAGTTGATCTGATATGATTTTTATATTGTTTTTATTAATATTATGGATTATTTAGATACGTGCAAGGACTCTGACTGCAAGGAGGATTGCAGCACGGACAACTGTGGGGATAGCTGTGACACTACCGGAAGCGGTACGTATTTTTTTAAAGCTTTTTGGTTATCTCCGTCCTTTTCGGCAGGACAGAGGTTAAGTGGACTCCCCTATTCTGACTGCGGGGTTATACTGAACCAAAACCTCCAAGGAATGTCTCTCTCGTTGGCTTTACTAGACGCCCGGAAAGCCCGTAAGCGGTTTGCCTACCCCGGCACTGAAATATAACAATGTTAGTTAGATAGACGGTACTACGCCGATGGGGCAAGGCTGATGGCCGATGAAACTGGTTCCACAAATTTTTCCTATACTATATGATATAATATATTCTGTTAAAGAGATAGAAGGACATTGTTCCCCGTGCGCCGAGCGATTTGTAGAATTATTTAAAGGTCTCAGAGGGGGGGTTTGCCAAGGCGGGCGCCGCTAGCTGGATCGCGGTTGTGTGCGGAAGCGTTCCCATAGCCCTGCCACCAACCGACTGATTGGAACACAGTGGGTTTTAGCCGGGACGAGTCCGACATATCCATTGTGCTGCCCCGCGGTGCGGTGCTGTCCATGAGGAATGGACATATTGTCATAGTAATATTAATATTTGTGTTGCAGGTACAGGCTGCTGTTGATTTAGACTCCAATATCACTATTTGCTGACACGAAGATTTCGACATGTATTTATTTTGATCTTAAGCTTACGAGAATAAATCTTTGGTCTCTTACTTTTTTTTTAATTTATTAAATCTGAGCTATAAATCATCATCAACAACAGGTATAGCCTAAGAACTGTTTGATCTTCCCTCCTGACCTTTTTATCATCGAACCGCGAGGCACCGTAAGTATCTGCATCCCTACGTGGTTGATATACCACGGGCGTACGAAGCGCTCTGCATCTTCGTTTCTGATTAGCACCGCAAGCTTTCATTTTCCCAAGTAACTATAGTATGAGTACCTTCAAATCAAAAGTGAATGGGCATCTTCTAGGCAAGCGCGCTCCACTTTAGGCTGCATCATCACTTACAATCAGGATTGCAGTCAAGCACTCGTCTATAAACATTTTTAAAAAAAGCAGTTCATAATGAGTCCTTTGCTGACCTCTCGCAACGGGACGCTTTGCTCTTAAACTTCACGCTGGGCAGACCTGAGTTTGTGATCGCAGTAGGAAGTCTGAACACATAGTACGCTGCTACCTGTTCTATTTCCTGTTATCTGTTATATATCCTTGGTCGCCTCTTACGATACCCGCGGGAAGAGTAGGAGTTACAACTATATTCTGATCTGTAGACACCACACGGCACAGCAATAAATAAGTATAAATTATAAGAATAATCCTTGACGGAACCACATATCTTTATTTAATGGTTACACATTTTTTAACTTTAAGTTAATGGACACACTTTTATGTAGGTATCAATAATCAAAGTCTGCTATTACAATAAATGCTTAGGTTAAGGTACAACCAAAATTTATGTTATTTATTAAGGTCCAAACAGTTTACTTATTAATAAGAATTAAAACAAAGAAAATTACCCATTTAGGTAAGTATTAAGTAACCGCTAATAAACCATACGAATAATAATAATAATAATGATAAATATATGGCAGGCAGTGGCGTGCATAGCGGGTATGCACAGGGTATGCAGATGATATAAAATTAAGAAAATCTCTAGTAAGTCCGGGGAAGTACTACCGCCATGTTTATTTCAACCGCCAAGTGTTGCGTTCTGAAGGGCGTGTCGGTAATTCTTCTTCTCGGTCGGTTCGCTCTTGTCAGAGCTGTCGTGGTCGTCACTTAAGGGTTGTGGCACGGTTGACTATTCGTCGCCACTCCTCTCTGGCAGAAGCCTTTCTAGCACACTCATGTAAGGGGACAGCCACTGCAGCCTTTATTTGGTCAGCCCATCACATGGGCGATCTTCCGCGTGATCTGGTGCCCTCGATTCTTCCTTGGACAACCAGACGTTCAATGGAGTCGTTGTCTCTTCTGGATAAGGTGAGAATACGAGCCTGTACTATAGAGGATAGACGTTGCGTGATGCCGAGTTCTTCAAGAATGGCCTTTTGGTCCGAAATGCATTCCAAGGTATTCTTAGCATTCTTCTCCAGCACCACCTCTCAAGAACGTCTAACTTCTTTTTCTTACTCTCCCGCAGGGTCCACGTTTCAGAAATTAGAGGAATATGGGGAATAAAAGCGCTCTAACTAGCCGGATTTTCGTGGCTTTGGTTATGTTACGGTTCCTCCATATTTTCTGCTACTTATCCATAGCGGACCTCGATATCGCCATGCGTCACTTAATTTCGTCCATGCAACCTCCATTGTTCGAGACCAACGCTCCTAAATAGACGTATGATTGGACGACTTCACAGATTGCTATTTTAGAAACTTCTCTCAAGTTGTTGTTCATGCGGTCGACAATCATAACTTTCGTCTTAAGTGTTGCTATGTTCATGGGAAATGGTTTTTTTCACTTAACATGTCCGTCAAGTATACTTACTATAAAAAAAGACACGCATGATAATTAGACGTCAAGAGGCTTCCTAACACATGTTAAACTCCATTTTATCTTTCATGTCTTATTATGTAGTATGGTAGAGAAAAGAAAAGTCTTATTATGTAAACAATCTTTCAATAACGTTTTAGTGTAATAATCGATTTAAAAATATAAAAAAATAATAAAAGTATACATTCATAAAGAAAATCTTTTTTTGTATCTTTGATTTTTATTTGTTTTAACACTTCGCACTAAAACGTAATTTAAGATCGTTTATAGTGTAACACAAGTAAGAAAAAACTGAGTATAGGAAATAATGTTTAAAAAAAAAAGAGCATACCTAACCATACATTGTTGACTGTCCGCGCTATTTTAGTTACAATTTTATGGAAGGTATTATAAGAAAACAAAGTTTTGAATTTCCTTCCCACCCTTTCTAATATTAAGTTCACGGAATCTATATCTTTATATATATATTTCTTGTGTGCGTGTGTATGTCACTGAACTCCTCCTAAACGGCTGGACCGATTTGAATGATTTTTTTGGTATGCGTTTGGGTGGCGCCCTGGATGGTTTAGATTCACAAATCAGCCCGACAGATGGCGCTTGGGTCCGCTAGTACTTATATAAAAGAGAAAGTGTGTGGGTATGTTCCGTATAGGCTTCGAAACGGCTGGACCGATTTCAATGAAACTTTCAGGGAATCTCCGGATTGACCAGGCGAGTAATCCTGTAAAGTTTGGTGACGATCGGAGCACTCCTACTTTTGAACTGTCAAATACAGCTTTTATTTACTATGATGATATTCTATTGTTGGGTGTACATGGGTGTAGATAATGAACTTCACCTGCTCGAGAAGAGAATAGAAGAGAATGAATACGGAGAGAAATAAATGATTTAATATATTATGAGACTTAAATTAAAAATTTAATGATGTAAGTTTATTGTTTAAATAAAATAAAGCAAAATCTAGCCCGGCGAAGCGGGCTGGGTACGCTAGTAAAAAATAAAACCAAAATATAGGAGTCAATAAACATTTATATTATGCAATAGAATAGGATGATAGTGATTAAGAAAGCGACGCAGAAGGTTATGGGGAAGCAGGTCTCGAGGATGCGCGTAGCTCTGGAGCTGACTGAGCGACGCCGGGTATCGGGACTAGGCTCGTCCATGATCAACAGGCAATGTCTGAAATCATAAAAAAAAACTTATTTAAAAACTTTCAATATAGTGTACATTATTCTACTAGTACCTATTCTACATTTGATACCCATAAGGGAGTTGTGAAATTAAAATTTTATTCGCTATTTTGTGGTTACGGCCATCTTGGATTATATAGCAATGTACTAGTCAAACCCTTTACTTTGATACCCATATTGAGGCTGTGTATGTAAACCGTAATTTTATTGCGGCGCGCGGCGGCCATCTTGGACCGATTTTCATTAAACATAGCCAAGAACACTCTAGACTCACACACACACACAGACACACACTCATCTTCATGGTAGTAGTACTACAGCTTTTCGTGACAGAACCGCTTAGTTCTGCCGCAAAGTAGCATTGCTGATTGCTTGCGGGCGTGGTTGCCGCTGTAATTACAGCACTCGCCTAAAATCGATGGGACAGGACGGCACATTGCAGGACGTGTTCTTCGCATACCCTACGAAGTGTTGCTCTGTTTATAGACGACGGGTTTCCATTTAGCATCAAGTGGGCCGTCTGCTTAGTTCGTCAATTGCTACTTAAAAAAAGAATAACAAAGCTTCCGTTGTGAAACAATATATACATTTTAATTGATTTGTTTGGTAAACTAAAACAATGAGTAATGCTTATATACCTTTTAACTTAAAAACTATATTTCGCCTTCGTTATGATAGTATTTTTTTTTCTTTACAGCATCCGATTTTGCAAGTATCTACAGGAAAAATGCAAAAACATTACAGAAAATTTCATTAAATAGTTTCTAGAAAGCGTAATAAGATTGCTTAGCACTGCACAATGGCTGTAATAAATAATTAAAACTTTTCGGCTCTATTAACCAAGGAACAACACAAGGAATCCTTACGTATATAAGTTCACTAAGAAGAAATTAATGCAATAAATACAGTTGGGTGTTATCAAGGTTAAAATATAATAAGTAACGCCCGAAAACTACAAAAGGTAGAGACAGACTGATTATAAATTAGTCCTTACCTCTAATACAGCAATACTGAATGACCGATACACGACTTCAACTTAAAAGAAAACCGGCCAAGTGCGAATCGGAATGCCACACGAAAGGTTCCGTAGCATCTTTAAAAACTCATGATCAAAATCATGTCTGTTGTATGGAAGCCCTCTTAAATATTTATTTGATACAGTATTTGGTATGTGTTGTTATAGCGGCAAATGCAAAACAAATAATTAATCTGTGAAAATTTAAACTGTATATCATGGTTCATACGCTTGGTGACAGACGCACAGATAGATGGACGAACAGTCTTAAGTAATAGGGTCCCGTATTACCCTTTAGGTACGGAATACTTAAAAATAAAAAAGGGAAAAATAACTTAAAACTATTTTATTGGAAGAAGCCATGTTATGCGAATCGACTATAAGAAGTGAGACGAAAATAACGATGTTTTATAAGATTGACGAGGGGCAAAAAAGACAAGCAAAATATGATAATTGGGGCGAGGTTGTAAAAGTCGATACTGTAGAAAAAGTAACGTAAAAAGTAACGGAAAAAGTACTCAGTGGAAATATTCAAAGATATGAATTATTTACATGGTCATTAGAAAAACGGATCTTTCAAGGGCTTTTAGAAAATATGCCTAAGATTAACTTAAGTAACTTCAGAATCTAGTCTCGGATTAGCAGTAATGTCCCATTCACTTGATGAATTTTCTGTCTTTCTGTATCTAATTATAATGCCATCATCTGTGGGAATAAACTGAAGACTTCAGTCACTCAAGATTCAATTCATTCAATAACAAACATAAAGGTCCCGAACCTCCCCTAATTGGATTCAACAATAACTATGATAAACATAGCTTTTTGAAGTTGAAACTTTAACTTTAAATGCTGGTTTCCGGTGGCTGGTGTTACCATCGTTTTAATCTTTATTTGTATGGCCTCTCAAGTGTTTTTTTGTTTATAGACTAGGTTTATGTACCGTCAGAACGGCATCATGGGCGGCTGATAATTATCTCCCAGGGGAAAGGATACAAATTTATATTCTCCCACAGCTTCATCAACTCTCAAGCACTGGTGTGCAATAGCAAATAATATCCAAATAAAATATGTGTAATAATAAACGGGGGTAAACTTCTCCAATTCCATGTTCCCTTGCTTAAGCAGGTGGACATGTGTAATATATATAGGGATACACAGGTTTGATATACTCTTGTTCCGTATTTTTTTACTGTTTAAAAAAAAAAAAGCAAGACCGTGTGCTTCAGTGTGTATATAAGAAATCCTCGTCTAAAATGCAGCCCACTCAACGGTTTGGTATCAGTGCCATATATGCATCCAGATGCAGCGTAACTCATTATTGAGCCATAGTTTTCATAAACCTACCTACTTGTTGGAATACTTTTTCTACACAATCATATACCCTATCTGTATCGTACCTCAGTCACAACGTAATGACAGTTTTAAAATAATAAATACGCTTTAAAAATAATATATTCTTTAATAGCGCAGGTTATACCTAGATACGTGTTAGACACACAAACAAAAGATTTTCCTTTCTTTGACCAAGAGTTAAAGGCAGCTTGCCAATTTCGATCTAGCTTGTTAATGGACTTGACTAAACCCAGTTAAGTTTATAGATACTCGTTACATTTACCCTGCCTCGGTTTGACAATTTTCCGCATGAACTGGTTAGAGGTGATCTTCACGGAAAACCTTGCCACCATGCATTTCCTGTGTTTTTAGCTAAACAGCCTTCGTAGCATTATGTTGTAGTATATTTAAGACTAAAGATTAATTTCTAAAGACACCACTCTATTGCGGTCTCTGTTCCGGTAACTACAATGGCTGGCGTTTGCGAAATTGATACACAAAAAGGTATTTATTTTTGTTAAATTAATTATTTATTTTGGTATTAACAATATAATAAGTTTCTAAGTAGGTAAGCCTTACCTATAAATATCACATTTATTATGTTCGCATCACCAGAGTCTCCAGTCCTTATAAAATATGATGCAAATTAAATAAATTTTAGATTATAGTTTAAAACTAATTTGAGTTAGTTGCATATTTCGAATAATATTTATACATTCTTCTCTTATAGATAAATATTTTTTCATTCTATATACTCATTTGCACAGCCTGAATAACTTTAATGCAAATTGCATTTAATCATTTGCTACTATTTTGCTATTTTATATTCGTAATTATTAAAATGAAAAACTATAAGGTTAAAAAGGTAAGATCTACATAGAATAATATCATTTTCATGATAAAAATACCAACATTTTTATTGTTCTGTTTACTTCCCAGATTTCACAGAACCTGTAAAACTAGTCTGCCCTCCAGACTGCGATTGCCTGAAGCTTTGTTCGCCTGATTGTGAGTGCAAGATATCATCCAGGACAAGCCGATTTAGACTTTTCCTAAATGCCGCTGGTATCCTATTTGCAGTATTCGCTACGTACATGATAGTCAAAACTGATTCAACATTATATTTAGTATTTTGGGTCGGTTACTCTGTTCTAAGGAGAATGATGGTTAAATCTAAAACTAAGATTAAGGTTGATTAAATTTTGTTTTGCTTAACTCATGGACAGAGAACATTTGTTGACATATTTGTGTTATGAACATGAATGTTTTTTCAGTGTCTGGGTATTCTATAAGTATTAGTATTACATAATAGTATCAGTATTATTATATTATATGTATCTATATATTATAAGTATTTATGTATATTATTCATAAAAAATATTCATCAGTTATCTTAATGCCCATAACACAAGCTACGCTTACTTTGGGACTGGATGGCGATGTGTGTATTGTCGTAGTATGTTTATATAGGATTCATTTTTGCATATCAAACTCTGGATCTCCAAAGTAAAATGGATCTCATGTCACTCGTTTTAGGGCCGCCCACAAATCTTGTACTTCTGTTTTTTTGTTTTACAAACGTTCCGTCAAAATTTTTCAGCTAAATAAATGTTGGCAAATTTGAGCTTTAAAACAATGAGAATAAGATCAATTTTACTCCGATTGTGTTGAAATGTTTCCATACTCGAAAACGACTCTCGACCGAGAGAAGTCGAAATTTAAGAGAGAGAGAGAGTTGATTGTGAAACTGCACACTGCTAAGAAAGTTTATTTGTCTTTCAGTCGTGCTACAGACTTTATTTCGTACAATAAGTGCGTACAAGCCGTAAATATGTGTTTTTATATTAATTTATTTATTAAAAGTTGACTGATTTATTTTTGATTTCATATGTTAGATAACTTATATTAATGTAGAAATAAAAATATTAATTTCTCCTGGTTTCCATAATTGGAAAAAAAAATATAGTTCTCAATATCTTTACTACCTAGTACCTATCTGTATTTACAACTGAAAAAAGTTTAACACAAATGTATTATTATTATTTTATTTTAGAGTGTAAGCAATTCAGTTAGTTTCTTTTATATGTCATTCTTTGTAAAAATGTATATACTTTACATAAGTTTATTTTATTGTAAAGTAGATGCCAGAGATGCGGTTAAAATGGGATGCTTGGCCAACAATGCGTATCCAAAAAGATAATAAATTATATAAGTATGCCTGCAAGTTGTTTTTTAACTGGCCATGCGTTGCTCCTATTCCAGGGATAAACAGTTTTTTTGCGTTGGTAAATACATTTACGCATAATATTCGTATGTTAATTAATTAAATCATAAACCCAGCAAACTTCGTACCGCTTCAATATCAATAAATGTGGTATGAACAATAACAAATGCACTTTAATTCTTAACTTAAACTAAACTTTTACATTAAATAATAGACGTCAGACTTACTGATTACAGACGACAGACTGACTGACCGACTGACGACAGACTTACTAACGTGTAACGACAAGCGAAACACTGACCGAAAGAGTGCAGACTGACAGATGACAGACTGACTGATGAGAGACATCAGTTTAGCTAACGAAAAATGCCAGATTGACTAATGACAAATGACGGACTGTCTGACAACATACTGACCGACGACCGACGACTGAATGACAAACGAAGTACATCAGACTAACTGACTGGTGGTAAATAGCGGGAGCTTTGGCCGTGGCTAGTTACCACCTACCAGACAGAATTCAGAAATAATAAATTCCCAAATCAAACCCGGGGCCCGGGGTATAAATTCCCAAATCTCCTACTTAAATTCACAGCGCTCACCTAACTAGTTCAAAAAGATAAGTACTTAAACTAACTAGTCGAAATAGATAAGTTCTTACTGGGTAGCTAGGCAGATAAGTAAGTAGCTTTTAAGCGATAAGGCCGTCATTGTACAAATTATGTTCAATGTATCATTTTATTCAACACACAGCAAACTTCGTACCGTTTCTAAATCAATAAATGTAGTATAAGCAATAATAAATGCACTTTAATTCTTAACTTAAACTTAACTTTTATATTAAATAATAGACGACCGACCGAGTCAAGACAGTCTTACTAACGTGCAACGACAAACGACAGACTGAAGGACGACAGATTGCAGACTGACTGACGACAGACTAACTGATGAGAGACGTAAGCCTGGCTTACGACAAATGTCAGACTGACCAATGACAGATTGTAGACTGTCTGACAACAGACTGACCGACGACTGACGACAGAATGACGCACGAAAGACATCAGACTGACTGACGAGTCTTGTATGAAAAATTGTTAGTATTGCACTTGCAATTTTTACATTTTTTCACATCGTTCAAACCCTCCCTAAACAATTTTTGCGCCAACATACATTTACCATACAAAATAAAGATCCACATTATGAAACTAGCCCATAAATGCGAAGGCTGAGCTTAGTGATCTCTACAAATTTTTCTTAGCACGTGCCAAGCCGTGACTCTTCTGCAAAGATAATTTATGGTGAAATTTTAGAAGTAAGTACAGAGGTCGCCTTGATGCGACTTTCCATGGCGGGGTCTTGGTCAAAGTGGAAGTGATGGTGGTAAAGCCCCGAAGACTTGAACATCATTGCCTAAAACAGTACTATTTTGAAATGATAGTTTACTTGACATAGTTGGATGCTCTAAAAATGAAAATTATAATCCCGTAACGGAATCTCAAGTAAACACATATAATTATAATTCTGCTTTGAGCGTTGGTAGAAAGGCCAATCTGTAATGTTGAATAGTAGAAATGATTCCAATAATTCAGCGCTAACAGTACGGTTTCCGTAGTGTAGCGGTTATCACGTGTGCTTCACACGCACAAGGTCCCCGGTTCGATCCCGGGCGGAAACATTTTTTTATCAAACATTTCTATGATTTTTTTAAAAATCATTGCTTTATCTATTTGGGCCACTAGTCTCCTCATCATTACTCCATTTATTTATAAAAATATATAATTAAAAAAAAAATCGCGAGGATTAAAAGAATTATATTATAATTCTATTTAGTTTATAAATAAATTAATAAAACCGTTACTGACCACGATTATTTACCTAAAACAAAATAATAAAATAGCAACAGAGCTGGTTACTTGGCTTGCTCTGCGAAGTGATGCTTTGTTCAGATGCAATGCTTTTCCACTTTTTTTTTTATAGTTAAGTACTAAGCGGTGATAGCCCAGTGGGTAGGAGCTCGACTTCACTTTCGGGAGGCCGAGTTCGAATCCCATCACGCGCCTTGGACTGTTTTAAGTTATGTGCGTTTTTTATGTAATTCAAATGTCACTTGCTTCAACGTTGAAGGAAAACCTAAGTGTTCTCGATAATGTTTTCATAATATGTTGATATGATGATGATGATGATGAGTTTATCATTGATGGACCAAGCAGATAGCCCACCTGATGGTAAGTGGAAAGCTTATCAACAGAGCAACACTACGCAGGGCATGAATGCAACACATCCTGCAAAGTGTTGTCCTGTGTCCATCAACCTGAAGTGTTGACGTGAAGTCTCATGAGCCTGTAACTACACCGATAACCACTTCCTTTAGAGCGGAACACAGCATTGCAATAATCAACGTAATCAATGAATAATCATGGTGGTAGTACTTTCCCGGACGAGCTCTGTCACAAAATAATATGAAAAATATAATAATAAATAATATATAATAATAAATAAATAATAATTATAATAATCTTTATTTCGGACATTTGTCAATAATAAATTTACTACGACAATACACACATCGCCATCTAGCCCCAAAGTAAGCGTAGCTTGTGTTATGGGAACTAAGATGACTGATGAATATTTTTATGAATAATATACATAAATACTCATAATATACAGATGACCACCCAGACACTGAAAAACATTCATCACTCGTAAATCACTCAAACATGTTCTAGTTGTGGGAATCAAATCCACGGCCATGGAATCAGAAAGCAGGGTCGCTGCCCAGTGCGCCAGTCGGCCGTCACAAAATGCTCTACTACTTCTAAAAACTGGCCATCTTGGGCTGTGGTTTGTCAATTATTGCTATAAAAAAGCGTATAAGTCAAAAAACAAAATAAAATTCAAGTCAAAAACCAATATAAAGTAGCAACACAGAAAATTGTAAACTCTTGAGAAATCGGAATAGACTAACAAAACAGACCGTCAAATACGTTGTAGCATCATAAAAAATTCGGAAACCCAAGATCATTCAACTCTTTCAACTGGCGACTATAATTACGGCAAAAAAATTGATAATTGCTCTCCTATGACGATAACAAGCGATTTAGATTCATAATCGGAATTCATTTATTTCAAGTAGGTATGCGTAATTCGGTTTAAACTGAAGGCATTTTTTATATTGGTACTGTTGTCATTACCACCAATATATTGTTGATTCTACCACATTGGCAGTGGTTTTCCAAAATAGATTTACGATAATGTACGTTTTTAAAAATAAAGTACATTTCTAAAATATAGTTCAACAGATGCATACCACTATAATATTTTGGGATTTGTCGATATATCGTCCCGTCGAACTATATTTAAGAAATGTTGATTAACCACGAGAATCTTGGTTTAAAATAAATTACATTTTTGTTATCCCTACCAGATGGGATTTTTATTTTATTCTCGTCTATCTAATCTAATCTAGTAGTCTAGTCGACAAGTTGAGAATGGTACAAAATAGAGATATTGTGTACAATTGTGAAATTTCTTAAATATTAATAGTTTATGAAATGTTGAATTAGCAAAAAATTTTTTAAATGACATTTTTTTTCACCTTCAATTGTTTATAACTTTTGCAATTTTTTATGTGCTATTACACGCTTTTGGCACATTTTTCTAGACGTCATACCGGATCCAATGAGCTATCGCACATAATTTTATGAGCTGCAGTACCTCTATTTTGTACCATTTTCAACTTGTCGACTATATAGATATAGACTACAGTGATTAGCACGTCCAACTAGTCTTAGAATTTATTATGGAGTTTTCTGTGTATAAACTCTAAGTATTAGCCCGCAGTTAGAAAATTATCGGTGTGCACCCCGTGCCTTGGAGAGCACACTAGGGTTTAGCAGAGCAGTGTAGTGGGTTTGTGCTCTACACTCTTCCAAGAGGAGGCCTTATAGTGAGTAGAGAGACATTTAGAGCTTAAAACCTTTACGTTGCTCCAATGCTTGTTTTACAAACATAACTAGGAAGTTATTATGTAAAACCAGAACATTGAAGCAGTGTGGAGCATGGCTAAACCCCCACACCAACAATATATGTACATTATAAGTATTTATGTATATCATTTATTAAGATATTCCCATAACAAAAGCTACGCTTACTTTGGGGCTAGATGGCGATGTGCGTATTGTCGTGGTATTTATTTATTTAATATTATAGATATACCTTATGGAAAATCCTATGGGAAATCCATTCCTAGCCATGAAGCAAAATAATTTAGGTATCTAATTTTCAAGATAAAATTAGAAGTTTTAGATATAAAACTTATAATAAAACCACAGATTAGTTTCTAGTTGTTTAATTTTCGCCTAGTCATTGAACGTGGACTAGTCTCCAAATTTAGAGATATTTAGAAGCTTTGCATGGGTAACAAAGGATTTGTATTAAATCCCGCGGGGACGACTCCTGGGTTTTCTTCCTTGTTCCGATCATTGCGTGCCTGAGAGTTCTACATAATGTTCTCAAAGGTGTGTGGAGTCCACCAATCCGCAATGGGCTAGCGTGGTGGACTACGGAATTAATCCCTTCTCATTGTGGGAGACCCGTGCTCTGTAGTGGGCGGGTAAAGGGTTAATTTGATGATGATGATGAGTGATTTTGCAGTAGCATGGTGCAAGCTATATATGTATAATACATATAGGTTCATGCCAAATTTAAAGAAAAAAATATCGGTGCAGCAGTCAAACTTAACATGGGTAACATACAGACATACTTGCATTTGTAATGTTAGTATTGTGAGTTTCTTTTACTATTCCTTAAAATCCGATGAGCGGAATCCTAGCTAATATTATAAATGCGAAAGTCTGTTTGTTTCTTTGTCCTTCCTTTACGTCGTAACTAAGCACCGCAGCATACAATCAACTTTTTGGCACAGAGTTAGTTTAAAGGACGTTTTAGCCTAGGGAAACAAATTGTACCTACGGGATTTGTAGAAAACTTTAGTAACAGCTAGTTTAAAAAAAATCCTTTCGAATTTAGCATTAGTTTTTTTAGGCATAGAACAGTGTTTTGGAGATTTGCGTAGCCTACTACAGTTTTACAAAATGGTTCCTGTGACAGCCGGTTGACGCAGTGGACAGCGACCCGCTTTCTGAGTCCAACGCCGTGGATGGTCAGTGTCTGGATGTTTATCCGTATATTATAAGTATTTTTGTGTATTATATTCATAAAAATATTCATCAGCTATTTTAGTATCCATAACACCAGCTACGCTTACTTTGGGGCTAGATAGCGATGCGTTCATTATCGTAGTACATCGGGGGGCAAGGCAGTGCCCCCGCCAAGTCGAGCGCGATGCAAACACTGCCTTACCATCATTTACTGGACCCTTTTCGCCGCATTTCAGGCCCCTATTTGAACCCCTATCACACAACATTTACTATAAAAATAAAGAAATCGCAGTAAGTAAACTTAGACTTGGCAAGACTTTAGCTAGATTTGATTACTTTTTAGAGATAAACAAGCAGCTCTATCGAGACTTGGCTAGTTTTTTACTGAATGTCTTCGGTGGGATTCATTATTATTTATTTACTATAAACCGATTTCGCATTGCAACTAGGGCTAGACTATTTCAAAGAGTCATTAACAATAGTATGCAAACCGTTGGCTAAATTGTGATGATTAGTGTATCTAATTAGTGTCACGCTTGCCTCGCTTGCGGCTCGACTGTGCACTTTCTCAAGGGAAATCTTAATGAACCATTCTGTAGATAAGCCATACAACTTGTGACCCTAATCTGATGGGTGATTCCGTTGATAAGAACTCACAATGAGTTCTTATTTTGAGCTCATCTTCATCGCTTCTCAATGAATATCATTTTGACCATGAAAATAATATGTAATATCTTATAATCTTTTTTAATTGGTAAACCTTCTTACAAACAGACAACCATTTACATGACATGCAAGGAACTCGACAAGCAAAGTGCCGCCAGTGTCCATCACCCTGAAGCCCAAGTGATAAGCCTCATTAGCCTGTAGTAATACCGGCTTTCAGACTGGAACCACATGTGCATCACCCTGATTGCCAAGAACATTTTATGGGCTCTACTACCCGTTTTCTCCAATTTAGAGCGGGAGAAAACCGGCACTTCCTAACCTTCCGTATTTTCGAAGTATCGGATCAGCACCCACGTCCACCGTGTCTTACAATTCATACGCCCATTGTGAGTGAATCTAAAATCCTTCTGTCATGACGAGTGGCTATGGCGAGTTTAAAGTGTAAAGGCACGTGCAAACTACGCGAAGTTAGAGGTGCGTGCCGGTGACCGAACTCTGTCCCTCCGAAAAGCAGGCCGAAGCCCTTACTACTGAGTTATCACCACTTAGGCAATATAAACTCAGCTAGTTTCAACTTAACGCCGCGCCAATTAGTCAACTTTGTCTATTTAACTCATAAATAAAGTTTACGAAGAGTTCGAGTAATAAGTTGGCAAGCGTTAGAATTCAGGGATTGGAATGAGAACAGTAACTTTTATATCAAAAAATTCAATTTAAAAAAATCACTAAATTTAAATTTGTTCAAATTTTAATCTAAACAATCAAACTTTTCCCGTTTTAATGTTAACAGGGGCTGCGTTTGTTATATGTGCATTGTATCGGAACGATGAATGAATTATTTTCACTCCAATGATCATGTACCTGTAGTATTGAATTTCTAGTATCAGAATAAGTCATAGAATGATCCAGGTTCATCGACACTAGTTCTGAGATATTATTGCGTTGTGGTTACAAATTGCGCGAGCGCAAAAACTGTAATAGATGTTACGAGTAGGTACGTAATATTATTTACTACCTAGTACCTTTTGCTACCTAGTAAGCTTGAAGATCGTCTTAATTAGTGTAGTAGGCACCCACTTTAATAATTATAATCCATACTAGAAACTTTTCTAAAAAAAAATCGCTGTATCGGTACGGTACGGTATACGGTTTTTTAAAGAGCGTTAATTCAAGATTTTTTTGTAATTAACGCACCAGTAACTTTTCGGTGCTATGTGCGTTTCGAATCGTAAGTGCGCTGAGGATTGAACTTACGGTGCGCTGAGGATTGAACTCACGGGAAACTGAAGTCTTACCCACTAAGCTACGAGTGATATGACCGCTTACGAACAGTTATAATATACCAGTCTACAATTTCGAGTGTAGCGTTCTCAACAATTACTGGTTGGAGCGGAACATGAGCGTTAACATATCTAATAACCATCGTCTTGCTCATATTCATTCGTAGGCCCTTTTGTGAAACTCTGACGAGGTCACTGAGCATTATATTAAGATCGCCTAGAGTTTTTGCCATCACGACTACATCATCAGCAAAACGAGGTTTAGTGCACTGCACGCCGTTAATATCGATCGTAAGTTCATTTAAATCCAGAATCTTAAAGAGGCCTTCCAAAGCTCCAATGCCGCGGTAAATAGCTTCGGGGAGATGACATTACCCTGTCGTACTCCCTACTGCAACAGGATTGCGTATTCTGTAAACAGACTGTCCAAGTAATCGATTTCGAGTCAAAATTCAAAATACATTTATTTCAAGTCTGTCTGTTTGTACCAACGTTTGTACCAACTCATAATAATAGGCTTTTACAGTCCACGGCTGGGCTAAAGACGTCTCCCAACTGGAGGATTTGCCAAATAATAAGAACTCTGGGCACATGGGTTAATGAACGCAGTAGATGAGTATCCGCACTGAGAACGTTGCTACCCGTTCATAGTTATATTTTATAAGTCGCCTCGTACGAATCTACTGGAATGTAGAGACTTGCAGAAGACTCTAACATATATATTTCTTATATTAATCTAAACGCAGCCAAAGTTTCTACAGAATCAAATGCTTTATCTACGAATTCCAGAGGCGGTCAAAAGGAATACAAGCAATTATAGTCATTTTTTTCAAACTTGCTTTATATTTTTTTTACTCATTAATTTAATAATTAAACTTAAAATGTTATGAAAATATAGATTTAAAAATATTCAATATAGAAGTCATTAATATATGGAAACATATGTGTAGAAACCTCTTTGCAGTATGCTTTGAACTTAATAGGTCCTAAACATAAAAGAAACATACATACATGAGGTGAAGTTATTACTTATTCTTTTAGCGCATGTATTTTTCCACAAAAAAGTAATGAAAAGATTATTAACTTAATAAAACAACTTAAAAAAAAAAGATTGTAAGCAGGTACCCATCTATTGAAGTTTTGGAATATAGATTGACAAACACGTTCCGATTTACGATTGTCAATCGGTGAGAGGCGGCGCCGACCGGTCCGTGCACCTTGTTTTTGTTAAGGGCTACGATCATTTTATTATATCTACCTCATTCGCCCGCTATAAGTTGTTTACCCACCTTATTTATAGACTGAGAGCTATTGACTAAAGTATTTAATGGATCATCGATAAAAATTAGATAGATAGATAGATAAATTGAGATATAAAGATATTGGAAACAGAAATACAAGAAAAATAAAAATGCGCAAAGGCGGCCTTTTTCGCTTTAAGCGATCTCCTCCAGACAACCCTTCATGAAAGAAGAAAATAAATGATTGATAGACTAGGGGCTCTGCGTACAAATAATTTCCGAAGACTCGATCAACGAATAATTCAGCTTCGTAAACTTACGAAGGACAGACTCTTCCACAGACCACGAATAAGACCTACGTCGTGTTATTCTTATTATGTTGTACACCATAACCTTGTGAGAACTTTTTTTTCCAATATCTCTCGCCGTAATATGTCTATGAAATTAATATTGTTTCATCTAGCCATCGGCAAGAATTACGTACTAATTAGTTACGTGCTAACTTAATATCATGATCATCCTCAGTCTATTAGGTCCCACTGCCCACAGCTTAACACGCGAACCTCTCGTATAGTCGAGAAACAGAACAAATTTCTAAGAGCTTACCCTTTTACTGTGTACTGCGTAGTTCTTATAGGGTGCAGAGTATATTAATAAAATAAATAAAATACTAGATTTTATTACAATTAATTAGGTATTTGTAAAAGTTTATCATCAATAAACAATTAATTCAAAGGTACCTAATCCTAAGAATTATCTTTTACAATGCTTTTCTTTTTGCTACTTTTAAAAGCAGACACAAATGTAAAACTAGACCGTTGCAGCACTGTGAAGTTAATAGCATCCTCAAATCCAATTAGCACGCCATCCACATACGTCACGCACATAAATAGTAGGTACCTACCTCTTAGCCTATGCGATCGCGTGATCCCCTCCCTCCGGCATTCAGTTATTGACCCGCCGAGGTTTGGGAGCCGTGCGCGCGCATCGGTCCAGAGCTAGACGCTAGATCTCTAGACCTTTCCTAGCCGCGATGCCGGCTCCCTGCGAATCATGTAAAGGTGAGTCATTTTTGAAATTTGTATTAAGAACATTTTTTTATTGATATAGGCACGAGGTTATTTTATCTTCATCTCTATAACTCAATTTAAAAGGTTACCTTATCTTTATTTTGGTAATTTGAAAGCGATTCCATTTTTAATTGTTAAAAGATAGGTAGGTATATATTTTTTTATTAGATAGATAACAATATAAATTGTAAATACCAAAATATACCTATCTATCTTTTCACCCTTAGTTTGGATCGTTGTTTTTTGTTTTCTCTAAAAATTACGATGTGTGACGCAGTTTTGATACCTTACCTACGTCGCATTTTCTTCTTATTGGTAACATTATTGAACTACTATACCGATGCGTTAACTTGCTATAGAAGTTCATACATAATATATATTATAGGTACATAGGTTGATTACACAACAGGTATTGTTAACTATTTCATTTAATTCCATCTTTGTTCTCTGATACGTAGCACCTTTCACAGAACGAACGAAAACTTTCTACTTTTAAATTATTGATACATTTCATGATCGAGTTTTTCTTTTTGCGGAGAATGCCTAAAACTTTTGGCATTGCGAGATTTAATTTTTTCGCATTATCTATGTGTTGCCTTAAAAATTTCCCACTGTGTATAGCTTTAACTTTCCTCACATTTTCTTAAAGTAGATAAATAAGAAGGTACCTATACGAATGTGTATCTCAAATGCTGTTCACATTTTAGCCCTCAATTATGTTTAACTAAACGATAGCGCCTTTAGACGATTATATAAAAACTAAAAAGACAAATCATAAAATAGCGTAATTCTTTTAAAAGAAGTTCTAAAAGTTTAGTGTTAGATAGTCCTTTCCTAAAGTAAACATGTCCGTTAGGTTATAAACGTGTGTGAAATCGCAGATAGCAAATTAATAGCTAATTTTGTTTTTATTACACTGAACTTTAGCCCTTGACTGCAATCTGACCTGGTGGTCAGTGATGATGCAGTATAAGATGGTATTGGGTTAACGGTAGTCATACCACTCGTTGGTTTCTACGTGAAATCGCACCGCTAATATACAAAAATGTAATTTCTCTACAAAGGAATTGCAGCGAAATTACACTTATAAATTGCTTTAGAATGGGATGAATACTAATATTACTTGAAGCTTACCAAGCACCGTAACTGTTCTTGATTGCTTTGGATTGCCTCGATCCGGCGAAAGCAATCATGCAGTTATTTATCTATTCATCTAATATAACTCTACTCTAGATTCATCTGTGTTACAATTCCATTGTATTACATAGATAGCTAGTTTTAGCCAGCTTCGCTCGCGTTAATGGAAATAGCTTTTTGGGTTGCCGTTTTTAAAAAAATATTTTCGGTCCTTCGCGAACACTGTAGGTACCCACTGTGTACTAAATTTGATCTCTGGCCCGCACCTCAAACTTTAACTGTGAAGGAAAGCTGTGAGATCTCCATAACGATCTCAAAGGCCTGTAAAGTCTTAAACAACTGAATTTGATGAAATTTTGTATAAACTTAGCTTGCGCTCTGGAGATAGATATAGGCTAACAAACCTTTTTTTATTCCGGAAAACAAATCCACGTAATTTAAAGAACAGAAACAACTGCGTATGAAAATATTCTATTATATTGCTTTACCAATAGTCTAAAGTAACAGTATATACTATGTGGTAATTAATGTCTTCGAGCAGATATATTTTCTTTATCGGAACTAGATCATTCCAAGAGAGTCCGGACTTTTGTGTTTCTTTTTATTGCACTTGGTTTTAACTCGGTGATTTTTTTCGTCTGATAACTGTGACCTAATTAATCTGTCCAATGTCTAGTATTAGTTGGTATAAAATAATAAACAAAAAAACTAATTAGTTTGGACATTCAAAGGGGCAATGCTGCCAGCATCTTAGGAACTGTACCTCGCTGCGGTGGTTTCGGACGTTTTAGATTTTATTTAGTTTTAAATAGTTTATTTTCGGTTATATTAATAAAACAAGTAATAGTACAGTAATATTGAGTAGAATTTTACTTTTTTGACTGATCTGATAATAAATAAACAAACTGATTAACAAAAATTAAATAATTTAATAGTATGGTGTTTAAGAAGCATCCTGTCTCTAATCTAAGCGCGCGGTGCGGCCATGGTATCAATTTGCTATTTAATTTGATCAGCTGCTTCCAAATTTTTGAATTTCTGAAATTAATGTTTTATTTTTTTATCACTGGTGTAGTAAACTTCAATAATTATTCTTAATATAGCTTACGAGTTCGGATAAATTAAGGAGGCTGTTCGACGGTAAAAATCCGCGCTTGTTTAGTAGTTAACTAGAACTAGATACGATGAGGGGTTTTATGGTTTTTACTTTTATTTTTAACATTTTTCCGCAATTCCTGTTTACTTTCAGACACGTGCGGCAGCGGCACGGCCGCGTGCGGCGCTGGCTGCACTTGCGGCCCTAGCTGCGCGTGCGGCGATGGGAAGCCCTCTGGTAACGTTATCTTGTCTTTTAACACCATTGCGATCATCATCAATAGTATCAACCCATCACCGGCCCAATACCGGGCACGAGTCTCCTCCAACAATGAATCCCTACTAATATTATAAATGTCAATGTAAGTTTGTTGTTACTTTTTATCCCGACATTAAGCACGGTTCATTTGGGAGAGGGGATGAGTGTATGACGATTTTACACCATAACTCCGACAAATTATAACCGATTTAAATAATTATTTTTGTACTATAGAGGTTATAATATGTGTTTAATTTTGCCCAAACTGTGGTTGAAGATAGAGGATAGAACTCCTCAGCGGACAGCAGCAAACCCCTCATTTAAGGCTTAGCGATACTGAATACTTTAAATTTTTTTAGATCTACAACTAAATTTAATGCCACTTCAAAAAACATAATCAAACGCAGTCGCGGGCAACAGCTAGTAATTAATAAATGCTTTAGAAGAATGTTATTAAACATCTCTTATATATTTTAAGGATGTAACATAAACTTTATTATAATTATTAATTATTGATCACTGTAGTTTTTTTTTACATGAATATTTATAAAACAAAAAAAAATGTATTACGTCCATAAGTGCTGTTACTATAGGCTAAATTGAATAAAGATTTGATTTATTGATTGATTGAATGAGACCACTTCCTTGGATGTTGGGGGAGACTAGCTAAGGCTAAATAAGTTAGTTTTTACCGTTGAAACACAACTCCGAACATAAACCAACGAGAAGGACCAGAATCTGATTGCTCCCGTTTGAGCACTTTTTGATATATTTCTGGTTGTACGCCAAAAGAATTTAATGAGTCTTGTGTTTTTTTCAGGGGGCAAGCCTTGCTGCCAAGGAAAGTAGTCTCCAATCTTCTTAGATCTACAACATCTTTTCAACATGCAAATTTACTTAGAACATATTATTTAGATGTTAGTTACATATTATAATTAATGTAAAGTAGAGCTATTTATCGCAAACATTTAACTCAGTAATGGAAATTCTACTTTTTAATATCTATAGGTGTTAGGTCAATGTTGTGTCGTCATCAACATAAATGTTAGATGTTAAGATTACATTTAAAGTATTAAAAATTAATCTTATTAATTACATATTAATATTAATATAATATTAAGTATATTAAAGGCTATGTATTGTTAGGCTAGTTATTTGCTTAAATGCATTTTTAATATATAATTAGTATATAAGTGTAGTATGTAGTTTTATCACATTCAATGGATTAAAACGCTTCTTCGAAAGAGAATATTTAGTACTGTAATACTCATTAATATTAAGGTTATGCGCAATGTGTAAGCGCACGCACACACGCATAGTGCTATGTAAGTGTATGATTATGGTTCAATAAAGGTAAACCCAAACCAATGTTTTATTTCTCTGAACTCTCCTCCAGAGTCACGAAGTTTTTTAAGGTACTTGTAGAAGGGTCTTGTTTTCTCTCTTTATAGTACAACCATAATTCGACTTACAAATGGAAATCATTCTCTACCAATCAACCGAAGGTTAAAATTTTATACCAATAAAGTAAATTTAAGTAAAATTAAGCCAATAAACTTCCTTTATCTCATAAGAGAGACTTTAGAGCTTACGCACTCCAGCAAGGCTAGCACGGGCAGGAGAGAAAAATTATATCCCCCGATTAGATCCCCCGACAAGGGATTTAATTAATCCCCGTTTAATTAATACACATATATTATTTGGATATTATTTCCACTTCGGCGCCAGTGCTCTGAGAGTTGGTAAAGCTGTGCGAGACGATAAATTTTTATCCTTTTCCCGGGGAGATAATTGTCTCCTGCCCATTCTAGCCGTGCCGGCTGCAATACGGCTTGATAGGCTATTATCTACACAAGTTAGTTATAATAAACGGACCTAAAGGCTAAACATGCTGTCAGCATGCAGGGGGTTGACACCGCCCATTTCCTAACTCCGTCTGGTATTGAAAATTCTCTACCAGCAAAGATCACCCGAGTAACTCGTGATCCTTAGTTGAACTAAATACTAGACCAACGAGGCAGTTGAATGAATTGTTTTAGACAAATATAATAAAAATATCCGCGCGGAATTCAGAACTTTACCTACTCTGAGCATCGAAAAAAGTCACACTAATTTGGCGACACAGATGTGCACACTGTAGCCTTACAAGATTTGTTCGCTCGCAATCGATGAGTCGTTTTCGAGTTAGGATATAATTGAACATCAGAGTAAAATAGATCTTATTAGTATTAAGTTAAAGCTCAAATTTTCTACAATCCTGGGCATTTGACAGAAAGTTTGTCAAACAACAATCAGAAGTACAGGATTTGCAAATTTTAACGGAGTGAAGTCCATTTTACTTTATAAATAAATACCATCTATACGATACTGAGATGACTGATTGCCGGTGAAAGTTTAACAGTCGATTGGCGCAGTGGGCAGCGACCCTGCTTTCTAAGTCTATGGCTGTGGGTTCGATTCCCACAACTGGAACATGTATGTTTTCAGTGACTGGTCTGTATATTATAAGTATTTATTTATATTATTCATAACAATATTCATCAGTCATCTTAGTGCCCATAACACAACCTACGCTTACTAGATGGCGATGTGTGTATTATCGTAGAATATTTATTTATTTATTTTTAATATCACTAGCTTTAACGGATGGGCGGCGCGGTGCACTACGGCCTTACCCCTCTAGAAGATACCCGTGCTCTTTAGTGGGCCGGTAAATGGGTTGATAAAGATAATGATGACTTTCGTAATAATTTGAAGAAATAAAACCTCATGCATACATCAAAAAAAAACTTTATTTTTACGACTATTTGTATATACGGTTATGATTATCATGGAAGCAACGTATGGGACTTCACTTACGCTAGATAATATTATAATAATATAGGAATTTATATATTAAGCGATAATACAAAAATATTTGCCACCTACGTTAACATAGTACTTATAAAATAAAATGAAACATGAGAAATATCTTCACAGCATATGTTACCTAAAAATACGCACTTTAGTCTTTATAAAAAAAAAACTCAAAAACATTATTATGTAAACCCATTTAAGTCCAGATAAATGGGCTCTAGAGGTCAATGTTGCCGTGCAAAAATAACTTATTTCTACCACTACTACGTCTATGCCATAAGAGACTGCATTTGCCGCGGCAAAAGCCACAAACTGTAAGCGCAAAACAAATTTCAAAAACACTATCAATTTAAAAACTATTGTTATTCCTGAGAAGTAGATAGGCTAGTCAGAAGGAAGTTAATAGTACTATAGAAAATATTAAATATCTTCGGCTATGTAACTACTTTACATATCTAGACTTTAAGTCATTTTTAGTTAACAAAATCAATGAACAAATCCTTCGACTTCTCTGTAATCGACTTTTTTACAACAAAAATTTAAAATATCCTACAAGAATTAAGGTAAGTACCTTATGAACAAATGTAGAAGTGTTAATATAATTTAAAATAGATAATGGATGTCATTTAATTTAAATGATCCAAGAACCTAACATTTAAAAATATATTTCTTCATTTACATCTAACAGTTTTTTACCATTTGCTCCATAAAACATAAGTGTTCTTCGTATATCATATTTTCAAATTAATTGTGTAAATAGTTTTCTTGATGTGTTTGTATATTAATACATGTGATTATTATAATATAAGTAGTAAGTATATATAATAAAAGAGTAAATCTAATAATTAGAATATACCATTAATAAAATAATTTTTTATAGTTATCAAAATATAACAGTTAGTATTTTAACAAACATTTCAAGAAGGCGAATTGCCTTGAATAAAATCTGTTCAGTATAAACGTATTATATGCATTTTCATTCTCTATACAGACCCATTTTTGCTATGACATTTAACCCATAGCAACTGTGACTGCAACTCAAAACGTAAACTCGACAATTGTTTCTGAACGAACCTAGGTGTCAAATTAATATTGCGAGTAGTTTCGTTTTAAATGTCATAGGGAAATTCGACCTTGTATATAACAATAAGTCAACTTCTTATTACATAGAATTTCAACACACTTACTTATCTACAAGAATAAAAATATATTAATATTGATTAACATTAAATACGACATTACCAGACTGTAGCAAATGCACTTCGTTTTCAATTCCACGTGATACAAAAAAGGACTAATAAGAAGATTATTTTTTATTATGGCAACACAAAAAATACTAGGTATAAAACCGATGAATATGTCTGAAAAGTGATAGGCAGTTATAGCCCTCAAAGGTCACAAAATGATAAAACAAATGTTTGGAATTTGACTGTGTTGGGTAAATAATAACTATAAAAAATAGGTTCAACTTTATACATAAACATAAAGTAGTTCCAAATGACAAAAATTGACATTATACAAATATATTAAATTATTTGACTTCATATTTAATAAAGTAAAAAAAAATCTAAATCTTTATTAAGACGCATAACAACAACACTGCGATAAAATGAACTGCATTTTTAATCACTGAGTATTCACAACTCGATCATTAACTGCCATATTAGATGGCAGGCATTAAAGACACATACAATGAACCAAGATCTGTCTCTGTCATATATTTACAAATCCGATCAATTGAGAAAGAGACAAAACATCTATTTCAACGACACTTGAAATAGACTCCAATCTAAAGTATATCAAGAGACACTGCGGAGTGCACTCATAGTTATAATCAAATAAAACGGTTTTAAAATTACAAGATCTCGACCTCATTGCTGAATTATCAAAATATATTGATTTCTTGTACCGCAATATCTTTATTTATATTAGGACAATCGGTCCTAAAAAGACAGCAATAATGTGACGATCCCAATGCTGTTGGGATGTTTAGTTGGCTGACACTATTCCACTATTGATTAATATACGCAATTTAAGCGGAAATTGTATAAATTGAAACAAAATCGCACTGGATCTACAATGCCCACGGTTTTGTACATACCGGTAGATGTACAAAAGCACAATAACTTACTTTTCTAGAATGCATCAACAAAAAACGCTTTTGTCGACAAAATAAAAAAAACTTGGTCAGACTAAAGCTTATTTTATTAAAGCATTCAAAAGAATAAAAATATAACATATGTATGGTTTTTATTTTGCAATATGGCAACCCTTAATAGTATTATTGGCGGGAATATAAATTTGTAACCTCTACGACACCGGTTCTTCTTCAGTGCCCTCTTCGGAGTCATACACTGGTGCGCCATTTTTCATTTGAATTACCGATTTCTTTCTGTGTCTATTCTCTTTTAAGTCCTTTTCTATGTTTCTGGAATAGACAAAATTTCATATAGATAGCAGCTTTCCGCGACTTAGGTTGTGTTTCTTGCGGTTAATTTTTATTTTCGAGTTAACCGTCATTTTTCCCGGCCTAAAAAGTATTCCTCTTCGTTCCTCAGAAAGCAATAAGACACTCATTGGACCGCATAGTATTATTTTTACAAATACTCCTAATTTTGGCGGAAATATAGCAAATTAAGTCTTATTTTCTATTGGATACAAAATATGTTCAATTATTAAGTAACATTAGAGAAGTGAAGTGGTAAGTACTAATCTCTTTATCCCTTCTCTTCTATTTAACAGAAGGCCTATTCCGGGTATAGGGAACGTTGATAATCTGCTGTCCATAATTGTTAAGGCGATGATGATGAAGTTTATGATTGTACTAGGAAACGTCATAAAGATGAATGAGTAATTAGGAAAACGTGAGGACTAGAGTTAGTTTTCAAAAAAGGTTTATTTTTCTACTACAAGTTAGCCCTTGACTGCAATCTCACCTGGTGGTAAATGATGATGCAGTCTAAGATAACCTGATAGGGAGTATAATTCCAAGTCATACCTAGTCATTGGTAAACGCGACATCGCACCGGAACACTAAATCGCTTAGCGGCACGTCTTTGTCTGTAGGGTGGTAACCAGCCACGGCTAAAGCCTCCCACCAGACCAGACCAGAGAAAATTGAGAAATAATAAATTCCCAAATCCCCTGCCGGGAAACGAACCTGGGACCTCCACTAAATTCACTGTGCTCACCGTTGCCAGGGAGATGGCAAGAAAGAGCCTACCGGTGATACTAGAGCTGGCAGTTGTCTTGGCCAAATAATTAGTTTGGCTATTCAAAGAGGCAATGCTGCCAGCATCTTAAGCACTATGCCTCGCTGCGTTATTTATTTAATTTTATTTGTGTACATAGATTATTTTAGGTATTATCGTTTATAAATATTTGAATATCATACATTATTGAAAGTAATTACCTAAGAAAAAGAAAATCTTACCTAGCACTTATCAGAGGATGCAAAGCACTCTTTAAACTGGCGAAGATGTACGGATGCAAGCGTTCCTGACCACTGAGTAGTTCTTGCGCAGCTGTCAGTGGATCTACCAGGCTTTCCGCTAGCGGTCCAGACAGAGATTCCTTCAGCTGGCCTTCAAGAGTGACGTCTATTGTACTACCACAGGGTTCCGAGGCCGAGCGATTTAAGAGTTCAGGTTTACTGAAATACAAGACAGTGGGTATTGTTGCAAATTTTTACAATAAGTGTAAGTAGCATAACAATATCCTTTAGCTTTTTACCCAATTGAAATAACTTTGTGGTTCAAGCATATAAACCACGTTCAAAAAACCTCTTCTTAGAGATATAGCAGAATCAATAAGTCTTCTAACCTAACCAAGTTAGAACATGAATATTGGACGTGTATTCTGCGACACAAAAATAATAAAATATGTAATTAATCGTCAAAAACGTTGGCCGAAAATTAGGGCTAGCATACGTGCCACACGATAATTATTTGCACCCGTTACTCGTATTTTTTTATAGAAATAGACGAGTTGATGGGTAGAGAACATTTTCTTGTTGCGCACGTGCTAACCCTACATGCGTCATATTTGTAGTTGGGTTTAACGTTAGGTTTTTCCGAAAAACTTAAGAATTTAATTCGAAAATGTTCCACAGTTCCCAATTTTCATCTACTTTGGAATCATCTAAGTTTTTAAGCAAATACTCCATTTTTCCAGTAACTATCTTGACCTTTCCTGCAGTTTTTACTTATCATACGCCCCTTTGCAATCGTCGTAAGTAAAGCAAACCCTCGAGTTTCTAGAAGTTTCTAGAGCTCAAGATCTTACATTTATTACACACAATAATCTTTCCTACTTCGTCAGAAAAATCAATGTTATTTCAATTGTTTCATTCAACCATCGTTGACTGTTGACTTAAGTTGACTGCCAAATTTAGTAGAGCAATAATTATAAGGTGTGTAAAGTGCTACTTATCGAGTAACGTTGCTCCTTACCTTTCATCAGTGTCAGTGGGTGGTGATTCAGGTGCATGGTGCCCGAAATGTGGAAGTGCTCTCGACCAGCCGAAAGCTTCTAGAGAACGCGCTCGGACGTATATGAATGGCCGGATTATACGGATGTTGTGTTCTCTGGAAGCAAAATATTCGATCTTTATGTCAAACCCTAGGAGGGCTTTATTAAAAAACCTGACTTACCATCGGAATAGCTACCCAGTCAGTTAAAGTGCGATAAAACGCTGTTTACTCAAACGGTATGCCCCGTTTATTATCAATACCCTAGAAATAATACAGTTAAAAGAGGGATTGTAAGCCAAATAAGTACGTTCAAAATGTGAGGGTGCGACCAGATGGTCCAAAAACTATTCCATAATCCACGGTGCTGAGCATCAGCGATGGTTAGAAATACTAAAAAGTTTAAACGTCAGGATCAGTTTCGGTTCGTATTGTGTAAGACAACATTATTAAATATTGGATAGAAGCAGGCGTTACTTAGCAGAATTCCGTTATCTAGGAATTATGAAAACTAAGCTACTCCGCGAAAAGCAGGAGAATCTGTATGGTGTAATTTACTCCACACCAAACAGAGCAATGTACTCTCAAATGTAACGTAATGTTCGGAAATATAATGTTGAGAGTATGAAGAAAGATTATAATATTCTTGGGTTTCTGCCAAGAAATAAACCATCACCTGTCTAGAACCGCTATCCACCTTCGTTACTCGTACAACATGATAAGCGATAAAGCACACAAATCCACATTGGAGCAGCGTAGAGGGTTATTTGTTGTTCTCCTACGATAGGAGTCTAGGCAAAGGTTTCCTCATACAGATGATACGAAATTGTAAAGCGACAGTTATTTCGATGATATGTTTTTTAATTTGAAAACTTAAACGAAGATGTCTAGCCTGTCGTCTTAAGTAGTAGCAGAGCTTTATGTGTCATTGTTCGTCAGGGAAACTACTAGCGCCATGCTTATTTCTGCCGCCAAGCAGCCTGTGTTTTTTAAATTCCACCCTCAGATGGATGGACATAGCGCGGCACTTTGTAAGACGTATTTCTTGAATGCGAAGTCCCTGCGAAGTGTTGTATAGGCGAAGGTTTTTAGATGTTAAGCATCAGGTGGGCCATCTGCTTGGTGCGTAAATACAATTTAAAATAAAATCTGGGCACTTGGCAATTGAACCTTACCTTACTCTATAGTGTGCCTTAATGCTTCTCAAAGCGCCGCCATACAATGCACTAGCTAGGAACGCTTTCGCAGCATGGTCCAAGTTTTGGGCCACTGCAGCGACCCCATAACCATGTGCAGCCGCCGCGTTGTACATCCGACGTCGGACCGCATGCGTTGACCACCGGTGGAGCTCGGGGCTTTTGGATGCACTGTTTTGTCCTAGAAATATATGCATAATAGATATTTAAATTTAAATTTCAAAATAGAATACGTATATCAACTACAGCTTACGACCTTGGCGCAGTGGTGTGTGCTGTGGTTTCACAAGGAGGTTTTATAACTGCCACGTTGGTCTAGACCAACTGGTTAGCATGTTGGAGAGCAGTTCATAAGGTCCTGGATTGGATCTCCGGGTCGGACCAGTGAATAATATTGGGTGTTCAAACAACCCAAGATTTGAAATTGGCGGTTATGCACCCCCGTGCCTCCGAAAGCAAATAAGCTATTCTGCACCTGATCTTCTTCCAGTAGTCTCGGAGCTTCCGAATCATTGGACTTCAAGAGTGAGGGAATAGAGAGTGCACCTGTGTTTGTGCACTACAATATTTCACGCGTAGTTGAAAACTCTTTGGAGACTGACCATCGTGCCGAAATCGGTCAGGGAAACTGTTTTTAAAATGGAAGTCCTAGGTTTAAGCCCCGGTAGGGCAAATTTGGTTGATTAGCCGTGGCTAGTATCACCCTACCGATACAGACATACTGTCCAGTGACAGGCGACCACGATGTGTAAGATGACAGCGTTCCGGTACGATGTCGCGTAGATTTCTGCTTACCCCTAGCAGGTTAGCCCGATACCATCTTAGATTGCATCAGTACTTACCATCTAGAAGGCATTAGTAGGTCGAATACCGTCGGTAGGTAGTCAACCGCAAATGTCTTCTAGCCCTAGGGCTCAGCTACAGAGCTTTGCGCACGCCTCCATCAACCGGTGACGTTATTACAACCCTTCTTGTGGCTATCAGTTACGCTTCTACCGAAATAAAGAGTCTTCAAAGAGCATTCATTGATATTGCGTATTGAGATTACATTTACATTGCGTTACAGTGTACCTGTATTTCTATTAACGCTCAGATATCACGAGGAGAACATGATATTCAGAAAAAAAGCGAATTCTATATTAGACCTCATATACTTACTTTTGATCTCATCGTGGTTCAATTTGTCTTGATATATAAACTTGACACCGAGCGACCTGCAATACGCCATCACGTGTAGCGGGTCTACATCAGTCTGGGGCTCATGGATAAAGACTGCGCCTAGAAATAAAATCACCATTGTCATCATTATCAACCCATACCAGCCAATTACAGAGTACGGATCTCCTCTCAAAATGAGAAGAATTTAGACTGTAGGTACCACACTGACCAAGTGCGCATTACTGGACTTCACACAGCTTTAAGCACATTGTAGGAGACTCTCAGGCATACATGTTTCCTCACGATATTTTAATTCGTCGCCAATAACTAGTATTCTTGAAGAACCCATTATCTCCCCCCACAATAAGAAGGATTAATTGGATTATATATATCTTATAATAAATCTGAATAACTAGCTTGAACCATCTCTCTTTTTTTGTTGGAACCATCGATCTGAACGCGCTTAACTCTGGGTCGCTTGAATTCTTGCATGTCTTATTTGGATACACCAGTTCTGGAGGGAGATTAGGCGAATGCTATTTAACGCTCGGGATCTGCGACGTAGTGTGTCGTAGAAGTGTTAACGGAACAAAAGTTTATGCAGACAAAGTCACGGGGAGTACTTGGCCATTGTGGTAGACTACTTACGGTCTGAATTCTTCTCATTCTAAGAGGAGACCCGTCTTCTGTAGTGCTAATGGAACAAGGAATAGATGCATGAAGACTTTTTCAAACAAACATCGATTGTACGGTAAGTATCGCATCTCATCGAGTACCATAATCATTAAAGATAGGAATCTCCAATTATTAAATCCCATTGTTCTTCAAACGAATTTCATTAAAGTATTAAACCATTTCTTACCAATGCTAAAGTGAATCCCCTTAGACCTGGCATAGAACTGGTATTGATGCATAGTGTGAAGCAGAGCGATAGAGTCGCGGCTACCAGACACACATACCAGAACTTTGTCGCCTGCTCTGATCATGTTGTACTCTTGAATAGTCTGAAATTAATAAAAAAAATCTTGAAAATCTTGTCACAAAGCAAGACTTCAGGAACGAAGTACGTTCAATTTCGAAAATGAAATATCATTAGGACCATTGCTGTCAGGCATTAGTTGAATATAGAACTAATTATATAAATTAACGAGTATTTTATATATAAGATCTAAATTATGTCTTAATTATTCCAAGTCAATCATAGACGTATTATTTACTGTAATGCTATCCTACAAGTGGACTTGAAAAGCTTTTGTATAAAATGTATATTCGATTTTGCTGAAATACTTAATTTGTTTTATAAATATTACAACGTACTTTTCCAAAATATCCATCAAAATACAAAAATCAAGATCAGTCAAAATATTCGTATTTTGTTAGGGATTGGGGATCAGTACAAGTATGACGACATTTTTAATTTTTTTTTGTCTTGGTGAAAAAGCTATAAGGCCGAACCTTGGGCAGGGCGGAGGTTATCTGTGACTTCCCACTCTAAAGCGGGTATACCCAAACTAAAAACCACAACGGCATGTCCCTCTTGTTGTAATTTTTAGACGCCCGGGAAAAGGTATGACGACCCCGGATTTTACTCCTTACCAACTTTTTTAATAAGATTCTTTGCCTCAACAAACTTACTACGAATCCCGAGGTTCTGTGTTCTCATCCTGGAATGGACCATTTGTTTTTGGTTTTTCTGGTAAACCAGCCCAGAGTTTCTTCAAAGAAGCAGGTGAAGCCTTCCTTCATTAACATGTGTAATCAATAGTTAAACTAGAGTCGTTAGTAGGTTAAGTTAATTTACCTCAACAGTAGATTTCCAAACGTCCTTCGGCGGGCAATGCCACTTGCCCTCGTCGTCGAAGGTAAAGTCTGTGAGCGAAGTGTCACTGCAAGCGCTGCTGTCATCGGGCTCCTCTTCCCAGCAGCAGTCAGCCTTGAATCGGCATTCGGACTCACTGAAAATTAAAACAGCAAGCTTTAAGGTATTGTAAGCAATATTCTACACTGTTTAACGAATATTTTTAAAAATTTTAGTCTGTTTTATGTAGATGGAAATTTATATAATCTTATAGGTATTTTATCAGAGACTGAACCTCTATTTCTATTTTATAAGTTTACTTGTTAATAACGCTAGCTTAAGAATTAAGATGGAACTAAATTTTCATTTGATAGTGTTTCGATACTCGAAACGACTCTTTCAAGGCATTTAAATCTAAAACTTAGGAGTGGTTAATATTATAATATCTTAATTTTGATTGGTCAAGGACTTACTTCATTAGCTAATCTGGATAGACAATGGTTGATTACGATAGCTTAAAAAAATAAGTGTTTGAAATTTTTGCACCGGTTGTTTCTGAAACAGTATTTCTTACCTAGTTTTCTCTCCTGGTGTAATTTAAAAGTAACGAATAACGAATGCTTTACTTCTTCTCACCTCCGATCATAGAACTGTTCATCATTAGAAGTTCTCTGTCCATCAGTGCCATATCCACTCGACCTGGAACTGCGGTCAGAACAACTTGATGATGCATTAGAAGATCTGCTAGACCTCTTCGAATCCGTCGCAGACGAAGTGTTTCTGGAATAGAATGTTATTAAAACTTTTGGTCAAAAATTTAATTTAGTTAAAAACTCAATGTTCTTGTTAATAAATAATGCCTATTGTTTCTATAGAAAAGGTAGATTTTTTTTTGGTTTTTTTTTCGAGTTCTCTTAATGTCTGATGAAATGGCATTATTAAAAATATGTCATAAATAGAGGTTCTTTATCTCTTTCTATTCAGTTCGAATGAAATTAGGAACAGATTTATCGTAACAACTATGCTTAAAAACGCAATATTTGACGTACCTTTAATCTTATTTTTCTCATAAAGATAAATTATTCAGAAAGCCAATTCCATTTACAAAATCATGATTGGTTGTCTATATATGTTATTATAGGTATTTCAAAATTGACGTAAACCTACTAAGGCGGGAAGAGCCGGGTCGCGAAATAGGAATATTTTATTATATTATCGAACATCCAAAAACATTTACCGGTTCTGTCGCTCATCGTCTGGTATTTGGAACACAACTCTCCCAGGATCAGTGTCACTGAATGTCTTATAAGATTTGGTCTGATCAACAGAGCAGACCGGGACACCTTCGATGATGTCCGGCACTTCGCTCTTCTCATGCCTCTGGCACATACGTAGTCTGCCTTGCAGCTTCCGTACTTTGTTTGTCGTTGGATCTGAAGAAGTTCGCCATTTTACTGCAATTGTTCGTTATGACGAAAAAAAAACATAAAAAGAAAGAACGTAATTTAAAACCCGCTTTTAAAACCTGAATTAACTAAAAAAGTTTGTTATAAAGGTACTTTATCTTATTTAACATAATATATTTCTAACATTTGATTCGCTATATTGTTTAGATTTAAATGTAATACTTATCTTAACCTAATATATTAGAACTTTTACCTAGTCCAAAAAAATTAAACCGTTCATTAAATATATTTCCTTTATTAAATTGGAAGAAATGTGAAATGCTCACCATAATCTAAATAGGAGTCGTTGTCAGTAAAATTCATGTTTATACCACTGTCCTGAGAGCTGACCGAAGTATTTTGGCACCAAGTTTTCTTAATACAACAGTGTCTACAAATTATATCTGTGCAACTAACTTCGTCATCAGACAACTTGTTTGAGCTTAGAGATTTGGGGAGCACTGGAGAATTTTGGTTAGTGGATACTACTTGAATTATCGTATCCGGGGTGGATGTTTCACTGGAGTTAAAGGATATACTATTAGGACCAGATGCTTCGTGTAAAGGAGTGCATTGTGCTGATTTGGGCGATTGTGTACTCGGAGATCTCTTAAATGAACGATTTTCTTCCTCATCGTATTGAGTATGGAAAACGGGACTAGTCGGGCATTTCTTCAAATGCTGCGAAGTATCCAACCTATTCAAGTCCAAACCCAATTCCGGACCAGATCCGATTCGTTTTCTTACAGGTTGAGGAGGAGAACTTCTTCTTGAACCCGCCCCTGTGAGTTCAGGAGAAATCATTTCATCAACTCTGTTCACCATCTCTCGAATTTCATGTTTAACCTCCGAAGCCATTTCTTTAGACACGCCCATTAAATATTCTGCGACATCTATGACTGATACAGAATTTCTGTCGCTCTGACTAGATAATGACGTCATGCTTAAATTTGCCTGTTCAATAGAATCGGAATTCTCTAAAATATCGTCTACTTTGGATATCACTTCACGAATTTCTGATTTAATCTCAGTTGCTATTTCTTTAGTCATTTCTTTGACGTATGCTTGAAGGTCCTCTGAAGTGTGTGACGTGACTGAAGGGGTTGGCGATGCTCTACCTACTTGGCTACAATCCGAAATCGAAGTACTGCTTTGTGTACTGTATGAATTTTTTTTATTTGGTGACATAATTACATCGTCCAGTGATGGCAGGTCAGTTTGACTTCCACAATGACAAAAACTGCCTACTTTTTCAGTGTTATTTGGGCTAGCCTCCTTGAGTCCAAGATTCATTCTTGCTTGAGCACTCAGCGGTACCTGTGGTAAATCTGATCCTAAAGAGTAGCATCGTGATCTCATAAGTGTTTTTGTATTTTGAGGAACTATACGCAAAGGAGATACAGATTCCCCTACTGCAAATTGCACGGGGCGAGGTGACACTTCAACAGCATCCTCTTTTGTGGTTTCTCTTAAACTAGATTCTCTTGAAAAGAACTTTTGCCTTTGATTCAATCTGAATAAGTGACAATCATCAATAGCAGATAGGCTAAAATGTCTTGAGGAAAATCCTAATATAGGAGATGAGGTATTGGAGGACCTTGATACATTATTTAGACTTTTTCTTGCTCCTGTATAACCGGACGGATCAAATGGCACAATATGTTTCACATTAGCAGATTTGCCCAATAGAAGGTCGTGTGCTTCCTTTGGCAACATAAACCACCGCAAATAATCTATTTTCGGATTGAAACCGAACTCGGGTTCCACTGTTGAACATTTCATTGCCAATTTTCTAGCTCTATTAAACAAATTCCTGGCCGTTTGCAAACATTCCGTGTATGTGTGCGGAAATATTCCTGGACCTGTAAATAGTAGAATGGGTCATACTTACTTTCAATGAAGAGAATATCAATAATAGTTTGTAGTGGTAAAAAAAATATCTGGATTAATCTGTACTAAATTGAAATCCATTAAAATAATGGCATTCAATTCAAATGATAAAAAGAAAAAACTACTTTTCAACGTGTCAAATTAGTTTACTACTAAATTATTACTGTTGTCTAAAGAGATAATATTCTTACCTGATATTCGCCTCTCATGTGAGGTTATTTGACCATCATTAAATCTCAAGGAATACAAAGATTTCTTATCTCTAAGAACTGAGCATGCATGGTGTTTCCATTGGCCTGTTTCGGAATTCACAACATACTGTGGTAATATTTTCCAGCCTTCCGTAGCTACCATTTTGAGTGCTTCTAATACAAATGCCAATTCATTTTCTGACATAAAGAAAGGGAGGGACACTCTACAGAAGCCAGGCCTAAGGTGCTCATTGTGTATTGGTATTTCTGGAGACCTTACAACACTCAATTTACGAACTCGTGCTATTTCTTTTTGTCTGAAATAAGATAATAAATTCAACAAAAATAATATCGTCTTCGAAAACCATTATTAAAGTCACAAGATATATAATTCAGAATCGAGAAAAGTGCTTTCTATTTTCTTAAAAAAATACTGATCTGAATTTAAATATTAAACCAACAGCGTGGAACGAGCGAGTTATTTTTTATTTCAGAGAAACTTTTGTACATGACGTGAGATGGTTCTAGTAACCACAGTTGAACCTATTAACCTTCTGGGATTTTTTTTTTATTTATAGTATTAGTTTTCTGTTATACAATGTACTCACGCTTCCACATCCAACAGTTTCTCGTACTCCTTAAGAAGCTTCTCATCAATTCCAAGTATATCAGCTCCATAGCTCATATTGCTGTTCAGTCCACCTCTCGCTTGTATTCCGAAGACGTCATTGAGCACAGCACAGACGAAGTTGTGGTGCAGGAAGGTTCCCCTTGGATGTTTCACCATGAGGGAGAAGATTGGCAATCGTCGCATAGTACGAGATTCACTCCCGAGCAGTATTAACTCAGGAATATTTTTGATATGAGATAAAACTTGTCTGGAATAAGGTAAAAAAAGGTATAGGTAAGTAAATCAGAAATGTAAATTGGTATGATAGCGGGATATGGTTTACGGATGGTCTAGTGGCCAGCCTCTTCACCTACAGATCACAAGGTCCTGGGTTCGATTACAGGTAGTGTAACAAAGCCAACAAGAGGGGCATGCAATGGTGTTTTTAGTTTGGGTACTCCCCCCAATTTAGAGGAGGGAGTCCCACGAAACCTCTGTCCTGCCCAAGGGTCGATGGTAGCTTAACTAGCTCACCAAAAAAGGAGTTAGTGTTTTTCTGTTCAAAATACTCGATGCCAATTTATAAAAAAAGATCCGCCTCCATGCTCCAGAGAGCAGGATAAGCCGTCTGTCCCGGTGATCATCACTAACATGAGATAATAACATTTAAAGCCCACCGATCCGCATTTTTGACACGAACACTATGGCTTAAAACGCTCTGAGAGAGGAGGTCTATGCCCAGCAGTGAGATGTTAATAGGTTAATAATAATACTGATCTGGATAAGAGTAGAGGCCGAGCCGTTTTACATTAGACCCCGATAGCCTTATGTTCAACACAAATACGTCAGCCTCCCTTTTGGGGAGGAACGAGTTTAATCTCAGTTACTCGCATCTAACATAGCGGATTTTTGTGCGTTTTTAATTCTCGCAATTAAATTTCACTTGCTTAAAAGTTAAAGCATCGTGACCAAGCCTGAGAGTCGTCCATCATGTTCTCAAAAGGCGTGTGAAGTCAAATCTGCAATTAGCCGTGGTGGACTACGGCCTAAACCCATCTCATTCTGGGATAAGACCCAAGATTAAATTAATTGATATGGCCATATTACATGGACGATATCCAGTTTAAAATAAAAGCACCTACCTAGTATCTATTTATTACTATTATATATAATACTTATTTTTATCATTTAGAACATAATACGCCACGTGTCTTTTATTAAAAACAATAAACACACTAAAGTTTGTCGCTATCATTTATGTACGTGACAATATAAATACGTCAACGCACGCTGAAGATAAATTGGTCCTATCAGTGTGTATATATTAATCTATACACTATTCATTATCATAGTTATAATTTATAAAAAAAAAATTCAAATAAATAACCAAAGCTAAAGAATAAGCTAGAGGCCCTAAACAGAGTAAAAGTTTTTTTTTGTTTGAACGCCTTTATCTCTAAAGCCAGTTATTATTCAGCTTGCTCTTCATCGCAAAACTTGAAATTTGTGGATTGCGTTTGGTTCGATCGTTGGTTTTACCTAATGTTATTTATATAAACCACACTTAGCCACAGACCGCATTACCTAAATCCCTAGCGACTCATTTAAAAGCTCTGGTTTACTTTCGGGTTTATTTGTCAGTCCAACGCAAACTGCAGTTAAGTTAAGCGGGAAAACCTGTAGTGATATTTACCCGCGAGATTTAAAATAACAGCAATAAATTACCTATAGGTATTGGGTATGAACACTTAACTAATCTCAGTGATATTTTGCATATAAATAGTTTACTGTAGGTCATGGGATACATTTTATCGCCGGAAAACATAGGGTTCCTGGGTATATTTAAAACCTAAATTTGTTTACTTCGTAACTGTAAATCTTATGGGCGATCCGGTTACATCACTCGATTAATTTGCTATTTTTAGTTTCGCGAATGACATCTGTAACCTATCTATAAAAAAAAAAACTACCTAAATCTCCATTTATAACTACTACGAACTCACAAACGAAAACCTTCCGCCATTTGTGTGTAAATTTATTTAAATCGTTTGTTTCAAGACATTAAGGAAGTTGGGATGGCGCCATTTCGAATAAATAATATTATATAAGTAGATACATACCTACATGTAGGATTTTGCGATTCGCGAATACTTTTTACTACGGAAAATTAGACGACAAAAGACAAATTTATGTCAGAATGTTTCGGTCTATTTATCATGTAATGTAAATCGTTCTTTCTATTCCAGTAAAGTTTGTAGGAAACAAAAGTTTCCACCAATCTTTTAAAGTGAAAAAAGAAGTTAATACTTTATTGCACACAAATATAAAATAAGATAGTAAATAAAAGAACAAAAATTCCATGTATCATAGATATGCCATGGCCCATGAGCATACTAATTAAATTATCTTGCAGTTTTATAGTTCGTGTCGCTTGGCAGATCAGAATACAGTTGTCACCCCACCTCTTCCCGGTACTGTCGTACGAGGCGATGAAGGGAATATAACGGAGAATGGACAGCAGCAGCGTCCATTGTGCCACTATTAACATCTACTTCGATCACCAACCTGTCCACCCAGTGATTGTGATTATGGGCTAACCCTCCAATTAGGTGAGGCTTCTACTCCAGCAGTGGACTGTAAAAGGCTTTTAATGATGTATCATCATCATTATCAACAGGGCACGGATCTCCTATCAGAAGGGATAGTAGAAGGGGCCGTAGTCCACCACGCTTGTCAACACGTAGACTTCACACGCCTTTAAGAAAATCAAGGAGATATCTCAGGCATGCAAGTCTCCTAACGATGTTATCTTTCAACGTGAATGCAGGTGGTATTTAATTGTTTAAATTAAAAATGCATATAAGAGCGTGCTGGAGATACAACTCAGTATCTTAGACAGGGAGGCCGAAGCTCAAACTGCTTGGCTATCACGGCTATACTTGATGATATATTATTACAAATAATACATAAAAATAAGTACCTACATAAAAATACATATCTCAAATATTACTTAATAATATAGAACCCATTATTTCAAAACCAATAGCAACACAGTCGGGCAGATGTGCAAAGAGTCAATTTTAAGACCTCGCATCGCTCGGCCAATAAAGTGATACTTCAGATAATGAAAGGATACGAAACACGGAGACGATCTTAATAATCGATTCAACGCTCAGACAACTAGGCGGCGGTGCAGGAAATGGGAACAGATAAGCAACTGGAAACAGCGTCTAGGAGGCGCGCGCCCTGAATACAGATGGCTCTTTATTTGCTATCGTTTGTTGATACGACTTAAACCTACAGGCTACAAGTACTTTAAACCTCTTGGTTTACACTGGCAAGTTTGTCGAGACTAAGAATATTAACTTTAAAAATTTCAACTGTGTTTAGTTCATTTATTTCTGTTATTTGGCAGTTAAGCAAACGAGACTCGTGAGAATCGGTAGGTAATGCCCTCAGAAACGGTATTCCCCTAGTATACACCGAGTATTCAAGTCCCATACTAAAATATACAAGTTTGAAGTGCAAAGATTTGGAGCATTTGTAGGAACTCTGAGGTTGCTTAAATGTTCATCATTTAAGGAAACGGTGTAGAGTTTTTGTTTAATTTCACTTAAATGCACACTGATTTATGAGGTTTTATATTCTTTTAAATAATCCACGAAAACCAGGAAAATCTGTAGGTATACTCCACGCCAAACATATCTTCCTAAATGGACTCTATAAGAATGTTACGCTTCGACGCCAGAGTATCCGCAGGAGATGTTGATTTTACAATGAATATCTAATTGCTAAGTTAAAGGAATCGTCCAAAGTAACGCCTGCTTATATCTAATTTATTCTTAAATGATATCAAAAATCTTGTCATCCTAATTTAAAAAAGAGATAGCGGAAAATAAATATCAGGTGGCATTATATAGGTAAACTGGAGAATCTTATCGTTTATTGCTTAAAATAAACTTCCGACACCATAACACAGTGACCACGACGATCACGTAACGGCCACGTAATCATTTGCCCGCAATCAAGGCCAATCTCTGGAAGGTTGCCAAATCTCACTTTAGAGAGTATTCCCAACGTTGAATGGAATCTTCTTTGTGTCGGAACTATAAAAGGAATGCGTTTGTGTTTTAAAAGAAAATTATTTGTGAATTTCTCGGTTCTTACAGAATATCTCAGTCTGGCAAATTTTAACTTGACAATTTCTGTAAAACTGTAGTGATAATGACCAGGACACCGTGAGGTATCTCTGCATCGTCTAGAGTCTCTTACAAACTGAATTGTAACGAAAATGCTGCCGTTTTTTCAATCAAAATACCCACCAACTCAATTCATGAACATTGTATTGGTTGTGAATAAAATATAATTGTAATTATTACTTGAAAAACTATTTACTAAATTAAATAATATTAAAAATTTGTAAAAATCTCAAAAGATTAATAAAATACCTGGAAAATATGAATTTATAGTCGTCAAAAGTTAATTTATTTACCATCTTTATAAAATTACTGTAACACTCGTCTGTAAACGGTTTCTATAGCTGTTGTATTCATGGGTCATCATATCAACCCAGTACCGGCTCACCTTACCCATAGGTAAAGCAAGTGATCTTTAATTGCTCAAAAAGCACATAACTTTCATCAGTCAATCAGAGGTATTCGATCTCTGCCTCCTGAAATTGAAGCCGAAGTCCTACCACGAGGGTACCACCACTCAATATTCATGGTACTTCACTTATCGTGTTGGTTTTTTTTATAGGATTCAGTATTTTGAGGAATCCTATTACTTTTCACGGTATAATTAGATGTAGTTTCTCAATTTTATTGTAACGAATGAGACTGACTGTGACTATTTTTGTTTTACTACAAGTTAGCCCTAGACTGTGTGACAGTGTCATGAAGTGGTAAGTTGTGGGAATCTGTTAGAAATATAGCAGTTATAATAAAGCCATACCCCTAATCGGTTTCTACGCGGCTGATTAATCAACTGGCGGCACGTCTTTGTGTATAAGGTGGTAACCAGTGGCGTGCATACAGGGTATGCACAGAGTATGCAGATGATATAAAATGAAGAAAATCTCCAGTACGAGTTATAAATACATAAGGGTAGGCTTTTTGTAACTCTTAAAATGCCTTTTCTTAAGTTTGTCATAACTCGTACTGAAATTTTTCTTCCTTTTATATCATTTGCATACCCTGTGCATACCCTCTATGCACGCCACTGGTGGTAACCAACCACGTCCTCCCGGCTCCCACTATACCTCTAACACGACGATAAAATACTGTTTTAGGTATAATAAGTATAACGAGTTCAGAAGAAATTACTGTAGGTACTTCTTTCGTATTTAAATAGTAAATAACTACTGTATTCTCCAATACAAACTAGTTTTATCATTCTAACTCATCAGTGCACCTATAGTACTTCAGAAGCCTAATGTGTTAGATACTTTACTCTTTGACATTATAGAAAAAAGTTTTATCTCTTTTAACTTATTAGTGAATTGATTAATCACTTATATTTGAAAGATGATTCAATCCATGTCCAAAAAAACTTAGGTTGAGCTTACGTACCAAATTGTGTGGGGTTAAATATGTAGTTACGTACCCCTCCCTATTATAATTTAAAAAAAAACTTTCCGTTTACGTCTACATTAGCAAAAGCTTACATTAGGTTCCATTTTAAGCTAAACTGTAATATTTTTTTGAAAGGCCTTAAAGGACTTGAATCCCATGGCCGTAAAAAAAATTAAAAAAAAAAAAAACATTAGGTTCCCTCTTCAATTTCAAAATTATTGCTAGGTATATCATGAAAATCAAATTGAGAGATGATTATAATTAATTTTATCACGCTCGCCATTACAGATTTGACCTTGACTCGTTAACGGCTCCATCAATCAGTGTTCATACTTCTCAGTACTCAACAGAATGATAATTTGTTAAGTCCACGCCTTTTAATGCTGCAATAATGATGTATGACTTATATCGAGCTCTGGTGTAAAATTAGTTCTACTAACTACTAACTAATTTTAAACCCAATATCTCAAGAAGAATAATATATATGTGGTGGCGGCACATATATATTATTCTTCTTCTTTTTCATCTTGGATTAAATTGTTTTTGTATCCTACTAGTCAAGCCCATTAACTACTCGTATCACGTAGTTCCACAATGAAGGATCCATATAACATCTATTCGTATGAGTTATGACATGTCAACATACTATCTTTACCTACCTAAATCGCAAAATCTGGCAATTGTGTTTTCGCTTACCAACTAAACAAACAATGTTTCCTATATGTCTATATATATATATATATATATATATAAATTTTCCCTTTTTTTTGTTTTTAAAGAATATTTTTAAATTGTATATTCTTGTGAAACAAAATCGAGAGAACTTTTTAAAAATAACTTTTTTAATTAAGGTTTACCTTAAAATATTTAAACTCGCGATACATTTAATGTCCGTTGAAATATATTTAAAAGTATTTTACTGCTATTTTAATACCCTTCATGAGACTATTTATTTGAATACTGCAAATAAATAGTATCATCAAGGGTACTTGATTATTATACGTGTACAAGACTATTGAACTTACCTTTGTTTCTACCGGCGATCTAGTAAAATTGTTAAAAACAAAAGCTGCTATTGCGACTTTACTTTAAAAACATAAAAGTCCGCGAGAGAATATACCTTATATTCTCTCGCGGACTTTTATGTTAATAATAATAAGTTCTTTAATTATGTGGCAAATAATTTTTGTCACCAATGGTTTTCTCAGCGCACGCTAAGAGTAATGATTTAATAGGTAAAGTTTTGCTACTCTGAGTCGCGATAGCAGAGCGCGCCTTTTCAAGGTCTACTTCCTTCTGTATCTGAGCTTAGATCCAACAACCAATTCATTATTGTTTTATCATTATTAAAGAATCATAGGAGATATTTACTTCACAATTCCTGTTAGAGTGGACTTCTATTCTGTATCTATTCTGTATGACCTTGGTTGCTATTCAGTAATTAGCTTCAACAGTTTAAGGATACAAATGCTTATTGAACACCCGAACTTAGGTCAAATTAAACTCAGATCTAAATCACACCTTAATTTGGCTAGACCATCGTTTCGGCTGAGTTCCAATTGCTTTGGTCACGAACTACCCGATTTTAATCATGGTTCATTACTGTAGTTAGAAATGCTTGTCAATGTAGCTTTTAATTATGCTTAGCTTAGAAACGACCGTGGCATTAGTCTAGTGCACCTACCTATTTAGACAGGGTCGAGGTAAACCAAACAATATTAGAGTCAGTTTCATTAAAAACTTTTTGAGTGATTATCGGTTCACCTCGAATCGTTTTCTTAACTAAGTAGTCTGTTCTTCGCAGAAATATCTGTACAAAGTTGTGAAAACATAAGCTTTGTTTATCTTAAAGGTCAAATAGGGTAACGGATTACTATGACAAACAAAAGGTTATGGTCTTAAATAATATTAAATCAGTAATTTAGAAACAGGTTCAATACAATTAGTTAAGGTTCTAATTTTTATTTTATGTGGTGCTGCGTATAAAAAAATAAGATATAGTTGCCCGAGTATGAGTTTGGACGAAATCACAACCCTTTGGACACAAGTCGGTGATCGCAGTATATGACATAAGTAGCAGAGAGGACGCGGCTGCCCATTCTCCGTTTTATTCCCTTAGCAGCTTCGAACGATACCTACGATGGGAGGATGGTGACAACTTGATCTGCCGGTCGACAACGACTTTTTTTACTGAAAATACCTATGATAATATAATGATATTTGACCTGACGCGGGAATCGAACATCTCGTTCCCCTTGCTTATAGTTGTGGGTACCAAGCTGTTCTCGATATAAATCTATCGACCTACACTATTCTATGGGACTTTCGGTTTAGTTATATTAAGTGGTTGTCTGGAAGAGATCACTATAAGTGACAAGGCCGCCATTACAACCTAGTGGTTTTCCTGGGGTCTTAAATTTGAGCAAGCCCAGTTACCAGGACCAAATGAACTCGTCGTGAGCTCTAAAAGTTACCGTTCGTATTGTGCTAAAAGACAAAAAATATCAAGTAACATTTGAAAGACGCTACGATCAAGGTCAACAGGCGAATTATGATTGGAATTATTGGATTGGTAGAACCAAAATTTAAAAAATAAATAAGAGCACTTTAAGTGTTTTGTGAATTCTTGTATCTTTTTAATTTGTATAGCGCCTTATAAGTTATTTATGTCATCATAACCCGAGGCGTTCCAACCATGGTTTTAACTATAACTAAGAAATACACAAGTCTGGCGTAGGTTTCGGCGAAGCTAAGAGCTGTTTTTTTTAAATCGTTAGAGTTTACCTTTTGTTCGGCAATTAAAGTTGCCACACCAAAACTCGCAACAGAATTTTATAAAATTTTCTTTAATTTATAAGACAAATATTATTGCATCTAAATCATTTTTCGTCAATGGCATCTTGGTCAACTGTAACGTCATTGCAAACTATGCGTGGCTTCTTGCCAGTTAATAACATTGCATTTAATCACTTTTTTACACCCCAGTTTTATTGTCGTCCCAAATTATCGCATTGACCCATTTGAAGCCGGATTTCAATATCATTCTGTCCCATTAAACCCAGTGACGTAATAATTATGCTTAATACTTTGGATTAAACTACTCTAAATGATATGGACTGTTTCCAATGATCGTATTAATTAATTTAAAGGCCAAAAATTTTTATTTATCATATTTTGTGACTAACGTGAATTAAACTGATCATGTACGCTATTTTTCTTAAACGTATTTATTTGAAATTCTATTTATACCTAACAGTACCGAACGCGGCGAAATAATGCGGAAATGTGGATATATATTAGGCCTAACATAGACTTAAAGCGCTAATAAAGCTTGATTTGAGCCATAGAATGGCTGTAATTATCTCATAAAAGGTTATATGAAAAGCTTATGTTCCAGACAATTTACTGTATACAGTTGTCATCAAAAGTACGCAGTGACAACCACAACAGCTGTGTTTTCACATGTTTTTCATATAAAAAAAGTTATGGTCATAGATAATGACCATGATTTAATAATCCTTCTAATATCAATGCGAAATATTGTTTGTTTATTTGTTTGTTTTTCGTACCTTAATACGCCCTAACTAAGCAACCGATCAACTTGAATTTTGGCATACAGTTAGTTCGAAGGGCGGCAAGTAACATAGGCTAATCTTTATACTAAGAAAAAAACGGTTCCCGTGGGATTTGTAAAAATCCGTAATAAACTCTGACGAAGAACGCGGGACACAGCTAGGTAAAACAATAATTCACACATGTTCATGCGCACATACTAGCACGTGTAATTGTGATTTCAATTAATAACAAATAGTTAGGATTGACAATTTTATAACGGTTAAGGAAACCAGCAATCCTGAGAGTAGGTACTCCATCGTGTTCTCAAAGGCGTATATATCAGGTCTACCAATCCGCACTTGGTCAGCGTGGTGAATTAGGTACGTGTTTAACCCTTCAAATGCTATAAATCATTGCTAATTAGAATGTGCGAACAACTTTAATAGAAAAAGTTCAATTGTCTGATTCAACAAAAAAAGGTATTAAACAAAAAGCGAAGCCTAAGCCAGATCGAACTAGAGTTATGCCAATTAAGCTGACCCAATCGGGAATCGAAACCGGGACCTCTTACCTTAGAACATAGAGACAGAATAGTATAATTACCTCCCTCACTAGTACACCTTAGTATTTATTATGTCAAGTAAACCACACATAATATGGTTCTGAAACCTTAGTATAAGTGTTCATGAAAACTGACTGACTGAAGGTACATGAACACAAATCTGTCAATGACAACTCTATATAAATTTGACAGATTTACTTTACCCCTATGTTAAGTTCTTAACTTGATAAATTTTCCTATGGTTCCCTTTGAGACTAAAGGTCTAAAACTGGAAGTGTTTTACTTAGTGAAACGGAACTATGAAATATTTTCGGTTATCGTGGTATTGCAGTTTTGAAATCCCGCTGGAGCCCGCACTATAATCTTCATTCCAAATTTCAGGCAGATTGGTTCAGTACTTTTTTCGTGAAAGAGTAACAAAAATCCTTCCATCAATACGTATTTTCGCATTTATTATATGAGTAGAAAGAAGAATAGTGGAATTTTATGTCCGTCTCAAGAATGCAAGCTCTCTATGCAAAATTTTGGTAAAATCTGCTGCCTTGCAAAGGTCACGAGCACCACGTTGCTTGAGCAACATATATACCTACTCGAAAGTAACAATGCAGCGGTTGAGCCTAAAATAGGTAAAAAAAAAAAATAACCGAAAATATTTTACTGTACAGTTTCTGGAAGTGTTATAGACCCCAAATGGCACATAGGAAAACTTTTCATGTTAAGAACTAAACTATATAGTTCTATTAGCACTATTTTCTTGTGCACAAGAGGGTTGTTCGTGCGATCTACAAAATGGGTCCGAGAAAGTCTTTGAGAGATAAATTTAAAGATTTTAAAATAATAGTCAATACATATTATTTGAAAATTTAAAGTATGTTCATAAAAATATTACTAAATTTAAGAAAAAATGTGACTGCCATAATTTGAATATTAGAAGGAAATAACTTGCAGTGCACTAAACTAGGTTACATAAAATTCAAAATTAGTTTAAAGGAAATTTCATACAATTTTATAATAAACTACCCATTGAAAAAGTCTCTTAAAAAAGTTCAAAGTTTGTATTAAACGTAATCTACCTACACTTCCATAAATTTCTTTTTTTCTTTGAGTAGGTAACTAATGTAGGATTATTCCAATTACCACCATTATTTTTCATCGAAATAGTTTCGGCATTGTTATAAATGTCACCAACTATCAGTTTTTCAGCTTTTATTACCAATAAATTTTACAATTACCGGGTCAGCTGTACCAGAGCTATATCAGATCAAAGAATTGCGCAATAAAACATCGGAAAACGGGACGAAAAAACAAGTGTTTTAGTTTTCCGGCTAACAACCTGAAATCGGAGCAACGGACTCGTTCCGAAAAAGCGATGTGACATTTTATTATTTGTTAGTGTTTGACCGATTTTTGCTTTTTGGCATTTGCTTAGGTGATTTTATCTCTGCGTAGGAGGTGTGTTAGAACCATTGTTATCAAAAAATCATCGGTATTCAATGACCTGCTGCTAGACATAGGCAGACCGGTCTGTTTGTTTTAGTAGGAGATCTAAACAAGCAAGAACATGGCATAAAGTGGAAAATTTCCCCGCCCATACGAGTTACATAAAATAATTTGGGTAGTGCTTTTGTGCATGCATGAAGTGCGTAGGGGTTTACGCCCTAACTAAGCCACCAGTCAACTAGATTTTTGGCACAGAGTTATTTAAAGGGAAGGAGAGTCGCACAGGCTACGTCTTATGCCAAGAAAACAAACGGTTCCCACGGAATTTAAAAAAAGCCGTTATAAACGTAGACGCAAAACGCAGTCAACACCCAATTTTTTTTTTAATGTACGCGATGTATAGGCGATTGACTGCAATCACACCGTGGCGCTCCACCTTAGGCTTTCGCTTGCCTAAAAGATGCCAATTTACTATTGATTTGAAGGTACTCATATTGTAGGTACTGGTTAAATACCTATAAGAAGATTATCTTACCTATAATGCTCTGATCACTTCTTTTCCGCGTTGTTCATCCACCCATAATACAGCCACCGATCGAAGAACACGAGAAAATGATAAAATATTACCTTAGTAAATATGTTTCAACAAGCTTATGGAGGAAGCACGTGTAAAAAGATCGTGCAAAGATACAAGTGACCTTGATATAATGCGTTACGCGTTATTTTCGCGAAGCTATTTGCGTGAAGATTGGATTACGAGTACGAATTACGGTTTTGCGTCACAGAATATAAACCGGGAACGATGTAAACAGAGCCTTGGAGTGTCACTTTTTTGTGTGAATGAAATGGCTTTTATGCCACACCATGTCAACTTAATGACTCGACTCAAAATGTCTTCGCTGACTGGAGTTTTTTTTCATTACCTTTATTTGAAAAATCTTTGAATTAGATTTAAAAACGCGCATTAATAGTTAAAGCTTATAAAAAAATGTATGTGAAAATGGGAAAATGTCTGGATATATGTAGCCCATGAAGTTTTACGAAAATAAGAAAGTACAAATAACATCTTACAGAGTATACCTATTTCGATAGTACAAATATAGAACTACCTTATTAGTTATCATCAACATCGGGCGCCATCTTCATTAAATTGAAGTTTAGGGGTTAGCCCTACAGGGGTTTAGGGGGTAGCCTTAGTTTTGCTCGCTCGCAATCGAGGAGTCGTTTTCGAGTTTAGAAATACTTCATCATCGGAGTAAATAAATGGATCTTATTCATTATTAAAGCTCAAATTTGCCTACAATTAATTCGGGCTTTTGACAGAACGTTTGTAAAACAAAAATCAGAAGTACATGATTTGCGACTCTAAAAGAAGAATTACGTCCATTTTACTTTGAAGACAATATTTACAAAATTTGCTCGCTCACAATCGAGGGCGTCAAATTTTGTACTTAAGCTACAGACTACAGATAGTAATTCTATTCGCACGGCGCCTCACGCAGCGCCGTGTCAGCGGACGTAGCAACGAACTATTTTGGTCCAGTTAACTCCCGCTGTGACCTATTTACGCTGACCCACTCTCAGCGAAGCCGGTTTTGCGTGTAGATGCAGTAGTTCACTAATTGATTCGATATCGCTGTGCAAAGCGGTGGAAATATCCGCAAAGCAAAGTCCAGAGTAAACTTCCGGGTATATTCCATTGCGGAATCAAATTAAATCAATTTATTTCAAGTATGCAATTTCAAGTATGCATTTTCAAGTATCGAGTACTAAAAGCGTCTACTTCCCGATGACTACCGGAGGTATCTTTGCATCGTCTGAGTCTTTCACAGCACTCAATCTATTTTCTTTTTTCGGAAGGTCACTTGCCGATAACCACCTGAGGAGTTTCTATGGCGTCACCAGGTGCGAGGGACGAAAGCTCGCCATGAGAAGAGCCCCAGGGCTCAACGATATAGGGGGGGAAGTGGGAGACGTCGACCCGAGGGCACGTTAATCCGGCTTAAGTGTATCGAAAATGCACCCGTATTTATTTCAAAATACCCACCCACACATTAACATTGGTAGTGATTTAAATATAAATATACATACTCGTAGTAATAATTATTTCTTTAAAATTATTTATAACAATAACAATTATAAACACATTATAGTGAAATGCTTATCGATTTAGGAAAATATGTTGCACATGTCAATTTCTAAGTACTAAAAGTTTAGTTATTTACCGACTTTTTAATAATCAGAAGTGTCCTTTAATACGTATATAGTATATGGAATGAAGGTCATAAAATAATCTTGGAATTATGGTAGGTATAAGTGAAATGTTTGTTGATTCATAGACGATGTCCTTTTAATTGGTTCGCAAAAGAACGAATGAATAGCACCTTGAGCGTATATTGCGTTTCAGGTACAAGAAACGATCAATTTTGCAGATAATCAGTTAAGTGTCCCATTTCCATCAAGTGGAAGGAAACTGGCGGTCTCAGGTGGATGTTGGAACTTGCAATTGGTTCCGACAAACTTCCTTCCCCAAGTTTGCTCCATCTTATTGACCTTAATTACACACGGGAAGGGATGTTGTGCGACATGCTATTTTAAACCAACTTAAAAAAGAGGTATTTATCGTTTCCACGCGTTTCTCATTGATACCCAATATCTCGTAGATATACGTTGAGCCAAATTTCGATAGGTTCTTTATCTTTACATTATAAACAAAGTCCCCCGCCGCGTCTGTATATCGGTCTGTCTGGGCGCGAACAACTGAAAACTACAAAACGGATTTTTATTTTATTTATTTAGAAGACTTTATTGCACAAACTTTGAAACGATACAAGAAACACACAAGAAAAAAAATATATATACAAATACGGTCGTGTGCAGAGGCGGTCTTATTGCAAAAGCAATTTTATTTACCCAACCCTTGGATGAAAGTGATTGAAAACATGAAAGCCGCACAGTACAAAGATTAAAACATTTTCATACGGTTTTTACTAATGCATAGAGTGTCTCACGCGGAAGGTTTTAGTGTATATGGTATGGTTTTCTGTTAATTGGCTGAAATATAACGATATTCGTCATACCCGAATGAGACCCTAAAGGCCGTATTCTATCGCGCTGGCCAAGTGTGAATTGGTAGACTTCACACGCCTGCAAATTTTTGGAGAACTCTTAGGTTTTCTCACTATGTTTCCCAACACCGTTTATGCAAGTGATATTTTGATTGCTTAAATTAAAAACGCACATAACTCCGATGAGTTACAGGTGCACACCAGGAATCGAATTCAGTTCCTCAGAAAGGAATTCCGAAGCCTTAACCACTAGACTATCACCGCTTCATATTACTAAATAGAAATATTCATTAACCGACACTCTACCTTACTCTATAATAAGAAAGGGTTTTAGAAAATAGACCTACCACGATGCGTCAAATAGACCTATCACGTGATGTTAGTAACACCAACCGCGACCACAAGGTTCACTAGACAAGTACTATTTTATAACTTCAGGTAGTGTTTGTATCTTCTTTGATTCAAGACATACGATACATAGACGCTGTCTCTTCATTGCAATAGAGAAACCCCTCTTGAAATCAGCTTTGCAGTATTTGCTTCATAAAAATTCATAAAAAGCATGGCAACACTGATAGAACTCATGCATACAAACGAGCTTTATGTCGTCATGAGAATGTTCAACTTAGATAGAAATATAACGCAATAAATATAAGCTTTCGGGAAACTTCCACAATCACTTTCTGTAAAGTCCATTTTTCTTACCTAAACTTACGTGAACTATTTGTATTATAATTCTTGATTTTTAAGTGCAGAGTATGTTTTAAATATTCCTATTAAAATTTCTTAAGTAATTTTTCAGCAATCTCAATGCTCGAAAACTTTCGAAAAAATATTCTATACAAAAAAAACAGTTTTTTTAATTCTGCTTTCTTTCTCATTTTGCCATAATACAAACGAATTAGAAAAATAGATTCAACATAAACTAAGTATAATTCTACTGAACACGGTAAAAATATTTTCCAAAGCATTTTCAAATTAATGCAGAAAGGGAATTGCGTTGGACATGGATGGCCTGCTAACTAATCCTAGTTATTCTACGAATCTCATTTCTTAAGATATGTATATATATTTATTTCTTTTATTTATACACTTTATTTGTACACCACAAATAGTAAAAACATATATTATACATATATATACATATATTATTATATAAGTTTTATTTTAAGATCCATTAGAGTAAGCGAATTAATATTTATAAAACTTACATACTAAGTAACCATAAAATTGTCCTAGCAATTTTATCCAAAAGCTATTATTAGTATAGGTATCACTTGACCCTCCATATGTCATGTTTAGTGGGCGTTAATAACCAAATATGTTAATGCTTTCTTAAGGTCAACTGGGAGATAAAAGAGAACGAATAACTTATTCAGTGAGATTTTATCCATGTCTCGAAACCACTTGACACACATATTTGTTAAAATATCCGTACCTATTTCTTGTTGTTTTCAGAGTAGCAGAAGATCAAAATGAAGAGATTTCACTATACCGCCATTTGTTTCGCCAACACTTAATTTAAGTTGATATTTTTGTGTTTATTTAACATGGCGTGAGAGGATTGGAGACCGATAAAAGATTAATCACCGTAAGAGATTCAGCTTCATCAACACGTGTTTAGAAACCTAGACCATATTGTAATATATTTTAATTTAATTATATTGTATGTTACACGACACGATTATTAGGCAAATTATGAGCAAAACAAGGGAAACATTTTAATATGGGTCTTATTAATTTAAGACTTAAAATCGATGATACCAAATTAGTCAATATCTACCCCCAGTGATGGACAACGTCAAGAAAGGAGTCCATGACAATGAAAAAACAAAATTGGTCATAAATTGTTTAAGGAGACAAAGATAGTGGTCTAATTTAAGCAGATGGTGATTGTAATTTTTGTTGATGCTGCCAGAAACACATTTGCAGATAATGAAGTCCTAAAATTTCGAAGTTAGGTAAAAAGCAATATGCCCATAAATTAATAATATTGCAAGAGGTCTATGAAAAAAAACCTCCGAGACATCTGCGAATCTAGATTAATTGATAGTAGAATGGTCTGCGGTTAACCTTTTTTAGCAAATTTGCCTTACCAGGGAATATTTATCAATACATAATCCGATACATAGCCGCAATATATCGTGCAGGTACGAATAAAACCAGATATCAATGTAATCTTTGCGAATCCTAAAAGCAAACAACCTTTCATTCACGCGCATCATTAAATAAACTTACTCGTACATCAAACATCGGAATGTTATGTTTCGTAATTATTTAGTTTAGGATGACAGCATGTTATGTAAATAACTGCATCTTCGGCGGTAAAATCAATATTTGAGGATCATAAATGCTCTAGAATTATTATGTTGCGTTCATAAATTTTATAGTCTGATGGTTTAATTTGTAAATTGTATTGATGTTAGTTGAACACCGTTTTAAGCAAATGACTAACACTTGCTTGGCAATCCCTATCCCTACTATCCCTACTAATCCCAACTAATATTATAAATGTCAATGTAAGTTTGTTTATTACGCTTTCACGCAAAAACTACTTAACCGATCCTCGGGAAACTTTGTACACATATTTTTGGAAGTGTTAGAAGTTATATATGTTACTTTTTATACTTTTTATCCCGACATTAAGCTCAATTCCTTTGGGAGAGGTGATGAGTGTTAGACGATTTTACACCATAACTCCGACAAATTAAATAATATTTTTTGTACTACTCTATAGTACAAAAAATATTATTTAATTTGTGTTTTGTGTTGTGTTACAATATGTGTTTAATTTTGCCCAATCTGTGGTTGGAGATAGAGGACAGAACTTCTCAGCGGACAGCAGCAAACCCCTAATTTAAGGCTCAGCGATACTGAATATTTTAAATTTTTTTAGATCTACAACTAAATTTAATGCCCCATCAAAAAACAAAATCAAACGCAGACCAAGTCGCGGGCAACAACTAGTAATTATATAAATTACGTATATTAAGTTTATTCAGTTTTGATTTGTGATTATTTACGTACAGATGTACGTAAATAATCAAATCCTAAATAAGGGCAAGAAGATACAGATGATGTTAGATCATTATCTTCATCTTCTTGCCCTTATTCAAGGTAGTTAGTTAGTTTAGGTGCGGTTAGGCAAAGTATGCCTTCTTCAAACTTAAAGACAGAGTAGTTGTTTCGCTTGTGACCTGTTTTTACGAACGACAGCCTGCCTGACGTCAGTCCTCCTTGGGAATGTGTCTGTTGGTTAAATATCTGTCACCTTTCGGTTCAAACTATGCAGTCTTGCTCAGCATCCATATTACGTATATAATTCCGTACCCTTTCGAAAAAGTTCATCTTTACATCAGAGTTTAAATTACTAGTAAAACAACAGTACACGTGCAATGTGTTTAGTGTTATGAGGCATTCGGGCGTGGCCAGTAAGGCAATTCCATCTAAATGCTATTGCTTAGCGCCTACACTGGAAAAATGGCACAATATATTTGTAAATATCTGCGTGAACAGGTCAACTAGTCTAGCTCGAAACATTAGCATGTCGCATGTCGACGCCAACTCTTATTTTTTGACCCTACTAAAAGTCCTACAGATTGTTTTGTCTTTACCCATATGAAAATAATAATAAAGTAATGATTATTAAGCTTATTGTTATCATAGGCATCAAAGTAAAACCTCCTTATATCCAATATGTGTAAATAATAAATTGTAAAGATGGCTTACCTAGTGATGTGGTCTTGTTTCTCGGCTATGTTCTGTACACCGATTGCGTCCCGGAGCTGCATGACCAGCGCGCCTCTCACAGCTTCTGTGCATCTATATTCTTCTATTGTCTCCGCCAGTACCTAGTCGACGAACAAATATAAATTAAAGATAATAATGTAACCCTATTCCAGCACTTTGGAACCTTGACGTCCATCGGTTTTCCGGGCTATGTGCCCCACCCATTGCCATTTCAGCTTCGCAACTCGATGAGCTGTGTTCTCTAACTCTAGTTCTTCAGAAGATCTCTTTATTTCGGTTTTGTCTATAAAGAGTAGAGATACTCCGAGCATAGCTTAATCTATTACCCGCTGAGTGGATCTGAGCCAACCCCTCATCGGTAAACGGGTACACAACATCAAGCGAATCGAACCGCTGAAAACAAGCGGCCCAGGATCATGGATTTTTGAAATCCCTACAAAAGACTTTTGTCCAGCAGTGGACGTCAATCAGTTGAAAGCATGAAGATGATAATGATGTATTGAACTTCTTTGAAATGTTTTAAAAAGATAAAATATTTTCTACGAATAATTTTTTCGAAAATGTGTAATTCAAACATTGAATTAAAAATTAAAAAAAAAATAATAAAATTATTAAAACCCTGCGAGAAAACCATTTTAAAATGATTAAGATAGAGATACTATCGCCTCACCTCCACATCATCGGAATATAACGGGGAATTCTTGAAGACGTCCCGCTTCACCACCGCAACGTACGGACCCTGGACACCGCCAACAAACTTCTCGCAATTGAAAAACAAAGCATCCTTCTTAACCATTTCATCTTCTACACCCAAAAAGGTTGGATTCATGTCCACAGCAGATGTCGGCGCAACCAATGTGAAGTCCCAAAAAGACCAAGCTCCATATTGATGAAGGAGTAAGGTCGTGGCTACGTCATCCGCCAATACTCCTGTTAACTTTGAAGCAGCAGGGAAGAAACCAATCATACGTTTGCCAGTCCCTGTGTTTTCTTGAAGTTTCAATTCTAAGTTGTTTAGGTCGATGAACCCTTCCTTTGTTTCCGGGATCTTGATTATCTGGAAAGATAAGAAAAATTTATATTCTATGATCGCTTTGACAGCATTGTTCTCGTATTTGCACGCATCCTTTACGTAACAGGTAACAGTTTAGTATTTCTTTATAAAACACTAGCTGTTGCCCGCGTTTATGGAATAAAAAGTTGCCTATGTTACTCTTCGTCCTTTCTACGAACTTTTTGCCAAAAATCAATTTGATTGGTTGCTTAGTCAGAGCAAGTAAGGACCAACAAACAAAGACACTTTCGCATTTTTTATATTAGTATGGACTGTATGAATAGGTACATAGCCATTTAAATAATTGTGATGTGAAAGATACATTTTTAATGCTCTTGAGTAAATTACTAAATAGGTGATAAATATTATATAGTGACTGATTCTGAAGATGTCGATCTTCAATTCATAATTTTTGGGAATTCTCACCCTTTGTTTTTCTTGGACGGCAATGTATACCATGGAATTACTTCATAGAATCAAACTGTGGATTAAAACCGTGGGTCATTCAAATCCAAAAATTTACGCAGACGGTTGCCGCCAGCTACCGCTAGTATTTATGATAGTCTTGCAAAACAAACAACTACTTATTTAGCATTGGGAGACAATTGTTTATATTACTAAGAAGCCAGCAATTGCTGTCTGCTAAAAATAGACTCGCGATTTAGAATACATGCTCGTCGAATTCACGGCATTGGTTAAAGGTTAACAACCTTCCAAATGTATTGTTATTAGGAACGTGTTGAATCAGATAGTTAAGAATGGGAAGTCATGCTTTTGGCTTCCTTGGCGTATTCATAAAAACTCTAAAACGGTTAGACAATTTTTTATTTTTTTGTTAGTCCCGTCGTGACCACGATCCATGCAACAGGGTCGAAATATCGACAAATCCAAAAATATTATCGTGGTATGTACCCGTTGAACTATATTTAAGAAATGTTGATTAACCACGAAAATCTTAGTTTAAAATCTTTTAATTTTTTGTTTTGACTTCAAATAATATAATAAAGAGGTACACTCGATAACCCTTTTTGATTATTCTTTATAAAGAGCTCGTGCCTCCAGACCCCACGGTCCCAAAGTCTCTACTCCAAAAGGCACAAAAATGAAACTGCTATACAGGTTTTCTGGGCGGTGATCCTAGAGCGGGCTGTTACCTTGGCCAAAGAATTAGTTTGGCCATCCAAAGGGCTGCCAGCATCTTAAGAACTGTGCCTCGCTGCGGTGGTTTCGAAGACGTTTTAGATTTTATTTTGTTTTACATCGTTTATTTTTATAAAACAAATGTGAAAATGATAAATCAAATCAAATCAAATCAAATCCTTTTATTTGCATAAAACATTGTAGGTATACATGTTTAGTCATAATATATGACATGCAAATCTTAATTTAAACAAATTCATTTATGTAATAATTAAAAAAACATCAAAATAAATAAAATCAAAATAATCGGCTGAATATAATAAAATTTCATTTATTATATTCAGGGGGAACTCATTAAAGGGGTGGTTTAGTAATGAAAACCCGAAAAGAACAGGCGAGAAACCAAAAAATCTTCTGTATGGGAATTGCCAACCCGACTATGTTTGCCAGGTCATTGTTATTAACTTCTTATGGGAAAGAATATTTTATTATGTGGGTAGAAAAAGTAAACTATTTGAAACTTTCTTTAGTTTATTTGTTTGTAGCCTTTGGATCATGGAAATAAAGCTTAGGGTAAGGCAGGGAAATACCAGAGAGTATTCGACTACCATTCATAATTAGCCAACGTGCAACCTTTGTTAAACATTAGCATTCTTAAGTAACGCTCTTATCTGCTGGTCTGAAGCTTTCTCATCCGATTTATACTTGTCTGCGTAGCTATACAGCCCCTGATTATCTGCTATAGTTTTGCTAAAAAGTCTATTATTTATCCGTGAAGTATCGTATTATAAACGAATATTAATTTGAACTTGAAACGCAGCTTGACGATGTGATAATGATTTTGGAGGAGGTTCTCACGAGTCGCCTACGCACTTCTATTTAATGTGTTAATGAAAATTAATAACTTAACTACCTGTGGCGTGTTCGGCCAGGGTATGTTAAAAGCAGATACATGACATAAAATCGAAAAATTTCCCCTCCAATACAAGCTATTAATTTGGGTAGAGTTCAGTGTTTTTGTGCATGTATGAAGTGCACACCACTGTTAACTGCAACCAGAAGTACCTACTCAAGTGAAAATAAGTATAAAAAATAAACGTAAACCGCACGTTACTGACATACAATTTCTTTACGCGTTATCAGCATTTAGTAGAATAGGTAACTTCCAGTAACTGCATACCGTAGGTCACGTATAACACTGCCAAGGTTACTCTTTACCTGTAGAAGTGTACAGGGACACACTTCGATTAATACAGCTTTTATTGCTATGAAACAAGGGCATCTTGGCATTCTAGATAATGAAACTGTATTGAAATCACGACTGGCGTGACAATGTTGTATTTATTGTCACTGAATGATATACTTGCTTATATATTGTCAGGGACTACGGGCAAGGCCGTGAGTAATTTGTCTAGAAATAAAAAGAAAAGAGTATGCATTTCGACGAAAGAGGAGTCAGGAAATATGACCCATTTACATTACATCTGTCATTTAATTATCCTGTCATAGATCCGTAAAAATTGGTAAATCGGTACCATACGATTAAAATAATGTGACGGTTAAGTCATTACAGGGTGCTTAAAACTTTGGGCCCCAATAGCTTGCTGCTTTCAATATGCTAATAATCCATAATCCTTACCTCAGCATCGTGCTCCATCCATGGTTTTAACTGTCGCTCCGTCTCTCTCGAGGACACGAACAGAGCGACACGTTGAGGGCGAAGCGCGCGCAGGAACCGGGTTAAAGAGGCCCCGAGAACCACAGCGTCATCATCACTTGCACCAACCGATTTGCGGATTATTTCTTTTGATTCTGACCTTTGGAAATGAAAAACAAATATAAAATATAAATCAAATAAATCTTAGTTTATAATCTTATATGATAATGCTGCCCCTCTATTTATTCAAGTATTAGCACCTCCTGCGTAACTTCAGGATACGCCCGGCCATACATGACGCTATAACTTCTCTTAGGTTGGGTTTCGCTATAACTCTTGGGTTATCTGAAAAATTATATAATTAGGCATAGATAACACTTAGTTATGTATTGTACCTATTGCAGCGCACGCCCTGACCCGCTGTAGTCACATTACACGAATGGGCACATGGCACTAACGATAGATCTCGCTCTGCCCACACGTGACGGAGAGCGCAATGCAACGCGTGGCGTTCGCTGGTAGCACATAGCGCGTCACGTACTCCTAGACCTATTGCAACGCACGCCAATGACCCGCTGTAGTCACATCACACAAATGGGCACATGACAGTAACGATAGATCTCGCTCTCCCCACGCGTGACTGGGCGCAGTACAATGCGTGGTATAAGCTGGTAGCACATAGCGCGTCACGTACTCCTCGACCTATTGCGGCGCCCGCCCTGACCCACTGTAGGAACATTACACAAATGAGCACATGACACTAACGATAGATCTCGCCCTGCCCACACGTGACGGAGAGCGCAATGTAACGCGTGGCGTGCGCTATTATAGCACATAGCGCGTCACGTACTCCTCGATCTATAGCAGCGCAGGCCCTGACCCGCTGTAGTCACATTACACAACTGGGCACACGATACTCACCGATAGATCTCGCTCTGCCCACACGTTACAGAGAGCGCAGTACAACGCGTGGCGTGCGCCGGTAGTACGTCGCGCGTCACGTACTCCTCGACCCATTGCAGCGCACGCCCTGACCCGCTGTAGTCGCAGTACACCACTGGGAACAACAAAATAAAGGCTTTATTATAATGCCTTTTTTTAGGTTTAGGTAAGATTATAGACAAATTTAAGTATTGATCGTCATGATCTCATTCATTTACCCGCTTTACTCACTTTACCCGCACCACCTACGGGGTTTTTTACCTATTTGAAACAATTTTTTTTTAATAAACCTAAACTAAAATCTTAGAAAATAATTATCGTAAATCGAAGCCGTTCATAAGGTACTGCATAGATACCCGTAAGTTTAACAAGTTCAGTGAACCTTGAAGCCAATGTCAGACAGGTTGCACATGTGCAAAAACTTGGCAAGCGTGAACACCGTGCGTCGAGACTTGTTGCTCCAATTAAGATTCTGTTACTAAATGAAATACCTGTTCTGAAACTATTCATCATCATCATAATAAATGGATTATTATGGGCCGGTAATATCAATCCATTACCGGCCCATAACAAGGCACGGTTCCCCTCCCACAACGAGAAGGGGTTAAGGCCGTAGTCCACCACGCTGGTCCAGTGCGGATTATTGGACTCCTTTGGAAACATTATGGAGAACTCTTAGGCATGCAGGTTTCCTCTTTTCCTTCACGATTAGAGTTGCGTGCTGGGATTACAACTCAGCACCCCGAAAGTTAAGTCGAGCTCCTGCCAGTGGGTACTGGGCTATAACTATTCCGTTCTTAATAAATTCCACATTCACTAAATCCCAACTTACCTACTTCTACATCTGTACCAATGTAAACTAATACTATAAATGCGAAAGTTTAGAATGATAGACTATTGATATGTCTCTCAATAAGTTCAAAGTTTATATAAAACATAAGCTGATAGAATAATCCTTTTATAAGATTAAGTATTTCATGAACGATGAAAAAGCCTGGGTATGAATTGCTCCAACTTCATTGCTAAATTTTAATTTGACTGCGAGAGGGTTATAACCGGCTAAGTTAGTTGTGAGCTCTTCTTAGACTAGGGCTTCTTATGTTAACGAATGTAGTTATTCCCACCACTTCTCAATAATGGTAATAATATATGTATGAACGCTTCATAAGTGCCTGGATAGGTCAACACGAGTAAAACCTTTTTGAATTTTAATTTGAATTTGGAATATAACATAGGCTTCTTTTTATTCCCGAAAAATGTACGGTATTGTCTTGGTGGATTTGTCTTTGTTTTGGACAGGGAAAGAGATTGACTTTTTGTTTTGTAGTGATAGTTCAGAGGTAAGAGAACAACATAGGTATACAATCGGACAACAACTTGTTTGTTATTAATGCAAAAGTTGACGCGAAACGCGTACCTACTCAAAATTTAATATTTGCATCGGTTCGAAGCAATGGAAATCATTACAGTTGGTCCTAATAAACCAAGGAACAAATAATAAAGTTACCAACTACCGGAAGTAGTTACGAAGGCGTCACGACCTTTACTAGGTAAATATGAGAAAAAATTGCGTAATTTCCGAATATTATATCTCGACAAGATTACATAACCGCATATGGAAACAAATTGTTTTTATGAAGGCTAAAAGATTAATGGGTCATGACTGAGTCAAGGATACGCTGCCTTAAACACATAATAAATTAATGAATACACATAATCTTTTTCACTTTATAATCGAACATCATAAAAAGTACGAAAAACCAATCACAGCGTCACACACAAAATTTGACGGCCTTATCGCCACATAGCGATCTCTTCCAGACAACCAATGGTCGTTTCATTATTGTATATATATCTATCCAATACCTTTAAACGAGCACTTCTTGGATAATATATATATATACAATATATTCTATAATATAATATGTATAATATATAAACTCAATATTAGGAACGGCTCCAAAGATTTTCATGAATTTTAGTAAGCAGAGCGTTTCGAGAGTGGTAAATCGATATAGCTTAGTTTAATTTTAGAAAACGTCATTGTATCTGTGTTTTTGGCAACGAAAAACTGTGCAATATAATTTAGAACACGAGAGTGAATTTCGTTACCATCTAAAAGGTTCTATTTGCTCAGGTAGGAATTCGGTCCAGTAACCAGAAGACCCCGATTTGAGCCCAGATGATTATCTTTTCCATTTTTTTCGAGCAAAAATTCGGACATTATGCGTGACCGTAGTCCAATAAATGTCATGGAAAAAATCACATATGTCCTTTTTGGGTGTATTATCGAACTATCTCTCCCGAGAGGTTCGCAATGTTGGCTGAAAGTGGGTACCTACGCTAGCTAAAATGTTTGTACAAGGATAAAATTCAAAGCAAAACATAAACCTATAATGACTAGCTATAGTTTATTGCTAAAACCATTTAGTAACATATTTTCACCTTCCAAGTGTAATAAACTAAAAGTATATCTTAAATTACTTCATTTATTTCAAGGAAAACACTAAAAATTATCTGGCAATAAAGTTTCAATGAGGTACCTTCCGGAACACTTATAATACTCCTACTTTAATAAATTCGAGTGTCATTTCTCAAAAAGCGAATTATGTTGAATAAAGTAAGATGAAGTGACTCTTCTGTAACATGATCCAAGTTCTCAAGTACAAGGAAGATATAAAGTTGAAGATGTGGTTTTTTGCTGTCGTACATTTTTAGTCTGTCTATTTATTTGTTATACCAATTTTGACGAAAAGAGGCATAAAGATAACTTGCATGCTCGAGTTGGATTAAGAATTATTTTAATTCTCTATAAGGAATCCTCTAAACGAATTTTGTATTTTTATTAGAAGTTAGTGAGTAAGTTAGTGAATGAGTGATCATTAAGTTTTATTTCATAAGCAAAATAGCTAGTATAGCATTATCTTTTAATAATGCAAATGAATATGTTTAAAACTTATGGGTCGTTTTAATAAAGGAGTTTTGATTTGATTTGAATATTCTAATTTTATATTTATCTTCAAAATATACCTACATTATAATTAAATGGTTTCTGATAAACCACTTCTAAAATTTAAATACATTTGTTATTAAGTAATCTCTGCCTTTAAGTTTATTTAGACAGAAAAAGAAATTTGAAATATTACATTGCCCACTGCGGCTCATTTCTCTCATAGGAGAGTGAAATTTGGAGCTTTGACCGAACCATTGGGTTTTTTTTTAAATAAAATAACCCAAAGCTTAATTTTATTTGCCTTGACCGCTATGCCAACTATTTGTAAGATCGGTGCTACGAATGAGCCAATTATAGGTAAATATAAACCAACAACCAACCAATTTCCACATTTTGTTATATTATTATTAACGTGTGTATGCTGTTTAAAATTTCCCAGACATCACGATAAATTATCTCCTTCTTGTTTGAAGCCTAAGTTATTTTTTTCGTAAACCAAGCAAGTGGTTATGTTCCACATATTTACTACTTACTTTTATTCTCTTGTTTTAACACTGCTCCCATTCGTTAAGTAGGTAGCGTCAGTGTCAATCCTTATTGGAAGTACAGTGTCTATTCAGAATTGGTTCCGAATATAGCAATTTCACTTTATCAAATGATTCCTAACATTTGATAAAACTAACTTGATAAAATTGCTTCGCCACTTGGCTTCCTGCCTAGATACTTCAGGCATCTAAGCCCGTTCCAGATACAACGTTGCGAGGACTTCCGGGAGGTAAATCCTAAAGATATACCTTCCTAACAAAGAACTATACACAAACCAGGAAATGTTATCCTAACTTAATAATAGCACGTGAAAAATATTATAGCGTTACTTATTTACAATGACAACATAATCCAAGTTTACTTACGATCATCTTGCTTAAGCGTGATAGGCACCTTAATGTTTAACGTAAAGAAAAACTAGAAGTAATGTTATGAGTCAATAGCAATGTTATTTTTTTTTAAGTAAATAGTATCAACGAATTACAAAAACATTTTTTTTTAATGAAGAGTTTAAACTTATACATATACATACATATATCACAATCTTCCGCTCTCACTCTCTCTCTCTTTAAAAATAAATAAAACATTATTTATAAATACCAAAATAAAACACGTTCTCATACTTGCAAATCTGTTAAATAATCCGATACTTGAGGCTCACCACACTCACTAAATACTATTAATAGACAATAATAATACAGCGCAAAAACAAATTTGACACTCTAACTAACTTTGGTTTTAATAAAAACACTTGAGTATCATAAGAATCACTCATAGTAAAAATAGAGATTTCTATCGATGATATTTTTATAGCGGAATATTTATATGAAAATTCAAGTAGGTAATCTTTTTACAGTAATACATCGATGTTTTGATACCTACAGAATTCGTTGTCATATTTTCATAGTTACTGCTAGCTAGTTAGGTGATAGCCTAGTAGGTAAGGCTTCGGCTTCCCTTTCGAGTTTAGAGTACGATCCCTCTTACTTTACGGAGTTATGTGCGTTTTAAATTTAAGAAAATAAATATTGCTTAAACGGTGAGGGAAAACTAGGGTAGGGTAAAGATATAATCCCTTCCCTATCCCTATCCCTATCCCTACTAATATTATAAATGTCAATGTAACTTTGTTTGTTACGCTTTCACGCAAAAACTACTAAACCGATCCTCATAAAACTTTGTACACATATTCTTGAAAGTAATATAGGATACTTTTTATCCCGACATTAAGCTCGGTTTCTTTGGGAGAGGGGATGAAAGTGCTTGACAATTTTACACTATAAATCCGACAAATTATAACCGATTTAAATAGTTATTTTGGTACTATAGATGTTATAATATGTGTTTAATTTTGCTCAAACTGTGGTTGGATATAGAGGACAGAACTCCTCAGCGGACAGCAGCAAACCCCTCATTTAAGGCTTAGCGATACTGAATACTTTAAATTATTTAAGCATTAAACTAAATTTAATGCCACATCAAAAAACAAAATCAAACGTAGACGAAGTCGCGGGCAACAGCTAGTATAAAACAAACGGACCTTACAACAAAAGATGCTTAACATTGTTATTTTCACTAAACTGCTAATTAGAGATCGCTTGCAAATAAGGATCGGTATAATAATATATATTTACACAAGCGGACCCCAGCGCCATCTGTCGGGCTAATTTGTGAATCTAAACCATCCAGGGTGCCACCCAAACGTATACCAAAAAATTTATTCAAATCGGCCCAGCCGCCTAGGAGGAGTTCAGTGACATACACACGCACACAAGAAATATATATATAAGATATATATAACTTAACGAATAATTTTTCTTTTTTTTCCATTATTCAAAATGTAAAAGAACTGATAAAATATTGATAACATCGAAAGTGTACTCGTACTCAAAGGTCGTTTGCTAATCGATAATCGAAGTCTTTGAGTTGTTATTGTTATCGATATGTCGATTGGTCATGGAAACGTGGAAACAAAGGAAAGTAAATGTTAAATAAGTGAAGGTGATTATTATTATTATACACACTGTTTTTAACATTCTTAATAATCAAGGTGCACATAAAGTTGAAGTACATTAAAAAACAGCGCATCGCATGAAGGGTCGAAATAAATTTCACTCAATTTAATTTATAGTTATATTTTATAGTATTGTGCCTAATATACAATGTCAAGTAGCAATAGCCTAGTTAGTACGGCTTTCGGTTCCCTTTCGGGGAGCCGAGTTCGAGCCCGAGTAGTCGGCACGCACCTCTAACTTTTCGGGGATATTCTTCTTCTTCTTTGGGTGCGGTCTCCTTACGATTGGCAATTGGCGATCGACAGGTTGGCAATCATAAATAATGATTTGGTGCCCTTCCAAAAAATTGTCGTAGATTTTTGAGCCATAATATTCTTCTCCGGCCAGGCCTTCTTCTGCCTCACGCACCTCTTACTTTTCGGGGATATGTGCGTTTTTACTTTAAGCATTTAATTCATATCACTTGCCGTAACGGTAAAGAAAAACCTGTCGAAAGGTCGTGTGGAAACCTGCATACCTAAGAGTTCTCTATAATGTTGTGTGAAGTCTTGGAGGAGTACCGCACTTTTGCAGCGTGCTGGATCTCATTGTTAGAGGAGACCCGTGCCATGTTGGCCGGTAATAGGTGGATGACGTTTATGGTAGCTAATGTCTCACGTTAAACCCGATAAGTAACCTATACGTGTTGGGATAACCTGCCATTCTGCTAAGGAAATAGTAGAATAATCTTCAGGTTGGTTAGGTGGCTGCAAGCCTGTATCTCATAAAAGAGAATACCCGAAAGCTTTGCCCAGTACCGGGACATTAACAGACTAAATGATGATACCTACTCATATTTTACAACATATTAGCTCCTATTAACAAAGTGGATGCTATTTCCGTTTGAAACTCCAATGAAAGTATCACAGCAAAGTTTACCTAAGCTATAGTGTGAAAGGTAAAAAACAATCCTCAAGAAAGTAGGAAAGGATGGTTAAATTTCATGGGTTAGGAGTCTTAGGTTTGCAGTAACGTCTTTAATAACATACCAGTAGTACCTATTTATAAGTCACTATACCACAATAATATCACTAAACTTTGACGCATTTAAAATTGACGATTATGACAACTTGCTACACTACTAATTTAATTAAATGACTACATTTTTCGTTTCTTAACCGTTGGTGACTATAAATTTTCGGATACAACACACTCGTCCTTGAATGATATTATATATTTGTAAGTGACTTCCCTCCTTACCTACATTTTGCAGACGGTGTTAGATAAATACAAAGTCATAAGAAATGCAAATAGCATGTAGGTATTCCGATAAGAATCACTTATTTATCCAACCGCCTGCTCTAGTAATACTGTAAATGGGTAATTGTATGATTAGATAACTCTCAAAAATATGTCTCTTTTGGTGCCAAGTTGTTTGGAAGTTGTAATTTCTTTTAATCGAATTTTATTTTTGTTGTATTATGTACACACCTTGGAGTGGAATTACCTACCCTACAATTTCATTACGAAAATACGCTGATTTTTAATGGCTTTAGAGCGTTCTATGTAAGACTGCATTAAAAAATGCTTTACGCAAAAAAAACAACACACCTAACTATAAAAATTCTATATAAAGTATTTCCAAGAACGGATAACAAACAACGTAAAAACGTAGTTGCCAAAATTTCGAGTAGATAAGCATTTTCCTATCGTTTCTAATAAACTCGATGTTTATGTAACATTTTTGGCAAAAAATTCCAGAGGCGGGCTTTATATTATCATCTATTAGATATCTATCAGATCAGATATTATCACACCGAACCGTGTCATAAGTCGGCGGTACGGATAATCAGATCGGGGTGATCTAGACCTGGCATTAATTCACAAGCATTACAAATCCCGTGTTAACCGTTTGTTTTCCTGGGATAAAAAGTACCATATGTTACTCTCCGTTCTTTCAACTAACTCTACACCAACAAAACTAGCTGATTGATTGCTCTATTAGGGGGTACCTACAGAAAAGACAAACAAACTAAGGATATACTCGTAGGATAGTAAGTAAGTAAGGATATAGTACCTTTTGAGAATGTCTTGGCAAACAAATATGGGTTTTCTAAACCATTGTCAGCCCATCAATATTAATTGAATATCTCGTGCTCCATTTGGAACATTTCTTTCGTCCTCCCTGAAACAGTTGTGAGCGATGTGATCTTTTAAAGCAAGCTAGCACCAAGCAGCACCACCTATTGACAAATACGTGCTACCAAGCAATTTATTTAGAGTCGCGTTAAGATTCCGGCTCTAAAACAATTAGGGCTATGAGTTGCTATACCTCTAACGTCCTAAGCCGTGTGGTGTCACGATGCAGGGCAGATCTGAGTACAGTTATCACCACCCCTTCTCTTCCGGCGGGCACGTTCGAGGAGAGTAAGGAAATATAAAGGAGAACGGGCAGCAACGTCCTTTGTGCTACAACTACTTAGTGTGCTGATTATGGGCAAACCGTTGGAAGAGGCCTTTATCTTTAGTCTAGCAGTGGACAGGCTATTCAAGATTGATGACCCCTGACAGGGTAGCCCGCTACCATCTATCTGCATCATCTCTTGACACCAGGTGACACCAGGTAATAAAAAACATTATAAGACAAGGGCTAACTTTTAGTGGAAAAAAACATACTTGCTAGGAACAAGACAGACGACGCAGCTGAATAAATAATACGTGACCTATATCCAGTTTTAAAGTCCACACACACTACACAATTTTATAATCTGTTCACATACTTAAACAGCAAATGATGACATCATTCGGCTATCGATCGCCCCATCTTGTAGGTAGGTATGTATGCGAAATTGCGAATACCGTCTCAGTGGTTATTCAGCTTTGAAAACATTATTTTATTACCGCAAAAGACCTTGAGCGATCGGTTTAAATTGATTCTTACTTAACAAGTACGAGTGTAACAATAAAGCTGTGATCTATAGAGTGTACTTTGACTTTGCAACAAATGCTAGGTCTATAAAGCGTACCTACTTTGACTTTGCTCAGATAATATTAGAGTTTAAACTAAACAGATTTGTCGGACAAACAGGTTTCTCTCGTTTTAATTGATCCCTAAGTCGGAGATAAGACTAAGCACGCTTTAATGACCACAGTATATCTGCCGTTACTAGGAGTCCATGTGGTAATAGCAGATCAAAATACAGTTGTCACCACCCCTCTTCCCGTGAGTATCGTATGAAGCGAGAAATGAAATATAACGTGCAGCAGGGTACCGGCTACTGTCCAACCCGTCTGCCGAGCGTGTTGGTTATAGGCAAACCCTCAAGTTGGGAGAGGCAAGTCAAATAAGTAAATGTAAGATAATTTTACTGTGATAAGTAAGTGTAAGAACGAAATGCAGGCCTTTGCCCAACAATCAGGGACACATGAGGCTGCAAATAAAATAAATAAAAAAAAAGATAATTTTAGTATTTACAATTAGATAAAATTATAATTTTCCTTTTGCTATTGAAATAAAGGATTTTTAATGGAGAATGATATTCTTATCTTATACTCGTATATCCATAGACGTGATCTAGACATGTTTATTTTTCATCTTTGAACAAGTGGCTGCTTGTAAAATAATCTTTATGTTAAAGGGTTCTTAACCTCTTAAGAGCTTCGTAACATCATCGAAAGAAGACTCGAAAGATATTCACCTTTGACTAAATTAGCATCCCTGATCTTGGCTGTGACCCAGAATTAATAATGTTTTGAATTATTTATAACTCACGAATCGCACGCTGGAATATTTTTACAACTTGTATAGTTATTTAAATAGCTGCCTCGCTGGTCTACTACCTTTAATTCTTAAGTTTACGAATGTGGTTTTCGCCGTCATATTGCTGTAATATACGCAACGTGCGTAAAGAACGTTTTGATGCGTGTACGCAAGATTCAATATCTGGCTCTAGTCGTTTGTAATTTTGACTATAGCAGAACACGAAGACTCCTATTCGGCTTTCGTGCTTGGATAAAAATTATTAGCCCATAGAACCTACTTACTACACGAAGAGGTTTTGTGTAACAATTTTTAGAACAATGAATATACACAGTGACTTGTTTTTCGGCGTACAGCAGTGACCCAGTTAATCAGTCCGACAACTATTTTTATTTTTTTATCTTTTTGTTTTAATGGGATGGGGGATTTGTGGAAATGTCAAATTAATAAATTCCAAATGCATTTTAAAATTTTTTAAACAACCGACTGGTTTTAAGTTTGCAAATCTCTGGCAATCGCGGCGTGAGCGCTTTACAACTAAGCTACGGCTCCGATCAGCGATCTTTATGACAGTCAGGCTTTTATGACAGTTTTAGAAAATTTCGGTTATGGTATGGGAATGGTAGCGGTACCATCCGCTACCATCGTAGACTGCATCATTTACCAACAGGTGAGATAACAGTCAAGGGCTAACTTGTAGCCTATATTTATACTAATATTATAAAGAGGAAAGATTTTTTTGTTTGTACATAATGGGCTCCGAAGGAATTGCACCAAATTTAACCAAAAGTAAGTTAACTATCACGAAGCAACATTAATATATTTTATTTTCAAAAAAAATTGAAATCCTTAAGGAAATTGCAATAATGTAAACCAAAGTAGTAAAATTTAGTGGTAAGAGTAGCTCGGAACAAATTTTTTTAATGTTGTTGTTTTCTGTGTGTGTTCATAAAGACAAAAATCTTAGTGAACTTGTGTGTAGCTACGGCTAGGTTTACGCTATTTAAAAAACTATGTAACACAGATTATATAGCATTCAAGAATTTTCCGCTGGCGCATTATTTCTAATGCAATAAATAATGTGTTGTTTGTATTGAAATACAATCGCTTGTTGATAAACTGTTGAAGTTGTTACCCGCTAGGCACGTACTTCCTGTTAAACTTAGTATTGCATTTAGATTGTTAAAACATTTTTGTGTAACTGCGTAGTAAATTTTTCCCATACATCTTTCGTCTGCTACGACCGACCTGCGTTGCATCGCCCACCAGTCCATCTTATTGTTCATTCCGCTTCATGTTTGCTCGATTGAAATTTCACCAGGTGGTAAATGACGATGCAATCTAAGATAGTAACGCGCTAACCTGTTAGACATAGAAGAGAAGCAGTTATATTAAACCCATTCCCCCTAATTTTCGACGCGGCATCGTACCGAAACGCTTGTCATCACGTAAACGTCAACGTTTAGTTTTTTGGTGCTAAAAAGGTAAAATAATAGGTAAGTGATGATGCTGTTGAAGACGGTAGTGGGCTAACCTATTAGAAGTATAGCACAGTTATATTTAACCCGTATCACTAATTTGTTTCTACCCAGCATCCTACCGGAACGACAAGGTAGAGAGAAAATTAAGGAATCGTTAAATCCTAAATTGCTGTTGTCGCTGGGATCGAATCCCGGGCCCTCCACTCTAAAGTCCACAGCGTCAAACCTATAGGTAAACCTCGTTGCGAGAAACACAAAGTTATTTTTAGTGATTATCACAATAATGCTCGACACAACACAATCAGCTAAATAGCGTGAAAATGAACGCGTATTATATTCTTAATTCAAACACTGTAACTGAAATCCTGCGACGCAAAATTTCATGTCAATAAGAACCAATATTAAAGCGTTACATTTGCAGATGCAAAATAAACTATTTAAACGACCATTATAAAGAAGTGTTAATATATAGTTTTGTTTACGTAAGTTAAGGCGCCTGCGTCATTTTAATATTTAAAAGAATACTTCGCTGGCGCCGAAGTTTATTCATAAGTAAAATAGGTATGAAATTGTATTTGCCCGGCTTTCGTTTTCATCATTTCTTCACCGGCCCATTACAAGGCTTTTGACGCAACGGTGAGCCCTGCGAAATTAAGCAGGATCCCGCGTTCGATTCTCTCGAAGGGGCAATTTGGGTATTTATTTCTGAATTTTCTCTGGTCTTTGGCCGTGGCTAGTTACGACCCTACCGAAAAAGTCGTGCCATTAAGCGATTAGTGTTCCGGTACGATGTCGCGTAGAAAACGATTAGGGGTATGACATATTGGATAGAAGCAGGCGTTACTTTGCGGAAATCCATAATATATTATGAAAATAAGCTTAATTTGCTATACTCCGCAACAGGACAGGATGTTGACTTTAGAATTATTCATTGTAAAGTCAACATCTAAGGATGCTAGGTTTCGGAGCGAAACGTGCGTAGAGGGTACATTGTCGAGGATCTGTTTGATGTGGAGTATACGGATTGAAGAAATTAAAAATTACACCATACAGATTCTCCTGCTGTTCGCGGAGTATAGCAAATTAAGCTTATTTTCATAATATATTATGGATTTCCGCAAAGTAACGCCTGCTTCTATCGGTACAGTGCTTTAAAACGCTCTCCTTTAAGCGTTTTAAAGCACTGTACCGATATTAATATGCTCCAATGTGGTTTCGAGGGCTTTAGACGTGTTTTGTATTAAATGCTAGAGCTTCTATTTTAAATTAACTTTGTAGCAACTGGACAAGTACCTACCGAATATTAGGAAGTTTATAGTACTTTTCATTTCGCAGATTTAAGATACTTTTTTAGAACTACGGATTAGGAAGACCTGCGTTCAATTCGCGGTAAAAACCTGTAAATATTGGGTATTTCTGTAAAGGAATTATTAGCGTGACTTAAAGAATATATAATCATTTTCACTCAAATCATTTGTTCTATATTTAGACAAAGTTTACTCCTGCAAATATCGGCTCGGATACAGTTTACAACGCTGGCAACAAAACTAACCAATAATAAAAATTTAAGATTATAAGTTAGTCTTTTTGGAGAAATATTAAATATTTACGTACATAATTTAAGCAAATCATGACATCATAAGCAATGTCATAATAATAAAACTTCTAGTGACGTCACAACGGAATACGACGTCTCTATGATGATGTTGACGCCATATTACATAATATGGCGTCAATATTATTCATAGAGAGCGCGCTAAGCTATCTCGAATATTATCACTTAAATCATAACATAAATGTCGTCAACCCACTTTTGGAGCAGCGTGGAGTGTCTAAATTCTTATACGCTTATTTATCGTGATTTAGAATAGGTTTTCCAACGAAATTCAATAGAAGGTAATCAATTCTACGTTTTCTTTGACGACATAAATGAAATATAAACCAATTTTGTTCACATTCACTGTATATAGTATTTAGTCATAGTATCGTTTCTACTTTGCCTCAATAAAACTTTATGAGACTCTGGATGAACCAATTTAAACCATTCAAATTCTTTCAAAGCTCACGTCCGCTAACCACACAAACCGCCCACTTAACCTTGAAGTGATGGAATTTATAGCCAACACGTGCAGTCGACAAAGAGCCAAAGACAAGGTGAACATATCATCAATTCACGACCTAGCTAAAGATAACTATTTGGGGCAGGTTTTCTAATGCTTTTTTGTAATCAAACTTGTTTTGCCGCAGTCGTTATCATCTCAATCTACGGACGATCATTGCTTTTACATCTACAGTTAAATAAAGTTATTATATTCTAAGGTAAACTTTGTTTTTGTTTGGATGTAGACATTCTAATTAAAAAAAAAATTGTAATAAGGTGTAAAAGAAACCCCATATTCATATCTCACAACGTTTAATCGTTGTAAGTACCTATCACTAATTACAATATGGCACATTATAAACTCAAACATCAATCTATCTGAGCTTATATCACTTTGTTAATTAACTACAAAGAGATAACTTCTTCATCTTCCCTTGACACTTCTGTCTGTACTCCTCTGTCCCTCTATTTTTCCCGCCATTCTATATGACCTTCCTTTTTGATCTGGGTTCCTGTCATTTTGAATTTCTACTCCAACTTATACCGACCACAAATTATGCATAATTTTGACTAGTCTGAACGAAGATACCTTTTTATCTTTAACCAAATGTGCATCCAAAGGCAGATTTGCTAACAGGTGTCTTAATACATAATTAGTTGCGGTTGACGTTGTCAATACGCGGATAGAATTACTGTTTTCCCATTATAGAGGGAGAGTAGCCCCCCTCTTTTTAACTAACTCTATGCCAAAAACTCAAGTGCATTGGTTTCTTACTTAGGGCGTAAGTGAAAGGACACACACAACACAAACACAAACACACTTTCGTATTTATAATTAGATAGGATGGAACTTCCGGGTGAACTTTGGCATAGTTGCAATAAAAGGTTTTCGTGGAAGCCAATGTTGAAACGATTGTCAACGAAAATACGGTCGACTGAACAGGTATCTTACAAACTAAGTATATGTAACGTAAAAGTTGTAGAGCAAGTGTAAAATTTCTACAGATATATTAAGCCGAGATTAATTATTCACAATTTTTTTAAAACGATGTAACCGCAGGGCACACTTAAATTCTAGGAAGAACGTTTTTCATTGTTCTAAATTTAAAATCCTAAACAATGTAATGCAACATCTGGCACATATTAAGTTACGAGTAGAGTACAAGAAAGAAAAGTTTTAATTTTTTACCCACTTTACAGAATTACAGTAACAAAGGTAAGCTTCAAAATTCAATTCCTAACTCATTTATTTCAAGTAGTTAATGACTAAGCACTTTTTAAACGTCAATTATTCCAGGTTTATAAAAAAAAATCTCTTTAGTTTTTCTACCACAGCGCCAATTCGTAAGGCAATTCGTTTAAGTATGTTTCCCGACCATCCAAAGTTTTTCTCTGTAACTCATTGCGTTAGGTAAAGGATGAGTTTTAAAGATCCTATATATAGTAAAAAAAAATCATCATTACAAACCGTAGACAATCTGTTTCAACAATTTAAACACTATGCCACAGATAAAAAACAACTCTGAGTTAAAGAAAAATTTCCACTATAATCCCATGTTATATTTTATTGACTCGTGTAAAACTTTTAAAACATTTACGACTCTGTAGTAATTTTGTCACACTGTAATGTTTAGATAGCAGATGTCCTTGTTAAATTAATAGCGCGCTAATCCAGTGTTGTTGTGAATGAATAAAACATACGACATGAATACCTACTGACCTAGCAGCTGGCACATTATCTGATATATATATAGAGATACTCATTTGAATTTGGAATTATTATCTTCTTTAATATTTAAACTTTTAATGATACCAAAACTAGCCAGATACAAATAGTACAGCCAAAGAGATTTTATTACAAGTTCATACGTACTATAATGCAAAAGACTTCTTGCCCAACCTAATATGTAACAACTAGCTGCTGACCGCAACTTCCTCCGAGTTTGTTTTGCTATTTTTTACGCTAATTGTTTGTTTTCACGGACCTTAACGTGTTCTCTATCCGTTCCTAGGATATACACTACAGGTATACAAATTACGTCTTTAGCTATTAAGTTAAAAAGCCTTCCAAAGAAAATAGCTAAAGCTTATTTTAGAAAACTCTTGTTATTACTTATATTTAGATCTACTTTTAGTTATCACCTGTTTTGTGTACCTAATAACAAAAAACAAAAGCAATCGGCGTTTACGGAATTAAAGGTCCTTTTGCCAGGATGCAAGCTATATAATATGTCCCACTTTCTTTTTTATAGTTTTAATTGACAGACTTAGCAGATCCACCTGATAGTGTGGAAAACCATCGCCTGTAAAACGACTCTTCGCAGTGCATGCATGATGCAATGTACATGGCTAATAAAGTGCCGAAGTAGGTTTTAAGTTTAGCAGCAGAAATAAATAAATATACTACGACAATACACACATCGCCATCTAGCCCCAAAGTAAGCATAGCTTGTGTTATGATGTTTACTTAGATGTCTGATGCATATTTCTATGAATAATATACATAAATACTTAGAATATGCACATAAACACCCAGACACTGAAAAACATTCATGCTCATCACACAAACATTTTCCAGAAGTGGGAATCGAACCCACGGCCTTGGGCTCAGAAAGCAGGGTCGCTGCAAACAATCGGCCCTCAAATATAGAGGTAGTGGAGTTGCTGTAACAAAAGCTTTATCAATACTACTCAATCTCATCAGGCAACCGAACATCGGTAATAAACAAACACACCAAACTACTACTGCATATTTTTTTTTATTTTTTATCTATTAGGTTAACTTACAATCACTTACACTAATACAAGCGTTTTTAAAACTTTAACTGTTCTATTTTAGTGTAAGGTTTTCTTAAAATTAAACACAGCATATGGAAATATATAACATATAATAATTATATTAGTATGGTATTATTCGTTATGCAACAATAAACATAACGATAGGGTTTAGTTTTTTAGTAAAGATATATTTACCATAATTAAAGGAATTTGCGATTTTTAAAGAGACACAACTATATTATCTGTCATGAATGGCAAATAATCGTTCTTCATGTAACTCGCGGCTTATCGCGCCATTTTGAAAACGGATCGCAACGTCGATAACATGATATGTCATCATTTCCGTATACGTAGTTATTATATCCTCTTTGATCACTACTTCAAATTTGCAATCTTGTAAAAATCTGAATAAAATATTTGTCTATCGATTGCAAAGTAAAGTAAAGTAAAGACAGTAAGTAAACTTAAGCAAAGTACTTTCGATATAAAAAAAAACCGAACTATGTGTTTAACTTGAAGGTAATCAATAATTTTATTTTCTCATAATGTTTAAGACCTTCGAATCTTAGTTTAAAGTTTTTATTTTTAATTACAACGGCATTCTAATTTAACAATTATTTAGAAATCAAGCTCGAAATGCATTTTGAATTTTTATTAAAATAATTATATAGAATGGAATAGAATGTTAGTACCTACACTATATCACATACTAAACATAAATTTAAATAAGAACACACAGAATACTGCGAAACTTAATAAAAGTTAACTTAACAGAACTTCAAAATATAATAAACTAGCTTTTGTCCGCGGCTTCGCTCACGTTAAGTTCATTTTTTAATTTGATAAATTTTAACTACAAAGGTTTCAAAAAAAGTCTTACTTCTAATAGAAAAATATGAACGTAAATAACTTAAAAAATCAGAAACTTTCAAACTTCATCCCCCATTTAACCCTCTTAGGGTTGGAATTTTGTAAAAATTCTTTTTTAGCAGATGCCTACGTTGTAATAACTATCTGTGTGCAAAATTTCAGCCCGATCCGTCAAGTTGTTCGAGCTGTGCGTTGATATATCAGTCACCTTGCCGTTTATAATATATAGATTTAGTCTGGTGAAAATAACGAACAGCGTAACGGAAATACGATTACAACCAAAAGTCTGTAGTAGATTGTAAAAGTGGATTGCCAGCAATGCGCGGAAATGGAAACGCAAACTAAATTATTGGCAGGTCTAAAAGAATTGCTGTCCCTTTGGCACTGAATAAAAATACCTGGACATAATCGGACCGTACAATATATATATACTAACTCAGTGATTACTTTTTACTTAACTCTTTATTTGTACACCACTATGAAGTTAGGGAAATAAAAGCAGAATATAAATACAAAGACGGAAGTAGAATACAAAAGGCAGCCTCATCGGGTAGTAGAGGTCTCGTCCAGGCCACGTTAGGAGTAGAACAACATGAGCGAGAACGTATACTATGAATGAATGAATGAATGAATACACTTTTATTGTACACCACATACACATAACAAATTAAAAGTAAAAATTTAACAAAAGGTATACAATTATTATACCATCTAAGTTGGCCAAATGATAATTCGGTTCTGTTTTTCATTTTATTATAGATATTAATTTGTTGGCAACGAACTTATTTGTGGGTCTAGGTCGTAACGTTACATCATTGATATCTAATAATAAATGTAATCGATATAAGATAGCGTTATCGATTTGCACGGTGATTATTTTCAAGAGTTTTAACATTCAACACGCATGTTTGCACGTTTTAATTTAACACGTAGCTATTCCCGAAGCTTCGAGTGTACTATAAATACTCTAGCTCTATATATCTTTCTCTATACATCTATCATATATAATATGTTATATATAATATATGTTATATAATGCGCTGCAATAAAGAAAGGGTATTAATTAGGGAGTAGGACACCAATCATAAAAAGTATCACTTATACTAGATTGGGAATTACCCTCAGGTTTATAGTCTGAGCATTTCCCCGGCACAGCGGCGAGCGCTATGAATTTAAGTAGGAGGTGGGGGGTTGACTTTCCGGCAGAGGTAATTTGGGAATTTCTGAATTTTCTATGCCAACAAATACGTTACCGCTAAGCTATTTAGTGTTCCGGATGTCGCGTAGAAACTGATTAGGGGTATGACTACCATACTCCCTAAAACGTTAGCCCGCTACCATCTTAGACTGCATCATAACTTACCACTAGGTGAGATTGCAGTCAAGGGACTTGTTGTGGAATAAAAAAAACAATATAGGTACACATTTTTAATTGTATTGATTTGCTGTTCAAAACACATTTAAAAATAAACTCTAAGTATTCAGTTTTCTAATCGATAGTTATCTGGTTTATCTGGTGACGTTGACAAAAGATTTAAACAGCTAATCGAAAAATTTCCACTTTCGATCACGGAAGCCGTAAATAAAATCATATCTATTTGCAACGTATTTGCAGGCCTAGTACAGAGGAAATTCGAAACGTTACATCATCGATAATAATCGTAATCGATATTACACATGTGTTATGTGATGATTGTTTTATCGATGTGTTTACTTGGATCTATATACTAATATTATTTATATATACTCATACTAATCCATACATACTTATATTATAAATGAGAAACTGTGTCTGTTTGTTTGTCCTATGACTAACAACCAACCGACTTGACTTTTGGCACGGCGCTATATAGTATAATGTAGAGTAACATAGGGTACTTTCATCCCAGAAAAAAAATCTACAATATTTGTAAAAAACCATAATAATCGCGAACGTAGAACACAAACAACAGCTAGTAAACTGTTTGTCACAGTACTGTTTTATAGATAAGTATAGATGCACAAATCGTGCCTAGAATATCACACAGTGTGCGAAAACTTACTACTTCCGTCTCCCATTGATGACGTAATTTCTGAAAGGATCCTTTGTCCCCTCTATTGATCCGCGAGGCGGGGCACGTTTACTATCAGGGTCAACTTTGTTTGACACCTCTCCCGCTCTTGCAAATACCTATGTCCCTCTCTTACAGTGTTGCTACGCAGTTTACCGTACTTACGCTGATAAAGTTTCAACTATATATATGCTTAAAACCTACAACTTCTGCGTAGAATTTCTAATATTCCTTCAAATTAAGATATTTGCCCCTATATAAATGGGATATCAAGGACTTTCATATCCTTTTATAAACTTACTTACTGGGGACAAAACTTTGGGTCACCGTAATTATTTCCCGACTTTAAAGCAAACCTTCAAAAGCTGGCAACCCAATAAATGCCCTTGACAACGACCGACCCCCTCTGACACGTGCCCGGAAATAGGCCACGAAACCTCGTTCGAGACCTGAACCATAAAATGCGATGTGCGATCATATTAGGAGACATTTTATGCACTAAATCTCATAAAGGCTAAGCCGTCAAGTGCAATGTCAAACATGTGTAACCGACATCTGTAAAAGGCAAAATAATTCAGTTTGGTGCCCAAGAGGCTAAAAATTCCCATTAAATTCGTAATTCATCATTATTTAAACTTATTACCGGCCTACGGGTCTCCTCTCTGAGTGAGAAGGCTACAGGCCATAATCCACCACGTCGGCCGTGTGCGAATTGCTAGACTTCACACGCCTTTGAGAACGTTATGGAGAACTCTCAAACGTGCAGGTTTCCTCACGATGTCACCCTCTACCGTTAAAGCTAATATTTAATATTTAATTGTATAAATTAAAAACGCACATACCTCTGTAAAGGTAGAGGTGCATGAATCTGGTGGTGGTGAAGTGAAACTTCGTAAAAGTAGCCTACGAGAGATTGATATGCTATCAGTAAAAGTTAACTATAACTTATATATATACAGTGGCGTGCACTGGGTATGCAGATGATATAAAATGAAGAAAATCTCCAGTACGAGCTATAAAAAACTTAAGGATAGGCATTGTAAGAGTTATAAAAGCCTACTCTCAAGTATTTATAACTCATACTGGAGATTTTATTCAATTTTATAAAATCTGCATACCATGTGCATACCCTCTATGCACACCTCTGTATATATAGCGTATAACTTTTACGCGATCGAATAGATGAAAAATCTCGCACTCAGCACACAGGAGTATTAGAATAAATTGAAGGTTTATTAATTTTTACCAAGCTTTAAAACTATTTAATTGTTTCAATCATTTTGGGTTTGTTACCATGGGTAACAAAATGTATTATATCCCATGCTCTTGCCGACTGCATCCTTTACATTTATATATTTGCTTCTTATTTGTAACGCATTGTTGTTTCATCGAGTTTCCAATCACAAAAATTCTTAAGAAGTTTCACTTAAAAAAACAACCAATTGAATGTTTTCAATTCTTTAATGCAAAATGTAACCCACAGAGATCAGCTGTTGTACTATAAATAGTAATTGTTGATACAACTCATCTCGATGACGTAGACATTTGCGTTGGCGCCACGCCATTGTCGCGCGTTACATTCTTTGTTTAAATACAATTGTACAAAGAATCGCAAACAGAAATCATTTATGGTGTGCCTGATACTGCACATTATGTAATAGACTGACTTTTTGTTTCTTTTTTTGAAAACTTTAAAACGGCCGACTGGCGCAATGGGAAGCGACCCTGCCGGGAAATGTCTGTGTGATGAACTTGACAAAAAGTTCAATGACCTTGTCAGGAAAAACTAAATCTCGTGATGTGGATTTTGAACTTATTGTTGATAACAATAAAGTGACGTCTGACAGGGAGGTTGCTAATACTTTCGAAAACTTCTTTCAGAATGTTCCCATTTTGTTAACAGATTCTCTAAGCTCTTCACCAATAGCAGCTCAGCGTATATTGAGAGATAATGTTAAAGAGTGCAATGTTTTATTTAATTTTATTATATATCTGCATATATCTGCAATAGATATTGTAAAGAATTTCAGGTTATTAAAGTTGAAAAAAACCGGTGATCTGTGGGGTATGTCGGTGATGGTCATTTCTAACATTATTAGAATAGAATAGAATAGAATAGAATTTGTTTATTTATCAGAACAACACAAACAGACTTACATACGGAGTAACTTAAACATTTAGGTAGTACTTATTTAATAATAGCTTAAGTCTAAGATTTGTGTCGTGCCAATAAAAAGGTTCTGACTCAGCTTAATGTTCCGGATACTAATGTACCCACAACGCTGGTATTCTGTCAGTACCTATTTAGTTGAGGGAAGTCCGGTTATGAAATCACATATAAAAAAAATAAAAAATAAATAAATAAAAAATATATAAACTTGATAAAAGAAAGTAAACTTCATTATGGAAAGGAGATGAAAATTCATTTTTGTTTAAGTAGTAATGGAAAAGTATGTTAGTCAGTTAATAATTTTTAGTTTTTTTAGTAGTTACTATTGTAAGATAGTGCCACATTAGATTTTTGAATGTTCAGTAGATAATAGCGATATAATTTCTTAAAGCAAAACTTTGATTTGACGTTATTGCCCCTTATCTAGCCGTAATTTTTATTGAATGTGTTGATATGGGTATTTTTTTCCGAACCTAATGAAATGTAGTAAATTAATACCCCTTTTTAAATCCGGTCATAAAAATGACCTTAACAATTACAGGCCTATTTCAATCTTGCCAACTCTTAGTAAGGTCTTTGAAAAAATTATACTTTATCAACTTTTAAATCATTTTAATGTAAATAACTTACTTCATCCGGAGCAGTACGGCTTCACTAAAGGTCGTAGTACAACGGATGCAGGCGCAAGACTCATAAAGCATATTTACGATGCCTGGGAACGTTCGCAGAATGCCATTGGTGTTTTCTGTGATCTGTCCAAAGCATTCGATTGCGTTGAACACAAAACGTTGTTATTAAAACTAAGCCACTATGGCATCAAAAACGTTGCACTCAATTTAATTGCCTCTTATCTAAGTGATAGAGTTCAAAGGGTATGCGTAAAAGACATAAAGTCTAAGGGATCATCTGCCTTAATGGGTGTCCCACAAGGCTCAATTTTGGGTCCCTTATTGTTTCTGGTGTATATAAATGATCTGCCACACCATGTCAGGGGCACTTGTGAGATTGTACTGTTCGCAGATGATACATCTCTCATTTTTAAGACTGATAGAAACAAAGATAATTTTGACGACGTAAACCGTGCTTTGTCACATGTGTCAGACTGGTTTACTGTTAATAACTTACTTTTAAATGCAAAAAAAACCAAGTGTTTGGAATTTGTTTTGCCTAACGTAAAAAAAATTTATAAAAACATCATAATAAATGGAGAAACACTTAAAATAGAAAACTCCACTGTTTTTCTAGGAGTGACCTTAGATTGTAAACTACAGTGGGGTACCCATATAGAAAGCCTAGCGAGTAAACTCAGCTCAGCTGCATATGCAATCAGGAAAATTAGACAGCTTACCGATGTTGAAACAGCTAGGCTTGTTTATTTCGCATACTTTCACAGTATTATGTCCTATGGGATCTTGCTGTGGGGAAAAGCTGCAGATATTGAAAGTATATTTATACTACAGAAAAGAGCCGTACGATCAATATATAAACTTGGATCACGCGAATCGCTTCGTGAAAAATTTAAACAAATAGGTATTCTTACAGTAGCTTCGCAATACATTTATAATAATATAGTCTTTGTGAGGCAAAATATTACTCTTTATAAATCAAAAGCTGAAATTAACAATCGACTTACCAGAAACGGTCATAAATTAGTGATATCTGCATATCGTCTGCGAAAGGTGCAGAACTCCTTTGTGGGGTTGAGTATACGCTTTTACAACATGATTCCTAAGGAAATTCTTGACCTACCAATGCATACATTTAAAAAATGTGTAAAAACGCATCTAGTACAGCGAGGTTACTATACATTTGATGAATTCCTCAATGACAAGGTAGAATGGAAGCAGCCAGCCTCGCTCTCATCTCCCGCAAGATAGCAAAATGATTGTAAATGTTGATGTTGGAAAAGAGCAACTACTGAGTTTCTTGCCGGCTCTTCTCGGTAGAATCTGCTTTCCGAACCGGTGGTAGAGTCACACAAACATGCATACTTGACGTTTCAAAAGTGCTTATAAAGTAGGCCTACTTGAAATAAATGAATTTGAATTTGAATTTTGAATTTGTTTTTCAGTGTCTGGGTTTTTATATGTATATTTTAAGTATTCATGTACATTATTCATTAAAAATATTCATCAGTCATCTTAGTACCCATAACAAGCTACGCTTACTTTGGAGCTAGATGGAAGTGTGTGTATTGTCGTTAAACAAAAAAAAAATAACAAAATATAAAAAAAAAACTTAACCTAGACAGTTGAGCGTGCAAAGTGGTCAAGTGTGGTCTTATCGCTAAAGCGACAACCTTTGGCGAGAGGAAATCTGTCAGAACGGTTTAGTGCGGCAATAACATACATGGTATGTATTCTTATAAATGACTATATAATTATCATCACGCCTATCAACAATATCCTATGACAGTACATGCTGGACTAAAGGCCTCTCCCAACAACACGATTTTCCTATAATCACCAGGTTGGTCGGACGGGCTGGTGATCGCAGTAGACGGTACCACAGAGGACTCAGCTACCCGTTCTCCGTTCTCTTATCTTAGTTGCCTCGTATACCAACGGGAAGAAGAGGGTATAACGGTAAATAATGGTATAAGGTATAATGTTGCTATATCATGTCGACGTAATATTAGTAAAACGAGGATAAACAGCAAGTAAATATATTTTTTACAAAACAAGTAGCCTTTTCTTACCGAAAAGTGCAATAAATTGAGACCGGATATTTTTACGAAGTATCTCAAACGCTATGTTTTATTTGTTTCAACATACCTACTCATAAAAACAACACTTATATTGGTCATTATATCAACCCATTACTGGCCCACTACAGGTCACGTGTCTCCTACCACAATAAGAAAGGGTTAAGGCCGTAGTCAGCCACGCTTTCCGGATTGGTTAGATTGATAACAGCAACAACAGTGTATTCCGGTCTATTGCAATCACCAAGCCGTCTACCCAGCGCAGCGTGGCGATTTTGCGCAAATCCTTCCGTTGGGAGAGGCCTTTAGTCCAACAGAAACTGTTATAGGATGATAATTATTAATGGTTTTATTTGGTTTTATGGGTCATGTTGACTGATGCAAATAAATTAATTAAGTAATTAAATTTCCCGACAAATCTCTCTCAGGTAACTTTTAGTGTAAGAGTTGTTTACATTAAAATCATTCGGTTTGACGCATCCGGATGCAACCATTCTATTGTCTTGAGCTAAATTAATCGACAAGTTCGCGGTCGCAACGGGGAAAATCACCAACACGTGGCGCCAAATGGAAAGGTGCCAGCCCTGTTAAAGTATTATATTATGCGTCTATTAAATGCTGATTTCCCACGATGCGTAACCAGCGCCGTTTGCCTGTATCATTTCTACCGCGCACTTGCAAACTATGGAACAATCTCCCATCTGATGTGTTTCCTCAAAATACAATCTAGGGTTATTCAAGGGGCGGATAAACAAATTCCTTAAAAGCCGGCAACGCATCGGTGGCTCCTCTGGTGCTGCAGATGTTTATGGGCGGCGGTGATCCCTTACCATCAAACTTTTGAATAATTATAAGTTTGCCCGCTATTAATATAAAAAAAAACCACTACATATATCTCCTGATCGAGCAAAGAAAAAACGCAACGTTGGTCTGAACTCTGTCAAAATTAAAACCATACTGTTTATATTCGGCCCCTGATATATCTAGTGACCAACCATGGACCAATCTCATCTGCACAAATGATTTTATATAAATTTTCTTATACGTTGACCAGAAAACAAGAAATTCAACAGCTGATAAAAAATAACTGCAGAGTGTATTTCTGTTCACCAGTTTTACAGTTCCAACGAACAGAAAGACTTGACTTTTTAAAATAGTTTGTAAAAGTCCCACTGGAAGTAAAGAATAAATGTATATATATTTTGTCACGATGCATTATAAATACAATTCCGATATTGAGAAAAACATTTTGATTAAATGTTTTTGCCAATTATTGATCTAAATACAAATTACAAGCCAGAGTTTGAGAATTTGACGTTGTCCATATCTCGGAGAGAACGTCAAACCGTATGTCTTTATGCTACTTATAATTTATAAAACCTACACAACCCCATTGGAGCCACGAGAAATTCTCAATCTTATCTCTTATTATAGAAAAAACCTTGCCCAGCAGCAGTGGCGTGCATAGAGGGTATGCACAGGGTATGCTGATGATATAAAAGGAAGAAAATCTCCAGTACGAGTTATAAATACTTAAGAGTAGGGTTTTTATAAGTCTTACAATGCCTATCCTTAAGTTTTTTATAACTTGTACTGGAGATTTTCTTCAATTTATATCATCTGCATACCCTGTGCATACCCTCTATGTACGCCACTGCCCAGCAGAGGTCACTTCATAGACTGAGGATGAAATAAACACAAACCGTACCAATCTACTTCTAGAGCGATTAGGGCTATCATAGTCCGTGAGAAGGCGCCTTTGCTAAGACAATAAATATCGTATAAAGTGACAGTCTATTATTTTTATTGTCTTGTTTGTTTTGGGTGTTACGGGGAAGCGTATAGACATAACGTAGTCTGTGACCTTACTGACTGCAGCGGAATGAATGACTTGATGTTTAACAGCTCTGTGTAAAGGAATTTTTTAAAGGTATGAAGATCATTTATCTATTTATTATTTTTATTTATTTATTCGTACATAGTATCTAACTCTATATCTGGATTCTATGCCCGGCTTGGAATCAATAGAATTAAGATTTTCTATCAAGAAATTGTTAGTAGGTACCAGACCGGAGTTTAGAAATTGGCGGTGATTAACCCCGTGCCTTGCAGAGCACGTTAAGCGGTCAGTCCTGTGCCTGACCTCTTTCCGGTCGTTTCGGAGCTAACTTCCCATCGGACTATAAGAGTGAAGGAATGAATAGAATGCACTTGTGTTTGTGCACTCACCGTAGTTGGAAAAATATCTCTAGAGATGGAACACCGGCCAAAATTGGTTTGGAAAATCATTTTATATTTATATTGTTGTATAAACCTGCTGCAGCAAAGAAAATAAATATCATATGAAGTGGCCGTCTATCATTTTTATTGTCTTGTTTGTTTTGGTCTTACGGTAAAACTTAGACAATAATATACGAGTAGTTTGCGGCCTTAACTGACTGCAGCGGAACGGTTGATGTTTGTATTTAACAGGTTGAGTTTTTTTAAATTCCACAACAAGTTGATGATACAGTCTAATACGGTAGCGGGCTTATCTTATGACAGTTATTAAAGCATAACCCATCTAACAATCGGTTTCTACGCGACTTCGTACCGGAACGTAGCCCTTAAGTAACTATAACTCGTACTGGAAATTGTCTTCATTTTATATCATCTGCATACCCTGTGCATACCCTCTATGCACGCCACCGATTCATAGTACATACTAACACTACTCAATCGTCCTCATTTCGTTCGTCAGAAAATACGTGACGTCTGGTGGCCCTGGGATCTTACTCCTGCTCTCACTGCGGCACTTTGTAGGATTTGTCTCTTGAATGCCCTGCGAATTGTTGCTCTGGATATAGGAGATGGTTTTACACCTACAGTCAGATGGGCCATGTACTAGGTCCGTAAAATATAAAATAAAAAAATTACCTACTCTATACTATGCTAGCTACTGTACATTTAAAAAAAAATAAGTAATAAATCACCAGTCGACAGTTCAAGGGACTAAATAATAAGGCTTTTAATAGAACAAACTGTATAAAGAAGGCAATATAAACAAGCTTTTATCCTGAAAGGCGGATAGCAAACAGGGTCCGCGAATTCCAGGGCAACTCTCTGATATTGAATTTGGAGAAATGCCAACCAGTCTATTATATGATTCGCTACATGGAAAAGGTATTCGCGCAGTGAAAAATTTTGCGTATAAGTGCACGGTGTATTTTTTTTTTTCGTTGAACATTAATATTTATCATCGGATAGATTAAATGGGCTACATTTAATTTATACGGTCTACAGTCCTGATCATCAATAGCCTATAACAGTCCACTGCTGACCTAAAGGCCTCTCACGACGGAAAGGTTTGCCCATAATCACCACTCTGGGCAGACAAGCGGGTCGCAGTAAATGGTAGTAGTAGCACAGAGGAAGCTGCTGCCCATTCGCTGTTACGTTCCCTTAGTCGCCTCGAACGGAAAATGGCGGGGCGGTGGCAACTGTAGTCCGATCTGCTATCAATACACTGCGTGTAATCAAAATAATTGTAAAATATTAATTTCTGCATTTATAAATACGGAAACAGCTGATCAAATTAAGCACCTAGACATATATATTTTTCTGCTTCATTATACAACCGCAATGGATTGAGCCGCCGCCGCTCCGCACCCCTTACACTCGATATATGATACTTCTTATACAAAAAAACTATTAATTGAATTTGCTTAATGTAATATACAAAACAAGCAGCGTAGATATGTCTATCTAAGACAGATATTAAGTCCTTGGAAGCAGGTTTTCGTCTATCACATCATGAAATAACGATTGCAAAATTGTAAAGTGTTGATATTTGAAAACAACGACAGCTTTATAATATTCTTATCGGCTTTATCGGTAGCCTCTGCGTTACAAACCGGTGAGAGAGTCAAACAGAGACGTGCGCGGCGTTTAAAAGTAACTTTTTAATATATTTTAATCATTTATGTGCATATATATGTCTTATTTATGAGGCAGTTTATGTCCACCAAAATATATAGAAACGGTAAACTATTCCAGTAAACAAACATTAGCAAGGCGAAAACATATTAAGGTAGGTCGTTAATTACGAAATAGCTGCGACGGTAATATTACTAAAACCACTAAAACGTAAATAGGTATACGACCGACTAATTGCTAGCAATATAATTGAAACATCGTCTGAAAACCTGCACGCCTGAGAAGTGTCTGAATTTTTTCAAGAGCGTGTGAAGTCCAAACCAATCCGCAGTTGGCGAGCGTGGTAGCCTACTGCCTGAACCCTTCTCATCCTGAGCGGAGACCCGTGCCCTTTAGTTGGGTAATTGTTGGTGATGATGATGTTATTTACTAAAATGCACCATTTGCTCAATATAATAATTTAATTAGTTTAAATAACAATCTTTCTTTATATTTTACCCGTGAATTTCAATCTTCCCTTACCAAATCCACTATTCTAATTACAATTGTAAACATATTATATTGATCCACTGCATCCATCCATCCACAAAAACCTAAAAAAAAAAAGTGGGCTTCTTCTTAGACAGAACCCTCGTAGCTATCGCCATCATCTCACTACCGTGTAATGCGCATCAAAAGTGGCACCTATGGGTTTACTTGAATAAAGATATTTTTGACTTTGACCTACTGTATGAGAAGAGTTCCCATGATTTCTCCAGTAACCCACCAATCGAACTTGACTTGGTGACAATAGGACCACCTAAGTGACCTAGGAAGTATCCCGTTTCGATTTCTGTGTAAACAAAACAACCTTAAAAAACAACTGAATTGAGATCCTCCTCCTTTTTTTTAAGTCGGTCAATAATACGCAATTTTAAAGTAAAAAAACACTATTGAAGTAGAGCTTCATTGTTTTAAATTTATAGAACCTAGTTGCCCCGGCGTATCTACGGGTATCTACATAATCGCAAGTTTTAATAATAACCTTAAAACATATTTACCACAGAACTTATTCGGTGTTACCTACATCTGCAATGCAAAAAAGGATCAAACACTGCATTTCCCTATTTTATTACTACTAGTGAGTAATTTTCGACCAACGTCTATCAGATAGAGTCAAAAGAGCGTCTCTTCTGTTGTGGAATCTTCTCGGCAGGCGGAAGTCTGTCGGGGTGCGGGCATCGAGGCTTTACCTCCTTACCCAGGCTGATGCTCACAGGGAAGATTACTTCCCTGGTATTGTTCTTTAAGCCTAAGGCCTAAGGCCCGTTGGTGTGTTACCGAATGAATGTTCCCTGTGCTGTTTGAAGTGAGAGCGACAAATTTGTTTCCGATTATGGATGAAAATATGTGGCCAGAAGGAATAACATATACATCTTTTTTAAGCACAAAAACAAGCACGCTCCTCAGACGGCGGAGACAGCGTCACGGTGTGTCACTAAATAACTCTTAATGGAAAAAAATAAACTGGGTCGGTACACACTCACACACCAAGTGCTCAAGAGGGTACTTAACTTAGTTAGGAGATTCCTAATTTTTTTTTTATTATTTATAGGTTTGACCAATTTTAGTTTAGAATATAAGATAATTGTAGCTATGGATTTTTATCTGAATTAAACTTTATTATTATTATATTATTATTATTACAACCAGATGGCGTTTTTTCTACCGTACTGCTTTTTGATGCTTCTATATTAGTCATGTGCACGGTTTCTCTATATTCTTAATTCTGTGCTCGGGGTCTGGAATTAGACATTTGTCTACCAGGCCCAAAGCCAAAAAGACATTAGCTATTACGCTATCCATACTAATATTATAAATGCGTAAGTGGTTTTTTTTGGTACCTGCACCGATCCTCATTAAATTTGACAAAAATAATGTTTATCCAACAGATTGACATAGGTAAGGTTATCATCACAAAAAGATTAAATAAAATAACCCTTGTTTCTTTATTTACGGAGTCATAGCTACACCGCCGTTTCACCGATTCTGAAGACAGATTTAAAATGTCCGGAAAACTAACGGTATCCGCGGGTAGTAGGGTAGATAGGGTAAAAACCGAATTATATTGGGACGAAGTGGTGACGTTAAAGCCTAAGATCGTGGAACTACTGCTTAAGTATACATTGCGTATGATTTTGGTAAATAGGTCTACATATTACATATTACCGTAAATTAGGATAGGACCCGCACGCATAAAGAAATGTAAAAATCTTATTCTTTTTTTTTTCATTCCAATACAAGTTTGAGTTTTATTCTTGACTGCAATCTTACCTGGTAGGCTGGTAGTAAATAATAGTAAAGTAGTCATACCTCTAATCGGTTTCTACGCGACATCGCACCGGGACACTAAATCGCTTAGCGGCACGTCTTTGTCGGTAGGGTGGTAACTAGCCATGTCCAAAGCCTCACACCAGACCAGAGCAGAGAAAGCCCTTGTTCCTACCGGGAATCGAACTCGGGGCCCCTACTTAAATTCACAGCGCACATCGTTGCGCCAGGGAGGTCGTCAAAATCAGAATCTTATTCAAAAAACCAAAATTCAAAATTCAAAATTTATTTATTTCAAGTAGGCCTAATATAAGCACTTTTGAAACGTCAAGTCTGTCTGTTTGTAGTGATTCTACCACCGGTTCGGAAGGCAGATTCTACCGAGAAGAAGCCGGCAAGAAACTCAGCAGTTGCTCTTTTCCAACATCAACAATTTACATTTTGCATTTTAACATTCATTTTTCTATCTTGTGTGAGCTGAAAGCGGAGCCGGAAGCTTCCAAGCAACCTTGTCATTAAAAAATTCATCAATTGTATAGTAACCTCGCTGTAATAAGTGTGTTTTAAAAAATTCTTTAAACTTGTGCATTGGCAGGTCCAAAATCACGTTAGGAATCATATTATAAAAGCGTATACTCAATCCCACAAATGATCCCTGTACCTTACGCAGACGATATGCAGATGACACTAATTTATGACCATTTCTTGTAAGTCGACTGTTTATGTCCACTTTTAGTTTATAAATACTAATATGTTGTCTTACAAATACTATATTGTTATAAATATATTGTGAAGCTACAGTAAGTATGCCTATTTCTTTAAACTTCTCACGGAGGGATTCGCGTGATTTAAGTTTATATATTGACCGTACAGCTCTTTTCTGCAATATAAATATAGTTTCGATATCAGCTGCTTTACCCCATAACAAGATTCCATAGGACATAACACTATGAAAGTACGCAAAATAAACTAGCCTAGCTATTTCAACGTCAGTAATCTGTCTAATTTTTCTGACTGCGTAGGCAGCCGAGCTTAGTTTACCCGCTAGTGAATCTATATGGGCACCCCACTGTAGCGTATTATCCAAGGTCACGCCCAGAAAAACTGTGGAAGTCTCTATTCTTAGTGATTCACCATTTATCATTATATTTTTATCAATTTTCTTTACATTTGGTAAGATAAATTCGACACACTTTGTTTTTTTTGCATTTAAAAGTAAATTGTTAACTGTAAACCAGTGCGACACATGCGACATAACACGGTTTACTTCGTCAGAGTTATCTTTACTCCTATCAGTCTTAAAAATTAGAGATGTATCATCTGCAAACAATACAATGTCGCATTTTCCACTGACATGGTACGGTAGATCATTCATATACACTAAAAATAGAAAAGGACCCAAAATCGAGCCTTGTGGGACACCCATTGAGGTATTTGAACCCTGAGACTTTGCATCATTTATGCAAACTCTTTGGGTTCTATTGCTGAGATAAGAGGCAACCAAATTTAGTGCAACGTTTTGGACAACGCTTAGCTTAAGAAGCAAGGTTTTATGATCAACACAATCGAAAGCTTTAGATAGATCACAAAAAACACCCATGGCGTTCTGTGAACATTCCCAGGCATCATAAACATGTTTTATAAGTTTAGCACCTGCGTCCGTTGTGCTACGACCTTTAGTAAAGCCATACTGCTCAGGGTGTAGTAAGTTATTTACATTAAAATGATATAAAAGTTGATTTAATATAATTTTTTCAAATATCTTACTAAGAGCTGGTAAGATTGAGATAGGTCTGTAATTTATATCATTTTTATTACCAGATTTAAATAGAGGAATGAGTTTACTATGTTTCATTAGGTTCGGGAAAGTACCTAAATCAACACATTCATTGAAAATTATGGCTAAAAGAGGAGCAATGACGTCAATAATATGAGATATTACCTTTACCGACATTCCCCATATATCACCTGTTTTCTTTAATTTTAACAACTTGAAGTTTTTAATGATATCCGATGCATATATATGTTTGAAATGAAATAAAACTTTGCACTCATTAATGTTGCCTCTTAATAAATTCTGAGCTGCAGTAGGTGAGGAATTTAGTGAATCTGTTAACAAAATAGGAACATTCTGAAAAAAGTTTTCAAAAGTACTTGCAACTTCTGCATCAGTAGTTACCATATTATTATTAATAATTAATTCAAAATTTCCGTCTCGAGATTTAGTTTTCCCAGATTCATTATTAACAATTTTCCAGGTTGTTTGTATTTTGTTTTCAGATTTTACTATCCGATCTTTAATGTATAGCGACTTAGCTTGTCTACAAACATTTTTAAATGTTTTGGAGTAACTTTTTACATATTCAAGGAAAGTTTGAGTCTGATTGTATTGTTTTTCATCATATAGCTCATACAACTTATCCCTGCTTTTGTAAATGCCTATAGTCGCCCAATCACTAAACCTCATTTTTTTATTAAAATCTATGTATTTAATATTAAATACTTTATTAAATGCACTTTCTATTTCATTGAAAAGCGTACGATAAAGATTGTCGGGATGACAGTTTTCAAAAAAGAGAGCAGGAATTTCGGCTGATATTTCACCTTTAAATCGCGTTAGTTTACTCTGAGTTATCGGCCTGTACTTAACAATATGTTTATTTCTATTTGTACCAACAACAGTAATTTGTTGGCCACAATGATCTGACCTTAAATTGTTTAATATCGATTTACCTAAGATATCACAGTTAAAAAAAATATTATCTAAACAAGATGCTGAAGTTGCTGTGATTCTTGTAGGTTCATCGAAAGCATTATTCAAATTAAAGCATTTAAATAAGTTTAACAACCTAGTCGTAGTAGTATTATGTAATAAGATATAAACATTGAAATCCCCGCATACTATTACGTTTTTAGTAGACATACACAATCGCTTAAGGACATCTTCCATTACATCCTCGAATTGGTTGAAATCACCTGAGGGGGGATGGTACACACACACTATTATAAACCGCTCCAGCTCCACACAAGACAGTTCAATTATGCGCTCCACAGAAAGACTAACTATATCTTTTCGCTCCTTACAAGTTATATTATTGCGTACAAAAATTAAGGATCCACCATGAATAGCAGTCTTTCTAAAGAACACACTTGACATTTTGAAGTTATCGATGTTAACTGCTATTTGTGCTCCAGTGAGCCAATGCTCAGTTATACACAATATGTGTATATTGAATTTTTCAACAAACAGTTCTATTTCTAATTTAACCGGATTATAATGCCCATTTTTTCAAGAAAATGCCAACAAACAAACGCTCAAATGAAATCACAAACAAATCGTTCGCGGTTAAAAAGTGTAAGTATTAATTAACCTCCAATTGACCGAATAGTACCTATTATGCAATAACTAACACTTATTCACCTACTTTGAACACAATGCAATACATACTCGTAGCTTATCAAACACGTGGAGTCTATATAAATATTATAACATACCTACTGTATGCATGTAAGTGTAAAAGATACGATACATAGACGGTTGTTTGTGTACATAAATTAATAAATAATGTAATAGTACTTAGTTGACCTTGGTATCGTAACAGTTCAACTCGTTTCTTATCTTTAATTTAAACGTACATATAGACATTCAATGGTAACAAACATTTTTAATTAGGTACATGCTTCGAAAACTTAATTAGAATTTCGTATTATGGCACAATCTTTGCCTTTCTGACTAAGTTCAATGCAAAAAACTGCAATAAAGTCAACACACCCTGACTCCTGCAGATGCTCAGATATTGGAGAGAAAGATGCGTTGAGTTTATTTTGGAACATCTGTGTTTTGTGGCGTCTATAAAAGTTACAAATTATACCGTTCAGATTTTTCCGAGTACCTATAGCAAGTTCATATTAATCATCACTATCAAACCATTACTGGCAGGGCACGGCTTATCTCTTAAAATGAGAAGGGCTTAAGCCACGCTTGTCAAGCAGGGGTTGGTATACTGCACACGCCTTTGAGAACATTATGGGAAAATCTCAGACATGCAGGTTTGCTGACAATGATCAGCAAGTGATATTTTAATTGTTTTAAATTCAAAACTGCACGTTACTCAGAAAAGTTGGAAATGCGTTTATGCGGAAATGCCGGAGAGGGAAAAGTAAGAGAGGCCGAAACTCTCACCACTAGGCTATACCGATTTAATTCCTATAGAAAATTAATCTCTACTAAATTTCTTCCTCTTTCCTTCTTTTCTCAAAGAAACGTCCATTTTCTGAAATGGAGAAACTTTTACACAAAGCAGTTTTTTAACGATGTGATTCCAAAAGGGTCACTACGCATGTTCTTTGTGTTTAATGAGTCAGTACTGATCTTCCATGATCTTTTTGGATAAAAATTCTTTTTGGATATTTCCGAAAATGACTGTAAGGAAGACATAGTTTAAACAACAGATTTCTGTGATTGTAATTTTATCTAGCGTTTTTTACTGTACTTGTATCCAACGTCTAAGATTCTGATAATCACTGACAACGTCTAGCTAACTTGAATGGACTGTTAGAGAATTCATTAAAATCAACAACTATATTCTCAAGGAATATTCCTCATACACGCAGCCATACATGGAATTGTGCGATAACAACGTCAGTGGGGTCATAATTCAAGTGGAAAACAGGCGGGCACTTTAGCTAGTATACTGTAAACATCGGCATCGAATTTCACGCATTTCTGTTACTACATTCCATACCGTACTACGCGCCATTCTGAAGTTATCACATAACATACACGAGGAAAAAGTGGCCCTCAAGGAATTCCTTGCGGTACCTCTTGTAAGGTGCCGTAGCCAGAAGGGTATAGACATTTGAAAGTGTATTGTATTAGGATTATTTATTTTATTTTTCAGCTCGGAGACCCGGTGGACGTTGAGGTCCCAAGGTGCTGGAAGGGCAACCTCGAACCGGTAAACGCAGCGTAGGTGGACAGATGACATTAACCGTCTCGTAAGGAGCCGCTGGAATCAAGTGGCACAAGACCGTGGTATTTCGAACTCCCTACAAAAGACGAGAATGAATGATGAGAATGAGAGAATGATATGATGATGATTTCATTTTTTATTACTCTTGTACAGAATTATGATAACTGATAAGTTGTAACGAACATTAATATATTAAAAGGAAACCTTAGAGTAAGAGATCCCTTGTAATTACCCAAATATATGATGTAAGGGGGTGTCAATAGTATTTAGTTAGGTAACAGGGTGAAGAACTCAATGTACAATTGCACTTTTTTTTAATCAACTTCCGAATGGAGAAGCTAAGGAAATCGATCAAATTTTATTTGATGATATTCCATATCTCCATGAAATTGATTATCGGGGATGGCGGATGAACTCCTCAAAGAAAAACATTGCCTCGCAATGAGTTCTCTATTCAAAGGAAGAAAATTAAGTTCTTTAAACGGACGAGCTTAGTAATCATGATACGCAGTGGACTGGGGAAAAGGCTCAGAAAATACTGAACCGATTTCAACCATTTCTTCGTCACTAAGTAAATAACTATCACGAAGTAGCACAGGCTATAAACTATTTTCAAAAAATCCTAAGAAATATGCATAAATGTAGAAACAAAAGTGGGTTACGTTAGTATAGCAGTTTTTATTCTTATTGAAATAAATAGTTTTATCATAAAGGGTATTTATAGCAATATAATTCAGTCTTGTATTCAGTCTAATCGGACATTTAATTTAGATATAAAATTAAGGAGTACACCTAAACAAAACAATTCTTTTTACACAGAATTCAGAAGAATTTACCAAGAGAGAGAGATACCTCATTGATTAAGTTATTTTTAAAGAAACCCGATTTTTTTCTACTCTATTGTTGATTAACAAATGTTACTTAGTTCTTATATTTTTACCCTCAAATCATAATATACCCTCGATCGATGTACACTGCAGGGAATAGGCACGTATAAGTTAATAGTAAGGATTTCCAATTCTTGCCCTCCAAAAATAGTAATTGAATTTCTTAGGAGACAGTGAATCCTGCCCTTTGTTCTCATGACCATACATCTACAGTTAGAATTTCATAGTGTCTTCGTCAAAAACTTGTTCTGCACATTTTATCTGATAATCGGAATGGCACATTCCTTTTTTTAGGAATTCCTGCTTGCTAGCAATAGAGTCATGATCGGCGACATGATATCGATCGTATCACAAATGAATAAACAACTTTTCCTTATACGTGACGCGTTTTTAAAATTCAATTGCTTACTAGCCGGTTTTATCTGGGATAACTTACAGTCTACTGCTGATTGGAATTATTTCCATCCAGTACAAATCGAGATGTTTCCAAAATTTATATTTGTGAAATAATTCGTTCACTGAATTGTCCATATTGTAGTATCCCAGTATTACCTATCTGCCAAAATAAGAGATGGAAAATGGGTTTGTCATAACAGAATGTAAGTAAAACGAATTTATCAGCGATCGCTTTTTAAATGTCGAGCTATTTTTTGTACGTCTACATGAGAGGGAAAATTGAAATTGACAATAAGAAGAAATTGTACATTTTTTTTTCTTTTGTGGTTTGGGTGCTAATAAAATAAAACTTTCTTATCATTAATATCTGAATTTCGTTTCGGTAGACTAAAAAAATAATTTAATTTGATTCCTAATAATACTGTGAGGTTTGAAGTTTTCGCTAATGTTCACGTTGTTCTTGCTTCTTTTTAAAATATAATGTCCCGAACTAGTTAGTCTTCATGGTGTACCTGCGTAATTCTGTTATACGTGTATATATTTTTATATGTTTATTAAAGAAAAAAAAACTAATAGTAGATACTGAGAGGAAGTGGCGTGCACTCCATACATGCACAAAATCACTGATACCCTACCATTGATATATAACTCGTATAGGAGGAGAATTTGTGCCGTTTTATGCAATTTTACTGGTGTATGCATACCCTGGTAATAAACCCAGTGCACGCCACTCCTGATAGGCTATATGATTTTTTAGTAATATTAAGAGCTTTTTTTGACAGAGATCCTCCGAGAAAGTATCAACATGCTTATTTGTGCTGCTAAGCAGCATTTTTACAATGCTGTGTTCCAGTCTGCAGGGGAGTTCCGGTGTTATTACAGGCACATGAGGTTTAACACCTACGCCTCAGGTTGACGAACAGAACAGCATGTTTCAAGACGCATTCCTTTGTTTTTAATTTAATTTAAGTTAAATTATCGTAGTCTGTATTTGCTTAGCTTCAAAGTAGTTTAAATTTTTGTCATATGGGTATTTTGCCTGAATTACAAGCATTTAATATTGTTATTTGTATTTTTGCTCTGTTTTAGATGATGGTTTCTATTGATCATCGCTTGGGCCGCTAATCTATACTTATAATAAAACTGTAACTGGAAGATTTATGTACATTTAATATAATTCGAAAATTTTTAAGAGGGGGATGCTTTATAATCGATACTGAGTCCAAAACAGATTTTTATTTAATTTTTGTCCGTCTGTCTGTCTGTCCGGGCATAACGTGAAACTACTGAACGGATTTAAATAAAATTTAGCATAGTGGTAGCTGATTTTGAACCAATTTTAATAATTCTTTTTTTAATTGAAGGTGTATACTATCAAGTATGTATTGTCTAATTTTAATGAAGATCTGATAAACATTGTCGGACATAAAGGACATAACTCTTTACAGATAACAGCAAGTCGCACGGCATATGGAACAACGATCGAATGCATGCGTACCATCCTAGTAATATTATAAATGCGAAAGAAATAAAATAATATAAATATTAAGTTTGATCGTATATCTGCAAATTCATTTTTAAATTGTTCAAATTGAACCTATCGCTTAGAAGTTTCGACGTGTATAGAATAACACGACGGGCCGCGAAGAACATAGTTTGGAAATAAAACTGGACCTGGTAGGTAGCGCTGCAATTAGTTTCTAGTTTTTTTTAAGATATTAAAACGATTTGGTGCGGACGAAGTTGCGCGGGTCAGCTAGTTAGTACTATATTAAGTATATCAATGGTGACCTATATAAATTTGGAATGAAAACAATACTGTTGTTTTAACAACGCTTTGGAATAAAGAACACTTAAAGAGGACGCGACTGTGAGTCAGACTAAAACACAAATCGCGATAATATGCGGTTTATGAAGTAGGTCGCTCAAAACAAGGAATAACATTACATGACGTGTTGTTGTTTATGACTTCAAAACAATGGCACTTAAACCTACCGCATCCACAGCAAACAAAATTTCCACAAAGAATTGTTGAAATCGATGAATATGTGCATAAGTGTTTTGGTGTCGAAGTATACTTATACTCGTAAGTATATTTCACTCAACTATCGTAGGTACATTTCAAATAAATAACAGCGAACCGCTATCAGTTTTGCTAAAACTGTTTCTCTATTTAGTAGGTACAGCTATTTATGTAAACATATATATATATATAAAATGGAACGAAAATGGTGAGCGCTGCACGCTGGTACGTAGGAGTAGGAGGAGTCTTATAAGTAGGAGGATTTATTATTTCTAATTACTATCCAAAGTAGGCTACGGCCGTAGCCAGTTACCACCCTACCGACAATAACTTGGGGGGTTTTATTAAATAGTTTTAAATGACAATGTGAGATGGTGATAACAAAAGTAATACACAAGTACATAGTAACGAAAAAACAAACAAACAAGCTTTCATATTGATAATGATGTTGTTTACACATGTAATTAAATAATAATGCGAAACCTAGTGACTTCCTCGTCGTAATTTCCATGTTTTATCACCGACATCTCAACCGGCTCTTTCCGATAGTAAAGCGGCAAGTAAGAGTAAACAAAAACATAAATCGATGATGCACCGGTACCTAATACCTATTGGGTAAGTACCTACTGCGCTATAAGTATATTTAAAGAATATATTATGTTAGCTCATAGTCTGCCGTGCTAATGATAATGGTGACTTTTTAATTATATTAAGATTGATGTGTGTGTGTGTGGATGTGCGTGTTTGTGTGTGTGTGTGTGTGTGTGTGTGTGTGTGTGTGTGTGTCTGTGGCATCGTAGCTCCCGAACGGATGATCCGATTTTGATATGTTTTTATTTTTGTTTGAAATGTGAATAAGTTGGCAGTATTCTGAGCTATGTTTGATGAAAAACGGTCCAAGATGGACGCCGCCACAAAATGGCGAATTCTATATTTTTCACAGATCGATTTAATAATTTAAAATGGTAGAAGTATATGTACGATGATAAATTTCAAATCCAAAGCGAATTACGTACATTTTTTTTGTAAGTATCGTATCGTACTCTTTATTTTTGTAGACTTGAATCGTATAGACAGAAATTCATTATCTTTGTAGAAACGTATAGACAGAAATTACGAGTAAGATACTAAGGTAAAGCTGCAGGGAGGTAGGTAACTATCTAGGGCCGAAACCTCCCACCAGACAAATATTTTTCTATGCTATGGTACCCACAAGTTGTAGGTATATCTGTGTTAGTAAAATAATATGTTTCTCATTTAACTTACTTGGTATGCATTTATAACTATAAAGGTAGAGTGTAGCCAGAAATCCAAAACTTACCTGGAACAAATACAATTATTTTTATTATAGAGATTTGCAATAACTTTACTAAGTGAAATAGGTACAAAATTCACATGTTTATAGAACCAGAATCAAAATAAGTAATATATTTATTTATTACCTTAACTGAGGAGTACCAAACTAAAGACAAATTTCCTATAGGTACATCATCAGCATCATCATTTGCTTATTAATGACACACTGTGGGTCCAGGCCTCGTCTCTGACAGGAGAGACGGTTTTAGAGCATATACCTATAACCCACCACGCTTCTCCAATTTGGGTTGATTGGCCTTAACGAGTATTACTACAAGCAAGTGATAATAACCAGGATCTACTGCTTTACGTGCTCTCCGAAGCACGGTGGTTGTTACCGGCAATTTCGTTACTCCGAGCTAGTACAAAAAATTGCATATACAATACATTTAATATCAGGGGTTCCCAACATTATTAAATCTCACTTACAAATAAAAAAAATTGTTACGCCAGCGCGACCGGAGCCCTAACCTAGCTTGGAAGAAAAAATAGATAGGTACTTGTTAGTTAGGCAGATAAGTAATTAAACCATAATAAATAATAAAGGTTAATAAAGAATTAAAGAAAATAATAATTGAAAAACTACCCCAATTTTTAAGAAGGAACGCCTCGCGTTGCGGCTCTGCACTTTCTATATTTTTACCCCCCTGCCTTATATATTTTTGCCCCAACACGGCATTCGAACCCAAGACCTCATGATCCGTTTTTAAATATGCTTCTACCGTTACCGTTTTTAAATAACCACTAGATCAACCAGGTTTCCCTCACATCGGTTAAAGCTAATTTGGCGATCGTAAGATCGGCGTTTAGTTTTAGTCTGAACATTTGTAGTGTTAGATAGTTTTATCTGGGTAGAGATATGAATAAAATTTAACATGCTAGCGTATAGCAAATGCATCCAAAGTTATGAAATCATCATTGGATTATTACGTAAGCACCTTGTAGATACATCGACACTAACATCTCGCACGTTAGCGATGGAATGTTCTAGATTCGCAGTTTACGGGAAATAATAGAAAGAATGAAAACAGAATATAGAGGGAATAAATATAGATTATAGAATAAAAGATAATTTGTAAAATGTTTAAACTGAAAAGTACAATGTTTCTGTCAATGGACACTCAGTTAAATTAAAAGATGTTCCTCAATTTTCTTTTGATACTCATAATCCCCGTTGAGATCGAAACACAAAATTAAAAATTTCCCCTTGATCACATTTTGGGGTACCCAATCCCCCAACGGGTGCATTATAATATTTCAAACAATATAAGTTTTTTTTCGTGTGTTTTTTTGAAAACGAGTTCAAAACATGTGCTAAATAAATTGGGCTATATGAAGCTATTAAATGTTACCTATTTATTCTTATTTAATGGCTACCGCGTGGAATCCCAGCACGCACCTCTAACTTTTGAAGTTATGTGCGTTTTAAATAATTAAAAACTTCACTTGCTTCGACGGAAAAGGGAAACATCGAGGGGAAACCGGCATGCATGAGAGTTCTACATAATGTTCTCAAAGGTACGTGGAGTCCACCAATACACACTGTGCCAGCGAGGTGGACTACGGCCTTAACCCCTTCTCATTGTGCAAGAAGACCTGTGCTCTGTAGTGGGCCTGTGATGGGTCGATATGACGATGATGATGAATAGGTACCCTTAGGAGGAGCAACGTACAACCAAAGCGGGTGGTTATAAAATGATTGTGAACAGATATACTTATTAAAAGTAGAACGCGAAAATAACCGCGTGGAATTGCAAGTAACATAAATTTATACATTATATACGACTTACATAACATCACGTTAGCATCCCAAACACGATTAGCTGTTTCGGATGTTGGCCCGCGCCATTATCGTTTGTTTTCGGCATGTGATAATGAATTACGTAAGTGATAACATGATTTTGAGAAGCGACTGAGAGGTAAAAGGTACAGTCCATTTACTATAACTTGTCCCCTATCTTATAGGTATAATAATATAATCACCTTATACCTTATACATAGGGAACCATTTATATTGAACGGACAATATAACCCACGCCATTAAAGAATAGATTTATCAAGCGTACTCAAGGAAGTGCATCACTGACGATGGTATATGAGAATATCAGACTATGAACAGGGAACGGAAACCGGAAAAAATTTCAAACCGGTTTCGGTCACTAACCGGTTTTTTTTAACCGGTTGAGGATCCGAGCCCTGACTATAAATGAACCATTGTACTAATATAGTTTTATTTTATAATAAAATGTAGTTATCGGTATTTATCATCCCGGATCTACCAAGAAGATCGTTTTATTTTACTGGGCCTGCCGGCGCAACTAAAACTTGGCATTGGCGAGTGACTTGGCATAGCTGGGTAGGAGCTCAACTTCACTTTGGGAGGCCAAGTTCGAATCCCAGCACGCATTTCTTACTTTTCTAAGCTATGTGCGTTTTAGGTAATCAAAATATCACTTGCTTCAACGATGAAGGAAAACATCGTGAGGAAACCTGCATGCCTGAGAGTCCTTCATGATGTTCCCAAAGGTGTGTGGAGTCCACCAATATGCACTGGGCCAGCGTAGTGGACTACGGTCTTAACCCCTACTCATTGTGGGAGGAGATCCGTGCCCTGTATCATTATAATGGGTTGATATGATGATGATGATACCTAACCAGCACCACTCAAATTTTCTAAAATACGCTTCGAGCGCACGCTTAGTAAATAAAAGCTAATAAAGAATTTCATCGAACTGTATTAATCGATTCGTTTTCATCGATTATCAACGCTGAATCGATTTGCTGCGCGTGCAACAATGTCAAGGTTACATTTTACTTTTATGGCGCTACACGTTTGATGTTTTATACAATCCATTTATAGTTCGTTTGCTTCTACATACGTGTTTCATATAGTTTCATTATAATTTGAACGTCCCACTGCTGGGCATAGGCCATTTTTGGGGTTTGTGTCACATGTTGGTAACAATGAACCAAGACCGAAGGTCATTCGGGTTCTCCGAGGTACGGGGCTAGATTTCCTAATTTCGGGCTGGGAAAAATTCAATACGTAACAATTACTTATCCTGAATCGAACTTAACTTTACCTAACATTCTAGGCTCGACTCGAGACACGCCTTGAGATCCGCTGTCAAAACTTATATAGGTACTATAATCCAATCACAACAACACAAAGGCTCCTTTATATACCGGAAAAAGTACAAGGGATAATTTGTTTTATTTACATATATTTTTGCTTAGTTATAGTTCTGGGGTCACAGAATAACATCCTTATATAATTCCACGCGAATGAAGTGGCATGGCGGGCACAAATTACTAATAGGTAAATACACTACTTAAAATTCTAATAAAATTTTATCAATTATCTAAAAGTCATGGAACCTTTACATACGATTATCAGCAACACAATAATGTAATAGAACTGTGCGATAAACAAACGGCGATATAATGTGTTTATTATGTTATATCGTTTGCTACAGTCGCTGTGCACAGCTATCATAATAATCGCATTCTAGTCACGAGCGGTTGCATTATTGCATAACCTCTAACCGCGGAGGGACCACAATTACATGTTTGAGCTCCTGACTCAGCCATGTAATTCTGATGTTAGGTGTCAAGTTATTTTTTTATCTATTTGTTTCAGGCTACTAGGCTCATAAAAAAACCGAACAAGCACGAGTAGGACTCGTAGCGAGAGTCCAGTACAAATTTGTTGGGATGTATATAAAAAGTTATATTAAACGTAAGCTTATAGAAAAATCCTATATATTTTTAGTTGGTCTGAATTACTCTAACTACGTAGGTAAATATTAATTGACTGTGAGATGGTGATAGCAAAATAAAAATATCCGGCATAGTTTGTTAAAACAGGGCGCGTTTGGTAACCTCGTAGTTTTAGCTATAAGTTGGCGAACGTAGTTATCACAATCACACCACACAATTTTGTAAACATATATTTATCAACGTTTTATAAGTTATATGCCTACATGAATACAGAACATTTTAATTTTAATTTTAATTTTAGTTCTTCACTAAAAGATGCCAACGGGATCCTTTTCAGCCTCTGCTATTCATCGGTCTCGTAATAGGTACAGAGTAAAAATTTCCACGATCTGTATTTTGATAGCTGTTAAAACAATGAAAAAAGTTAGTACAAGAAACGTTTTTTTTAGCTGTTTAGGCACAATCTTAATAATGGAAATAATTGCGATTATAATTATTTATTTTATGTTTAGGCCTATTAGGCCTTTTTACGTAAATAACAAATAGCAAAGTATAATTAAAGTAAAGTAGCGTTGAAATGAGCATTATTATAAGGAGCATCTCAAAGAGAAAATAATGTTTTAAATGCTTAATGCATTTAATTACTTGGAAGCATTAGCTAATTGGAAATAAACAATAATTAAAACTGAAGTTGCAGTAATCAATCTAGGGCCATAAAATGCCTGGCCTCACCACCACACACTGCTGCTACTGAACTAAATACCTGAACTCGTGACTAGTGTCCATTGCATTACGACATGTAATTTTTTTTAATTTTCTGTAATTTAGCCCTTGACTGCAATCTCACCTGGTGGTTATTGATAATGCCTTTTGTTATGGCAGCGAGATAATAACAACTTTTTGGTTAATAATAATACTATAATCACCAAAAAGTTATGATTATCCCGCATCCACACACCTAATCTGTTTCGACGCAGCATCGTATCGGAACGCAAAGTAGCAAACTACATTAAAATTGAGCATAAAACATCAAAAGCACACGTTTTTATAGTAAACACCTTTACTCTTTGATTTTGATTATTTTTTGTTGTTGCAGCAATAGCGTACACACTGTGTGTAAATTTAACTCTATTACATACAGACAGACTGACGAACAGGCGAAGGCTCAGGACGGAGGCTTAGTACAAGGATCCGGTTGAAAACCTTCGTAAAGCAACCCGAAAAATTTAAAGAATTGTTTCCCAGACTTGCCTTTCCTTTTTTGTTATTATATTAACAACTTAACAATTTTCATCTGGTTTTTAATAATTGATTCATACGTATATGATGTTAAGAATGCGAACGAATAATGTATTTCTTACGTCGTAGTATCTTTTGAATATTGATATCATTAATGTTTTATACGACTTTTTAAAATCCTGTGGGAACCATTTAATTTTTCTTGGCTAAAATGTAGCCTATTTTACTCTACGTCCTTTTAACTAACCTCATGCTTAGTTAGGAAGGGAAGGATATACGTAAGGATACTTTGCAAGTATAGTATGAAAACCGTAGCTTAATTGGCCAAGTACTCAGGCCGCGATTTCCGGAGATGAGATTTAAGTTTTTTTGTGATGCAGATTTAATACCTGCTGGTTCCGAAATATTTAATATACATTTTAAATTTATAAATTCGATTTCGTTTTTTACTCGTATTTGTAAGCTTTTGAAGATTTTATTTACGAGTGCCTATAGAGAGATCGGCATGGAACAGTGGAAACGTCGGCCGTCATTTCTAAGCGGCTTTGTAAAGAGCATCGACGTTTCTTGGAAGAGGACAGAAGTGCATTGAAAGGCTTTTTATCTTATATACCTGCACGCGTTTATAAACATCCTCTAACCATACTAATGTAATAAATTTGAAATTGTATCTGTTTGTTTATTTGTTATGCTCAAACGCTGCACCAAGCTTTATGTACTCAATTTAGAACAAAATAGCCTTTCTTGCACGCACGATTTATAGATGGTTTACCGATAAATCCGAAACCATGATTCAGACGAAATCTTAATTAGATTTGCATCCTGTAGGCTGACATAGGATACTTTTAGCACGGAAATAATGTGTTACCACGAAACCAAGATAGTTTGTACGCGGAAGAAGTCGTGGGAAACCAGTTGTAATAGATAAACGGTTGTAAATTATAACAGTAGTTCCTGATTATTATTAATTAATAAAAAATATTTTAGACCCCCAACAATTTATTGCTATTTCCGTATTAAGATATTTTATTTATGAATTACTTTACCTTTATATGTAGGTAGGTACACCATAAATTAAAACGACCTCAAAGATTTACCGCGATGTCTAAGCATTCCTTTGATATAATTAATATAATTACCGTCTAATCACATAACCCAGAAACTGTCTGCGTCATTAAAATTAAATGCAATTAAATTTTTCCGCCTATTTCATTGAAGTCGCCGCTTGCGGGTAGTAAACATAAAATATTATCATCTCAGGAGATGTTGACTTTATTATTGATTATTGTTAAATAATAAAAATAAACTTTATTCAGCTTTTACACATAAGTAAACTAAAGAAAACTAATTACTATTACTTTAAAACTTATTACAACCAAAATGCCTTATCAAAAGGTGCTTCGGCTGAAAAGGCTGCTACTTCACCATGGTGCTGCTGCATTTGACTTCTGCAGCGCTGATTTTCGAGTAGTCTTGATTGGCGTTACGGATTGACTGGGAAACGTTTAAAAAGACAGAAAGCGAAGTAAACTTGACAAGGGAGAGTGTGCGGAAAAATAAAGTAAAATATATATACAATTTGTATATTAAAACCGATATAATACTTCATAGGCTTTCGAGCTACATTATGAACTGTCTCTGAGACTTATCTGTGAAACCGAAAACCGAATAGTTTTACTAAAAGAAATCAGATACAGCCCTAACATCACATGCAAAATTAAAATCATAGAACTGCTGTCACTTTATTAGGTACGCGTCGCTTAGCGTACGTACTATGCTCGTGTCGGTCTTTTGTCTTCAATAGGGTTGTCATAAGCAAACAGTTAGAATGTTTTGCGTTCGTTACTATGGAAAATAAATCTGCTTCCTTTAATTTCATAATTTCACAGAGAGATTTCTTATGCATCCCTCAACATTATTTCGTAATACGGTTACACGTATAAAATAATCAAAGGATACATAAAACGACCACCAAATAAAAAAAATCATTAACATATGCACAACAAGCACAACAACAAGTAATTAGTCTAGAATGTCTTTTTATTGGTAAATTTTTTGATTATTCAAATATACCTTTTGAATGGCATTTTTGAACGAAATCATTTACTTAAAATCATCATCTGACAATCATTGTCAAAGTCAACACCTCCTTGCGGTTTCTCCGGTGTCGGAGCGAAACGTGCGTAGAAAGTACATTGCCGGTGATCTGTGTGGCGTGGAGTTTAAAAATTAAAGAAATTATACATTACACCATACATATTTTTCGCGGAGTATAGCAAATTAGCTTAATTTTAATAATATATCATGGAATTCCGCAAAGTGACACTTGCTGCTATCTAATATTTAACTATAATAATAATAAATATCCGTACCCTAACTAATATCGAAAAAAAAAAGTAACTTGTCGCATACTTGACCGATATTTTTCATTAAAAGCGGTCGACCTCTTGCTCAGCCTTTCGCTACTAGTCTATCTAGACCTCACCTTGTTAGTAACTACGTTTCCTCATGAGCACTAAGTATATATCATTAACTCTAGGCATTATATTGTCATGTGGACTTTAACGAAGTCACTGTTTCCTCCTACGCTTGCCAACGCTGCCAATAACAATATGTAACTGGATTCCTGCTAAGAAATATCTTATTATCAGCGTTTCTCTAGGACATTGTCTGCGTTTCATCGACTACTTATTTTGTATATTATATGTTGTAATTTTTATTATCATCTAAATTTCTTTATAACATGTCTGTCCTTTTGAATATCATTGTATCTCTTGTTTTGTTTGTTTACCTACCTGCATTTTAATGTATTTTGTTAAGTTTATTTTAATTGTAATGGAAGAGCGGAAGAGTCTTCTGACACAAGGGTAGTAAACATCACATCAACCGATAGACGTCCACTGCTGGACATAGGTCTTTTGTAGGGAGTTCCAAGTTCCACGATTCTGAGCCGCTTGGATCCAACGGCTACCTGCGACGCGCTTAATGTCGTCTGTCCACCTCGTTGGGGGTCGACCAACGCTGCGCTTACCAGTACGGGGCTGCCATTCCAGCACCTTGGGACCCCAACGTCCATCCTTTCTCCGAACTATGTGCCCGGCCCATTGCCACTTAAGCTTCGCGACTCGTTGAGCTATGTCGGTAACTTTGGTTCTTCTACGAATCTCCACATTTCTGATTCGATCGCGTAGAGATACTCCGAGCATAGCTCTCTCCATCGCCCGCTGAGTGACTCTAAGCCTTCTTATGAGGCCCACAGTTAACGACCATGTTTCAGGGTAGTAATACTACTCTTAAATCAATATATCGCTGAAGCCTTTTCAGGGATATATTGATACCACTTTGCTTCTTACCGAAAAAAACAATTTTTTTTTTTTACTACTTAGCGAAATTTTATTAACAGTTACTTTATTTTTTTTTCAACAACCTCGTAGCTATAATTTGAAGATAACGGGTATACCTAGTTACCACCAGAACCTCACTAATAAACCAAGGAAAAACTTTTGTTTCTATTAAAAGCAGCCAGCTCTATTGATCTATTCGAATAACAATCCTTTAACATTGTTCAGTTTTTATTTCCCACCAGTGGACTAATCATATGCGAATCAATTACATGGTTTATTAAATATAATGCAGTCTGAATTTAGGTAATCCAATCAAAGGTACATATTTGAATGATTTTATGACAAGAGATTATAAAGTCACCTAAGTCCCCAAAACTCTGTAATATAAATGTTTATAAATATGTACCGAATATCAAACAAAATTAATAAGAGACAATATTTAAATTACCCAGAAATAAAATGCTGGTAAAAATGTGTATTAAAACCGGAAGTTCTCACTTACGAGCGCGCGAAAACGTCAAAAATAAGCTTTTATATTTTTAGGTGTATATTGTTTTAGAGCACACTGATTACCAGGAATTCATAAATCAGAGATAGATGCTCAAAACATGACGCGTTCACACGGTCCAGAATTGGGACGGATCATGTAGTGACCTATTTGTCTGGAGCGACGTTTTCTTTCGCCCCTCTCTATCTCGGCAAGCAGAATGTGATTTTTAATTTCGCGCGAGGAATTTACGAAATTATGTTTAAGAGTAGACGTTGCCATGCGAAAAGTTTTATAGCAATTTGGACCAATCCAAGTTTAATATTTTTACTGAAAATGTTTTATATTAATATTATTTATATATTATAATTATTTCTAACCGGCTCCTTCTCGATGAAATCTTCTCTCCGAACCGGTGGTAAAGGCTACATTGACGTTTCCAAGTGCTTATAGTTAAAGTTAATTTACTCTAAAAGAGTATGCCAGCCTCCGGCCGACTACTTCAAATAATTTTATTCAGATCTTTATACACTATTTTTTTTTTATGGAAATACCTATAAACAGAGCAACAATTCATAGGGCATGCACGGACCACTGTCTGCAACATGCCGACCTGTGACTATCAATTTGAGGCGTACCACAGACACCGTTGCGATAGTACTTCCCCGGACGAGCTCTGTCACAAAAGTTCTCCTATACCTAATAAAAAGCTCTACTACTAGTGAAACTCTCCGTCCTTTCAACTAACTCTATTCCAAAAATCACTATGATTAATTAAATAAATAAACAATATATACTACGACAATACACACATCGCCATCTAGCCCCAAAGTAAGCGTAGCTTGTATTATGGGTACTAAGATGACTGATGAATAATTTTTTGAATATAATACGCTTAAATACTTATAATGTACATATAAACACCCAGCCACCGGAAATCATTCATGTTCATCACACAAACATTTTCCAGTAGTGGGAATCGAACCCACAGCCTTGGACTCAGAAAGCAGGGTCGCCCACTGCGCCAATCAGGCGTCATTGCTTAGTTAGGGCGTAAAGGAAGGATAAGCAAACAAACACACTTTGGCATTTATAAGATAGGTTTAGGATATTGGTGTACAACATGCAGATGGTTAGGGCGGGGGTTAAGCGAATAAATTATAAGACCAAGTATCGCTTTATACTACCGAACACTACTAAAGAATACGTTGCGCGGGTACCAGCAAATCAGTATTGCTTATTATGAGCTTAAAGTATAATATCGTTAAATTATGTGACGAAATAGTACAAAAACGAGGATAAGCATTAAGTAAATTAACCGAATTTACTAATTAAAAAAAACGACCCTTTCTTACCGAGAAGTGCAATAAATTGAGGCCGGGTATTTTTATGAGTTATCTCAGAAATAATGTTTTATTATTGTCAAACGTAGCTACTCATATCTTAAAACAACACTGATATAGGTACCGAAGAATTATTTGTCTCTTTGTATAAATTGATTTTGTTCAACGCATTCAAACTTAAATTTAACATAATATGTCATAGTGGGTAGTATCTCATAGTGGTAATTTTTTTCGAACAGCATGTTTTTCCACATACCAGTAAAAAAATATTGCTTCGAAACGTGATCACTATGTCGAATCGAATAATTTACACAGCGTCCACACGCACACACATACACGTGTTAAATGTTAATGTGATGTAGTATATAACAGACACACGAGACCTAACACCTATACGCCTGTAATTGATGGACACAGGGCGGCATGTTGCAGGACGTTTTCCTTGCATGCCCTGCTGCGAAGTGTTGCTCTGTTTATCAGCGATGGTTTTCCACTTACCTTCAGGTGTGATATACGTTATTGAATTTATAATAATTTCTCGAAGCCCAGAGTTAGAGATACTTTTTAGAGTTTCTGTCCAAGTATTCCCTTTCCAAATGGCCTTGAATAAATTAAACCAAAAGCTACGAGGGCATAAAACACCCACGCATTATATACGCACATAGACATAGCGGAAAATGCTCCAAAAGGGGTTGTGTGACCCCTTTTCAAGTTGGGGCTTAATAACGACTTATTTACACGTTGTTAATAACCCAAAAAATACAAAATCTACATTTTGGCTTACAGGCTGCCACTGCGCAATTATTCGTTCTTAATTTAAACAAAAGCTACGAGGATATAGAACACCCACGCATTATATACACACATAGATATAGCGGTCAAAATTTCTCCAAACGGGGGGGTGACCCCCTTTTCGAGTTGGGGGTAATAACGACCTCGTTTTACCAAGAAGTGCAATAAATCTAGGCCAAGATCTGTGGCCAAGAATGTTTACGAGTTAACTCATTGTTGAGTAACGACATAATATTTGTGCCAAAGGTCAATAAAATATGATCTTTCTTTACGAAGAAATCATCAATAACGTGTAAATAAACCAAAAATACTGCAGCTACATTTTGCCTCATAGTTCGCATTCTTAAATACTGCTTTGTCGGGGATAATTTTAACACCTCTACCAATCTTTCTATCTGTGTAGTGTTTGAAGTATCCAAGAAATTTCTAGCATGCTCTAAAAAATCGCAAAATTGTTAGATGCGAGATTAGTGGTCTGGATTTGGAAAATTTGCTTTTACCACCCCCCTGCTTTGAACAGCTCGCTATTATCATTAGTATACCTTCATAATAATAGTTGAAGCCCATAAACCTATTAAGACGTTTGATTAGTCTTAACTCTGAATCACTCTTTCGTTTGGCTAGGCAAAATCCGTGCATAACTATGGGATATAAATAGATTACCTTAGTTAATAAATAGTCTTAACTCACTAGCTCGGAGTTATACTATTCTTAATATTTAAAAAATCGAATGAAATTAAATGAAACTCTAAAATAAAATATCACCCTACTAACATTGTAAATGTGAAAGTTTTTATGGATGGTTGGATATATGGATGATTGTGAAATTTGAAATGGAGATCTAGATAGATTATACCCTAGATCAGTGGCGTGTGCAGGGTATGCATAAAGAAGGAAGATGCCATCAAATGGAAAAATCTTTCGCATTTATGAGTTGTACATAAATTTTGGGGTAGGCAGTGCTTTTGCGCACGTATGAAGTGCACGCCACTGCCCAAGATTAAGACTTCTTTTTATCCCAGAAATATATTCAGTTCACGAAAAACCAAAAACACGCGGATGAAGACACGGCAACAGCTAGTAATTATATAAAGTTACTTAGTTTTAATTAAATTTTGACAACTGAGTTTCACCTTGTACATGATAAGAGTTCTAGTATGCAATTATAATTGGACACATTTTAATTCATAAATTTAACTGGAAGTAAAGTCTTACTTTAAATAGACACGGTTATTTTACGAAATATAAACGAAGTTGTAATAATAGCTACAAAGAGTATTTATCTACCCAAACAAGTATTTTGCTTGTTTGTTTTGTATTACATTTATAACTGCCTCCTTGGTCTACTGGCACGTTCAAATACGGATCAGGAGGACTTGAGTTCGAATCCCGGGTCGGCCCAATCATATAAGGTATTGTGTATTTTATATTAAAGAATTTTCAGTACCAGCATATTCAGGTAGTTTGCGGTGTCAGCCCCCGTGAGGGCGTAAAGAGGACGCAAAGCCGTTCGTTCCGGTCACTTAATTATTGTGGTCGTTAAAACCCAACCCGCATTGGAATTGAGTCATATGTCTTAATATCCTATAACTATAGGAGAGCCTATGCTCAAAATCATTGCATGCATGCTCCTATAATTCAAAACGAGGTCTGTGCCCAATAGTGGGACGTCAATAGGCTGCTTGCTACGGATATTTACTCCAAGTGTTAGCTACACACACACAAAGACTTTAATGAAATATAAAATTTATTTTAAGGCAAACTCTACAACTTCTAGAATGCATCAAATAAATTCAAATATTTAAAGTCTAAGTTATATTGAGTTTAATTCAATTCCAGGTAATATCACTCCTGTTTTAAGAATTGACAGGCAATTACTAGTGTCCGCTGCAGAACAGTACCGGAGTCCAATACTGAAGTGCATCGAAACGTAAAGTAGGACATACATAATAAACTGCCGCGTTTTTCTAGCGGTTAGAATATACGATTATGGATCACGAGGACTATACTCAACTCAGAGTTGAGCCAAAATATACTAACTATTTCGAGCAACTTTTTGTCGGTTTTTGAAAATCCAGCGAGAACCGTTAGTAGGTAGTTCTCGGGGTTAAAACCTTTTAGTTAAAATTTGCATGAAAAAAAAGTTTCGAATAAAAAGTAATAACATCATCTGTCCGTCGTCGCCAGGATAATAGCTATGTCTGTGCAAAATTTCGTCAAGATTGGTGCTAAGGCTGAGCCAAACATAGATTATACACAAACAAACAGGCATGCTTATAAATTTATAATATTAATATAGCTAGGCTCTAAACTATAACGGTCTTCGACCGGATAAAGCGAGGACAACACAACAGCTTCCAATCTAAGTCGACCAAGAAGTGCTGAAACGTGGCGACTTGTAATTGGTCGCATGTAGACCGTAATTTTTAACGCCATTAGGAACGCTTTTAAGAACCAGCGCTTTTGCTTTGCAATTAGCGAATCAGCACTGTTTACCATTTAAAACACTCCTAAATCACCTGTATTAATGTGTTATATAAATGTGTCATTTTGAAGTCTTTCAATTGTAGCTTTTCTATAAATTTACGACAAAGTAGTATCCGCTAGTAAATAAATAAAAACGGAAAAGATGAAAGTATATTAAACTCATCCATTTGATCTATTCGATAAACTAAACTGAATTATAACCAACTGACGTCACAAAATAGATTGGAAAAGGCTATTTATCATCGTTCACCGAGGTCATCAAACTTAAGGCGTCAAGCTGTCTGTATTCGAAAAAGCAACGAGGTGTACTTAAAACCAGTAAAATACTTATGCCTTTGCACCTATATACATTTTATAAGAATTCCGTACCCGAAGGTTGCCAACTAGACCGTATTACTAAACTGCTGCTGTCCGTCTGTCTATCAGCGGGCCAGTATGGCATGCACCCGATACCTATGTAAAGAACTGAAATTTGTATTTGTATCTGCGCTTTATATACATCTAAGGAGTATTTCATATTACGGTACATTTACAGTAGTAGTAGAGCTTATTGTGTCAGAGCTACCCTCATGCTTATTTCTGCAGCCAAGTAGCATTGTTGTGCTGTGTTGCTTGTAAGTTGATCTACACAAGGGTGGTAATTTGTAGGACTTGTTCCTTGCATGCCCTGCGAACTGTCGCTCTATTACCTATCTACTTCTTCCGTCAAGAATTATCACAAAAAAAATCACTAAGTGTGCAAGTACAACTCGCAGTTAGGTGGTTTTTTGATGTGAAACATCTATATGCGGAAGGTAAACCTGATTTTTGGCGTGGCGACACAAGCCGTTGCGACGTTGTATTTCGTATGTAACAATAAAAATGAATATCAAGTCATTATTAACCGACTTACAAAAAGGAGTGGTTATCCATTTGGTTGTATTTTTTTTTTTTATTTGTGGAACGTATTTGTCTTTTCATTGTGCAATATCTGCAATAACTTATAGAAAACAATTTCGATGTTTCACAACTGCCAGGCGTCCCGTGACGGCTCACACGTTTTTTTTTAATATTCGCTATCACCTTTCGGCTTACGCCCAAATTTAACACGAGTTAAACCGCAGTAACAGCTATTGTTTACTTATGGAGAAAACGTTAACTAAGAAATATTAGCTGGCATTTTATAACTTTGGTAGAGTTACAAAACCGCTCTATTGCTCCGTCGTTTATTCGAGAGACAAATACAGAAACTTTACGTAAATTGGCCATGAAACGGCCAAAAATATCGACGTACATACATACCTACTTACATACAACATAAAAAGGCACCGGTAAAAACCTTACCGTTCATCTTATATTGTAATGAAAGTGCCAAAAAAACAATCGTCCCGAACAGCAGTGAATACCCGTACAAATGCTATTGAAGATAATGTATGACAATTCGGTGGGTTCACTAAACCCAGGCGTCACACAGTCTGTCAAGAGTTCATCAGCACTATTAATAAATTCTATTTGTGTCAGCAAAAAATACTCGCGCAATTAAAATTTAAACGCAATCGTATTCGGTTTCGCTGTTAGTGAAAAATACTCAACTGTCAGTCATTTCAGGGTTGTCGCTCAAAAACTGTTATTTTATCATCTTCAGCCTACTAAGCTTTCAGTTTTGACAGACCCGTCTCACGTACGCAACATAAGCGATGCAACGTGGAAGATTTTTTGCGAAGCTTTAAATAAGCTACTATGCTTTTTACTCTACTATTACTATATACTATTCTCTATACATACTATTCTTCAGCTCCGACTTTTCACAAAACGTTTGTAAAACAAAAATCACAAGAACAGGATTTGAATCACAAGTACTGTAATGCAAGTGACATTAGGTCCATTTTACTTTTTAGTTTGATACGCGAATCTTGTACTATCTGTGAAACTTATTTTTCAACGGACCATTTGTTTATGTCGTGTCTCGTGCTACCTGTAAAATATAGAAACACTCTGGTCTCACGTGTGGGATAGCCTACGAACATCTCTTCAAGCTTCCCATGCCGATATGGACATTGCAGTTCGACGTTGCGTGGGAGGCGTGTGATTGCGTTGCATGCGTGCGTTGCATGCGATAAGTGCAATGATTTCATATGTAATCAAGACTCCAGATATCATAATGTTTTGCATACGTTGAGAACGTAGGACCAGTCAGGTTGTCCTTAGAATAGATGGTTCTAGTGCACAGCCCCATCTCACTGCTCCAATTGCTCCACTAAGGATTTTCTGGCTTTCACGAATATTTGACAAGGTTTTGAGATGTTTTTTAGTATTTAACTCCCTTTTTTCGTATTTACGAGTAACACACGTTTCACTCTAATTCTTCTATTATAAAAAATTTACTCCGTTTTTCAAAGATTTGCTGGTTCATTTAATTTTTTTGATTCATTTATTTGTGTGTAGATTTTTTGGAGAAATAGAATTTTGTTATTTCAGTTTAGGGATCTGGTCTAGTGATGGAATCAAATGGAGGCCATAGAAACTCGGAGCGAACGCTAAGTTTGGGCTCTAAATAAAATTGATCCTCACTGTTAAATAATTGTCAGATGATAATGACGTGGCAATAAAGCCAGAGGTAAAAGCTCGTTTTGAATATAATGTTTTGAGCTGAACTAAAGTATATAAGGTACGTAAATTAAACGGTTTTCAATTCTACGTCTGCGATTTTTTAGTAAATAAAGCATATAACTTAATATATCTAAAATCCTATTAGTAGGACATCCGTAGAGTATTTTTGTTTAGAATTTATTAGAAACTCGAATCTAATAAATGGTGGGCAAAAAAGGTTGTGGAAGATTTATTTTTTTATGATTTATGTTAATTAATACAGCGTAGCAACCCTATAATTTGAGTAGTCTTCTAAGTTCAACCAATTGTGAGGTTGTCGCCCTTATCCCTATCCAAGTCTGGACTCTAAAGGGGCGAAGGTCGGAGGACACAGAGGGCATCGACTGCTAGTCTATTCGAAGGATAATTGTATGTTTGAACACACAATAATAGCCTTCGCACGCCGTATCCACTTAACAATAACACTGGAATGTGAGCTTTATGAAATGTGTCATAGCGTTTCGTTTTAAGTGTATGACGACAGACACGTGGGCAAAGTGTGGTCCAATAGCTATAAACTCCACTCATCATATACTACTCGTCGTCCACTCGTCATATACTATCAAAAATATTATGCTGACAACATAATGCTTTAATCATAATGCTTTCAGCCGAATCCTTGATTAATGAAAATTATAACATTTTGCTTGTTGCGGGGCTAAACTTTGGAATGCTTTTAACGGAATTTCAGTCAGATAGATGCTATAAGCAAGATATTAAGTAATATAAATAAACTTAATATCCCAGAAATCAGTGGGTAAAATGTGCCAGGATTTTTTTTTGAAATACCTATCTGGTGATATTTCTTTGTACGCGAAAAATTTATCATGGGAAAGATCTACTTATTTATAAAATAAGTAAGAAATTAATCTTAACTCCTTAGTTATGTTTGTCACTCTGCTTATTTTTAAAAACAATACTTTCTCGATACTTACGTTAAAGTAAGACGGCCGATTGGCGCAGTGGCCAGCGACCCTGCTTTCTGAGTCCAAGGCCGTGTTTTCGATTCCCACAAGTGGAAAATGTCTTGAACATGAAAGTTTTTCAGTGTCTGGATGCTTATCTGTATTTTAGAAGTATTTATGTTTATAATTCTTTAAATTATTCATCAGTCATCTTAGTACCCATAACACAAGCTATGCTTACTTTGGGGCTATATGACGATGTGTGTATTGACGTAGTATATTTATTGATTATTTAAAAAAAAAAAAACTTAACCTTAAGCTTACCAAGTTATCGAACCCAGATTTATGGACAAGAACACTAAAATACTATTTTTTGTTAGAAACGATAAAAATCTAATTAGTTCACTCTAAAACCTCATTCAACATCTAAGTACTTGTTACATTACTATGCTTTTATAGAAAAATGTTTACTTTCTCAGTATTTACCTACCGAGTTATCTAACCCAGATATATTTACAAGCAATTAAATTACTAGTTTTTATAAGAAACGACAGTCTGACTCCAAAACCTAATTTCATAAGTAAGTAATCACCTAGATTTTTCCACGAAAAATTAAAAATAAATTATTAAAATTTATTTTTTTAATTTCCTTTATTCCATTGTAAGAACGCTACAAACTTAAAAAGTATCGTTTAATCAAACTTTCATTCCCTATAGGTTTCCTTTGAGGTTTGTTCAAAACTGTTAATATTTTTTTATTTAAAACTGTTAATTACAAACGTATTTTATTTAAAACTGTTAATATAACCGCAGATTTTATAACTACTAATTTGAAAATAAATTTGCTCTTCCATGCAATTTGAATCCCGTTTTTTTTAGAGATAGATTTTAAAGAAGCTCTCTTAAAAAAATTCTTTTTAAAAGGGTCTTTATTTTTAACATTTTGATGAGCTTATTTATTCCCTTACTCTCAAAGTCTGTTGGCACTTGGCAGATCTACCAGGACCGGAAAGAGGATCAGGTTCAGGACAGAGAGTTTTATTTTTCCAAATGTTGTGAATTTCCAAACTCCGAGGTGGTACGATTTTTCAATAGAGAAAAAATCAAATACTATACATTGACCCGACCCGGGGATCGAACCCAGGACCGAGTGATTTGCAGTCGAACTTGCTCGTCACTAGACTAATGAGGCAGTTTTGTCAAATCTATCTTAATAATTCATTCTTTGGAGATTTGTCCTCAGGTGACGAAAGTTCGTTTTACATACTGGTACAAATACAATGGTAAAAAAGCACACAAAAAATGTTACGGTATAATTAACATTTGTGTGGGTGGTAACTGGTAGATTATAATTATATGTGCTGCGTCTTTGGTCTACTATAGGGCTTGGAAACCGTTAAAAATATCAAAACCGGTTTCGATCATTACACCGGTACCGAAACAACTTAAGTTAAGGTTTCGGTTTCGTTTATTTAACGGGTAATATAGAGAAACCGTTTCTTAATTAGATTTCTAATTCGGTTTTCTTTCATGATTGGTATGTTCGAAAACAGAACTTAATTCCCGTGACGCGATAAATTGTCAGATAATGGATTTTTCTACCAATAAATTCCAGAGTTAGGATATTTGCGTTGTTTGCTTTTCTCCGGAGAGTTCGTTAAAGGCAAAAGCGGCGTGCCGGCCGAAGTCACTCACACTCTTGATAAAATCGTTAAAATCACCCACTGACCTGAATTGCGTGTTGGGTTTATGCTCTAAAACCCTCTTCAATGAGAGAGGAAGCCTAACAGTGGGATATTACCCACTACTTTATATTATTACTTGACTGCAATCTAAACTAATGGTAAACGATGATGCAGTTTAAGATGATAGCGGGCTAACCTGTTAGAGGTATGGCAGTTGAATAAACCTACACCCCTATGGATTCTACACGGCGTCGCACCGCAAAGCTAAATCGCTTGGCCACGGTTAGAACCCGAACCTCCCACTTATAAAACCCCAGCGGTCACCAATGCGCCAAGGGGGTCGTCTAAAAGATGACGTTGATGATATTCCTTGCGGTCTCATAGTTCCTCAAAAAACTAGCTGCGGAACTCTTAGCCACCTGTTGCAAAAAAAAAAAACAATATAGACATGTAGTAAAAACGTTGCCACAGATCAATAATCGTCGGTAGGTATTTATGGGTACGTCAACCTCTGCCCCAGATTTGAAAATACCAAGCGATTAGCTGAAACGTGGTAACGTGATATTATTTTATTTTTACCTCATCGTTCTTCGTCGGTAATAGCCTAGTGGTTAGAGTTTTGGCTAGCCTTTCGGAGGGACCGAGTTCAATCTCGAGGAGGAACCTAACTTTTTGAAGCTATTTGCGCTTATCAAATGCATGTGAAAACTAACAATCCGCACTTAGCTTGCTGGATGGATTACTGTCTATACGCTTCTCATTTTGAGAGGAAACCTGTGCCCTATATAAGTACTAGAAGTCGGATAATGGTTTGGTAATTATGAATAATGATCGTTTTCGTCAATAGTGCAAGAGAGTTATTATTTTGATTCGTGCTGCCTTTTTTGTAACGCAAAAAAAAAAAACTGTTATCCACATAATTAAGAACATATATAAACCGTGTACACGACTAATATTGAAGCATCAAAAACCACTCCACTTTAAAAGTGTTTCTAGAACTGCTAAATGGAGAAAATTGCTATTCACTCCATTTAGCAGTTTTCAGTAATAATTTAACCTCTAATGTTCTAAACGTTAACAATAAAAAGGGGAAAATTGGAGAACTTTCTGAGCTAGCAACATTAGGCGGGTGTGACTGCGAATTGAGACGAGCGCTAAGCGCTAAGGCTAAATTCGGGTTCTATATGTTCTTAAATCTGTTATGTTATAATTAAGTGGCCTTATCTTTATGTACTGTTTCAATATATGGACCAATTTGATTAGCTTTGGTATCTATAGATATAGATTTATTTATTTAGTAATTGCTAAAGGAAGTGACAACCATAAATAATATATGGCTTAGAGAAATTTTTCGGTGTCCGGATAAAGATATGAACTCGAAAATACTTACCTCTATAATAGATTAATAGCAGAACGGCCAGCATGGGCCGGAGAATTTTCTCCCCGGGGAAAGGATAAAAATGTATCTTCTACCACAGCTTTATCGACTCTTAGCACTGGTGCACAAGTGGAAATAATATCCAAATAATATATGTCTAAATAATAAACGCGGATAAACTTCTCCTATTCCGTGTTCCCGTGCTTAAGCAGGTGTACACGATAACTATTCCCCCTTAATGAAACCCATAACTCTGTAACTGTCAAATAATAAAATGTCATGATCTTAAAATAATAATCGCGATGCTCAATACGTATACATTTTACAGTGAGACGGCAAACATAAAATACTATCTGAGATTTCTTTACTGAATGTATGCATCACACCTTAGAGTCGTCTCTAGAACTAGTCTATTATGCTGTTGGAAGTTGCAACATTTCTAAGTACCTAACGATTAATTAGGACCAATTAATTGGATTAATACAGACTAAGTAATATTTAAATGCAAAACACAATAATATTATGTAAATTCGCTAAGTAAACAGTATTATGCTGACCTCACATTAAAAAAGCCACCCGAGCTCGCCGCTCGCTACGCTCTTTTAGAAAAAATGAAAAGAGAAAGAGATTTGTTAATTCGTAAGTGTATGGTTTTGATACAAACATGTTTATATTATATTGTATGATATTATATGTAAGAGTAAAGAGTCTATATGTTTATTAGTTTCATGCAATTTTGACTTCATAAAATCTGTCTGTTTTTTTTTTATTCTTCTTCTGTATTTTTATTTGTGTGCAAATAAAGCAAATAAAGAGTATACTCTTTATAGTGACGTAATTCCGACCAATTAAGAACTGAACAAAAAATAAAAAGTAGAATGAAAAATCGACGGAAGCCAAAAAATTACACAAAAATGCGTAACTTTAGCTTTTGGCAGCGACGATGAGGCGACTCTATCGCCGATGTGCGATCCCTTTTAATGGAATTAAACTCCGATGTAGCGATTTGCGAAACTTCCTTTGAACGAAGTGGTTATATTAAAAATGCAAATCATATCAATTTCCTATACTCACAAAATATAATACAAAATTTAATCATTGTAAATAAGACATATTAATTACAGTTAAGTATGAATTTGGGTGGAGTTAATTATGAATAACACGTCCCGTGGCTATATCTGAGTTGATGCTATACGGAAATATACCCACCTATTTGAATATATACATTTTCCGGCTTAAGTCAAATTGAAAATTCATAACTTTTAAAATCGGCCAGCTGCCATTTTGTAACCGGCACCGGTTGGAAACTCATTTGAAGAGTTAGGTAGGTAGGTACTGGATACTGGCTCAAGTAACTCCTGAATCGAAATGGCAACTTTACACGTAACGGAAAGAATTACAGATTTATACTCATCGCAAATTTTGTATGGAGATTACCAGTCGCAACCGCGCAGTTAGGAACTGTCAGAAAAGTTACTAAGTTAGGTACTCGATATTCCATAACTCTGTCAAGAAATTTTGGATCTACAAAATAAACGTCATTTCATCCTAGTCCAGAGAAATAATAGTACCTAATTGTTAGAGTCCTCCACCCGTAGTGAATCGGCGTGGTAGTTTAATGCGTGCAACAATAATCGGGATTAATGGTTGAACGTGCTCTCATGGCAAGGGCAGGGGGGGTGGACAACGCTATTTTCCAAATTTATTATTACTTATTTTTTTTTATTCCACTCAAAGTATGTCCTTGACCGCAATCTCTGGTGGTAAGTGATGATGTTGTCTAAAATTTTAGCTGGCTGACCTGATAGGGGTATGACAGATATATAAAGCCCTGACTCCTGATCTACCTGACACACACACAAACACGTCAAACTTATTGACGTGTTTGTGTTTGTGTTTTAGCCGTTTGCGGAAGTCTGTTAAAAAGGCCTAAAGGCTTAGAATTACTTCATTCGTACATAAAAGCTTTGCATACATTATATATACATTTAGTATGACTTTTATAAATGAGGATCTATAGCCTCAGACATTGAAGCCCTAATCGGCATACTACTCCAATGCTGAATGGCTAGACGTAACTAGCCACACCTTGAGCCTTCTACCAGAACGGACAGAAGAATTAATCTAGAAATTATTAATTTCCAAATTGCCTCGCCGGGAATCGAACCCGGGACTTCCAACTTATTAAACCACAGTTCTTACGACTGTGAGGTGAGGAAGTAAAATTTTTAACAGTGACCCTCAATACTTAAAAATGACCGACCTGGGAATCGAATAGGCTAACCACTTGACTTAGACTCACGAGTTAGTTTTAACATGAATATAATTAAAAGGCATGACATGACAGCAAAGATTAAACACGCATATTATTCATTAATAATACAAAGCCAAGGAGCGGCAGAGGGTGTAAATAAGTTAAATGTATTTGCCGCTCCTTGGTTTTAAGCCCCAATGCAAAAACGACGGGGTGTTTTAAGTTTGACGTGTTGGTTTGTCTGAAGCATCGTAGCTCCCGAACGAATGGACCGATTTCGATTTAGATTTTATTTTGAAGTGTGAATAAGTCGGTGGCGGCCATCTTGGACCAAAGCAGCTTGATAAAAGTTGGTCCAAGATGGCCGCCACCGCAAAATGGCAGATTACAATTTTATCACATCTCGCTCAATATGGGTATCAATTTACTGTGTCGGGGGTCTTTTGTATTTGATTAAATAAATATAATATTATGTAAGCGTAGCTTGTGTTATGGGTACTAGATGACTGATGAATATTTTTATTAATTATATAATATAATTTATGTTAATGTAAGTGTTCCTGTGTGTGTTTCCTTTATTATGCAATAAAATTGTTTAAATAAAAATATTTAAATTTCATCCATATTATATACTATAGTAATATTGTTTCTTTAAAATATAAATATAACCTAAAATAAACTATTTAAAACTAAATAAAATCTAAAACGAAAATGAAATCAAAAATCTAAAAGTTTATTTATTTAAATAAATAGTTCTTAGAATATACAAACACCCAGATACTGAAAAACCTTCATGCTCATCACAAAAACATTTTCCAGTGGTGGGAATTGAACCCGCGGCCTTAGGCTCAGAAAGCAGTGTCGCTGCAAACTGCGCCATCGGCCGTCATATAACTTGTTTGCACACTTTAATACTACTACTTTTTTAAATTCACGACAGGTTATTATGCAATAAAATTTTTTAAATAAAAATATTTAAATTTCATCCATATTATATACTATAGTAATATTGTTTCTTTAAAATATAAATATAACCTAAAATAAACTATTTAAAACTAAATAAAATCTAAAACGAAAATTAAATCAAAAATCTAAAAGTTTATTTATTTAAATAAATAAATTCTTAGAATATACAAACACCCAGATACTGAAAAACATTCATGCTCATCACAAAAACAGTTTCCAGTGGTGGGAATTGAACCCGCGGCCTTAGGCTCAGAAAGCAGTGTCGCTGCAAACTGCGCCATCGGCCGTCATATAACTTGTTTGCACACTTTAATACTACTACTTTTTTAAATTCACGACAGGTTCTATTCGAATCAAGTAAGGGGCACTATTCGCGTCATAATTTTCATAGGTTCCATAATTGGGTCGATAATTTAACCAAATTATTTTTGATCGACTCTTTTGAGGTCATGGGCATTTTTTTTTTATTCCACCACAAGCTCTTGACTGCAATCTCACCTGGAGGTAAGGATGCAGTTCAAGATGGTAACGGGCTAACCTGTCAGCTGTATGGCAGTTATATTTAACACATACCCCTAATCTGTCTGATACACACACACACAGACACGTCAAACTTACAACAACCTGTAAAAAATACGCGCCAAATTCAAACGCTATTTGCGGAAGTCTGTTAAAAAGGCCTACAGGCTGACGATTACTTCGTACGTACGTAAAAGCACTGCATACCATATAATATATACACATTTTGTATGACTTCTATAAATAAGGATCTATAATAGCCTCAGGCATTGACGCTTCATATACCCGTCCCTAGTCGAACATCCTGTGTATTAGGTAGGTATACTACTAATAACTGCGCACCCTGTTTATCATACAGAAGTCTAGACTTACAAATTTCCTGAAGCAGTTCTTGGAACCTTTTGTGACTTTAATTACGTAAATTTCGTCAAGTCATTGTCGAGTTATGTTCATGAACTTGATATTTACCTGCAACAGAAATAAATAAAATTTACTAGACGTTAAATGTATCTTGCCGAATAGCCTTAAGTATTTTTATTTTTTATTTTACTACAAGTTAGCCCTTTACTGCAATCTCACCTAGTGGCAAGATAAAAAATTATGTGGATAAATTTAATCATCTTCTTACACTTAAGAGCTAAGCTCTAGTCGGTGTAGCCTTTTCTAACCTTCTCTATCTATGACCCTCTCTTTTACCTCTTTATAAGTACTAACTAGAGTCGGTGGAAAGAGGAATATAATTAGAACTATAGAAATCAGAAGAGGAAAAATGATTGGCCACGATGAATTGACCACAAATATAATTGAGGGAATGTAGATGGAAAGAGGGGACCAGGACTTCCGAGACTGGCTTTTGTAGGACAAATAAATTTAATATACAGGGTTAAATAAAAAATATCAGAAACCCCTCGGCCTTAGTCGTTTACATTAAAACAAACAACTTTCGTTCTACGACTTTTTTTTAACTCGACATTTTGTAAAATATTAAAAAATTTCACATAGGTACTCTATTTGTTACTACTCTGTAATGTAACATCGGCAACGGCGCGTGAACCAGGACTGTATCGTGCATTTACCTAGCGGTTTGGCAACAGGGGGGCATGTATTTGGTTTCACAGTATAATGTCACTTTCATAAATAACAAGATTTATTAATTGTTTTGTATGAAATAAATTAAAGTTTGAAAAGTCGTAGAACAAAAGTTGTTAGTTTAAATGATAGGAGTTACAAGGCCGAGAGCTTTCGAGTATTTTTCATTAACCCCTGTATGTGTACAGGGTCCGTGTAAACACAGTCTAGCTGTCCATCACCAGTAGTTGAGCCTTCATATCCAGAGACAAGTCTAGGTAGGTAGGTCTAAGTCATCCACAAACAAAGCTTTATAAGTCATTGCTGATCTTGCTGACTATCTTATCGCTGGTAGGACCGCCAACATAACGATTCAAAAACTTTAGAAAATATTAATAAAACACATAATATTGGACTCTCCTTTGTTATATATTTACGATCTACACTTTTGAATGCAGGAACTACCCCAGCCCTATTCCAATTACTTAAGAATTCATTCGTGTAACAGATATATTAAACCCTAATCTTTTTCGAAAATGGAGTCATAGGAGGCTGAAAGAGCCAATGAGTAGCCCTAAAGTTATAAATAGAAAGCAAAAAAAATAATTAAGATACGTCACAGCCTAGACATTATTATAATCATGGGGTAATATAGACAAACCTTTCTAAAGATGCTTTAAGCAGTATTTGTTTGATATTGTTTCTGTTATATGATATATCATACCTTTATGTAGGTACATCTTAATATATATAAATCTCCTGTCACGATGTTTGTCCGCGATGGACTCCTAAACTACTTAACCAATTTAAAATTAAATTAGCTCACCGTGAGCGGTCTGGTCCAACTTAAGAGATAGGATAGCTTAGATCTTTAATTATGGTCACAATTTTATTTTATTGCAAATTATTTGTCTATAATTAATTGGCAGTCACATGTTATATATATATATACTACTATACTCATTTAAAGCTTAGCGATACTGAATACTTTAAAAACAAAATCAAACGCAGACGAAGTCGCGGGCAACAGCTAGTAATTATATAAATTATGAACCCAGTGAGATAAACTTGTTGATGGTTTAATTTAAATAGGTACTTTACTTTGTATTTAGTTAAATATTCTTTTTAAAGTTTAATTGTTCTATTCCTAACATATTAATCCGCGTCCATTACTGATAGATTTTTGTCTACGGGGAAGTATCGACCGTGGTTGGATCCCATTCTACCGACAAAGACCGCCAAGCGATTTCGCTTTCCGGTACGATATAAATAAATAATAAATAAATATACTACGACAATACACACATCGCCATCTAGCCCCAAAGTAAGCCTAGCTTGTGTAATGCATAAATACCTATAAAATACAGATGAACACTCAGACACTGAAAAACATTTATGCTCATCACAGAAACATTTAACAGTTGTGGGAATCGAACCCAAGCCCTTGGACTCAGAAAGAAGGGTCGCTGCCCACTGCGCCAATCGGCCGTCAAACTATAGACGACGATGTCACGTAGATGTCAAGATTAAGGATATAGGTTTAACATAACTGCCAATCCCCTAACCCTATCCCGCTTTAACATCTTAAACTATTTTACGTACTAGCGTGGAAGTAGGTAAAGATAATAAATAATGTAGACACGGACTATTTACTGGTATATATTGAATTTTAGTAGTTAGTTACAAGTAGTGTTATGAAAAGACAATAGTGGAATAAAGTACAGAGGTTTAGATTAATTTTATATATTAACAATATTGCGATTGTGTATAAATTCCATCACGAATGTATTGATACAAAATCACGTTAATATAATAATTATATGAATATTCAATACTTGCTAACAAACATTTACTTACAAGCTAAGCACTTTTAACATACTTACCTACATTTAAGATCGGGCTTGATGCCAAAGACTACATCATTACTTATCTCCAGTTGAGATTGCAGTTAAGGACTCACTTGTAGTAGAAGAAAAATTATGTAGAAAATTATCTAAAGTCTATTAAATACGGTCTGCAAAATACACATTTTAAACGATAACAAAGGCGAGTTTTATCTACCCGTCTCACTCTTATCAAAGGCAAAGCCAAATGTCACGTTAATGAAAACAGTGCGGTGCGATAAGACGGCCGTAATTGAATGAAAAACGATTCAAAACACCCAAAGAAGGTCATTTTGTTACGCAAAACAAGACGAAGTTGGAAATCTAAACCCACGTGGCTATATAATCTAACTCTAACCGCCGAATTAGAGTGGTAATTTTAAATGGCGCCTAAATTCTTCAGTCATCACCTAAAGTTTGTAAAATGTATTCTGGGCTTCTTCTATCAAACCAATCTTAATACATTTCTATATATTTTTTTACTGTTGTCGTAGTTGATGGCATACTCGAACTATAAAGTTCAGGATACTTGTGACAATTGACGCCCCATTTATAGAGACAGGCCTATTTATAGAGGGCAACACGACATTAGGTATCTAAACATACAAACGCACACTCAAACATAAAAATTGCCTAATATAGCTAGTAAATAACTATTAAAAACGAAGCGAAAACACGTTTAGAAGGTCTTTCGGTTACAGAACATTTAGGCGTAGACGTAGGACGCATTATAAAGGAGGACTTATCGCAATTTTGTTAAAACTTCTTTTTTTGTTTTTTTGTAATAAGCTTTTTTAATATTATTACAGCTATATTGTGCAGTGTTGCCAGAAAGCAGTACAAAAAAGCGCAATTTCTTAAAGCTTGCTTTCTTTAAGATACGTTTAGTATGGCATTGATTTAATATGTTACTATGGTTTACACGTTAATAGGTTACAAAGAGGCAGAAATACATATGTACGTACAAGCAAAATACTAGAAAGATAGATAAAGATGAATATAATAACCTGTGTAAGGACTAAGGTATACCTACCAAATAATACATGACGAAAAATTATAAAACACGACAAATAATATTGTGCAGAAATAAAAAAAAAATACAATAACAATAACATTATTAGGTATATAAAACTTTTAGTCGGAAATAATTTGGTCAAAAATAACTTAATATTTTTTCGCTGTAAAGAACTTCACAAATTTAATAATAGTGTCCATCTTAAGGAGTTACTGTTAGTAATCCCCCTGATCCCTTTTTTATTAAAGTAATTTAAATATCACTTGCTTTAAACTGCGAAGGAAAACATCCTAAGAAAACCTGTGCCTGACAGTTCCCCATAATGTTCTCAACGGCGTGTGAAGTCTAGCATTCCGCTCTTGGCCAGCGTGAGTAGACTACGACCTAAGCCCTTCTAGAACATTCTGGGTGGAAACCCGTGCCCTGATGTGTGCTGGTAATGGGCTGACAATGATGATGACTAGTTGGAGAGCAACTAAGAAGTCCCATTAATCTAAGTATGGTGCTTTAACATAAAAGATAAACAGTCAATTATAGATAAACTGCTTGAGTAACCACGACATAGCTCAACATAGTTATTATGTTAATTGTTTGTTATTACATAGATTACTCTAAACAATTACACTATGTTAATACTCCGAGGTATCTGCTCACTAGGGTACTTAATTATTGTGGCTAATTCTTTTGTACAAACTCTTCTTTATCTGCGATGTGAAAAATAAAATTATTGTCCGAATAAGCCGTTTTTGTTTTTGCATATGTAGGAAGGGAAATTTTATAATCGGGACATCAGTTCATGTATAAAGGGTTCTTATAGCAAAAAACGATACAGTTTTCAATACCCGACACAAAAACGACGATTGGTATCAAATGAAAAGGCCTAATAGAATACTACGCATGAATAAAAATTCAATTCCAAGATGACCGCCACCCCAAAATGGCGAATGACTTTTTTATTACACAACCCTAACCTAACCTAACCTAACCTAACATAGGAATCAACTCAAAGGGCTTGACTAGTAGAATAAGGTTCAATATATTGAATATTAAAATCTATATTTCTCTACTCTATAGACGGAATTAATTATCTAAACACTTTACGAAATTAAAATAAATTGTAAAGTGTGTAAATAATTAAACTTATTAAATTTAATTAACTTGTTATATTATAATATGATGTGTACCAGATAATTTATTAAATTGATAATAATTATTATTATTCCTTAAAACCTTCTAGTTTTAATGCAAAAGGCCGTTTGTTTAATTATTTGTTTGTTTGCTACCGGCTGGACCGCTGCACGGTGCACCGATCTTATGAAATGCAATTTGGCAGATGCTTGCATCCTTGAGTCGTACATAAGATATTTTATATTCCGGAAATCGATCACGGGTTTTAAAAATATTGCATTTGTTACCAATACACGGCTCTACATATAAACCAATCTTAGCGAATGTATACATGAGTATAGTTTTCATACTGAAAACGGACACAGGAAACTTTGACACCTAATATGGAAACGTTTCCCGCAGGAATTGAAGAAAAATTATGTTATTTATTTCTGCTCGAATTAAAACTAAAACGAAAGAACAGCTTATGATTGGCGGGCAGATAGCAACTCGAAGACGGGCAAAGGATATTTTTTGTCACGGAACTTTAACTTGCCTATGTTTGCCTAGGCCTGTTTCTGTGAAATTAAAAAAATGATGTTAACGATGCATACAACGATATACAAAATCATCATCTCCCTGGGTGGGCCTTGGCTTGGTCAAGCAAATTTCTCCATCGGAAGCGGTCAGAAGCTGTGTCTTCCAACTCCAAACTCCAAAACCCTCATATCCCTCTCTAATCCATCAAGCAACCGACCCCTCGGTCGTCCTCAGTCTTTTTTTAAAAGAGAAAACCACTAAACGGTATGAATGCAATGGACGGGACTTGTCTAACGAATGGAAGGGACGAGAGCTTCAAAGAGGCTGATGGAGGGAAAAAAAGGGCGTACGATATACGCGTACTAGTTACCTATCATATAACATCTAGTACTTGCATAAATTATAAAATGTGTTTGCTATTAATTCAAGGTGAAACAGCAAACTGCGAATCCTATGCACAGCACAACAAACAACGCTTAACGAGATTTTGCATCACATTATAAGATGATAGTGATACACAATGTGAGGAAAATGAAGTAAACTCAATGAAGTCATCCTACCATATTCGTCACGCAAAGACGCCTTTATGTCTATCAGTGGTCAAATTAGGTAATTATATTTTACTAGCTTTTTCCCGCGACTTCGTCTGCGTATGATTTCGTTTTTTGATGTTGCATTCAATTTAGTTGTAGTTGTAAAAAAATTTCAAGTATTCAGTATCGCTAAACCTTAAATAAGGGGTTTGCTGCTGTCCGCTGAGGAGATCTGTCCACTATCTCCAACCACATTCATCAGATCTACACAGTTTGGGCAAAATTAAACACACATTATAGTTTATACCTCTATAGTACAAAATTAATTATTTAAATCGGTTATAATTTGTCGGAGTTATGGTGTAAAATCTTTCATCCCCTCTCCCAAAGGAACCGAGCTTAATGTCGGAATAAAAAGTATCCTATATTACTTCTAACACTTAATATGTGTACAAAGTTTCATGAGGATCGGTTAAGTAGTTTTTGCGTGAAAGCGTAACAAACAAACTTACATTGACATTTATAATGTTAGTAGGGATAGGGATAGGGATGTGCGGATTATGTCTATGTATACTTCTTTATCTATAAATATCTATATTATAAAGCGGGAAAATTTATTTTGTTTGTTCGTTTGGACTCGATAGATCATGAGACGACTGACCCGATTTTAATAATTGTACAATAGGAAAGCTTTTTTTATCTAGAAGTAATTTGCTATATTTAATATTGGTAATAATAAGATTTCAGCCTGATAGGAATATACGGGCCGGTTATAAAAAGACCGTCTATACCAGATAATTGTTTTAATTTCAAGGTCGATTAGCCCAGTGGGCATCGACCCTGCTTTCTGAGTCCTCGGCCGTGGGTTCGATTCCCAAAACTGGATAATGTGTTTGTGATGAACGTGAATGTTTTTCAGTGTCTGGGTGTTTATCTGTAAATTATAGGTTTTTATTTATATTATTCATAAGTTATCCTAGTACCCATTTCACAAGCTATTCTTACTTTAGGGCTAGATTGTTGTGTGTTTAGTGACGTAATATATATATATATATATATATATTTTATATGAAAACGTATGAGATTTTAAAGATGGTATTTTTTCAAGGAACAACTGTGTAAATTACATCACCAAGCTGAAGGTCACTAAAAACCTGCGTTATAAAATCCTTTAGTATGTTAAAAACAAAAATGGCCGCCGTCCGTGGAAATGGCGCGAAGCCTTCACTTCAAGTCAATTACAAAACTTGCTAATTGCATTCTCAATGCTTTTAATGAATCCAATTCGCGTTCGAGTGAAATGTAATGGCAATTTAAAATGTATTTCCATTTAATACTGCTTGTAGTTATTTGTTACTAAATCAATGAGGGCGTTATTGTAATAAGAGTTAAGTAAAAATAAACTCTGAGTCTGTGCCACGAAGATCCAATTGAAATCCAAATGCTTCGCCGCAAACGTAAACGGATTTGTCACACCCTTCGGAAATCGGAGGTACCAGGGCCAGGAAGGGTAAAAGGGGAAAACCATAAGAAACCTGGCGGCGAACGATAGCAGTGACGCAGAGGATTGGTCTTACCTTAACTGAGGTTAAACGCGTGGCCACAGACAGATCGCAATGGATTAATGTGGTGTTTGCCCTTTTCCCCAAACGGGGGACGTAGGAGGTAAACAGAGAGAAAGAGAATAATAAACTCGTTGTGCAGATTACTAGGCTACATAAAATTAATAATTCACATAACCGAATGAAAAATTTGAGATGCCTCTGAGCCAGTTCAAAGTTTATATACCAAAAACGTTAGCTTACAGAAAAATCCCATTAATCATTACTTGAGCGATAAAAATTATAGGGTGTGAATTGCTCACAGTTAAATATTAATTGACCGTGAGATGGTGATAACAAAAAATAAATTTATGTGTACTAATAAATTTATTCATTCAATATTTTAACATGCTCAAGTCTGTTTGTTTACAGTGACTCTACCAACGAAGTGCAGATTCTCTTTTTTGCGGTTAATCGCGTTTCTTTTCAGATAATAGTAAAAATGTACCTACCGAGACAAAATTAATAAGCAAATCCGAAAAAAGGACCCATACTAAATCTATAAAAATAATAATATATGTAAAGAGTTCCCTGGAAATAACAGTCAGATATGAAAAATCGGATTTTGAGAAGGCTAAATGCTATATAACTTTGTAAAATATGACCCCTACTGGGTTAAATGGGGGAAGTATTTACAGAAAATTACGCTAAGTTTTAGAAATTCTTGAAAAAGGCCTCTTATATGCCATTTATTTTTATTATGCAAAGCAGCATAAACTAGGCGAAGGCACGATCCCATCATGCCATGAGTGCGGTGCTGTGGACTACACGGCTCAGCACACCCTCGAGGTTTGCAGCAAGTGGGGTCCTCAGACCTGCACTCCTATGGCAGCCATCTCTACCCAGCGTAGTGATTGCCACGCTGAGCAGCGAGAGCTCAAGGGAAGCGTTGGCTGACCTTTTCGCAGGAGGCTGCGGAACGGGTGCGTGAAAAGACTCCAGACGCGCATCCGCTTCGGCGTAGACAGGTGCGAAGAAGACTGCGGCAATATGACGCCCGCCAGCTACTCTTCGGCGGTTCCATTATATTAATAGAATAGAAATTCAACACGTGTAAGTCTGTAAGACTAGAAGCACGTAAAACAAAACAAAATGTTATTTGTGTGCTAAGTATGCATGGGAGCTCATTACCGTTCACTAATATGACAGCCTTTAGTAATTCCTGCTAACATCATTAGAATACATAATAAAGCGTTCAGTGTTTATAAAGCGGACAAGTTTAGCATGATAGAGCGAATAGGTAGATAAGTGTATTACCTACTATCACAGAGTTAATAGATAGGTCGAAGCGAGTTGCTCGTACCACCCTACCGACTAGACTAGCCATGTGATTTAGCGTTTCGGTACAATGCCAATTATTTAGGAGTATATATATGGCTTTAAAGTATCAATATATCGATAGAGCCTTCTTTTAAGGGTAGTATACGAACCCTGTGACAAATCAAAAGACCCTGTTAACTGCCACACCTAATAATATACAATGATTTAAAAAAACTGTCATATCCTTAACTGATTACCCTACCGTGTGGGGTCGGCACTTGAAAACTTGTTGGCTTTTGACAACTGGCTGTTGCCCGCGACTTTGTCCGCGTTTGCTTTTATTTTTAAGCATCACAGTTCATTTGAGAGATGTTTGGCAGTTACAGCGGCAAAAATTGTAGGTGTTCTGGGCAAGTAATGATAACTGGGGAGTACGGTAAGCAGGGCCCACTTTGGACGTTTGAAGGAGAATTTAATGAACTTCGATTTGAGCATTTAGCACTTACAACGAATAGTAACCGTTATAACTGTTATATTAAGAGACAACAACGTACTCTCAGTTTACTCAAATAGGTAAAGCTATCTACTGATTCTTGAATAAAAATCGGGTGTAGTTTTTAAATTGACATTTTCAATTAAGTGTAGCTCGAAAAAGAACTGTTTTGCTTAGGTTAATTATTTTTTTATACTCGTGATAACGAATTACTTTTAAATGTCCGATTAGAATGAATTTAAAGGTTTTTGCTACTTATAAATACAATTCATTATAAAACTCTTTATTCGAATAAGAATAAATACTTCGATACAAATGTAACCCACTTTTGTTCCTACCGGTGATCTAGTAAAATTTTAGAACTCAAAAGCTATTGTGACCTAACTATGATATTTAGATATTCTTCCCGGCCTTTTTTAGCTAATGATTAGTTCTTTCGTCATGAGTACATCTTTTTCATCTATCACCAATAGTTTTGTTAATTCTTAATCGAGGGGTAATTTAAATATAAGAATTGTGAAAATCGGTTAAGCTATGGCGAAGATGAAATCTACAAAAAGTTTCATCGCATATCCCAAACGAACCTTATTATTTTTCGAGATGAAAAGTATATTTTTTTTAATCTTAAGTAGCTTTTTTAATCTTAACCAAATTGAAATCCGTTGAGTTGTTATCGCGTGATGCGCGCACAAACCATCAGACATACGGACAAAAATTTCAAATTGAATTGTGAATTTCTGTTGCTTACAATATCTAACGTGTCCCAGTTATGCAAAAATTTCATCTGAGACACGGCTACTCTACGATTTTATTATACATATGTATAGATTAATTTCGTGATAATCCGTTCTAAGGGTTGGCATCATCAATAACCTACAACAGTCCACTGACCACTGCTGGACTGGTGATTGCAGAAGATTGCAGTAGTAGCACCGGGTATGTTGCTGCCCGTTCTGCTTTATATTCCCTTAGTCACCTCGTACGACGTCCGCGAGAGGAGAGGTGGTGACAACTGTAATCTGATCTGTCACCGCACGGCACAAAGGGTTGTTATCACCTTTTAATCGCAGAGTCAGTGTCTTCATGAAAATCTGCATATCATTTCGGACCCTTTTAGGGATCTTTCTTTTCGCATATCCTTCTAATTTAACACCAGTGTGTAAAAAAAATGGTTGAGTTCAACAACCTCTTCGGAATTGGGTTAAAATAAATACTTGTTTACTTGTTACTATCGCGGACTTGCATTATATAATGCTGTGCAATCAAACTAACTAAGTATAAATCTATAAACAATGATGGTTTTCGCGCTTCTACAATAATTCATAACACAACACCTAAGTAGGTAAGTGCCTAGTTAGTTTAATGCGTTTCAGCGTAACAGCGTAACACGAGACGAACATCCTTTGAACACGTCAACGTATCGTGGTAATAAACAATACTATAAATTGTTATTTGTGTATCTACTTTATACTAATGTACGCGATACGACTACTTGTGATATGTTCAAAGTTGTTATAATACTAAAGCATAAACATGCTTACTAACTAACATAACATAGTTTAGCTTATCTATAAAGAAAATAGTAAATATACCAACTTTTTTCCTTTTTTTTTATGTTTATAGACGAGCTCTTGACTGCATTCACACCTGATGGTAAGGGATGATGCAGCCTTAGGTGGAGTGCGGATGCCTAGAAGATGCCTATTCACTCTTGATTTGAAGGTACTCATATTGTAGGTACTGGGGAAAATGGAAGCTGGAAGGGCATTCCAGATTCTAGCGGTGCGGATCAGAAACGAAGATGCGAAGCGCTTCGTACGCGTCCGCGGTATATCGACCACGTAAGAATGCAGATCCTTACGGTGCCTCGCGGTTCGATGGTAAAAGTCGAGGGGGGAACTACTGAGCGCACTCTCCGAAATATATCCTATAGAATACCGAAAGGCAGGTGACCTTATAGAGAATATTGTTTTGAAATATGAAAGCTCATAAGATAACATAAGTTATCATTGATCAGTATGACTGATGTTTTGACAGATTATAATAAAATTGAATTCAATCCATTGAAGGGTTTCAAATGATGGAAACAACTAATAAAACTTCAACAATTTCGTTGACTAAATTCAAAAAAGGAAATCAGTAGCAGTCGGTTCATATACACGTACCATAGTCTTTCGCAGATATAAAACAGCAACAAAGAAACATTACTCCCTGGTAAGTAAAACGAAGAAAAAATATCAATAAAAAAGTAATTGCTTCGTGATCATGGCTCCCGTTTATGTAAATTTACATATCAATTTGATATTTAACATGATAAACACAAAGTTTATATTGATATACACGTCATCCCTAGGTACCTACTACCTTCAGTAGGAGGTTTTTGCTCCCATCTCCCAAGAACAATAAAACCTGTTTTTTCGGTGAATGCCTTTCACCGGAGTTTTTTCTCGAATTCTTACGGGAAAGTTTTGAACAGTTCGTCTGTATTTCACTAATAGCAAGTTTTAATGAACAATTAAAACTTGCTATTAGTGAAATACAGACGAACTGACGAACTGACGGCCGACTGGCGCAGTGGGCAGCGACCCTACTTTCTGAGTCCTAGGCCGTGGGTTCGACTCCCACAACTGGAAAATGTTTGTGTGATGAACATGATTGTTTTTCAGTGTCTGGGTGTTTATCTGTATATTATAAGTATTTATGTGTATCATATTCATAAAAATATTCATCAGCTATCTTGGTACCCCTTACACAAGCTACGCTTACTTTGGGGCTAGATGGCGATGTGTGTATTGTCGTAGTTTATTTATTTATTATTATTTATTTATTAATTCCTATCTGAATCTATATTGATGAAACAAAACATACATTTACAATTAAATTGCTTCACCTGCAACGGAATTGCTGATAGTTGAGAGAACTCAGCCGAATGCAGCAAACGATTTATTGTGAAAAATTATAAATTATGTAGCAAAACGCAGCGACATGCAGGTCATAGCAAAATTATAGGTCTTCAAATGACTATGTGTTTACAACAAATTTAACTAGTTCATGGTAAACGGAACAGCGACTCAGTATTTATATCTTGTTAGTTAACACTGATAAACACATAACCCATTCACTCCCATCTGTTTTAAATCAAACGCATATCCGTACCTAAATCCGTAGCAAGCGTAAACGTTTTCATTGATGAAGTTCTTGTAAAAATCCCTTAAAATATCTTCTAATTACAAATATCGAGCATAAAAGAATCTGAAGGCCAGGAATGACGGTCTGCCCAATTCAGTAAGTTTTTCAACACGTTGGCAACTGAGTACAATTTGACAGCGAGTGCTTGCTAACTATTGTCGCTGTCAAATTAAACATTTTGCTAACAGTTGCTATTAGCAACGTTACATTTTTTTATTTCACTACCAGTTAGCCCTTGACTGCTATCTCACCTGTAAGTGATGATGAATTCTAAGATGTAAGGGGGATAATCTGTTAAGGAATACTCCTTATTGTAGTCATACCCCTAATTGGTTTCCACGTGACATCGCACCCAAACACTAAATCGCTTAGCAGCACGTCTTTGTAGATAGGGTGGTAACCAGCCACGGCCAAAGCCTCCCACCAGACAAATCATTTTCATTTATTACATTTCCGTTACGTTACGCACCTGCCAACCTATTGAGTATTCAGTAACGCACAAATATTTTGGCAGGTATATAAAGATTAGTTAGGTTATGAATATCAAGCAAAATATAAGCTGGAGGGCACGAATGCTGGTCTGCCTTATTCATTGAGTTTACAAGTTGGCAACTGGTATCTTTAAAAATAACGTATAATTTGACAGTGATGTACGTAATAAGAGCTAAGTAGGTAACTGCTGTCAAATTGAACGTTTTTCTGACGTAGTGTAACCGCCAGGGATGGATCCCGGATTCTCACTTACGAGTATAAAACCACAACACACTGCGCCAGAGAGGTCAACGAATTTATCAGTACAATTGAATATGTTAAATAAATACTAGATACTGTGAGTAATAGCTATGCGTCATAGCATGGAAAAAATTTACTGGATTATTTAAATTATCGCTTTTCTATTGTCATTTAATTTTATTCCGAGTGTTGCACTAAATGAAATTCGCCCTAAAAAATATTTTGATAAATTCTAATTTCGGGGTGTAAAGCTTACCCACCACCCCGCGCTGTTCCAGAGCGGCAAGGTGGGTTTAAGGTAAAGATTATTGGGAGGGAGTGATAATGACCGGGATTTGCTCTATCTCGACATTCTTATCTATGGACGCAGGACGACCGATTGGTGCAGTGGGCAGCGACCCTGCTTTCTGATTTCAAGGCTGTTGGTTCGATTCCCATAACTACAAAAATGTTTGTGTGATGAAGATTCTGTAAGTCTGGGTATTTATTATGAATATTTATGTATATTAGGTATTCTTAAAATATACATCAGTCATTTTCTTACGCATGTGTTATGGGTATTAAGATGACCGATGAATATTTTAAGCTACGCATATTTTGGGGTCAGATGGCGACGTGGGTCTTGTCATAGAATATTTATTTTATTTACTTATCTCTCATAGTTAATATTAGAACAGCCAAATTCAAAACGTCGTAAAATTATTATATAGTTATATTTTCTATTCTCAACATTATCGCGTATACTATGTGTCCATGTCTTATTCGAATTATTTTACAGGATTCACCATCATCATATCACCCCATTACTGGCCCACTACATTGCACGGGTCCCATCCCACAATGAGAAGGGGGTAAGGCCATATTTTAAATTACATTACAAAGCTAGCCTTTAGAGCCTTAACCCTGGGGGTAAGTGATGATGTAGTCTAAGATGGTAGCGTGCTAACCTGTTTGAGGAGGTAGTTATGAATGCCATACCCCCTGATCGGTTTCTAAGCGATATCATACCATTTGTTTGTTGTATTAATTGAGTCTTTGTCCGTAGGATCTCCGGAGTCTCCTAACAGACCAGACCAGACAACATTCAGTAACTATAAAAATGCTAAAATACCCCTTCCGGGTATCGAACCCGTCACCTCGATTTACCCGAACACAGTGCTCACCACTGTACCACGGAGATCGTCAAAATATATTTCTATTTTTGACACATACACGACAATGTGCTGACATTGCTGACGCGCTTGATACACAAACACATACATCATGTCACTGTACGCAACATCAGCTATTAGAATTGCAGGGCTGCCAAAAACCGATTATTTAAAACACAATCAATAAAATCATCTGAATATATCTAATTAAATAAAATTCAATTATACGTACTAAGGCTACTACCGCGTAGACAAACAGGTCTCTTTTGTCTAGAATCGCTACTCGAATATGGTAACATATTCGAGTAGCGATTACGAGGTCCTAAGTTCAACTCCTGGGTCAGGTTCAAGTATAGTCTTAGTTTTCTCAGTATAATATAAATGAATGCATACATGAATACAATTATATGTTTACACACAGAAATATATAAATATAGAGTGAATATAGAATGTACAATTTGGCCTGTACATATCGAAAAATGTTTCACTACTTCCTTCCTGCGAGCCTAACTGCTAGAAACAATTAAATAATTAGTGTACTTTGAACAAGCAACCCTACTATTATTTGAAACCTAGCTATACCTAGCAACACCGTATAAGTAAGTAGCATGATTGCATGTCGTTAGACAATTCAAGGTGCTCTATGTTTTTCCTATTTCCACCGTAAAATTTCAGTTTCTACAGTTAATACAACTTGGAATTTATGGGTGGAATTTTCGGAAAGCATGCATCATGCAAATAGGTTGAATGATTTTTACTTATTCCTGTATTAACACAGAGAATGTATTTTTTAATAAGCGGTGTAAAAGAAGGTATGTTTTTGATTTGACCGTTTTGTCGGTCTATTTAACGTAGCGCTCAAATGGACGGGACCAATTTTAATGATTTAATTTTTAACAAGTTTTTTTACGGTCTCTTTTGTTTTCTTTAACGATACATTTAATTTTTTAATTGTGTATCTAAAACTGTATAGATTTTTGATATTTTTTTAATGCAGTTTTTCACATCATATTGTCAACATATTTACAGCTCCAAAAATAAAACATTCTCTATCATTACATAATTGAATAAAATCTTCCTTAAATTGTATTAATTCTAATTTTAAAGCAGAGATAATTTCAAAGTAAAACTGTACAGCACAATTATTAATTTTCTTAGATACTAAAATCAATTGCGCACAATTTAAAAAGTTCGCAAAAAAGTTACGTACAAAATTGATGCGACGTTGTTGCTTACGTTCATGATCGAAAACCGGAGCGACTGCCAAAAAAAAATTTAGTACCTACCTTTACGTCGTCCAAAAGGTCCGCAGAACGAATTTCCCTTGCCAATTATATTGTCATCGATATATTTGATTAACTTCCCAGCATCCTCAGCCTTGTGTGCTCTGTCACACCATCTGGACGGCAGATCTTCTTGCATTGATTCCGATTTTCCCTTTGAGCCCCTTGATTTTTTCAACACACTTGTCATAATTAATTTTACCCCATTTAATTAACCGGCACAATTCACACAATATTTAATGTATCACTTTAATTATGGCAACACTGTTTATTATTTATCACGGTGCGATTTTCTCGATCTAACGTAGTGTTTGTATACAATTTTGTACGCGGTACACGCTCGAGCAAATAACACGTCGGTCGCGAGGTTACCTCATCGAGCGAATGATGCTAACCTTGTTGGCGCTCACTGCACGAGTTGCCGCCGTACTACTACTATACGATATACTCTACTAGCGTATTGGTATTGCCTGACAAGACGCATCGCCGCATTTTCAGTGTTACCGTGCCTAAAATACCTACCTTATAGTAGGTTTTCTAACTACGGACTTTTCTTTTAATTTCTAATAGAATTATCGCGTTTCGTCATCATGGATTTTTAATATATAGTAAAGACTATGTTTTACGACTATTGATAAACAAAAAGCCCACAAGCCGTAACCAACTATAAAAATGAGTTACATAAAACCTTTTTGGAAAAGCTATTTCAATAACAATTTCTTACCTGATTTCGGCCACGTTAGGCGATCTCCTGCGAGGTTTTCCAACTACGCAATTGATATTATAGTGCACAAGTGTCTGTGCCTCTCTAGTACCTCACTCTCATAGTCCGATGGAACGGCAGCTACGACAAGACCAAAAAGGGATCAGATCTCTCTGAGTCACGAGGTGAAGCACCGCCAATTAACAATATATTCACCATCATCACACCAACCGTTGAACCTCCAATGCTGGATAAATGCACGGGGCTTTTGTAGAGTTCTAAATTTCATGTTTACGCTTGCAGGTAGCCACCTGCATCCAGTTGCAAAGAGCTTGATGATCTTACTAAACTTCTCGCTCGTAGGTTTAACGACTCCCAGCTTCCGAAAAAAACCGGTTTCCTAAAGGGCTTAAGTACCGTAGACCACATATTTAGCTGTAGCATTTTGCATAGCATTTGTGGAGTATGAGAAAACCTTATATTCGATAGAAACTGTTGTGACGCCACTATGTCTACTTTCCTATATATTTTACAGGACCAGACTACGAGGCCAATCCAAAGTGTACCTCTGGCAGTACGATAAATTAAGTGTCTCTAAGTAATTTTTCTGATTATTGTTACAGAACCCTGAAATTTTTTTCTTACCGCTATACAGCAAACGAAAAAAGCTTTTTTCGTTCGATGCCGCTATATATGAACTCATATAGTGTTAATTCATACACAAAATAAGGCTTTAAGCTTAAAAGATATACGGAAAATCTCATTATGACATGCCAGTTTCTATGACAACAATATTTATTAAATCGTTGCGCGCGAGCCTTTTTTATTTCTTTCGTATAGTTTACATATTTGGGAAGGCTTTTTGGAAACTGTAGATATGTTGAAGCTTCAGATATCGAACGCCCAGGACCGAAAAGAAGCTCAGAACAGAGAAAGGAGGAGACAATGCGAGTTGGAGAGAAGATCCAGGATATTCAATGCCAGGAACCGAAAAATTGGTGTGAGTGAATTCCCTTGAAATTGAATCAATCATACCCAATTATTTTATACTATCGTCTTCCACCGAAGGGATGTCTCTGCTCACAGAGGCCCATACCTACCCGTTACTGATGGAAGGGCATAACATATTATAAGTTTAACTGTAATTTATAGAAAAATTGAGATAGGAAAGGCGGCTTTATGGCTTAGTAGCTATCTCTGCCAGGCACCAAAGGATTAAAGGAACATCTTCATCTTGCTCAGCCTATTGGTGTCCGACAAGCCTCCTCAGTCTTAGGAGAGATGGAATCAGAGTATAAACCCATCAAGCTGCTAGATGTGGTTTTGTGGTAAACAACAATTATCACATCTTCACGATCGTTATAACCGGGATTATCTTAAAATGCCGTCGAAAGCAAAGGTGAACAATGCTTAATTCCTTGTCCATGTCTTAAACAAAAATTGTATTTCGTTTCAGATTGATGTGCCATTTATTGATCGGCAAATAGCAGAAAAACGCGCAGAGCAAGATGAGCAGAATAGAAAGAATTTGGCGTTTGCCCAGCAGATGATCAAAGACAGCAACCTCGCTGTCGTGCTTGAGGCAAGAGAGAAAGAGGTAAGCTCAGTGCTTCTATCATCATTATTATCCCATTAATGGCCTACTAAAGAACATGGGTTTCCTCTCAAAATGTGAAAGTCTTATTTATTTTTAAACTTTCATTAAAGCCCGTGTAGGTTATTTGACAATGGTTACGCTCATTTTCCAGGAACGTCGTCGCATAGACATTGAAATAGATGGCTACCGCCAGAGATATCAACGTAAAGAGGACAGCCGTGAATTCGACCTCAACAACCCAGAATTCCTCAAAATGCAGCTTCCTCCACGAGCATCTGATGGCGATCCGGTGGGCATGTCCAGTGCACAAAAGTAAGATATCATCTTAAGTCTAGTCGTTAAGCATTGAGTCATTTCCACCAAGACCAAATTAGCAAGCGGAAACACAAAACATCTGCTGTTGACTGGTTAGGTAAACTTAGACAGCATCAGGGCAAGCGTATCACATTTAATAACAATCTGTATCTTTAATAATATTTCTAAGTATTCGTTAAGTCTTAACACAATAACCTTAAAACCCCAGATAATTAAAAATAATTGGAACTTAATCAACCCATCAGTAGTTTTTCAAGGACACGCAATATTTAACGCCAAACTCATAAAAAATATCCGTTACGTAGAATAAAGAATATGAAATTATATCCTACCCTTACCTTCTCCTCACAGATTCGAAGGCGAAGACCTGGAATACGAGGAGCGCAAGAAGCTAATGGCTGCACAGAAGAATGCTTGGCTTGAGCAGCAGGTGCAAGAACGCAAGGCCGCTCAGGAGGAACGCAGACAGGCGGAGGCTGCTTACATGGTAAATTGAACACTAATATCTATCGTTAAAGTCAATTATAATCATGGAAACAGCCCATACACGCTGCTTTCACGTTGACAGGGATAATCATCGACCTAGACATTTCTTGAGCTTAGAGCAGTTCTTTCTTTAACCGTCAATTCAAATCCGTTGAAACATTCTTCGGTCGCGTGTATGAGTTTACGCAATCGGGGAAACAATTTAACCGAAGTTAGTAATTAACTAAACAATAGTTTTAATAATCCGAGATCACAAATTGAGAAGTCATATTTCAGATGGCCATTAAAGCGCGAGACGCACGCGCGGGTGAATTGGACAAACTGGAGAGGGAGTGCAGATATAGACTGGGCCAGGCCAACCTGCGCTACAACGAGGCTTTGGTATTAATTAAAATTCTTTCTAAAAATTTTATTGAATGTTATATTGAAATCTGACAGTTCGTAGATTCAAATATCTCAAACCTTCTGACAAAGTAAATAAAGTTTATGTAATAGCAATTTTTGTCTTCGTCATAAAAGTTGGAAACGTTTAAAGAGGAGTCGCAAAATAATCTTTTGTAATGCAGACTTTTAAGAATGGAACAATCTTAGCAGTTTAATTGGTCTCTTCTTCACGTCTCGTTACAACTTGCAACATTTCTCTCCAAAGATTTAAAGAAGTTTTAAAAGGCATAGCGATTGTCCTAAAGCTATATTCTATGACAATCGGCCACAATTTTTGAGGCTCCCTTTTAGGCGACCGAGAAGAAACAGTTGGAACAGATAGTAAAAGAACAAGAAGAGGCCGACAACACCGCCGAAATGTACAATAACCTCACGTCAGATATGCTTACGGAGAACCCTGACGTTGCTAAGAGTGCTCTCGGAAAGAATAGGTAAGTATACTGTTATATGAAATAGACTTTTAGTCATCCAGGATCTACGTAACCTAATTCGACAGTCATCGTCTCTAGCTCACGCAGTAGGCTGACGCCTATTAGCCAATTGCCATTTATAACTCCGTCAACGATCGTTTTATGAACCAGGTATCTCTGGATTATATTAATAATTTTATATTTATTGTATTATCTCGATTAGAAAACATTTGCTTGTTATAACAAGCAAGAGCTTGCAAGCACGTAATGAATTAGGTGTGTGGAGTCCATAAATCCGCAGCCATATGGGCCAGCATGGTGGACCACGACCTTAACCCCTTTTCATTGTAGGTTGATTTGATGATGATGATGATGATTTTAGGGCTATTGGTTTTATGTACAAGGGGATGAACCAAGAAGAATTAAAGAAATTCTACGCCGCGCAGAAAGAACAAATGGCTGCTGCCAAGGTGAGTATTTACTATTTTTGATGCTGATCTAAAGCACAATCGATTGTTTGTGCTTGTTCAAGAAGTTCAAAAACTAGCTAGTGTTTTGACAATTCATACTCACGTACAAAAATCCGAATCTCAAATAATAGTAAATCAGTTTAATATGAGCAAGTTTTTCAGTTATTTATTAATAATATCCATTTAACAGTTTTGAAAATTATCTAAGTGAATTCATACCAGGCAGAATCACAAATTGACAATTTAAATCTACAATCTAATCAATGAGACTCTGTTAACTTAGGACAGTAGTATAACCATACTTTACCAGCTGACCCAAAATCCTCTAAGCATTAGTTAGCAGCAATCCTCCTCTAAATCCTCTAAGCATAAGTTCCGTACTCCGGTCACCAACTGGTCGGTATGCAAGAGTTGTGATTATTAGCAGATCCTAGATGCTATTAGAGATACCTTCAGTATTTCTGGCAACCATCGTGTTTTTGTTGTTTCACTTTAAAACAGGTACTTCGTGCTGACATTGTACATTTCATGGATGGATTAAATCATTGATAGTTAGAGATCGATTATACCAATATAGGTATTATTGATAGATTGAGCCCCCTGGATCAGGCAGTTTAGAATACAGTTGTCGGTTCTACTCCTACCATCGACTGCGACCACCAACCCGTCTACCCAGCGCGGTGTTTATGGTGTTTTATTCAGAGAAGTATTTAGTCCAGAAGTGGACTGTTGTAGGCTATTGTATGCTTAATTATATATGTCAATGCCTTATTACATATTTCAGGCAAAACGTGAGGCTGAAGATAAAATGGAGGCTGAATGGCAGGCTCTTGGCAAATCCATACAGAACGAAGTGGCTCGACTCGACATTCAGGACCAACGAAAAAGGAGGTTAGAATTTATTTATGAAAGTACCTACTTTGCAATCTATTTAGTCTCTACCTCGGTGGTCTAGTGGTCTAGTCGTTCTGGGTTCTCCGGATCAGACCAGAATTGAAATACAACTAAGGGGATTTACAAAAGTCCGTAACTTTTCATGTTTCATTGATTTAAGTTGGTTTGTATTTTGACATTTAAAATGGTAAAATACACATTTCAGGATTCATACAATCCCGTTCTCTAAATAGGTGACCAGTTTATTTTTTAGCCCGCGATTATCCTAATGATGTTTTTCTTTAGCCTTAAAGCAAGTTTAATCGAAGTCTTACCCGCTACTTTAACATTAAATATAACATTAACAAAATAAGGGGTAAATATTTTACTTATATATTACAGGGATATCGCTCGCCAGCTTATGGAAGAAAACCAACTTCTGGCGTTACAGCAAAAGGAGAAAGAGAAATATTTCAAAGAAGTCGTGTACAACAACACTCCGACCGATGACTATTACGCTCAATTCAATACTACTACTAGATAGATTAATATACTTAATAAAAATTATGTATACAACGTGTAACGGAATTACGAAATACTGTTGAAGGGTGCAAAATTATATTTCAGAAATCCCCCTGTAAAAATATTAAATCAAAAGAAGGATATTTATTTTTCCATACAAACTAATTTATAAAGTTCTCAGTGTTTACAACCCTATTGAAGATAGAAGAAAGAAACGCGTACCTAATAAAGTGACAGCTGTCACTTGATTTTACTTTTGCATGTGGCGTTAGGGCTGTATCTGATTTATTTCAGTAAAATCTATGGCAGTGGTGTACTCAAAAACGATTAGGTTTTCGGTTTCACAGATGAGTCTCAGAGAGTACATTATGTACATCTAAAGCCTGTGAAGTAATATTTCGTTTTTCATTTACACGTTGTATTCATTTTCATTTCATTTACAAGGCGTCACGCGAAAATTCACTTGCTTTAGTACCTACTTATTTGCATTTATGTCAGTGCAATGCTAGAAAATCGAACAAAAAATTGTTAGCATAGTTTTAACCATTATTATAACTTCACAAGTTTATCATCAGGTATTTTGGCAATTGTAGAAAATAAAACTTTCAATAAAGTAACTGACTTTCAATAAAGAAGCAGACTCTTACAGAGTGCTTAGAGATTTTCTAGGTACCAGCACGTTTACTTATCCGACCGCGTGAAAGTAAACTAAGTACGATTTAAATCGAAGGAGGATATCGAAGGAGCGCCATCTAGTGACAATATTGGATACGGTATCCACGATATTGAATAAGTAGAAGCAGGTAGAAAATCTCACACCCAGATAGTATTACTAAAGCGATCCAGTTAACGTAATCATTAATAACTTCACTTTTTTTCATCATTATTAACACATTTCACTGCAGAGCACAGTAACCTTAGTAAAAAATTTGCTCGCTCGCAATCGAGTTATAGTTTTCGAGTAAAGAACATTTGTTCTATACTCGAAAACTATAACGATCAAATTTGAGCTTTAAAATATGGCATACTTTAAAGCTCAAATTTGCTTACAATTCTTCGGTTAGGGCTGTCTCTTTTAGTCTCTAAAACGAGTACTTTGACGGTATAGACTTTAATATGCGATAACGACTCTTTGATTGCGAGGGAGCAATTCTTGTACTCAAAGATTTCCCGTTAGAACGAGAAGAGTATAGGCTGTAGTCATACACAGTGGCCAAGTGCGGATTGGTGGCCTTAACACACCTTTGACAACATTATGGAGTACTCTCAGGCATGCAAGTTGCTTTACGATGTTTTCAGTATTATTTGACGGACCCAGCAGATGAGGTTAAGAGTGAAAATAATCGCCGTTAAATAAATAAATATACTACGACCATACACACATCGCCATCTAGCCCTAAAGTTGTAGCTTGTGTTACGGGTACTACTGGGGACTGACTGGGGGATGGGGACTGACTGATGACGAATGAATACATATATTAATCTTTCTATATATATAAAAGAGAAAGTGTGTGGGTATGTTCCGTATAGGCTCCGAAACGGCTAGACCGATTTCAATTAAACTTTCAGGATCTCCGGATTGACCAGGCGAGTAATCCTGTAAAGTTTGGTGACGATCGGAGCACTCCTATTTTTGAACTGTCAAACTGTCAAATACAGCTTTTATTTACTATGATGATATTCTATTGTTGGGTGTACATGGGTGTAGATAATGATCTCCTCCCGCTCGAGAAGAGAATAGAAGAGAATGAATACGGAGAGAAATAAATGATTTAATATATTATGAGACTTACATTAAAAATGTAATGATTTATTTTATTTATAATGATGTAAGTTTATTGTTTTAATAAAATAAAGCAAAATCTAGCCCGGCGAAGCGGGCTGGGTACGCTAATTAATAAATACTTATAATATACAGATAAACACGCAGACACTGAAATTCAGTCATGTTCATCATACAAAAATTTTCCAGTTTTGGGAATCGAACTCACTAGCTTGTACTCAGAAAGGGTACTGCCTATCGGCCGTCGATGTGAATGGAGCAGAAATAAACATAGCGGTATTACTTTACCAGAAGAGCTCTCACAAAAATATGTTGGTCCGGTTGCTATTCATATGTGTTGATCCGGCGAATACGCAACGCAATCGATTATCGGCATCACCCTAAGATTTGTTGATAATGAAGGTAGGTAGATTTATGCAAAAATTAAAGCAAAGGTTTGATAGTTAATAAATATTTAATCATGGAATTTGATTCCCTCAGCACAGTATCACAATAATAAAGATAGATACACCTAGTTTTTTTTTTTGATAAATAAATTCATTATACTAATTTGGCATATTCTCTCGAAATCAAAGTACACTTCAAAAGTTTAGTTTTAAATATACTGATAAATTAAAAAATATTTTAATTTCTAAACACCAATTGAATTGTAGAATTAAATAAAATTATTTAACTACTACAATAAGAATAACCAAAGCAATGCCAGCGAAACGAGATAACCAATGTAAACAAACCTTGACTTTGAGCGTGAGAATTAGATATAATATTTCTGCCTTTTTCTCCCGTGTGCAGTAACGTCTAAGTTTGTAAGCTTTAAGATCATTTATCGCGTCTCACCAGCATTACTTTAAGTATAGAAATGAAATCATTTGTGCGTGCCAACCTTGAACGCGTGTCATAGAAAAATACTTTCCCTCCCCACCTACAATACCCCTCTGTCGCCCACGAATGCCTTGAGGGCTGACACTCGTGTAATATCAGAACGGATAAAGTGCGGCGCAAGATGAAGCAAGCTTTTAAGACTTTTATCGTGAAATTGAATCGTCTGGCACTAGAGCTTCCTTTCAATACACTTAATATCGTTACTTCTTACTATGTAACACACATAATATTATATATTTGACACTTAGAATTTTTAAAATAGAGATCCATCAAGATATACGTTATCATATGTGACTATATGCTGTAATTTCATTACAAACAAATGGAAGCCTATAATCTACTCATAATTAAAAATAGACTTCAAACTAAAAATGTTTCACGTTAGAATATTAATAATTCCACAAGACATTCCGACATATTATATATATAATCTTTATAAAATACTATTTTATTTTAATAGTGGAAAGCAATGAAAATATTTAGGTTGGAGCAGGCTTGCCTAGAAAATACCTTTCACTCTTGCCTTAAAGTCATCATCATAATTATTCACTTCATCGGTTCGTATAAGAAACATAAGAGAAGTGAAACTTCTCAAATAAACCACCTGTTGTCGACCTCCCTGGCGCAACGGTGAGCGCTACGAATGTAAGTTGGAGGTCCCGAGTACGATTCCAGGCACGAAATAAAAAATAACTCTTATTAAAACACTAATCCCTGCTGTTATCCAGGTGGAACCATTGCGTTATGCGCTATAGGTGCGCCTTATTCGCCCGCATACCGCGAAATTTATGTTTTTAAAAAGTCTATAATTCATAATTATATTGTTAATATTAATTGATGATTCTTTTAGTTATTAATCTTGTATTAACAATAGTGTATGGCAATAAAGGATTTTTATTATTATTTATTATAATGATGTATAGAATACACATATTTTTTTTAATATACTCATTCATTACATTACTCTATTGATTCATAAATTCGTAATTTATGAATTAATACACTTTTATTGCTTCCCACAAAAAGTAATTAAAAAAATAAAGTATAACAAAACAACGTATACAATTTGTCGGCCTTATCGTCTCCTAGCGATTTCTTCCAGGCAATCAACGGCGAATAAAAACAAATACAGAGAATAGGTACGTGGTGCATATATAGGTACATTTACCAGTAGAAAAATATCATTGCTTTATATCATCATCTGGATTAAAGATGATGTACCAAGCTAACAACCCCGTTCCGGAAATTGTTTACTAACTGTTAATTGCTCGAATCTTCGAGAAAAAAAACACACATAATGTGATAGCTTGTAAAAAAATACGAAAAAAATGGGTATGTATTAGTGTAACACGTAAGAAGTGAAACTTCTTTGTGAAATATTTTTTTTTCTATTTATTGATGTTTACTAAATTATAGTCGGAAAAATGTAATAGGCCCGTTTTGACATTTGTGAAAGACCATAGAATGTAACTTGGAACGAAACTGAAAGAAACAAAAAAATAAAAATCAATTACATACAGTGTTTTAAAAAATACGTAAATTTTTTTGGGACGTTAAATAATATGAAAGAATATATCGCGAGTATTCTTTTTGCGCTTACTTCATAGTAGCATGCAATTTATAATTGTTGCGAAACGTTCCGAAAACAGTTACGTTCTCAGTCCTTTTTTTTTTTATACTAGAGCTGTAACCATTTTTTTACTGAATATCGAAATTAAATATTGTGTAGTTATGTTTACTGCAAAGAATGTGCTTGGTTCTTAAAATGGGTTCTAAATAATAAGTCTGAGATGATGTATCTGACCAAGCGGCACATGACTGAAGCGTCCCCGCGCGCACTGCGCAGTTTTTCGTTCCTCATCTTGTAAAGTTGACTGTGCGCTCGTTTAAGTTTGATATATATTGTTATTAAACGTTATCTATGGCTCTTCTATTTTGGACATTAATTTAAACATAGTGATTTGACTCGAGTTTTGTGTTTGTTGTTATATAGTACTAACTCTGTTTCAACATGTTGAAAAGTGGACGTATAATCAACAGCCAGTCACGCGTATTGGTTGTGAAGTTAAAGGAATACTTTGAACGAACGAACACTTTACAATACATAATAATATCAATCAAGTACTGATACAAACTTGAATTGATTTATCGTGAGTATCGAGTACAGAGTCTCATGGTTACATAACTAGTTACGTCGCGATGACAAATGTCAAAACGGGCCTATTACATTTTTACGACTATAACAGTATTAATTAATACCTGAACTTTTTAACCTGAAGTAACTTTTTTAAAAATACCATAATCACACCCACGTGTTGAATGCATTAGAAATAAATTTGGAGTGTAACGGAAAAATGTGACTTAGAAATGAAAATGGCGCGTAACAGAAAAACGTTACATTGCTATAAAATTTCTCACATAGGTCGATAAAGAATCTTCATCAAACTTCAATTACAGGGTAGTAATAGTAAGCGATCTAAAATTAATACCCGTGTTCTGTAACTTTTCGGTCGTTAATAACTCGTTGGCGACTCCATTATACAAATGTTCCGATAAGTGTACAACCACCTCTGTCATTTAGAGTTTTTTACAAGATCAATCAAATTTAAAATTAGTCAAGTACACACAGTTGAAGAACAACACCTATCAAATATTGTTTTGTGTGGATCATTAGGTAACCTGTCATACAATTTCCAGATCATTTCTGCCGCCATCCTTACACACATCCATACAAGAAATCAAAACAAAAACAACGACAAAAACAGACCCACTTCTTTGTGCGCCTGAGATTAAAAAGAACTATCTAAAAATAGCTTTTAACAATAATCGTTATAAATATAATTATTAATAAATACACTCAAAAATTAAAATAAATAAAAATAAAAAATGTAAATTAATATTTTTAAAAAATATGAGTTCTATCTGTTAAAACTTAGGCGAATGGCAGCACGGAATTCACTTAGACCGGTTTATTGAAGCAACTGTAAACTGTTAAAACTGCCGCAAATAGTCACTCGATTGGATTCTAAAGAAGGACGATCTATCGGGTTAAACTACGTTTAATTAATCTTGTATTTTATTTTCATTTTTAAATTTCTTACAACTTAGCCCTCCACTGTAATTCTGACCCAGTGGTAAGTTATGTAAGTCCCTTTAAAAGTGTATTCAAATCCAGGGCAGTTATTTTAAACCCAAGAAAGTGCTAAATCGACGTCACCTTTTTTTCGGTACGGCGATACCCAGTAACCTAATGAATCTAACTGCTATATCTAACTGAATGCAGCTAGAAAACTTTAACGTCTAAATTAAGTGACATATTCCTGCATTTAGCTACCAAGAATATATACTATACTATACAATACACGCATCGCCACCTAGCCCCAAAGTAAGCGTAGCTTGTGTTATGGGTACTAAGATGACTGATGAATATTTTTTGAATATTATACATGAATACTTATAATTGACAGATAAACAAACACCCAGACACTAAAAATGTTCAGCACACAAACATTTTCCAGTTGTGGGAATGGAAACCACAGCCTTGGATTCAGAGAGCAGGGTCAATCGGCTGTCAGAATAACACCCAGAAAGTGAATAAGCTATAGACAATTGCTCTAAATCGTACACCGCATCGCGCTCGTCATTCGCCCTCAGTTTGATCAGACCTCAATACAGTCTTAAAGAATCGAACGCATTACAGCGCCGCACCATACTGCAAAAATCCTAATGAATTTTTATACTAAGACGATTTTACTTGGTTCAGACAACTTCGATTTAAAGATAACGCTTATACCAATCATTTAAGCAAGCTACATATCAACGTACCATTTTGACTAGAAATTAACGGAATACTTTAGGTGTAGGTAATATAACATTGTCGAATTTGCTGTGTTTTGGCTACTTAGTTTCATAAAACCACTTTTCTTTACGAGGCCGTACCTTTTGATAAGTTAAGTTGTGAGGTCAAGTTAATTTAAGTTCTAATACATCGCCCTCTAGCGAGAAGGAAGACATAACTAAATAAATCGTGATTTTTATTTATTATAAAACCTAAAAAATTAGGACATTTAATTTGATTATGTAGCGTTATTCTTTCAGTTCTGAAAATATTCTTAAACGAAAATGTTACATTTTCAGATGTCTCTTTAGTATCGCACACAAGCGACATAATAGGGTTTTTAATACATAAGTGGAATGTTATAAAATCTTGCGTTACCAAACTCAATCTTGCTTGTTGCAACCGATCAGGCCTTTATTCTTTAGGTTCATGATAGAATCGGCGATGATTTTCGCAGTCTTCCGAAGGTAACCGCCGCTTGTGAGCATCACTACCGGAATACGCTGATCTTTGCATATCTCGAAAACGAATTCGTCACGTTTTATTATACCCTGAAAAACGATTTGATATTAAATAAATAATAAATAAATATACTACGACAATACACACACCGCCATCTAGTCCCAAAGTAAGCGTAGCTTGTGTTATGGGAACTCAGATAGCTGTTGAATATTTTTATGAATAATAGACATAAATACTTATAATATAACATATTCCACCCAGACACTGAACAACATTCATGTTCTTCACACAAACATTTTCCAGTTGTGGGAATCGAACCCACGGCCTTGGACTCAGTAAGCAGGGTCGCTGCCCACTGCGCCAATCGGCCGTCATTGTTATTTCAATAACAAGGTAAAAAATGGCCTTTTAAATCAAATATCAACAATCTATACAACATATAAATGAAAACCGAAATATTACTTCAAAGGAGTTAGAGCTACATGATTTACTGTCTCTGAGACTTATCTGTGGAACCGAAACAAAATAGTTTTGGAGGAAACCACTGTCATAGTTTTCACTAAAAGAAATCAGATACAGCCCTAAGATCACATGCAACATTAAAATGAATTGACTCCGGTAACTTTAAATGTATTAAAATGTAGTACTATGTTTTATGTATGTTATATATTTATATATATTATGTACATTTTATATTTATATATTACATACATATTTATTTAAATGATCTATGCATTTTGGTATTTATGAATATATTACAACACTCTTGGCACTATCCCGTTCTCTTGCTCTAGTCCTTTCTACCTGTAAGAGATTGCTTGCATCAATAAGGCCGCCTTTGCATCTGTTTACTGTATACTCCTTAATGTTTGTTTTCCTGTATGTTATACGTGCAATAAAGTGTTTCTTCATCATCTTCTTTTTTATTAGGTACGCATCGCGTAGCGTAGGTAAAAGTAGAATCACGTGCCATGCGTAACTAAATACACGTTAGTTACACATGACACGTGATTTTACTTTTTCATGCGATGTATCTTATTTATTTCAGTAAAAACTATGGCAATTGTGTACTCAAAAACTATTAGCGGTTTCACAGATAGGTCTCAGAGACAGTAAATAATGTACCTCTAAATCCCCCGAAGTATTATTTCGGTTCTCATTTACACATTGTAAGGTTTTACGAATTATATTTAAAAAATTTGATGGAGACTTACAATTTCGCTAACACACATGTGACCAAGTGGATCGGAGTCCAATATGTCAGTGCCAGCGTTGTACACCAATATGTCCGGCTTGAACTCTTGCAGAGCTAGTTTTAAATTCCTGTTAAGTAGTTACTACAATTACAACAACAAAACTCAACAACTTTAAGTTTAAATACCAGCTAAGGGCGAGTAGCGCTTAGATATTTTTATATGTTTCTTATTACTACACATTATTTCAACCGATTGAAGTCCACTGCTGGACATAGGTCTTTTGCAGGGAGTCAAAATCCGCGGTCATATGATACATGATCGAGTCATAGCGGGACCTCCGATCGCGTACGAAGACACGCGAAGAGCGCGATAATAATATTTCGGTGCGGCGCGTAATGTTTTCCTATCGCGTCCGGCTGGTTGCTACCGTTGTTTGTTGGTTGTTTTCTTGCCAGAGTAATAAATAAATAAATAGTAACGTAGTGCTTGCAGTAACGTAGACAAAGACTATATACATTATTCAGCAAAAGTTAAAACATTGTGTTTATAACCTCATTGATATCAAGTGTTAATTATTTTGTCAATTTCATTTCGGAATAGTCAAGCATAATTTAAGAGATATTTATTGTTACGCAAGCCTGGCTTCTCGGCTTCTATGGTAGTTCCGCCACTGACTTTGAGGAACTTAAAAAAACAACCGGGTATACAAGGGTAATTGTATATCATTTTATAACAAATGACCAGATGAAATCCTTGAGATGTCTCTTAATAAGTTCAAAGTTTATATGAAACGTAAGCTTGTAAAAAAATCCTGTTGTAATATTAAGGATTACATGTATGATAAAAAGGCTTGGGTATGAATTGCTTTAACTTCATAGCTAAACATTAACTCGACTTTGAGATGGTAATAACAAAAAAACCCTGGCTAAGTTTGTTGTGGGCTCTTCTTAGACCAGGGCGCTTTTGGAACCCTCCTAGCTTTAGTTTTAAGTTAACGAATGCAGTTACACCATCACCTAACATTATTGTTAACATTTTAAATGTATAAACTCTTCATAAGTGCCTGTGTGTGGTCTACATGAATAAAACATGTTTGAATTTGAATTTTTAACAAATTTTAAACTTGTTACTTAAACGTATGAATTATGAATTAAGCCCCCATTGTGCGATGACCATAAGACTCGAGCACGTAGGTAATTGGTCTTCAACTACCATGGTTTAGAACTCACCTCCTAAGCTTGAGCATATACTCCAGATCCTCAACCCTGTTGCCCAGTTCGATCTTGCGGCGTATGGCGCGTTTTGCCTCCTCGTCCTTAGGATAGATGTGCCGGTTGTACATATCCATTATGTACACTTCGGGCACGCCGAGGAAATCACGCTCGTAGCCATTGCCCTGGTTGACGAGACAATTGGACTTACACACGGTTTTTGTTTTCTTAAAACTGTAACCCAGTTAAGCCATACCATCACGTACAACAAGCGAATCGCTTACGTGCGGAAACTGCTCAGAGAGAAAAAGAAGAAGAATCCATACCATGTGTACTGGTTCATTGGTATAAGAAACTAAATTAGCAGTTCATATAAATCCATTACCGGCCTACTACAGGGCACGCGTCTCCTCCCACAATGAAAAAGGGTAAAGGCAGTAGTCCACCACGCTGGCCCAGTGCGGATCAGTGGACTCCACACACCTTTGAAAGCATTATGCAGAACTCTCAGGCATACAGGTTTCTCCACGATGTTTACCTTCACCGTTAAAGCTAGTAATATATATACTAGCAACTTAGCAAAAGTTGGAGGTGCTTGCTGGGATTCGAACTCGGCCCCTCGAAAGCTCTTCCCGTCGAGCTCTTACCAACTGGTCTATCACGGATCAACGCTTCCTCTCTGGTGTATACAGTATAAGAAGTATCCTAGAACGAGTGTCAGCGGCACTGTGCGGCGATGGTTAAAATATCGGTCGTTTCATACAGCTGATAAAAATACTCGAATAGGCGGAATAGGTACCTAATAGGTGGCGCTGGTTGATGAAACAATTTGACTTTTATTTCATCAACCAAGATTTTTATTTCGTACAACAGTGGCCCAGTTAATCCGTACCAAGTGTACTGTTTACTGGAAAAAATAAGAAAACACAACCAAAAGTTTGGTATATAAGAAGCATCCTAGAAAGAGTGCCAGCAGTGTTGTGCGACGGTGGTATACATTGCGGTGGTTTTAGACCAGAAAAATATATCTAAAATATTCCAAGTACCAAGACACATAGGGGGTACAGAAGTTACCTGAAACAAATATTTCATATAAACGTAGGCTAAACAGTAGAGCGTAGCCTGCGGTCCCGGTTTAAATTTCCGATTTTTACTAGATTATATATTAAGGGGTTATTTTAAGCATTTAAAATATCACTCGCTTTATCGGTCAAGGAGAATATCGTGAGGAAAACTGCGTGTATGGAGTCCACCAATTCGTATTGGGCTAACGTGGTGGACTACGGCCTAAGACCTTCTCATTTTGAGAGTAGTGAGCCGGAAATACGTTGAAAACGATGATGATGACTATTTCCCGTTAGTTAAGCAAATTATACCAAGAGTACTTACTTGATGAGCATCCAAATCGACAATCATGGTGTTCTGCACATTGCAATGCATGACCAGATTTTTAATGAGCATTGTGATGTCAGCGTATGGACAAAACCCGCCGCCTCGACCGGCACTACAGTGGTGGAAGCCACCGCCCACGTTGATAGCCCAGCCACGGTCTAGCGCCAGTTTACCAGCTAACACAGATCCTCCGGTTTGCAACCTGTTAATTAACTTGACGTTGCAATAAAATAAAAAATAATTAAAGATTTAACAGATTATAAACAATTTAAGACAAGAAAGAGTTCACATTATATTTCTCCCTCTTACTAATAAATATTGTAAAGTGGCAGATAGAGAGAAAATATTAAATGACTAATTTCTTATAGTGTAAACCAAATACAATCTGAACACTAAACAGGGCGATCCATAACAAAAAAACTAGCCGGATAACAAACAACAGACGTAACTGTGTATGTAAAATGGAGTGTAACAATTCGCGAAGGTTTATGTTGCTTGTAGAAGTTCCTCAAAAGGCATTTAGGTTTTCCAGCATCGAAAATCAAATTACTTATTTCCTAGGCACAGTTTCAACAAAACACTGGGAAGAGAACACTTAGTTACAAGAAAAAGAAAAGTTTTCTAGGCATTTTCTAGGAAAGCACGCCTCAATTTAGAAATTATCATTGCTTTCCGTTAGGCATGACTGTCGTCAATTGCAAGCTTATGCAGACTAAAAAGGAACGCAAATGTGATTAATCAACAATCGACTAAGCATAGACCTAGACATCCGACTACTCTGATGTAGGTTTATATTAGTTAATCATTTTATAACTAAATGTTAAGTTAGCTGAAACAAGCCTGTTAATAGAACTAGCCTCACACAGACTTTTAAGTTTTAAAAATCTGTGTGAGCAAATTCGGACTGTTGATGCTTGGGCGCAGAAGCTGCATCCTTAGGGGCATTCAAGTTTGCATCCTATATGCAATTTTACACACGTTCTTGTTTGCTCAGTGCATTAAATAAAAAATAATGAATAAATTTAAGCTCTAGGTCTCAAGTGCTTTAGAGTTAACTAAATATAGCTTTAGGTCATGGCAGTTTCTGATAAGGGTATGCCTCTATACAACACTGGTCATCGTCTTTTGACTCACCTCATAGGCCTTAAATAAGCATGTTGCACCAGAACATTTGGAATTAAAGCAACCGCCGGTACCTCCGCAATCATTGCAACTCTACCACTCCACTGAAACGAAACACATTTAAAAGTTCCGGTAAGTAATAGCTATATTTATACTCACACACTTCGTACATGCATAAAAGCACTGTCTACCTTAAAATTTGATATAACTTGTAAAGGAGGATTTTTCCATCTTATCTTTCTGCTACCATAGTGAAAAGCCTTGTGTATGCCAGTATCTGCACTAACAATCAAACTGAAGTGTTTTTCTGTGTGTTTATTAGAACAAGATAAACTCTGCAACTATCAGGATTTTATAAAATTTTGCATTTGATCGAAGAATTCATTGTGTTGGTTATGTAACTATGTAAATTTTTCTCATACAAAATTTCATCTACTGTTCTGTTCTTGAACCTACTTACAAAGATGTACAGCCTAGCAATTTAGCGATTGAATAGGTTTGCAGCATCATACAGGAACATGGGTTTAGTATAACTGATATACTCCTAACAAGTTAGCCTGCATCTTTATCTTTTATTTTTTATGCAAGTTTGATATGCCTCATATACATGAAGCCAGTGTCATTTATGCAAGTTTAGTACGCCTCAAATACATAAAGCAAGTGTTGTTTATGCGAGTTTACTACATCACATATACAGGTAGCAAGGTTCTTATACGCAAGTTTAAAACTTTAAAAAAGAGTCAAAAATACCTACTTTCAGTGATTTGAGGTACTTCTTAGTGTGCACCAGTAGTAATTCATTTTCCTTAGCTTCAAGTGGCTTAACCAGACATTCTCGAGTTATGAAGTTTGCTTCTATGAGGTACTGTAACATCAAGTCCAAAATGAAAAGGAGTTTCTCATTTAGCAAAGGTGAACTGTAAGAAATGATTTTGGAAAATCTGAACAAGCCTGTAGTTATTTGCATGTATGTATTTTAATATTTGTACCACCAGCAGTCTATTCTCCTCTTCTTTTTTTTTCCTAATTCTAAGGTTGCCTGGCAGAGATCGCTATTAAGCGATAAGGCCGCCTTTTGTATTACTACTTCTTTCGATGTTTCTGTTTTTGTTATATTTTAAATGTTGTGGTATACAAATAAAGAGTTTAATAATAATAATAATAAGCCACTTTACACACCACACTAACTTTTCGGTGTTATGTTTCGGTGTATAGGATAAGAAATTTCAAAATATCACTTTCTTTCAGAGTGGAAGAAAACATGATAAGGATACTGGCATGCGTTAGAGTTCCCAATAACATTCTCAGAGGTGTGTGAGGTCCACCAATCTGCACTTGGTCAACATGGTGGACTACAACCTTAGCCATCCCATTCGGAAAGGAGACCCACGCCCTATAGTGGGCGGGCAATGGTTTCTTAAGGATGATGATGATGATTAACAAAAGATGCAAGCTTGTTTGCTTGCAATTAGGAAACATCTTACATTGAAATTATATTCATTGCTATTTGTTATCTTGCTTTAACAAATGTTCACTTGTTGATTTGAATGTTCCTATATTTCTTCAGTGTGTAATTGCACAACCCTTTTGATGTTCTTATGAATATTGTGAAACCCTTTGACTAGGATATGAAGTGCAAAATCATTTGCTATTGAAAATTCCTTTTAAAACTGATACAATTGCAGCATAAATTTAACTCTAGACTACTAAATAGGTGCTCAAAAGTTGTTATTATGCTAGCCTTGATTATATTGTCTTTCAATGTGTGAAAACTAGATTATTCAATGCATTGGTAATGCTGTTTTTAGGTGCCCCTTAATATACTCATGACTCTAGTATATTTAGTATACTTTAGAATCCCTAGGGCATAACACTTGTAATTGATCCCAGCAATTAATAAAAGATGCTACCCATGTTTCAAGAGGAAGGCTTATGTATGTATGTTTATTACCGTTTTCTTAGCTAAACAGCAAAACCAATGATGGTGAAATTTGACCAAAACGCAGTTACCATTCTGGAGACAGGCATAGCCTATTTTAACTGCAAGAAAGTCACGGATAAAATTTAGGGTAACGTACCTCTACGATATTACGCCATTTTTTTGCATCAAATACATGAAACTTCTCAAAGCCGCAGAAAGACACATTGTACTTTTCGTCATAAACTAACGGCCACTGGTCCTCTCTGATATCGAAGTGAAGGCTAAAATAAAACGATCTCAATCAATAAGAGGTAAATACGCAAATAATATTCAAGTTATAAAGACCGCATAAAATCCAATGTTCTCGTGAATTTTAATACGCACCTTGTCATTGTGGCACGCCAAACTCACATTTATGTTGGTAATTATTCGAATTGGGTAATTTTTACATTTTATAAACCTCACTATCTTCGCCGGGAGTTTCAAAGTTGAACCAGTTTGTTGTGAAATTTTCAGTCGTCAACACGGAGCCCAGAAAAATATGTCACTTCGACATTTGATAAATCGATCATAACATACCGTTCAGAAACTTCTAGTCAATGTATTTGTAGTTTTATTCTTGTTGCTATTAAAGTTAACTCAATAATGCAAATCACATATTCCTCTAATGATACAAAATACAATGTAATTAAAATACTAATTAATTGCTATTTTACCTAAATGGTTATTTTAATTTTTACATTCCAGTATTTTCGGACAAAATGCTTTATATGCCAGTTCATAAACCCGTTGCTAAGCAACCACCAACACATCGACGCGAGAAATGTAAACAAAACTACCATGTGGTGAGATAAAAACTTCTCAGTACAATGGATTCTAAAGAAAACTTAAATTTAAAAGATTTTTTTTTATAATCTCATTCAAGACACAAATGGATTCTAATATAGAAGCCCTACAAAACGAAGTTCAATTTTACAGGGTAAGTAGGTAAATTATATTGTAAACACGAGTAGATTCCCACCATGACCATACCTGCAGATATATATTTTCTCATCTTATTATCTTTTTAGTTTATTTTATTACCTACTACTGTTTTAAGTGTACCTACCTAACGTGTCGAGCGATGTTCTATTCGTAATCGTTTCAGTTCCTCAGGAAATATAAAAAAAAATCACAACTGAGGCTCTACACCTGTAACATAAGTCATGACAAAGAATATATTCTGAAGACTGATCCCTAATGCCTGCTTTAAGTATTTATAAGAAAAACAGTTTTAAAAATCGATACAGTAATCCGTTTACGCAATATGGAAAGGTGTTCGCGTAAACGTAATAACTACCTAAGTACTAAAATTATGATAATAGGTGATGGAAAAGAAGATAAACCCATAGATCATCAGGTAGATGAAGCTATTATACTGCTATACTGGAGCAGTGTGGAAAGTCCCACCTCCCCGCTGAAGATCATGTCAACCGATGGACGCCCACTTCTGCTGCCCGATTCACTCACTTTTCTAACAGTTGCTAAGCGGTGGCAATATAATCCGCGTAGTAAATATGCGATAAGTTTTCAACTACAAACTATACGTTTTGTATGAAGGCGACGACTTGACAAATTGCTGGAAAAGTTAGTGGAATAGTTCAGCTGTGCATCGGTATCTTTTAGGTTGTTCCAAATTCCACGGTCTTGGACCGTTTACTTACTGGAGCGGCAGCGCCCTGAAACTCTTTCGATGTTCCCAACACCACCGACTCACAACCTCATCTCGACACCTCTGCCAAACAATTGGATTTTAATAGGGCTGTTAATTGACTTTTATAGCAAAACCAAACTGTCGTAGAACAAGAGATTAGAACACTGATAGCCGATAATCATAAGCTGTCACAGCAAGTGGGTGCGTTGTTGAAGGAGAAGCTTCACCATGCGCAGCAGGCTCACGAGAACAACGGCAACAGTGATGAAATCGAAGAGCTGAGGAGACAAGTCTCATTGCTGACTAAGGTAAACATTGACACATACCTAAGTGTAATTACGTGACTTCTATCACGATTGTTTACAATATTTATGTTTTAATATTACAGGAAAGAGATTCACTCCATGTTCTTTGGCAGACATCGCAGAAAACCATTGATGCTTTAGATATAGAATTAAAAACATACCAGACCTACGATAATAGACGAGGAAATCAGGTAAATTCGCGTTGATCCGGTCGCCTTTGTTACGTGCCGTCTTGGCCCGTGCCGCATTTTGTCAAAGGCGCCGCGCCGCGCTGCGCTACCAATGGTCACTGCGTGCGGCGTAATTCCGTAGGAGAATTTGGCATTTTATACTGAAGGCCATCCATGCCGTAGTAAAAGGTTCTGTTTGTGGACTTTTAATATGGATTGAGAACGTAATGACTTTGGATCCTTTATTATAAAAAAAGTACAGGATACAATGAACCCAACACTTCGCGTGGTGAAAAATAGTTATTTTACTTTCGTTTATCTACTCATATTATTCATTTATATTAATTATCCTTTTAACTGTCTTTATTAGTTATATTCGTTTATATCATAATACAGAAAAACAATTTATTCATCTAACAAGTACGCACATAAAAGCAAAATTCACAAAATAAATAAAAGCATAAATGTAAAATGCCAAATCCTCCTGTCGTACCGTGTACCGACACTATTTCATTAAACAGATTACTTGCTCTGGGGTAAAATTTAGAATAGTTTCAATACTGCGTACGTCCGACTGGCGCAATGGGCAGCTTTCTGAGTCCAAGGCTGTGGGTTTCGATTCCCACAACAATTATAACCAAATTTCTTTCATTAAGGGTTGTTTAGAGGAGATCGCTTATATCGATAAAACCGCCTTTGCGCATTTTTATTTTTCTAGTATTTATGTTTTCAATATATGTTATCTTTATCCCTTAATTGTGTGCAATAAAGAATTTATCTATATATCTATCTATAACAAATTATTTGTGTGTTGAACACAAATGTTTGTCTGGGTGTTTATCTGTATATTGTAAGTATTTATGCACATTATTCCCATATAACACAAGCTACGCTTACTTTGGGGCAAGATGGCGATGTATGTATTGGCGTAGTATATTTATTAAAAAAAATATAATCTGCACTGCAGTTAAATTTTATTTTTAATACCATTTATTTCTTCAGTAACCAAACCACACAGATCCTCCAATGTAACGCACGTTTCGCTTCGAAACATCTACAGGATTAAACATAAGCATAGCCTTCTTAAACATAATCTGTGTGGGCACGTGCAACAGTTTTATTAGCCGCCCCACTGACAAAGGAAGCGAGGTCGCTCACCATATTGCTTTAATACCTAATAAGTACCTATATTGATTATTTATTCTGAATCTGCTGATACGGGGGTAACATTATCAATGTTATGACAAAACTCCCAAGTCAAATAAACAAAAAAAAAATCATTAGATATTCATCTTTATCTTAGTCTTCAGTGCAAATCTTTTCCATTCATTTCGTATTATAATATAAAATCATTAACTTATATGTATCGTTATCGCATCAAAAAGCTTATTTACACTTACACTGGGCTGAATTAAGTCGTCTCATTCAGTCCTTGCCGAATATAGTTCAGTTTAATCGCATTCAGTAAACCGGCATGCTAAATTCAGACTGAATTAAGACTGCATAATTCAGCCAAGTGTAATATATAAAATCTTATCCAGACAACAACAGACGAAAAAAGAGACTTGGATCTTAAGTTAGAAACAGCACTCTCCGATTATGTCGAGTTGGAATCAAGATACAAAAAATTGCGCAACGAAAATAATTCATTAGAAAGTGATTTGAAAACTAAAGAAAGGGAAATAACATCTTATAAAGAAAGGCTTAAAGAACTAGAAGAAGAATTAGCGGAACTCAAAAAATGTTTGGAAGAACACAAGATAAATATATCTTCAGAAATAAAGAGCCGTGAAGACACTAAAACTCAACTAACAATATGCCAGAAAGAATGTGTTGATATAATTAAAAGGGAAGCAGAAGCCAAATCCAAGGTAAAATATTGATCTAAAACATTTATTGAAGAGAGTATTATTGTTATTTAATTATTTATGAGAAGTGCGTTGTTGACGGGGGAGCGTTTGGAACTCTTGCAAGTTTTAAGCTACGAATATCACTAAAACTAATAGTGCAAAGTTATGTATGAAAAATTCAAATGCAAGTACGTACGCCTATTTGCAAAAAGAAGTTAAGAGATTATTTGTCATACAAAGTTTTTACAGGTTGCAGAAGCATTACAACTTTTTGATTTGGTAACAGGTCAAAAAAATGAAGCTTATAAGAAAATTGCAGACCTCACAGGTATCTACTATATTATTTAAAAATAATCTACCTAAACTAAGTATTTCACATATACGACATTAAATAAAATTTAAGCTGACACACAGGACGACACTTCAACGTAACTTTCACTGTATATTTATTTTGTTTCACAGCTGAATTGTCAACGTTAAGGCAAAAATTTACTGATGTCCACCGTGACATAGAATCAAGTTATAGAAAAGAGATTGAAGAAGTTAAAGAGAATTACAACGAAAAGGTTTCTGATATGCTTCAGCATATTAGAAATCTTGATGGTGAGCTTGTTGAAAAGGGACTTTTACTAAACAAGGCTTTAAGGTATCTAAAGTGAAACACGGTTTTATCAGGTTCACATTAATAATATACCTACAGTATAAGAAAACAATAATCTAAATTACTCGCTAAGACGCTGATTAAATTTAGAAAATTACGAAATCTTACAGCTATTGTGTAGAATATCACCTTCAAAACTTATAAATATTTGAATAACATTAAAATCAACATCATTGCAACAACCAAAGGGCGTACCTATATTGGTAGAAAATGTAGTCCATTCTCAGAATTTTATTGTTTGATTACAGGGAAATCAAAATTCTACAAGCAACAAATGAAAACTACGTTAAGATGGAACAAAACAATTTAAAAGCCGCAGATCCTAAACTTGCAATCGCCGAACAAAGACTTGAGGCTATGTACCAAGAACTGGTAACTACATATTTCAAATGAATTGGGCCAAAGATCGAACCCTGACAATAATTCTTATTCAACATAGCAATTTTTAAGGCAAAAGCTACCAATGCAATATAATTACGTCTGTTTGAATGTAGTGTTGTAATCTGTGTAGTGTTCTTATAAATGTGAAACATTTATAAGAACACTACACAGATTACAATTTTAAATTAACATTTGTGGATAACATGACTTAAAGCTATTTTAAGATAAAGAACCCAAAAATTTAATACACAAGAATGAAATATTACACTTTGTAAATATGTATCTCTATTGACTTGAGAATAAATCTTAATTTTTAACATTACACAAGTTATTTAATGTAATGTTAAAGGTTGCGTCGGAACGTCGCAACATACAATTAGTATGTGAGAAACAATGCCTAACAATGGACATACAGAGAATTCAAGATGCACAAACAAGAGATAGTAAAAGACGCGACTGGGAAGAGAGTCTTATGAAGACACAAACTGATGAATTGAAGTAAGAATAGCTTTGATCAATAATGTTCTAGATATTCAGTATTTGATGATTTGATTGAATGTGGTAAACGAGCGCTGATGACGTCATTATCTTCACTAATGCTGTCAGCACAAATAAGACAAAAGAGTACCTACATATTATTAAGATTATGTTATTTAAGACTTTATTTTCATTCAAACAGAACCATTTAATTAACTCAATGTATCTCTTTTATTAGTTCAAATTAGAACTTTTCATCCATCCTTATACATTGTAAGTAAAGGTAAAAATGAAATTAGTATAATATTCTTTCTTTAAATCAACTACTGCTTTCAGATTACAAGTGGATCATCTCCAAAAATCATTGGACGAAACCCATAAAATGGTCAACAAATTGCAATCTATGTTATCATCGAGGGCAGAGATAAGCCAAAAGTATGTCTCTCTCTAATGTAGTCTTTGAAATTAACTTTGTGCCGAATACTGGCGTAATTAATGACAGCTATTACTTCTTTTAGAATGGTTTCAACGAAAGAAGAGGAACTGATGGAACTAAATAAACATCTTGAAAATCAAATGGAACTTAGTAAAAAGTAAGTATATACACAATATAAATATAACTACAAAAACTAAATTATAAGCAAACATGAAATAACGTTGTAATAGTTAAGCAGTGTTTTGACACAGTTAAACTGAAGACACCTTTCGAATGTCAAAGCTTGATAAAGAGATTGGATCACAGACTAAAAAAATAAAAACATTTTCAGATGGAAGGAATCTTATATAGACATGACAGAAAAACTAAAGAAGAAATTAGATAACTTGGATAAAGAAAATAAAGAACTCCGAAACCAGTTAAACATTAGCTCTTTTAATCACGATAACAGTACGTCAAGTTGAAGACACTAAAAATTTATCATCTCACATTGCTGTTAAGCGCATGCGCCAATTTATATAAAATAACTCATAAAAGGTAAACAATTTAATTATGTATACAAAAAACTAATAATTTGAATGGTTTAGAACCAAAAAAACAAGTGAAATATTTTACAAGTGAAAAGTCAAACTGACCTCATTATTTACCTGACTGAGTAATTATTTTAATGTTGCAATATTAATATAAGTAAAACATGTAAGCGAGTGATTCAATTTATTTACAGATTAAAATATATTATTAACAATTATGTTTTTTCACTATCTATACTTTATACATTATATTAACCCAGCCTCACACCTACTTGTATTTACAAATAATAACATCTTAACATAAGAAAATTATTTTATAGCTGTTCTTACCGAACACTGGAAGAGTTACTTTCCATAATGTGCTTTTTTCTCAATAACAAAAGAAAGATAAATTATAAAACATTGTCAACTTTTTAGTTTATGACTAATGATGAATGAATGATGAATGTATTTTACAAATAAATTGAAATAAAAATGTGTCTTATAATGGAAGAGTGATCAGAAGAGATCTTCTGGCACAGGTTTTAAACTTAATAGAAGTTCTCCGCCTTATCATCTATTTTTATATGTGAACAAATAAATTTTCATTTCATCTCAAATCATTTCATTTCAATGATAATCATAAGGAATAAAAATAAATAATTAAGATTCAAATTTAATAGTATTATTATGTGTATATTTCAAAAATTAACAATTGAAATAGACACAGTAAAATATGTAACTTCAACAGACCAGACAGAAACCTTTATAAAATCACAGGAAAAGATCAGGAAAAACTTCCAAACTGTCACACTATAGGTCTCATTCCTCACACTCTTAATATCTGATCAGAAAGAATCTGTTTTGGTGCATTAACACAATACAATTATTATAATTGTAATTAATGCCATGTAAACTAACATACTGTACACGTATGTGCCAAAAATAATTTTCCCATGTAAAAAGGATATTATAGAACAAGAAGTGTTACTTTGTTGAAACAGCATCTTCTGATGCAGAAACACACTCTGCAAACATACTTGGGAACCAATACAGGGTTTCTTTAGGATCCTGAGTATCCACCCAAGCGAGTCCTTCCTTCACCATATGATTTAGAGCATTTTCTGCCCTAGTATCATTCCAACTGTAAAACAAGATATATAAAATTAATGTTATTCACTTTTGTAGGTTTGTCTCCTTAAGCTCTGACAGGCCACTGTGGACTCAATGGACACTAGATCACTGGTTATAGATATAATCTGCAGGACTATGCAGTGAAACACCACTGCATCTTTGACTACCCTGCACTAATTAATTAGTGTAGCATTCATCTAGGGAATTAATATCGGAGGAAGCTAACTAACTTCCAGCCAAGAAGTCACAACTGATCAGCAACGGTTCACATGAGACTGGGACCTTGATTGCTGTTGGACGCGAAAGGAAAACAATTTGATTAATTTTCGAAATCCTTGTAACTTTAGTTAACAGTTAACAAATATAGAAAACTAACACTTTCAAAAGAAATATATGAAGGAACGCATCTAAATAAAAGATATGAGTTTGATTTTTAAAGTATCTAAATTTAGGTAGAATTTCAAAATGTGGTGTGAGGCTTTACTAGTGTCTTTCATTTTTATTTCCAAATTAGTGACCACACATACAAACAGTATCAATAAAAATAAGTATTGTATGTGACAAGATCTTCAAAATGTGAGAAGTTTCCAATCGATAAGCACTTGTGCTTATTAGTCAGAGGTGAATTAACATAATAATTATTTGGTGACAAAAACCTACATTTTCTTAGTTTAGTTATGTAGGAGGCTTCAGAAGTAGCAATTTACCACCCTACCAACATAAATGTGCCACCAAGACATTTAGTTTGTGTCCTTATGCAAGAATGATGCAACAAATGCAGCACAGAAACCGATTAGGAATATGATTTTGAAAAAACTGCCATACACCTGCCTATATTGGCATTGCAAGTTTACATGCTAAAAAATATCTTGTATACTTCCATGATATACATTATACAATATAGTAACACTTGCTTTGAGATTACGAATTTTATTGTCACTTTTCATACCTCAAATCCTGAGTTAGAATGCTTGTAGATACCCAAGCTGTGCCTAATGTACTAGCCTTCTGCAATACTAGTGTTTGATCCAAATTTAACTCTCCCGGCACTGACTGGACAAGCCACTTTCCTTTACCTATTGGAACTACAGTAAACCTGTAAAATTAATGTATGAATAAAAATATTGGGACAGACTTTTGGCACAATAAATATTTTAAAGCAGTAACTACTAACAAACATTAAAAACAGCACACTGGCACCAATGCACGCACCAATGAGGCCTTAAAGCTAGTACCCCAACTAAAATCCTGCCATAATAGTTTTGGGGCTGGGTGGTGCTAGCTTCATTGTTTGTTTGTAGTTACCATACTGCTTTAATATATTTACTGTGTTTTGGGAATATCTTTTTAAAAACTTTGTCTTGATATTAGCTATTTTTGATGCCATTTTTATCCATTTGTAGTTAAGTGGACACTCGGAAGAGATCCCTGCCATTGAGCCTTCTTGTTAGTTTAAATTAAAACTGATAATTATTATTATTTTATTTGTCTTTTTGATGAAATTAGAGTTAATATTTTCATGTAGAGAAAGTTGGCTATAAATTATGAGTTATAAATGACACATTACCCATTTCCAAAAATCCTAAGTTTCTTCACTGCAGCCAAAAGGTCTTCATTGGTTATATCCTGGTGTTTCTTAGCCTTACCCCTAGCTGCTATAAGCCTGCTCCGTAACTCCTCCAGGGTAATAAGTCCACCATTTTTATAATTTGTTGCTAAACACACCTCTACTATTTGCACACCCAGTTCATAGTAAAAGTCACCAATGCCTACAATAAGAAAACAATTTAAGAAATTCACCTTTTAGTCACTTAAATACACTGTTCAGTGGGTAAATGAAATACACATAAAAGGGGTGAGAAGAGCCAGGCCAGGGTGACAAAAATTTGCAAAAAAAAATGTCAGCTAGCTATTATAATCTCATTCTTCTTTTATTATTATATAAGTAAATAAAAATTTAGATAGGACATAAATCAGGCAAGGAAATAAATAATAATACACACAATAGGTATTGAATACCATAATTTCAATATAGTATGTGCAATCTATATTCCAAATTGGCCAGATTGAGTCACAAATGGCTACACTGATAAAGACTGACGGAACTAAATTGTGAATATGCATGTGCGAACGTGTCCCAGAGCCAATGTAAAAATTATGCGAAATGTAATTACCTAAAACCGACCAAAACCCTTTCCCTGAAGCAAGAGGATCAACGCCAATTGCGGCGCACATTTCTTGAAACTGCCGCCGAAATTGTGCGTTCTTCTTTATCTCACTCTTGTGCTTAGACGCAAACTCCTCCAGGTTCTCCCTGAAAACCTCCAGCTGTTTGGACATCTGCTGGAATTGGTTCTCCTGGATCTCTGATCCCTTCTCCCTGTATTTCTCTTGCTCAAGCCTCTGCTTCTGTATCGCACCGACTCCAGCTCGACGTCTCATGTTTACTAAAAAATAATTTAAAAAAAACTAACAGTTGCTATGTTACTTTTATGGAGGGTATTACTTTTTAGCGAAATTATAGCAACAAACTTTTCCCTTTTTTATGTTTTGATCACAAACCAGTAAATAAATAAATACTTTGTCTTTGACTTTGACATTAATTAACAAATAACCACAGAGTACATTTTATGTTGTACAGCTTACAATAAAGTAGAATTTATCCATACAAATTTTTATCTGCTATTCTACACCCTCAATGTTTAAGAAAAATAGGCTTTTAGAGGTATTTTATTTGAAAAACTATAGGTACAGATTTTAATGTACCTTCAAAAATAGGATTTTCAAAAAATATGGTAGCCTTAGCCTTACAAGATTTGCTCGCTCGCAGTCGAGGAGACGTTTTCGCGTATTAAACTCTATACCATCAAAGTAAAAGGAGCCTAATACTCAAGCTGTTAGAGTTGAAAACCCTGTACTTTTTTTACAAAGTTCTGCCAAAAGCTTTAGTTGATGTATTGATTGCTTTGATCTTTGAACCAAAAAGTATAATATCCGTTATGATCGTTATTTTCCAGTATTTCGATACTCTAAAACGACTTTTCGATCGCGAGCGAGCTTATCTTACATGTACTAAGCGTGCCTAACACAGGTCTCCCTCATAGGAGGAGGTTTTATAACTTAGAGCATTATGCTTATCGTGCTCTGTGACGCTCGGCGCTTGACAATTTTTTTTAATCTGGGCCAATAGTTAAGGCTAAAGTATAGAGGGTAGAGGTAAGGAGGATCATCTGTGTATATGAAAAAGTGTCGTCAAAATGTATTAAATTAGGATGGCGCCACATTAGCATCAAGGTAACTCTTCAAAGAAGCGCCAAACCAAATATTGTTAGAGTAGGCTTGAAAAATAAACAAGGAAGTAAGGTTATATTTACCACAATATTTTGTACAACGTAAGTTGTTGAAATTCTCAATAATTAACTACTTTAGTCGATAATGACATTAATTTTTTTAACTCGGCATACTTCAATTCATCTACGATTGCTACATTCATACCATACCCTGTGCATCCACCAGCGCCATTGTGGAGGATTTTTGAACTGTTATTTAGCGCAACAACTGGACACTTTTTCAACTTTTCTCCCATATAAGATGACTCTCCTTACCTCTACCCTCCATAGGCTAAAGATGATAAATATTGTGTACCTACTAGTCGATGACATCACTGGCGCAACGGTGAGCTCTGTGGTTTAAGTAGGAGGTTCCAGGTTCAATTCCCGGCAGTGGTATTTATATTATCTCTGTCTTTGGTCGTGGCTAGTGACAACCCTACCGATAAAGACGTGCCGTTAAGCGATTAAGCGATCCGGTGCGATATCGCGTGGAAACCGTCTAGCAATTTAAATATCACTTGCTTCAACTGTGAAGGAAAACATTGTAAGGAAACCTGCGTGCCTGAGAGTTCTCCATAATGTTCTCAAATGTGTGTGGAGTCCACTTATCCGCACTGGGCCAGCGTGATGGAGTAAACCCTATTCATTGTGGGATAAGATAATGATAAACAGTTTTGAGCCGAGGGGATTTTTGGCCAGACCCGGGAATCAAACCGAAGACCTCATAACCTATAGTTTAACATGCCAACCACTACACTAAATAGGCAATAATGGTAAAAATGTAAAAAAAATATTCCACTAAAAGTAAGCCCTTGAGTGCATTGTACAATGCAGTTGTTAAATGTGACGCTTCGGCCGCGAATGGTTACCACCAAACAAGAGTTGATTAGTTGGTTTTTACCAAAGGACAATTTTTTTTAGGATTTTAGTAGGTAGGTAAGTAATTTTGCAGCGATTATGAAATTATAATAAATCAACTGGTCTTAGAAGTATTCAGATTTAAAATATCCTTTTTATAAATAAAATGCATTAAAATGTTACGATAAAAAAGTACCTATAGATAGTTTTAGAACCTAAGCTTATTACTTGTCATCACTATGTGGAATGAGGCCAATAATGCTATACACAGGTCTGTACACACTAAACAGTATAAACATAAGTGACACAAAAAATAAACGCTGCGAAGTTACGAGCATAAGCTTTTTTTTTTCAAGTTGGAAATTTTCTGAAACAAAGTTAACAAATTTACTTGGAAAAAATAAAAATAAAAGTATTCTGTGACATCCCTGGTGGGGATCGAACCCACGACCTTTGGATTAGAAGTCCAACGCGCTATCCTCTGCGCCACAGGGACTGATGTGTAATGGTTCGAAATAGTCAAAATATCTCTTCATAGCATTTACAGAAAATACTTCACCTTTTAATAAGTAACACATTCCTTTATAATTGTATTATTTAACAAAAATAAACTGAATACTTTTTTATATTAAATAGCTTTAATAAGTAAATTAAAGTTTATTTTAGTTTTGATAGAAAACGTTTAAAAATATTGATGACAGCCATTGGCAACCGGATATGTTAACAAAAAATAAGTGTCAAGCAAGATGTTTGGGAATTTTGAAATTTTACGTGTGTAAATAATAATTTTGCGTTTAAATTGTGTACTAAAAATTTTCAACTTAAGAATAAAGGAATAACACAAGTCAAATTTTCATTAATAATGAACTGTGCTGCAGAAGAAGAAGTTAAAAACTTTTTCCAAAACCCTGATAACAATGATTCTGAATCTTCGGAAAACTTTCAAATTTACATCACAGAACTTTTTGAAAAAAATGGTATATTAAGCGATTTACGGGCTTATTTACGAGGGCATATCGTTAATGTTTTAAAAAGCGCTGAAACAGGTATATTCCTACAAATCTTAGATTATCCTTAGGTACTTCATACCAAAGTACGAAATTGTTTGATTGTTTGTCCCTCGGAGATGGAGAAAATTACTTCATCTACAGCGGAGAGATAGTATTGTGAGATAAGCCCAGACACTGTGAGATGGATTAGAGGAGCATTTCTGTTATGGCCTACAATTCATGCACATATTATCAACTTGGTTATAACACTTGGAAATGGATAGGTGTAGTTTTATACAATAATAATAAAGCTAAAGAGTTAGTTCTTTATTTTAGCAAGCCACTGAGCTACCAGTTGGGTTTAAAAATATTTAGTGCTTTTGTAGCCCAAACTAATAGTGCACCCAGGCAGTCAATGTGATGGAGGGTGTGTATTGTGTAGAATACACACTGAATAGTATGGGAATATTATCATAAGTTGCACATGGACAAAGTTGCGGGTACTAGATAAACCTGGCCATGCTTTGCTGTAGGTACCTCACTGGCGTTTTTGTAAATGTAATATTGTGTAAACTTTTGAAGCCATTAATCAAATTTTTTATAAAAATTTGTTGTATGAATTTACTTACATCAATTATCATAATACAATTAATTAATTTATTTGTTTGTTATAAGTAGCCTGACAACCCACAGTGGAGCTGGCTTCTGTTTATGCTCTAAAACTCTTAGGATATAGTGGGTTGATTCTACATGTACACTAATTTGCAACAAGAACACTCTCTCCTGTTGAAAAGGAGGCACGTGTCCTAATCATTTTAATGAATAAATAGACACTTCTTCTGTGCCTGGGCCTGTCTCCCTAGTTGACCCAAACTATCCATTGTGCATTAAGAAGAAGAGAATGTAGTCACTTTAAAAACTGTGTTAGAAATGGACATTGTCTAATGAAACAATTCCAACACATATTAAAGTTGTCTCAGGATGTTTACAATATTTATTGAGTATTTATTTACAAATAAATTTGGCATAATGTTGCAATAGTTAGTGTTTTTCATGCTGACATTCCAAAGATGCTGTGACAAGGCAATGCAATGTAAGACAAATATAGCAATGTAAGGCTCTAAATATCTCAAACTGCCTTAATGTGAGTTGGATCATTTTTGTTTACTATGTCTAATGTACTGTTTATAGATGTTATATATCTGAATACATGTCTATGTTCAGTCTTTTGGTGATTAATGTGTTTTTGTACCTGCCAGGTGTAACACCAACTTTCCAGAAGCATTTCACCCAACGTTTAGAACTTGTGTATCAAGCATTAAATATGTTGATAGCAGAATATTTACTCAGATTGGTAAGCATTCAGATTGTGAAACATATACAAACAAATGCAATTGAAGTATCTGTTTGTTATTAGATTTTAATAAAGGTATAAGAGGTATACACAGAACTTCAAGAATCTGTGGAAACAGAAGAGTCTGTCTATTCTTATGCCTCTTAATATATGAAATATATTATGATTTGTTATATATGTATAGATTATTATACAGTTATTTTAAACAAATTTTGTATATAATTTTTAGGAGTTTAGCTACAGCTTTTCAGTGTTTCTGTCAGAGATACCTTTGGCTAACATGGTGTTCACCTTTGCGAAGAACCTTCTACAAGCAACAGACACAAATGCCCTTGGATTACGATTTACTGAGAATGATGTATGGTCTGTTCTACATTACTTAGGTAACTAAATAAATAAAAATATTATGACAATACACACATTAACATCTAGCCTCAAAGCAAGCATAGCTTGTGCTATGGATACTAAGATGACTGATGAATAATGTACATTAATGCTTATAATATACAGATAAACACTCAGCCACTGAAAAACATTCATGTTCCTCACAGAAACATTTCACAGTTGTGGAAATGGAACACACAGCCTTGGACTAAGAAAGCAGAGTCACTTACGTAACGTAATCTTTGCCTACAGATTTTAGTTGTACCCTAAGTAAATAAATAGACAAGCAAGAAGGAGAAAAAAGTTTAAACTTCACAATAAAACTGGACTAAATATTTTTTATTTGTTTGAATGTGCTCTATCTCGGGAACTACCAGTAGTATTTGAAATATGCAATGAGTTCAATTCTTGAGAAAGTCTTGATATCATCACACTACTATAAGAGCTAAGAATAGTTGATGGAGGTTTGAATGCAAAAATTTAGTGACTTAGAATTAGTAGGTATTAGGAGTTTGAATGTTGCGCCCGCCATCCGGTCCGCCGCGCCCCCGGTTTTTAAATCTCTAATATCCTCTAAGATAACTTGTAATTTCAATGATATACTAGAGAGGATAATTTCGATCTACATGGAATGCTCAACATATCTCATCTATTTAAATGGATAGTGTTTTCTTTTAAATAGCGTATTAATACGATTTAGCGTTCCACTACGTATTATATATATATACCTATACATAATATAAATATATATAACAAAGAAGTATATTAGTTATTCTCATTATATAGTCAGTTCCATCATAGGATATAAGTAGGTATATATTTGCACTTAAAAATCTCTCTTTTTAACATTTTTCAGGTTTAAAATGTGACTCTGTGTATGCAGCTAAAATTATAAACTTGTACAAGCATGGAGATTCACCATTATTGCATTGCATTCTCAAGTGTATTCCTATGTACAATAAAGAACCAAGCTGCTTGCAAGAGGGTGAGTAAAGAATATCTATTTTCCTTCAAACTTCAAAACCCATCCAATTACTGACTTGGGTCAACGTTGCTTACCCAATAGACTATTATTTCGTGTTGCAACGAGGCCACAAATTCTCTCGATTAAAATAATCGAGAGAATTAGAATAGCCGCCATTTGTGATGTATAATAGGAAAGTTCAGACTGGTCACTGGAGTAGGTCCCAGGAACGTTCATTTGCTTTTGGCAATGTTTATGTAATTGAACGATTCAATCTACAAGAACACGAATAGATATACTATTATCAGCGTAGGTACCTACACTTCAGTCGTGTTGAAATATGTTAAGAGTAGTTAATATCTGTATTTGGTATGGTACAGTGGAACAATTCGTTTTATATATTGGATCCAGTAGTTTATGCGGCTGAAACCGTAGGGCACAGATATTAGTTAGTAAAATATGTCGAAATGTACTGAAAACCTTAATTGTGGTTTTTCGTAAATTCTAAAACCTAAAAATATAAATTTATTATATTAGTTATTAGTAGTATGTACTTAAGTGTGTAAATTTATGTATTGTTTATTTTAATTGCGATTTCCCGTCTCTCATGTTTTGTTGTGTACTATCGGTAAGGTTACCTGGCAGAGATCACTTTTAGTGATAAGGTCGCCTTTTGCTTTTAATTTTTTTTTTAACTATATTTGTAATTTCTCCTTTATTACGCAATAAAGATGTTTAAATAAATAAATAAAATAAATAAATCAGAGTTAGAAGACAAATTAAAAAAAGTTAAAAATTGAGTAGGTACTATCAACAGAATAAGTATAACATTAGCATAAAATATGTTTTCGAACGAAAACAATGTAAAACAAACCTAATAATAAAAATAATAAATCTTTTATTTGCTGAAAAAACTGACTACATAAAAAGTACATACAACACAACAATATATCGAGGAGTACATAACAAAAGATCTTAGAAAGATCTTATCTCGTTCTTTTGTTTATCAAATACTGGTTGGTTATTCTAGATGAGATAATCCGACTCCCGATCCGAATTCCGAATAAGGGCCAAAGGGTCCAACCAAAGTTAAACATACCCCTACGTACAAAGAAGTCTAGAATGTTACAATATGATATATACTAAATTACACCTCCCTTGCTTGACTCTAGTCCTAAAAGTATGAAGCATAAAAGATTTAAAAATGAATAAGGAAAGCCATACAAAATTAAGAGTTTTCAAATTGGTTCATTGTTTTTCTGATAACAGCGCCATCTTTCGGAACAATGGGTCGTTTTTGCACTTTAAACTTGTGTCATGACAATTTTGTGTTGGTCAAGGTAAAGGTACAAGTAAACGCCAGCAGATGTCGTTTGACATTTTACTAGAAATATAGCATCGCGCTATTAAGATTTTTCCTGCAAGAATGACTACCGCCGTGTAGCAATATTTCGTTATCGCTTCTCGGCCTTTTGGCTAAGATCAAAGTGTAGTATCTGTTCTTTTCAGCTTAATATCTGAAAGTTCCCACAATGTGGGACCAGTATATTAATCTGATTTTTGTAAACCGACGGGATGTTCGGGGCTCGCTCCACTCCCGTCACGGGTCGGCCCGGCATTGCAGTGCCGCCGGGATCGGCCCACATAATAAACCTTATCGATAACATTAGCCAAGGTCAGCTGTCTTAGCGATAGCGAATTTCAATACCTCCATTGATTTTGTATATATTTCACTACGTTATGTATACTATTTCTATGAAACCATATTATGCTAATAAGACTATCATATAATAGGTTGGGGGAAAATGTCTTTTCGCATTATAGTATGTATGAACTTGTAATAAAATCTCTTTGGCTTTACTATTGGTAGCTGGCTGGTTTTGGTATCATTAAAAGTTTAAATTTAAAAGAAGTTTAAATTTTAAAGAAGATAATTTCAAATTCAAATCAGGAAAATCTGTGATTTTTATTTGTTTTTCGTACTGTGAAGATGAAGAAGTGAATCTAATGAAGAAATTCGATACATTTGTAAATTTTACTACAAAAAAGGTAAAAATGCAACGCAAGCTGCGATAAAAATTTGCGATGTTTATTATGTGTATTATTATTATTAGACCTAGTGCAGCGTCTGTGAGAGTTGCACAAATTTTGTTTGAGCGTTTTCAATCCGGAAATTATGATGCCAAAGATGCACCTCGCTCTGGTCGCCCTATTACGGATCAAATGGATGCCATTTTTGAAAAAGTGGAGCAAGATCGGCATATCAGTAGTTACGACAACATAGCTGAAGAACTGGAAATTGACCACAAAACAGTTTTCGGCGCATTTGAAAAAACTGGGTACACAAAAAAGCTGGATATTTGGATACCTCACGAGCTCACTGAAAGAAACCTAACGAACCGTGTACTCATATGTGATTCTTTATTACGACGTAATGAAACCGTACTATTTTTGAAGAAGCTGATAATTGGTGATGAGAAGTGGATCATGTACGACAAGAACGTGCGAAAAAGGTCGTGGTCAAAGGCCGGTCAGGCTTCACAGACTGTGGCGAAACGCGGGTTAATTCGCAACAAGGTGATGCTGAGTGTGTGGTAGGAATGGAAGGGCATTATTCATTATGAGCTATTACCACCACGCAGGACCATCGATTCTGAACTCAAATGCGTACAACTGATTAGATTAAAGCAAAAGGTTGAGAGAAAGCGGCCAGAATTGATCAACAGAAGGGGTGTGGTTTTTCATCATGATAACGCTAGAGCTCACACATCTTTAGCCACTCAGCAAAAATTAAGAGAGTTTGGCTGGGAGGTGTTAATGCATCCGCCGTATAGTCCTGACCTTGCACCTTAAGATTTCTGTTTCGGTCTCTTCAGAATTCTTTAGGCAGTGTCAGGTTAACATAACGAGAGGACTGCCAAAACTACTTGTCGCGGTTTTTTGATCAGAAGCCCCAAAATTTCTATAGCAATGGGATTTTGTCACTAGCTACAAGATGGCAAGAGTTATTGAACAAAATGATACCTACATACTCTAGTTAAATGTAAATAAACTATATTAAAATATGTTTAGAATTTTCATAAAAAATGCGAAGAAACTTTGTCTCCAACCTAATATTTATAGGTTAACTCGGGAAACATCTTTCGTAAATTTTGTATGAGACCCGAAGTTTAATTAACGGTCTAATTAACGTCAGTATTCTAACGTCTTCATTGTTTGACTGGTAATAGTGACATCTCTGACAATAGATCTTACTTGCACTACTCGTGTCATAAGTGTTAATACGTTGCTCTAGGTAAAAGAACACGTAAACGCCAACAGATGGCGTTGTTTATTTCACTAGAAATGCGCATCGCGCTATGAAGATTTTTCCTCGCAGAAGGACTACCGTTGTGACGCATTTTTTCGACATCGCTTCTCGGCCTTTTGGCTAAGATCAAAGTGTAGTATCTGTTCTTTTCAGCTTAATATCTGAAAGTTCCCACAATGTGGGACCAGTATATTAATCTGATTTTTGTAAACCGACGGGATGTTCGGGGCTCGCTCCACTCCCGTCACGGGTCGGCCCGGCATTGCAGTACTGCCGGGATCGGCCTAATGAAATAATCTGAAACAATATACCATGAAATCGCGAGCTTCGTTATGCTAAGTTAGAGCCCAGTAACTTATCTATTATATTCAAAGATGGGTAATAACAGACAAATAAGGGCCATCTGCTTGGTTAGCCAAATAATAATTATTACTGTAATAAAAGTGGTATCTTGATTTTGTGCAGTGATCGAATCAGACGAATGCCTATCATCGAGCGCAAAAAGTGCGGAATCCTACGAGGACAAACCTAAGAAGTGCTTTCACGGAAGCCACCTTCATAAATGCAAGCACTACGCCTTCTGTAAGAGCTGCCAGAAAAGACTTCTGAGATTGAGAGAGAAGTACAAAAAGCGGAAAACGGAGATGGGAAAGGTAACTTTTGTTTGGTGGTAGTTTTTTAGGCTTCAGCCGTGGCTAGTTACCCGCCTACTGACAAACGTGCCGCTAAGCGATTTAGCGTTCCAGTACCGACCGAAGACGGTATAAAACTCTACCCCTACCAGATTAGCCCAGGCACTACTGGCACAGGTTTCTTTAATAAGCATTCTTGTACTGTTATGTGAGCAACCGATTAAAACTTAGGCTTAAATCGGTGATAGCGTCATTTTTATAACAAAAATTGACCGACCAAGCAGATGGCCCACCTGACGGTAATTGGAAAACCGTCAAAATTGAATTTTGAAATATTGAACATTTTTGAATTTTGTGCCTGTAATTACAACGATAACCACGCCCTTCGGAACGGAACACAACACTGCTGCTTAGCAGCGGAAATAAGAATGGCAGTAGAACTTCCCGTATATTGTAGTTGTGAAGTTATGTTTTCTTAAAATGCTTTCAGCATGAAAAACAGTCAAGTATTAACGCATTGAACGTTCAATCGTTTATGAATAGCGTCGGTGTCATGGAAAAAGGTCTTATTGACGAGGTGCATAAGTATTTTTATATCAGAACTCTTAAGTTTGAATCGGAGTAGTTTAATTTAGTTTTTAGTTTGTCTCAAAATGTTTTACAGTACTTTTACAATTGATTTTTGAAATATTTGCGGATTTTTATAATTTTTTTTTTACGTCAGTTTATTTGTTTCATTAAAAGTATACTACATAATATAAAACATATGTAAACAGTTTCTTAGCTCGATAATGTATTGATGATATTTTTTTTTTATCATGTACTTTATAGAATTAAGTACCCTTTTCAGATAATGTTGATATTTTCATAGAAATATTTAATATTAGTATGTAAAGACTAGGTTTTGATATGTTCGATCCGGGGTAGATAATTTTTAGAAGTCCTAAACTAATTTTGACGTATCTTATGTTCACAGACGGTTAGAGGACTTTGTGTTGAACAATAGAGACTAACCGTACTAAATCAAAACACATTAGGTCGTAAACTTTTTGGTAAGCAAGAAGAGGAATATAAAAAAAAAAATGTGCAGATAAAGCCGCGGGTCGGTGCATGCGTGCGTGCGTTCTTTTGTGCGTGTGTGCGTGCGTGTGTGTGTGCGTGTGTGTATGTGTGTAGCATCGTATTTCTCGAAAACGCGTGAACAGATTTCGATTTTGTTTCTTTGTTTGAAAGGTGAATTATTCGGGAATGTTCTTAGCTATTAGCTATGAAGCTATATCACAACTCCCTCAATATGAGTATCAAATGTAAGGGCTTGACTAGTATAATACTATGCAATATAACAAATTTCAAATCCAAGCTGCCACCACAAAATGACCAGTTACATTTTTTTCCCCCAACTCGCACAAAATGAGTATCAAATGAAAAAGCTGAAATCACTGTTACAATAATTTACACTATATTAAAAATCAGGTTTTTTTTTAAATTTTTGAATTTATATATTTTTTTGCGCGCACGAAAGTGTCTCTAATTTGGCAAACTTAAATTTTTTAGAAAAAATTAGTGCAGAGAATTAGGATTTATTGTCCCCGCAAAAGGGCCACGGGCAACAACCACAAGACGCCGACAACGGCATATTCTCTGTGGTGAGCAACATGGACGATGTACGTCAACCGTGTGCGGCGAGTCCATATAAAATGAATAAAAAAAGTATAGAAAATTTGCCAGTGCCGGTTTTTTGTGGTTTTGGCCCGTATACAGGGACACTTAAGATACAATCGGTCGAGTTTTGACCACTTGTATACATCGATCATATTCCACAATTCAAATGTTGCGTTGTAATAGGATAAACTTTTCACAGATGTTTCAACAGTTAAAAACCGTGTACGAAGCCGAAGTTGATATTATAAAGGAGGAAGAGGAAAGGAGGATCAAACGCTCCATCGCCAACCACGCGTTACAGCTACAGAAACACCGAGAGAAGGTAACTTATATACTTATTTTAAAGAAACTTTTAATGCACGTTTGCATTTTTTGGGATTAGCAAAAAACTCACTGTAGCAAACCACGAGTGAGGTTTACTCATATAGAAAACAAAACGTAATAATTTTACAACAAATATTTGCCTAAATAGCCCATTAAATTAAATTAAATATCTTTAAATATTGTTTTTATAACAACTCATTCTTACTCTATTCATTAATATTAAAGTGTTTGTAAAAATATTCACCAGATCTCGGGAAAGGACATATTCTACTTTATATCGCGAAAAAAGGTTTAAAGGGTTATTATAATAGGGGATTCAATTGGGGATGAAACTTCGCATGCAAGTCCAAACAAAGTCACGCTTTCATACCAAACTCCGGAACCGACTTTGATGAAATTTGTTACAAAATTAGACTCGACCTTGGGAAAGGACAGAAGTTGACTTTAGTTGTAAAAAAGGACGAAGTCGCAGTGAGCAGCTAGTTTGAAATAAAGTAAATAAATTGTTACAAAATTGGGTAATTCTATATCTATTGTGGAAACCACATATTTATTATCGTTATGAATCATCATATTCAAATTCAAAATTTCTTTATTCATGTAGGCCTATCACAGGCACTTATGAAGCGTTCATACATAAATGTCTACATAATTGTAAGGGGATGGTGATAACTTCGACGTTCGCCAACTTAAACCTAAAGCTTCGAGGGTTCCAAACGCGCCCTGGTCTAAGAAGAGCCCACAACAAACTTAGCCGGGTAAAATTTATTTTTTGTTATCACCATCTCACAGTAAATTGATATTCAGCTATGAAGCTAGAGCAATTCACACCCATTTTTTTTATCGTTTAAGTAATCCTTAATATTATAATAGGATTTTTCTGTAAGCTTACGTTTTATATAAACTATTAACATATCAACCCATTAACGGCCCACTAAAGGGCACGCTCCTACCCAAAATGAGGAGGGGTTAAGGCCGTAGTCCACCACTCTGTCCCAGTGCGGATTGGTGGACTATTTTGGTGGTGCTTTTTTCTCCTAAACTTATTTTAGTGCCCATTTAATGTATTTAGTGATGATTTTAATGCTTGGCATCTTATTTAAAGATGGAGGAATCGTACAGAGCTCGTGAAGCCGAATTGGAAAAGAACGTGCATCAGAAGAAGAAGTTCCTCTGGGGTCTAGCACGCGCCTTGAGGAGTCAGCACGAACATATGACCTTGGCTATGAGGGACGTGCAGTATGAGACTAAGAGGCTGGCGGAAAAGGTGATTTTACTCCGGCAAAGCTTATGAATCATTATCATACTAAATTCAAAGTCAAAAATATTTTTATTCATGAAGGCTCGGCCCATAGATGGCACAGAAAATGGGAAAAGTTTGTAAGTTAGCGTTCCGCGGGTGTGACGAGAAGCGTGTGCGGGTTGCTTTTACTGTTTTTGTACGCAATGCACTGCATGCAATAAAGACTGAATGAGGGTTCTGTATGTTCTTAATTCTGTGGTGGCGCTCCCTCAAACTGAATAGTTGTTGCTCCAAGTTACTTGAATTATGTGTTTATTTGTAAAATATTTATATAACTAGTCTTTAATTTTATTAAATTCATTAGCATTTTAACGGATGTGCTTCGGAATTCTTAGTTAATCAATAAATAGTTTTCAAGAGATAAGTATACAATTATATTTGAGTCACAGCCAATGTTCATAACATTGTGTCGGTGGGCATCCTTACTAATAGTATAAATGCTTGTTTGTTTGTCCTTCTTTACACCCTAACTAAGCAACCGAGTTGAAAGGACGGAGTGTAACATTTACTACTTTTTCTCTCAGGAAATTCTCAGACATGCAGGTTTTCTCATGATGTTGAAGCAATTTTAATTGCTGAATCATAATAGATAGATGAGATAATATTATTATTGTCTAGGAATCCGGTATAAAAATTCAATTGGACGAAGCGGAGCAAATACTCAAGAAGCGAGGTGAGGAAATGCGCAATCAAATATCTCAAGAGCTGATCGTACTCGAAGGGAATTTGGAAACTATGAAAAAAGAGCGTGACACCATAAACAAAGAAAGGGATGAATTGGAAAAACTCAAAAACAGCTACGAAATCAACAACAAACTTATGAATCAAAAGGATGTTGATGACAACGTCGATTTAAAAACACATTACATTAAATTAAAGGACGAAATGGTTATACTAAAGAGCTATATAGAATCCACGAAGGAATCGAAATGTCTTATAGAAAGGGGTACGGTGACGGAATTGGGTGATGGGGTGATGAATAACAGTGTTGGTGTTAGGAGTGATGATGACGACGATGATAAACTGAAAGGCAGCCAGGTGATCCATGATCTAAAGAAGCAGAAGAATGTGAATTTTAGTCAAGTAAGTGGCCGTTCGCAAATAGTTTTAATTTATTACTTGTGTACTTGTTATGTTTACAACCAGGAACCCAGCGAAATTCAAAATACACGAAATTTCATCAAAATCTGTTCTAGGTTCTATGGATTATGAAACTCGAACACCGTTCGGCCCGATAAGGTATAAATTATGTAAGAAAGCGTGAAATACTAAATATAATGTCTCTTATTATACCTGTCCAAAAACAGGTGTTATTGAAAAAATTACCTACCACAATTAACGAGACTGCCAGTACGAAGTGGTACTAGTAATAACTTAATAAGACTTCAAGACTGAGCTATTTTTAAACTAAATAATAAGTTACCCTAATATTAATAAAAGTACAGTGTGGTTTTCGTTATGGAAGCTCGACAACAATCATGTTTTCATCTTTTAAAGTTAATAACTGAAACTGATGTGTGTGAGAGGTCAAGCGTATAAGTGGCTCGAAACTTATGGAAAAGAACGGTTACAACTACTGAAATAATAATATATAAATAATACTAAAAACATATATAGGTCCGAATTTAAAATCATTGAGCGAGCCGTGCATGTGCCACAGGGCAGTATAATGGGTCCGTTTTTGTTTCTTACATACATAACACAGTACAATAATTATAAATATATATTATGGAATTATCATCTACCAGTCCAAAAAACCTGCTTTAAAATTCCAGCACGGCAGTGTTAAAATAACTGTCATTGAAATAAGTAAACTCGTAGATATCATTTACGACGGCTGTAGCTGTAAACAACACATTGATGTTGTATGTGCTAAGCTGAATAATTTAGTTTACGCTCTGAGAAGACCCCGTATGAAGCTCACGTAAGCTGCAGTCCATTATTCATGGAACTACATGTGCTACCTTTGCCAAGCATGTTTATTAAAGATATATGTATTTTGATTAAAAATGTCCTGGGTATTTTAAGCGCAAGGAGATTTTAATCAAAATCAAAGTTGTTCAAACAAACTTATGATGTAGGTCATGCCTATCCAAACTTTTAAGATAAAATTAAAGCACTGGCTGGTGGAAAAAAGTTCTTATGATATGCTATTCTATTCTATTTCTGCTGCCCTAAGCTGTTCTGTGCTGTTCTGTTCTTTTCTATTCTATTCTGTTCTATTTTGTACCGTTCCATTCTATTCTATTCTGTTCTGTTCCATTCTGATCCATTCTATTCTGTTCTGTTCTATTCTATTCTATTTTGTTCTATTCTGGTCTGTTCTATTTTGTTCCGTTCTGTTCTGTTATGCAAAGTAAGTCGGTATATTTAGGTTTGTTATAAAAAGTAGATTTTTATTGTTTTTTTAACAATATTTCATTGTATCTTTATGTTTCCTAAATGTCCTTTCGAACTTCTGTAGTCCGTTATTCTTATCACGTGTCCAGCCCATTTCCATTTATTTTTCATAGCCATAATTATTGCATCCTTCGTTTGAAGTTTTTGTATTAGTTCCCATTTTGTGTATTCATCTAGTATACAGGATGTTTGGTGCATCGTGTGCCAAATCGAATCTGATGATTGGAGGGGTCTTTGGCTATCTCTTCAGCCCTCGTAAAAAAATCTTGCTCAAACGGTTTTTTTTATACTGATTTTAAATTGTTTTTTTAAAAATTGTAAAAATTCTACATTTAAATTTTAATAAAAAATAAAGTTGTTAAGTATTAATTAATTTTCTTTTTAATCTTTAATTTGTAACGTTTTACGCTTCTTTTGAAACTAGAATTACACGCCAGCAACATCTAGTTTTTGTTTTACAGCCCCGCAAAGTTTTTTTTACGTAAAAAAATAAGCTTGAACGTCAACTTTCGGTTTTAATAAAAAAAAAACTAAAAGTGATCATGTTCTTCCAATTTTTTTAAAACATCTCTGGACTGTCCCCTTTCTAATGGTGTGCAATATGCCATGAAAAGTAATTAGTAACATCACTAATTTTCAAATTTTCTAAACTTGGTCGCAATTTTCTAATATTCAACAGGTGAAAGAAAAACAAGGGTTTGCGTAAATAACACTCACAATTCACAAGGCAGATGACATTTTCTGTCTCTTTCATAAAGTTATACGCCCGTTGTTCGTTTAAACAGGCAAAAATAGTTTTTTCACTCTAGTTATTTAGAGTTCCTGCAAAATGATCTGCCGGAATTATTGGCCGAGGTGCCCGTGTTTAATGAAGATGTGCCCATAGTATTTCAAAATGACGGCTGTCCCGCGCATTGGCGTTTAACTGTGAGGGAATACCTCGATAATGTGTTCCCCAATTCGTGGATTGGGCGCGATGGGCCTATTGCATGGCCTCCACGTTCCCCAGACTTAACTCCGTTAGATTTTTATGTCTGGGGACGTGCCAAAGAGCTAGTATACGCCACAGAAGTCCCAACGAGGGAGGTACTAATACAACGCATAGAAGCGGCCTTCGGTACAATTAAGAACGAAATACGGCTTCGGACTACAACTGTAACAATACGTCAAAGATGTCGGGCCTGCATTCGAAACAGGGGTGAACAATTTGAGCAGAATTTGTAAAAATTATGAAATAAATGTTTCAAATGCAATGTATTATTTTTATTTCAAGTAAAACCTACGAAATTTAAAAATTTTACCTGCTTGTGAGTTTTATTTACGCAAAAACTTGTTTTTCTTTCATCTGTTGAATATTAGAAAATTGTGACTAAGTTTAGAAAATTTGAAAATTAGTGATGTTACTAATTACTTTTCATGGCATATTGCACACCATTAGAAAGGGGACAGTCCAGAGATGTTTTAAAAAAATTGGAAGAACATGATCACTTTTAGTTTTTTTTTTATTAAAACCGAAAGTTGACGTTCAAGCTTATTTTTTTACGTAAAAAAAACTTTGCGGGGCTGTAAAACAAAAACTAGATGTTGCTGGCGTGTAATTCTAGTTTCAAAAGAAGCGTAAAACGTTACAAATTAAAGATTAAAAAGAAAATTAATTAATACTTAACAACTTTATTTTTTATTAAAATTTAAATGTAGAATTTTTACAATTTTTAAAAAAACAATTTAAAATCAGTATAAAAAAAACCGTTTGAGCAAGATTTTTTTACGAGGGCTGAAGAGATAGCCAAAGACCCCTCCAATCATCAGATTCGATTTGGCACACGATGCACCAAACATCCGGTATGTATGTTCTAAATTTTTCTGTCCTTTTTTTGTGGTAGTTTGATTCTAAGTTCGGCTTTCTATGTTTTGGACCAAGTCTGGGAAACACTTTTTATTAAGCTTTTATTAAATAAACTATTGTTTTGATGTGATGATGCATGCTAAGAGGCGGTGATAAGTGAGTGAGTGATTTATAATATAAATGGAAAACTTTTCTTTCAGACAAACCTAGATGAAATCTATCGCCAGCTGAGTCGTACACCCAGCAGATCATTAACTAGAGTTTACGAAGGCAGCACCACTCGTATACGGGGTTCGGATCCCGGCTGTGCCACATGCAACAACTGTGATAATGGTGGTTCTAATTGTGACAGTGGCACAAATGTGACATCCAATGGTGCACAGAGCAACCACGGTTGCGATGGGTGCCGCGGTTGTAACCAAGCCGCGATGTTCCAATTACGTGAGGAGAACGATCGGTTGAAGGCTTTTGCTAGACAGGTAAAGTTCATTTTTTTTAATAATGTTTTTAGACGTTACCAATCATGAACAGTGTGATGTCAACGTACTAGAATTCAGAACGTTGTAAACTACCTAAAATAATAATACGTGACTGATTTATTCAAATTTTTTCATTTCCACTAAAATATAAATATACTTAGCTTGTGTTTTGAGTAATAAGATGATCAATGAATATCTTTGTGAATAATACACATAAATACTTATAATATACAGAGAAACACCCAGACACTGAAAAACAATAATGTTCATGACAAAACCTTTCCCAGTTGTGGGAATCCAACCCACAGCCTTGGATAAGAAATCAGGGTCACTGCGCCCACTATTATTCTAAGTGTTTACTTATAGCAACCCTATTGAAGATAAAAGACCGATACGCGCTTAGTACCTACGCTACGCGACGCGCGTTTGCATGTGACGTTATGGCTGTTTCTTAAAATAAAAACTATGGCAATAGTTTACTCAAAAACTATTAGCGTATGGTTTCACAGATAAGTCTTGAAGACAGTATATAATGTACCTCTAAAACCTCTGAAGAATTATTTCGGTTTTCTTCTACACGTTGTATACTATATTTACATAAATATCACATCACTAATGCATATAAATAAAGATAAATATTTGCTTTATATAGCTTTACTTAAGGGAGTTTTTGTTTCGCAGCAACGTGAGCACATAGACTCACTGTCGAGGGAACGTGAACGTCTACAAACACATCTCGTGACCAATTCCAGACCACGCACAGCGCCATCTGTTTTGGCTAGCAATTTCTTCCCGACAAACAGGTAAGACGCTAGCCCAGTGGGTAGGACTTCGGTTTCACTTTCGCGGGGCCGAGTTCGATTCCCAGCGAACTTTTCTAAGTTATGCGCATTTTTAGCATTCAAAATATCACTTGCTTCATTGCTGAAGGAAAATATCGTGAGGAAACTTGCATATCTAGAGTTCTAAGTTATGTCCTCAAAGGTGTGGAGTCCACCAATCTTGACTGGGCCAGCGTGGTGGACTAGGGCCTAAATCCGTGCCCTTTAGTGGGTAATAGGGTGATATGATGATGACGACATGTAAGCCCTTGACTGGTAACATCCGGCTCCGCTTTCATCTCTCACAAGATATAAAAAAAAAATTTAAAATGTAAAATGGAAATTTTTGATATTGGAAAAGAGCAACTGCTGAGTTTCTTGCCGGCTTCTTCTCGGTAGAATCTGCCTTCCGAACCGGTGGTAGAGTCACTACACACAGACAGACTTGACGTTTCGAAAGTGCTTATATTAGGCCTACTTTAAATAAATGAATTTTGAATTTGAATTTAGAATTTTGATGATTATTCAGTCTAAGATGGTAACGGGCTATCCTGTTAGGGGGTATGGCAGTTAAAAAGTCCTTACCCCTAATCGGTTCCTCATCGAACTGATGGTGGTAACTTGCAACAGCTGAAGCACCACACCAGACAAGACCAGAAAAAAAAACGGAAATTATAAAACTAAAAAGTTATTCCCTGGATTGAACCTGTAAGCTCCCATTAAAAACAGCGTTCGCCTATGGGCCAAAGCGGTCGACTTATTATGATCCATCTAGGTCTGAATATACTTAGTTTTTTTTTTCTAACTTGCGGTATACTAATGCACCTAAACAATATTTTTGTTACTTTTTAGTATACAATTAACTTCAAATTGTTAAGAAAATTGTATATTTTTTTATAATTTTGAAACATAATGAATCACTCCGATAATGAAATCCTAAGCACGTTGGCAGAGGGTCTGGACTGCTCGATTTTCAAGCACTGGCTTTCGGTGCACCGTGAGGCAAATAGAAAATAAACTGTAGTGATTTGTTAAAGGTTAGGTATAAGAAAACCCATAAACTATGACGAACTATGTAATTAATGATTATTATTATGACGGACGTGAGTTTGCAATATTTTTATATTGCAATACTGTTACTTATTATTATTATTTTGTTATTTTATTTATCTTTTATATTCTAATAACTGGGTTTATACCTTTCAATAAAGATTATTATTATAAGTACTTTACACTCAAAAGCAATGAATGAAGACAAGTTACGAAAATTTTTGTTGTCTTAAGTGTTTATAATTTAGAACGAATCCCACGACGAGCGCCAACGCGTTCGGATGGCGCAAAGGCGCGGGGGAGGAGCTGAATATATTCTCTACAAGCGAACCGCGGGTAATACTACCGGGCGAACCGGTACCTTTTATCGGCGTTTTGACGGACCGGCATAGTGATAGCAGAAGGTAAAGTAATTTCATTACCGCAGCGGCCATTAAAAAATTCATTGTTGAACGTATAAATGTGACCAAGGCTTGTACATTTCTAAAATAATGCGCGGAAATTAAAACTAAGTAGAACTGTTCAAATTTACGGGATGGCTTTGCCAAGTATCAGCTTGATACCCTGGATTCGTTGGATCGCCTCATCATGAAGGCTCATCGGTGACCTAGCCAATAAAAAACTTCAGAGTTTTGAACATCCTAGCAAGGTTGCCTGCCTTTCGGTATTCTATAGGTGAGAGAGAGTTTGCTCAAGAACTATTTAATCTAGTGCCCCCCTCGCCTTTTTACGATTACGATTATCGAACCGCGAAGCGCCGTAAGGATCTGCATCCCTACGTGGTCCACGTGGTGGCAGTTAACTTAAAACTAAAGCTAGGAGGGTTTCAAACGCGCCCTGGTCTAAGAAGAGCCCACAACAACCTTAGCCAGGTTTTTTTTTGTTATCACCATCGAGTTAATGTTTAGCTATGAAGTTAGAGCAATTCACCCCCGAGCTTTTTTATAGTACATGTTATCCTTAATATTATAAGCCTACGTTTTATATAAACTTTGAACTTATTGAGAGACATCTTAAGGATTTCATTTGTTATAAAATGGTACAATTGCCCTTAAATTAATTTTTACTTCTAATATTAATATTGTTACAGTCCACTTTCTTTATAAATTTTGTTATATTTTTATGTACATAAAATCAAATCTTTAAATACATATGTAATAATTCGCATGATTGTCTTGTATCACCAGGCATCTGATAAGCCAGTGGCGTGCATTGCGGCGTCGTTTGTCCCCGCAGACCAATCCACGGCCGGTCGCATCGATGGAACGTAGTTCACAACATATTACTGGTACGTTTTGTCTTTTAATATATATACATATTATATACTTTTCTTTAAACTTATTATATAATTTTTTTGTTATAGACCATGCCGAAATAAACATACCTTTGCAAGAGTCAGATGCGAATCTAATAAATGGCGGAACTACGCAGGCTCTTGTCAGGTAAGTTACAGGACTCTGAATATTCAAGTTATTTACCGTTTACACACATTAAATATGGCAGCCTCGTTGGTGTAATAGTTAGATAGATAGATAGATAAACCAAACAAATGGTAAATAAATATATATGCGCAGAGGCCTTATATCTCCTCCAAAAAACCTTTGTTAGCATGTTCAATTACAGCTCACAAGATCCTGGGTATGATTTCTAGGTCGCGCCAAGATTATTAAGGCATTGGATTTTTCTGTTAAAAAAAACTCGGAACCAGTCCGGTGTTAGGAAATTATCGGCGTTTATCCCCGTGCCTCGGAGTGCACTTTAAAGGACCCTGGCAGTGTTGTGCAAACATACACAAAAGCACTGCCTACTCTATTATGCGTGTTAAAAGTCGTTAAAACCACCAACCTGCACTGTTGCAGCGTGGTGGGTCTTTGCTCTAACTCTTTATCTGTTATGCGTGAGGAGATGGTTCGTATAGTCAGCAAAGGGCAGGATGTTTGCTTCGGGCCAGCTTTGCAAATACCATCATTTCAATTTGCAATCCTATAATTACTGAAATGAAACATAGAATAGGTTACTTCTGAATATAATAGTTTTAAAACTATTATTGTTACTAAACTCGGTTTAGTAGTTTTAAAGTTAATAGGTTACAAAATAACAAACAAATCTATCCTCTTTATATTATTAGGTAAATATAGACCCACTTTCTATACCCATTTACAACAGTAGACAACGTGAGATTTGTAGTAAAAATGTTTAAAATACCTTTATTTGTCTCAACACGTGTGGCGTAGCGTTACATATGAGAAACATTTCTATGATAAATTCCAATTGTTTCTTTCAAGTGATAAGCCGCAAAAAATGAGACCCGCAGTCGATAAACCAAGAGAGAAAAGTCCGAAGACATTTCTTCGGGAGGCGAAGGAAAAGTTAAAAAAGTAAGTTTTAAGAACCATTTACCTGTTTTTTTTTATTACTTAACGCATATTATTTGGATAATATTTACACTTGTGCGCAAATGCTCGGAGAATTGATAAAGCTGTGGGACAAGATACATTTTACATTTTCCTAGGGGAAAAAAATTTATCCGGGACCTCTTTAGATGCGATATAAAAATTTCTTAACTGATTTGAAAATTTGTTTTAGCAATAATATAAAAGAACCACCAGCGCCTAGGGATAAAAGTCCTAACGCAATGTTACGTGAAGCTAAAATGCGTCTCCGAAAGTTAGAAATCGAGGCGGAGGCAGTCGAAAAGTCCTATTTGGACTTTCGAAAACGACAGTCCGAATTAAGGGAAGAAAAGCAAAATTTGGTCCTAGCAGAAAGTTCCTTGATCAAAACTGTTAACAAATTAGGTAAGTTTTAATTCTAAATGGGTCAATATTTTTTTAAATTACTTCTACCAAACTTGTTTATGTCTGAACCTCTGTGCCTTAATCTTAACACACACACACAAAAAAAAGAGTGTCATCCCGTTACGGAAAACGGCATGACACTCTCCTATGCAGTCATGTCTCCATCTGCAAAAAGTAAAAAGCCTATGTTACTCTTCGCTATTTTATCTAACTCTATGCAAAATCAAGCTGATTTATTCCTTGGCTATGGCGTAAAGAAAAGACCAACTAACAAATACACTTTCGCATTTATAATATTAGTAAGGATAACTTCTATCATGTTTGATGTTTCACATTCGGGGTTTCAATAAACAATACCAGCATAAATATCTCCAAGAGTAACATTTACAAATAATTTTCAGAAACAAAAACAAGTAAATCATCGCAAAGTTTAAATGCACCAGAAAATATAGCAAATGATATATTTGATTGTGAGAAATCATCGGAAAATATGAAAAAAGACTTCGACAAATATTTGCGAGAGTACCAAACTAATTTCGATATAGGTAAAATATATTTCCAAAACAAGAATTCAGCAATCCAAAGAATAAAGCCTATACCTCCATCTCATAATATCTGTGAAGAAAATGAAGAACCAAAACAGAAAAATATCAATTATCTCGAAACGCCGCTATCCGAATTCAGAAAATTTTACCAAACACAAAATAGAACCAAGCGAAAAGTTAAAAGTCCTATTAGTAAAGAAATTAAAGAATTAGAAACCACATCAGAAGCCCGAGAAAGTGACAAAACCGTTGAATCCAAAAGCGAAAAGAATAGTAGAGAAATAATTCGCAATATTAAAAATAATAAGCGAGCTGAACTCGAAATTTTAAAACAAAATATTAGTAAAATTTATAACCTTCCTGAAACTAGTACTCCTAACGATACTGGATTGGGTAATATTCCTGAAATTATAGTAACTAAAACGAATGCAAAAGACGATAGTAAAGAAGAATTAGAAGAAAATGTAGATGTTCAAGAGAATAAACTTTTATTACAAGTTCAAAATGTACGTGAAACTAATAATGTTGGTGTCACAGAATCAAAACAGGACCTTTTAATGATCGTCGAAAGTTCAATTGACAATAGAGACACTTCATCATCTGAAAATGAAAACGAGGAACAAAAACTTTTTACACAAATTACTGTTATCGTGAGTCCCAAAGACGATAATAGCTCTACAGTGTTAAAATCGCCTTGTAAAGAGCTTTCTGAAAAAGTAACTTTGAATAATGATACTCTTAATGCAATATTTCATACTGAGGATAAAGATTTATCTAGTGTGGACATGAAATCAGAGTTAAATAAGGATGGTTTAGAAAACGAGGTCGAGAAAGACGCGCAAAAGGAATACCTTGACGATTTTTCAGCGGATGTTGACAATTATTATAATACTAACAGTATATCGGACGGCGGTAAAAACTCTCCAATATCATTACCAAAAACATCGGAAGACGAAAACTTTTGGGAGAACTAAATTACTTGTAAAGCCTAAGCAAATTCATCGGCAAACATAAACATAATATAAAATTTATGATTTGAAATAAAAAATGTACTAGAAACAATTATTAAAATCATTTCAGTTTCCATTTCTTTAAAGGAATTGTTAACGATATATCATTGCTTTTTAGGGTAACATTTAAAAATTCATAAAAATATGCAAATTTTACCTACCAATAAAATTTTTATTATGTTTCCATAGACGTCCGAAGTCCATTATGAGAGAGTACATCGTCTTCGTTCCGTGTTCACCGCTAGATGGCGTTGTACCTATCCGTAACCTGCGCCTGCGCCTCAAGCGCCCTCCGTACGAAGCTGAGTGAACTAAGTTACTTACGACAAGCCGCCATGTTCTCTGATCATTGTTCGGCTCATAATACTAAAGGGCTGAGGATAAACACCAGGAAGACCTTAGTCTGGACTTCGGACGTCTATGGAAACATAATAAAAATTTTATTGGTAGGTAAAATTTGCATATTATGTGTTCCGATTGACGTCCGAAGTCCATTATGAGAGAAATGTTTGTTATCTCCTGGTGGCTTGTAATAAAACGCAACAATGTGATAATCATTAAATTATGCAATATTCAACGAAAATACTACAATACATTTGGAGAGTACTTTCAACATTCATCAAAGCTTCACTGCAATATACAATAAGGATTAGAATGACTGTTAAGCAATCGAATAATATTAAATAATCAAAGTAAACCACTACAGGGCACTTGAGATAATTTAACAAGGAATATGGTCTACAGTTTAATAAGCAGAAAAATATTCCGCAAGAGATTTGTCAGAAGCATTTTGGCTGGGTTGATCTATCTGTTTTTGATAAAATTTTCGAAATGTTGATTCATGTTGCCAATTTGCTTTAGACAAAATATCATTAATGGGGTAGTTTTCTATCCAGTTTAAGGAAGAGACCGCCGATCTAAAGCTACCAGGCGAGGCCTTTATACCGGCATCTATGAGGATCCGCTTTACCCAACCTCCGATGATTGTTGGACTAGCTGCTCTAACTGACCCTCTCGTTGTAATAAAGAGATTAGAAATTGTGTTTCGGTATTCTTTTGTCACGCTAGACAAAGTCCTAAGCCAGAAAACTGGGTCAACGTTCCTGTCAGGTGCTTTACGTAATAACCAACTGGACTGCTGATGATGGATACTATCAGTCTTAGATCCAAATTCCGGGTGCAAGATAATACTATCCTCATTATCTATGAAGTGCTTTGAATCGCAGTGTAATAGTGAGAGGTCGTGTACTCTACGACTAGAACAAAGAAGTAGTATAGTGGCGGTACGTCTAGAAACATCGTATAAATTACTGATGTCGGGATTAGTTTCTTTGAGGTATCTAATAAGGATTCTTGCATCCCATATGGGAGCCTTAGGCGGTATCGGTTTCGCTAGAGAAATCGCTTTTAAAACATGTTTTACGATGTGACTACTCGATATCTTCACATTGCAAGAAGTTTCACAAATAGATGCTATGGTTGATTTATGAACAAGAATGGTACGATAAGCCAATTTTTCAGTTAAATAAAGAAAAGCTAAGTAACGTGCTACATCTGCTGGGTTAGGAGAATGACAATTTAAATTATGTTTCTGACACCACAACAACCACTTCTGCCAAATGGGCTTATAGGTTCGAAGAGTAGATGTTCTCCAACACGATGATAGTAACTCTTTCTCCTGGACAGACCAGTTGTCGGTCAGTGCGTCCCACCCGAAATGAGCCAGGCTTCCAGATGAAGGCTGGACACCCGAGTCGGCGGTCGTCCCGTGAAGGTGTCTACCAAGTTGCGCTCTAGGTTCCGGATCTTCGTTGGGCGTTTTAGAGCTCGGCGCTTCAGGTCTGGGCGCCAAAAGGGTTTCGTCCACCTGGGTGCAATTATTATGTACCGGCCTTCCGCTTTGTTTAGGTGGCGCAGTACACGCGGGATGAGACCCGGTGGTGGAAAAATCCAAGCTAGATGGTATGTCCAAGATTTGCTGAACGCGTCGTGATAGCAAGCGTTCGAGTCTGAAAAGTCTCTGGTAACATAATTCGGAACGACGTAAGCGTGTTTTGATGCAAAGAGATCTATTTCGGGGGTTCCCCATAGGCTGAAGATTCTTTGATATTCTACTTGTTTCAGATGCCATTCGGAGGCTGTTCGATTTCGGGAGAGGCCGTCGGCCTCCACGTTGTATATTCCGGGAAGGTAATGAGGAACTAATACAACATCGAGATCGTCCACTAGGGCTAAGAGCTGTTTGGTCAGTTCTAACAGCGGAAGTGACTTCGTCCCTCCCTCGTTTTTCACGTATGACACAACGGTTTTGTTGTCGCTCTGCACGATTACTGAAGATTTTCTGAGGACTGACCCCTGCGCTGTTATTGCAGCTATTACAGCGTACATCTCTTTGAGGTTGCAATGCCATCTTCTCTGATGTGGACTCCAAACTCCGTGAATATTTTTGTTGTTTACTACAGCACCCCATTGAATATCCGAGGCATCTGTTATCAAGTAGTTTACCGGTTTGACTACGGGATGTATCGGTCTCTGTTGATTGATGTTCTCTAACCACCATTCCAGTTCGATAGATACCTCTTCGCTGAAACGAGTAGTTTCTAAAGGTTCTTTGCGAAGGAGATTGCAGTGACGCTGCAACGTCCGGCAATGCAACCTTCCCCGATGGGTGATGAAGGTTGCAAAATTGAGGCACCCTAAGAGGCGTTGCGCCTGCTTGAGGGTCCATGAGCCTGCAGCTAGGAGAGACAGCAGATGATGGCGTATTCTGCTTACTTTTTCTGGGGGTAGGGACGCTGTATTGGTGTCGGTGTCCCAGTGGATTCCCAGAAACTCTACTGTCCTTCTCGGAGTGGTGACAGATTTTTCTGTGTTTAGACACCAACCTAGGCTGGTTAAGAATTTGATGGCCATCATTACCTGAGTTCGGAGAGTCGTTTTGCACTGATGAACAATCAGGTAATCGTCTAAATAGACTACTAAACGAAGACCTTTCATACGGAGCATTTCTGCTGTCCAGTTTGTGACTGTGGCAAACATTCTCGGCGCTGATGCCAGGCCAAATGGTAAGCACGTCATTTGCAGCAGGAAACCGTTGTAACTGATACGGAGGAAACGTCTGTGTTCTTGTTTGATCGGTATGTGGTAATAAGCCTGACTGAGATCCAGTTTGACCATCCAATCGGCAGGCTGTAGAAATTCGGGCATCTGCTGGTAACGGAATAGATGAAAATGTCTTGGCATCATATAACGATTCAAAGCCTTTAAATTGAAAATCACTCGACTCTTTTTGCTGTTCTTTTTTATTAGAAATAAAGGTGAGAGAAACGAGGGCGTTGTTGGTGCTGGTTCCACAATGTGTTTTTGAATCATTTCCTTTATTTCGTAAGTCATGGCTGGTGATACAGGGGTTCGAAATTTTTCTAGAATTTCTGAAGTTGGCATAACCAATGGTGGACTCTGATTCAATGGAATACGAGCCCCTGAAATTATTTTGAGCACAGGATTTGGAGGTTTGTAATGCTGCCAGGTGCTTCGGTAATGCTGTAAGCAACCTCCTGAGAAAGTCGGTGAGTCATTTATTTCGATTTCCTGTTTTTCTTCCACTTTTGTCCTTTTGTCCCCCTCTCTTTTTTTCTGTAGCAGTGAAATGTCTTTTGGTTCGAAACTCTTTGTATTGGTTATGTTTCTTTGTTTTATTTTGCGGATGAAAGGTTTTATTCTGATGAAATGATGAGGTAGACGGCTCTGGAGATTTCGGGCGGGTAGTTCGCGGCGGATTTTGTTTCTCTAATTTATCTAGCCCCCCCATCTTACTCAAATAGGCCGATAGACCGTCTGGATTAAATATGTATTCAGACGATGGTGGAATCTTGTCAATATCCTCACGAGCGTACTTCGACTTCAGCTGCTTCAAAAGTGAGCGACGCCTTAATTCCATGACCTCAGCACGCTTGCCGCAAACTATTTGCAAGATATCCTGGGTGACGTTGGTATATTTAGATTCTCTACCAAAGGACTCACTGATTTTAACACATAGAGAACTAGGTGTAAGTTGTGTATCTGACTTACCTGCCCAGTTAATTATTTCCTGTAAGGATTGATTAACACATTCATTTTGCGCCAGAAGCGCGTTAGAAAGGGCCGCAAAACTTCTTTCCATTTGAAACCATCTCAATGGTGACAAGGGGTCTTCAAAACGCCTGAGTTCTTCATTTACTCTAAGGTCTGTGAAGGCAGGGTAGGCCACATATTTTTTCTGAATATCGGTATAGCGGACAGAGTTCCACTCGGGCGAATTAAATCGTTGCAAAGATACAATTTTAGCCACACGATCCGGATTAGCGTTTGGCACGGTAGGTTCTTTGATAAAAACACCGAGTTCCGATATATTATCAAAAGTCTTTGTGTCTGGAGGTTGCAAATAAAAATCATGACTGAGGGTACTCGATACATTTGGTAAATTGGCCTCGAAACGTTGGCCTTGATTAGCATTAGAAAGCGTTTGAGAGGCAGCAGTATTTAACGGGAAATTCGAAGTTAAGATATTGTTAACATGACTCACCAACTGTTGAGATAATACCTCAAATCTTCTATCAAGGTCAGACTCCTTCGAAATCGCACTTTCGCAGCGGCGTCGGCAACGTTTGTTCAGCGGCTCGCTGCCGTTCGAGGAATCGTCTGAACTGTTTGACGAGGAAGTCGAGGGGCCCGGAGTTGATCTTTTCCTTGAAGGCTCGTTCGGCGCACTTATTAAATCGTTTTCCATATTTAAAACGATTGGTTACGAATAGATACACTAACACTTTTATTCACTTTTATTTTTAAAGAGAAAAAATAATTTAATTTAAAAATAATTTAATTACGATATTAACTTTTTACTTTAAACACAAAAGTTAAATCTTAAGCCAATGCTAGCAGTCGACCGCACGGTTCGACGAACGACGCAACAATGATCAGAGAACATGGCGGCTTGTCGTAAGTAACTTAGTTCACTCAGCTTCGTACGGAGGGCGCTTGAGGCGCAGGCGCAGGTTACGGATAGGTACAACGCCATCTAGCGGTGAACACGGAACGAAGACGATGTACTCTCTCATAATGGACTTCGGACGTCAATCGGAACACATAATACAGATTTATTATATACACAGACCTCTGTACCGTTGTATAACGTTATATTTAAAATAAAATATACTTAATTATAAAATAATTGTTACCTTTGATGAACTGTATATATATACCGTGGTCGTACTCGTAGACATGGATCAATGGAATCACGGGCCCTTATTTATAATTCTTCAAATAGGGCTGGCAGTCCCTTGTATAACCGCATACTAACATACAAACTCTTGAGCTGTATAATAATAGTATACACGGAGAGCACGTTAATCCGGCCGTACTGGTAATCATTTCTAACATATGGATAAATATAATCAGTTATGCCCGCCAACATTATAAGACCTATAAGACGTTAGCTGTGCCCAGCAGTGGGCACAAATATATTTAGAAGTTGTAAACTAGTAATAAATGGCATGTAGGAAGAAAATGAAACGCAAAAAATATTAACCAGTCATAATTTATTTATGTAATGTTCAATTGAATTAAAATATATAAAACATACATTTTCATTTTATTATGTACACATCATTTATCCTCACTAAATATAAAAGTACAAACATTGTTTAAACGTATTTCTATAACGGCAACATTCCATTAAAAGTTTGGCGATTTGCGAACTCTGAGCATAAGATCATATTAACAATCACTTCTTTATTTTATTATCAACAGAATACCAATAAAGGTTAACAACAACAATACACAAAATTTCTCCGCCGTTTTGTATGATTTTTTTTTCGATAGCAGATGCTCCGAAATAGGGTCCCATTGATTTTTCTCGCTAAATAAATTTAAACTTGGTTAAGTTCGTTTTTTTAATTACCTTATTACGTTTTTTAGTAGGTATAATCATGAGTTATAGTTTGTTATAATTATTTGTACATACGTTGGTCTGAATTCAAATAATAAAAAATAGTTTAGGTTCATTTGTAAAATTCTTAAAGAGCGTACTGGAGACTAGCGTATTTATTTTTAGCAAACTAAAATATTTCGATTCTGCTATTCGCTAATATGACCTTATTGCTGATGACAACGAATATTTTTAATTAAACAATAAATATTAAATGCGTCGGCGCTAGGAAATTATTGTCATGAAAATGGAGGACATGGAATAGCAGTATAAAAAATGCAACCAGTAATTATTTTAAACACAATACCACATAAATAACCTGGTATTTACTACGACACAAGTTATTTTAAATTTCATTACAAGTTAGCCCTTGACTGCCATCTCACCTGTGATGATGCAGTCTAAGATGTTAGCGGGCTTTCCTGTTAGGGGTATAGCAGTTATATTAAACCCCTAACCGGTTTCCACGCGGCATTGTACCGTAACACTAAATCGCTTGGTGGCACGTCTTCATCGTCACGGCCGAAGCCTCCCAACTAGACCAGCGCAGATAAAAAAATCAGAAATTATAGACCTCCACCGTAGTAAATACCAGGCTCAAAACTAAATCTATCGCAAAAAAAAAATTAAATTCAACTGTAATAAAAAATACGAGATTATCATTTTAGTTTCAGTATTAGTTATGGCGAAAACATTCAACATCTTACCCAACGTGTCACCACGTAGTGTTGTGTCCATAGTACGTTATTGTGTATGCACAATAAAATTACCGATTTTTTTGTCTTAACACCCGTGGCGTAACGTTGAGAAGGGCGTTTCTACCATAACTGTTTTGGGGTTGTGAAAAAATTATGCGAACATGTCTGATTGCCCAAAATTCAATTGCTACACTTACTACCTCAAACATTTGGAGTCATAAGAATCATCTCATGCAAACTCAAAGCTTGGGTTATTAGTATTTCTAACTATTATAGTAATTTGTGATGATAAAGTAGTATTCACTGTTAAATTTATATTAATTTATATATTATCTCGAATTGGTATTTCCATCTATTATATTATTTTTTAATAAAAAATATTATTTTTATTTATTAAGCTGTTTTATCACATTTTAAAAATTGTATTTTGAAAAAAAAAATTAATATAAGTGCAAAATTAATATTTGAAATACAAAAAAAAAATATTTACTAGCGTTACTACAAATCGCATGCAGAATAAAGTCTCCCGCACATTAGAGCAGGCCGCATCGCAACGTCGCGGACGGCTATACTCAGGAACAATCCTGGGTTCCTGGGGTTTTGTTAAGTATTCTGTCTGCATTTCGGCCGGCGATTCCCAAATACCCCTCCAGCAACAGCTCTGGCTGCGCTGTTTCCGGAAAGAAAAGGGAAACGCAAACGCATTCCCCAGCGTCATACAAAAAAGGCCGTTTTGCAATACCATTTTTATTCGTTCTAGTAAACTCTTTATTGATCATTATTTTTTTTATCGTTAGTTGCGGTGCTGTCCAGCTTTGTGTGCGAGAACCTCATCATCAAAATTAATACAGTCCATTTTTTCTAACTTTTCTTATTATGTCCACAATCTTTTCGTTGCTTTAGTATGTTCCAATTTTTTTTTTTAATTCACATTTTTTAGTTTAAAGTATATTTAAAAAAAAAAATTCATTAAGTACTGAGAAAGATCCTTAAAAGAAGAGTTAAAAAAAATAGGTTATAGACACGTTTAACGCGTTTTATTAATATCTAACAATGCACTGTCATATTTTATCACCAGCCCTCATCCGTTACGACATTCAAATAGTAACTACAATATGCGAGGCCAAACTTACATACATTATTTTTATAACACAACAAATATTTTCTTACATTCGACGAGATTTGACCCCTTGTTTATTGGCTATCCTCGCCTGAGTGCTTTGTGCTTAAATGCTCAAACTAAGATATTGTATTTTTCTCAGTCAATGCTACTTTTAGCGCCATCTTGTAGGAAACATTGCGGTTTCGATCTACTTCCAAAGGTTCAATAAAAATAACAAACTTGTATAAGCTTTCCAAATTGACGTCGCAAAATAATTTTCGCACGTAATTAAAATTCCAATGTCACAAAGAATGAGGACCTAGATTTACAAACAAAATATTACGATATTATAAAATTTACCAAAAACACAAAATATAATGTCAATATACATTAAAACAATTATTTATTATTCTTTAAATGTAATTAAAAAAAAGCTACGCTATTGCAAACAGCAAAGCTTTGGTCAACTTAAGAAAGTAACAATTCAAACATTCAATGAAAATAATTTAGATCAGTCGCAATCATCGTTTACAAAAATTATGCAAGGTGATTGTGATTGCAAATGCGTTTCGAAACTGAGCCCCTATACCATTTTACTGTTAACAAAGTATAAACTAAAAGGTCTCTTTATAATTTGGGGGGTCTTAAAGGTGTACCAATTTTCTTGTTAATGAAAAACATACGCCACATACATTGTAATAGACATTGGCGTCGTTTGACGATTGAAGTTAATCTAAATCAAATTTCGGCGCTAAATTAAGTTATAAATTTTCACAATTAATAGATCAAAAGATGGTAAATTTATAGTCTTCCCAAATAAGTTTAGTTAAATAATTTGAAATCTACATGATACTAAAAAAATCACCATCTATTGCCTGTTTATATTTTAGGCTTCGTACACATTTCTTGTTGATGGATTCAATTCTATTTCACATCTAATAATTAATACGGTTATACAATAGCACCCAATCATATTAGATAATTCATAGGATCCAATTAATAGTAAAATTACGAATGGCCTTAAGATATTTTAGACAATTTTCAATTTGACAAGAATAATGTAAGTATCATATATATTATGTCATCAAAATCAATACCCCTAAAGCTTTGTCATAAAGGCACATCATACAAATAATATAAATTTTCTATAAGAGTTTAGCCCTAAAGTAATGGTCCTTTACGATGATAGATAACGGAAACTACGATTTTTTTTGGGATTTGAACTCGGCACCCGTTCGAATCCTACCCATCACTGCACTCGTTATTAATTAAAATTAAATTTGATGACTTTGACCGCAGCACTATCTTGGCTCGTTAAAGTAAGGCCTTACTTTAAGGTTTGTAAGCTCACTATGACGTTAGAGTAAAATAGACTTAATACGACTGGTTTTATAGTCGTAAATACTACTGTTGTTTTTTGTGCGCTAACTAAATATAAATAATCAAGTTTGACAAGTTCAATTTTACTCTGTTCCAATAGACTCTACAAATGTTGTATTATGTGAACTTTTTCCTTATTAAATTCCAATAGTCACTTCACTTGGTAACAATTAGTAACGTTCACATTGACAGTACGTAAAAAAAAGATGTCCAAGTTAACGTTAAGAAATCAATGCCCTTTTGTGTTTAAGAAAACAAAAAACTAAACATAAGACTAGGGGGAAGTCCTTGCAATTTTAACTATATATACGAAAAACTTAAAATACCTGATTCACATTTAATTCAATTTTGTGATTCCTAACAACCTTTTCACATTATCATTATGAATAAAAATATTAAGATATATACATATATATACATAAAATGAATATTATATGTATATATATACATATATTAATATTTTTATTCATATTTCTTCTTTTTGTGTGCCAACTACCATGTCATAGAAACCAAGCGTAAAACGAAACGTTAATCTGCGATATTTGTAATTAAATGTCAAGTTATGACATTACTTTGTCAATACAAAATTACAGAATGTGACATTTGTTTCCATGAAACCTTGTGAATGGCTATGGAATAGGAACACCTTTAAGATACTATAGTCTTATCTAGTCATATCGCTTGAGCGTGCCCATTTGACATTAAAGTATTCACATTTCTAAATGAAAGTATCACCGGATAGTGTTTTTGTTGATTTTTTTTTTAATTGTTGAGCAGAATTTTAAGAGGATTTTTTTTTCATTACGTTTTATAAAAACTTACAGAATGCACTGTCACTCTAGTCAGTAACTTTCCTTGCAGCTGTTGTCAATTGGTGATTAATTGTATTTTTTAATCAAATTATAATTTCAAAATGCGTTTTGAAAGTCTATGCCAGTTGACATTTTGTCTCAAACTTAATACAATGCATTAGTAGAATATCTTTGAAGTCTTAATTCCATATCGTCACAGACAATTTAAAAGGAACCTATAATGTGAAAAGGCTGTTCTAACATACGATAGTTATAATTATTTTTCATAAATGTCACATTAAAAACCAAATTTAAAAACCGAAACTAACGTTGTGTTTAACATTTTTAGCTGCTAACGCGGAGCGCGGCGAATTTGGACCCGTCACTCGGAGCCAATTTGACACCTGAAAAATGATAGTAATGAACGTATAGTAAAAATAATATCCATGGTTCACCATATAAATGAAATACAATAGTCACTCTCCTTACATGGATTAGTAAAATCACTGAAATGTAGCCTTATGAAATATGTCGTTTATAAACACATAACCCCTTAAACACATAGATGTTTAAGGGGGGGAGGGAGTCATATCTCATCTAATCTTACGTTGCAGAGAGGGGTGGCCTCGGCAAATATCACGAATTTTTTTTGTTAAATTTTATCACACTTAAAATTATACTCTCGGCAATTTTGATTACTAGAATTAACTAGTCGTAAGTTAAAGCACGTAGAATTTTGTTTTTTCTTCTTACGCGTTTACGTAAGAATCCCACATTTTGCAAAATCTCACGTGAGATTGGAGGATGGGGAGGGGGTTTAAAAAAATCTCACGACATCTCACCAGGGTAGTAGGGAGGGACAGAAAATTTAAAAAAACATCTCAAGTAATTTATGGACCCCTAATATTATTTAATATAACACTATGGGGCTCACGACACCAAAAGGACTAGTAATAAATACCCGCAGAGATAAAGTCCAGTCAGTCCGCCAGTCCCATTAATCTTCACCGAATTAAGACTACTGTATGTGCGGCGACTTTCGCCCACATACCAGTACAAAAAGGATTGATTTATAGAACATACCTGCAGGGGTAGAGTTCTGTCAGTCCGCGAGTCTCGCACGTCTCGTAAGTCTTTTTGCGGCGTGCTGCATCGACTTCTGATTCTGCACACGCGGGGACTTTCCCCCACGGACCATGATACACAGGAGGTTGTGCTTTCGTCTAGACTAGCTGGTATTCGCCACCTAGAATCAAGCAAATAAAAAAAAATGCAGAAAGTTCTACTAAATATGTGTAAACTTAATGCTTCGTATAACCAAGCGTGTTTGACCATAAATTGTGCTAAAAAAAACTCAGTTTAGTGGTCATATTCATCCAAACTTCTATAGCAAGTGCTTATGGCGTATGTTTGTAGTAGTAGTACAGAATATGTGACACTAATAAGAATGTTATAAGGTCCATTTGCCTTTGAAATTATATTGTATAATTTAAATATATGTATTTCTTATATGTATGCACGCATCCTCCAAAACATGCTGTTACTTTAGTTAAAGCGAAATAGCGGCTGTCCTCGACCTTGTCTGCGTAAAACTCTCCATTCTATTTCCAAGCCATTATTTCCATACAAATGTTCATGCGTTATTTTACACAGTTTACCCCGACCCACCGTGTCACCTCGCCCATCCGCGCTATGACTTCGTCAGTCGTTTGCGCTGATCCTTCTTTTCGATTTTTTTCCTTTTGTTTTGCTTGCTTCCTAAGGATCTTAGCGTTAATGACAATTAGGCTCCTTAAAAAAGGGGCTATCAATTAATTAACAAATAAAAATATGTATGACTAGCATAGTTAACCAGAAAAATACAATTTTATTAGTCTTATATCTAATTTAGAAAAGTTACAGGTACTGGGATTTGAAAACGGCCTATTCTTTTTTAATAGTCTACATTAGGCAAAATGTTATTTGTATGATTTAAGATTATTGTATGGATTTACCGGTCTCTTTCGGAAGGCGGATAAAGTGAAACGGTGTGTCGCCAGCGGAATATGTTCGGGAAGACGTCAGGCGTGATCCGACATTCCGATATCGCGTCGAAAACCAAGCGATCCATTTTAGTGGGTTCCTCACTGAAACAATAATAAAGAAATAGCTATATCTTTTATTTATTATTAGGATTTTGACCAGCTTCAAATACCGCAAGTACCGAAAGTAATGCTTTTGGTAACCAAGTTCACCAGGGCGTCTAGTACTTAGTATAGATTCTCCATAAGTTCTCCGCAACATAACAATGCATTTAGTTATAAAACCAAATACCTTTAAACAAGCAATTGTTGTATATATGATGACACTGATAACTTTCATACGAGTTTATACTCAGTTTAGTTATCAGGGCCTCTAGGTTATTTTATAGTTAAGCTTTGGTTACCTGTTTACATTGTTTTTTTAGAAAAATAAATAATTATTATTATATGTTTGGGATATGTGGGAAATCAGAAACCAGATAATTGTTTTGTCCCTTTTTTGTAGCTTATTTTTATTTATCTACCAAAAATCCACCACTCCAGTTCTACTTAGAATAGAAGGCATCAGATCATAAAACCATCTTTTGATAATAAAATACTTAAGATGAAAGTCACTCACCCGTATATAAAAGGTTCAGTCAGTGCACGATCACTGGCATCCTGCATCATTTCCGCATCGGAATCTCTCGAAGGATCTTCTGATGCAGTCTGGTACGATTCTTCGCCTTCCGACTGGCAGGACGCCACCGACTCGTCATCAGATATCTAAAGAACAGTTTATAATATGGAATACATTGTTAACGAACACTACTTAGATTAAAGTCCTGTGATAAGATTAGATCATTTTGTTTATAATGGCTAATAAACAAAATGGTCTTTCAACATTTTCTCCAAAATGCCATTTCACCAAGCAGCCCAGTAGAAGTCAAGATAAGCTGCATGCAGTTGCATTATATGGTTAGGGTACACACTATGAACGGTTAATGGAAATAGAATAACATTAACTGGTTTGTAATTGAACGTTCACAGAGTTGATTGTCCGCACGTGTTCCATCCATCAAAGCGCAGGGCATGTATTCTTTATACATAACTTATAAGTCAGTTTTTACAACGCGTAAATTAAGAAAAACTGTTGAAGGGTGCATAAGTATATTTTAAGTATATTTCATACAGAATCACCCTGATTCTCTATGATTAAATACTTATAAGTACTTGTAAAAATAGTAAATCAAATGAAGCTTTAAGTGTTTACTTATGACAACCATGAGCATAGTACCTACTCTACGTGACGCGTACCTAATCACTTGATTTACCTACCAGGAGTCACTTGATTTTAATTTTGCATGCGATGTTAGGACTGTATCTGTTTTATTTTAGTAAAAACTTTGGCGGTAGTTTACTCAATAAGTAGCGATTCGGTTTTACAGGTAAGTCTCAGAGACAGTAAATAATGTATCTCTAAAGCCTGTAAAGTAATATTCCTAATTTATTTAAGCAATATAACTAAAATAAATATTGCTTAAATAAATAAACAAATATACTACGACAGTAAACAACTGATGAATAATTTTATGAATAATATACATAAATACTTATAATATATAGATAAACACCCAGCCACTGAAAAACATTCATATCCATCACACAAACATTGTCCAGTTTAGGGAATCGAACCCACGGCCATAGACTCAGAAAGCAGAGTCGCTGCCCACTGCAATCGGTCGTTCATTTCAAAAGTGGTGTCAGACCCCTGTCAGGACTATTTTCTGTAGTTTGTAAATGTAATTATTTTATCTGTGCAAATACCTCCGCCTCCATAACTTGACACTTGGCGACGTCGACACTGAATACTGTCGGAGCGCTGTCCCCCGCGGGGGAGTTGACACTCGCAGGCTTTTCTGTATCGTTGTGCTGCAATTTGCCGTCACCTACAAAACGAATTTATGTTATATTTCGAGTCACAAAGTGTAATTTTTCGCGTAATTACTTAATTGGCATTGGCTATGTTTTTAAGGCAGTTCTTCCATAAGAGATCACCATCAGTTTGTTAATGTCCCACCGAGCTAGCACTATTCTTCTAAGAGAGACGGATTTAGAACTGCATATAAGGTTTAATAGTAACGATTTTTACCACTATCGGATAGAAGTAGGCGTTACTTTAATTCACAACAACTTAACAATTATCCATTGTAAAGTCAACATCTCCCGAGGATGCTCCGCTTTCGGAGCGAAACGGGTACATTGCCGAAGATCAGTTTGGTGTGGAGTATACGGATTATAAATTACACCATACAGATTCTGCTGCTTTTCGCGGAGTCATCATCATCATCATATCAACCGATAGACGTCCACTGCCGGACATAGGCCTTTTGTAGGGATTTCAAAATTCCACGGTTCTGTGCCGCTTGGATCCAGCGGCTACGTGCGACGCGCCTAATGTCGTCCGTCCACCAGTGCGGAGCTGCCATTCCAGCACCTTGGGACCCCAATGTCCATCTTTTCTCCGAACTATGTGCCCGGCCCATTGCCACTTCAGCTTCGCGACTCGTTGAGCTATGTCGGTAACTCTGGTCCTTCTACGAATCTCGTAGAGATAGCGTAGAGATAGAGCATAGCTACATCGCCCGCTGAGTGACTCTGAGCCTTCTTATGGGGCCCAACGCGGAGTAGGTATAGCAAATTAAGCCTGATTTTCATGATTTTACAACGTTTTTCCTTTTTTAGTAAATGGGAAACCACCGCATTCATAAAAAGCAACACCTCGCTGCAAAGAACACGATCTCTAAAGTTCATCCCCTTCAACCTAAGGCGTAGGACAACTGCAACCATGCCCTTTATACCGGAACACAGCAAAACTGCTTGGCGGGAGTAAAAAGCACGGTAGTAGTTATGCACCTGGCCCAAACAAGCTCGTCACAAAAAAACTGTACTACTACTGAAATTGTCTAGTCTGATTTCCGAGGCACGAGGTTAATACCAGTTTTTTTTTTAATAAATAAGAAATAAATATTACGACAATTATAATCTAGCCCAAAACTAAGCTAAGTGTTATGGGTACTAACATGACTGATGAATACTTTTTATGAATAATATACATAAATACTTAGATTATATATATAAACTCCCAGACACTGCTGAAAAACATTCATGCTCATCACACAATTATTGTCCAGTAGCGGGAATTGTACCCGCGGCCTTGGACTCAGAAAGCAGGGTCGCTGCAAACTGCGCCAATCGGCCGTCAACAGTATTAGACAGATAATAGGTAAAAAATACTCATTCATAACAAATTCGGTTTGTTCGGTGAAACAGGGAAGCTGCAAACTTAACACGAGGCAAACATTGAGGTATTTGTTTTATTCTGCTACAAGTTAGCCCTTGACTGCAATCTTACCTGGTGGTAAGTGATGATACAGATTAAGATAGTAGCGGGCTAACCATTTAGAGAGTGTGGTAGTTACGAGTATTTTAACCCATACTCCTAATCGGTTTTTACGCGACATCGTACCGGAACGCTAAATCGCTTAGCGGCACGTCTTTTTCGATAGGGTGGCGACTAGCCACGGCCAAAGTCTCCCACCAGACCAGACAAGAGAAAATTCAGAAATTATTAATTCCTAACTAACCTAACTTAAAACCACAGTGCTCACCGCTGTATACTACCAAAGAGTAGATAAACTTACCAATATCATGATCAAACGTAAGCCTTTTAATAAAACTGTCACTTTTCGGGCTCGTGGACAATATCGATCTGTTCTTCCTGAAAGACGCGTTCTTTTTACTGTTCCTCTCGTAAAACTCTATCTTCCAGTCGCACCTGCACTTCGCGGCCTTCTCCCAAATCTCCCCGCAATTAAACTCGGAAACCGCTGGTCCCTTCGTCTCGTCACATTCCGTCAACTCCTCGCAGAGGAAACTAGCTAAACATCTAACATGGCTATCTATAACGTTGTTTATCTTAACCCTATTCGTCCTATATGAAAATGGCTTCCTCTCCTCGTCGGAACTGAATATATCGTCGTTCGGACAGCGGAGTTTGACAAGAAATTCTACGAGATTATTTATATCGTCCAAGTCTTTAGTTTGGTCTTTCAGCTTGTACACAACTAGTTGTGCTAATCGCGAATGTATTAACGCGAAGTCTATTTCCTGGAACCTCTCGTCGTCCATGTACGTATAGATTGTATGTTGCAAGTGTTTCGCTTCAGATTTCAAGGATTCCCCAGCTACTTCCGGCTCCGATGTTAGAGAAAACGTTAGTGCGTCCGCAATTCTTTTAGCGAACACTTGACACGTCCGTTCTATGCATAGCAATTGGCTAACTGTGTGGTTGGACGTCGGCGTTGACTCTCCATTGGTCACTATTGGTTTTGGGTTGGGCTGTCTGCACAGACGTTGTCTGATCGGGTCGGTTTTCCCCCAATGCGGGGGTCTGTCAGTTATTTTACAAGTCTTCATTGCGACGCACAGTTCTGAAATTGGACTCAAAATCTGCTCTGCGGTTGGACTGTTATGAGATATGTTTCCTAAGCTAATTCTTGAGATGGACAAGTCATCGGGCGTGGGCAGTGTGCTGTTCACGCTATCGCTGTATACGAAGGAGCATGCGGTTTCGTATTTAGCCTTGAGATAGTCCTCTAGAAGTTTGAGGCCCTCTGGCGATCGGAGGTCCGTGAACGTGTCTAAAAATGGCCAATACTCTTTCCAACCGACACTCATTTGTTCAGCTAAGTTCCTGTAAAAAAAATTGGACAAAATGAACTCGTGGTTAAGACATTGAACTTTATCACATCTGCGATGGAGTAGATGTTTCTTCTGAAAAGAAGAATATTACCTGCCAACGGACTCCAATCCTTTCGTCATTTCCTTCAATCTAAACGTGTTCCTGGCGGATCTGGGGGGAGTTTTCCATCGTCTTCGGAAGGATTCCGCGTCGTTGGCTTCCATTGGCCCGGCGAAAGCGCGTATTTCGCACCGCGGCGATAGGGGGTCTTGGTTTAGTTCCTAAATCAAACAAGACATTTTTACTTTTTGTTTTTCTCGGCAAACTCTTTCACTTGATACTCCTTTGTGTTAATGAAAGGTTTCATGAACATTAAACAATTGCTTTGCCAAATTTTCGGGCGGCCGCCAAATCCGATTTCGAATTAGGTCATACATTCATTCAATCCATTATTTTAGTATGTATCCATTTATTTCAGGAGGCCGCGGAATTTATAATTTCTGAATTTTCTCTGGCCTGGTCTGGTGAAAGGCTTTGGCCGTTACCACCCTACCGACAAAGTCGTGCCGCTAAGCGATTTAGTGTTTCGGTGCGATGTCGCGTAGAAACCAATTCTCTGTCTTACCATACTCCCTAACAGGTTAGCCCGCTACCATCTTAGACAAGTTATGTGCGATTTAAGCAATCAAATTTCACATCGCGCGGAAACCTGCAAGCCTGAGAGTAAGCGTTCCTAAAGGCGTGCGAAGTCCACTGCTCCGAACTTGGCCAGCATGGTGGTTTACGACCTAAACGCTTCTCATTCTGAAAGGAGACTCGTGCACTGTAGTTCTCCACTCATCTTCATCTTCAATCCGTTACCGGCCCACTACAGAGCACGGGTCTTCTCTAAGAATGAGAAGGGTTTAAGCCGCAGTCCACCACGCTGGCCAAGTGCGGATTGGTGGACTTCACACGCACGATAACGTCATGGACAAGACAGGCAGGTTTCCTCAAGGTGTTTTCCTTCACCGATTAAAGCAAGTGATAATTAAATTGCTCGTATTAAAAACGCACATAAATCCGAAAAGTAAGTTCTCCTCTAATGGGGTTGTTAATGGCTAATACTTGGCTTATTATGCAATAATGGCTGAATAAGGCATTTAGCCATTAGGCATATTAAATATTGCTTGCAGTGTATGTCCTAAGCCAGTGAAAACGCCCCGCGTACGTCTCTTCACACCCGCGGAATGTTAGCCACTAACTTTTTACCAGTTTCCCATGATAGTATCAAGTGAGTAACCGCATGTTCAAAGAACACTACTAAAGTGGGTTGGTATTTGATGCTTCAATATATGTCCTGTACACGGTTTCTGTGTGTTCTTAATTCTATGCGTCCGACATAAAGCTCACTTTTCCATGCTCTTATTTGCTATTGGGGTTGGGTGTCGAGTCACTCTAGCGTGCGGAGGGCTACTGATAACTCACAGGCGGCTTAGTGGGTGTGAAGGGCCAGCCTATAGTGGGCGCCTCGCTGTCATCTTCGATATGAAGCACCGGCACGTAGAAGCGTTCCTGCAGCATCGCTGCTATACGCCGGATTGTATCCGGGGACGAGGCTGATGATCGGCTACAGATTATCTGGAGGATAAAAATATAATATATAAAAAAACGGGCAATTTGGAAACGGGAAATTCGTAACTCCGAACCTATTCACTTGTTCACACATTGGTTAAAAAATGATTACTTATCAATGTAATTGAGTATTGTTTATGTTTATGATAGCATAAATATCTATTCTAGTGTATTGTACGTTTATACCGGTATTTTTGGCAAATAACTATATTATGTAAATATAGTATGTTTGTTCATGTAAGTTTATTAAATTTTTCACATACTTTATGCGTCCTATTTCCACCTTTTTCTTGGCTTTGCACGCTCAAGTTGCCTTGAAAGAAAGTTGATCACTTTTAGCGATAAGGCTGCCTTGCACCCTAGCACTAAGTACTATTACTTGTTACTACTATTGTTTTCTTTGTGCTTAGTTGCAATAAAGTACTCTTATTCTATTCCATAAACGCGGAGGGAGTCGCGGGCAACAACTAGTAGTAAATAAGCGTCAACTCACATCTTTTGCCATTTCCCCGTACTTGTTCCTCGCGTGTTTGTTGCACTGCGGGAACGAGGTCAGCACGTCGACCACCTGCTCGGCGCCGTATTTCGCCGCGAAGTGTAATGGGGTCTCGTTCATCGCCTTGTCCGGAGTGTTGAGGTATCTGTCCACCAGGATACCGGAGAACTCCTACAGAAAGGAAATACAATAATATAACCGGTCTAACCCTAATTCTAGAACTTAGAATTAAGGTTAGACCGGTTATATTTTTAGAATGTGAATTGTTAGAATGTGTATATCATCGTCATATGAACCGATAGACGTCCAATCGCTACGAAAGACAGGTCTTTCATAGCGATTTTTAAATTCCAAGGTTTTGGGCCGCTTGTGTCCAACGACTCCGATCAACGCTGCGTTTACCGGTGTGGCGTCGTGGTTACCGACATAGGTCAAGTCAAGAATGTCTATAAGTAGCTGAACATTTTGTCTTCATACTTTATGAGCTAGTTTAAATTGTTTTTTTTAAGGTAAAGCTGTTGGTAAAACAAATAAAAAAAAAACACGGATCTCCTCATTCCGGAGTAGATCATGTAGAGATACTCCCAGCATAGCTCTCTCCATCGCCCCTGATCCTAAGCCTTCTTTTGAGACCCACAGTTAGAGTTCAGAGCCATAAATTACTGGCAACACACAAAGACAGAAATATGTTACGGAGATAATATATATTACCATTCCCCTTATCAGTTTCTAAGCGGTATAGTACCGAAACGCTAAATCACTAGGCAGCTCGTTTACGGCGGAAAAGGAGTCGGTGCAAAATGTATGAAGTTTGTATGAGATCAGGTTGTTTACTAGTCCAGTACATACATTAAATTATACTAACCAATCCTGATCGTTCAAATCTACCAATTTATGTTTATTTCAGTGCGAAAACCATTTGCTGTATTGCAACAAATAAATAGTACTATAGTCGTAAAAATGTAATAGGCCCGTTTTGACATTTGTGCAAGACCATAGAATGTAACTTGGAAAGAAACTGAAAGAAACAAAAAAATAAAAATCATAAGAAACTTGAAACACCGACAATGTACCCTTAAAAAAAAAACAACACCGAGTCCTTTCATTTTAAAATTAAACGCATCTGTATTGGAACTGCAATGGGAGGGCGCATTAAACCTTTCACGAACTCTTTTGTGATGTCTCACGTAAGAGTTCGTGATACGTTTTTTTCTCTAGGTATCACCTAAATCAGTAGTCATTCGATTACATTAATTCCTAGGTTTAGTGAAAACGGACAAAACTCATTTTATTTTAATTAAAATTAGTGCTATTTTATGCTCTTTACGGTCCTTATAGAAAATGGTCCGTGTTTCGGATTTCCCTTCTGTGACTCAAAGTGTGTACTTAATAAACGGTCCATCACAAAGCTGATACTCACCTTACAGAACTCGGGATCCGCGTCGGATCCACTCAGCGTTTGCACAAAGGCTGGGTTGCCCACCGTGGTGAGAAGCAAGTTGCACACCTCGGCGTTCATCGCCTTCGCCGCCACGTGCAGGGCGTTGTAGCGGGAACCCTCCTATCGCAGACATATGCCATTCCATTATACACGCACTTCACGCTCGGACGAGGCGGTCGTGCGAGCCACTTGGCGGATGACGCCGAGTTAAGAGGTAGCTGGAGAGCTACCTCCGCGCCAAGCGTGTGGAGACACGCTCGGGTAACACAGTCGTTGACAAACCGTCAAACATAATGCACGTTGGTTATAGGGCTGCTAAATGAATTTCTTTTATAAACTTAAACTATTAGAAATCTATGTAGTTCTTCACATCGAAATAAGTTTTTCTATTTCCTGATTTCCTGCTTAACAAAATTCAATAAATTTTTCTCGATTTGAAAAAAGTCTCCTGCAATATTTGAGTAACAGTATCTGGGGACGGAATTCGATCCTCGGCACGCATCTTTAAGTGTTCGGAGGTATGTGCGTTTTAAGAAACTATCACTGGCATTAACGGGCAAGCGAGTAAATTGACAGTTAATCTGTTACGCGAATATAGCACCGAGTAAAACTCTTTCTCTTACTCGTACTCTTTTCACCCATATGAAATACTCAGTAATGGTAGAGCTTTGTGTGACCAGGGAAATACTACCGTCATGCCGTCATTATTTCTGCCGCCGTATTTCTGTGTTGCGCCTGAAGGGAGTGGAAGCCGGTGTGATTATATGCATATGCGGCTTAACAACGACGTCGAAGATTCATGCATAGCCTGCGAACAGTGGCGTGCATAGAGGGCATGCACAGGGTATGCAGATGATGCAAAATGAAGGAAATTTCCAGTACGAGTTATAAATACTTAAATGGAGGCTTTTTATAACTCTTACAATGCCTATCCTTAAGTTTTTTAAAACTCTTACTGGAGGTTTTCTTTATTTTATATCATATGCATACCCCGCCCATACCCTCTATGAACGCCACTGCCTGCGAAGTCTTTGCTCTGTTTATAGTTGAAGCAATTGTTTTCTTCACTTAGGTACTATCAGTCGGTTGATCTGCTTAGTCAATCCCTAATCCTTACTAATACGAGAAATGAGATAGTTCGTTTCAGTGGCGTGCATAGCCCTTGGACCCAGGGTATGCACAAGGTGTTCAGCACAAACATAAAGTAAAATTTATATTTTAGATAGGTATGTCGGATTATAATCTAATTACTTTACGAAAGTTATATTTTTGATTGATTTAATACTATCGTCTATCTACTGCTACTTGAATAAAAGTACATACCTACCCTGATTTACGTCACAAAATTATGACACACCATTCGGCAGCATTTTCTAAGCACACTGATGATGATAATATTTTTTCCAACATATGTTTTTAGCGTCTTGATGAAAATTATTAATATCACAATATCCTTTATCATTCCACACTTTACGTATATTGGACAATAAAACAAAAGGAAAGCAAAATAATCGATTGGTGTGTACAAAGCCGCTTAGTCAAGAATAGTTTTCGTAATATTTATTATTAAACATACGTGTTACTTTATCACCTTTTTTTGTGGATATTTGTAACATTGGTACACACCTTCCTTTGCGAATGATTTCTAATTTTACGTACTTTTTCCAGGCACACTGAACCCAAACCAAGACCGCACGAATATGCTTTCATTATAAAATGAATGAATAAACTATAAAATAACGTTAACACATTAAACTATCACTACTCAAACTTTTATAAGCTGCTGAATTTATGCACTTGAACCGTTTATTTATCACCAACGCCATAGAGCATTGTTCGAAGGTAAACAATAATGGCGATTGAATATGCTAATGATAATATTGCAATCGAAATTAGTCAAAATATGTCTTTAATTTTTTTGTAAGTATGGGTACGAACGCTATTTTATTTTGATATGACAACAATAAATAGAAACAATATTTATTGTTAACTTTCTCACTTTCCAATAATTCCTGGAATACTTTTCATAAAAAAATCAAACACGTAATTGATTATCCACTTCCGTAAGCAGTGCTTATAGACACCCATACTTAAAGAATTTATGAATGAAACTGTTCACACAAGACCGATGCTAATCTTGTAAGTACAAGCGCACGATTATAACATTACACGACACACACTACTAACTTGCACGCACACATCTAGCAGAACGATTCTTTCTTTGGGCGTGCTTATTTTATTTGATATTTCTATGCAACAGTAGAGGGCGTCATATGTCGAGTGATTCATAATAATTGATTTATCCTGCAATCGATAACATGAGATTTTTGTACGCTATACGCCTCGCGCGCGCTGGTTGCGCTGTCGCCTGTCTAGCGACAATTGACATAGAAGTTTGGCCGCTCATTACTAGATGGCGCTTACATATATTTTTTACTTAGTGTTTTTTTAATTACAAAACTTTAATGGTCCTATCTGAAGGTTCTTTAAGACCCTGAGGGTAGGGTATGCACTGCTTATTTGCATATATGCAATGCACGCCACTGGTTCGTTTGTCTGTTTGCTTTTACTTCACGCCCTAAATAAGCAACCAATCAATTTCATTTTTGAAATAGTATAGGCTACTTGCTATCCCAGGAAAACGCACGGTTCCTACGGGATTTATAAATAAAAAAAAATGATAATAAAAGCCAACGAACAACGCGAGTTATTAAAAAAAAGGCGAATATAAAACCGAGTAAAATTTCATAGTCTTTTCACGCATATAAAAAACTCAACATAATATGTTTGTTTACCTGTACAATAGCCGGCGTGTTTCCACTGCTAACAAGATATCGCGGATTGTCCCATATCCGATCCCGTACCGTGCTCACTAGACCTGCTTCAATAGCCTTGCGGAGCGCCACCATATCCTGCGGCGATGGCCCTTTGAAGGGGTAGGGCTTTTCACTCATTAAGGCTAAAACATAAACAAATTCCACAATAAAAATTAAGCTTTATTAGTTACAATACTGCGAATGTGTTTATCTTTGTTTTCTTGCTACAGGATCAACCACTAGCTGGCTCAATGAAATTTTGCACAGCATCTTTTGATCAAAAATTTGTTTCATTTATAATTTATAAGCAAATAAATGACTGCAATCTCACGCAAGCGGGCTAACCTATAAGTGCTAGTTTTATTAAACTCATAGCCCCTTATCGATTCCTACGCGGGATCGTACCGGAATTCTAAATTGCATGACGGCACGTCATTGTCAGTAACCGTCAACGGCCGAAGTCTGACAAAAGAAGATACTATTTATTCTATATTATAATAGTAACATACATTACACAATACATAAGGATGATTCCGTGTTTATAATTAACTAAGTTCATTGACATCCCCTTGTTGACAATAGACATTCGTGTTTAGTGCCAACGGAGCTTCTAATTGGGAATAAATTACGAACGAGATAATTATAATCTTAGTGGCTGAAGGACATTATCAGTAAGTAATTAGTACATTTATTACCATAAATGTACAAACTTTGACTATTTGATTATAACTGCCTTCTCTTATTAGACTATAATAGCGTGGCAACTACGAATCACAAGATCCAGGATTCGATTCCCGAGCTGGTGATTATTCGTTATTGAAGTTTTCATAAACATTCTGGAGTGAGGAAAATGGTTTTCACCACAGGGATGTACTCTGGAGAGCACGTCTTCAATGTCATTTATTTATCAATAACATGAAGTGATAATAAAAACCGTCCAACCCACATTATAAAATATATCATGCCTGTGCCCATCAGTCGAACAATAGGTTGAGGACGATAAAACTATGTGTAAAATATTCTTTAATCCTACAAGAATAACAATACTCAGCGCTCCTGGTAACCATCTGTAATCTTCCAACATATACATTTAATCTAAGAATCTGCTTAAGGTACCTACGCAATGCAAAAGTCACATCTAAATCGGTATAGCAGTTTTTCAGCGTACTTTTTATACTACCGTCTATAGTCAGTATAAGCTTTTGAAAATAATGATGGGACATTGACTGGAATCAAGCAATACTAATTGGGGATGGCGAAAATGCCTGAAGGTAGCTTAATTTTTTTTTTTTAGTTTGAGGGGGAAGATTCTCTCTTTCCCTAAGCCTTTAGGAGGTACTTTTAATGTGTACATATAAATGTTGACATTGTAGCGAGACAATGGTGATGATACATTCTTAACTAAACCCGGTGCAAGAATCTTTTGATGTATTTTTCTAGTAAACAATTAATTTATTTTGCTGTTGCACCATTTAATTTATATTTAAACCTTATTTCCGTGAGGTCAAATAGGAGCCTCCCAAGTCAGTTACTAACTTGGGTCAACATTATTTCTAACAAAATAGTTTATTTTGACTTACATTGCAGCAAATAAGCCACATAACATTTGTTTATTGTTTATCAATTAACTGTATCATGTATGCTAAAACCCAAATGTTATTTTCAAATGTTTGTTTTTTTGTATGACAGTGCTTTTTCATCACACAAAGCAGCCTGACTGTCTATATAATAACAAGGATTAATTTGAAATGAGTCTTACGAAAGGTCAAATTATGAAGATATAATATAGTCTCACCTATCTTTAAGTTCATTTAATATTAGTTAGGTTTACAAGTGTTTGTATTTATGAATGTACTATAGTTTAGCTAGATCAAGTTGCCACTGCTTAATATCAGTAAATTAGATTTTTATTATGAAACATGATGATGTAACTCAAATTTAAGCAAACTATTTCTTTCCAAAATGTGATTAAAGAGGTGTCAATATGAGATGAGATGAGAAAATATGGAAAAATTGCAAGAAAAATATTTAAAATGACTATTTTATTTTCGCATAACAATGTTGCTCAGTCATTCTGTCATCATCAAAGGCGGTACAAAGTTCGCCAGTAAAGTCACTTAGGTGATGATCATGATGATATACAAAACAACAATAAAATAATAATAAGTAATCGATAATTATATAATTATTACACTACCAATTCTTTCAGTATTATGCCCATGAGTAAATTTTTGGATAGTACATTTGTAGTACCTAAGTTATTTTTGCAAAGTTAATCAGTCACTTTTAATTTCAAATAAACTGACTAGTAATTTAAATATGAAAAGCAATTACATACAGTTTCCATTTCCTTCATGAGATTCAACAGGTTCAGCCCCTCTGAGAGCAAATGACACAGCATCTTGATGTTTCCGGAAAGCTTTAAACCTTGCTGCCTTGTTTCTGCGTACCAACTCCAATGCCTGTTCTTTTTTTTCGTAAACGTGCAGGGCTTCTGTAATAGAAATTATTATTAATTTATTATATAAATTATTATTAGTAGGATGTTGTAAGTTTGAAAGCTGGGTGTTAGCACTGTGTGTGTTCTTTAACAGGTGAACCAATTTGAGTGCAATTATTTTATTTAAATGCAGGTTTCCCAGGAGCTGTTCTTAGAAATGTTTTGGTCAAAATTGGTTCAACCATTTAAAGTTCATTGGCTTTTCTATTAGCTGGGATAGGGTTAAGGTTAGAAACATAATGCATTTGAATTTATTTTCCAACATGGTGTATCACTATGCAAGATTATTGAATTCATGTTCTCATGTCAGCTAGGATATGCAGCAAACTAGTACAATCTTAAAAAAATTATAGATGGCTCATTTATAGCTCATTTATTTTCTACTTTATTTAAAAAAAAAAATCTCTAAACTAACATGATGTCTTAATCCTTACTAATATTTTAATGTGCAAGGGTGTTTGTTTGTTTGTCCTTCCTTCATGGCTTTACTTAATAAAGTACAAAATTTGGTTTTGGCATATCTGAAAGACAGAGCATCATTTTCCACTTTTTGGCCAAGGAAAGGCTTAAAGCGTAAAACGTGGGAGCAGAACGCGGTCAACAGCTAAAACAATAACCAGCTATTATAATACTACAGTATTCTCACTTTTTTTTCTGTCTGTTAGTGTGTCACTGCCCTTTTAAAGATAAGAAACAAAAGGTTAGTCATTTAATACATATATTTTCTTTTATATAATTACCTTTTTCCAGAGAAAATTATTTTTTTATTTAAAATTAATCAATCAAATTTTATCAGTAACAATAAAGAATTAAATCAGCCAAATTACGGATAAACATTTTCAAACTTTAGACACATGTTTATATCCTTCTTATCTCATATATATAATTAGTAATTTAACATTAGATATATAGGCCAATGAGGGACCAATTAATATGTAAATTTAAAATAAATCTTCATGATGTGGGGATTTGGCAAAGTATCCTGGCGGCACCTTATTCAGAGGTAGCCAGAATTCTATTAGATTTTAAGTTAAGATAAGAGAAAGGAAGTATAAATTTTTGTAAAGGGAACGATGGGGCTGACATTCTTATTGTTAAGAAAAGTCCCGAATAAATAAAGAATAAAAAAAAAAAAAAAAAAACATTAGATATGGCATTATGGGGTTATAGTATTCTCATATGGAATGGGTCTATTGATGACAATATACATTATTGACTTCCTTTTGACCTTCCTGTATATGGGCACTGAAGTGTTAAATGCCAACAAAGGAAGTAGCAATGAGGAAACTGATTTGTTTATTTTGTTAGCAATACATTACATTTAGATTCCTGTTGTGCTGAAATACTTTGATTTATCATATCAGATTTTGAAAGCAGAAATATTTTACTAAGTAACCAACATACAAAACTGTTTCCAGGCAATTCCATGAAGGGTTTGATGACTGTGCATATTCATTTCAGATTGATTTGCAATGTATGTAATATGTATTGCATACATGGTAAGCATTAGAACTGTACTAATCAATATAATCATTTATATGATGCAATATGCATGGACACATGTGCCTCCTATCTGAAAGACAATGTTTGACATGACAATTTCTATGGAACATTCTGGTACAATGTTCCTAAATTGATAAGAAATATGGCTTTAATATGTATGACTTACTATCAGTAACTAATAGAGGAATAAAAAAAAAGACAACATCAAGGTTGGGAATCTCAGCAGATATGGTTAAATCTAATAAGTGTTGCAGTGCACATATCTTTTATATTTATCTAGCCTTTTGATAGGAAGATCTTTGGGTTATGTAATTTTAATTACATTATGTACTTAACAACCAATTTGGGTATGGATATTTTCTTGAAATGTAGGTTTTCATTATTATTAGTTTTCTTTCTAAGACATGTTTTATCGAAATATGTTCAGCCATCAAGATCATGGCTGTTTTTTAGCTGCAACAGAATTCTAAGACATGTAATATAATGCATTGGACTTTAATTTCAAACACATACCTATGTCCTTAAATTATATACACCCTTGGATGCTTTATCACTATGCAAGATTATAGAATTCTTTGTCTGATGCTGCAGCCTAGGTATCCAGCACACTCGTGCATCATTACATACTTTAAGGGATATTACACTACACTAAATTGACAAAAAGAAAGGTAGGTACTACAGTCATGAGGAAAGGAATGTTAAGTTTAGAAATGCAGCCAGCATCCTTAGAACTGTTCCAAATGGACACGACTTGTACAGTTATCATTTTAAGCTGAATTTTAAGGTGATGTAGAAAAATTTAAATATATTTATGCATATAAAATACAACCAATCATTAAAAATCTAAACAAGATAAGAATAGTCAGTAATCCAAGATATAAACTATAAATAATAACACACTGACCCAAATTCAAAAAGATAAAAATGTTATGATAGGCTGATAAGTGATATGAGAAATGCTTTGTTTACATACCTTCATCTGGTCCTTTCTTAAACTCGCAAGGTATATAAACTCCATAGTAAGTCGCCGGCGGCTCTGTAGAAGTGGGACTACGCTGCGAACTTTGTTTCCTCCCAAGTGGATCAAAGCCCAAAAATCTACTCAGCAAACCAATCGCGCCATCTTTCTTGTCGCTTGGAGAAATACTGATCTCTTCCCTAATGCCCCCAATGTCTGTGTTGCGCTCTGGTATTACCACGGCCTTCGACATTTCGTCTCGTAGCTGAGAATAATAAACAAAAAATTACTGTTTTGTTGTGAGTTGTGACGCAAACAGATAGCAGCGTTTATTTATACTTTAAAACTTTACACTCACCTTTAATTTAAAAGATGTCATAAAAACATGTTAATGACCTGCATATAATACATTCGCCTTTGTTTTAAAACATTTTGCACTATTTAGAATCACAATAATATTATATTCAAGATGTTTCAAACCGAAAATTGAAAAAATACAAATCGTACGATGCTGTGACGCGGATGACGTTTTCAATTGCCATAGAGAAAATTTGACTGACGTCTGATTTGCATAGACAATACTTTTCTTTTCTAACCAATTTAAAATAAAACTGGCCCACTAAAGGGTCCACAGGTCTCAGGGGTGGCTTCATCTTACACCCTGTAATAATAATAATAATTTTTTATAAATTTTTAATAGTGTTTTTTAATTTATTCTTAAGCATTGTTAAAAAATATTACATGATAGAATAATAATAATTAGGTTTGAACGAATAGTGGGATTAGGTTTTTCTTTTGCATTCGATAGCCCAATTCTTGTCAGGCTATAAGCTTTTTTAATATCACGCTGTGACCTTTCAATTGCACTTACAAGAAATGCAGTCAGAACGCCTAGCGAAACTTAATAGCACGGGCGGGCAAGCGTAGAATAGTTATATTTAAATAATAATAAACTTCAAAATTTAAGAAAAATTGCATTACTTACATCCCCTTAATAGCTAGTTATGACGAATAAGCACAATGATATAGGCTATTTTATATTCCAGAAACCTAAGGGGATGAAATGGGGTTTTTAGGATTGTATAAAATAAAAAAACTTATAATTGTAACTAAGTGAATTGTTTATTTGTTCTTATTGTTTTTTTTCTTTCTATAACTAGGGCTTTCAGTACTTAGTGGTGTTGAATCCAACGCCTTTTGGATTGCTATTGTATATAAATTGGAATTAATTCGCTTCATCTTGTCTAATTCATCTTTAAGCATTGCTTCGTTGTTTTTATTATCCAAATCTATTTCTTTCAGGGCATCATTAACATTGCTCCTCTCATATTTGGGCCAAAAATTATTATTCTTATTAACAAGCACATCTATTTCCAACACATTGTCACTATTGTTTTCCAAAGTTCGTTCTAAGCTGTGTAGCATGATATTAGGGACAAAATCTTGTTTGTATATTGCCTTATAGTTTAGAGAGAAGAAGGCATTTGTTATGGATCCTTTGTGTCTAATTACTCGAATTGGCTGCTGGCTTCTTATGTGCCACAGGATCACTTGATCATCATTCCCACCAGACACAAGTAATTCACCATTAAGCGAGACAGATAAGCAAGTGACAGCTTTTGAGTGAGCAGAAAATATAATACTGTTATCATCTGAATTGATGAGTAAATCCTTGCCTCTTGGTGGATTGGTAAGACAGAACTGGACAATTCTCCCTTCAGTTGAACCAACAAATACATTCAGCTCCAGCACATCAAGTGCAATGGCTGATAAAGGTTCATCAAACACTAAATTCAGTAACATTTCTCCAGACGTCAAGTCGTAAACTTTGCAAGTTCTATCACTGGACACAGTGAATAAGCGTCCATGCATACCATTCTTACTTATACACATGTCAGTGACTGGTAAAAAATGGTCAGAGAATATGTACACAGGGTCATGTTGACCCGCAACTGTCTGAGTTACTAGTTCAACTTCTGGATTAGCTGCTACTTTGGCCAGAGACCATACCATCACCATACCATCCTCTGCTGCTGATATAAAGAACCGTCCATCACATGTAAACTTCAAGAGGTTAACTTTCTGGTAATGGCGATTTATTATAGTGAGCAAATTGCCTGATGCGATCTGCCATAGATAAATTTTCTCATCAATACCTGCTATACAGTAAGAACCGTCTGCAGTTACTGCAAACGCACTAGCTTTTCCGGGAAGTATGAAACGCATTCCTTGCACAGTCTGCTGGGAATTCAGGGGCCATATGTGTAAAATCGGCTTCGTTTTTTCAACTGCGGCTAAATAATCTCCGCCTATGAAACAAGCTGTCCGGTTTTCGGCTGTTCCACCGCCTTTGTAAGTCATTAAGTTCGTTCCGTTGTGGGGATCCCAAATACTGCTCGTCCATAGCGTGTTGTTAGAGTCGCACGTAACTAACACTTCAAGTAAATTTGCCATTGATAACTTCAATTGAGAAATAAGTGGAAGTCGTAAATACCATGCGGCCACCCTGCAAAATCAAAACATACTCTGACAGTGACAGCGTCGTCTAGTCTTTCAACTTAGCAGCATAGCTCCGAGTTCAAGCTCATGAATTAATGTAATCTATATCAGCAAACTATTAAAAACTAGTAAAGCATGAACTAAACCAAACTGTTGGGATTTAAAGCACTACATTAGGCAAATTAAAAGAATGCTTAATATTAACTTATTATTTTTTTAAATATGTAGCTAAATGGCGTGAAGGTCTATAAAAAAAAAAAAAACAAATTGATAATCTGTTCTTCTTGTTGATTGGCAGATATTATAGCGAATCATAGGTATCTTGGTTTTCTCCTGATTGGTAAAAATATTTTCATATTATATTTCTTGTTACTTATTGGTCTGTGGTATATGTTGTCAACTCTATGATTGAGGCCAAACTTTCTGGAATCTTGTGAATTTAGCTGAAAAAGTTACCAATTTGAATTTATAGTGCATCTATATTGTGTCATCATGTTCAAAAAGTAAGTACTCATAATTATTTGTAAAATAAGGGTAAATGCAAAAGATATAAAAGCCAAAATAATGAACATTTTTAGGTTATATTTTACCGAAGACTGCTTTTGTCAAAAATAATAATTATTATTGACGTAACGTTTTACTGACCAATCAGAAATAAGTATCGGGATGACGATGTTGGTGACGTTGTTATTCTGGAATAGTGATGCGCCACTATTCATTTTTCAATGGACTTGTAAGAATGAAAAACTAAGAAGAATTAATATTATTTTAAATAAATCATATTTTTTATTTACTTCTGATTCATGATTTATTTGAATAGATTAAATTAAAAGAATACGTGTTTTAGGTAAATTATTGAAAAAAGTATTTTTATCTTAAACTTACTGCAAACAAGATTTTTTTGCACTTTCATCATCGTTATATCAACCCAATACTGGACAACTAGAGGCCCACTACAGAGCACGGGTCTACTGTCACCCGGGCCGTCCACCATGCAGGCCCATTGTGTATTGGTTTCCTCTCGATTTTTTCCAAGTGATATTTAAATGCTTAAAACGCACATAATTTTTAAAGTTGAAAGTGAAGTCGAAGTCCTACCTACGGGGCTATCACCGCTTTTTTTGCACTTCAATAATATGAAACTCATTTAACACTTGAAAACTGATATTCAATATGAAAGGATGAAAACTCTGAATGAATCATATTTCAAACCACAGATTATAAAATATATATTTAAAATTTCTTTTATCGCTTTGATTTTAAACAATTTCGTTGCTATGCTATTTTATTTTGCCAATGCTGCCCATTATATATTTTTGACGAAAACTGATCCAAAAGTAATAAAGAAATGATTGAATTTCTCATATTAAGCTTGGTTGAAAAAACAACTTTATACAAATCGATAAGGAAGCGATCTCGATTTTGTTTATTAGTAGATAATTATTGTGTGTTCTATTTTCTGCTTAACTGATTCACTTAATTCACATGTTTTCATTAATCAACATGAAATCTGAAATATTATTCTTTCTTTGGTTATTCACAACACTAGAACATAATGTAGCAAAGTCAACGATAAATGTATGAAAGAGACAATGCTATATCGAGGACACTTGAGCAAGTGAGACGGAACTTCGAAAATTATAAAATGGAGAATGGTTTTCGGTTGACGATTCGCCAGCGACAGTTCTTTGCAGCTGTTCCAAATTGATTGTTGTATTGTTGCTGCTTACGTTTCAAGTTTCAACTATTTATAATGTTTAAAGTTTTTTACCCAAATTTATAGACATCGTATTAAATCTAATCCGAATATTTTACAAGAACTAAAGGACAAAAGAATTTCCGTGACGTAACTAGATTTTCTTGTGAAACGCGTCCAAATAACTGTACATACTACATGTGTAAACTGTAAACGAAGGTCGTTTTGGCCGATGGTTTTTACATTGGTGTAATTGCGTAACGGGACGCAGACGTGGACGAAATGTGGGAAGTGGATTCTGACTCAGGATCACAAAGCGCCTCGTCGGACGGGATTCGACGGCGTCAAGGATGGGATCCAGAGGGCGAGAGTCTGGCTTCCCAAATCGACGAACTCGACGAGGTCCTCGCCGAGGAGGAGGAAGGATGTCCGTTGCCTTCCACGCCCGAGGACCAACATCTGCTCGACGCGGAAATGGCGGAGGTGTTGAAAGCTGGCGTGCTTTCCGACGAGATTGACCTAGGAGCTTTAGCTCACAACGCTGCGGAGCAAGCTGAGGAGTTCGTGCGTAAAGTATGGGAGGCTTCATGGAACGTGTGCCATTTCAGGCACTTGCCGCGGTGGCTGCAAGACAATGACTACCTGCACAAAGGTCACAGACCTCCGCTCCCATCTTTCAGTGCGTGCTTCGGCTCAATTTTCCGAATTCACACAGAAACAGGTAACATCTGGACGCATTTGCTTGGCTGCGTCGCGTTCATCGGAGTTGCGATCTATTTTCTCACGCGCCCCTCCATCGAAATACAAATGCAGGAAAAGATGATCTTCGGAGTATTCTTCGTCGGCGCGATCGTGTGTCTCGGCTTCTCGTTCGCTTACCACACGCTGTACTGTCACTCTGAAATGGTTGGCAAACTATTCTCAAAACTGGACTACTGCGGTATAGCTCTACTCATTATGGGGTCATTTGTTCCTTGGCTGTATTACAGTTTTTACTGCCACTATAGACCTAAAATTATATACCTATCTGTAGTGATTGTGCTAGGTATATTATCAATAATAGTATCACTTTGGGATAGATTCTCAGAGCCCCGCCTCCGTCCTTTACGTGCTGGAGTGTTCATGGGTTTTGGCCTGTCTGGTGTAGTGCCTGCAATTCATTATGGCATTACTGAGGGCTGGTTTGATCAGGTGAGCAAGGCGTCTCTGGGTTGGCTAGTATTAATGGGTCTACTGTACATTTTAGGTGCAATGTTCTATGCACTTAGGGTACCAGAGCGCTGGTTCCCTGGTAAATGTGACATTTGGTTCCAATCTCACCAAATATTCCATGTTTTAGTGATTGTAGCTGCGTTTGTCCATTACCATGGTATCAGTGAGTTGGCATCATACAGAGTCACTGTTGGGGAGTGTTCAATGCCACCATCTTCTATTGCATTCTAGCCTCGCCCCCTACCAATTGTGATAGTAGACCATAGATGATAATCTTAAGTAGGATACAAACATTAAAATAGTTTTGTTGTATATTTTTTTAACATAAAAATCTGACACAATTTTCTAAGTTTTTTACAAAACCCATATGCAGTGAGGCTGTTAATAATGTTTGCGAGTAATAAAAATGAAAACTTGTTATTTCCAATAGGGGGTTTCTAGATGAATTAAACTATTTATGATTATTGTTTTCTTTATTTATTATAGATTTATATCATGTCTTTAGTTCATTTTATTTCCTAGGATATTGAACTAATCACCATCTTAAAAAAAATCTATGGTTTCAAAATTACATTTTGGAATTCTTTTTAGGATGTACTTAAATTTAATCTTTTTTTCTATTATATAAAAAAAAAATTGTTTACAACTTTGCACTATTTTTTTTAAATTTCTCTGGTACCTACCACATGAATACTAATTACTTTTTCAATTCAAGCAGTATTGTATAGCTACATGCAGCTAATAATTACCATTACTTACATATACAATTCTGAATACATATATATATATGGTTATTGCTGACTCGAATTACATAATTTTAGTTACTAAGTGCAGTGTTGTTGTTAAGCTTAAACTTGGATCTGAAAACTTTCTCTTTGAATTTTTCTTAGCAAATCTCAGACTTACTTCTGTTAAACCACACTTGTATTACACCATCAGCTTAACTGATCAACTTACATGCAAATAGAGGACAGATTATTGATGTATATATTGTCTCTTTGTTTATTTCAAAGGACACACACTACACAGGCATGAGTGTTCTGGAACTTTCTTATCTTGTTCTTTTTTCTCCATTCTACAACAGAACAGGAAGATTCAGTTTGTGTTTGACATCTGATCAACTGTCACAAAGCTACATTTAAAATAAAAACTGCTAAGTCTTATCCGTTTTTGCTACAAATAATTCCAAATGCTTTTGCATTTGTTGCCTGCAATGTATTATAATTTGAGTATCTCATGAGGGTCAAGAGTGTACAGAGCTATCTTTTGGACAAATGTATCCCAACCTCTCCTTCTTTAAATTGCATTTTGCTAAATCAAAAGTTGTATATTCCATTAAAATCAGTCTCTTAGGTAGTTTAGTCTACATAGAGACATTATATACTTTGTACAATCTTTTTGTATGCAAAATATAATTAAAAGGAGGTTACTAACATTTTGTGTGAGAAAATAAAGTTGTGTTAGTAAACATGTAATTGGAAAAGTAAAGAAATTTAAATAATACATATATGTTTCTTTTTATAATTTATATGATAATATTAAAAAGTATATTCTAAATTGTTATAAGTGTTCATAAATATAAATATTTTATGAGAACGATAATAATAATAAAAAAAAACAATTGTAAATATCAAAAAGCTGAGCTCTAAAAGTTTAGATAAGTACATTATTTTAAGATGTTGGAAAATTACAAAACATAGTAATAGGAGAATAGGGGTTGTAATGAATATTCAAATTTAAAAATACAACACCACAACTTTAAAAATCAGTCTGCATGGTAGTGCTTTAGTCAGGGTCAAACACTACTATATAATTTACAAAGAAGTAAACCTGCCTTAGTAAATAAAAGGACTTAAGATAACTAGTCCTTCTGCAGGCCTTCTGTACATGTTATGTTTTTCTTTTGCATTCTACAATTTGTAAAATAAAAATTTGTGGAAAATTACTTGTATATGCTTCTCTATAAAGCTAGTTTGTGTTTCCTTATTCTGTTTCTGTGTTGTGGACCATTATATTCAACTTTTCAGTTTGTGGTTCAGTTCCTAAAGTTGTAGTCACTTTACTTGTCAATTTTACCACAAACAAACTTTTAAATAATATTACCTATCTAGAATCTGCACTTTCTGTATTTTAAAAATGTAAGTGTTGTATTGATGTTGTAATAAAAACTATATTCATTACAACTCTATTAATAGGAAATAATCAAAAAAAAAAAATTAGAAGTAATGTGGAAATGGGCTCAGGCTTTTTTGTATCTCTTGCACTGCACTTATAATTTCACAGTGAACACATTTTTGTTACATCGGATTATATATTTCGGGATGGTGTTGTAGATTTTTGGCATATCAAAGAGTTAGAAAACAGAAGTATAGAGATCAAAAAGTAGAATATATTGCAGTAGCCCAAATACTGGGGACTGTTGGAGAAAGACAATATTTTTCATATATTATAAGTATGTTTTAAAAAAACTAGATTTCATTTTCATGGTGACAGTCGTACAATTTATATTCCGTTATTAGTTACTTTGAAATTATTTGTTGTTAGTCGTACACATAATATTAAAATTTATTTTTAGTAAATATCGCTTTGTCTGTTTCTCTTTATTTGTTGGAAATCCTTTTTGTTTGTTTGATGGGATAACAATATGATTATGATTATGCAATAAAAATAAATTGAAAAAGCTAATTTTGTATTTTATTTATAATTGCTTTTTCATCCCAATTATGGTGGTAATTCAGTTTTACCAAATCCATACCACTAAACCAAATTAAAATTTAATTCAGTACCTACTTGGCATACTTTTTACCGAACTGCAGCAAGACGGACGGTAAGGTTTTTTTTTATTATCATGTTTCCCTAAAAGTTTTTTTTCATGACACTTTCTCGTAATGTGGATTTTATCACATCAACGTAAGGCTCATAATAAAAGATATTTGACGCGTGCTTTATTTATGATGACCCGATAAGTTTAGTTTTTACCTATGCATGTTATATATATGCAGATGGGCCATTTTTAATTTAGCCGGGTAATTACAGATTCTTTTTTTTAACCATCAAAGAGGTTTTATTCAACTAAAAATAGTAAGCAATTCCTTAAATGAACTAATATTTTCCCTTCTCAATTATGACGATAAATAAACGTTATATTTTATAAGAAAGCAAAGTAGGGCAGCTGCTCTCCCTGGAAATCTCGCAGAATATGACTCTGTTTTAAAATGTATGGCCGCCAAGATACAGACGGACAGACAAACATGAAAAAAAACAGTTTTGACTTCATTATCATTTTAGAGGGCCCTCTGAAAAAAACATTATTACTTGCCCCCCCCCCCCCCCATCTAGACCAAAAGCTGTGTAAGCCAATGAGCAGTAGGTACTTATAAACTCTATCATTAATTAAGATAAGGTTTTGTGTCCACAAGAAACGCGCGTTTTCTGACTGATCGAACTAAGAAATTTGCCAACATTTTTCTGTGCACCTGAAAACATGCACGTTTTATTTGTTTGTTAGTCATATGAGTTATTTCTTACAGTTTTTCTTATTTTTCTATGATGCTACGATCCTCCTAACCGTGATCTCAATATTTTTGTCGGTAACCAGGTCAATTGCATTTGAAACAAGACCATTATGTCCGATGGGACTCGCTGTATGCCAAGTTTTTTTTTTAAATTTACCATTACGCTATATATAAATACAATACTTACATTTTAGGTGTTGCCCCCGAATTAATTAATGGCAAATTTCGCTTCTCATTTTATTTATCTACTACTACTTAGTGTAATCTCTAAAACTTTCGTCTCCTCTCCCAAGGGAACTGGGCTGAATTTCGGGATAAAATGTATCGTATGTCCTATATAGTGTTATGATATAAATTTGTGCCAAGTTTCGGCATGATGCGCGTCCAAGATACGCATCTCTTACAACAAGCGCTGTTGTAAAATAAAACGACGCGACGACGGCCGATTGGCGCAGTGTGCAGCGACCCTGCTTTCTAAGCCCAAGGCTTTGGGTTCGATTCCAACAACTGGAAAATGTTTGTGTGATGAACTAGTTTTCAGTGCCTGGGTGTGTATCTGTATATTTTAAGTGTTTATTTATATGTAAATTATAAATAAAGATATTCATCAGTCATCTTAGCCCATAGCACAGCTACGCTTACTTTGGAGCTGGATGGCGATGTGTGTATTGTCGTAGTATATTAATTATTATTATTAAAAACTAGGATTACAAAATTTGGCAACTCAAATTCGGTCCACAATAATTATTATTGCCGAAGAAATCGGCGAGCAAACCAAAAAAGTTACAAATATAGTTCTAAATAGAACCTTCTCCTTTTTTGAAGTCTGTTAAAATATAAGCCAATGTCGTTCTTCGCAAATCTATGCAAAAAATTATGTTAGTCTGTCGCTTTGTTACTGCGTGAAAAACAAACAAACACTGACATTTCTAATATTAGTATGGATTTCTAGACATTAAACCCGCACCCTTGTTTCTAGACTAGTAAATTGTAATGGAGTTTATTGATTATAAGCGACCTTGCCACCAGGGAAGGTCAATTTGTATGGAGCTTGGGTCGTAACATCACCATTATAGATCGTTGCATTACCTATAAGTACTTAGGTATCTAAACCTTACTAATTACGAATCACGAGGTTTAGAATTCGATTCCCGGATCAGGCCAGAATTGTTAAGACTATGGATGCAATTTTTGAAGTTATACTTCTTTTGGTGAGTTAGGGAAAAATAGTGAGAGCGAATGTTTACGAGGCGCGCGCACACCGTCACAAAAAACCGACACCATGAAGTTAGCGATAGTCAACATTTTAGTTTTTATAAAAAAGGTTTGACAGTTGTCTTTCAATAATTCAAACAATAACTTTTTTCTATTGTTAGTTTCGTTTTTTCTAAAACTAGTACCAGCCAGGAGTTAGGAAGTTGATTGTTTTCACTGCCCTGCCTCGGAGAGCGCGATTTCGCGGAAAATGAATGAACTCCTTTAAAAAGTGTATGGCGACCAAGATACAGATAGACAAAAATCAAAAAAATATAGTTTAGGCCCCAGTATCTAATTATAGAGGGTCATTAAACATTTTTTTCACAAAAAATGCCGCGACCGATTTCAGCACAAAAATCTCTTGGCTCCCCTACACCAGAACTAGAAGCTGGGTACGCCCATGGACCTAAGCTACATCCCACATTTAGTTGTAATTAAGCTACCAACTTAACGTAACAATTTAAAACTATGTATGTCTAGATACATACAAATATGAACAATTAACAAACTATAACATATATGAACAATATACAAATATGAACGATTTACGTTGCTCCAGTTTAGTTTTTTTTAAACCTGTAAGTTACCCCAGGAATTCTGCACATACAGTCTTATTCACGGTAGATATGGCATAACGCTTTGGTTAAAAACTGTGGGAAGTTATTCAATAACCACATAAACAATAACTTTCCATTATATGTATTACTTATATAATCATTCGAGATTCAATGGCGTCATTTCGATTGTCAACTTAAGGGTCTCTTCTCAGAATGCTTAGGGCGTAATCCACCACTCCGGCTCAGTGCGGATTGGCAGACTTCACACGCCCATAAGAACATAATGGATAACTCTTAGGCATGCGGATTTCAAGGCAGAGTTTCGGCAGAGTTGTAGCAAGTGATAGCTGTTTTAATTGCTTAAAACGCACATCACAAAAGTTAGAGGTGCGTGTTAGGATTCGAACTTAGCCCCCTGAAAGTGAATCTGAAGTCCTAACCTAACCTAACCTAACTAGGCAATCACCGCTCCAGTTAGGCAGCTACTATCCGCCTACAATCCAATCCGCCTAATAATTGTAATGAAAATAGTCAGGGAAAACGATTTATTTTTGGAAAGTAGTACCTACTACTGATTGTTTATAGTAGAACCTACTTAAAGATATAGTTAGCGTAGAAACGTGGTTTAGGTTCGTTGTTATAAATAGTAGACCTATAAGTTGTAGGTTGTATAAAAGAACCCTGATTAATCCGCGATAAAATTAAATTCTTTTGTGTTGGTAGTTTTATTGTATTCACTAGTGCTTGCCCACGATTTCATCAGTCGTACAACTTCTATTTTCCGCGAGATTGCTTTTCCGCAGTTGTCAATGGCTTGTCGCGTGTCCAGTAAGCCGTATTTATTTATGCCGTAATTAATTTGAAACATTAGTACATTAATGCTAGCGGCAAAAGGTATTGATGGACGAACCTGTAATCATGCGTATTCCACCATACATAGTTGTGGCCAAGGCTTGTGGCAAAGTACTTTTCTCAGCCACGTCTTTACTGTTTTGTCATAAATGACAAAATGAGTTTCACAATAACTGTCAAAACAATAATTTTTCGTGCGTTAAAATGTTTATGTTTATTTTAGTACAAAGCTTTCTAAATGCAACCAAGGAGGGAACTTATTAAAGGTTTTATGTAAATCTCAAATTTAAATAAAACCTTTACTAAGTTTCCTCCTTGGTTGCCATTTTCCGGAGTTCCCAGCCACTGCTGGCATTTATTTGCCCAGTACATCAATTTCGATTAAAATGTCGAAGAAGGTTGTCAAAATAATGCTCTCATTTCCAAGCATGTTTGAGAAAATACTTTCCACTACCATCACATTTTTCATATTTAGGGTATATAGTTATACCCTACTAATTTTATTGGCATTTACTTTAAAAAAATGAACTCCCTTTTTTTTTGTTATAAATTACAAAATGGTCCAAATTGTGCTGTAGGATACAAATCATTAAGTTGACAGATCTAAAAGTAATCGTATTCAAAATTCATTTATTTCAAGTAAGCCTAGCTTCAAGCACTTTTGAAACCCTACCAACTATTATTTTATCTATTTTCCCTGTAGAAAACGACATTACAATTTTTGGATCCGTTATTTAGAGATTTGTGTACAACAGAATTGGCAATAATGTAAACAATCTTTTCAGTATGTTCAGACCAATCAAATAATACTCAAACTTCTATTTCTGCCTCTTAGTGGTAAATCCGAATAAATAGTAGGTAATCTAAATATTCCTCTACAGTTCCGTGAAGTCCAAAGTCTCCTAAAAGTTAACCAACAACGTTAACAATATTATATCGACGGTTAAGTCGAGCTATTGCCAAATATGTGTCCAGGCTTATCCTAACTTTCCAATAATAATTTTTTTTTTTAATGTTTATAGACGAGCGCTTGACTGCAATCACACCTGATGGTAAGAGATGATGCAGCCTAAGGTGGAGCGCGCGATAATTCAAGCTGGAAGGGCATTCGAGTCATAATCATAAATCAGAATATTAGCCATTCATGTGAATATCACAAACCGACACTCATATACTTATATTTCTTGCATAGTTTATTGATAGGTATTGATAATATTTTGATTCCATGATTGACGACGATGATTAAGCGATAAGTTTAGAATTATGAACAAGAGCTAAGGAGCTATCTATCTACAGTATCATCTTTTATATATATATATATATAAACCTAAATACACGTTTTTAGGGTTTCGTATCCAAAACAGGACCCTATTTCTAAGACTCCGCTGTCCGTCTGTCACCAGGCTGTATCTCATGAACTGTGATAATAGGATAGTCAGTTGCATTTTTTTTACAGATGTATTTCTGCCGCTATAGGTACTAACAAATGGAATAAAATAAATATTTAAAGAGGGCTCCCATAAAACAGACATGATTTATTTGCCGTTTTTATAGATAATGGTACGGAAACCTTGGTGCGCGAGTCCGACTCGCACTTGGTCGGTTATTTTTATTAAACTCAGTTGTTATTGGGGCAAATCTTAAATACGGCTGCAACGATTTCAACAGCTCGTTTTCACTAAACCAAGGCATCGCCTTAATCGATGCCAAATAATTTTGGTGATGTCTATAGAAAAAAAAAGTTTCACCCACTCTCAATATGTGATAACTTTTGGTGAACGCTTGAGGTATGCCTATGAATCTCCTTAGATTAGGCGTTACTTATTTAACTAGGCAATTTATATACTATACACTAGTATACGGGCGTAAATTATTTTGTTAGGAGTATTCTAGACTATACGGCGAGTTATTGTGTGACTTTTTATGCATGCTAATCCAAACCTCTGAACCGATTTTGATTGGACTTTCATAGGCTTTCACTTGGCTTTTTTAAGGAGTAATTTTTTCAGTGAAGTATGAAGACTACTTTGCAGAGTTTCCTTAGGCTACTTTTATAGCGCATGTAACGGAATGACAGAAAATCAGCGCTGAGAACTCATGGGTAGGTAACGGTTATTTGTTGTTATTATAATGCACATGGAGACTTGTAAAGTCACGGAAATTAGGTCAGAGTAAATTTAGATCTCCTGGGAACCATTCGCTTTGGTGAAAATATTATCTAAATAGTTCAGAGGGATTTATTTTACGTTATGTACCTTGAATGGATACCACATATATTCAAAGTTATGTGTAACGCATATAATATACCTTCTAACTATTACATTCATTATTAAATCAATGAAGATTTTCGGATAAAATAAAAACGAGCTGTATGTGCTGGTTATGTTTTATGTCATTCACAGAACTAAAGATTGCAATAAAAAGGAGAAATGAAAGCGCATGTAGAAGCCACGTAGAATTTTAGGTCGAGTTTTTCGCAAATCGGTAATGTCACGCGCAACCAACGGGAAACAATTACCTATTGAAAAGTACGAGTTAAAAAGAAAACTGAAGCACCACCAAATTTAGTAATAAACAACCTACATACATTATACTAATGAATTTATTTACAAACAAGTGTTTAACTAAAGTCTTAAAATCACGTGCTAATTCTAAAACTTCCTTTGTGGAGTCGTCGGTTGAGCAACGATTAAATCGTTGCAAAATTACATAAAGAAAAAACGGTCTCGACCGATATAGGCGTCTTCTTGGCGTAACAAGCTATTAGAAATTGCACGTTATAGTAAGTTGCCTCATTCGAAGAAGGTTCTATACGCATACCAACTAAAAATTGTTATACAACTTCAAACGTAAAGACAGAAAGGATGTTTTGGTATAAGTCAATTTTTGCACACTTTAAAATTATTTTTTGCCTTGTTTGAAATTTAGGTACCTAAGTATGGTTACTGATGATGCTTTCTGAGATGGTAGCGCCTGAATCTGTTAAGGCTAAAGCAGTTATGTTTAACCCCTATCTCCTATCGGGTTTTCCACGGCATTCTCGTACAGGTACGTCCACGTCACGTCCATTCCACGTCAATGGGTGTCCCACAGGGTTCAATCTTGGGTCCCTTTCTATTTTTGGTGTATATAAATGATCTACCACACCATGTCAGTGAAACCTGTGACATTGTACTGTTTGCTGATGATACATCTCTAATTTTTAAAACTGATAGAGGTAGAGACAACTCTGACGATGTAAGCCGTGCTATGTCGCATGTGTCGCACTGGTTTACTGTCAATAATTTACTTTTAAATGCAAAAAAAACTAAGTGTGTGGAATTTATTTTACCAAATGCAAAGAAAGTTAATAAAAATATAATAATAAATGGAGAATCACTAAAAATGGAAGATTCCACAGTTTTTCTGGGCATGACCTTGGATTGTAAGCTTCAGTGGGGTACCCATATAGATACACTAGCAGGTAAACTAAGCTCGGCTGCCTACGCCGTCAGGAAAATTAGACAGATTACTGACGTAGAAACAGCAAGACTTGTTTACTTCGCGTACTTTCATAGTGTGATGTCTTACGGGATCTTATTATGGGGCAAAGCTGCTGATATTGAAACTATATTCATATTGCAGAAAAGAGCTGTACGGTCAATATATAAACTTAAATCACGTGAATCCCTCCGTGAAAAATTTAAAGAAATTGGTATACTTACGGTAGCCTCACAATACATTTATAACAATATAGTATTTGTAAGACAACATATTAGTCTTTATAAACAAAAAGTGGATATAAACAGTCGACTTACAAGAAATGGTCATAAATTAGTGACATCTGCATATCTTCTGCGAAAGGTGCAGAAGTCATTTGTGGGATTGAGTATACGCTTTTATAATATGATTCCTAAGGTAATTTTGGACCTACCAATCCATAAGTTTAAAGAATGTGTTAAAACACATTTATTACAGCGAGGTTATTATACAATTGATGAGTTTCTTAATGACAAGGTTGCTTGGAAGCATCTGGCTCCGCTTTCATCTCTCACAAGATAGAAAAATGAATGTTAAAATATAAAATGTAAATTTTTGATGTTGGAAAAGAGCAACTGCTGAGTTTCTTGCCGGCTTCTTCTCGGTAGAATCTGCCTTCCGAACCGGTGGTAGAGTCACTACACACGGACAGACTTGACGTTTCAAAAGTGCTTGTATTAGGCCTACTTGAAATAAATGAATTTTGAATTTTTGAATTTTGAATTTTTTGGTACGCGAAATTGCTTAGCGGCAGGTCATCGTCGGAAAGGACCAGTCGCGGCTGAAGCATCACACAAGAAAATTCCTTGGTTCTGATGCTATGTAATCTGAAGTTACTCGATACAAAATTGCGTTCCATGTTTAGTTAAGGTTTCTACGACACAGAGAATCGCTGAAGCTTTAAGAAAACTACTTCGACCCATATAGGCGTTTTGTAACAAAGATTACACCGATAGAATTGCATACGATAGACGATTGCCTCATATGAAGTAGGTTCTACACACTTACCAACTTCAAATTTGTGTTCCAACAGACAAAGAAAGAAGACATCTTTATCAGTGAATTGTATGTGACACATTACAATGTTTGACGCTGTTACGAATAAAGGAGGGTTCTAGTTATCAAAATCGATCACAACAATAAAAATTATAAATGATTTTTACTGTTGTGATAGAGCCTTTTTCCTTATATATGAAAAGCGGTCTATAAATAAACTAACATAAAAAAACAACTTCCAACTAAGATAAATAAATTAATATCTCCCCACCACAATGCAACAAAATAATTTACAAGCTTTATTATCGTTGACGTAGTCCTAAATACTATGGTTGGACTTTTCTGTACGCTTACCTACGTTTAATACAAACTTTGAACTTTTTAAGAAACATTATCGGGCAACACTATTATTTAGTCTGTAGATTGGGGCCGATTTTTCAATTTAATTTTTAACTGAGGGATTAATAATTATAGCACCCACTATACGCCTACATTTTCCGGTTTTGAGCATCCAACTTCTTGAGTCTATTGGCATCTGCAGTCACGATGTCTAGCCAGCGCTTTCTCTGACGGCCGCAAGTATTGGCTCCAGGGACTGCAATGTCGAGTCGAGACATCAGTTTCTACGTAACTATAACTATATGTCAAAATCCACCGTTACAGAGTAAGCTCAATTCAGCTAGAAAGAGTCATCTCTGTTATGACTTGTCATAACTGAAATGGCTATCCAGCCGACCAAGGTTTGGAAGTTAGAGTGTGTGTAGATGCTAACACAAACATGCGGTCAATTATAACCTCTACTTCAAAACTAACTGGCACATTTCCGTGGGACAATGCTTGAAAGGTGTAATACAATACCACATCAAACTTAACAATCTTTACAATTTGTGATATTGAAACGGCAATGTAATCGACACTAATTGATATTGTTTTGTCCTCGTTTAAGTTTGAACCAAACACGTGACACACACTTTTAGATAATAAGGCTCACGGGATGAGTGTAAAATTGGATATAGGAATACAGTAACCGCTCGCAATCGAGGAGTCGTTTTCGCATACCAAACTCTATACTTGTTAAAGAGTCGCAAATGCTGTACTTCTAATTTTAATTTTACATACGCTCTGCCAAAAGGCCTGGCTTAAGAATTGTAGGCAAATTTGGGCCTTAAAGCAATCAGAATAACATCCATTTGAAGTATTTCGATACTCGAAAACAAAGCGTACCTACCGTGTGGTTATATACAACGTGTAAATAAAAAACGAAATAATACTTCAGAGGCTTTAGAGGTACATTATTTACAGTCTATGAGATATATTTGTGAAACTGTAACGCTAATAGTTCCATTGCCATAGTATTTACTTATAGAAATCAGATACAGCCCTAACTAACTGCAAAAGTAAAATCAAGTTACTCCTGTCCTTTGAGGTACGCGTCAAGTAGCGTAGGTGCTATGCACGTGTCGTTCTTTAATCTTCTATAGGGTTGTCATAAGTAAACACAGACTGTTTTGATTTAGTTTGTATGGAAAAATAAATACGCTTCGTTTGATTTAATATTTGTACAGGGTGATTTCTTATGTTATATACTTATGCACCCTTTAAAAGTATTTCGTAATTCCGTTACATGTTGTATATATATATATATTCGGTTTTTTATAATTATATTGTAGAAACACATCGAGTCTCTGCCGTTAGTAAACGTTCGATAGAAACTGCTGCCGGAGTGCATCAGCGAGGTAAAACGCCAAGCATATACTAACGACTTAAGTTCACCAAGTCACAGCAAAGTAGTAGCGACCATCTTTTCGCTTCTTTTAACATGCAGACCAAGCAGCCTGTTAACATCACGACTATTATGCAAACCCAGCAGCGGGGTGCTACGCCTTGTGTGACCAGCCCTGTGATGAAGAGCTAATAGGTCGTTTTAGCCGTTGTACCGTTCCGTACTAAGTTTGTTTGTCTAAAAGTGTTGGTTACAGGAAAAAGTTGTGAAACAATAGTATGAATACCGCGATACCCGATCGACATAAGTACCTACCCCTAACTTGCTTTGTATAATTTATGCGCTCTTCCGTAAGCCTACTTTATAATCTCTACAGTATTAAAATAAATTACTTTTAGCCCAAAACGAATAGGTAATTAAAGGGGCTTTCGCGCAACTCGGGCACCTGAGCTGGGCACTCGTCAACACAAATATCAATACAAACATCTTCATTGAAGTACGTCTTAAGATGCCGAGTGTTTCAAAATGAGGTTCGGACTACTAATGAGTACTATCAGTCAAATTTATGAAGTGGAATAAAGATATTCACTGTACACGATTAAGTTAAATTTCCTCGAAAGAAAAAAAATACCAAGTTACCTCTAACAGTACTAAACGAGTAAAATGATGAAAAAAAGCAATCCACTAAGTTTCGTGCCGGCTGTTCTCGGTAGAATGTTACTAACTAGTGCTAGAATCACTACAAACAGACTGACTTGACGTTTCAAAATTGCTTATAAACTAGGCCTACTTTAAATAAATGAATTTAAAATTTAGAATTTTGGGGGGGTCTGAGTTCGAACCTCGGCACGTAGTATCTCTAACTTTTCTAGAGTGTGTTTTAAGCAATTTATTATCACTTGCATTTAAGCAATTTGTTATTAAAGGCTTGTGAAGTCCATCGAGCCGTATTTTACGAGTCTGGTGGACTACAGCCTTAATTACCCGGCTAAGTTTATTGTGGTTTCTTCTTAGACAAGGGCGCGTTTGGAAACTTCGTAGCTTTAGGTTTAAGTTGGCGAACGAAGTTATCACCATCATATCCCCTTACAATTATGTAAACATTTATGTATGAACGCTTTATAAGTGCCTGTGATAGGCCTACATGAATAAAGAAATTTTGAATTTGAATTTAACCCTTCTCAATGTGGTAGAAGAGCTTGCAGTGGACCGATCGGTTGATATGATGATGAAAAACTAAATTATGACTATTACAGTTACACTATAGGCCAGGGGCTCCCAACCTTTTAAAGCCCACGCCGCGCCGCGGCACACTAACAATTTTAGGTATTTGTCACGGGGCCCACGTCTTAACCTAGCTTGTTGAAATAGATAGGTTACCTACTAGTTAGTAAGGCAAATAAGCACAATAAAAAAATAATAGTAAAATAAAACCCCATCCCATCAATGTGAGGGTTGAGCTTGGTGGTCTTGAGAGCGTGGGCAAGTAAAATAATTCACGGCAGTGGAATAGAATTATTATTGTTGTTTTTTTTTTAAATACAGAAGAAACGCCTCACACCGGTTGTTTAGGTTGGGAAGCCCTGCTATAGGCAAAGGGAAAACATCATAACAATGTTCGACTTTGATAAACAACCCAGATAACGTATTACAATGAAATTCGGTGATAACGTATATTTTTGATATAATACATTGATAACGGGCCCGAATGTCTAACGACCTCGTTCGATAGTCTATGGAGTGCGGCCAAATGTTGATTTTGTAGAGTTTTTAACTATTTAAAATTATTTCAATGGCCGTGAGACTATAAGCACACTGCCTACGTAATGAAGCGATGGAGTTCCGTACCTCAGAATGACACCGTTTTTGATAGTGTTTTATAATATAGTCCTTGACTACAATCTCACGCATACAGCTAGCATAGGCAGGAGACAAAAAACTTATCCCACCATTATATCCATTGACTTGGGATAAAATTCACATATCCACCTGTCAAAGCGCGGCAACAGGTAAAAGGACAAGTTTATCCCCGTTTAATATTTATCATCATTTTTTAAAAAATTTTTTTTTATATATTTGCTTGAGTGCAATCACACCTGGTGGTAAGTAATGATGCAGCTTAAGATGAAGCGCGTTTGCCTAGAAGATGCTTATTCACTCTTGATTTGAAGGTACCCAGTTTATAGGTATCGGGGAAGAACATCATATCAACTTATTACCGGCCCACTTTACTAAACTTTTTTCAATAATGGGTTCACCACGCTGGCCCAGTGCGGATTAGTGGACTCCACACACCTTTGAGAACAATATGGAGAACTTTCAGGTATGCAGGTTTCCTCAGGATGATTTCCTGCGCCTTTCCTATACAAAATCACTTGCTTCAAGCAAGTGATTTTTTAATTGCTTAAAAAAGGAAAATGTAGATACTTTTATTATTGGAATTTTATTTCCACTCGTGCGTCCATGCTTGGAGAGTGATGAACACAGGGCTTCACTTTGTAAGTAGGACGTGTTCCTTACCATGGAGATGGCACACCTTTGCTGATGAATAGGTCTATTATTACTACTTAAAAAAAGCAAAGGATTCAAAATCAGACTGAGCCATAGTGAAGCGTGTCTACAGTGAGTTTAGTACTAGCTGACCCGCGCAACTTCGTCTGCACAAAATTGTTTAATATCTTAAATAAACCTAGAAACTAATTTCAGCGCTACCTACCAGGTCCAGTTTTATTTCCAAACTATGTTATTTGCGGCCCGTCGTCGCCGTACGTATTATTCTATACCCGTCGCAACTTCTAAGCGATAGGTTAAATTTTAATAATTTAGGTATATAATCAATCTTAATTTTTATTATTTTATTTCTTTCGCATTTATATTATTAGTATTTAGTAGGATGGTACGCATGCATTCGATCGTTGTCCCGTTGTGCCTTGCGACTTGCTGTTATCTGTGAAGAGTTATGTCCTTTATCTCCGACAATATATATCAGATCTCCTATAAAATTAGACAATACATCCTTGATAGTATAGACTTTTAAATAAAAAAAGTATTATTAAAATCCGTTTAAATTTAACGGAGCTATGAAGTAAAATTGATAAAAATTTTCATCCCTTTTCCCGGAGGAAACTTATTGTTTACCGGGATAAAAAGTATCCTATATGTTGACCCGGAATACCAGTTACCACTATGCAAAATTTTATTTAAATCCGTTTAGTAGTTTTCACGTGATGCCCGGACAGACAGACAGACAGACAACCAGACAGACAGACAAAAATGAAATAAAAATCTGTTTTGGACTCAGTATCGATTATAAAGCATCCCCCGGTCAAAATTTTTAAAATATATTAAATGTACAGAAATCTTCTAGTTACAGTTTTATTATAAGTATAGATGATATTTTGGAACATCTCTCGCGAGCACATTGGCCTTACCTTCGGCGCTTGGCAACTAATTAGCCACTAGTCTCCGTGTTTAGTAACTTTTCAGGCAGTTACTAACCGGTGACCTGTCATATCCAAGTAAAATTAGCGATGAGTAACTGTAGTAGTAGATCTTTTTGTGACAGAACTCGTCTGGGAAAGTTCTACCGCCAATGCTTAATTCTGTCTCAAACAGTCGTTCGAAACACAGCAATGTTGCCGGTATTGGCACAAGAGGCTAAACACCGGGCGGGACATTGTAGGACAGATTCCTTGCTTGCTCTGCGAACTGTAGCTCTGTTTATAGGCTTTTGTTTTCCACTTATCATCAGGTAGGCGATCTGATGGTACGTCAATTATTACAACAAGCTGTAAAATTATGCGTTTAGTATGAATACGAATAGGGCAGGAAACTTTATTTATGGGCAGGAAACTTGTAAAATTTTAAAATCGTAAATTGAATTTATTTAAGTATGCTTCCTTTTTACATAGGTAGGTCTTTTTTCTGGCCCTCATTAAATAACTTTAAATAAAAAAAAAATGTTTTAAAATAATAATTAAAAAAGAAAGCTTTATGGTTACATGCCTACCCATTTATTTACAGTATTGTGTGCTATATTATATGTAGGTATACATGAAAGCAAGCAATAAACGTTACTGAATCGGACTGCAGAATATGTATGTATTGGATTCATTTAGTAACAACAGTTAAGTGAGCAACAGTTAACGCTCCAAAAAGCATAAAGGGTCGATACGTGCATAGCTGTCTTGACCGCACTTTTCGATCACTATCATACTAGATGTACTAATCGGCTAATGCCGCAGTCCACGCTAAAATGCAGAGTGGTAGACTTCACACACTTTTAACAACCTTACTTAGAACTCCCAGGCATGCAGGTTTCCTCACATCGTAACAATGATATTTTAATTACTTGAATTAAAAACGCACATAACTCCGAAAAGTTGTAGGTGCGTGCATACATGGCATCAACTCGGTTCCCAAAAAGAGAAACCGGAGCCCTAACCGCTAGTTTATCACCGCTTCTCTAACATGTGTTTTTACGCTCTAATTTAACTTTTTTTTTTTTGCTTACTGTACTTAAGTTTTTAAGCATGGAGGTTCTTAGCTGATCTGTGTGTGTGTTGTGTTGAGTTATAAGGCTGATTATGATGATGATCGCCCAACCAATTTTTACAATTGTGTGTGCACTGACGTTATATTAGGGCAGTGTGTGTAAGGCGTGAACTAACAAGACATGAATAAAAATACTTATAAAAACAACCTTCAAATTAAAAAAAACAAAATTCATTAGTGACGCATGAGTATTCGACGATAAATTCTTTGATATATATTTGGCGAATCGGCCTAATAACGGAAGTGGGTAATAAATTAGCGAACCTAGTATCTAATCCTTGATGATGTGATAAAACAGATTTATGCTGTTATCAAGCTATACGTTAGGCATTTTATCTTTAAATTCGTAAAAAATCTAATTTGGTTTAAATGATTTTAATAACTAAGTAGCTGGGCCCTGCTGTATCACCCGCATTCACAAACGCAGCATAGTGCTACATAATCGATAAAATGAAGAGTTGAAATCGCATTGACTCGTATGCAGAAGGTTAACCAAGAAAAATTCTTGCATTTCTAACGCTCAGTCCAAGCGGGAAGCACTCATATTATAACATATTATTATACTTGCTTCATCTGTGAAGGAAGACATCGTGGGAAAATCTGCTTGCCTGAGAGTGCTCTGTAATGGTCTCAAAGGTGTGTGGTGTCCACCAATCCGCACTGGGCCCGCGTGGTGGACTACAGCCCTAACACGTTCAGAGGGCCGTTAATGGGTTGATATGATGATTATAATGACTTTATGTATTCAGTATCGTTACGGATAAGTGAGGGGTGTACTTGCATTTTCTTGAAGAGTTTTATCGCCTATCTAAAATTATGTTCATCAGATCTACACGAATTTAAATTAAAACTAAACTTATAATAATTTATTTCCAGTGCACAAAAACCTACCACCAGGTAAAATTGCAGTCCAAGGCAATCTTTTAGTACACGCAGTAAATAAAAAACCAACATTCTATAAGGCCACCAATATTATTTAACAGGCCTCTTACATAATTTTTATACGTATATGTGTTTCGACATTTAGTTATATATAACTACTTTGTAATGCTAAACCTAATGCCACTAAAGATATATAGTTATGCTGGAAGTGTCATGTATATGTTCTTTATAAAGTCATTGCGAAGATTGCATCAAAGTCTTGTACCTAAACAAGACTCCAGTGCGGCTAGTTTAGACAGGAGAGCATAAATTTAACCCCCTATAATCACTGACAAGGTATAAACATTTGATAATTGTTTTTTACGCATATTATTTGTATATTATTTCCACCTTAACCTGCCGGTGCTCGTTAAACACAGCATTGGTTGGCCCCGAGGCCCCAACAGGGTGGACAGGGTGGCCGGACAGATGGCATTAAATGAGTCGCTGGGAGTAGCTGGAAACAGTCTATAGACATAGACATATGTCCAGCAGTCAATCCTCCAAACCTACTAGGTATTATATTAATTCTTTTACAGGAGTCATAAATACGAGTACCAAAGTAATTAGATTGAAAATCTAAAGAAGTTATATTACTCTCCTTGCTATTGTATTGTATAAAAACGTACCTGCTAAATATAGTGTAACGAACCGGAAGATAAAGTCATTCGATTTGGTGATAACATTTGAATAAATGAAGATGTACATACCTAATAAGTTTTCACCATTAAACGTAAATGTTATGTTCAAAATTCGTTCAATGAAAGTAGCACTATTACGATATAAGCACTATTGAAACGTCAAGTCTGTGTTTGGTAGTGACTACTAAGAGAAGAAGCCGGCAACAAACTCAGAGAATGTATATAGGTATGGAAAAGTAGCGTCCATCTTGTTGGATATTTTTGCTTACACCTAAAATTTATAAGGGCCATTTGAAAATTTTCTCCCTAGTAAAATTATGAAATTTGATTTAGGAAACCCTCTTAAGTACCTACTTAAAATATGTATAGGTAATACAAAAAAAAATATAGAATCGATCTACTAAAATCATTATGCCAGGATGGAAACCATCATCTTATACTTGGGTTGATATAATGATGATGATTACGATACACATATCATAATCATCATCATCATATCAACCCATTACTGTGCCCTACTAGGCACGGGTTTCGGCCTTAGTCCACCACGATGGCCCAGTGCGGATTGGTGGACTTCACAAGCCTTTGACAAGATCATTATGGAGAACTCAGGCACTCAGGTTCCTCACGATGTTTTCCTTCACGTTTGAAGCAAGTTATATTATAATTACATACTTAAAACGCACATAACTTAAAAAAGTTAGAGGTGCATGCTGGGATTCGAACTCTACCCCCCGAAAGTGAAGCCGAAGTCCTAACCACTGGGCCATCACCGCTCCATAGAGAAAACATTAAATTATAATTTATTTCAATCTTCAATATACAGCAGTACATCTGTGTAATTATATTATGGAAATATCCCCATACGTAAGTTTGCCACTTGAAATTATAGTACAAAAATTGTTTTAGTTAAGCTTCGGGAACTACTGCCGGAACAAAGAGACAAACAGATATTATACTTGTTATATTTACCTAATATACTTTCGAATGCATTTAGTGTTGTTGACATTACACAAAATCACTTCGATATTATTAATTTCATATATGGTTAAGATATTAAAGTTGTATTCGATTTTTTATATGTACTTAACTAGAGACGGATAAACAGAAAGACGCGTAATGAGTCTTTATTATATACTACTAGATGTTGCTCGCGACTTGGTCCGCGTTTGGTTTTGTTTATAAAGCATATTTTAAATTCTGTACCTACTCTTGTAAAAAACTCGGATGTAGTTTTTAAAATTAACTTTTTCAGTTAAGTGTTTAGGTGTATTCCTTAAATTTATTTAAACTCTCGACAACTTCTTCATTCATTAATGTCCGATTGGAATGGATTCAAAAGTATTTAACTGCTATATTATAATTACCCTTGTTGATAAAATTATTTATTTGAATAAAAATTAATACTGCGATACTAATGCAACCCACTTTTGTTTCCATTGGCGAATTTTTAGACCACAAAAGCTGCTATTGCGACTTAACTATGATAGTTAGATATATTCCCTCGCGGACTTTTTTGTATGAGTCCTACTTTAATAATGTAGTACATAATTTTTATGTATTATCTATAGTTTTCTTAGCGCACGCGAAGTTATAAATTTTATAGGCCAAATTTCGCTATCTTGAGTTACATAATTGTAATTTTCTTCAGAATCTTTAATTATCTGAAAATAAATTATAGCCTATGGTACTTTGTGATAGTTTAGTTTTCTTTTGGCGTAGATATGATTAAAACCGCTTCCGTACTTTCGAAACGTATTGGGTTCAAACAAACAAACAAACAAAATATGTTTCTTCTTTATAATATTAAAGTAAGAAGTAAAAGTATAGACTATGTAGAGATTCCTAATTTGATTAAAAATATTAACCTTAAATGTTTTAATATACTTATCTACCGACATATACAACGGAAGCCGTAGGTATGTTTTTATATGCAAAAAAGTCAAGGTTACCGATTACAGATTATACGATCCAGTGTGAGCGTGTTGTTGTCGACTTTATTAATTTTACATGTAAATGATATTTATATTTTTTATTATATATCTTTAAGTGCATGCAATTCATATTTTAATAAAAACCACCAAATAGATAAGCTGTTAATGAAACGATTTCTACGAAGAGGTTTTTTTTTAACCAATCCCAAAGTAAGCGTAGCTTGTGTTATGTTGTGTTATGGAACATCTAGTTTTATTCTGTATCTTTGTTAGTCTAACAAACGCCCGTAGAGAACATAAAAAAGAGAAAGGCGATCATCTGCTATTTGCACGGTAAGCGACGTCTCGTATCCCGACCGGACCGTACGGAGTTGGTACTGAGTAACCACTCAGACGTAATTCGACGGAGACGGTTGTACATCAATCGTTGCGTCGTGAACACTGCTCATTAATTACTTTACATTAGCAAATACGCAATGTACGATTAAAATAATAAGAATAAAAAAAAAAAAATTAGACTGGACTCCAACCATCTCATCGACACTAAGCTGTGATTTGAGTTACAGAGACACTATAAGAATGACGGTCTTATCGATTGGAGCCCTAGGGTTCAACCTCTAGTAGAGCCTACGCATTCAATCTAGTCTTGGTGAAAAATCCCATACATATAAAAAGTGAAACGTCAGACGTCATATTATGAGGGCGCCCTTAGGTTGATGTCCGCCCCCGGATTTCGTCGAGGTCAACCGTCAAAGCACTGTGTGTGGATAGTAAAACTACGTTACCGACTCGGGACATAATCAAATTAAGGTAGAGTTTCTACGATCGCTCCACCTTAACCTATGTTACGTTCTGGTTACGAGTTATACACATTCCTACTCGTAGCTCTAGATGAAATTCGTCCCTTAGGTCGTGGGAAAAAAGTCGTATGTTACGGTCTCTTTCTACTTAGTATTATTTTCTGTATACAACGTGTAGCCGCATTACGAAATAATGTTGAAGGATACATAATTATACTCCATAAGGAATCATCCTGTAAATATAATAAATCAAAAGAAGCATATTTATATTTCCATACAAAAAAACATTCTAAGTGTTTACTTATGACAACCCTATTGAAAATAAAAGACCGACACGCGTATAGTACCTACGCTACGCGTCGCGTACCTAATAAAGTGACTGGATCACATGATTTTAATTGTGCATGTGATGTTAGGGCTGTACCTTATTTCTTTTAGTAAAACTTTGGCAGTGGTTTACTCAAAAACTATTATTAGGTTTTCGGTTTCACAGATAAGTCTCAGATATTCTAAAGGCTGTGAAGTATTATTTCGGTTTTCATTTACATGTCGTCCCGTCGTATACAGTCGCTCGGCAAAACAATGGGTTTTCATAAGTTTGACGTATCTCTGTAAGTGTATGTGTGTGTGTGTGCGTGTGTGTGTGTGCTGTGGCATCGTAGCAGCAAAATGGATGGCTGCCGCCACAATATGTAGGTTTGTTTACATATTTTTTTGCAACTCCCTCAATTTGGGTATCAAATGAAAGGACTTGACTAGTAGAATACTTTAAACAATTATAAACTTATATCCAATAAGTATAGTACACAATTTGAATTAATATTAAAAAATAATAAATATCGCAGACCTACATAACGAAAAACTCTTTTTATGTATTTGTGTATTATTTATATTAGCACACTTCTATCTATTTTTAAAATAGACTAGGACTAGGTATACGTAGCTCTTGCTCAGTGGACTGCATACATGCATAAAAGCACTGCATACCCAAATTATCTTATATAACTCGTATTGGAGGGGAATTTAAAAATATGTACCGGCTTTATGCATACCCTGGTCACAAACCCTGTGCACGCCACTGCTCTAGCTTATACCTACTTAGTATTTACGGACTTGTTGTCTAGTCTAGTCGTCTTTGTAAGGATTCCGCAACTTTCTTTCGTCGGAACTTTCTAGATCTAGACTGTTGTTACGGGATAAAATTGCGCTGAGTAGGTATTTGACCTTCTTAGTTTTGTTAGGTTTCATTTGTTTTGTGCGCATATTGTATTCCTTATAAGTTAAGTAAGTACTACAACAACAAGTAACTTATGTCTTAATTGGTCACGTATTTTTCATATTCCATATTAATATTATAAATGCTAATTTGTCTCTGTTGGTTTATTTATTTGTGTGTTACCTTCGTTCGTCTCAATCGCAGCATCGATCTTGCTGAACGCATAGAGGTAGCTGGCATTCTGGACAAGAACAACGCATACTTTTTATCCCGGATATTTCAGGATACCCGGGTACCGTCGCCGTGTTATTAAAAGAATAACCATCGTAACATACGCAAGGCTGAAACGCTAAACTTTTATTTAAAAAAAATGACATAAAGGTAGCTTGCTTGTGCGTTCCTGGTAAATCTTACCAGGAACACAGAAATTGTTTTAAAATTTTGAGAACCTACCTACCTACTTTGTTATTTTACCTGATATAACAATAACGTATTGCGTTACGATGACTCTTAGGAAAAGCCTATGGGAAAAATATTATGCAGTTGCCGTGAAGGGAAAACAGCATTTATGGTTAGTAATTTTGCCTTTGGTTTTCCTACTACTTACTTACTACGGTAGTACCTACTATACTGTACGAGGAGAACGTACCTATTATAAAACCCAAACGCAGCATAAAACCCTAACTTGTTCTGTTATCTGACTGGTTTCGAGGATCTGTACTTAAAATTTAACTAATAACAAAAACTTGCTCTGAGACTACCTATTTGTTCCTTGAAATAAGTATTTTAGTTTTTGTAATAAGGAAAAACTGTTCCACAACTCTTTATGAGATCAATACTTTATGAGTACCTACCTAAGGTAGGTACACTGTGTGCAGACGACCAAGCATTAGCTGTATTTATGCAAGTTTGTTAAAATATGGGAGTTTTTCGGCTCGCTTTCTGGCTAAATTACAAATAAAAATAACTTCACATAGATACTCTAACCGCTCAATGGGTCCTAATCTAACCGCTGCAATGCTGTAAATAAAGTGAAAAAAAAATTAATACTATATATAATATATAAACGATTTTCCCTCTACTCTCTACATAAAACTGATGATTTCGAGTCGAGTTTCGGTACTCTATGTATAATGTTAAATACTTAATTTCTTCAATTAAAAATACCATTTAATAGCAAATATGCTAACCTCAAAAACTCCTTTGAAAAGTTATTAAAAAAAATATAATGTAGGTATCAAAGGATTTTCTGAATTTTAACTGTATAGGTGTGTGAGTATTAGCGCGTTTGTTACCTATCCATTTTGAAGACAAATGGGGCCACGGATTATTGGGATATAATTTAGTTTCTTGAAGTTATACTTCTTTTGGCGCGTTAGAGAAAAATTATGAGAGTACATTTTCTGGACGCGACACCGTCACAAAAACCGACACTCTGAAGTTAGCCATAAGGTTTGACAGTGTACACAATTGTCAAAGTCTGCGGGCTTATTCCGGTGATTTAATTAATTCAATTGTACTGTAGTGAAACTTGGTTGTCCGATACTGAGTCTATGAGTATTCCAAATTTAATTATGTTTATTTCTTTAATTATGTACAATTTTTTTTGTGATATTTAAATAAACTTTATTCACCTAGATAATGCGTTATATTAAAGCTAAAATAAAACTTCCAATGCATTAAATACCCTAGTTAGTGTCGTTTTGCTGCAAACGTAGAATAAGGCGAAAGATAAAATTTTTGAAAAGATTATTATCTTGTTATGCCAAAGAAGTATAACTTCTTACGCGTGTACATAAGTACTCACAAACTTTCCTTTCTTAACCCTCATATGAAAGTTCAAAGGGAATCGAATTCAGGTTTATTTTAAGGTTTGCTTTCTAACTGCTGTACTGATAACACGCATCCTGGATGAATATGTAGGATACGATACAATTTAGGACGGATATGGGGCGCTTTTGGTGCCTAACCAGTGTATGTTTACGTCACTATGAGTCAGACAGATGCAAACTGTTAGCTCAATGCCGTTACTTTACGTCAGTGAGCGACACGTGCGTACCTACGTCACGTGTTTCAAATAAACAACATTGTACGCATAGAATTAAGTGCATACAGAACCCCAAGTACACGACTAATATTCAAGCATAAAAAACCACTCCACTTTAATAGTGTTTCCGGAACAGGCGGTTAGTCACTTCCTACAATTTAGCAGTTGTCAAAATTAATTAATTTTACCTCTAATGTCCTAAACGTTCACCATTATATGGAAAAGTGGTAAAAAATTTGTGAGCTAGCAACATTCCGCCGATGTTAAGTGCTCGGGGCGTTTTAACTGGACACAATACACTGGCTGAATGAGGTAAACGTTTAGAACATAACCGGTAAAATAGTTGCTGTCAACTGCTAAATGGAGTGCAGTGGCTAACCACCCGTTCAAGACGCTAGTCAAGTGGAATGGTTTTTGATGCGAGTATCAGTCTTGTACACGGCTTCTGTCTGCTCTTAATTCTATGGCTGTAAGAAACAAACAAACAGGCACACTTAGGTATTAATAACATTAGTATCTAAGTATGAAAGTATGGATAAGAATTATTTAGTTTTAATTTTCGGCACACTGGCAGCTTCGGTGATACTATCTTCCGAATAATTTCACCTGTTTTAATTAAAACGCTAAGGAAACTCGTATAATTATAATTCGCCATCCGGTTTTGCGCTAACGTGCTATATTTCAAAATTATTTATTCGTTTGATACACAAATGTTATGGTAATTTGTTTCGAATGTATTATGTATTATTCCAGCTCATCTAGGTTTTGAACACAGTGAAACAATTTCATATTATGATGTTTTATACATAGTTTTATATAATGATAGAATTCTTAATAAATGAGGTCAAAAATGGGTAGTTTAATGTTCCTGAAATTGCAGTCAATAGCTTACTGGTAGTGGAATAAAATAGATTAAAAATTGATTTATCCTGACCCTATTATTTTCCCTTTTCTGAGGCGTTGACTTCCTCGCAGTAAAGTTGTTTGGAGTCGCAGTTTGGAGTTGAGGATCGACCATGGAAAAGTCACTTTTATTTCCTTATTTAGATCCCCTATGCTACTCCAATGCGGGCGGGATTTACAAATATTGACACATTATGGCCCGTTTCTTCACCTTCTTATAATACAAGTGACGGGCCTAAACGTAAGTTCTGTCACTTCACTACTTAAGGTCAATTGACAAGGACAACATTTGTGGATAACCAAGCCTAGGAAAACATGACGGCTGGCAGCACTAAATCAAAAAGTAATCAAGTGTTTGGCTGTTTGTTTGTTTTTATTAAGGCGCCAAAAGTTATGCTAAACAAATTTTTGGCAAGGGCTATTGAAAATAAGATAAATTGTAAAAATATTTTTGTCAAAGCCGATTCGATGATTTAAACATGTCAATCGGCCATAATGGCCATTTGACATGTTTAAATCCTACACTAGAATCTTCAATTTTGTTAATTTACTAGTTGTCCCCCGCGACTTCGACAGCATGCAACTAATAAGTTTTCTACGCAAACTTCCGCTAAGCTACAAATTTACCCAGGCCCAAAGCATTGACTCGCCCGCCTGTGTGCCTCAAGAATTGAGCTATCTGATGCAAAAAGGATTCTTAAATCGAACTGACATTACTTGAGTTACTAAGATATTTAACCTGTGGAATATGGATTTATTTGTATCCTCAAATATGATTTTACAATTTGATTAAACAGCTTCAATCCTGGATAAGGAAAAAGGATACTTATTATCCCGGCAAAGCACCCGAGGCCTTAGACTCGGAGGCCCAATACTTGTGCGACTTATATTCTGCATCGATGTCTATAACATGTTTGAACTACGAGTATAAGATCGACGCTAGAGATTTATTGCATTTCAAATTATAGCGCGAATAAATATTTCGTGTGAAATCTACACGATCTACCATTTCTCATGAAATATTTACGTGAACGCTTTCTTTCTTGTAATTCCTATTATATCAATTGCTTACGTCTTTCGACTGATGAACGTTAGTTAGGGTTTCGTTTGTTGAAACCGGGAATCCTAGGTATATAACAACCTTGAGAAAATTTAAAGTTTATAATGAAATAAAAAAAATTGTTATTAAAACAAGAATTGAATTGAAAAAAACTGGCAGTCTAGTCGTTAGTATTTCTAAGGCATATAATATTTCCGTTAATAAAAATAAAAGGAGGTCGACGCTGAGTAAAAAACTATTAAATCTTATACCTACATTTGTTTGATTATTTTGATGCAGTTTAAGATGGTAGCGGGCTTACCTGCTAGGGGTATGGCAGTTAGATTAAACCCATACCCCAAATCGGTTTCTACGCGGTATCGTACCGGAACCCTAAATCGCTTGACGGAACATCTTTGTTGGTAGAGGTAACTAGCCATGTCCACAGCCCCTACTAAACAAGGCCAGAGAAAATACAGAAATTATAAAGTCCCAACTTTTGTATGGCCTGGGTTCGATCCCGGGACCTCCACTTATAAGACCACAGCGAACACCACTGCGCCAAGCATTTCGTCTATTTTGTTTTCTCTCTTAATACATAATCAATCATCATTTTGATTACTGCAACGTCTATATAGAATATATTCTCAGGTCAATTTAATATTATGATAAGGTCAACTCAGTACATTGTATGCGGCAGATAGATTATTTTCTTTATCACGTGTCGAGCTAATGCCTACGCCAAAGGCTTCTTTGCCATGCGACGTACATTACGCGTACTTTCGCATACGATAACGTTTTTATTTCAATTATGTAGGTCAGTTTAGTCCACAAAACCGCACTTGGCCAGCGGTTCAAACCACGGTCTAAACCCTTCCAATTCTTGAAGGATGTCTTGTAATGACGAGTTTAATAAACGCATTTAATTCAGCTCGAAGAGGTGGAAGTTTAGGTCCCAAGGTGCTGGATTCAGTGGCGTGCACAGGGTTTTTAACCAAGCATAAAGCTAAAAGATGGCTTAAAATCTTATACTAATATATAAAGCTGAAGAGTTTGATTCTTTACTTGAACGCGATGATCTCAGGAACTACTGGACATTTGAAAAATTCTTTCAGTGCAAATTATGTTGTACACTAATACCTTAACATAACTAAATTGGCAAGCCGAAAAATCACATTGGGAAGTCACGAAAAACACAGTGAAACAGATGGTACTATTTTTACGCTTGCCGATTCAGTTTATTTTCGAGGTTAGTGTAACAGTATTTGCACCAATGTAAGGCCACAGACCATCACATCTAAGTACTTATTCAATAATCATTATCAAGGGGCACGAGTCTCCGCTGAGGATGAGAATTGTTTAGGCCGTAGTCCGCCACGTTGGCCTAGCGCGGTTTGGTTCACACACCTTTGAAAACGTTATGGAGAACTCTCAGGAGTGCAGGTTTCCTCACGATGTTATTCATTTCCTTCACCGTTAATGCAATTGATATTTTAATTGTATAAATTAAAAACGCACATAACACAAAAAACTTAGAGGTGCGCGCAGGGGATTGAAATCTGTTCTGCCGAAAGAGGATCATCACTAACCACAAGCCTGTCGACTTTTTTTTTCAGTTTTCTTTTTTTTATTTAACTTTATCTGCGTTAAACTAGCACAAATTTCAAGCATTGTATGGTCCTTTATTTTTTCAGGTTCGATGAGAAGGAGAGCATCTCAGGAGTTCAACAGCTGAAGTCCTCCGTGCAGAAGGGAATCCGCTCTCGCCTTCTTGAACTATACCCACACTTGGAGAACCACATCGACCAGGTGCTGCCGAAGAAGGACACCTTTCGGATTGTGAAATGGTAGGTACCGCCTTATTTTTAACCCCCGACGGGGTTTTATAAGTGAGTGTGCGGGTGTGTGCGCGCCTGCTATGGCATCTTATTTCCTTTGATTTTGATTTTGTTTTTTTATTTGACAGGTGAATTCGTAGTGGGTGTTTTTAAGTGTTTTTTTTAATATACCTTTTGAAAATAAGTCCCAAGATGGCGGTTTAATTATTTTTCGGAATTGCCTAAATATGCGTATCAAATAAAAGGGCTGATTTTGTTCTTTTTTGCTTGAAAGGTGAGTTTTGTAGGAGTGTTCTTAGCTTTGTTTGATGAAAATCGGTCCAAGATGGCCGGTGCCACAAGATGGCGGATTACTTATTTTTCACTTCTCCCTAAATATGAGTATCAAATGAAAGGGTTTGACAATCAAATGAAAGTCGGGGTTTTTTTTTAAATTAAAATAAAATAACGCGAATATAACATAAGCTATGTTAATTAATATTCGCGTTATTAACACACAAGGTTTATGAGGTCAGGCATATTTAAAATTTAGAACATGTTGCAACTGTTAAAAAAAGGATGTATAAGAGTTCGTTTTTACTTTTTTTTAAAACAGAAACTTGAGGCACGTTCGGAACTTTCTTGATGTGGACAAAATTCGCATCTATGTAATCAACAACAGATAACAAACAAGCGATGATGATCCATGTCCACGGTAATAACATTTCAAACGTTCACCAAAATAAAAAATATCTGTTTGAGTATGGTTTTACCTCTTAATTTCACTTAGGTATACCGAAAAAAAGAAAATGAAATAAGTAAAAATGCTTCCTTTTCAATAACCGTCTAAGTGTCTGTTTCGTTTTACGGGAGCAATGTCCCTTATGAAAAGAAATGTATTCAAAGATGAGAAATATATTGGTAATATGAATATAAATACGATGTTTCCTTCCGAACATCAATCTGATACTTTGATTGATGGATGTGAAACATGGAAAATAATGGACTACCTACACATTTCAACAATATCGTCCCGGAGCTAAAACGTGGCTAAGAAAAGAAAGCCACATTGCACAAATGAACCAGTGTATGAAAAAGTAGGGTACACTTCATTATTAGAGTATTTTTTACTTATTTTATTATGTCCCTGCTGGGTAAAAACCTTGTGCACGTCGCTGAAATCAAGGTGGTTCCACAAATCAGATTATTCAAATATGTCGCTCGTTTTTACATATCAAAAACCACAACGCAAACAAAACTTATGGTTTTGAAATAAAAAAACTGCACGGTATTTTGAATTTTGTTAAGCGTGTGTTATTCTCTCACAGTATACCGATAATGATGAAATAAGGGTTCTAAGATACTCCACGAACACCAACATATTCTTGTCAAGCATTTTGGAGAATTTGGTGGAATTAAGAAAGACTTCGTAGGGCATACAGGAAACAAGTTCTAGAAAGTTCCGCCCTGTGACCACCAACCTGAGGCGTAACTGTTAAGTTCATGTGCCTGTAATTACTCCGCTAAATACGCTCTTCAGACCGGAATGCTGTTTGGTGGCAGAAATAAGCATACCTACAATTTTGGCCAGTCGTGAAAAAACCGGATTCAAATAGGTCCATTCATTTCAGCGCTTCGCAGATAAACACATCGACAGATAAAGCATTCTAAAAGTATTTTTTATGCGTCGGGGATTAAAATTACAAAACGAACAAAGTATCGCTTAGATGCCTTTTAGAGAACGGACGAAACAACATCCATCCTAATGAAATTGTTGAGATATGTGGGTGTTATACCACACAGAAAAGCGAATTTAAACGGTATATCTGATAGTAATAAGATTGAAAATTGAATGAACGTGTCAGATATAACCAGTGTATGTTGATAGGTAGAGCGGACATTATGAGATTAGATATATCGTCACGGAGGTCAATTCTTGTTCTAACCATTCCATGACGTCGCGTCGCTAACAAATGCTAAGTGGTTATGTTAATACGTACTATTGTTTTGCGATTTTGTCAACTCTTTAAAAAAAAAACGACTTAATGCGAATTGGGTTCCGACCCAGGGTGCTATAGCTAACAAAAGCGTAAGTGAAATTGCCATAGTGTCTAGGACTTACAATAAACAGCTCTCTTATAAATTTATACAAATAACGCATTCATAATGCGATCTTGTCAATAATTTTAAAATATCAATTTTTATTACCTAGGTGCAATTATCACAACTTTCTTTTATATATATAGATATAGAGAGATGGTAAGAGAGTGTTTTTTCCGGTGTCCTGAGAATGATGGTATTTTTACTTGTGCGGAATGTTATACCTACCATGAAACTCTACTTATTCCTATTATAATATAAGATCGAGCAAAAAAATAAGCCAAAAACTTTTCTTGTAAGCTCCCCTTTATTATGAACATTTTTAAATTGTTTGATATAAGTATAAGGGAAATAGAAACTGTGGAAATTCCAACTTGCACGCTGGCAGTCAGACGAACGGACGGACAAACAAAAAAGATGGACAGCGGATGGTATTTATACCGCTGACAGTCTTGGCACCCTTTGGGTACGGAACTCTAAAACCACACTACTAGTAAGTAAATAATTACTCTTTTAATTATGACCTTTATGGTAATGGGACCAAAGACCTTTTATGAAAATAAAGAAAACCCGATTTTGAAAACTTAGCAGCTAGGTTAGCTAGGACAGGAGAAATAAGACAAAACCTTCATCTTCTGCACGGCCTACATATGGAGGGCATAAAAATTAATTATAAATTAATTTATACCCCAATTATATCCACTGACTAGGGTTAAAATTCACGTGTCCACCGCTAGGTAGTTACTAGTTACTGGCCTGTTGACAATTACGTGCCATCAAGCGAATCAGTGATAGCGCGTTAAAACAGATTAGGGGCTTAGAACTGCCATAGCCCTAACAGCACACTTAATGCCAGGTTGCAGTCAAGGGCTAAATTAGTGTGGAATAAAATGGAATAAAAGGAAATTTACTCACAAAGGGCACAGAGGATAGAGTCTACAGAGGATAAGTCTACCCCAGAGTTAAGTCAAAAAGGCAAATTGGAATTCTCCATATTTTTCGTCGATCTGCAACATAATCAACCAAAAATGGCGAATTACATTTTTACTTTCAAAACTTCCTCAATTTGGGTATCAACAGAAAGGGATTGACTAGTAGAATCATAAACATTGTAATTACATGCAGCAAGGTTTTTCTAAATTTTTTATTTATATATACTTTGATACCTAAATAAACTTATTCATTTAAAATTACATAAGCTTACCTTTTCCATGTCTGAATGAATGACGTCAACTGAAAATGCAGCTGCGGAATCCATATTGATTATGTGACTCCGAAACGCTATTTCCAATCGAATAGAATAAATTGTCAGTGTAGCAACGGGAACGTAATACTAATTGAAGTCTTACAATAGCTCTTATCTATTTACTTATTTATTTATTGTAATTAAGTACACAAAACAGTTAATAACTTCTCCTGTTTACAAACAAGGTGACAAGAACATAATTTCAAATTATTGTCCTATATCAATATTGCCTGCAATGTCAAAGATTCTTGAGCGGATTATAAATAAACAATTGGTTAAATACCTTGAATCAAATGACTTACTTGCCAATAACCAATATGGGTTTCGAAAGCAAAGGTCAGCTACGGATGCTGTGTTTGACCTTGTAGACGGTGTGGTGAGACATATAGATGACGGCGAAAAATGCCTGGCAATCTTCCTAGATCTCGCTAAGGCATTTGATACTGTATCTATACCTATACTTATACAGAAGCTGGAACAACTCGGAATTAGAGGCCTACAACTACAATTACTAAAAAGCTACCTCTCAAACAGACATCAATCGGTCAAAATCGGCAATGTTATTAGTAGGGCACTCCCAATCAACCACGGAGTTCCACAGGGAAGTATCCTCGCCCCGACCCTTTTCTTAATATACATAAACGAACTCTGTAAATTAAACATTGCAAATGGAAAAATAATGAGTTTTGCAGATGATACAGTATTAATGATATGGGGTAGAAGTTGGGAGGTGGTATTTACTCTAGCTCAAAAAGAATTCAATAAAGTTACCCAGTGGTTAAGATATAATCAACTTAGCTTAAACCCAAAAAAAACCAAATACGTAACGTTTTCCATAACAAATAAATCCCAACCTCCTCCAGACGTTCATAATATTTACGCCCATTCGGGACTTTGCCAAAGCCAATCATGTCAATGTCCAAGTATAGAACGGGTACCCTACGTAAGATATTTAGGCATATTAATAGATAAAAAGTTAACTTTTGATGAACACATTAAAACATTAACAAACAGAGTACGAAAACTTTTAGCCATTTTTAAAAACATAAGAGATGTTGCAGACACTAAATTAATGAAAACAGTATACTTATCACTATGTCAATCACTTATAACATATGGGATTGACACATGGGGAGGAGCGGCAAAGACTTATATGATACAGCTCGAAAGAGCACAAAGACTGCTACTAAAAGTTAGCCGCTTTTTACCATATTATTATTCCACAACGTCATTGTACCGTGAAAGTAAGGTACTGACGGTACGACAATTGTTCATTTTTAAACTTGTTATGAGATATCATATTCAAAATAAAAATAAAATAATAACATAGGAAAAAGGCGACATTATCAAAAATTTGCGACTAATAAATTTAAAAAAATATTTACACATAATTTTCCATGCTTTCTGGGGAGCTATCTTTATAATCAGGTAAACAAAAGACTCAATATTGATAAGTTAAACATACATAATTGTAAAACTCGACTATATGACTGGTTAAGTGGGCTAAACTACGATGAGACTGAAAGCATTATTCAGATACTGAAATGATTCACATATGCCTAACACACACACATACCCACACACAGCCACACACACACACACACACACACACACACAGCCACACACACACACACACACACACACACACACACACACGTTCCACACACACACGTACACGCATGAAAAACTATAAACTACAATTTATAAGACATTACAATTTAAAATAAATTATTACTATTCATTCTAATAAATCTAAAATCTTTGCATAAGATAAATCTTCTGTTAAAATAAAGAAATTCATTATTTAAGATATAGAACACAAACTGTGATTATAACATTACTTAAACTATATTATATTCATCCTTGTACACTTTATCCTGGGGAAAGGGCCTGGTGGCTTGAGATACAGGTTCTACCTAGTTCAAGCATCAGTCCCCACATTATAAATGTGTAACAAAATAGCCCGTAAGCAACATTATATTGTACTCGTACTTATAAGTAATGTGGAGAAATAAATAAATCATTCATTCATTCATTCGTTGTGTACTTTACTTTTTTTGTTTTAAGCTAAAACCCAAAGTATGTGTACACAACTTGGAATTAAATCAAACAAAGAATAAACACTTAAATTTATAATCCCTAAAGTTATGAATGAATGAATACACTTTTATTGTACACCACATAAACATATACTTAGTAAAATTATAAGTAAAAAGTATACAATTTGGCGGCCTTATCGCTACATAGCGATCTCTTCCAGGCAACCAAAAGTTATGTGGTTATAGTGCTAAATAATTTGATTTCTTAAAATATGTATACTTTTGTTAAAAATTTCAATATGTATTACGATTACTTGATACTAAATCATTATAAAGGATCATTATAAAGGCGGCACCTGCCATCGATGGGATTGACTTCCTGACTGCAGGAAACAGGAAGTGCAAAGTGGAGCAAGGAAACGCTCTAAATTCTTAGTACCAGCTCGGAGTTTGCAGTGATTGACCCTTGTGCCTCGGAAAGCACGTTAAGCTGTTGGGTCTGCACCTGATGTCATGCCTGTGGTGTCAGAGCTACTGTCAAATCGGACTATGAGAATAAGAGTCATCTGTGTTTGCTGACAGTTTTGCACTGTAATATCTCCAGTGCAGTTGGAAATCTCTCTGGAGATTGACCACCGTTGCCGTAATCTGTCAGGAGAGACCGTGTTGTCCGGATGGAGATATGTATCCTGTGTTACATTCGGAAAAATACTCTCTCATCAGATTATATCGTAACATTTTACGATTTAGGATTACGTTACATTTAATCGTACCATCCTGTTATTGTTACAGTCACGATCACATCGAAATCATGGTGAACAGTGCTGGCGAGCTGTTGTTCTTTCGCCACCGCGAGGGACCATGGATGCCCACTTTGAGGCTTCTGCACAAATGTAAGATATTTATCCCTTAAAAAAATCCTGGGTAATTTACACATACGGATGAGATGGATATGCTTAGAGTATCTACCAAGATTATTAGGATAAATGCAATGTTTACTATTATTTATCACGCTTCAAAATAAAAGATTACTCCGTGTGCGGATACGTCACTGTGACTTTAATGACCTGCTTATTCAGTTAGTAGCTTTTACACGCGGTTTCGCGTTTACGGATACGGATTTTCCTATAAACATTCCCGAGGAGGGATGGCGAGATACGGTCATAAAAAACATGCCAAAAACATAACAAACAACATTGAAGAAAACATGTTGTGAATTCGGGTTACTCTTTTCAATTTCATGATGAGCGCTCAAACAAACTCACTCACTATTTAGGGTTAGGACCTTCACAATGGAATACCGAACCAGCAGAGCTAGCAGAGGCAGGAGACAAAAATGATATCCCCCGATTATATCCCCTGACAAGGGATATAATTAACGTGCCCACCTGCTAAAGCGCGGGAATATGGAATAGAAGAAGTTTAACTCCGTTTATTATTACACGTATATTATTTGGATATTATTTCCACTTGTGCTCCAATGCTCTGGAGAGTTTATAAAGCTGTGGAAGATAATTTTTTATCCTGGGTGATAATTGTCTCCTGCCCATGCTAGCCATGCAGGGACTTTGTTGGATGTCAATTCTTCCTTCTTTATGTAGTACTCTTTTCACAGTAATGGCGGAAAGGGTCAATTTGTATGTAATAAAAAAAATATTAAACTCTCACTAATCTCTCAATGCCGAAAAAGTTCCAAGTTCCTAGCAATAAAACAGTACAGCCTTCCATAGTGTGCTTCTTACTGAATGTCCAACTTACTGGCTGCATTCAAAATCTCTAGGGTATTTCCCAGTTACCTACACAATCTTGGAATTTGGCACAACGGTAGGTAGTGGAAAGAAAAATCCGAAAGTCAAATGTTACAATTACAATCTTGACTATTTGCCAGAGATCGTAATTTGAAAGTTATAGTCGTAGGTCAAGTATCAGTGTATCGAGGGAAAGGAAGTTCTTTCTCAAGCAGACAAATCGGCTCCGTATACCGCATTGAGTCAATCGTGATGAAATCTTGAGAATAGGGTAAAGCGTAGATAACGATTAAATCTCGAATCAATAAACCAAAAATTTAATGAATAATAAGTAGTCCTCTTTTATATTTCAGACCCCTTCTTCCTTCCAATGGAACAAGTTGACAAAGGGGCAATTCGCTTCGTTCTCAGTGGGGCCAACATTATGTGCCCCGGTCTGACGTCACCAGGGGCAAGGATGTCACAAGTTGACAAGGGGAGTGTTGTAGCTGTGATGGCTGAAGGGAAACAGCATGCACTCGCCGTGGGCATCACGTCTCTTTCTACCAACGACATGTAAGTTTTTTGACTTAGGTGTCAATATAATGTGCCCGGTCTGATGAATGACGTCACTAGAAGCAAGGACGTGGCTAGTACACAGGGTGGTTCTGTGGCCTTGATGGTGAAGGGAAATAGCACGCGTTCGTTGGAACATCGAATTCTACCCATGATATGTAAGTTGTTTCGACTTATGGTGTCAACATAATGTGTTCGGTCTGACAAGTGACTTCACCAGGGGTAAGGTGAAAATACAAAGGAGAGTTTTGTGGCTGTGAAGTCTGAAAGAAAACAGGACGTCCTCGTCTTTGGCGTCATGTCTCGTTCTACCGACGAAATGTAAGTTAATAACTAGGTGACAAGTTAGTATGCCTAGCCTGACGAGTAGCGTCATGGGCTAGGAAGTCACAGGTGAGTGTCGTGATATCTCAGTTGTGCTTATTTCACGAGCACAAGATCCCGGATATTTGTTACTCAAGTACTTACCCGACCAATATATTTGTAATACAAAGTTTCTAATAGTTCAACGATGATAACCTACATGTACGCCATAACAAGACCTCAAAGTTCACATTTCGTCTATAAATAAGGAAAGTAAATCTTAAACGAGTTATTACAGTTTTGTCCTTCACCTTTAAAGTAAGATTGGTACGCTGTTAATCGTAAATCGTTTCAATTAAATTCATACTTTACTAAAATTAAACATGCAAAACTGTGTATGTTCATTTGTTTGTCTTTCGTAAACGCCCTATCTAAGCAAACAAGGCGGCCAGTTTTTGAGATATAAAATTTGCAAAGCGGGATTTTTCTAGATGCAATATAAACGTCACGCATTGAGAAAGTCTGGCTGTAAATGGAATGCAATGGAGGTCTTTAGTCCAGCAGAGTACCAACTACTTCGAAGACAAAAGGAGGAACGAAAATGATGCTTATCGTGACCATCTTAAAGCAAGGCCAGCCTCCAATATTACCTACAACTACGTTGAAAGTACCCTCACTGTGCACGCATATTTAGCGCTATAATAGGGTATATAAGTCACATTAGGGCGCATGAGCGAAGCCCTTACATGTAATAATACAAATATCGTCCTCCTTTCGTCCAAACAAGTCCAAACAACAACAAATGACACATTCACCGCCGCTAGCACCGCAGCTAGTTCAAACAATATTTGCGTTACTGAAAGGAACCTTAAAGCAAATCAACAATGGTGGAGATCTAAGACACAAGTCTCAATATTCCGTGTACTTATTTCCAATTCTCTGTTAAATAAACAATGAAAACACATATTTAAAAAAAAAAACTAGTAGAAATCTTACACCGATGATCTGACATTGAAATGTATGCTTTGCGATGCTCTTATAATTGGTAATGTAATATGAAGTAAGTAGATAAGTATTTTTTAATTGCAATACGTAGCGAAGGGCACTTAGATAACTGATGAATATTTTTATGAATAATATACATAAATACTTATAATATACAGACAATGAAAAACATCAAAGTTCACCACACAAACATTTTCCAGCTGTGGGAATCAAACCCACATCCTTGGACTCAGAAAGCAGGGTCGTTGCCAACTATAACTATTCCAATGCAGTTTTGCGTGCATCGAAAGCGTAATTTTTTTTATAAATAAGGTGTCGGTGGCTCCCTCTGTAGGATTTATGATGTTATGACGAATTCAATATCACGGGACAATAATAGAATATACAGACACTGAAAAACATTAAAGTTCATCACACAAAATTTTTCCAGTTGTGGGAATCAAACCCACATCCTTGGACTTAGAAAGCAGGGTCGTTGCCAACTATAACTATTCCAATGCAGTTTGCCTGCATCGAAAGCGTATTTTTTTTTTTTTTATAAATAAGGTGTCGGTGGCTCCCTCTGTAGGATTTATGATGTTATGACGAATTCAATATCACGGGACAATAATAGAATATACAGACACTGAAAAACATTAAAGTTCATCACACAAACATTTTCCAGTTGTGGGAATCAAACCCACATCCTTGGACTTAGAAAGCAGGGTCGTTGCCAACTATAATGACTCCAATGCAGTTTTGCGTGCATCGAATGCGTCTATTTTTTTTATAAATAATGGGTCGGTGGCTCCCTCTGTAGGATTTATGATGTTATGACGAATTCAATATCACGGGACAATAATAGAATTCAGGAATTTATAATATTTGAATTATCTCTGGTCTTGTCTGTTGGAAGGCTTTTGCCGTGGCTAGTTACCACGTTAGAAAGACGTGCTACTAAGCGATTTAGCGTTCCGGTACGATGTCGTGTACAAACCGATTAGGGGTATAGTTTTAATATAAATGCCATACCCCTAACAGGTTAGCCCGTTATCATTTTAGACTGCAGCATCACTTACCAGCAGGTGAGATTACTGTCAAGGGCTTACTTGTAGTGGAATAAAAAAAGCAAAAAAAAAAAAGATTGGTATTAAATAAAAGCTAAGGCCATATATTTGTAGAAACCAAAGTTATTAAGATATTTTATAATAAACGGAATGGAAAGTATAGATGTGGCCTAAGATGGAACGCGCTCGCCTAGAAGATGCCTATTCACTCTTGTTTTAAAGATAGGTACCCACGTTGTAAGAATTCGAAAGCACAGAACTTGGAAACACAGAACTTGGAAGGTTGTTCCAAATCCCAGCGATGTGTATAAGAAAATAATCAGCAAATCAGCATTGTGCGAGTTTTTTGAATATTATTATAAATTTCAATTTGCATTTTTAAATTAAATAGGTAATGTTAAAATTTCTTATTTTTTTTACAGCGCCAAAGTGAACAAGGGTGTAGGAATAGAAAACTGCCACTACTTGAACGACGGCCTGTGGCAGATGAAACCTGTGAAATGAAGAGTTACGTTTAATGCCTAAAGTTATTATAAGTTTCTTTTTTAATTTAATAATGTAAAGTGATTAAAAGGGCTCTTTCCTTTCTGAGATTTGTTATTTATTTTACGTTACCTTCTTCTGCCTACTTGAAATTAATTCTGAACACAGATTAAATAAAATAATACCTAGTAACCTAAATAAGCCTAAAGCTTCTTTTTAGTAACCCAGAAATGTATACATTTTACTTTCATATCAATAACTTAAGAGGCGTGTATATGAATATATATATATATATATTATTGTGTATATGTGTTATTTGAATAGTAACTTTGAACCACATTAACAAAGAGAAACCGTTTATACGACTAATATTGAAGCATCAAAAACCACTTTAGTAGTGTTTCTCGAACAGAGGGCTAGTCACTTCATTCCATTTAGCGTGCATTTAGCAGTTGACAGTAATTATTTTACCTCTAATGTTCTAAACGTTTAGCATAAAATGGAAAAGTTTGTGAGCTAGAAATACTGCGCTGGTGTGGCGTGCTGCGCGCTCGGGGCGTTTTCAGTTTCTGAACACAATGCACTACATGCAATAGTCTGTATGTGGGTTCTGTATTTTCTTTATTCTATGCTTTGAACATTCGTTTTCTTGTTCGCCCACCTTATTAACAACGAAACATTTAAAATAAAAGCATCTAGAGTTATTTCCGACTATAAAATTAACCTAAAACTCCTCGGTTTTAAGTGGTACATACTGAAATGGTACTTTTTTTTCTTATTTATGTTTCGCGAGGAGCGCTGTTTACAGACGTGTGGACGACCCAGAAAGCAAATGTTTATTTAACTCTAAAGCTACTGTTTTAATACAGTAATAAGTCATTTAAGCTTGCGAGTGTTAAAATCTCATACGAAGGGAAAGTTAAACTAAGTTATTGATCTGAAGGTAAAATTTCAATTTATGAGTTTCAGTAGAAGCAATTAAGTTTTAGTTAAATTTGCTCTCCATCCAAAATATCCACAGTTGCAGACTTATTAGTTGTTGCACGTACACTGCTGGACATAGGTTTTCTACAGAATCCCTCGGTTCTCAGAGCTATGTACCTAACCCATTATCACTTTAATTTCCTAAAGCTGTGATTGTAGTAGCTCTACTTCTAGTGATACTCTCCTTTCGAATTTTGATCACTGTTCATTTTTATAAATTTAAAATTCATATAAAAAATTTCGGAACCGACAGGATTTTAACCTGCGACTCTCTGGCAATCGCGGCGTTGGGTCTCCTACCGTCGATGCCGAAATTAGTATATGCCTTTCACATCAGTCTTATAGCGACTGTAGCGTCGTCTAGTAGGAAACGTTGCACGTTTCGATCTACTTTTTCAAAGGTCCATATTACAATGACACTTTAATATCTACCTTCATTTTATTATACTTAACAAGAAAATAATAACCCTTTCTTGCAGAGGATTTCTTGCAATTTTTATAAAACAGGAGTTGATGGAAAAAAAGTTTAAACTCCAAAGCTTGTCTACAGTACCCTAACCATCAAGAACACCTAAGGTGTGTGGGTGGTGGTGGGTGTTGGGTAAGGCAAATACTCAGCTGATCCTTTGTAACTTATAATTTGTTTTTATGTCTCCACTATATGCAGCGCATATACCACCACCATATATCCCATCATTATCTACAGGCTGTGGTGGTGGTGGTTAGTAAATGGGATGTTTTCAGATTCGTACCAAGAAAAAGCACCTAGCAAATAAATAAAAAAATATTATTTTCTTTAAAGAGTGATTAACAAACATCCATATTGTGCTACACTAAAGTAGTACTGCGCATTTCGGAGTACCAAAAATTTAAATTTGGTGCGTTTTAACATTCCAATTCATCAATATGTCATCTTAACGGTAACCTTTGTTATTTTATCGTAATAAACATTAAACGAGTATATTTAAAATTAATCAATCATTTATTTATTCACACTAATATTTATATCCTTAAGGGCATATATGAACGAAAAGTTAATAAAAAAAAATTATTGTAATAATTACAATGTTGTAGTTTGACATTCGAACAAGAGAAATAATGTTATAGAAAACGAAACGTATGTTTTTGTGAAAATGGCGACAGCGCTTGTTAGTTCGTCTCGTCAGGGTAAATAATTATTTTTTATATGGGAAAGGCATTAATTAAACTTATGAATTAATTAAAATGTTTACGTGACAACGTAAAATAATATTGAGACTTTTTCCCTTTACCTTATTGTCCATTATAAATACTTGTGTTCTTGTGACATTATTTATCAGCTGTTAGAAAAAACATTGAGAACTGTCCGATTTTGTGATTTAAACTTGTTTAAAAAACAATTAAATAATTGTTTGCTTAACACAAAGGTCATAAATGTGAATTGTTCAACATTTCCATTACGCAATGTTAATTTCAAATATAGAAGTTCAAAGTTCATTTAACCTATCACATATTGTTTTGGTTTTAAACTTCCAATATTAAAGTGAAAAAAAGTGTATTGCTTTACAGTGGGGAGGTTAACAAATGCTGCTAGAAGGCTCTATTCTGATGTATATCCTAAAATAACAACCCATTATACTATTCATCCCCGTGACAAGGATCCAAGATGGAAAGGTAAGTTGTTGCTATGTATTCTTAAATATTTAGTAACAGTTATCTCGTTTTTGCTCTGATAGTCATTAAGAACATCGGTAGGTCTTGGTTGCGTCATGCCCTGTATATGGAAAAAACTATCACAAATAAAGAATATCTTTGAATATCTTGAATACATGGTTTTTCTTAAACCAAAATGAATTTACAACACAGATTAAATACTTATTAGTTTTGGTAAAATGCTTACTAACATTGCAAAATTAAAAGCATGTAGCTATCTTTACAGGAAAACTGAAAGTTTTCTATAAAAAGTACCAAAACCCAACTCTTGTTTGTTATCTCTTATCACATACAACCATTTTGTTATCTTCTATCTCATAGAATTTCAAAGTTTATTTGTAGTGGTAATGAATGTTGGGGAGAAAACATTATATACCTTCAAGTGTTTAACTCACTTTTTGTAACTAATTGATGTTTTACATCTATCTTCTATATATATAAAAGAAAGTTGTGTTAGTTACACCATTTATAACTCAAGAACGGCTGGACCAATTTCTATGATATTTAATTTTTTGGAGTCCTCTTAGACGGGAATAGGATAATAAGTATTAAAATATAACATTCATAAAAAAAATATCTGCAGTACAAAGTTCGCCGGGACAGCTAGTATATGATATATACAAGTAATGCACTATGTTCGGCAAGTCTCAGTGAAGGTTTCTTCACTATAAAGTTTAAAATCTTGCAAAAGGATCCCTAAATAAAAAAATGTTTACACACAAGCAATACTTTAAAAGACTTATCCAAGAACATCCCACACAATGAGACAGATGAAAAAATAAATAAAGACATTACATTAAAGTTGCATTCCCACCTAAAGCTTAGCCTAGAATTTAGTTTTAGTTGTTAGTCAGCATAATAATTTATATGTTTATCTATGCTCAATAACAGCTTTGTAGTACTAAGCTAAGCCACCGGCTAACAGTAGTATATCAAGGTTCCTTGTTAAAACCCTGAAAGTGGATGAATAGATTGTTTATATAAAAAGTCAAGTATGAAAATATGGTCTATAATAGATGGATCTATCAGAAACTTGAAGTTATTATATCCTCATCACCAGATGTGAGCATGGAGCGTGTTGCGGAGGAGACAGATATCCTCATCATAGGAGGGGGCCCAGCAGGTATGGCTGCTGCCATCAGAGCACGACAGATTGCGGAGGAAAAGGGAGCTGTATGTATCACATTTTTTTGCAGTATTTATAGTTGTGATAAAACAGTTCAGTGGCTATATGAGAGAGAGAAACAGCTGAGTATTTACTTTTATAGCATAATGTAGATAGTTATTTTCAGCTTAGCAGTATTTAAAAAGTTGTATATAATAGAGGAATTTCTTAATCATAAGGTTTCTTAGAACCAATGGCTCTACTCTACCACATAAAATAAGAAAGAATAATAATAATTGATAAAATAGCCATTGCTGAGTTTCTCACCATACTCTACATTCCAAACCCATGGTAGAGTATGCATATGGCCATTATCTGAGTTGTTCCATCATAAATGTGTGTCGCTCTGAAGTGTGAAAGGGACAGATTGATAAAAAAACTTATGACCAAGCAATTCAAATAATACTAAAAATTGCATTGCAAAGATAAATGAACTAACAAATTATTCAATGCACAGGAACTACGAGTAACTCTATTAGAAAAAGCGGCGGAAGCTGGGGGGCACATTCTCTCTGGTGCCTGTGTTGATCCAATAGCTTTGAACGAGCTAATACCAGACTGGAAGGAGAAAGGTGCTCCTTTAAACACGGAGGTGACGTCTGACAAGTTTGGACTATTGACTAAAAGTGGGAGGATACCCATACCTGTATTTGCTGGTAAGTAAATTGTGTGTAAGTGTTAACACTCAAAAAATTTTCGGCCGATTGGCGCAGTTTGCAGCGACCCTGCTTTCTGAACCCCCAAGGCCGTGGGTTCAATTCCCACTACTGGAAAATGTTTGTGTGATGAGCATGAATGTTTTTCATTGTCTGGGTGTTTATATGTATATCATAAAAATATTCATCAGGCATCTTAGTACCCATAACAGCTACGCTTACTTTGTGGCTAGATGGCGATGTTTGTATTGTCGTAGTATATTTATTTATTTATAACTATCACAAGAAATGTAGATAATAACCTTAGATTGGATCAGTTAACGTTTCTGGTCATGACTTGGTGAAGCTGGTCAAGAGTGGTCACAACCAAGTTTACTGTCAAGTTTAAAGTGTAGTAAACTTTACAGCGTACAGCTATCAGCCATGCTCACTGATAGCCATACACCGTCAAGTTTACTGGATGCTGCTTTAAGTCGGCTGCAAACTTGATTATATGACTCTTGATTGTGTATGTGCAGTATTGGTTCTGGCTCGGCTACACTAGAACTATTAAGGGTTAATATGAATGGAGGTTTCTTGATTCCGAAATATTTTCTTTGCAGGTTTGCCAAATTACAATCACGGTAACTACGTAGTGCGATTGGGTCACTTAGTGAGATGGATGTCGGAACAAGCTGAGGCTGTCGGTGCAGAGGTTATTATTATTATTATTATATATATATAGACTAAACAGATTTCGCTGATGCGTCTATATTATTTCTTGTGCTCGTTGTCATTTTGATGTTTGTCCAGTCTATTCTTATACTGATTCAGTAATACTGCACTCACTACATCTTCATGCAAGGTATTCGATATTTGTATAACTCTATTGCTGATAAATACTTCCAGTATTAGACGATGCCTGTCTAATTAATTTCTGTCTAGTTAATGTTGTTTGGCGCAGTGTGCAGCGACCCTGCTTTCTTAGTCCACGACCGTCTGGGTGTTTATCTGTATATTATAAGTATTTATGTATATTGTTCTTAAAAATTTTCATCAGTCATCTTAGTACCCATAACACAAGCTACGCTTACGGGGCTAGATGGCAATGTGTTAGTGAATAAATATTAAGAATGGAAAAAACTTTGAAGAATTACATTCAACAAGTACTTAATCAATTATCGCTTAATTAACTCCTCCACCACTATATTTATTGCCATAATATTGCAACATATGGTATATTTATCCATCTTACTATTTATCAGTCTACATAAATTGTATGGACCCAATACCAACCCAATACAGGGCATGGGTCTTCGCTCAGAATGAGAAGGGTTTAGGTCATAGTTCACCACAATGAGCAAGTGCGAATAGAATAAAAAAAAACCTTTGAGAAAAATATGAAGACTCAGACATAAAGGAAGTGGCATTTAATCGCTACTTAATTATTTTATAAATAAAAAAAAATATATATTAATTTTGGAATCGATGGTAGGAGAGTCGTAGCTTAGTATTATATGGGGTTATATGCCTCTAATAAAAAAGTTTATTAGAGGATTATATTATTAGTGGAAGCGCTGAGAGTCGCAGATTCAAATTTCGTAGAAATTTTTGTATGCATTTTAAAATGTACGAGTATATTGATATTTCCTTCAAGTGTAAATAAAAACACTAATGAAAATTATGAAATTATTTATTTATTTTATTTATTTAAACTCTTAATTTGTATACCACTACAAAGTTAGGAAAATAAAGGACGAATAGAGAGAAACACAAATACTGGAGTAGAATACAAAAGGCGGCGGCCTTACCGCTTAAAAGCGATCTCTGCCAGGCAACCTTAGGTTAGTACAATAAGAGCGAGAACAAATAGGTGGTGTTAAATTATTATAAACCTACATTCAAATAACTACATACGAATACATAAACAAAATATACACAAATAAAAACATAAAATAATATATGTATATATTTTACCCAATTATTAAAAGTTAGAATTATAATACTGCAGGTATGGCCGGGATGCGCGGGCGCAGAGCTTTTGTTCCGGGACGACGGTTCTCTGAAAGGAGTGGCCACTGGTGACGTCGGCATTTCTAAGGATGGCAGCCCCAAGGATATGTTCGAACGGGGCATGGAGTTCCATTCCAAAATCACCATATTCGCTGAAGGTAATATATGATATGTTATGTATTAACTACCTTTGTACTGGTCCCTTAAACCTAATTTTATAATACTGTCGAGGTATTAATTTTAACTCTGTATTTAAGCTCATATCAGCCATTGAACCTTACAAAATAAATTTACCATTAAGAATTCAATCTCTGATCTGGTCTCTCCTACACAAGTCCTACACCCAATTAAGCAGAATATTTTTTTTCTAGGATGCCATGGACATTTAACAAAGATGGTGTCCAACAAGTTTAATCTTAGAGAGAAAAGCGAACCACAATCTTATGGGATAGGCTTGAAAGAACTATGGGAGGTCAAGCCAGAGGTAAGTGTAATTACTTATAAATCAATTTATTAATTATACTCTTTATTTGCACACAAATAAAAATACAGAAAAAGAATAAAAAAAACATAGACAGTATACAAAAGACGGCCTTATCGCTTTGTAGCGAACTCTTCCAGGCAACCTCAAAAATCAAATCAATCAAATCAATCACTAGTCGGCAAGTCGCCAATATCCAATACAAAACCTGATTACTGCCTATCATTAAAAATGACTTGAAAGAAAGAATGGTTATTTTGGTATTTATAAATTCTACTACATATGCAGCCCTATATTTCAATCTTTTTATATACTTGTCTATTATATACACCCTTTACTAAATACTAAATAATTAAATAATTTATATACTACGACAAAGCACACATCGCCATCTAGCCCCAAAGTAAGCTTAGTTATGGCGTACTGAGATGATTGATGAATATTTTTATGAATAATATACATAAATACTTATAATATACATATAAACACCCAGACACTGAAAAACATTCATGCTCATCACACAAACATTTTCCAGTTGTGGGAATCGAACCCACGGCCTTTGACTCAGAAAGCAGGGTCGCTGCAAACTGCGCCAAATTCAAGTATTCAGTATCGCTAAGCCTTAAATGAGGGGTTGGCTGCTGTCCGCTGAGGAGTTCTGTCCTCTATCTCCAACCAGATTCATCAGATCTACACAATGTTTGGGCAAAATTGAACACATATTATTACACACTCTATAGTACAAAAATAATTATTTAAATCGGTTATAATTTGTCGGAGTTATGGTGTAAAATCGTCAAACACTTTCATCCCCTCTCCCAAAGGAACCGAGCTTAATGTCGGGATAAAAAGTATTCTATATTACTTCTAGCACTTCGAAGAATATGTTCACAAAGTTTCATGAGGATCGGTTAAGCACTTTTTGCGTGAAAGCGTAATAAACAAACTTACATTGACATTTATAATATTAGTAGGGATAGCACTATTTGGCATGTGTATACAATTGTGCCTTCTCGATGCGCACATAGCATGCAAATCCGCTGGGTACATAAGACTGCAGTAAACTGCTAAAAAAAAAATTTTAAAGTAATATAAAAAAAAATTAAAATACTAAAAAAAGAAAAACGAAAAGAAAATATTGTGGAGATAAAACTTACTTAAGCAATTAACTTTTTTGTATTTGTGTAGTCTGGTTTATGTATTAGTATGTATATGTTTGTCATGTATGTACTAAATAGTGTACCCCACCTATTAGTTTTTCTTTTTAGTTTTCCTAATCCTAAGGTTGCCCGGCAGAAATCGCTACTTAGCGATAAGGCTGCCTTTTGTATCCTGCTTAATTCTTCATGTTCTTGTTCTTTTTTTTTTTGCCTCGGTTTTCTGAGTGGTGTGCAAATATAAAGGATAAATAAATAAATAACTATTTCTTAACTTAAGCTTAACAAAAGGTATGTTATCGCTGAAGATATCTTTAAAGATAACGATAAACACTCTTAATATTCTTACAGAACCACAAACCAGGTTTAGTTGAACACACGATAGGCTGGCCCCTAGACAAGAACACGTATGGCGGTTCCTTTATATACCATCTGAAAGTTGAGGAGGGCGAAGCTCCCTTGGTCGCGGTCGGCTTTGTGGTCGGGTTGGACTATGCCAACCCCTACATCAGCCCCTTCAGAGAGTTCCAGAAGTTTAAAACTCACCCATACGTCAAGCCTATGTTTGAAGGTAAGATAAACCTATTACTAATATAACAGATGCCATAATTATATATATATATAATTATGGCATCTGTTATATATATATATATAATGTTATATATATATATATAATTATATATATATAATGTATTAATGATAACTTAACACTATTGTTCCTGAACTGTTTCTTGCAAACAAAAAAACAGAAAACTACGCAGTGACAACCATAACATCAGCTTTGTTGATATTTCAGGTAAAATGGGGTCATAAATACGGCAACTAAAACAAAGATTGAATTCGTAGGAAATATTTAAACATTTTCACAAATAAAAATACAAAATTTTCAATGACCGAAAATTCAGCTTTTTTGAATTTTTGGTTTTTTAGTATGTTATTTCTCTACTAAATCATGGCTAGCATGGGCGGAGAACATTTTCTGTACATTGAAAGGATAAAATGTTTAAATTCTCCCACAGTTTTCGACGGCCGAGTGGCGCAGTGGGCAGCGACCCTGCTTTCTGAGTCCAAGGTCGTGGGTTCGATTCCCACAACTGGAAAATGTTTGTGTGATGAACATGAATGTTTTTCAGTGTCTGGGTGTATATCTGTATATTATACGTATTTATGTGTATTATATTCATAAAAAATATTCAGCAGCTATCTTACTACCCATAACACAAGCTACGCTTACTTTGGGGCTAGATGGCGATGTGTGTATTGTCGTAGTATATTTATCATTATTATTTTATTTATAGTTTTATCCACTCTGAGCGTGCTATTTTTAAAGAGGGTAAACTTCTCCTTTGCCTGTTGCCGTGCTTTGGCAGGTAGCCTAATACATTTTATCCATAGTCAGTAATCAAGGGACAAAATGTAAAATCGTGTAGAGGGTGATAAAATTCAGCGTCTCTTGATTCTTAAATAACATTTTTTTTCTATTTCAGGTGGAACTCGTATTGCCTACGGAGCCAGGGCGCTAGTAGAGGGTGGTTGGCAATGCCTACCTGTGCCAGTCTTCCCCGGGGGATGTCTAGCAGGCGATACGGCCGGCTTCCTGAATGTGCCGAGGATTAAGGGCACTCACAATGCCATGAAAAGCGGTAAGTCCAAGTGCTTCTTACAACTTAGTAACTTCAATGGTTTTGAATGGCCGATTGGCGCAGTGGGCAGTGACCCTGCTTTCTGAGTTCAAGGCCGTGGGTTCGATTCCCACAATTGGAAAATGTTTGCGTGATGAACATGAATGTTTTTTAGTGTCTGGGTGTTTATATGTATATTATAAGTATTTATGTATGTTATTTACAAAAGTATTCATCAGTCATCTTAGCACCCATAACACAAGCTACGCTTACTTTGGGGCTAGGTGGCGATGTGTGTATTTTCGTAGTATATTTATTTATTTATTTATAATGTAAGAGTGAATACCTATTCACTCTTTACTTTGTAGGAGCGCCCTCCCAACTTAGACCTTATCATATTGCTCTCCATCAGACAAACTTTAAACGTTTTATAGGGTGTAACGTAGGGTTAACGTCCTATCGCCTTAATTATTTACACCGGGTAATTCATTTTAAGCTGGCACGGTGACCCCGCACCGGTAACGCAACAACGAGTCGCTGGGAGCCGCTGAAAACGAGTTGCCCACGACCGTGGATCTGGAAAAGACCTTTGTCGATAGCCTAAAAATTTAGCGAGTTTTACGTCACTCTAGCACTCATTGCCCACCTACGTAAGACTATTCGGCATTAAGGCCTCTTTCGACTAAATATTATAAATAATGTTCATGTATTACACAGATAAATTTCTTGTTGGATTTGTAACACAATTCTATCACGTATCTGCAAGTATTTTTACTAGTAACTTTGCTTATAAAAAAATTATAAAGGAAAAAACGGTTGAGCGTTTTACCCTATAATAAAAAAAGTCGTATTATATGTTTGGAAGAACTGAACCACAATTTTTAAGGTTATTTTAGTAATCAAGCACTAAAACGCCATACCTATAAACTCGAAAGGGTTGTTGCGCAGATTTATTTCATCGGTGTACACCAAAAATTTCTTTAGTTAAAGATAAAGTTAGCATATTTATGTATTATATTTTAGGCACTGTAAGCTAGATTTATCACATAATATTCATTCAAGTATGATCCGAAGTCCGTTGGTTTTTTGTTCAAAAATTTTCTACACTGTTTTGGTCAATTAAAGTTCTCAATCAGTGCTCAAATGAGATATTTTACGATTTATTTTCGAATGTAGCATATTTATGGTACTATTTAGCATTTCACGCATGTAGATTGGTGCATCAAGGCATAAAACAAACACACAAAGTTCCTCGCAATCGAAGTGAAAAGCAGAGTGCCATAAAACGCATTATTTCTTTAAATTAAGTTATTGTCTATAGTCGCTTACACATAGCCTAAAGTATACAGTCGCTTGCACATAGCCTAAAGTATACAGTCGCTTACACATATCCTAAAGTAAGACTTCAAGAGCATGAGAAGTGAATCAATATTGAGATAAATTATTTTTTAGGCATGTAGCGTTAAAGTATTTATTTTATTATAATTATATGTATGAACAATATATATTATATGTGTAGTATTAGAATTTATACCATGTAGTTTAGTTTGCAATATTTTTATGTAGGTAGAAATTTTATTTGCCGCACCAACCCGTCTTTATAAAAACTACTTTCGCCAAAGGTTGTCTGGGAGAGATCGCTTTAGCGATAAGACCGCCTTTGCACACCTAAACTAGTTTTTTTTTTTAAATTTGTAAATGTGTTTCTCTTTGTATTTTGTTTTTGTGTGTGCAATAAAGAATTTAATAATAATAATAATAATAATAAATTCCACAGGTATGCTAGCAGCGGAGACCGCTGTAGATATGGTGCTCTCAGGCGTGGCGACGCACGAAACCGGCGCCACGCCCACCGCCTACGAGGATAAACTTAAGGAATCCTACGTTTATAAAGAACTGAAGGTTAGTCAATTGTTCTAATTTTATTATACACAAATCCAAAATTAATTTAACTAGTGGTCGCCTACTGGTGGAAATTCGGCCATAATTAATTTAAAAAAAAAAGTTCTCCTGTCAAATACTATACTTCTACTATTACAGTTCTACTACTATACTTCTTTAATCACACTTGTCAATCTGCGTATTTTCTCAAACAAATTATTAAAAAAGAGTTTATATGCGTGTTGTGTTAAATACTTGGTAGAGTGTGTATATTTTTAACAAAATATATTAGCATTCTGCACTCCTCTATCTATTTAAACTACAAGTGTGGGAATTTTCATAATCAACCGTCTGCTAAAATTTTCGATTCCTGTATTAATATGTAGATTTTTATACATCGTGAAAATCTAAGAATTAATGAATACAATTGTTGCTCACCAGTTCAGTTGTACTCAAATTCAAAAGTATTTTTATTTTGTTACATAGTAAAAATCTTTAAAAAAGAATGAATTAATACACTTTTAATGCACCATTAACAAGTTTACAAAAAAAAAAAATAGAAAAATAACACAACACTGTTCTTATAATAAGGCGGCCTTATCGCAAGATCTTTCTTACTATGTTTAACGAAAGCCGATTGGAGCAGTGGGCAGCGACCGTGCTTTCTGAGTCAAGGCCGTGGGTTCGATTCCCACAACTGTGTGATGTTTTTCAGTGTTTGGGTGTTTATCTGTATATTATAAATTTATAACTTTCTATTTATATTATACATAAAAATATTCATCGGTCATCTTAGTACCCATAGCACAAGCTTCGCTTACTTTGAGACTAGATGGCGATTTGCGTATTGTCGTAGTATATATTTATTTTTTCCGATTTATTCACTGCAAACACATACATTGATATGCATGGAACAAAAGGTTATTTATTTTTTATTGTATTTATTTATTTTCACGAGAACGTAAATAAACTTATTCTATTATATTCTAGCAAGTCCGGAATTGCCGCCCGTCTTTCCACACGTCGCTTGGCTTGTACGGAGGAGTAGCATATTCTGCATTTTCAACGCTCGTGCGCGGCAAAGAACCTTGGACCTTGAGCCATGGGGGTAAGAGTAACATTTGCTTTTTACCCATGACGTAACGAGGACTGTATACCGGTCAGGGCATTTTTTGGACCAGACTGTTGAAATAATTTTTATTTTAAATATAAATTTCTTTTTATAAAAATAAGGTGCAATATATTTATAGAAACTTGTTATTCCTTAAGATTATATTTTTTTAAATTTGAATTTGTTGCAGGGGCGGATCACGCTCGATTGAAACCATCGAAGGCTTGTCAACCCATCGAATACCCTAAGCCTGATGGAGTTTTGACCTTCGATTTGCTTTCGTCCGTGGCGTTAACTGGTACGTATTTGATAAATAGGTTCTGGATTAAGTTTTAAGTTGAAACGATTTAAGAATAGTTCAGTTTAACTATATAAAACGTGTAAATGAAGAGGTACTTTAGAGGTACATTATGTACTGTCTCGGAGACTTATCTGTGAAAGAGAAAACCTAATAGTTTTTGAGTAAGCTGCTGCCATACTTTTAGCTGTAAGAAAGCAGATACAGCTCTAACATCGCATGCAAAATTAAAATCATGTGACTCCTCTCACTTTATTAAGTACGCGTCGCGTAGCGAAGGTACTATGCGTGTAACAGTCTTTTATCTTCAATAGGGTTGCCATAAGTTAACACTTACAATGTTTTAAATTCGTTTGTATGCAAAAATAAATATGCTTCTTTTGATTTAATATATTTACAGGGTGTTTCCTTATAAAATATACTTATGTATCCTTCAATATTGTTTCGTAATTCTTTTACACGTAAGTAAGTAAGAACAAATAACAAAGCAGAAGATAAAGGCAAAACTTTCTTCGTTTAAACAGATCGAATAGTAATATAATATTTAGCCGGTTTTCTCTTTTTTTATCACCATCCCACAATTACACTTAATGCTTAATAGTTAGAGCAATAAAAACATGCCTACATGTCTTACGTTTAGGTACTAATCACGAAGCGGATCAACCAGCTCATTTGACGCTGAAAGATGACTCGGTGCCTGTCAAGAGAAACCTGGCTGAGTTTGATGGACCCGAAGCAAGGTTTTGCCCGGCAGGTATGTTCAATTTATATAACAACCTAGTGATTGCCCGCTTTGCTCATCAATTTAATATCAGTAAAGGGCCTCCTGTTTGGTACTCAAGATAACCATAAACAAACCAGAACTTGATACTCTTGCATCTTGATAATTTATTTATTTATTTTTACACGCTTTTCATTAGCTTACTTAGTAAACAACTCCTTTGGACTTGATTTCGACCATCATTCAGACCGTCTGAATTCTTTCAAACTTTGTAGAAGTATCGAGGACCGATGAAAATACAATAATTTTATAAGACTATTCAGTGGCGTGCATTGCATATATGCAAATAAGCAGTGCATACCCTACCCTCAGGGTCTTAAAGAGCCTTCAGATAGGACCATTCAAGTTTTGTAATTTTAAAAACACTGAGTAAAAAATATATGAAAGCGCCATCTAGTAATGAGCGGCCAAACTTCTAGTTCAATTATATATTGGTCATTAATAGCGTACAAAATAAAATCTTCTACTTCGTATTTTAATTTTTAACCGTAAACGCTAAACATTTACCTTTTAAAACACGTAAAAATACCTATATTATTATTTAAATCTCATGTTATCGATTGCAGGGTAAATCAATTATTATGAATCACCCGACATATGACGCCCTCTACTGTTGCATAGAAATATCAAATAAAATAAGCACGCCCAAAGAAAGAATCGTTCTGCTAGATGTGTGCGTGCAAGTTAGTAGTGTGTGTCGTGTAATGTTATAATCGTGCGCTTGTACTTACAAGATTAGCATCGGTCCTGTGTGAACAGTTTCATTCATAAATTCTCTAAGTGTGGCTGTCTATAAGCACTGCTTACGGAAGTGGATAATCAATTACGTGTTTCATTTTTTCTATGAATAAAATGATTTGCTTGGTTTGTTATTGTTGTTAACGGTCATTATTCTTTTTTTAGAATTAAAAACATTATTCACAAATGTAAATACCTTTTAGTGTCTTTTAAGAAAATTAAGGAACTAATATTATCGAATTAGTCTTTCGTTTTGAAAATAATCTATGCAACCAAACGCTGTCTAAATTTTGAAAAATGAATAATTTAGGTTTTCCAGGAATCATTGGAAAGTGAGAGAGTTAACAATAAATATGGTTTCTATTTATTGTTTACATATCAAAATAAAATAGCGTTCGTACCCATACTTACAAAAAATTAAAGACATATTTTGACTAATTTCGATTGCAATATTATCATTAGCATATTCGATCGCCACTATTGTTTACCTTCGAACAATGCTGTATGGCGTTGGTGATAAATAAACGGTTCAAGTGCATAAATTCATAAACAGTAACTTATAAAAGTTTGAGTAGTGATAGTTTAATGTGTTAAGGTTAATGTATAGTTTATTCATTCATTTTATAATGAAAGCATATTCGTGCGGTCTTTGTTTGGGTTCAGTGTGCCTGGAAAAAGTACTCAGAGAAAACTTTAAATTATTAATTTATTACTTATATCGTAAAATTGTAAATCATTCGCAAAGGAAGGAGTGTACCAATGTTACAAATATCCCAAAAAAAGGTGATAAAGTAACACGTATATTTAATAATAAATATTACGAAAACTATTCTTGGCTAAGCGGCTTTGTACACACCAATCGATTATTTTGCTTTTCTTTTGTTTTATTGTCCAATATACGTAAAGTGTGGAATGATAAAGGATATTGTGATCTTAATAATTTTCATAAAGACGCTAAAAACATGATATGTTGGAAAAATATTATCATCATCAGTGTGCTTAGAAAATGCTGCCGAATGGTGTGTCATAATTTTGTGACGTAAATCAGGGTATGTACATTTATTCAATTAGCAGTAGATAGACGATAGTATTAAATCAATCAAAAATATAACTTTCGTAAAGTAATTTGATTATAAACCGTCTAAAATCTAAATTTTAATTTTACTTTATGTTTGTGTTGAACACCTTGTGCATACACTGGGTCCAAGGGCTATGCACGCCACTGAGACTATTGTTGTATTTACATTACAATTTTTCAATTTGCAAAATAAGATTTTTGTTAATTTGTATAATTTTAATCTATAATTGATTGATGTTAATTTTAATTTCCAACAATTATCTTTAGCCTTTTTCTCTAATATTGTCAAATTTGTGAATGGTGAATGGATAAAAAATAAATTTGCCCGAATAAAAATAATAGTGTATGAAAAAAAAAATTAAAAATATAAATATTACTCCATGTTTAATTTCGCCTTTTATTAAAGCTGAATGAGCAATGACATAAAATAAACTTGTCTGACTGTGATTATGAAATAACCACTAACCCGTCTGACTAGAGTAGTTATTAAAGGAAACTATTCCGTTGGGAGAGGCTTTTAGTCACAGTTAACAGTGGACTAGTACAGCTGGTATAAGCTATAGATGAATTCATCATTTCTTTTACAGGTGTGTACGAATTCGTCCCCATGGAGACTGGAGACGGACAGCGATTACAAATCAACGCACAAAATTGTATTCACTGTAAGTACTATTAAAATTTCAAAGTATTTACCAGTTCGGTATAAGTCATTAGTTTTTGCCCGCGGCTTCGTTCGTGGGAAGTTTTGATGACTATGTTACTCTCTGACCTGAAAATGTGGATCTCTTGCTTTGTGAAAAACAAAAAACTAATCTATCCCACGGAAACGGTACATTTTTCCGGGATAAATGTTCCAGACTATAATCAATCTCTGTGCTTAATTTCATCCCGATCTATTCCACCGGTCTGGCGTGATTGAGTAACAAACATCCATCCATCCAAAGTTCTGCCTTTCCAATATTAGTATATAGCGTAAAGGTTAAAAATTATGACGACCATTGAATATCGGAATCATCATCGAGATTACCAAGACGCGGTACGAAAAACTGTGCAGAATAGACGTATAGTTTATTGTATACCAAATGTTTTAGTGGATATAACACTAGATAACTTTTCATACATTACCAAATTCCGTATTATCGGCTTTAAGGTTCAGTATCGGTAAACAATACGTCTCCAAATGCCTGGGGTAGCATAATTGGTGCCCAGCAACTCTCATTGGAGCTGTTAGGTGGTTCTAAGCGAGGCGCCCCACTACCAACGTATAGGCTTAGTACAAAATTGGCTTGCTCGCAATCGAGGAGTCGTGTTCGCATATCGAACTCTGTATCGACGAAGTAAACTGGACCTAACGGCACTCGTCTTAGAGTCGCAAATCCTGAACTTCTGATTCTTATTAACAAACGTTCTGTCTAAAGCCCGCGCTTAAGAATTGTAGGCAAATTTGTCCTTTAATGCAATGTTAATAATATACAATTATTATTATATAAATATAAAAATTGCACCGGCAATGACGTGCCGCTAAGCGATTGAGCGTTCCGGTATGATGTCGCGTAGAAATCGAAAAGAGGTATGCGTTAAATATAACTACTATACTCCGTAACCATCTTGGACTGTGAGAGGTGAGATTGCAGCGAAGGGCTAACTTGTAGTGTAATACAAAAAAAAGAAGAAGAATCATTTAACTACGATGTATTTCTGTATTCGAAAACAACTCATCTATTGCGAGCTATCTACCTCACAACAGCTGTGGGACATTAATATGTCTGCTATAGTATTTTTGTTGTTTGATTAATCCTTCTTTATATTTCAGGTAAAACATGTGACATTAAAGATCCTTCTCAAAACATCAACTGGGTAGTGCCCGAAGGGGGTGGCGGCCCCGCCTACAATGGGATGTAAACAAAAAACTCCAAACAGGGTACTTTAAACTAATTTAGACAAAGCCAGAGATTACTCCTAAAAATAGCGTATATTATCTTCAAAACTTCTTTTTTTAAGTGGGGAATCTCTGTTAAATTGCCAACCAAAAAACGTTCTATAAAATCGGCGAAATCGATAAGTCAATTCTTAAATAATTATACGATTTTTACTATATTTTTAAGAGATGTTATAAACATTTTGCATTTCGATTCTTAATAAATATGATTAACCAAAAGAAAATAATGAAATAACGCCCTTCTATGCAATCATTTTTATCTATGGCAACAATACCATGAAAGAGTACAAAATCCGTTTTCTCCCCCAACAAAATGTGCAAGACTGCCATTCAAATAGCCAGTAATTAAAAAAGTTGTTTTCCTTATTGGTCTATAAAATACTTACATTTAAACGCACTAAAGTTGTTCAGCGCTGACTAAAAACAAACACTCGGTGATTTGAGTGGCGCCGTCTATTTAGCATAAAAGTGGTAGCCCCCATTTCAAATTGGCAACTGATTTATCATAGGTAATTGTTTTTTATTATTAAATTAGATTTGTGTTTGAAAGCGATGGTTGTACTGTGTATATGGCGTAATGAGCCGAGTCTTGGTATACTCATTGGAAGTACCAACGCGCAAGCATCTATATTGCCCACACCACACCCATTCGTTGCTCTATCCGACGGCCGAGTGTACACAATACACATGATTGTACTTTATCTTTAAACAAACACAAATTACATGCAGACTTCTTCTATCACACAGAGACAGTTTGGTTTATATTATTGTGAATTCACAATTACAATGTGTCGGCGGTTAGCCTGATAAAAATCGTTCAAATTGGTAACTCGTGAGAATCATTAAAAATAACTCTTATGTAATTTTTTTGTTTTTTTTTTAATTCTTTATTTATTCGGGACTTTTCTTAACAATAAGAATGTCAGCCCCATCGTTCCATTTACAAAAATTGATACTTCCTTTCTCTTATCTTAACTTAAAATCTAATAGCATTCTGGCTACCTCTGAATAAGGTGCCGCCAGGTTACTTTGCCAAATCCCCACATCATGAGGATTTATTTTAAATTTACATATTAATTGGTCCCTCATTGGTCTTATGTACTTGAAACAAAAAAATTAGAATATTTTATTTAATTTGTTTTATAATTTGTTTCTGATATATCTATGTATTAAAAATATACAAAATACTTAGTCTGTGCACTGCCCTACAACGATAGTTTCCGTGATATGTGTGAACGCTTATTTTTATGTATCAGAACTTTTCTAGTTAAATTTAGTTTGGGTTTGTATTTAAATGGAATGACTTTATGATTTCCTGAATCTGTGTTCTTAAGTAAAATCAGACATGTTTGGTTTGTAGATAAAGAATAAAAATATTTTTATAATTATATTTACTATACTGCCTCATATTTTTGTATAGAACCGTTTTAGATGTATATTAAATAAATGTACATATTATTATACTCATATATTTTGTTAACAATATATGCATATTTATGAATAAAGGATATCTGAGGAATAGTTATTGTATATAAAATCTCATTTTGATAATGCTATTTTTGTATAATTCATGAAAGAATGTGTGTATACCTACATAGTTCCTAAGTGTTAATTATGATAACCCTTATAAAAAGGATATTTAAAATACATTTGTTTTTTTTTATTGTCCACTATTCTATAGTTTCTACTGCATCTAAGGAAAACCAAATCTAATTTCAAAGTCAAAGTCAAAGTCAAAAATATCTTTATTCAAGTAGGCCCATAGGTGGCACTTTTGATGCGTACATTTGAGCGAATTGAGAATTACACGGTAGTGAGATGATGGCGGTAACCACATTCGCAAACTTAAAATTAAAGCTACGAGGGTTCCATACGCGTCCTGGTCTAAGAAAAAGCCCACAACAAACTTATCCAGGTGTTTTTTTTGTTATCACCATCTCACAATGTCATTTAATTTTTTTTTGATGTTTTATCGATTACGTAGTCCTTTATACTGTAATAGGATTTATCAGGGTTATGCTAAGCTTTGTAGCTAAGGACGAGTATGATATCTAACTAAAAGAAGCTTTACTTTGCATGGCTTAACTGAGTACACTGATGGAAATGCGATCAAAGAAGATATTATTTTTGTAAAGATAGATGCTAAGTATATAGCTAGGTATGTGCTAGGTAGAACTTAACATTAGTCGAAACAGTCACATTATTTCATAGCCCAGCTTTGGCCTCGCGCATAGCTTAACTTCATCGTGGCGGAAAGGCACCATCAAACAAATCTTTAGATTTGCACTCTAGCAATCGTGGTTCCAAACAATATAACGTCCAAGAAATGAACCTAATGCAATGTTTTGAGAGTCGCATCTTTACAAATATAAACTTTAAAACAAGATAGGCAAGTTCCATTTTACTTTGGCGTTACACTGTTTCCATACTTGAATATGACTATACGTTGCGAGCGTGTAAATAGGGATAGGCCAAAGCCGCCGAGTGCGAACTCCCTTATTACGGTTCCATACCGAAAGGTTAAAACGGGACCGTATTACTAAGACTGCCCGTTTGTCAATAATTGAAAGGGGCTCTTATCCTATACAACAGACATGATTGTTTTCTCCGTTTTTATAGATTATGGCACGGAAACCGGTTATGTGTCATTTTATAGTACTGACCTTTATTTATTAATAGATTTGTTGTATATTTTTACCAATCGATGGCGATAGTAGTACTATTATACTAGTGTACCCACCAACGATGTAACTCAATATGCAAATAAAGAAATTGAAATTTGAAAACTTCGTGCGCATTAGTCGCCATTTTATAGGAGCTATAGCGCCGGGAATTTTAGGGTTTTCACTCAAGATCTGTGAAGTATACAGAATCAACATATATATAAGTGAGGAAAAAAAACGCATTTGACTTCAAACGCAGATGCGGAATTTATCACAAAAAGAAAAATGCAAGTCCTCTTTACGTCAAAAAGTTTGTAACTGAGGTTTGTATTGATGTCAAATGGACAATTTTACCTTGATGACAATTCTTATATTAAATCTCAAACTATCTTAACACTTATCAGTGGCAAAGTACATTGTGCTGTTTTGGCACTACGAAAAGCCATAAATCAAAAGAAGAAGAAGAACACTTATCAGTCACAAACAACAAGCAATAAATCATGAATCTTTTTGATAATATGTGATTTGGCAGCTATTTCAACTGCAAATTAGTTATGCAAAATGCTTCTTACTGCGATTTCACTGCTTGTGTTCATTATAGAGGTAAGTTATCATATTTTGATATCCTTATTAACATTTGGAAGCAGCGAACGAAAAACTTGGAACGCTATCTTGATCGAGAGCCTTCCAAGCCCGAAAGGACGAAGCAATGATAGCCTAGTCGCAGTGGCGTGCACTTCATACATGCGCAAAAGCACTGCATACCCTCAAATTGATATGTATAACTCGTATAGGAGGAGAATTTTTGCCGTTTTATGCAAATTTTCCTGTTGTATGCATACCTGGTAAGAAACCTGGTGCACGCCACTGCCTAGTGGCTCTCTTTAGGGAGGATCGAGTACGATCCTCTACCGGCACGCAACTCTTTCTTTTCTCAGTTATCTATATTCTAAGCAACTAAATATCACCTGCTTTATTAACGGTGCAGGAAGATATCGTGAGGAAACCAGCATGCCTCAGTCTTCTCCATAATGCTCTAAAATGCGTGGGATCATCATATCAACCCATTAACGGCCCACTACAGGGCACGGGTCTCCCCCCACAGTAATAAGGGGTTAAAAGGCCGTGGTCCACCGCGCTCGCCCGGTGCGGATTGGTGAACACCGCACCCCTTTGAGAACATGTTGAACTCTCAGGCTTGCAGGTTTTCCTATCACTATGTTTTCCTTTACTGTTGAAATAAGTGATATTTTAATAACATAAAACGCGCATATCTTAGAAAAGTTAGAGGTGCGTGCTGGGAACTCGGCCCCCTGAAAGCGAAGTCGAGCTTCTACCCACTGGGCTATCACCGCGGCGTGGCAAGTTTGCTAATAATTCTTATTTCATTCATGAAAATAAATTCCAAGAAATAATAATTAAAATTATAATTGATTCTTCCCGATTTGGTTTGTTGCCGTTTACATTGCAAACGTTACTGGTGCATGCGACATGCACACGTCTAGTATTTACATAAGTTACTGGCTGAAGGATTATTCTCGCACGTGCTTTTTGTGATGTTACGTCCCGCTGCAAACAAAGCATAGCCATCGATCCATTAAGGTACTTTGAGTTATATACGGGTGCATTTTCGATACAGTACAGCAGTATACTATTGTAATGACTATGCAAATATACCTCATGGTGTCTTAGGTACCACACAGTAATAATAACGTAAGTGGGAAGATAATAAATAACAGAAAAAGTACTAGGTCAAAGAAAGCATAGACATAAATTCGAGTGTAATTCCACATTCGTGTTTTATTGCCTCATAAACGTATGTATCGACCATTATCGGTGTTATAGCTTTAAAACATACTTTACGACTTGTATTCACCTGTTACCAGCAGTTACAAATGTTACAATATGTGTCCGGGGCTCGATGGCCTTTTTGTTAATTATCCTATGACAGATGGTCAATAAAAGAGTATTTTCAAGTCATCCACGGCAATAATATTTTGTGGGCTGTTTTATTCATTGTTTAATGTTGAAACGTCTGCTCTATTTTTCTATCAAGCATTTCAGAATACTTTTTTGAGTAAAAAGAGCTTTAAAAGTAAAAAAAAAAAACTAAGTAGTGTCTTACAATTATTATTACAAAAAAAAATCTAATTCATGTGTTTTTTGTTTTATTAAATATGAAATCATTAATTTCAAATAATTTAAAAATGTCACTTGGTGTAAAGGTGAAAAGGTCCTAATATTTTCAAGGGCGTGTGATTCTACCAATCTCTGCACTCGGCCAGCGTGGTGGTCAAAACCTGATGTCTTTCTGAGAAGAGCCCCGTGTCCGGTAATGAGTCGATATTGATGAAATTAGCCTTAAGGAAATCGTAACTTGAAAGTATGAAAAATATTCATTAAAAGACAGAAAAAATAGACTAGGTAGAATTAATATGTAAGAACAGCAGGATATCTTAATCTATGCCATGTAACTTCGTGTCTTACGAGTAAATCGAATACCTAATGATTTTTATTTAGGCATTGCCTGGTATGTCTTTTGTGAAAACGGTCATTACCGTCATCTTAACTCAAACAGCCTTTAAATCAGAATTTAAGTAAGGAATTTGGATTGTGCGTTTGTGTTTTAATTAGTGCGTCGCAAGAGAAACTGCGGGTAAAAGGTAAGCTACATCATAAATAAGCTTGCAAGTTCCATCCACACGGTTATTTCGAAAATTACTTTTCGGTTTTATTGCCCCATAAATGAATGTTCCACGTCCATTTGGCGACACTGTTATATGTGTAAAACAGGCTTTATGTCCGATATATCCATGTTTGCTAATGGATTTTTCTTGCAGCCCGGGGTTTGTTAATTATCGTATGAATAATGTATTATGTCGTCATCATCATCTTTAGCCTATAACAGTTCAATGATGGACTAAATGCCTCTTCAAAATAGACGGTTTGCCCATGATCACCAAGCTGGGTATACGGGTTCGTGATCGCAATGGTAGTTGGTAGTCGTATGACAGAGGACGCTGCTGACCGTTCTCTATTATAATCTTAGTCGCCCCGTATGACACCCATGGGAAGAAGAGGGTGACGAGGTGACGAGGCGTGTAAGGACAGATAAAGGAACCCTGCCTGGTCGGCACCTGTCTGTTATGCACTCCGGTCGTGCTCTTCCGCACTTAGTCGTAGCCCGTGGTACCGATTTTCTTTGCAATAAAACTTTTAGGAGTTGTTTCAATGGCCGACTGACTGGCGTTCCTTTTTTCGGACGGACAGTATCTGATTACCACCTGAGGAGTTGTTATAGCGTCACCGGGGAGCTGTGGCGAGCGCGAAAGTTCGCGATGAGAAGAGCCCCATGGCTCAACGACATCGCGGGCCAGTGCGGCCTATTTATATGAAATTTTCGGTCGAGAACTTGTGCTGAGCATTCGAGCGTAAATTTGTTCGACCGCCAATTAAACCTTTCGGAGACTCTTCATATACCTAGTAATATTTCTTTAACAATCATACGTAACAATAAATAATTGTTTCTACAAGTTTATGAACAGACGGTATCAATATTTAAACACTTATAGTCGCCAATAATAACTTAATTCCGAAGGTAAATGAAGACTTACCAATGAATAATTTCAAAACAATTCATAACTTCGAGGCTTCTTTACAATAACTACTTGGAAGCAGTCAGTTCCATTCTTATGTACCAAAAGATTGTAAATATTGGCAAAGACAGTCTTTTCAAAAGTACTTACTAGTACTTTTGAGGTAGCGTCAATAAATAATTAAATTGTAAATTTTAATTTGAGAAATTAAAATGCTTTCGGTAATTGCATGTTAGAAATACGTACCAAACGTGACTCATAATAATCATATAATTATTAAAAGCTTTTTTTTAAGCATTGTTAAGAATTTAAAACAAAAATGAAAATCAATAAATGATCGATGAGGTTAGATCGATTTCCAGTACATTTTGGTCCTTTTAATTATTATATTGCTATAAGCCATCATAACTCTCATAAGCCAGTTCCCATCAGTTACTTAATAAGGGAACCTTGAAATGTATCACATCCGACCTTTTGCGTTTCCCACGGGACGCAACCTGGCGTGTGAACTTTATAAAATTAAGATAACGCTCCCATAGGAATCGCGTTTTATCGAGTGTAAGCATTTAAGGAATGAATAACTGAATTGTGGAATCTTTGAAAAAAATAATGATCAAATTTTTTTTTATCATCATCATAATTTTCAGCTTAGTAATGAACTGATAGGTCAGTCTGCTTTTTAATAGGTATAATTGACGGACCAATATGATCCAGGTGGCGCACCTGATAATGAGCGAAAGCCTTATACACTTTCCAGGCATGCAAGGAACACCGAACACGTTGCACGTGCCGTACCTTTTGAATCAACGTAGCGTAGGTTTTAAGCCTCATGTGGCTGTAATTATACCACACCCGTCAGATCATAGACCTACTTCCCTGGAAAAAGCTCTGTCACAAGAAGTCCTACTACTAGGTACTAATCGCCTAGGTCTTCTAGCACTGTTTTGTCTGGGGCAACACTGCAGTGCAGTGACAACGTCGTGGCACCACTCTGCTATTGTGGCCACCAATGCGTTCACATGCTGCAACGTGCTGTCGAACCAAGCGTAATGTGCCATTCTCTTGATGGAATTTCATCCACCTAGTTTTGGAAACTAACGTTGCGTTTTCTCGGTGCGGGTTTGCAATTACTGAACTCTTGAGATGTTAACGTTTATTCCATTCTTCAAATCTGGTTATAGAAAAATAAGGCGTTTGGGGTGAAATTTATGTATTTGCCCACCCTTAATAATGGGCCATCAATCATGTTTACGCGCTAAATTAGTTTTAGCGTTACGAGCGGTGATAGCTCAGTGGTTAGAACTTCGGCTTCACTTTTGGAGAGACCGATTTCTAATCTCATGACGCACCTCTAACTTTTCTAAGTTATGGGCGTTTTAAGCAATTAAATTATCACTTGCTTTATCGGTGAAGGGAGACATCGTGTGGTAACCTGCATGCCTGAGAGTTCTCCATAATGTTCTCAAAGGCGTGTGGAGTCCACCAATCCGCACTGGGCCAGCTTGGTGGACTACGGCCAATACCCTAATCATTGTGGGAGGTGATGATCATGAAATAATGAGCCAAGACAAAGGTAGATTTTGAACAGCAACGAGGCTACGCCAACATGTACATGTACTCGTATAGGTTCTGCATCCACTGGTTTATTGGGAGTTGGAGAAGGCCAAACCAAAAAACTTATGTTGGCATTATTAATAATAGTAGGTTTTGCGGGATAAAAGTATACCAACCGTAAAATATTCTCCCTACATAGACCGACGACACCTAAGAACCTTAATTCAAAATGAAAAAAAAAATCGTAAACGTTGTAATCTTTTTGCTGTGTTGATTAAATTAATAGTTCAAAAAAAATTAAAAAACTCGCTCTGTATACCGACCTAATTAATTTCTATTTTTTAGTTTAGTTTATTTATGAAAGGGGGGAGTTTATTTATAAAATAATAAATAAACTAAATTTTTTATTTAGTTTATTTATTATTTTTAAAAATCCATTCACCATCAAATATTAGAGAAATCGTCTAAAGATAATGATTGGAAATTAAAATTAAAATAATTCCTGCCTTATAGATGAACGTTATATGAATTGACCGAAATCTTATTTTGCAAATTGAAAAATGGAATGATCTTATCAAATTAGTGTATTGTCATGAGTTCTCGATATATGTTCAAAGTTTGAACGAAATTAGACGGTTTGAAGAGGGTCAAAATCAAGTGTTAAAAGCGTGTAAAAAGAAATAAACCAACAAAGCAATAAATACGCTTCCGCATTTTTAATATTTGTAGGGCTTGATAGCAGAGCATGTTGCAAGCTTAAATGGAGAACATAAATTACACGGGGAGTCATGATACGGTTCAAAAGAGATTTGAATTGTTTAATTCTTACTTGTACTTGTTTAGACCCTGTTAACCTTTGTTAACAATTTTATCGTAAAATTGAACAAACTCATTTATATCGTCATTTTGACTTGAAAAGAAGTCCGAATTGAAAAAGTTTGTGTTCAATTATAAATTCTGGAACGATGCGCCTCTAAAGATCCGTACACACATACACCAGCAATATTTAACATGACTAGACGATGCAAGCAACTTCGTACGCGTGAAATTACGGCATTTCTACGAACATGTTTTACTTTGAAGAATAGATTTCAAATTCAGCTTTTCACTTCAGAATTTTGTTACTTTCCATGACTACAGGGCGTTTCTCAAAATTAAAAGGGTTTAATTTAAATGTTCGGCTTAACCGCTGTACCATGAGCCACCGCTTCGCAAAGTCTACTCGCACTTTACTATACTTTACTTTGTTTGCTGGGCTCGTTGCAGTCGTACGCGTGATATCAAATAACCTACAGGAATTGTGCTTTCGAATGCAAAACTGATTTTGCAATCTGCAGAGATGTTTAAAAAATGTATAGATATATTATACATACATAAAGATAAATATCAAAATAACCCTACTTTTAATAGGATGCCCGGTAGTTTGATTGTCTGCCTACGCATGACGAAGTCATGGTTTATAAAAATGTACATACAATTCTATAATAAAAAAAAAAGTAGTTGAGTGTGCACGGTCCATTAATAAATGTATTCTTTACTTATTGAGAGGATTATCTTCAACAAAGAGTACATAATAGGAAAAGTTTTGTTCAAAAAACGAACTTTATAAAACGAAGTTGTAGGCTTAATAGCTTTCCAAGTAACTTCTTATTTTCCAAGAAAAATAGAAGTACGAAGGGTTCGGCGTGAATGATCTTTATCGATTATTATGTTTTATTTGATTTCTATTACATTTCGCGTGTTTAATTATGAATTGCTTCTGAAAGTAACCAAACTTTTATCGTGTTTATCATAACATCTTACAACATTTTTGTTATGCTAAAACACACCTTAAGGATATGGACGCAACGGGGCATTGAAGGTTTTTTTTGGAAATTTTATTTCTCTATTAACTTCAATAAAATATTTTCATATTGCTGTTGTTTGCGTTCTTCATCCACATTAATAACGGTTATTTTAACGAAAACGTAAGCCAAACGTCCGTCCTCGCAACCAACCAAATCCTTCATCTTTGCCAAAAATCAAGTTAAGATATTGTTTAGTGTGGTCGTGAAGGAAGGTCAAACAAACAATCAAACGCACTTTCGCACAATTTAAAATGAATTTTATTTAAAAAGAAAATTCAGTTACATTAAACAGTAGGTATTTTATTTCGTTTTCAGCTTTTGTGTGTTGTGTTTAAAACTTATGTTTCGTTCTTGTACAAAATGTTTCCGAAGCAAGCAAATATATTGTACCTAGGTTTATATTGTTAGGAGACCCAGAGAGTGGAAACGCTGTAAAATATTGCCAATTTTGAATTTTGGCTGTTCTAGCCGTTTATTTATTTGGACTTAGGTACTTAGGACCTTACAAAGCTTAAATTCTAGTTAGTAATCTATGTTTTTTTTATTATTATGCACAGATCGCTACTAAGCGAGACCGCCTTTTGAATACTGCTTCTGTCTGTGTTTTTTTTTGTGCGCGAATAAAAAGAATAAATAAATAATAAATTCATCTAAATATTTGCCTTCCGCTACCATCGCTTTGAACCATATTTTTTAATATTGTTAAGGGTCTTGTTTAATTATTTAATTAAAAAATCCGTATTTTAGAGTCATACCTAAGTCTTTTACTAATATTATAAACGTGAAAGTTTGTGAGGATTTATGGATGTATAGTTTTATGGATCTATGGATTTATGGATGTTTATTACTCTATCACGTAAAAACTACTGAACTGCAGGGTGATTACGTATCTTACGAAAGACTTGCAACATGAGTAAATCTGGCGATCTTTTTTTTGACAAAAGTCACTTTTGTATTATTATTGTATGCAAAAGTGACGTTTGACAGAAAATATTTTACTTTTTTAAATATTAGATTTACGCCTGTGGTATAAGGTAGGTAAGGTATAAATCTTTACCTTGGATTATTATATAAACATACGCTAGGCTTAAGAGCAAACTTCCTCTTAATTAAATCTATACTGGCTGCGCCCCGCGTTTGTTCCACGCTATTAAAAATTGGACTCGTAATCGCAATAAAAAGGTGTACAGATTTTATTGGCCATACGTGTTGACTGCAGTATCGATTGCTTTTTTAAATACTATTATTTCAGGCTGAAATGTTGTTACTATTAAAATACATAAAATAGCTTTCTAATGGCGAAGAGGTTATTAAAATCGGTTCTGTAGTTTAAGAGATTGCAAACAAACAAAGAACATTACCATAAAAAATTTGTTCCTTCTCTAGTGATCCGCTGAAGATTACTACTACAACCCGTTTAAAGTATCCCGGTCCACTCTTTCCAATATAGAGGCTTACAGATCCTCTCTAACCCTGGACTGGTTAGCAGCAGTGGACACCAGGCAAAGGGAACTGGCAGCGGCGTACGAAACCGATACAACTCCTGTGAGAGCAATCAGCACAGACTGCATCGCTTACAAAAGACCAGCACCTGGCAAAATTGGGAGACTTATGCTGGAAGTGCTTAAGTATGCAAACCCATCATATCTTTAATTACTATGTTTATATATATTAGTCTGAGACCCCAGAGCTATAAGACATTACTTATTTTTAGAAAGGAGAACCAACCCGTTCCTTATAAGAACTACTTTCGTCAAACGTTGTCTGGGAGAGATCGCTTTAGCGATAAGACCGCCTTTGCACACCTAAACTAGTTTTTTATTATTTTTTATTTGTAAATGTGTTTGTATTTTGTTTTTGTGTGTGCAATAAAGAATTTAATAATAATAATAAGAAACCTTAGGGCTCACGGTAGTGTCTCATGTGCTTGGACTACCTGCGTACTTGTGACATTCGCTCTGTGACACCTGCAGGTACCAAGTAAGAAAGTTAACTAAAATAAGAGTTACATAACTTAAGGTGATGTGCGGTCATTAAAATTTCTAGGAGTGATTAGATATAACGTTGTTGTCTTAGAAACATATTTAAAAATCAGACATCTGAAAATAAGTATAGCTCATTTATTTTTTGTACAAGTTATTGTCCATGTAAAGCGTGTGATACTGTTGATATTACTTCGGAGTATTTAGATGGCTTATTTTATATATTAAACAAAAATTATAAAATCAATCAGGTTTTGAACTCTACGATTAGCACTTGGCCAGCGTGGTGGACTACGGCCTAAACCCTTCTTATTCCGAGCGAAGATCCGTAATGACCCGTATGACCCGTATGGTGATCATCATCAAGTTTTGGAGCGATTTGGTATAGGCTGATGATGGCGCAATGTAAGTTATACCTCGAGATTACTTGTTGAGAACTTCTTGTCTCATGTTTACCCTTTTTCCAAGTTCAGGTGAATCAGTACCTGAGAATGTCGAAGCCTCACGAGACTGCGAGGCAGATTAGAGCAATGGAGCTCGTTATTGCTCGCGCACTTTATTATTTGTAAAGGTTGCGATCATTAGCCGTACCTTTGAAGTTGGTTAAGATTTTAAACATTGAGCTAAGTAGTTAATGCGATACTGATATAGGCTAGTTTTTGGCGAAAAAAAAAACATTTTATTAATTTTCTCGTTTACAATTTATACTAGGCTGCTGCCTTCGTTCTTCGTTCATGTTAATTACGGTTTATTACAAACCCCGTGAGGACTGTTGGATTTCTTGACATAAAAAGTAGCCTTTGTTACTTTTCGCCCTTACAACTAACTCAATGCCAAAAATCAAGTCGATTGGCTGTTAAGTTAGTGTGTGAAGAATGGCCAAACAAACACACTTTCGCATTAATAATATTTGTAAGGATACACAAAATTTCCGATTATAAGCGATGCCATTTCCATAAAAAAGTCACGCAGCACCATCAGGGCACAAAACTCACAGGCAGGAGACAAAAATTATATCCCTTTATATATATTTGTTATTACCCATATATTATTTCAATTTTATTTCCACTTGTGCCACAATGCTCTGAGAGTGGATAAAGCTGTGGGAGAAGATACATTTTATATCCTTTCCCCGGGAAGATAATTGTCTCTTGTCCATGCTTGCCGTGCAAACAGGTTTTATAAGATTGTATATTATCAAGGAGTTAGTTAAATCGCCGGAAAGTTATTTAGTTTTAACTTTATGAATTATACCTATATGATAATTTTTTTTTACTCCTTTTCTATATCAATCTTCTGTGTAAATTTCGCAGTCAGAATTCGAACCCGGAACTTACGCTTATGAGACCACAGCGCTCACCACTGCGCTACGGTAGTCACTAAAGGAGGTTACGTGTTTATAATGTTCTTTTTTTATAATATGTTGTTTCTAAAAGCATAGTAAATGTAATAATCTTATCTATAGTCTCTTCTTTTTTGATGAACATATTTGACGAAATCTTTTTGAAAACCTTTTTCTCGAACTTGCTTGATGGAAACTGTAAATTCTTAACTTTTACAGACACATTCTGACGAGCCAGTTACACAGAAGCATGCGATACATCAAAGTGCACATATGAAGGTGAGAGCGAATGATAAGCTTGCAAACCTTATTCACAGGTTATTACTAAATCACTACTGGGTATAGGTTTTCTTCCTCATAGTAGAGAAGACAGCAAGAACAGAAGCAAGCAAGAGTATACGTAGTTAAACTAAAAATGCAAAAATTTAGGCTAAAGATAGTGCTCATTGTCCTCTTAATCCTCCATTCATTGACGGGGGGAGGGAAATCTTCTTAAAAGATTCTCTGTGGGAGACATTGGAGGGCGACGGAGGGTTTTCTACCTAGGTTCTATTCTAGGCTCGGAGATCTTCAGGAACGCACCGGTGTCTCCCATGCACAAAGTTTTTTGAGCTCGTCCCGGGATTTTTACTATCCCCGACCTTGTGCTAAAAAGCAAGCAGCCATCTACCAGGGGGCTCTTAACATACCTACTCCTACTTCGATTACCAATCTACAATGCACAGCTCTCCTCTCGCACGCTTCTGCAGAACATTATGAAGATCTGTCAGGCATGCAGACTCTCACGATTTTTCCTTCCCTGTAGTGGCTGGTAATAGGTTGTTAATCATTGGCATTACAAACACCCAATAATTGGGTGTTTACAATGCCAATGACACACTAGTAACATAATTTTTTTTTTGTTATAAAATCATTATTTTATCAATATAATCCCGGATGGTTTTCTTTTATATTTTATATCTAATGGTTAGCGAAAAATCATCGCATTTAAATAGGGCATGGAAAAACATATCCTGCGACGTGCCGCCGAGGCGTAGATGTTAAACCTCATGGGTCTGTCTTACACTGGCAACCACGTCCTTCAGACCGGACCACGGCATTTCGGAAAAAGCTTTGATACTAAAACTAGAATTAGGTGGATATGTTTAGTAATAGTTGGCTTTTTTTTCTTTTTACGTTGTGTTAATGTGTACACGTTCATACACAGAATACGCATCCATTTACCTCATCCGAGACACCTGATCCAGGGTTCGACCTGTTGGATGGAAAACCCGCTATAAAAACGAATGGGTGTGCTGGAATTATTTCAACATGGAACTATTTTATACCGTTTTTAATTTTGGTTTAATAAAATTGTTTTGTTTAGTGTAGAAAGGCTGTCTTATTACTGAAACACAGAATATTATTCTGAACTTCTTTACTTGAAAGTTTATTTGGCATACTTTTACACATACTAACAACAAGGATTGTAGTTGAACACATAATGACAAAAATGTTGAAATAATACTGCTGTAAACGATGGTAGTGTGAAACCGTAACATTTGGCTACCTAGGTTTATCACGAATCGTTTGTTATTGTATCAATGGCTGAATAATAATTAATTTGACGTCCTGAAAAAATTTTTGAAGCATTAAATTTTTTTGTCGGTGAAGGAATTGTTGGGAAGGAAGGGTCTTTAAAACCCTAAAAAAAAATAAGCCAGAAACGCCAAGCAGATTTCCCACTTGATGGTAAGTGGAAAACCATCACCAATATACATATAAATAGATATAAACAGAGGAATACTTTACAGGGCATGCAAAAAGCACGTCCTGCAACATGCCGCCCTGTGTCAAACAGATTTAGCAATCTTTATAAACGGGCCATATATATCCATATTCCGTACTAATATTAGAAATACAAACATGTGTCTGTGTATTAGCTCAATCTCTGCACTAATCTTGACAAATTTTGGCATTTAATAGGTACTTTTTATTCCATCAACACTTATTTTTTTTTTTTTTTTTAAATTGCTACCGGATTTGCAAGTATGTAAGAGACAGACAAAATAGGTAACCGCGGGAGTTTTAAAAAACATAAAAAAAAATAAACGACCCCGGCACAAGTCAAGTCCTTTTATTTGATACCCATATTGAGGGAATAGTGTAAAGAAAATATAATCCGCCATTTTAAGGCGGCGGCCATCTTGGCTCGATTTTTAACAAACATAGCTAGCATAGCATAGCTATGAACACTCTCGAGTAATTCACCTTTTAAACAAAAAAAAAGTCAAATCGGTTCATCTGTTCGTAAAATACAATCCCTCAGACAGAAACACACATACACACACGGACACGTCAAACTTATAACACCCCGTCGTTTCGGTTAATACAAACGAACAAACGCGGGCCTAGTTGATGGAACAACTTGTTACCTTTATTTATTGTTTTATTATTAATTTATTTATGAAATAAAACAAAATAGTTAGTATAAAAGCACCGCATAGGTTTGTCGTCGGTGCCTATCTGCAACGATTACCTTAGGTGTTTCATTAGAAGAATAAAAACCAGCTGTCAGAAAAACATACTGCTACATTGTAGAACAATAGGAACTAAGTAAGCGTGTAAATTGAAATCTTTTATAGTATAAACTATTATATATTAGATACAAAGAGCCAGCCAACTAACTTCGCTAAAATATTCTTACAGATTACGCTTAATGTTTCTAATATTTACTTTTTGGATCAACGCCTTCCTCAATTGCTTTGAGTATTAGTCACCATAATAAAGGCTTTTTAATAAGAGGTGTTATTTTTATATTCAAAGAAAAATGGCAATTTCTGAGATCGATGATCAAAGTGTCGTATGCCCTCAATAGCTTTACGAATTCCATCTTCGAGGTCTTGAATCGACGCTGGGTGGTTGGCGTAGTCCTTATCTTTGGCGTGGCTCCAACGAAAAAGTCGCAACATGTTCAAACCAAATCACAAGATCTCGGTGGCCAATTATTGTGATTATCTAAAATTTTCACAATTTTTATAGTGAATTTTTATAATTTCAATGCGTTGTTGAAGCGTCTATCGTTCCATTTTAATGGCCTAGTATACCTGTCATATATCAGAAAATAACACCTCAAATTGGAAAACCATTAATTATATCTAGGACTGGGTGGGTAGGTGGTAGTAGGTGGTCAAATTAAAGCGTTGAAACACACAGACTCTTTAGCTTTATAGATGTAGTCGGTAGGTAACTTTGTAATGCTACGTTATGTGATACATTTAACGTGTGCAATAATACTAAATTTACGAGAGTTTACGAGGGAACGACCGCGTCCTGTAGTTTTATTGTCACGGATACGACCAGGTGACACAGAGTAATAAATTGGCTTATGCGATAAGTTCCTCATTCCAAGGTATGAAATACAACCGTACTTGATCAGCATAGTGGACTATGGCCAAAACCCTTCTTACTCTGAGAGGAAACCCGCGTCCTGTAGTGGAAGGTTATAATCTTATGTTACAGTTATAATTGCCGGAGCAATGATTTTTCACTAAGGTTGGTTTTCCCGAAAACTATCTTCTGTAAAAAGAAAAACACTTAGGGCATACAGGGAACACGTCCACAAACTAACGCCCTGTGTCCATCAACCTGATACGTAGGTGTTTAGCCTTATGTGCCTAATAAACCAGTAATCACGCCGTAGAGACCGGAATACAGAATTGTAAGAATGCTGCTTAGCGGCATAGGTGGTCTGGGAGAGATTGCTTTAGCGATAAGACCGCCTTTGCGCGCAAATTGTTTATTTTAAGTTTTTTATACTGGTAGTTTGTTTCTTCTCTGTTTTATTAAACGTGTGCAACAAAGTTTTATAAACAAACAAAAAGCATTCGATTTATGCAAAAACGGGCAGTAAAATCATTCTTGTCTACAAGATAATAAGACGTGTCTTATAGACAATAATGATCCAACAACAAACCAACACAAACTAGTACCAATAATTGCTAAATAGGAAATAAATTGGCGGTAGCTTCCCCGGACGAGCTCTGTCACAAAATATTTCTTCTCTTTCTAAAGATTTTCTTTTACAGTTAACTTGTAAACTAATAGTATAAAGACAATTTCATAATAATCTCAACTATTTCTTCAGCAAAGGTTTAAGATTTTCATCGCTCTACTCTATCTATATGAAAGCTGAAACTAAATTTATAATCCTCCATCCTAAAACGTTGAATGCAATCTACGTAAAACTTAGTTCAGTCGAAACTTTCAAAGGAAGTGCACGAAATATTAATATTAAATTCGGAATGTCTTGTGTCATCTGTTATTACAAATTACTCTGTGCAGAGTCTCGTCTGCGTCGACACCTGCGGCACTCTTTATTAAACTAGTGTAATTTCCCGACGCTACCGTCATGGGGCGTGCTTCTTCTGATGGCGATTCCAAGCTTTAAAAACCTGCTAATAGCAGGTTTGTTTTCCCTTTTTCATACTTCTTAAAAGAGGTCATAAACACTATGTGTTTACTCATTGAGCATACAATTACTATAGTTAACCTTACAAACATGCTAATATGGGTTATGGGAAAGCGCTTTATTTTTGCTTACTTTTGAGTAGAATATTAAATTATATCTATATTTAGAGGCTGTTGCCTGCATTCTTCGTCCGCGTTTATTACGGTTCTTTACCAATTCTGTGGGAACGTAGCTTATGTTAACTAAGTAGGTACTACGTCCTTTTATCAACTAAGACTATGCCAAAAATCAAGTTGATTGGTTGCTTAGTTTGGGACTGAAGAAAGGACAAACAATCAAACACGCTTTCGCATTTGTTATATTAGTACCTTTTGATATATAAAATAGTGCTATCTTTTTTATTATTTCCCTAATAAGAGTACAAACACTATGTGTTTACTCATTAGGCACATAAACACTACGTTTTTCTTACGTTTAACATTTCAGCAGAACCGCGTCTATGTCAAAATCTGGACAAAAAATTAATAATAAAAAAAATATAAATATATATTAAAAATCATCTAATCTATCTTCATTAAAATGGTGTTATACTATTTCACTTGAAGACTACAAATTTAATTTAAACTAAGCGAGCGAGCGGTTCATGTAACCCGCGATCAGTCGGCCCAACCTTTCCAAGTGAGCCTAATGCTTTCCCCACATCTGGCGACTACACGTGAGACACTAAATGTAGCGTGCACCTCACGAGTGCCTAATGCACCGCATACATGCAATCCGAACTGCGAACTTTATGAGATATGGCGGCTGGCCTTTCGACAATTGAATTGGAGACGTCGGCAACTTTGCCCCGAATCGAATTGAAACTTCCTACTTCGGCAATGGTTTTGGGGAATAAATTTTTCCTTTTGTTCTCCAATGTTGGAAACTCCTCGAGTATGTAGGTTAGCGGAGTCAATTTTGCGGTAAAAACTTGATATCTATATTTTCCTTGATATGTGGAAGAAGGTTTTAGTTTTGTCAGTTCTCAACTTCGCGTTCGAAGTTTCGAAATGCTAAACTTTCCTGAAATATTACATTGCCTACCTACCGAACTTTATGCTGGAACTCACTGTTTGTTACCACTCTATGACCCTTGACTTATACAGAGGGAAGTATAAAACTTAGTTTTTATCGATAAAGTTTTCTCTTTTCGGCAATCACACCTGTACCCTTAGTTAGAGTATGCTTATTGCGATAACGTCGATCGTTTTCGTAAGTTTTAGTAAGTAAGTAAATCTTACTACGATGAAGCGACATTGCTATACTTCTTCGGGACAGACCAAATGAATCGGGGACTATAAAAAATAAAGGTTAAAACGTAGCGGCTCAACTGCATTTTTGTTCTGCGTCTCCACCGGGTGTCAACGTAACATCACTTTTGAAGAATTATGAATTTATGAAAATCAGATCAGTGGTTCGGTGATAGCTTAGCGTTTAAAACTTCAGCCTCCATTTTGGATCTCTGGGACGCAGTTCTTAAGCTTTCGAAGTTATGTGCGTCGCTTTAATTGTGAGGTTTCCCACATCTTGGGAATACCTGCATGCCTGGTGACATTTTTCCATAAATTTCTCAAAGGCTCAATGTGAATTATACTCATCCGTACTTGGCAAGCGTTGTGGACTACGGCCTTCGTCCTTTTCATATTGAAAGGAGACTGCTCCGTAATAAGTTGGACATTGAGAAGATTAGATGGAATTCTTTTGAGTGAAATAAAACTCGTAATCGCAGATATGTTCTGTGTTTTTTAAAGCACGAAGCAGTGAGCGTTTTACAAAAGTAACATATTAAATCTACGGCACGAAGCATGAAGTGTAAGATGAGAAATATTGTATTGTTATGCAGTATTTGATTTCGTAATTTTTTTACTTAACTCTAACTAACAAAATAACATTTTTGATTAAATTACAAAGATTTTAAAGTTATAAAGATCATTTTTAAGCGTGTCTTCTTATTTATAAAACTTACAAAAGCAAGAAGCCCACATTACATAACAAACTTAGCCAGGTGTCGGTTTCATGCATAAATTAATTAAACCAATATTTTCCGCTCAGTTCCTACGTTTTTTTGTATTTTTTGCTGACTGACTGCACTGTCGCCTGCTTGTAGGTAAGTGATGCTTCAGTCCTGCAGATAGTAACGGGCTAACCTGTTAGGTAACCAGTTATATTAAACCCCTAATCCGTTCCCATGCGACATCGTACCGGAACGCTAAATCACTAAGCGGTACGTCTTTGTCGGCTACTAACTAGCCACGGAGGAAGCCTCCCACCAGACCAGACCCAAATTGTCCCTGCCGGGGATCGAACTCGGTACCTTCCGCTTAAATCCACAGCGCTTACCGTTACGCTAGAAATTCCTTACGTATATTACATATATGTAACATACGTAAGACAAAATGAAAAGTATAAACAGCATACGTCGTTCATATATGGCGATAAAGTTTATAAATGGAACGCTATCTATGTGCCCATCTGGTGGAAGCCCATTCATTCGCACGATGCCAAAATATAACTGGAAGCAATATTCATTAAAACTGCGGTGTGGGCTGCACTTTACAGAAAACTAATCGACCAACCCGGAACAAGTGGGGACATGTTTTAGAATATTGGCGGATATAGACGTTATGCTATGTGTGGTTGGGAATAGTTATTACTTTATTAATATCGCTCGGGCATTCACTCTCGAATAAATTTCTTATGTTTTTTCATTCCACTATTAGTAATATTGGTGATAGCCCAGTGGGTTCTTCGACTTCACTTTCGACGGGCCGAGTTCGAATCCCAGCACGCCCATTTTTAAACAATTCTAATATCTTATGAAATTCGGCTTAATTTACTATATTCCGCGAAAATAAATGTTGACTTTACAATGAATTAAGTAGTTAACTATTCATTGTAAAGTCGATATCTCTTGAGGATGTTTTCGTAGCGAAACGTGCGTAGAGGGTACATTGTGGAAGATCTTTTTCGTGTGGAGTATAAGAATTGAAGAAATTATGAATTACACCATGCAGATTCTCCTGCTTTTCGCGGATATATTGCAAAATATACTTGTTTAACTACGATAGCTTCGTAATGAAAATAACTTTACTATTTATTATTAAAAATTTTTTCGACTTTATCTTTTTACTTGACAAGACAAAATAGCTTTCACGTTTCAAAAGATTCTTTACCAGCCATTTACAATTTCAAAATAGGTTTTACTCTATAATTGAACATTATTATAAACCTAAGAATGCTAGTCAACAATACTTATAGCAAGTTAAGCTTAATTTTCATAATATATCATGGAATTCCGCAAAGTAACGCCTGCTTCTATCCAATAATTAAAATAACACTTGCTTGCGTGAGGAAACCTGCATGCCTGAGAGTTTTCCATAATGTTCGCTAAGGTGTACGGAGTCCACCAATCCGCACTGGGCCAGTGTGGTGGACTACTTAACCCCTTCTCATTGTGGGAGGAGACCCTTGCCCTGTAGTGGGGGTTACAAGGGGTTGATATGATGATGATAATGATAAGTAATAGCTCTCGACTGCTCTCACCATGGTAAGTTATTATGTGTATGAAAAAGTCACAAAGACAATGCTAAAGGTGTTGCAATTTATATCATATGTTCAGAGGTTTACAGCTTAGACCCTACATAATTTTTCAGTGCGGGTTGACATCGGTTTTTATAATATTAATAAATTATTTAATTTAAGGTCATTTTGGTGGGATGAACATCAATGTTTTTCAGTGTCTGGGTGTTCATCTGTATATCATAAGTATTTCTGTATATTATTCATAACAAACTATTCATCAGTGATCCTAAAGCGGTCATAACCCAGTGGGTAGGACTTCGACACCCTTTTCGGGGGAGCGAGTTCGAATTTTTTGTAAGTTATGTGCGTTTCTAACAATTTAAATATCATTTTAACGGTGAAGGAAAAAATTGTAAGAAAACTTGCATGCCTCAGAGTTCTCCAAAATCTTCTCAAGGGCCGTTCTTGTCTACCAATCCGCACTGGGCCAACCTTTGGTGGACTTCACGACCAAACCCTTCTTATGTAGTAGTATGTAGTGAGCCAGTTATGGTTTGATAATGAACACTTCTATACACACCACAGTTTATATATATATATATATATTATCGTTATATTTATTTAGATATATATATAATATATATATTTTATTTATATATTAGTATAATTTTAAATATTATTTATTGCACCACCTACCTCTTTTCCATGTTTTTTCCTTTTACGCCATTGGTTGCCTGGAAGAAATCGCTATGTAGCGATAAGGCCACCAAATTGTACTCTTTTGATATGTATTTATATCTCTGTAACTACTTTTTTCTTTGGTGTACAATAAAAGTGTATTCATTCATTCAAGTGTATTCACAGAACGTTCTATAACAAAACTTTAAATTAAGAAGAATAAGGTACAATTTGGATGAAAGTTTATTTATTTAAACTACTTAAAAGGCCGTAATAGTTGTAAGGGAGAGGCTAGTAGGTGCAGTTAGGTAAATAAAAGGCTGCCAGTAGTCCGAAATGCCTGTCTAAACTGGCGACACTATTGTGCCTACTGCATAGACACGTTTTTTGCGCAATAGCCGCAGCAGCACTTTGATATATTTGTGACGCTCCGCCCCGTCGCAACGCTATTACATTGCGTTTGAAATTGAATTTTTGACACTGGAAAATGGTCTCATTGTAACGGAAAAGACCGTCCCTATTATAAAATGAGGGCAACAATTGGAATTTCAGCGATGGCAGCTTACTTAGGACTTCAGCCTTATTTTTGGGAGGACCGCTATAACGGTGAAGAGAAATTGTTCCTGAGAGTTATAAGTAAACTATACCCTTCTCATTCTAAGAGAAGATCCGTGCACTTTACTTGGCCTACCATAATCATCATCTTCTCAACCCATTACCGGCCCACTACGGCAACGGTTAGAGCTACGAGAAGGACTTAATGCCATAGTCCGCCACGCTGGCACACTTCGGCTTGGTGGGCTCATAATGGGTTGCCTCTGATGATGATGATAAACGTTCGGCTCTACCATAAGCGTAGAAATAGCTTGCATCCCGCTAATGTACAATACTTTTTTTTTAAAACTCTTTATTGCATGAAAAATAAAAATGGTTAACAAAAGGCGAACTTAATTGTAAAGCATTTTCTACCAGCCAACCTTGCCCGTACTTTTTAAATCCGAGGAAAATAAGCCAAACATTATAGCCACGACGAAATTATAAATCATTTTACTCTCAATTTCATTCTCTAGTCCGGTCTGGTAGCAGGCTTCGGCCGTGGCTAGTTAGCCCCATACCCACAAAGACGAGCTAAGCGATGTAGCGTTCCGGATATGGTAACGCATAGGTAACCCATAACGAGTACGGATTTAATGTAACTGCCATATCCCTAACAGACTCCCCACATCTTAGACTCCCTCATCATTTAACAGCAGGTGAGATTGCAGTCAGAGGAATAAAATAAGATATATTTAAAAATGATCACCAAATAAATAAAAACTCTGGGCTTATAAATTATTAGATAGAAAACTGTTTATTTTGTATTCGTTCATATATATAAACCGAATATCCCTTTTGTCGTGAATTTCCGCTTCATCTAGTTCTGGGAAAACCGTAGTCCGTGGTCGCATAGACGTATAACCGGGTAGGCCTGATACGAACGTTTGAACCTGTGTAAGGGAAAAAGTGAACTTTAAATTACTACCCATTGACATCTTGGAGATGTCTCTTAAAAAGTTCAAAGTTTGTATTAAACGTAAGCTTATAGAAAAGTCCTATTATAGTATAAAGGACTACGTAATCGATAAAAAAGCTTGGGTGTGAATCATTGCTCTAACCAGGCTGCTCTTCTAATAACTTTAAATGACATTGTGAAATGGTGATAACAAAAAAAAACACCCAGATAAGTTTTTTGTGGGCTTCTTCTTAGCCCAGGACGCGTTTGGAACCCTCGTAGCTTTAGTTTTAACTTTACGCATGTGGTTATCGCCATCATCTCATTACCGTGTAATTCTTATGTACGAATCAAAAGTGACTTGACTTTACTTCTTTCTTATCTACGCTTTCATATAACTGCGAAAGAAAATCTGAAAAACGATTATACTAATTACTTAATAACGATTTTTTTAAATAAATATAAATAAATATATTGATATTGATTTGACAGTACCATATGGCCATCTAGGATCATCATCTCATTACCGGCCCAATACAAGCCACTGGTCTCCTCCAACAATGAGAACGGTTGAGGCCATAAACCTCCACGCTGGCCCAGTGCGGATTGGCGGACACAACACACATTTGAGAACATTATGGAGAACTCTCAGGCAGGCAAGTTTCCTTACGATGTTTTTTTACCTTCACCGTTGAAGTGATATTTAATTTGTTAGAAACGCACATAACTCACAAAAAATTCTAACTCGCTCCCCCGAAAGGGATGTCGAAGTCCTATACACTTGGCTATGACCGCTTTAGGATCACTGATGAATAGTTTTTTTTATAAATAATATACAGAAATACTTATGATATACAGATGAACACCCAGATGAACACTCATCCCACAAACATGGCCTACGACTTAGAAAGCAGGGTCACTGGCACGGTGCCCCTTAATAAATAATAAATAAACATACTACGACAATATACACATCGCCATCCAGCCCCAAAGTAAGCGTAGCTTGTGTTATGGGCACTAAGATGACGGGTACTCGCACCTTTTGATTAACCGCTCTGAAATTTTGAAGCAATTTCAGCGATGAAAGCTTTTCAGTCGTATGCGATATTTGATACAACCGGAGCGCACGGTGAAACTGAAAATAGGAAATATAGGGTAAGGATACCTGTTACCAACCTCCTTCATTAGTTTTTAACTTAAAATTACAATATTCTATCTATTATTTTAACTTAACTATTGGTATATTTATTACTTCTAAACTAATATAATAAAGATTTTAGTTAAAAAAAATATCCTTTTTTTTCGAAGAGTACGAAGCAGCGAGGGACCGCTAATCCTTATACTTAATAAATGCGAAAGTGTATTTTTTTGTATGTTTTCTTTGTTCTTCCTTCACGCTTTAATTAAGCAACCAATCAGCTTGTTTTTTTGCGCATTTTATATGATCCAAGGATATTAAAAGAAGAATTTCAAATGTTTTTTTTTTATTTCAAGTATCAGTCTACGAGTCTTTACGTTTCTTAACTTTATGATCCGCTGAATCGGTCGTAAATGTAAACAGCGCCTAACGTCGTAAGTATGTATAAGTGAAAAAATTCGTTCAACGTATTTTAATCTATGAATCGCCTAAATCACTTGGCAACCAGTTAAGGTTTAGTGAAAAAGGGCATTAGGTGTACATTTATACGGTGACTTACCCTATCTAAAAGACACCATGTGTCTTTATAGTTCTGCTGGAACACTATTGGAGTCAGCACGGCCGCGTAGAAGGCCGTCTCTCTGTCTAGCAAGTCCTCACCCTCGGACATGCCGTGCACTGTCGCTCTGAACTTGTGCAAAAACTCTGTGTTGGAATGATCCTTGTCAAAGCTGAAAATAAGGTAATTTAATACTTCACATTTCCTCGATGTTTTAATGCAGCAGTCACATGTATATTTAATTATTACTAATATTATAATTCTAAAAATATTATAATTGCCTGGTCTAGTGGTTAGCATGTTCAACTAAGGATTATATAAATAAACTAGCGGACCCCAGCGCCATCTGTCGGGCTGATTTGTGTATCTAAACCATCCAGGGTGCCACCCAAACGCATACCGAAAAATTCATTCAAATCGGTCAGGCCGTTTAGAAGAAGAAGAAGGAGTTCAGTGACATACACACGCACACAAGAAATATATATATATATATATATATATATAAATTAATAATAAATAAATATACTATGACAATAAAAACATCGTCATCTAGCACCAAAGTAACCGTAGCTTGTGTTATGGGTACTTCTTGACGTTTCAAAAGTGCTTGTATTAGGCCTACTTGAAATAAATGAATTTTGAATTTTAGTTGATTGATGAATGTTTTTATTCACAATATACGTAAATAATTATAATGTACAGATAAACACCCAGGCACTGAAAAACATTCATATTCATAGCACAAACATTGTCCAGTTTTGGGAATGGAACCCCCAGCCTTGGACTCGCAGGGTCGCTGCCCACTGCGCCAATCGGCCGTCGCGTCGGAAAGTATTGTATTATAGAAGTAGTGTATTCCTAAGTGTGTTTCAGTAGTCAGCCTTCCTCAATAATACAGGAAAAATTACACAACGAGCAAATAGTGAGAAATTTTAACAAAAGGACATTAAAAATAAAATTTATAATTATGGCATGCAAGTATGTTAATAGTGGTGCTATGTATATATGTATAAGGGGTGTGTAGTGAATGTATGCAAAGTAATGTGTAATATGGTAGGTGTGCATGTTTGACATCAAAAGTAAAATTTATAATTATAACATGCAAGTATGTGTATAGTGGTGTTTTGTATATGTATGCATGAAGGTTGTGTAGTAAATATATGCAAGAGAGTGAGTGATTATGTGCGAAACCTTATAGATAAATTGCTTTAAGAAGTTCCTCAGTTTGGTCATACGACATTTTAAGAAGGTAATCTTTAACCGTTTTTTTACAAACGCTTAATTTTAGTGGATAAATATTGAGTGCATTGTTTATTTTATTGTATAACTTGGACCCAACAATATAGTACTGATTACCAGCAAGAGTTATTCTCTATAATTAAAATGAGCAGACATTTTGCTTCCTTTGTGTCTCTTCAGTATGGTAATGATTTATGCTTCCGTAAAATTATCGTTGAAATAAAAATGGCCTTACTGTCAGTACCAAACTATCCCTGTACAATAGTTCCGTGCTTAACCAATATGGCTTTCCTGACATAATTTTTGTAGTATGGAAGAACCTACTCCACCCCAAGCCATTACAGTAGGAAAAAATTGATTGTACCAAAGCATAGTACACCGTTTTAAGAGTATGAAAGTCAAATACACGTCTCAGTTGTTTAAATATAAAATTTAACTTCCGAGTCGTAGATAAAGTAGCGTCGATTTGTCGGTGCCAACTCAGTGTACAATCAATTACAACTCCCAAATATTTAGCACTATTTGAAAGAGCAAAATGTTTGGAATTAGGCTGTATGGAAGAATAAATCTGCTTCTTTTGATTTAACATTTTTGCAGGGTGATTGCTTATGAAATATACTTATGCACTCTTCAACAGTTTTTCGATAATCCGTTAAACGTTGTATAATAACTTACTTTGAAATCAAATTAGAAAATACCTACTCATTCATTGTCAGGTTTTTTTCCGGATTAAAATTTCAACACTATCTGAACCCCATTTAAAACAACTTGCCAACCATCAGTTTGTTTCAATTCAAAGGCACCAGTCTCTTTTCATTTCAGTTCACACAAAGCTACTGGGATCTGTTAGTTAAAATGTCATCTTTTGAAAATTCGGGTCACGTTATGACGCCAGTATTAAGGCGGTTATGAGTAGCTCGCCGACCCTTATTTTATCTACTGTAAGAAAAAAGAAAAGCTACTCCATACGAGAGGTACACTCGAATTGTTTTTTTTTAAGCTGGACGATTGCAACAGCAATAAAGTCTTCGATCAAAAATGTACTAGATATACAAAATCTAGCAGAAAATTTACCAGTTTTTGTGTAGTTTAGAATACTTACTTTCTTACTAATATTATATATGCGTGTGTTTGTTTGTTAGTTCTTTGTTTACGCCCTAACTAAGCTAACAATAAATTTGAGTTTTGGCATACACTGTTACTTGAAAGGGCGGAGGGTAACATAAGCTGCTTGTTATCCCAGGAAAAAAAAGGTACGTAAACGTAACGTGCTAACCTGCTAAGTGTATGGCAGTCACATTAAAGCCATGGTCTTAAACGATTTCTACGCGACCAGAACGCTAAATCCTTTTGCGGCACGTTTTTGTCGGTAGGGTGGTAACTAGCCACTGCTGTAGCCTCACACCAGACAAAAAAACATAGAACCATACGATTCGACATCGCGGACCTGTCACGATAGTAAGGTCTCTCGTGATTGTTTGTTATAAAAATAGTTAATAGTGAAGTTCAATCAAGTTGTAAAGCAGAGAATATGTTAAAAGCTATTAATACATAGGAATTCGGTGCAAAAACTGGTAGTTATTATGTAAAATTGTGGCTAAAGGTTTTCTACGCGACCAGAACGCTGAAACCTTTTGCGGCAAGTCTTTGTCGGTAGCGTGGTAACCAACCATTGCCGTAGCCTCCCACCAGGCAAAATATCAAAGAACTAGTTGAAGGTTTAGCTTGCTACTTCCAACTAGTCCTACTCAAGTCTCGATTAGAACTCACTATGGCAGTATAGCGTGGAATCTCTTATTGATATCTCGTGTCGTGGGACGCACGCGCAAGCAGGCCTCGTCGTATACCGCTGGTTTTCTCGCATTGCGGTATATCCAGTTTCCCTCCTGTGAAAACTCGAAGTCCGCTTCATCCAAATCCGCAGTGTTGGAGGGACACTTTAATAATGTAAAATCGTAAGTGGGGCTATTTATACGTTTGTTCGGTACGTTCGGCTCAACCACTGCTGCGACGTTGAAGATATTTAGTTTAGCTTGACGTTTAGAAGACTATATTATACTTTTTAACTCGGCTAAGCGCCTCAGCACGGCTAGCATGACCAGGAGACAATTTTCTCCCCGGGGATTGGACAAAAAATTATCTTCTTCCACAGCTTTATCAACTCTCATAGCATTGGCGCACAAGTGGAAATAATATCCAAATTTTATATGTGTAAAAATAAACGGGGGTAAACTTATTCTATTCCGTGTTCCCGTGCTTTACCAGGTGGACATGTTAATTATATCCCTGGTCTGGGGATATAATCGGGGGATATAATTTTTGTCACCTGCCCACGCTTCAGGAGAGTTTAGCTATTCGATAATACGGTCGTACTTCGTCGGTCTTGGGAAAAGGTTAGTATTGTTGACTACTGGGTGCTAAATGTGAGATTTTCTACCCACGTATACTTATTGCGTGAAAGTAACTGCGAAAAATATGGTATCGAAATAGCGACATCTAGTGTCAGTCAGATTTCGCAGTAATAAGTAACTCACTAGATGGCTCTTCTTCGATACTATATAAATCGTTATTAACTTTGTCACCCTCATAGGTTTACAGTTTTTAGTATCTACGTTTACACTTACTTCTAACTACACAACGCCGCATAGTTAATAAATCTTTTTCTATTAAAATACCAAAACTCATTCGTTCTAAAGTACCGCTTGATCTTTTTGATTTTTTTTGGTAAAATAATAATTAAAGCCCGCCAGGAGTAGTGGTATAATCTCTAAACACCCAGTCCTGACCAGACTAGAACCGTGCCCATCAGTGGTACAACCAGAGACGGATCTACGAAAGTCTCAAACGTGCTCTGGTTTATTAAAAAGCTTACTTAGATCTCTAATAGGGTGGCCATTTATAAAAAAGTTTCTTCAACTTACAATTAATAGTACCCAAAGCAAGACATGGCACAACCTTGACTCCATGCTTGCTGTTTTATCTTATACATCGTAGTTTTTTAGATTGTGATGCATTTTTCATACTATAAATTCAAACGATAAAAAATATACCAAACATAAATTGAGCGAAAGCTTGACAATACCTGACAAACATGTGTCAGAAGTGAAGTAATTCTGGCTATATAGATAAATAATGGTAGTACTTAATTAGTATAGTGTTAGTTCTCTAGAGCTCTTTGTGACAGCTCGTCCGGGGAAGTTCTACCGCCATGTTTATTTCTGCCTCAAAGCAGCATTTTTGCAATTGTAATTCAAGGTATTTGAATTTATTTCAAATGTAACAAAATTGTTTGTATTCCAGTCTAAAGGTGGTTGCTTCAAGTTGATGGACATAGGGCGACAGGTTGCCGGACATGGTACTGGTATGGCCTGCGAAATAATGCTCTGCGATACTAAACGATTTTTTTTCCACTCACAGTCAGGTCAGTCATTATTATTATCTACTATAAAAAAACAATCAAACTAATAGCTAAACAGGCCAAAAGAGCGGATCCAGCCCAGTGTGTTAATAATGGAGGTCAGAGTTTAAGTTTAGAAAAACAAGAAGAAGAAGAAACACTTTATTGCACGTATAACATAAGGTAAAGAAACAGTAAGGAGTATACAGTACACAATGTAGACATGCAAAGGCGGCCTTATTGCTGCAAGCAATCTCTTACAGGTAACCTTTGTAGATATGACTTACAGCAAGAGAACGGGATAGTGCCAAGAGGGTTGATACTTATACATAAATACCAAAATGTAAAGATACAAATACATAGATAATTTAAATAAATATATGTAATATATAAATATAAAATATACATAATATATATAAATATATAACAAACATAATATATATAAGTTTAGTTTAATAAATAAATAAATATACTACGACAATACACACATCGCCATCTAGTCCCAAAGTAAGCGTAGCTTGTGTTATGGGTGCTAAGATAACTGATGAATAATATTTATGAATAATATACATAAATACTTATAATGTATAGATAAACATCCAGACAATGAAAAATATTCATGTTCATTACACAGATATTGTCCATTTGTGGGAATCGAACCCACGGCCTTAGACTCAGAAAGCAGGGTCGCTACCCACTGCGCCAATTTGCCGTCATATCCTGGTCACACTGTATAATTACATAAAAAGGGTATGTTGGAATCTATTTTAATATCACGAATGCGAAAGTGTGTTTATGCTTAGTTAGGACGTAAAGTAAAGACCTTGGTCTTTACTTTACGTACGTACGGTTGCTTAGTTAGGACGTAAAGTAAAGACCAAGGTTTTTACTTTACGTCCGTACTAAGCAACCAATTGAATTCATGTTTGGTATAGAGTTAGTTCATAGGATGGAGAGTAACAAAGGTTATACCAGGCAAACCCATGGGATCTATTTACACCGTTTAAAACACGGTCAAAGAACGCGGGCAAGCTAGTAAGGTAAATAAGCTGTTGCCAAAACTTAGTGTAGTTTTCGAAGATTTGTTACTATTTAACAATGTTTTAGTTTCATCATCAAATCAACCGGCCCACTGCAGGGCACGTGTCTCTTCCCACAATGAGAAGAGGTGATGGCCGCCCACCACGCTGGCACACTGAGGATTGGTGGACTCCACCCATCTTTGAGAACATTATGAAGAAGTCTCAGGCACGCAGGTTTCCTCACGATTTTTCCCTTCACCTTCCCGATCCTTGGATTGGAGCAATCAAATAAATTAATATCAATTATTTTTCCAAAACCCTATGAAAATGTAGCTCAAGCATGCTCAGAATAATAAAATAAGAATGACAGAATGATAAGATGCGAATGAGGAAGAGATTATAATTATTATTTACAATGAAATGCTTTTAATTAGATTTTAAATATATGTTAATATATTATCATAATCTTATGTGATTTAAACTATTGCAAGCCGAAATGGCAGAATATGTTAAAGCTCTGTTTTATCTAAACCCAAATAAAAAAAAAAACTCCAGAAAAACTAGACTATTCAATGGCTTTCGTTAGAACCAAACTCAGATAGTTACCAGCCAGATGTAAGCTGTAGTTAGTTTGAAAACTTATGTACATATTTTTTGTCATATCAACAACATTTCAGCACTATAGCAAATAAATATCGTGATTATTGATTTGTGTGACGTATTAGATTAATCTTTTAAGTTTATTTTTTTGTTATTTTTCCCTTCACCGTTAGAGCAAGTGATATTTAATAACTTAAAACGCACATAACTAAGAAAAATTACGGGTGCGTGCTGGGAGTCGAATTCGACCTCCCATAAGCTAAGTCAATCTCCAACCCACTGGGCTATCACCGCTTCACAGATTCTTGGTTTCAGTTTGCTAATGTCGAAATCGAATCACATACATGTAACCGCGTGTTACTTACTCTATTTACGTCAAAGTGTCATAAAAGCTTGCCTTCCTCACGAGTATTAGGAATAAGTGAATTGAACTAACTTTTGACGTGTCGGGACATGGAGGGACGCATCGGGACGGTTAGTTAGCTAATCCAACTAAGTTAACTTGGATACTGGAGTTAACAGTCATGAGGTGTCGGGGCGACTTGGTAATTTTACCGCGTAGGCCTAATTTTGATTTCATATTTCATCATTCATCATTCATTATTATCATTTGACGGCCGATTGTCGCAGTGACAGCGACCCTGCTTTCTGAGTCCAAGGCTCTGGGTTCGATTCCCGCAACTGCAAAATGTTTGAGTGATGAACATGAATGTTCATCAGTGCTGGGTGTTCTTCTTTATATTATAAGTATTTATGTATATTATTCATAAAAATATTCATCAATCATCTTAGTACCCATAACACAAGCTACTTCTACTTTGGGGCTAAATGGCGATATTTATTTATTATGATGATTCGACGATCGACTCATTATTGCACGGCATAGGTAGGGAACAAAAATTGTATCTCTCGATTAAATAAATAAATATATTACGGACAATACACACATCGCCACCTAGGCCCAAATTAAGCGTAGCGTGTCGGTACTTAAATGACTGAGAAATAATAAACATAAATATTAATAATATACAGATAAATACCCAGACACTGAAAAACATTCATATATATCAAATTTCAAGGGATAAAACTTGTCAAAGCACGGCAGCAAGGAAAAGTTGAATTTATCTGGTAAAAATATATTTAGATCTAGTTTTAATGATTAGTGCTTTGTAGAAAAAGGACTATACTTATATTTTGTTACATACATAGAGACACATCAAACTTATAACACTAGGGGAAAAACACTTAAATAAATACAATAAAAAAACGTTGAAAATTATCATTGTTTAGATTTCATTTAATAAAATACCAGACGCAATAAAACCTCCATTATACTTTTAATGATACCTTTTATAAGTATAATAAATTAAATTTCCAAAGATTTTCCTTTTTCTAAAGATGGAAAACTTTGGAGAAATAATTTTTTGTCATATCCATCATCCTTGCAAACCCAAACCCATCAGTACTGTTTTCTGCCGACGTAATGCTGAAAATCTGGAAATATTATGAAAAGTTAGGATTTTTTTTTATTTAGTAAATATGTAACAGAAGAAAAGCCAAAAGGTTTAGGCTCATTGATTTAGTGCTGATTGCTAGAGTTCACATGTCTTTCGAAAGGTATCCTCATTTTGTTTATAGATTAGCTGTTACGCGCAACAGTTCTACGTCCGAGTTTATTAAGGTTTTTACAAATTCCGAGGGACAAAAGTAGCCCGTGCTACTCTCTGTCGTTTAAAGTAACTCAAGTCGATTGGATGCTTTTTTAGGACTTAACATAATTGGTCATTTATAGTATTAGTAAGGATATCACTTGCTTTAACATCGTTTCAGCACATGATATTTTTTTACATTGTCAGGGTTTAAGTTTACGCATGCTAAGATTAGAATTTGGAAATATATTTTCAAAGATTTAACAAAATAAAATTTTTATAACTCACCAAGAAAAAGGTGACTACAATAATTAAAGTAAATTGTTCAAACATGTTAATATGGAATATGGATGCACGCTAGAGTAAATAATTGTAAAATAAATTATCACTTGTTCGCAATTTTACTTCATTTACTACGGTTATTTAACCGTGAACAGAAGACACGTGTAGAAATAATAATTAAATAAACTAACCTATGACTGCACGCGACTTCCACATGGACAATGAACTAAGATCTTATTTCGTAATAGGATTCGAGGATTTAAAAGCTTTCCAGTCCAAATTATTTTTTAATTTGAGTATAAGTAAATCACTAAAAAGGGGGTTTTCAGCATCTTTGAAATGATGGCATATTTATACTATGAATAGTTATCTTAAAGACCACTGCATCTTTGAAATGGTGGCATATTTAATCTTTGAGAAATAAACTTGAACACCTAACCTAACTTAACCTAAAAATACAAAACCTCAAAAGACGTAACCTAAAGCTTTCTCAATAATTTCCTGAAGGACCATTACTCATAAGCGCTCCCTGAGAGAAACAGCAAAAAGCAGTGGACGATTACACCCAAACCAATGGGCAAAACAGCTCAGACTAGCGAATCGGAAAAGAACTCAAAATTGTTCAACCTCAAAACATAATCTCAAAGAACCTTAAGAAACCTGACCCTGACGTTTTCTCGGTAATTTCCCAAAGGATCACATAATAATCAGGATCGGCGGAGCTTGCCCAGACGCGTGCCAAAATTGATCAAAAACATAACCTCTAAAAAAAAACAAACTAACCTTAAATATATAGTTAGTTTAGTAATAATAGATAGTTTGAATCCTAGAGACGGACATAACATAATTAGATCCCAGGAATACGGGCTTAATTGCAGATAAAGTAAAACAGTTAATCTCAAACATAGTTCGCACTTTGCAATATACACGTGGTAACGCGAATATTATTATGCGTTCACCATTTAAATTAATTCGACACACTTACATTTAATGTCGTAAGAATTCCCTTATTAGAAGCGAGTTCCTTAGTATGTTTTTTTTGTCCTTCATTCACGCAACAACGACGTGATTTTTCATAAAGCTATTAAATTAACACTTTCACTGTCCACTGGAACACATATGACTCGGGATACATGCGCATATAAATTACTGGGACGTTCTGAAATCACAATATTTTATGAATATATAGATAAAGTCGTAACTGCCTCGTTGGTCTAGTTGGGAGCATGTTTGATTACGGAATTACGAGGTCCTTACTTCGATTCCACAAATTCAAGTTGGTCCAAAAATTGTTGGTGAATAGTAATGTAAACTAAATGTTAGAACGATCTACCTCCGCCATTTCGAGACATCAGCTTTGTCAGTGCCTACCGTCCAAACATCACGTCTGGCTTCACGGAAGATCAGCGCAGGGTATTAACAGACCCTCCAGGGGGCTGCTCTTGCTTCTAGCCTCTTCAGTTGCTTACTTGTTTATTGCCAATGATCGGCTCAACCATTGAACCGACCTTAATGAAATTTGCCACAAGTGTCGCTTGCGTCCTGGGAAAGGACAAAGGATAACATTAACCGCGAAAGGCCGAAAAACCGCTTAACTTATGAGTCTGGTGAAATTTTGCATGAAAATTGTTGGGATACATTTTAACCCGGAAAAATAAAGGGTTCCTGCGGGATTTTTAAAACTCAAAATAAAAGCGGACAAAGTAGCGGGCAAAAGCTAGCACTGAATAAAATCGCCAAGATTCCCAGACTTAAAAAAAACGCTTCTTTTCCTCGGATATCGAATAGATAATTAACCAAATTTGGTCAAAAATTCTACTTGTGATTTTTCCTCTTCTTTGTAGTAGCAGTGGACAATACCTTATTGCGTGTTAAAGCGACACTTTATTACATTCTAATAAAACATGAAACCAGAATGGACATTTTGAAGAATTTAATATCCCTTGTACTTGAAAGACGGAGCATTGCAGACGTCCGTCTTACATCTGCTATCAACGTCATACAAAACGCCTTAGAGTCGGGGTGACCAAACTCGGACTGGTTTTGGGACGTAGATGTAATCCAAACTAATATTATAAAATCTACAGTCCTTTTTTGTTTATTTTTCTTTAATCCACGGTATTTGTAAAATCCTTAATAAAGTCTATTAATATACGAGTAATAATCAGAGATAGCCTTTAGTCAGTTTGTTAATTCTTGGATCCTTGGATTGGAGAAATCCAATAAATTAATATCAATTATTTTTCCAAACCCCTATGAAAATGTAGCTCAAGCATGCTCAGAATAATAAAATAAGAATGACAGAATGATAAGATGCGAATGAGGAAGAGATTATAATTATGATTTACAATGAAATGCTTTTAATTAGATTTTAAATATATGTTAATATATTATCATAATATTATGTGATTTGAACTATTGCAAGCCAAAATGGCAGAATATGTTAAAGCTCTGTTTTATCTAAACCCAAATAAAAAAAAAATAATTCAGAAAAACTAAACTATTCTATGCTTTTCGTTAGAACCAAACTCAGCTTAGCAGATAGTTACCAGCCAGATATAAGCTGTAGTTAGTTTGAAAACTTATGTACATATTTTTTGTCATATCAACAACATTTCAGCACTATAGCAAATAAATATCGTGATCATTGGTTTGTGTGACGTATTAGATTAATCTTTTAAATTTATTTTTTTGTTATTTATCTTTATTAAAAGTATTAGCTTTTACCAGCGTTAGTATTCAGCGTTAATAACGGTTTTTTACAAATCCCGGAGGATCTGTCTGTTTTTCTAGGATAAAAAATAGTCTATGTACTCTTCGTCCTTTCAACTAAATATAGCGAGGATATTACGCCTGAAGCCTTTAAAGTATCCTACTACAGGTTGAGTAAGGAATTCCTTCTGTCAATTCAATTCCGAAAGACTGATGTCTTTCGGAAAAAAGTGTTAGTGAATGCTACTCGTAGAATCACAGTCTTGATCTGCCTACTTTTGATGAAGGTTTTAAATGATAGCCTTCCAGACGCTTCCAAATATAATGCAAAGTTAGTTCGGTAATCCAGTACCTTGATATTTAGAAATTATATTACAAAAACCATTTAACTCCTTAAAAGTTTTTAAAATATGGTCATAGCTTGCAAAAATATTTTTCATTTCGTTTGCCGGTTTTTAAGAATAAAATTCTTGAACAAAGCGCTTCGTAACAAGAGAAGTGTCGGGGAGCAGTTAATAAATAATTTATAAGAAGATCCCGCTTATCTTACTTCGCAGGGTGATTTTTTTCTCGGCTTAGAAGTCAAATTATTTATTTAAACGTGATAAATCAGTTTTAAGGGGTTTTGAGTAGAGACATTTGTAGATTATATGCAAATAACTCGGAGTGTTATTCTCAGTTCATTGATTCAATTAATTCTGAAACTACTACAGTAATTTTAATACTCGTAATATTATCAGAGCTTTAGGACGGTAGATCCGACGGGAAAGAATCAGGCCCAACCGACAATTTAGGCACGGAGGTTAATTACTGCTAATTTCCGAAATCCGGGCTAGTAGGTACTAAGATTTTTTCATAGAAGAACCCAATACGATTCAAGTGCCTTTTTTTTTTTTTTTTTTTTTTGTTTTTTTTTTTTTTTTTTTGTCGTGGTGGAAAAGCTTTATGGCTACCTCTGTCCTTTTGGGCAGGACAGAGGTTATGTGGGACTCGTTTACCCGAACTAAAAACCACCACGGCATGTCCCTCTCGTTGGATTTATTGGACGTCCGGGGAACCCGTTGTACACTTCCCAGACAACGATTCAAGTGCCTGACCCCGATTCGGGGATCGATCCTAGGAAATCTTGTTCTGCAGTTAAACATGCTCACCACTAGTACAACGAGGTAGTTGGTCTAATGGCGAGATCCATATGTATCATCATTATGAAAACTCACTATCACACTACAGGGCACGGGTCTCCGCCCACAATGCGACGGGTATGAGGCTGTAGTCCACCACGCTGGCAAGTGTGGATTGGTGGACTTCACACGCTTTTAAGAACATGATGAACATGAGAGGTAAGGCATGCAGTTTTCCTCGCTATGTTTTCCTGCATCGTCAAATCAAATGGTATTTAATTGCTGATCACTTAGAATAGTGGAAGGTGCGTGCTGGCGTTGGAACCGCAGCATACTTTAATATAATATATATCTTATCTGAATGTGTATTTTGTTGTTTATTTGTTTGCCCTTCCTTAACGATCTCAAGCAACCTATCAACTTCATTTTGGCATAAAGTTAATTGAAATCACGGTACTTTTTATCCCAGGAAAATAAACGGTTCCGACGGGGAAGTAAGAAAACGTAATAAGTACGGACGAAGACAGCGGGAAACAGCTAGTATCTAATTTTTCGTAAACCCGGGTGAATGGGTAACATCTAGTTTATATACATTTTTCACGCGGAGTATCTCTAGTCAAAAGTAAAATAATAGAACGTTTTTTTCGCGTTCAGAACTCAACCTATTTTGTTTATATGCGATGTTTGTATGGAGTGTGTGCTACATATTTTTCTTTGTTTCACGAACACCCTGTTTGCAATCACGCGGACCATCCCGTAGGAAACAGTGGATTACCTTCCAGCTTTATTCGCGGATTGGACTTTCGGGTTAGACCGCGTTATAAACGAAGCGATTTATGTGTTTGAAGTGATAACTGCACATGGGAGGGTAAAGCTTCGTTACGTAACGCGTTACGGGGCCACTCTGTGGCTTCCCTTTCTTTCATATGGCAGCGGTAGACAGATTCAGTTCTAACCCACTGCCCACAGCACTAGCCTTATTTTCAATTCATTTTTATTACAATATTAAATAGTTCAACTCAACTTTGTTTAAGTTATTACTTCTGTCGTGCCTCCCGAGACGAACACGTATTTTAATAAACTTCTAGTCATCAAAGTCATCAGTCAAATATTTCTTTTTTTAAAAAGACACATACTTGGCACTTTTAATGCGTTGATTACGTACAAAATGTCTACATAGCAGTGAGTAGTGATGCCGATAACTACATTCGTAAACTTAAGCTTTAGTTTTAAGTTTAAGTCGCGGGTTCCAAAAGCGCCCGGGTCTAAGAAGAATCCAAGAACAAACTTATCCGGGTGTTCTTTTTATTATCACCATCTCACATTGCCATTTGATAATATTTAAGAAGCAACCTGGTTAGAGCAATTGTTCACACCCAATCTTTTGTATCGCTTATGTATTCCTTTATACAATAATAGGACTTTTGTATAGCTTTCGCTTAATACAATCTTTGGACTTTAGAGACTTCCCCAAGGTATCAACCGGTATTTTTTTGTAAGATTGTATACAATTATCTTTAAATTGTTAAATTGTTAGTATATTTTATATTTTAAATTGATACTATAACAGTTATTGTAAGTGAATGTGAATGTAGCGAAATGGCAAGCAACATATTGCCAAAGTGTAGAGTTTGTGAAGTTATGCCCTATAGAGTTGGGCGTTTAGAGTTGGAAGCTTAGCTCTACATGAGATTAGTTATCTTTTTGACAAAGGGAGTAAGGGACAAAATGGTGCGACCATTTTGGCCTTGGCAATATTTGACATTAAAATGTTTTTTTTTTTGGATTATTATTGACTTCACATCAATTACTAAGTTTCTTGCCGGTTCCTTCTGGCTGTCCCTGTAAACAGATATAATTGAAGTTTAAAAAATGCAATCATGTTGGAATTTAATTACTAACTTCTGAGTTATTAGGTTGTATCACTAAGTGGAGTTAGGTTTAGCTCGTTCTATTTTTGAAACTCGTTCCGCTCACACCTCGGTAGCATCACGTTGTACTATTTGAGTTTACAGAGCGGAGCGGACGGGAGTGGAGTAGAGCCCGCGTACAAATGTTGCATAAATCTGCGGATCAAGAATCTCCGTGAAATTGTTTCGCCTCGGAATGTCTCTATTGTTCCACGAGCGGAGTTATTGTTATATTGTCAAATGTGGGCGTCTCCAAATTATTGCTGAGACGGTTTTCTTTAGAGCGAAAGCGTGAAGATTTGTTCATACGCGTACGTGTCTCGAGTGTTTTTAAGCCCTCTATACACAGTGTTTTTAAAGTAATCACTGACGATCAAAGCAGTTGTCTAACCTGATGGTAAGTGGACAACCATCGCCAACACTCCGCAAGGCATGCAAAGAACGAGTCCTACAAATTACCCCCGGTGTCCGTCAACCTGAAGCGTAGGTGTTAAGCCTCATGTGCCTCTAATTAAACCGGAAACCACGCCCTTCTCTACGAGGCAATATCTCCTCATTTTTCCCCCGATCATGGAGAGATTGATTTGATGAGATTTGACGGCCGATTGGCGCAGTGGGCAGCGACCCTGCTTTCTGAGTCAAGGGCCGTGGGCTCGATTCCCACAGCTGGAAAATGTTTGTGTGATGAACAGGAATCTTTTTCAGTGTCTGGGTGTTTATATGTATTTTATAAGTATTTATGTATATTATTCACAAAGAAATATTCATCAGTCATCTTAGCGCCCATAACACAGGCTACGTGTGTCGTAGTATAAAAAAAAAAAGATACTCCAAGCATAACTCTCTCCATCACCCGTTGAGTGACTCAGAGCCTGACGCCTACAGTTAGTTGTCGGGGTCATAAGTCATCACTCGTAACACACACTTTTCCTAGACAGTCTTCAGGCTTGAGGGATTTCAATCGTAGATCTTGCAGAATTGAATACGGCGGTTTTCTATAGGAATAAATATGATCTCTGTAACTACTTTTTTCTTTGGTGTACAATAAAATTGAATTCTCATCCATTCAAACGTAGCGCCTCTAAACAAAAGTTTTATGAAGTAGTAGAGATTTTTTTGACAGCGCTCGTCCGGGAAAGTGCTACGTCCCTGCTTATTTCCACCGCAAAACAGCATTGTTGCAAATTGCAATGCTGTTTTCCGATCGGGAGGCATGGTGTAATTACAGGAAAATTTTCGGAACGGGGAAGATTTTCCACTTCCCCGTTTTACATCTAGTGCCATATCTGCTTGGTCTGTCAATAATTACTAAAAAAAGAGCAACTTTTCGCAGGGTAACCAAGGTCTACATGAAGTGGGGAATACCTACATGAAGAAGACAAGTTTTTAGTCGGTAGAAATCCCACATAAACAAAATTCTCCCGCAGAGAATCGGGTATCTTTTAAGAAAATTTCACTCCCTCAAAAAAAGGAAGGGTAACCAAGTGCCATGGACTGCAAAGTGCCTGTGTCCATTAAACTGAGGCATAGGTGTTAAGCATCATGAATGCCGGAAGTTGCACAGCAATAACGCCCTTCAGAGAGGTTCATCATTTCTTAAAATTGGACCTACCACAAGTTAGTTTCCAACAATTTCTCATAAAGTTAACAAGTATGTAATACAGTGAGTAAGTAAGCTTTTGTTGAGTGCAAATGAGAAGTGCGGGCGATGCCGGTTGCCTCGTAAACAGTTTTTAGTTGCAGAGAAATTTATTGCACTGTGTAGGGTTGAGCGTCTTCGAGCTATTTTTGAAGTGAAACCTTCTTTAGGCGTGTTGAGCACTTGGTGGGTGAACTCGCGTCCACCAGACGCCCGAACGCTTTCCATTAGCTAAATGTATACTATGTATATACGAGTTTGTGTACTTTCTGGGTAAACAATTATGGAACTCGTGTCATCGTCACCGAACATTTTCAATGAGCTAAATGTAAACCGTGTTAATTTTAGGTATTTGTACCTTTTGGGTGCACAAAAATCATGGTACTCGTGTCAGCGTCGAGTTTTCACTTCCATCGGTAGTCCCCAAAGACTGCCCAGCAAGTTTTTTTTTGTCAATAGCTTTGCACGCTTAGGGCTATCATTCTGTCATTCTATTCTGGGCTTCTCTCTTATAGGATAAAAAAAATTAGCGTAGGTATACCCTCAAGATAAAACAAACAATCATAAAGTAAAATTGTTTTGTTTGTAATACGCAAAAAAAAACTCGGCACTTTTTAACCTCAATATTCTTATTCAAATACTAGCTTTCATCCGCGACTTCACGTTTAGCCAAGCAAAGGTATATATATTTCCTCACGATATCTGCCTTCCAAATTGAAGCAAGTGAAATTTCCAGTGAAAAGGAGCGTACCTATGTTACTCTCCGTCCTTTCAACTAACTCTATGCTAAAAATCAAGTCGATTCGTTGATACAAATATACTTTCGCATTTACTATATGGAATTAAATTTTATCCATCTTTTATTACGCAGTGATAACCCTAGACAAATATACCAGGTAAATGGTGAAACGCCGCTGGCCATTCCTTTTGCGCTTCGAGTAATGAAGTACTTGTATAGCGAGAACCTATCCCTATCCTACTTAGGTATTTGCTTTAACTTTATGAATACCTCCCTGGTGTTGTGGGGCACTTGCGGTCTTAGGTTCGATTCCTGTCTTAAGGTGCTAAATGAGGTTGAAAGGACTTAAATTATTTACAATATTTGAAGTTCTTCGTAGCAACAAAAAATATGGTATTCATGACAATATTGTTGTCTGTTTTACAAGGTATAGTAAATTTACCCATCTTAATTGAAAAAATTAATTCCAAATTAATCTGTACAGAACCAGGTTTTTCTTATGTATAAAAATTCTGGATCAAATAATAAATTTTTATATGTGACATCACTGAGTAGCTTCAATTTTTAACTAAACATTTTGTATTATTATCTTTATTGTGCGCTTTATCATAAGAAATATACATAAATAGATAAGCTTTAGAAGCAAAACCCAAACCGCATTCCAAACGTAGAGCCGTCTCCAAGATACTTACCCGGAATATTAGTTTATATACGTATACAAGAATTGCCTGTCTTAATATATGTTTCTAATAACCTTCGACATATTTACAGATTATGACGTTAAACACACCAATAATGTCTTAATTTCGCATTGTTAATGCTTGTTAACAAAACATACTAAATTGTACGTGAAAAACAATTAGAGTAAACGATTTAATTAAACCTTTTGTTTAAAATCTTTTGAACAATAATTTAATTACAATTATATACACACATTTGTGTATTAAATTGGTATTTAAAACTAAACTTTAACATTGCAGAAATAAGAGATAGCAATACTTTCTGTAACAGAAATTATATATTGGTTAACCCTATATTTGCGAAGTTCGGTCGATTTGAACAGTTGCGTTCTTTTACGTGTCTGATTATTTACATAGGACCCATTTTATATAAATACCGATGTGTTTGGAGGTCTTAAGTGTATAGTATATACCGATTGGTCTGCCAAAGACCATCAAAATGTTGCCGCTCGTATTGATATTTCTTTTCGCACAGGTGAGTATTTTCAATTTTTTTTTTTAGATTTTAAGTATGTACGTTCATTTTCTAAATAGGTCAAGAATGGAAATCTGATTAACTTAGTAATTTCAAATAAAAACTGAGATTCTCAGTTCGTTTTTGTGTATTTTCTACAAAAATATAGCTACGAAAATCTTTAAAATACATGAATAAAAAATCATTCAAAAGCCAGATTACAAAAGCCACAATTGATTAAAAAAATAAGTTTTTGTCATTCCGTAATTACAATTTCTTTGCTGCCTAATCACAAAGTGCCAAATTTTTTTTCATACAGGTTACTTGAAAGACAAGATTATTTAAATAGTTAATTGAAAAAATAAAATTAAACACAATTTTATTTTATCATCATTACGTATTTTGCCGTAAAACGTATTAAACACAACTTATGCAATACAGAAATACAAACGGTTCCTATTTATATTATAGGATTGTACGGTGTTATATTATAGGATTTTAAAATAGGTGAATTATAAAACGTTTTAGAAATTGGGACTACTGCTAATTTGGCAACAAAAATTCAGTAAATGCGATTATTTGGTCTCACCACGGAATCGAATCTAAGATTTCGCCAACCGTATACAAACATGCAATACAATAAAAAAACACACAAAACAATCAATCTAATATAGGTAGATTAGATAAAAGTGCATAGAAAAATATAAGACCATTTAAATAGAATTCAACAAGAATTTTCAAATCTGCCTCCATAAGTATTGGATCTATTAGAATCGATCACTTCGGAGAATATTATGTCACCTGAATTCGAAATTCTATTAGGTTGTGGGTATTAGTCATGATTTATGTACACATCTCTTCGATTCACATATCCCCGCACGGATTTACGTGGGAATTCACACATTTCCGAGGGTAGGTATTTTGTTTGGCGTGACATTGTCGTTCTGAACCTGTACTCGTGTATTGAAATCTCGATTTGGAAGTGACATTCGCTTTAAGGGATAGGGTGGATATGATGTTTGTGAGTTGTTGTAAAAGTTAATTTGATTATTTACCACTCACTTTCATTTATACTAGTATTAATCTTAACCATTATGAAGTGGCCCGGTAATGGCAACCCATTACCTACTTCAGGGCACGGGTCTTCTCTTAGAATGAGAAGGGTTAGTGCAAATTGGTAGACTCCTAGATACTTATGATAATATAAAGTGGTAAAGTTTGTGAGGTTGTAAGGAGAAATCTCTGGATTTACTGAACCAATTAAGAGAATTCTTTAACCAAAAGAAAGCCACATTATTTGTGAGTGTCATAGACTATTTACCGCCCAATGATGTGGGCACGGGTCAGCTTTTTGATTATATTAATTTTACCCGCGATATCATCAGCGTTTCCTTGCAGTTTTTCAAAAATCTTATGAACGCCGTTTGTTTTCCCGGGATAAAAACTATTCAATATCATTATTTTGGGTGCAAGCTAAATAATTGCTAAATTTTGTCAAGATTAGATAAGACGAATACAAGTAACAAACCGAAGTTTGCATTCATAATTTTAAGTATGGCTAGAAAGAAGGACAGCGAATGGATGAGATAGGCGGAGCACCGTGTGTGGTGGCGTGTCTCGAAAATGACTATGTCCAGTAGTGGGCGCTTGTGGGCTGATGATAATTGATGATGATGAAAAAAGTGACAAAAAAAAATCTTCAAACATACACAAAGGCTGCCAGTATTTAAAAGGTTTAAAAACAGGTGTTAGCTTAATTGTAGGGCGCTCTGGAAGGAGTGTTAGTATCGCAGAAGACGAGTTGGAGGTCTGTCAAACGTCTCCACAGTCAGGATGTTACCAACATTAAGCGTAGTTAGATAGTTGTTTTCCTGTATACTAGAGATTATTTAGTAAGTAAGCAAGGTGATCATGAAGTGTTCGAACGCTGATTGATTGGGTGTCCCTTTTGTGGCATTTTCTGCCTACTTTTACTAATTCAATCGGTGTAAGTTAACTAAGATTGGTATAGACATAAAAAGCGCCATCTAGTTACAATATAAGGAAACGGAAGTAGAAAATTTCACACTCATTTCATCTTTACGGTGCGTTATTAGAATGGAGGAAGCAGAGCCCTTGTATATGTGTATGGAGTTTCAACTATACCGGTGCAGATTATTTCGATGCCTTGCGTTTAGATCCTAGAAAGATGTGAGTGAAATCAAATGCAATACTTCCTTAGAACACTCCTAAATAAATCTTGTAGAATAACGATAGACGCCATCTATACCAGTGGCCGTTTCACCAACTAGATGGGCAGACCAGATGTCGGACCCTAATTGCATATTTTACATCAATGTTGCAAGGCTGGCCTCGGATAGAAGCCGATGGAAGGAACTGGTCCGCATGGGGTTGCAATTACACGAAGACCACGATTTTTAGCAATAAAGTAGCGACTAAAGACAGAGACCGATAGACAGGCGACCTTGCGACAGAGTTCTAGACATATTTGTCAAATGTCAAGATTTATGCTCACATTACGGGTACGGGTATGTCTTGGTACTATCTCGCGATGTGAATTCACGTGGGAATCCGCAGATTTACATGCTAATATGTTTGACGTGACAGTCTCGTGTGCTGGAATCACACTCAAATACAGACGTGTATTGAATTTTCAGTTGATTCTCCCAGCCTAATCTAGGTTATGTCTATAGTTACGTGTAATTTTCATTTAGTAAAAGCGGTTGTACATAAAAACAGTTCTAAATGCGCAAATGTGTTTGTTATTTGTTTGCCACCCTCCAACGCTATATCAACTCTATACGTATTCAGTATGATAGTCCTGTCCTAAAATATTTATCCAGGGGATGAAATATTTTTCACCCCTCGGATAAATATCTGCTATATCTGAGAAATGCTAGTTTTAATAGGTTCACTTCTCCGTTTAAAACTTTCACCTCCTATTTATTTTACACTATATAATAGGCATTTTATTTAAAACTATTCTATATGTGTGTATTTCTTAACTTATTAAAAGTTCAAAAGATTCAAAGTAACAAATGATAGCAGGTCTCCTTCGCTGTAATTGCAAAATAAAATATCGAATAGGGTAACATGGGACGCCTTAATGAGGACTTTACCAATTTTTAGCTCGCTCTCAAAAACTAAGGACTCTTATACATCCATTTACCATCGATATGATTACCGCTTGAGCTGTAAGTATAAGAACTGGTGATAGCTATGTGGTTAGAATTAAAATTAAATAACAATAGGTCACTGCATACTCTAACGTCTTTTTTTTCATAGCAGAGAGAGCGTAGATCTGGTAGGCGTAATTAGAGTTGACGCCTCAACTTGATTTCCCATCCCGTGATAAGTAAACGTTACAGGATTTGATAAAAAACATAGCTCAACACGCCAGAGCGCAGTAATTAAGCCAGCATTCCGGGTTTACCTGACTGGTATCCGTTGATTTCTGTAAGCGGGTTTCTGTACGGCTCTTGCGGGGTGCGTATTGTAGAGGTGATGAAATTTTCATAATTCATGTTCGAAAAGTAAGAGTTGGTCAAAAAATCGTATCCGCCCTAGGGAAGAAAAGAAGTTCCGAATAAGAGCGAATTTTTTAAGGCATATTTTCACTTATTTTTACCTGCCCAAAAATTATTGTAATATTTTCAGGGTTAATGCATGCATGGGCATAAGTGAGTTTCTTTATTCCACTATAACTTCAAAACGCCTTAAGATCTATCGTTAGAATTCACACATCATACCAACAGATTCCAACAGATCATACCAACAGATGTAATAAATTTTTTGAAACAATCAAATTTTGCGTCAGTGTAGTGTACCATTTTCAAATGTGAAACTTCGTTCAGTGTTCAGCAGTCGTGTTTTTAACCTTTTAAAAATTACTTTTTAATAGTTAAAATAAAATTTTAACATCAGAAGTTTAAATAGTCTATATAGTCGTTATGGATATTATGTGGATCTATCACTTTGGGTAATTAACTGTTACTTTTTATACTTATCAAAATTCCGAATTATTTCACATACCTATCAAATTATTGCAAATACGTTAATATTGCCAGTAAGTATTAGTATATAACTATTGGATCGTCAAAAAGAGATTCTGAAAGCAGAAAGCCATGCATATGAGGCCATGACAAAATCTTTTTATTAACCAGTAGGGGGGTAGGTACTATGTTGAACTCGGGAAGCGACCTTTTTTCACCTTGTATCTTTTAAAAGTCAGTGCTCAATATAGCAGGCTATTTTCTGCGGCAACAATTTAATTTTAGTATCTAAGAGACAATAACAAGTTACATTTAAGTATACCCACTAAAAGTTCTTAACGATTTGTTATACCGACCAATACATAACAGAAGCCAAAATTGAAACGACAACGTTCGTTTGCGAAGTCGAAAAATTTACTCAAAATTCCCAACAGAAATAACTGAAAACTGTTTTCCAAATAATTCACCAGGGAGATCGTAACCGCATCTGTCAACGTGCTTGTTAGAGAATTGTTCCGATTGGTTAGTTGCGGTGGGTCGCCATCTTGTTCCAATTTTGAATTTACACATCAAAAGTTAGGTATTCAGTTATTGAACGATTTTATAGCAGACTATTGAGCATGTAGAATATATCAGTCTCATCGTTTGTGTTGTTTTGTTTCGTACATAAAGAGTTTTCTCGTATCTTCGGATTTGTTCATAGTAATTAATTATACTTGAAATAGCACATGCTACATTTTATAATTTAAAAAGAAAACAAGTTCTAGTAAAAGCTATACCCCAATTAACTGTTTATGGTAGTCCCCTCATGAACTCATCTATTAACGTTTTTTAAGAAAATAACTGTAAACTGTTTATAGTGCAACAAGGGCTAGAAATAAACTAATTCATTAATTGAGATCGTAGAAGATAGAAAATTTCGGATCCCAATAGGAGAAAGATTCGTTGCACCGCTGGGAATATCAAACAGAGTGACTGTCATTGAAAGCCCTTGTTAAAACCGTTCCGTTTGGTTTGTACTGCTAAGCCGACATTTTGATAAATTGGGTTTCGACCAGATGGCATGGTTAGGTTAGGTTAGGCGTAACGAGAATGTGCGACCTGGGTATCTTGCTTTTACATTTCTAATAAATGATTTTTAGCTTATAATGTTTTTGAAGTTCTTACGTGTTAACTGTTTTTTATGCACTTGTGCATAAAGGTCTTTAAGTAACAGTTCTTTCTTTAGGTAACAGTTGGTATGGAATACTGGTCAAGAATATGCTGTATTTTGTTGAAACTAATCCTCGTGACCCCGAAGATAATTATGGCATACTTGTTGTAAAGGTTTATACTCCTACAGCTACGGTGATGTTTCTTGACATTAAAATTTAAATTACATTAAAAGAATTTTACTCAGAAATTAGAATAAATACACTGTTCAATTTTTTTTCGAGAATAGGTACCCTTTTTATCGGAAATGGTGGATAAATGCCTATGATGAAATGGGTTGTTTTATGCACTGATTGATCCAATTTACTATTTCACTTCTCATGCTTCACTGCTCTTAATGGTTCGGTCTCGGTGCTCTAATGGCTTCTTAAAGGCATCGATGCTCTTAGTTCTGGTTAACCAAAATCTTAGTGCAATTGAAAATTAAATTTGTATGTCTTTAGTCATTTTAATTTCAGTAGTACTTAGTAGAGTTTTTTTTTGTCATTACTCGTCTGGGGAATTACCTACTACCACCTAGTCGCGTGCATAGATGGTACAGGTATGATAGATGGATGGTACAGATGGATAGATGGATGGCACAGGGTATGCAGATGATATAAAATTAAGAAAATCTCCAGTACGAGTTATAAATACTATATAATACTTACAATGCCTATCCTTAAGTTTTATATAGCTCGTACGTTTTATATAACTGCATACCCTGTGCATACAATCTCTGCACGCACGTTTGCTACAACCGTACTTATTTCTGCCGCAGCATTGCTGTATTCCGTTCTGAAGGGCGTGATTGTCAGTATAATTAAGGCTAATGCGTCTTAACACCTACGCTTTAAGTTGATATACACAGGGCGGCACTTTGAAGGGCGTATTCCTTCCATGACCTGCGATATGTTGCTCTGTTACAGGCGATAGTTTTTCACTTACAGTCTTCTTTGTTCTTCAATAAAATAAAACTATGAAAGAAAAGTTAGGTAATATTCCAATTCATATCTATTTATTTATGGTGATTTTTATCGCTTTGATTCCTGAAAGACCAACTCGTTACTCGATCATAAAATTATTTCATAAAAATCGGTGAAGTATATAGTATTACAATAATAAAAAAATCAGAGAATTAAATATTGGATAGAAGCAGGCGTTACTTTGCGGAAATTCATGATATATGATATATTTCATGATATATTGTTTAACAATTATTCCTTTGTCAACATCTCCTGAGGATGCTCCGGTTTCGGAGCGAAACGTGCGTAGAGGTTACATTCCGAAGATCTGTTTGGTGTGGAGTATAAGGATTGAAGAAGTTATAAATTACACATACAGATTCTCCTGCTTTTCGCGGAGTAAAGAAAATTAAGCTTAATTTTCATAATCGGAGAGTTAAAATTGTAAACTGTAATATACTGTATTGAAATAAAAAACAATTAACGCTGGTTTAGGAAATAAACAATTGGTACTTGAACGGACGGACATTAATGAGTAATGAGTGCATTTAATGGTCCAATAATGATTTACCCCGCAAGCTTAATTGAATTGGACACTTGAATAGACGAATAATGGTAAGTAGGGGTACACATAAGTGTGTTAGGAATTTAATGTATGCCCATGTATAATTACTGCCTCATTGGTTTTTCTCACTGTAATAGGTTGATAATGTTCATGATGATGGTATTTTCTGATCGGTTTTTACATGCAAGAACACCGTAGCCATCAAAAAATGTCCGGGAACGAATTTGAACAATAAAAACAGATTTCTGAAATAAATATTATACCAACTAAAAAAGTGAATGCTTGTAACTTTTACGCGCGATTGAAGTAAAACTTTTATTATTATTTATTGATGAAAGAGTAAAATGTTTCTGGGGATCCGCCATTTCATTTCATATTCACTATTTAATTTTGTATTCTATTTAAAATTTATTTAGTCACTTTCACATTTTATAAATATTTATATTTGTTAAATAGAATAATTGGGAGTAGAAAATTGAAGGTTAGATCAACACATGTCAATATATTATTATATAATCTTGTCATTGAATATTATAGAATGTCACAATCGTCAGAAGATTTATTAATAATTTATTTATTACAAAAGTAATAATAAACAAGTATATTTAGAGATTTTCAAAAAACATCGCTACTACACAATTTTTTTTTTAAATGTTGAATTTTTATTCACTTTGCTATCCACAATTGATCCGTTTGAAAATATTGGAAATAAATAATCCTAATTGATTATGATATTTGGCACTAGCTGGCGTTAGGAAGCGAAGAAGTTAAGAAGCGTCAGTGTGGAGTATATTACATATACTTACGACCACGGACCAACCCAAATTATTATTTTTAAATAGCGGAAATTACACAGACGTCTGAATCTGAGTTACTCCCTAGTCGCAACTAAAGAAGTTTTACTTAAAAAAGTGAATAGTATTTTGTATTAATGTGCTACAATGAGCTTCCAGTTGCGAAAAGTTTTGCAACTCTGCTAAATTTTATAGAAACCGCGATCAACTGGTTTCATCTGCGTAAACTTTTCGATTAGGTATATGCTGTGTGATTGCGTAAACAATACATATTTATATGATAGCAGTAAGTTAGGTTAGGTTAGGTTCGCGGTTGCTTGAAGGAGAGTTCTGAGTCTCTGAAACTCTTTATAAGATCTATCTGAAATTTAAATGGGGCTAGTAGAAGCGAAGCGTAGTAGTGCTCCATGCTCAAGCTTTTTTTTTTATGCCTGCAGGGCGCATTCTCCCTGCCGGTCTTGGATGTCAACTTCTACGATATCATCGACTCTCCAGTAATACCCGACAATGGTCAACTGATCAACAGGTATGAGTACCATTTAATCTGTGTTAAGTTTGGGATAGATCAATAATATACAAGATAAGAAGTACCTTGCAATATGTAACAGAATAAGTGTCCATCCGCTTTTGATTGTATTTACATTTATTAGGTATGAGCAGAAGCAAAAATATAAAATATAAACTTTTAATCGCTTAGCAGCACGTCTTCGTTGGTAATAAGGGCGGTAATAAGAAACGGCCGAAGCCGAAGTCAGAAAGTTCAGAAATTATAAGTTCTTAAATTGCCCCTTCCTTGGTTCAAACCCCCGGACCTCCCACTTAAAACCACAGTTGATGCCTTCCCTCTGTTGACGGCTCACAGTTGCGCCAGGGAAGTCATCAACCGCATTACATGATACCGCCATGCCTCCGTGTTAGTATATTTTTGTCACTGGCGCTACTTTAGACTGCCCCTTATATATTGATTCCTTATCTTATCCATTCTTGTTACAACATTCATCCTTCTCAACCTTGGTATTTCGGTCGCGTATACTCTTTTCTCATCTTTCATTCATCTTCAATCCATATTACACCAATAACCTATCCAGTCCAGTCCACAACAGTACATAGCTGGACTAATCACCAATGGGTGGTCACCAATCTGTCTCTCCGCTGGGGAGACAAGTTAGTGATCGCAGTGGATGTTAGGAGCAGCATTGTGGACGCTGCTGCCTGTTATCTGGTCAGCATCGTGACAACTGTATGCTGATCTGCTCTCACTGCTCCTGAAAATTAGTATGGTTAAATTCCAATATTGACTTGTTTCACATCTGCCAGTCGACAGATGACAGCTAACTTTTTTTTGTAAGGGACAGAAATCCCATGCCCAGTGGGATATGAATGGCCTGATTTGCATGAACATTGAATGTCCTTTCTATCCTCCAGGAATATCACCACCGGAGCCATGGAGTACATCGATGGCGGTGACATCCCCATGTACGGGCATATGATCATCGCTCCCGTTCACGACATGGCCAGTCTTAATGATCCCAGCAGCCAAGCACTAGCCGCCCTCCACATCATAACCATCATGGGAGAAATGGCTAATGGCATCCCTGGTGACGCCTGTGCAGCATCAGCTGTAAGTATTGCGTTTGTTGAATTCAATAGGAAAAGACTTAAATAGAGAGAGAATTAAATAGAAAAAGAATTATATAGAGAAAGAAAATACATTGATTCTATGGATTTAAAAGGTGTTAATCGTTTCGTTCGTTTTTAGTTAAATAAAAATATTACTGAAACTGCTAGTACGAGAAATAGATTGAATTAATAATTAATCTCTCTTACTTGATTCAGATGTTCAAGACCAAAACTTAATTTAATTTATTTTATATATAAGTGGTGATAGCGTAGTGAGCCGGAGCTCGACACACCTCTAACTTTCCTAAGTTATGTGCGTTTTAAGTAATTAAAAATTATCAATTCATCATTCACTTCGACGTTGAAGGAAAACATCGTGAGGAAACCTGCATGCCTGAGAGAACATAATGTTCTTAAAGGTATGTGGAGTCCAGAAGAAACTTGCCCTATAGTTAGGCCGGTAATGGGTCGGTTTTTACCAGCGAATAGAAGACATTGGATAGATTAACTTTAGTATTAGGAGAGCTTTTTGTGATACAGCTCGTCCGAGGAAGTACTACCGCCATGGTTATTTCTGCCACTAAGCAGTATTGTTGCAATGCTGTGTTCCGATCTGAAGAGTTTGGTTAGTCGTGTAATTACGGACACATGAGGCTTAACACCTACGCTTCAGGGATAAAGGGCGGTACGTTATAGGACGTTTCTTCCATGCCCTTCGATGCGTTTCGTTGTTTATAGGGCGATGCTTTTCCAACTAACATCAGGTGGGCCATCAGCTTGGTCCGTCAATTAGTAATTTAAAAAAGATTTATCACTATTGTAAGACGGCAAAAGGGTCTCTGTGTATAATTTATTGTTCATTCCACAGTTTATCAACGCCTATCTCAACAACGGCGGGAAGTCAGCTGTCGCTAGTTACGTCCAACAGATCATCCGCTACATCGATGTGATCGACAATCAATACCAAAACCTCAACGCAGTCCGTTATTCTGTATGTATAACTCGCTATTATTTTTAACCCCCGACGACGGGGTGTTTCTTTATGCTGGCCTACTGTTGTTTTTATAGTGCAACATCTTTTTTTACACTTTTTTTATTCTTTTTTTTTTTAATATACAAGCAAGACAACGTTCGGCATATAATAATAAAAAAAAAACGACAGGTGTTATAAGTTTGGCGTGCCTGTCTGTGGCATCGTAGCTCCCGAAAGGATAGTCCGATTTTGATTTTGTTTTTGTCTGAACTGTGACTTAGTCGGAAGAGTTCTTAGCTATGTTGGATGAAAACCGGTTCATAATGGCCGCCGCCACAAAACGGCAGAATACATAATATATTTTTTACAATTCTCTCAATGTGGGTATCAAATGAAACTGCTTGACTAGTAGAATATTGTGCACGATATTGAAAGGGAATTAGGAACAGTGTCGGGGAGTTTTTTTTATTTTTAAATTTTAACAAGATGCTGATAGCCTAGTGGTTGGGACTTCGGAGTAAATTTTCGAAGCACCGGTAACTTTTGGAACTTTTGTTTAGTTAAATATCACTTTTTTTAACGGTGAAGGAAAGCATCGTGTGGAAACCTGTACGCCTCAGAGTTCTCCATAATGTTTTCAAAGGCGTGTGTCCACCAATTTGCACATGGTAGGCGTAGTTGACTAAGGCCGATAACTCTTCTAATTCCAAGAGGAGACCCGTGCCCTATTGTTAACCAGTAATAGGTCTATAATATAATGGTGATGATTTAAACATGATATATTTGAAATCATCAGTCTTATCAATGCTTAACTGAACTCTCTCTCGTACGAGATTTGATGCTGCAATTGATGGCGTTAAACTCTGATTTTAGGGACCAATGATCAGGGCCCATTTTGCTACTATAATTGTGTCTCAAGAGTCAATAAATGATATCGGGGTAGATATTATTAAAAAAACTATGCTCGTTTATTACCATCTTGTTTTCTCGTATTTTGATCCCGCATATACTAAAGTATTTATATTAGTCTTTATTTTCAAAAAACATATGTACAAGTTGAACACAAGTAGGTACACGATGAGTGTCGTGACTTGCATTCTCAGTCACACCATATTTGTCCGTTCCAACATTCATAGCTTCATCTTTAATCACACTATTGTCTGCAGATATTGTCTAATTTAGGTCTTTTTAGGCTTCTATTGATATTAATAGTTGCTTTTTTTGCAAAGCTTCTTCTAATCTAGTTAAAGGTGAAGCTATTGTATAAAATTCTCAATTCTTATCTTTTAAAGCTTAACACACGAGGCATATACACGAGGCATATGATGACTGGAAGTTAGACCGTATATATTGGTGTAGATAATCAGAATCTGTTAAGGCTTCTATTAATAATAATGGTTTTTTTTATAAGGGTTTATATCTTCTAATCCTGTACCTCATTTTATTTTTTGTGGTAAAAGTATTATTCTAACCCCTCATTTTTGTCGTCCTACTTATACCTAATACGTTAAAGTATTGTAATTCTGAGCTTCGGCATTAGTCAAGCAATCGTCTGCATATATTATCTATTTGTGCTATTTTTGTATTGTTCCTTATCAAATTTCTAACTACTACTATTGATCAAAGATTGTATGGTCAATAAAAGTTTAATTTAAGATTTTTATAATTTTTATCAGTTTTTTTTACCTACACTTGGAGGAATTATCAATTTTATAAATTTAAAATGCATATAAAAAAAATTCGGAACCGAAAGGATTTGAAACTGCGACTTTTTATATGCATTTTAAATTTATAAAATTTAATTTAAGATGTTTTCATACACAGAAAAAATATCAAAGCAATTTTGAAGTAGGTTTTTCTTTATTTACCAAAATTGTGTGATAAAATAAATAGTTCCATGTCTTTTTTTTTAAACAAAAATATCTTCTTTTAATATTTAATTCAAAATTTATACTGAATTCGACCACTAAAAAAAATGCAAATTGCAACGAGGCGTACTTGAATCATGACTGTTAAGAGTTAATTTTATGTTACAGGCCGGATCTCGCGGCAACTGTGCCGGTGGTGGAAGAACCTACCCATTCGAAGAAGTCTGGGACACCATCTTAAACAACTGTAACTCTTGGGAATCTGCGTGAGTATATATCTTGACTTAAATGATATATTAATACTAGCTGCTTCCGCGTTTTCACCCAGCAGAACTACAGTCGTTACGGTAATGTTATAATGGCTATCTATTAAAGTTGCTATTGTGGATTAACTATAACAGTTAGATATATTATTTCCTCGCAGGTTTTTTTTGTAGGTAAATATTGATTAAAAGCAGGCGCTTTAAACACTTTGCGGAATTCCATGTTATATTATGAAAATTGTTAAATGATGTACATGATTTGAGTAGGGACTCATTTACCGACAAATATTATCGAGATTGAGCTTAATTTGCTATGCTCCGGAAATATTATTTTCGCGGAGTATAGCAAATAGATAATTTTTATGTATGATCAATAGTCTCAGCGCTTGCTAAATAGTAGATTTCATTACTTAATTTGAATTTCATTAGTAGCAAAGTTTCGCCCCCTGGGTTAAATTATGGCAAAGATGTCTAAACTTTTTGAAAATAAATAGACAGCCGATGTTACTTCCTGATCATTTAATTTTGTATTTTGTGCCTATGAACAGGCGCGCATTAGTATGAAGCGGTGATAGCCCAGTGGGTAGGACTTCGACTTAACTTTCGGGGGACCAAGTTACAGCCGTAACCCCTTCTCATAGTCGGAGGAGAACCGTGCCCTGGTAATAAATACTAATATGATGACAGCATTGGCAAGAGGACACGTAAATTTTATCCCTTGTGGGTGGATATAATCGGGGGATATAACTTTTGTCTCTTACCTTTGCTAGCCATGTCGTACGTAAAAAATACAACCTTTCTTCCTTACTGATCATTGTCTTTTTATTACAATACCAGTTAGCCCTTGACTACGATCTCAACTGGTGGTAAGTGATGATGCAGTCTAAAATGGTAGCGGGCTAACCTGTTAGGGAGTATGGCAGTTGTATTTAAACCACACCCCTAATCGGTTTCGACGCGACATCATACCGGAACGCTAAGTCGGTCAGCGGCTCGTCTTTGTCTTTAGATTGGTTACACGGCCGAAGCCTCCCACTCCTCTCCCTCGATCTTACACCTTAGGTACTGTTTAATCTATTAATTTGCTCACCTGCTCCTTCTACATTGTTTCTGGATATGTTTAGGCTCCTCAACGAGGAATACTGCGCTGCCAAGCGCCTCTACTCCGCCTGGAACGTGAGAAGCAACAACATTGCAGCAGCTTTCACTGCCTCCTCTATTCCTGAAATCAGAGAAATAGTAAAACAGGCGCTGCCCCAAGTTGCAGACGTAAGTAAATTTTATCTATAGGCCTCATAAGAAGTCACTCGGCGGGCGATGGAGAGAACAATGTCGGGAGTATCTGTACGTGATCAATCAGGAATGAGGAGATCCGTAGAAGAACCAGAGTTATCGACATAGCTCAGCGAGTCGAAAAGCTGAAGTGGCACATATCTCGGAGAACCGATGTACGTTGGGGTTCTAAGGTGCTGGAATAGTGACCCATCTCAGGTAAACGCAGCGTTTTTCGGCCCCCAACGAGGTGGACAGACGACATCAAACGAGTCGCTGGGAGCCGCTGAAAACAAGCGGCCCAGAACCGTGGATTTTAGACTACAAAGACCAATGTCCAGCTGTGGACTTCAATCGATGAGAGATCATCGTCATCGATGATGAAGTTAATGGGGTTTAATAAATAAATAAATTAATATAATACGACATTATACACACATTGAGATTTTTTACGAGCTAAGCCGCGGGCAGACAGGTTTGAGATTGGGTATGCATGTCACCTCTGCTTTGAAAAGGACATTTACTTTCTATACCGATTTTTAAAATAGTTTCCGTGGTAAGATTGTTAACGAGCGAAGCTTTAGACCAAATTTTGAGGTTTACGCAGACCTCGCGGGCAGAAGCTAATACAGTAATATTTTAGAACGAACAATAAAAATGTTTAGTGAAAATCGCGCGATTGAGTGTATGAACTCATCAAACGCTCATTGAATCTCTCATTATCTCTTAAACTATTGATACAAATTACATAGGTTATGTAAAGGGAAGGCTGCATATGGTTGTATCAGTACAATTTTCATGCTTAATGATAATGAACGAAATCACTTTAATACATTAATTTATATTTCACAAATACTGATTTTCGTTCCTTTGGTAACTCATGAATAAAAGGTATGTTCATTCCAAACAAATAATAAAGAAATCCAACGTTTGTAAAAAATTCAAAACAGACTTACGGAAGCTATTTTTTTTATAATACTTGATTGCAGCGCCATCTTCCGGATAAAATTCGAATCTAGCATTTAACATCGAGGGATGCACGTAAACACACATTTTTTTCGCACTTATACACTATCAGAAAGGTTATATATATTTATATATGAAGTAATAGATACTTTAAAATATATATGAGAGTCACTATTCTCTATACTTGTTAACATAAGGTAATGTGACGTTATAAATGTACCTAATGTAATATGAAAATAATGCAAGTAATGTTTAGTAACGTGGTTGGCAATTTCGCACTATATGCTATCTGTCAGGATGGCCGAGCGGTCTAAGGCGCCAGACTCAAGGTTCCCTTGCCTACTGAGTAGGTGTGAGTTGTTCTGGTCCTCTCTGAGGGCGTGGGTTCGAATCCCACTTCTGACAAAATATTTTGTTGTTCATTTTATTTGCCTTTTTTTTTTTATAAGTTTTCGTAAACGATAACCAACCTGTTCAAGTACGTGGGTTCGAATCCCAGTTTTAAAATATTGTTTTTTTTTTTTTTACCTTTTTTTATAACTTTTATGGCTACTGGCTTTACTGGCTATTTCGTAATACTCATTCGGTCATTGGTAACGAAACTGTTTTGGAGAATATTTAATTTCAAAGAACCCCAAATCATTGAAGTAAAGTATGCAATTTAAATCTTTTTTTAATATATCTATTATTTTCAATTCTAAATGACGAATACTGAATCATAAAATAAATAAAATACTAACTTTTCAATTGATTGGATGGCTTTGAACGACGGTGAGTAAAAACAAAATGGAAATTTGTTTTAGTCCACTATTTTTCGCACTTGTGCGAAAAATCTAAATTAAAAACAAAAGTTTATTTTTCTTATAAGCAAAATTAATATGAAGAAGTATCCAATAAATTGAAAAATATAATACTTTGCATGTATTACTTACAGCTCTTGAGAACCGTCGCTAACGGTGGGAACCCACATCAAGCAGCACAAGACGCCAAGGCTGCTCTCCTGGGATGCGTCTACTAACCTATAGCTAAATCAGCATCAAATATTGACTAACTCTTGTATAGTATCATATGTATTGCCCAATAAAGAAACAAAACAAGATGTGAGACGGGATTAGAGTAGATGAAACGTGAAGGTTCACCAGCTCAATGGTTGAAATACCAAAGGTCGTAAATCCAAATTTCCCCCATTAGACTACTGTCCTACCCACTCTTAACATACTTCATTTTTAATATTTGGAGGGGAGAGTGATTAGTCATGTAGGTATGTAACGTCTTATTTATTTGGCAGGTCTTAAGTCACATTCATATAATATTTATTTATTTATTCTTGTCAATGAACTACAAACGATGTCCCACTACAAAATGTTGTAATAACCCATTTTATTCAGACAGAATATAACTTGTCGGTTTTTCTTGTTCACTTTTTTCAAACAAGTGTTATTGCAGGTCAGATAAACTAAATCATAAGATAAACTAAAACATGAAATATATTTATATGTATATTTTAATAATATGTATATATCTCTAGTAGTATTTTTTGTATTTGAAACTTTAATAATTGTGACTTAAGCTGTTTTACTTTTCAACTACGATAAACCCTTTATTTATTTATTCGTATATAATGATATGAGAATGCTTAAAATAATGAAACATATTGAGAATTATTAAATATTAATAATCTCGAGTAATAGACGGATATTATTATTATTATGTAAATATAGTTTTATAACAAAACACTGACGACTTGGCTTTCATTTCTGATCCGAAGCGATTTTTTTAAATTTAATTTAATTGTGAATAAAGATGTATCCAAATATTTTATAATAATATAATATAAAAGGTTTTTTATTTTACCTTATTCGTATTTTGACTTCCATCGGAAGAGTAATATACCTATCATATTAAATCAATAATCGTCATCATTATTATCAAACACTAACTGGTCCACTAAAGGGCACATGTCTCTTCTCAGAATGAGAAGGGTTTAGGTCATCACCACCGCGCTGGTTAAATGCGGATTGGTGGGCTTCACACGCTTTTCAGAAAGCTATACAGAACTCTCAGGCAAGCAGGTTTCTTCAGGATGTTTTCCTTCGCCGTTAAATGAAGTGATATTATAATTACTTTTAATGAAAACGCACATAGCTCCGAAAAGATAGAGCTGCGTACCGGGGATCGAATTTGATTTTCCCCAGAAAGGGCCCCGGTAGATTAGGCGTGCACCGTATTAAATCATTGGTCATAGGTATTTCTAGGAAAACTTAGGTAATTTTTTAGGAAGAGTGCCGACTTGGCTTTTGTTTCAACAAAAAAAAACCATACGGGCTTTAGAATATTTTTTCCAAAAAGATTTTATATTGTTACTTTGCGTAACTATCCATCCAATCAACAATCATAATCAATTTATGTCCTCTGTGGGACAATAGGTCTTTTAAAATCCACGGGCCTTGCTGTCTGTCCTTCTCGTTAGACGCTGACCAACGCAGTCAACATTATTCAAAATGTAACCTAATTTTGTAGGTAATTTAAAACTACTTAATTTAGATCGACCTATTCAAAAGCACTTACTCGTACCTACTGAATTATTATGTAACCAATTAAAATAAATAAATAAACTACGAAAATACACACATCGCCATCTAGCCCCAAAAGAAGCGTACCTTGTGTTATGGATACTAAGATGACTGATGAATATTTTTTATGAAATATATAGATAAATACTTATAATATACATATAAACACTCAGACACTGAAAAACGTTCATGTTCAACACACAAACATTTTGCAGTTGTGGGAATCGAACCCACACGCTTGGACTCAGAAAGCAGGGTCGCTGCCCAATGCGCAAATTTATTTATTTATTTCATTACATATTGTACACATAGCAACTGCAAAATACAAAATTGTAAAAACTTCACAAATTATTTAGATGTATAATATTTATAGGTTATAGTTATTAGGTAGGTACATTTACATCGCAAAATACCTATGTGTAATTGTAAAACAATCCAATTGTTCATTGACTACTGAACCAGTATAAACTGTGTTTTAGTAGTCAGCCTTCCTCAATTATACAGGAAAAATTACACAACGAGCAAATAGTGAGAAATTTTAACAAAAGGACATTTAAAATAAAATTTATAATTATGGCATGCAAGTATGTTAATAGTGGTGCTATGTATATACTATATATGTATAAGGGGTGTGTAGTGAATGTATGCAAAGTAATGTGTGTAATATGGTAGGTGTGCATGTTTGACATCAAAAGTAAAATTATAACATGCAAGTATGTGTATAGTGGTGTTATGTACATGTATGCATGAAGGTTTTGTAGTAAATGTATGCAAGAGAGTGAGTGATTATGTGCGAATCCTTATAGACAAATTGCTTTAAGAATTTCCTCAGTTTGGTCATACGACATTTTAAGAAGGTAATCTTTAACCGTTCTTTTACATACATTACATTACATCGACCGTCAAATAATCATGAAACAAATCCCTAAGAAAATCAACTACTAATATGTTATGATAGGTATTATACCCATATTCTATGTTCTATACAACATCGCTCTTGTTAATTGCCTTAAGTTTAAACTGAGATCCTTAGCGTGGTTAAAATGCGTCGAGGCGTGTAATTTTACTTAGAGAGAACAAGGGGAACTATTTGTTAGATGAACAGAACATAATATATGTAGATTATACTTAAGTATAGGTAAATCTATACTTCTATACTAATATTATAAAGAGGAAAGATTTTCAAGTTTATTGTTTATTTGTTTGATTATTTGTACCAAATAGGCTCCGAAAGTACTGGATCGATTTTAACCAATTCTTCGCGAAGAGAAAGCTAAACTATCACGAAGTAACATAGGCTATAATTTATTTGAAAAAAATCCTTATGAAAATGACAAAATTTTGTCTATACATTAAAAATGTGATATAATATATTAAGCTAAAGTATTAAGAAGTAACATAGGCTATAATTTATTTTCAATAAAATACTTGAGTAAATAGGCTTTCATGCAGTAAGAGAGCCGTAGCTTAGTGGTCAAAGCAGTCAGGCCGCGATTGTCAGAGAGTCGTAGGTTCAAATCCTGTCGGTTCCGAATTTTTTTTATATGCAACCTAAATTTATAAAACTCATATTTCCTCCACTATAATAATAAAAGGAAAATGTTTAGTATTTGAGGGATGTAACAGAACGTTTCAACACGTTTACTAATAAGGGGGTATAAGTATAATTACACGGTTGGACGCATTTTAATACGACTTTAGATAGTAGTTGAGAACTTGCGCCAACTAGCGCTCGTACCTACATAGAATGGCGAACTTAAACAAGGAATTCTATTGCGAAAATAATTTAACTTTAAATAGTAGGCGATCTTTTATCAGCTTGGCAACTGTTACTAAACTATGCTTTTGAAAATCCAATCACGCCAAGTTTATCGCCATTTTGTTACTACTAAGGCTATAACGCACATAAATTTTATTGACTAATTTAATAAACCTTAATGGTTTTATTTATTTGACCTAACTTTTAGTTAAATTAAATTTATAGATGAAAGCATTTTGTTCACAAATCATTATCCATAGAGTATTAGGCTGCGACCACTGAATGAAGAACATGCGGAACCCACATTCAGCCATTATTGCATGCAGTGCATTGTAACCATAAGCATTGCAAACGCCCCGCGCACATCTCACTTAACACCCGCGCTCGCAAAATTTTCCTATTTTCCCCTTTAATATAGTGTATATTATCCTATTAGTCAAACCTTTCGGTATCAAATTAAAGGGCTTCCTTTTATTTTAAACCCATTTTGAGGAATTACACACACACACACAAAAACACACACACGCAGACACATCAAGCTTGTAGCACCCACCACCCTATATATAGGTAAAAAAACTATTTTAACGAACAATATACATATAAACCAAGTGGAACAACACCGTGGTATTTGGTATTTTTCCCTACAAAACCAATAGCGCATTGCTGTCCAAGAGCGCATTGAATGACGACAATGAACGCGGTATATGTGCCATGCTTCGTGCAACAGGCAGGCACCACGAATAATTTGCTCTTTCGTGGACGAACGCTATTGTCTCTGGTATGATGAGATATATATATATATATATATATAAATATATAAAATTAGATCACGCGAATCCCTTCGTACCAAATTTGAAGAAATAGGTATACTTACAGTAGCCATAAGTAATTAAAAAACATAAGTAATTATAAACAAAAAGTCCATATAAACAGTCGACTAACTAGAAACGGACAAAAATTAGTGATATCTGCATATCGTCTGAGAAAAGTACAGAAATCCTTTGTGGGGATGGGTATATGCTTTTATAACATGATAACGAAGGTAATATTAGATCTACCTTACTCTTACCATTTAATAAATCGTGGTTACTACACGATTGATGAATTCCTAAACGACAAGGCTGCTTGGAAGCAGGCCACTCCGCTCTCATCTCTCACAAAACAGAAAAACTCTAAAGATTGTTAAACTTTAAAATGATGTTGGAAAAGAGCAATCTGCTGAGTTTCTTGCCGGCTCTTCTCAGTGGAATCTGCCTTCCGAACCGGTGGTTGAGTCACTACAAACAGACTTGACGTTTCATAAGTGCTTATTATTTAGGCCTACTGGAAATAAACGAATTTTGAATTTTGAATTTTATACATATATTTATTCCATTACATATTAGCCCTTGCCTGCAATCTCACCTGGTGGTAAGTCTAAGATGGTAGCGAGCCAACCTGTTAGGGAGTATGATAGTTATATTTGACCCATACGCCTAATCGGTTTCTACGCGACATCGTACCGGAACGCTAAATCGCTTAGTGGCAAAGGCTTTGTCGGTAAGGTGACTAGACCAGAAAAATTCAGAAATTGTATAAATTCCCAAATTGAATCTAACCTGGTACCTCCAACTTAAAAGCACAGCGCTCAACGCTGCGCTATGGAGGTATTCGATATTATATACAAGGCACGGGTCTCTTTAGAATGAGAAGGGTTTTAGTTCACTACAACACGCCAATCAAGTGGGGAATGGTAGACTTCACATGCTTTTGTGAACATTTTTTTTCCTCTTTCCACTTCAATGCAACTACAAGTTAGCCCTTGACTGAAACCTCACATGATGCCGTAAGATAAGAACGAGCTATCCTGTTCAGAGTCATGCCAGTTATATTATTTTTATTTTTTATTTATTTATTAAGAGCACTAACAACATGCATATTACACGTTTTTTAAACATGCAAGCACACACACCGAAGTGTTTGGTGAGTTTTTTTCTAAAAGCTGTGGGTGAGTCATGGAAGATATCGATGCCAGGTATCCTTTTAAATATCTCGTTGTATTTCGCACAAATACGTATAATAGACGCTCGTCTTCCGAGATGGGATTTAGTAAATTGCATATGAAAAAAATTGTGGATTTGCAACTTCTGGTGTACCGGCACGGTACAGAGATATATGGTTGAGAAGGTTGTTACATTTAATTTTGTTTTGTAATATTTTATGTAAAAAACACAAGAATATCCTGCCTGTTTCGAAGAGATGTCATATTAAACACCTACCTAATTTGTTTCGCTACGCTAAATAGCTTAGCGGCATGTTCTAATCGGTAGGGTGATAACAAGCCAGGGCCGAAGCCTCACACCGGATCAGACCTGGCAAAAGTCAAATAATAAACCAGGGACCAGCAGCGGTGAGGTCGACAAAAATATTGAGAAACCTTAAGCGTGCAGATTTCCTCACGATGTTTTCCTGCAAAGTTAAAGCAACTGATATTATATGAATAAATATAATAAATATAAATATACTACGACAATAAACACATCGCCATGTAGACCCAAAGTAAGCGTAGCTTGTGTTATGGGTACTAAGATAGCTAATGTATATTTTTATGAATATAATACACTTGTTTTATAATAATGTTTATAATACTCCCTTCAATGGGTAGTTGAAATAAAGACGATATTGCGTTTCTGTGAAAATACAAGAAACAACATTTAAAGCCCTTACTTCAGGTCTTTAAAATCAAAATAATTTCTTCTTAAACATCCTTTTCTTTATGTCACTTATCACTGTAAAAACATTGGTGACTTTCAGAAAAGGTTCGATATATGAACTCGAGAAAAGAGTTCTTTACATCTCCCGTACTTATAATATACAGATAAACACCCAGACACTGAAAAACATTCATGTTCATCACACAAACATTTTTCCAGTTATAGGATAGCAGAGTCGCTGCCCTCTGCGCCAACCGGCTGTCATTATAATTGTTTGCATTAAATTAAACGCACGTAACTCCGAAAAATATATGGATCATCTTATTATTTTTTTTTTAAATAAATTAGCAGATATGGAGAAATCGAGGCACAACAATCAACACTAAGAGTCAACCGGTCCGTGGGTTGATTTTTCCAAGCGCACAAATGTGTTTTTTTTTAATAAATAAATATACTACGAAATTACACACATCGCCATCTAGCCCCAAAGTAAGCGTAGGTAGCTTGTTTTATGGGTACTAAGATAGCTGATGGATTCATTTGAATGTATAACACACATAAATTCTTATAATATACAGATAAACAGCCAGATATAGAAAAACATTCACGTTGATGACACATTTTCCATTTGTGGAAATCAAACCCACGTTCTTGGACGCGGAAAGCAGGGTCGCCACCGACTGCGCTAATCGGCTGCCAAGCCAAGTGTCTATCCTGTCGCAGCTAAGAATTAATTACCAACGCACGCATGGTGAATGATAGACTGGAAAACTACAGTTATAGGCAACACCGAAGGCAAAAAACCTAGAAGCGAGATAGGCTGACCAATTAAAACAGACCAAGTAAAATAGTCGTGCCGGTTACATCAAAGCGCCAAAATGGCCTCTAATAGAAGCCGATGGAGAAAATTCACCCAATCGAAGCTGAGATCAGACCACGATCTTCAGTAATGAAGTAACGACCATAAAGAGATTTTAAAATAGATCACAAAAAAATATAATAATTTCAAAAAGTTTCCAAGCAAATTGTTCTTAGATTACGAAATACATAATATTAAACGAAACAATTCCTTAACTCATTTCCTTTTCCTCTCAAGGAAAATTTTACGCTTCGTCGCATTTCAATTACGCTTTAGATCTCAGTTGAGATCTTAAGAAAACTAGAGGGGTGTATTGGATAGCGATGTTGTTCTAGGAAATTAAGTTTGGAAATTAATGCAAACAACATTTTTTCCGCTGATTCCAGGGTTTCAAAGAAAACTAGGTCCTTTTGTCCAGTCCTTTCCTCCAGAACTAAAGCAGAATTTATAAATTTAACCGCTACAGACTTGAGGCTATCAACTAATTTTTTTTTTATTTCACTTGGTCGTAACGTGGACCTTTTGACATCAATATAAGGACCAAGATTTGTGTTGATTTGTGTTGAGAATACACGCGTGTTTTATTAAAAATTACTGGACTTGTGTTTTATTTGGTCCCAATTTTATTAGAGTTGTACCGCACTGCAAGTTATATGAATGAAGACGAAACATTTTTTATTTATTAGGGTAACACAGATACTTATTTAAACGAACAATTAAAAGGTTCATGCGACTTATAATAGTAGGTACGAATATCCTTAAGTGAGAATATATTATGGATCTATTTAATTATCATAAATTAACGTTTAATTTGATCAAATTATTCACAATTCATAATGAGCTGTTTTTCCCTGGAATGTGTGATGAAAAACCTCATATGAAACGCGTATGGAACATTAGTTATTACACTCTTGGCTTCCTTATTGCGCTCGTGTATAGCTTTCGCAACCACCTCCTCGATTGTAAAATGCAATGAACCGTACTTGTTACATAATGTACTGTAAAAAAAATAAAAAAATATGGTATCTAGTTTAAAAAATTAGTCAAAAAAAAATCAAATATAAAGGTCAGAATAGAAATTCTTATGACTTGAAATCGCATTGACAAGTGTATGTGTGTGCGTATGAGCGAGTTTCTTTTTATTTTATCTAAGAAGATAAATTAAAGATATTGGCTTACTGTGTCGCAAGTTAAATAACGCAAGAACCTTTTAAAATCGACTGTTCTATGTTTCCTTCTAGATATTTAAAATATTTAAAAGTGGTTTCCTTAAAAATAAATACGCAAAACTTTGGCTCCGTTCCGTTTGCTGGAAATGCAATAAAATGAATGTTTAATTCCGAAATGAATGCACAAACTGCATGTACACACGACGCCGTATAAGTTTCAACATTCGTGTTTCTTATTGTATTTCGTATAAAAGGTACAATGGGACGAAAAAAGTTTATAACAGTTCTAGTTCACCAAGTGCGGTGGAATTTGATATTTTTCCGACGCAGGAAGAGTTATTTGGTGCATAAACCGTCTTTTGTTTTAGTTTACAATTGAAATGAGAATTATTTAGTGTACATTATTTTCTAGGGTTCCCTATCCAAAGCGGACCGGTAACTAAGCCTCCGGTGTCCGTCTTTGTCAGGGGGCTTCATCTTATGAACCTTGATACGTAGAGAAATGATGTGTATTGTGTATTTCTAATACACAATACACATCATTTCATCATTTGTGTAATATTGCAATATTGTCTCTATAACAACAATAATTTTTATTCACGCACAATAATTATAACCTTGTCCCCTTTATCTTTTTATGTATGTTCAGTCATAACTAGGTTATTCATAGACGGAATTAAATTTATTTGTTTCGAAAGGGGTTTATTCCCAAATAGTCTACGTTTAAATTTCATTTAGATCCGATGAAGAGTTCCGGGAGGCCAGATAACGGTACTCTTTAAAAAATTATAGCATAAATAACACCATGACTTCACAATCGAAAGTGTTACGCAGACGTATTCACTCTATTGGGGTACACCCACATTATTTCTTACAAGGACACATGTTATACATCGTTTTTTGTGAGTGGAAACTAGTTGTAGGACAAACTATCAAAGCTAGATTTATACAAATATGTATTTACTTTTGAATTGGTATTAAAATTTATTATCGAAGTCGGTTTTTTCATTGTTAAGAAAATCTCTTGTTATACATCAAATTCAACCGTATGTTGTTAATTTTGATGTATAATAATAGTCTTCGCGATCTTGACCGAAAGCAATGCCATGTCTCATGCCAATTTAGGATTTCTTAACTGAATAACTCAATAAATATTTTGGATCTCTCTGACGCAGTGGTGAATTAAACATTTAAAAATCACCGACTTTCAATAAAATGTACGTTATTCTACTATTCCAACCCTAGTTGTGAAAATAAATTAAATTGCCTTTTTGTGGAGGTTGCCATCTTGAATTTGAAATTTGTAATACATCAACAACAACTCCCTCAATATGGATGCATTTCCCGCCACAATAATGAAAGGGAATTCAGTGTGGAGGGTTTTTTAAATTCTTAATTTAAAATTATTATTCTTTCGTATCTTATCTTATATTTTTAATCGAGCAATTCTTGTATATATATAATTGGAATCTCGGAATCGGCTCCAACAATTTTCATGAAATTATACAGGGGGTTACGGGGGCGGTCAATCAATCTAGCTAGGATTCATTTTTAAATGTCATTTTGTTCTTGTTTTCCGGTAATAACCGATTTGGTGCAACTAAGTTGCACGGGTCAGCTAGTATGATGTTATAGCGGCAACAGAAACAATTAATCTGTAAAACGGTACATGAGATACAGGCTGCTGAAAGACAGACATACGTCTGTATGTCTGTCTTTCAGCAGGTCTGTCTGTCTGTCTAGACAGACGGACGGACAGGCACCGATCTTAGTAATAGTAGACGGCCGATTGGCGCAGTTTGCAGCGACCCTGCTTTCTGAGCCCAAGGCCGTGGGTTCGATTCCCACTACTGGAAAATGTTTGTGTGATGAGCATGAATGTTTTTCAGTGTCTGGGTGTATTATATGTATTTTCTAAGTATTTATGTAAATTATTCATAAAAATATTCATCAGGCAGATTAGTAACATTACACAAGCTACGCTTACTTTGGGGCTAGATGGCGATGTGTGTATTGTTGTAGTATATTTAATAGTGTCCCACTTTATCCTTTGGGTACGGAACCTTTCGGGAACCGAATCGGCGATCTTCCAAATTGTAGTTCACTCTTCAACCAGTGAATCAGCTATGAAATAATAGCGGTTAGGCAGAAATAGACAAGCAAAAGGCGCAGCAATTTATCGCCTGCACTCCTACGTCTAGAAGATATACGCCCCAGTTCCAACTTGTCTTCATATATCTTACGCGGCCGGGAGAAAAGATATAAATGTACCATCTAGTTATCCCTTACAATGAATTGCCACGACTATATTATTATCATACACCGCATTTATACGTGCGGTACGGTTAGTTAGACGTCGACATAGAATTATTATATTACTACCTATGGTATTATAATATTGGTGTCGTTTGATTTTGACGTGAGGGTATGTATGTATGTAAACTGTCATTTTAGAAAGCCCCCTGGTCATTGAACATCAGAAATGGCATCGTAATTAATTGATTGACGGCCGACTGGCGCAGTGGGCAGCGACCCTGCTTTCTGAGTCCTAAGCCGTGAGTTCGACTCCCACAACTGAAAAATCTTTGTGTGATGAACATGATTGTTTTTCAGAGTCAGAGTATTTATGTGTATCATATTCATAAAAATATTCATCAGCTCTCTTGGTACCCATAACACAAGCTACGCTTACTTTGGGGCTAGATGGCGATGTGTGTAATGCCGTAGTATATTTATTTATTTATAAAAAAAATATATATATATTTTCGTGGCTACCCACTACGTCAGTGGCTTGTGGCTACCAAAAAAAAGTGTTTTTTATTGATTTTTTATCAGACATTAGATGCTTGCATTTTAGATGGATAAAGTATTTGTTTATTAAGTGCTCGTTTACTGTAGGCCTCATAAGAAAGCTCAGATTTACTCAGCGGGAGAGACAGAGCTATGCTGTGAGTATCTATATCTACGAGATCAAATCAGAAGAACTGACGTATTCGACATAGTTTAATGAGTCACAAAGCTGAAGTGGCAATGAGCGGGGCACATAGCTCGCAGAACCGTCGAACGCTAGGGTCTCAAGGTGCTGGAATACGTGGTGAACCCCCGTAAACCCCCGAAAGACGACATCAAACGAGTCGCTAGGAGCTGCTGGAAAAATGCTGCCCAGGACCGTGGATTTGGAACTACCTAAAAGACGCATGTCCAGCAGTGGACGTCAATTGAACTGTTGATGACGATGATGATGTAAGTTTGTTAAACAAAAGTACATTTGTTTGCTGGGCTGGGCGGTCCTCATCATCTCTATCAAAATATTAATTCCTCACTGCACACACGTACACGATTATCACAGAAAAGATGGTGCATATAACTATATTAGGTCAGTGTTTATATAAAACTGACAGAATATTATATTCAAAGTCGCGTTAATCCATTTAACTTTTGGAAAACTTTCGCAGAGATGTTAATGTTGGGGACAACTTTTCTGTGTGAATTTAAATCAAAGGGCGCGCTTAAAAGCCCTGACGGAGTTTTAAAAATTTCCGTGAAAAAATAAAGAAAAAGCTACGATCTTGCACTTTACAGGAGCCATGCACTCCCAGTGTTTGAGTAGTTGATATAAAATTCACCCGCGCGAAGGGAGTTCTAGAAAAAGAGTTGGAAAAAATTACTTAAAAAAATTCCTGCTTTCGCTACGGTGTTTCGTAATGTAAATACGGTAGCCAGTTAACCAAAGTGTAAGTTTATTTTAGTTGAGCAACGATTTATGTAACTCTCTCGTTTACTGAAGTTAAAATGTGTGTGTGTGTGTATGTGTCTGCCTGTGGCATCGTAGCTCCCGAACTACAGAACTGATTTTGTTTGAACTTTTGAATTTTTGAATTTTTGAAATTAGTCCGAATGAACCGTACATTTTCCCGGGATAAAAAGCAACTTATGTGCTAATCCAGTATAATCTATCTCCATTCCAAAATTCAGTCAAATTTGTTCAGTAGTTTTTGTGAGAGAAATAGTAACAAACATCCATCCATCTATACAAGTTTTCGCACTTATAATATTAGTAGTTATACAAAAAAAACGGGCTCGTTTTGCTTCTATTATCCTACCCCTTGAAAACAGTCCTGTCGCCGCCCATGTTTATATATTTACATGTATTCGCAATTAACAAGTCAAAAGATGAAACTTCAGTAACGAATTTTACGGGCTGTTTATTTTGTAAGGTTCCCCGGTACGACATTGTCAAATGTTTGATTATGTAATAAGCAATTTGTGCCTCTGGTGTTTGGCGTGATCAACTGCTGATCCACGAACGATCAATGTTCGATTCCCGAGTCGGGCTAAAATTATCATCTTCAGCCTATTAACGTCGCACTGTTGGGCCCAGCACTATAACAGTATTTCCCATAAAAGAGGGTTTTATGGCATAGGTCCACGCTACTCCAATGCGCCTTGTCCAGCCTTGTCATTTCCTAGTGTGCGCTTCAACCTTGTCATTTGTTAGCGGGGATAACAAGGACAGACGGCTTAACGTGCTCTGCTGTCAAGAACGAGGCATGATGACCGCTTAGCTTTATGCTTTAAAACTCTGATAGACACCGTGACTTTTTTTTGTCCCACAGTTTCTCTGTTAATCTGTCTTATGTCTATTGTATAGAAGCAGGCGTTACTTTGCGGAAATGCATGATATATTATCAAAATTAAGCTTAATTTGCTATACTCCGCGAAAAGCAGGAGAATCTGTGTGGTGTAATTTATAATTTCTTCTATCCTTATACTCCACACCAAACAGATCCTCGGCAATACACCCTCTACGCACGTTTCGCTCCGAAACCGGAGCATCATCAGGAGATGTTGACTTTACAATGAATAATTCTTAACAATTATTCATTGTAAAGTCAACATTTCGCGGAGTATAGCAAATTAAGCTTAATTTTGATAATATGTCTTATGTCTATTTCTCATAGGTAAATAAAAATTACAAAAAAATCTATTATTAAAATCCTTTTAATAGTTTTGGTGCTTAAGAAACATCCTATATCGAGTGTAAGCAGCGCGATGCAGCGGTGGTATCAAAACAATCGATCGTGGTAGTTTCATACAGCTGAAAAAATTATCTTATTGGTAATTAACTATAGCGCATTAATTTTTTTATTATGGTATAGTAAAATTCAATTATTTTGAAAATTGCTTAGAGTTACTGTAGATTGAAAAGATTTGAGGGGTGTGACCGCGGTGCGGTTTTTTGCTTCTATGCGTTTTATCTCTCTTGTTCACACTGGGAGTTGCGCTCGCTCGCACCTATAGAGCCGTCTGCGCACTGATATAGCGGTTTAGTATAGCGGAGGTAGGTACTGTTAGAGTGAGTAGCGCCTCCGCTGTGGATTTTTGTCCTTGTGGTCAATCGCGTCGCGTTTATCCCTGTTCAAAGTTTGTAATACACGGAATGCCAAAGATAAACAAATCTTTTAATGATTGTAGATCCATTATAGGGATATGTATATAGGGTGGATTCATTATAGAGATTATACATACCTAAAAGTGGGATAGTGGTAGGCTACGGATGGTGAAATATGTCATGAAAAGATTTCAGAAAATTGCGACATACTTTGTAAACGTAAGCAGGGTTTGTATCCACAATGAACAAGTCGAAAAGTTCCGAACTTTCCGTCACCGAATTTTAACAGTTGTTTGTTTTCTAAGGCTTCTGTTTTACTCAGTTTGACGATGTGATTGCGTAAATAAGGCCCCTTTGTTGATATCACGCTCGTAATAGTCTGAAAGCCCAAAAGTTTCAATGTAATGTTGATTTGAGCTCTCAAAAAATTATTAATCTCGTAGTATATGTTTTTTTGAGAGTCAGGTTAGAAATATTTCTTTATAGTTATAATAGACGGACATTTTTGGCGCAACGGTGAGCGCTGTGAATTTAAGCAGGAGGTCCCGCGTCCGATTCTCGGCAGGGGCCATATGCGATTTTATAATTTCTGAATTTTCGCTGGTCTAGTATGGTGGGAGGCTTTGGTCGTGGCTAGTTACCACCTTACCGACAAAGACGTGCCGCTAAGCGATTTAGTTTTCCGGTGCGATATCGCGTAGAAACCGATTAGGCGTATGACCACCATACTCCCTAATAGTTTAGCCCGCTACCATCTTAAACTGCATCATCACTTACCAGGTGAGATTGCACTCAAAGGCCAACTTCTAGAGGAATAAAAAAATCGATTGTCTAAAAACAGAACCACCCTTCGCAGGGGATGAAACGAATGTAATGTTGTACACCCACATTCTCTATCAAACTTAGTAGTAGTTTCAAGTAGTTTTTCGCGACGAAACCTAGTAGCACATAGTATTCAAGCTTGAATATCGGTTTATTTTGCTTAATTTGTCCTGTTATCCGAAAGGTTTGGTTGGTTTTCCTAATAACTTTTCGGACTTTTAGATATTCCAGTTTCTGGCGCATAATTAATATTAGTATTTTCGTGGGAATATTAAATATAGCAACATTATTATGTTTGTGATAGATGTGTGTGTAGACTTGTATAGCCTTTAGAAAGAGGTTCAGCGAATATTTGGAGCGTAGAATGCCGGTCGGAGGTAGAGTAACACCCGATAAAATATTTGTTCAACGTTGGACCCGCTATTGATGAATTGGACATAATATGGATAATACCTACTATTATTTTATTTTATTAGTAAAAGCGGTTTGTTGAAGCGGTGATAGGCCGATGGGTAGGAGATTGACTTCACTTCCAGGGGGCCTAGTTCGAATGCCGGCTTTTCTTTTATTTTAAGTAATTATTTTATTTATTTATTTTTATTTTTATTTATTTATTTAAGAGCACTAACAACATGCATATTACACGTTTTTTAAACATAGGACACACACGAACACATGGACTGATATGCACGTCAATGACAAGTGCACATAGCATTGACAAAGCGTCATATAAACTTAATTTGCAAAAAATAAAAAAAAATTAACACAAAATTTAACTCACCGATAAATGTTCGGTGAGTTTTTTTCTAAAAGCTGTGGGTGAGTCATGGAAGATATCGATGCTAGGTATCTTTTTAGATAAATCGTTGTATTTCGCACAAATACGTATAATAGGCGCTTGTTTTCCGAGATGGGATTTAGTAAATGGTATATGAAAAAAATTTGTGGATTTGCAACTTCTGGTGTACCGGCGCGGGACAGTCAGAGTAAGTAATTAAAATATTACTTGCTTCAACGGCGAAGAAAAACATCGTGAGGAAACCTGCATGCCTTAAAGTTCTCCATTATGTTCTCAAAGGTGTGTGGGGTCCACCAATAAGCACTTGGCCAGCGTGGTGGACAACGGCCTTAGCCTCTTCTCATTGTGGGAGGAGACACGCACCCTTTAGTGGGTCGGTAATGTATGATGACGATTATGATGATGATTTTATTAGTAAAATGTTTATCTTTTACTAATAAAATCAGAGATCTATGCATTAATCTAAACGGGAATCTTTTAAGTTTAGATGAATGCATTGATCTTTGGAATTATCAGGCGGATTTTTTCGTGCGTTTAATATATTTAATAATTATATTGACGTCAATCATTTACAATATACCATAATCGAAACAAGAAAGCATCACCCCATCAAAAATTTATTAACCATCACCCTACGACCTTTCGTTAGCCGAGCATAGAAAGCAACGATGTATGTTGGTGTTTATTGTCATGAATAGGGAATGGATAGGGAGAGTTTGTATGGGAACCTTATCAGTATAGTTGCACGCAGATAAAATCGCGGGTAACCTCGAGTCCTAGCGGTTTAGACTCCGGCAGGTGTGGCCAGTAAGCATTGACCTCACCTGCCGAAGTCTAAACCACTAAACTAACTTATACATAAATGCAGTGAGCTTGCAAAAGTATGTAAGTAAGTATTTAAATAAAAAAAAATCACAATTAACCTAACTTTATTCTAATTTATAAATTTAATTTTTTACAAAAAAAATAAACATAACCAAAATAAAAACAGATCCATACTACATGAAAATAAGCACACAATAAAAGGCAAATTATCACAAAAATAACAATTGACTAAGACAAGAAAAACGGCTCACGTGACCTCGTATGAACAGCACACAAAATGTTCTTCATTGAAATCCAACGAGCAAATGATATAATGACGATTTTTTTTTTCGATATCGATTTTCGGATGGACACTTGCCGATAACTACCTGAGGGGTTGCGGCGTCACCGGGGGAGTGGGGCGAGCGCGAAAGCTCGCCATGAGAAGAGCCCCAGGGCTCGACGACATCGGGGGGAGAGTGGGAGACGTCGACCCGAAGGTGCCTTCTGCGAGGGCTCGGACCTCGACTCGGTTCGACGTTAATCTGAGTGTTGGTGGACTTTTGGACTAATCATGGTTTAGTCCGAACGCCTCCGTAACCGTGGTAAGGATCCACGTCCGGATGACGTCAGAAATCGGGGCCCTCGTCTTCGCCGGTGAAGACGCTGTGTTGTTTGTGTGTTTGTGTGCTGTTGGGACACATTGTCGGTTAGATCTAATGACGGTACAGTGCTTGCTTTTATAGGAGGGTCAGCCTTCAGTCGGTATCACTAGGGGATTTGGCTAACTAATAAAACAAATCAATGCAAAAGTGATTGAAAGTATATATTATATTACAAAAACAAACTTTATAAAAACCGTCTAAAACATTATGGATGTACGCCATATCTGGCTCAGTGGGGAACCTAGTCAAGATGAGTTGTCGGTAATAATATATATGATAAAGTATAAAACATATTCACATCCCTACAAGTCTAGCTCAACTGCATCGTATACAAAACGTCGGTCGTGAGCATCTAAATATTTGATCGACACTGGAGAAACTGGAGTTGTGAGCATGTGAGCATTTGCCTGCGGCTAACTCCTCATAACATTTTATTTAACTAGCTGAACCCAGCCACGTTCAGCATAGCTCAGTTTGTTATTAGCTCCTGTGGTATTTTAGGGATAAATAAACTGTATAAACAAATTACAAAACTATAAGAAATCGGTTATACCCAAACAAGTTCGATCTCTCCGAAGCTGTTTATCGCTGCGTTGAAGGACTGCTTTAAGCTTCTGAATTGTAGCGGGTTTAGCATCAACATTAACGGCGAGTACACACTAAACATCGGTTTGCTGACGATTTAGTCATAATGTCGGAAACACTGGACGATCTCGAACCTTAATGAACTAAGCAGAGTTTCTCAAAAGGTGGGCCTTCGTATGAATATGAGCAAAATGAACACTCATGTTTCGCTCCATCTAGTAATAGGTCCGCTCAATCTAGGAAGCTCTGCATTCAAAATTTGTAGACGGGTTCATATATCTAGGACACACGATCCAGTTAGGTATGTCCAGTTTCGAGAATGAGGCGAACCACGGAATCCAATGCGGATGGACAGCATTCGGGAATCTTCGTGACATCTTTTCGTCCAAAATACCTGAGTGCCTGAAACGTAGTCCCTTACTATGACCTTACTAAGAAGGCTCAGTCACTAAGCAGGCGACGAGGAGAGCTATGCTAGGAGTATCTCTACGTGCTTAAATCGGAAAAGGAGATCCGAAGAAGAACTATAGTAACTAACTTAGCTCAGCAAGTTGTGGATAAATAGCTCGGAGAACCGATGGACGTTAGGGTCCCAAGGTGCTGGAATTGAGACCCCGCATCATTAAAAGTAGTGTTGGTCAACGAGATGGACACACGACACTAAGAAAGTCGGGTTCCCCTGGAAACAAGAGGCCAAGGACCGCGGATTTTGGAACTCCCTACAAAATACCAATGTCATCAATGGACGTCCATCAATTAAAGTGATGATGATAATGACGAGACAAAACGTTCTCTTTTATATTACCTATTTTTATAGATAGATAAAGATGTAGAAAATGGAAATATGTGTGTAAATAAAACGGTTTTATATTCAGTTTATATCTTACTCTAATTCCTCAGAAGTTGCAGTACCATCCACATAGACTAAAATATTAAAAGAGACGTTGCACGAAGATGCATCGCTCGCGAAATGTAAAACAGCCGGTCTTAGAGGTACCTGCTTGTGAATATTTGAGAGGCATAGGGGGGCAGGAGGCTGCCGAATTTTTACTTATTCACGTATTTACGACTTGGAAGATGCAGTTTAGCACTAAAACCCTCGAGACTGTACTGGGTACCATTAAACTGCATAAAGTATTTGTCTGTCAATCGATAGGTGGGTATAAATATTTAATAGTAGAATTCCTGTACATCGTTATCATCCCGTTATCGGTCAACTACAGGGTCTCCTCCCACAGTCACAAGGGTTTAGGCCGTGGTCCATATCCGTGGGCGAATTGGATGTCTCTATACGCCTTTGAGAACATTATAGAGAACTCTAAGGCATGCAGGTTACGTGACGATGTTTTTCTTCACCGTCGAAGCAAGTGATATTAGCGGCATGGAAAAAAAAGTAGGTGCTATATTTTGGTTAAACGAGTCCTCCTAAACACTATTTTATTATGTGTGTTTTATTATTACATAAAAGTTTAGTCCACCTTTCTTTACAAGTAATTTATAATAAGCTGATACCCGTGACTTATTAGAAATTGACGGATATATGCATAAACAACAACTGCTTTTCAATAAATAAGAAATGTTTATTTTTATTTTGTTTAAAAATTAAGATAAACAACAAATTGAGTATAAAAATTGTTAGAAGAAACATTTATTTGATCTCACATAAAGCACCAGTTAGTAGGTCCTACAGCGGCAAAATGGATGCTGTGGCCGTCAGGAGAAAAGATCACTACTTTGACCTTAGGGAAACAATCACATTTAACTAATAGGTTCATTAATTTATACTTAATGAATTAGGTAAATGTTTTTTCTGATAAATAAATATAAATATACTACGACAATAAATATACTATGACAATACACACATCGCCACCTAGCCACAAAGTAAGCGTAGCTTGTGTTATGGCTACTAAGATGACTGATCTTTATGAATAATATACATTAATAACTAGAATATACAAATAAAGTTATATAAAAGACTATTTTCGGCTAGTTTATGAAACTGTTACAAAACTTTAGTATACATACGTACTTTTTTAAAACATCAGCTTTACTTTACTGATAAAATTATTTTACACTCTTTTTTACCATTTGTATACAACTCTGACTCGCACTTGGCCGGTATGTTTTTATATGTTGGTTTAACATGCCATAAGTAAGTAATATGCATAATGAATTACCCTTTGTCCTTTTCACCCAATATATTTTATTTTACCTTCATTAAGCCTTCAAATGTAAAACGCGCACATTTTGGATCCGGTTGAAATAAAAAAAAATGATAATTTGACCTTTCTTTCAATTTGCATAATTCTAAAACAAATTTCATTTTTAAATGAAGTAGCCAAGGTTCTGGAAATATGCAAAGATATTGTATTATAGAGCGGCTATAGGGTATTAAAATATTTGCCACGTATAACAAAATAATTTATTTTTAAATTGCTTTTGTTATGATTTCGCTCTTGTGGGTATGTTTTGCAGGGATAGAAAGAAAATTGCCAATTGCCTTAGCCCTATATCTATGCCAAATAACGACTGGTCTAGATAACATAAGAGAATTCATCCGTTGAAGGGAACCTGGAAAAACCGATGTTCTTTCAAATATAGTAGGGTAAATCTATACCGATTTGAGTATTTTTTAAAGTAACTTCAGCATTTGCACTTACAAAAAGCCACTGAAACACAATAACAAGTATTGTATGTGTTGCAATTCGATTATGTTACATGGTTCGTAAGCAATTTATGCCCAGGAGAATTCCTCAACATTAGTACAGGAAAAGAAATATTTTGTAACAGGTTACGAACAGGTAATTAAAAGGCTATTTAAGCATAAATATTTGCAAGCCTAGCAACAAAAAGCGTGAAGTTTTTGTTAAAAAAAATCAACTTTGTTAAACAACTAAATAGCAAGAAGTTAATATTTTCTACAACATTTTTACGATGGTTCGCATTCAAACGTAAAAATTGGCTGGTACTTTCTTTACTACTATTTTAAATGGAATACGAAGTGTATGACCTTTAAGTATCTAGTAATTTTCTACAATTTACTTGTCACCAAGTTAAAAATGTTGTAGAATTTCTTGCTGTCAAGTTGTTTGAAAAATACCGTTTTTTTGGTAATTTTTTTATATACTAAAATATAATGTAGCGTCAAAGTAAGCTATTTTCTAAGTGTGACTTTTGCCCATTTTTGGATATACAGAAATGTCACATCACCAAAATAAACATAATAACTTCAAATATGTATACAAAAAATACTAATAAAAAAACCTATTTAATCCAACTACACAATTAGTGATATAGTCATGCCCTTTGTCCATTTGTCCTATCTATTACAATCATAAATTTTAAATATTTTCGGAATTATGTAAATAATTTTATTCAAGTTTCAACGGCTGCCGGTTCAGGCGCATTTCATTATTAAAGAATTACGTATATTTTTTATTCCTGGGTTTTTCTAGAGAATTCATCGGCAAATGGGTTTTTTAGTTTAACTTTATATCACCTACCCAGCATGCAATTTTTATCCCGCTATTGAACCCCCTAGAGGTCATATTATAACAAATCCTTTTCGTGGCTGCTCAAAGATTCATACATTCTCTCAAAATTTAAATTTCTACATTCAACGGTTTGGGCTATAATACGTTGTGTGACAATCAATCGGGACAAATCCTTTTATAGTTACAGAAGAAGAGTGTCACTATGTGATGGTGGTAGCAGAAATAAACACCTGGTGATTTCGGTCGATTTTGGGTCCTTTTCTATTTTTAGTGTATATAAATGATTTACCGTACCATGTCAGTGGAACATGCGACATTGTATTGTTTGCAGATGATACATCTCTAATTTTTAAGACTGATAAGAGTAAAGATAACTCTGACGAAGTAAACCGTGCTATGTCGCATGTGTCGCAGTGTGTGTGGTTTACAGTTAACAACTTACTTTTAAATGCAAAAAAAACAATGTGTCGAATTTATCTTACCAAATGTAAAGAAAATTGATAAAAATATAATGATAAATGGTGAATCACTAAAAATAGAGAATTCCACAGTTTTTCTGGGCGTGACCTTGGCTAATAAGCTACAGTGGGGTGCCCATATAGATTCACTAGCGGGTAAACTAAGCCCGGCTGCCTACGCAGTCAGAAAAATTTGACAGATTATTGACGTTGAAATAGCTAGGCTAGTTTATTTTGCGTACTTTCATAGCGTTATGTCCTATGGAATCTTGTTATGGGGTAAAGCAGCTGATATCGAAACTATATTTATATTGCAGAAAAGAGCTGTACGGTCAATATATAAACTTAAATCACGCGAATCCCTCCGTGAGAAGTTTAAAGAAATAGGCATACTTACTGTAACTTCACAATATATTTATAACAATATAGTATTTGTAAGACAACATATTAGTCTTTATAAACAAAAAGTGGACATAAACAGTCGACTTACAAGAAATGGTCATAAATTAGTGTCATCTGCATATCGTCTGCGTAAGGTACAGGGATCATTGTGGGATTGAGTATACGCTTTTATAATATGATTCCTAAGGTGATTTTGGACCTGCCAATGCACAAGTTTAAAGAATTTGTTAAAACACATTTATTACAGCGAGGTTACTATACAATTGATGAATTTTTTAATGACAAGGTTGCTTGGAAGCATCCGGCTCCGCTTTCAGCTCTCACAAGATAGAAAAATGAATGTTAAAATGCAAAATGTAAATTGTTGATGTTGGAAAAGAGCAACTGCTGAGTTTCTTGCCGGCTTCTTCTCGGTAGAATCTGCCTTCCGAACCGGTGGTAGAATCACTACAAACAGACAGACTTGACGTTTAAAAGTGCTTATATTAGGCCTACTTGAAATAAACAATTTTGTATTTTGAATTTTGGTTAAGTTTGTTGTGGGCTTTTTATTAAACTAGAGCGCCTTTGGAACTCTACATTCGTAAATGTTAAACTAAAGCTATTGCTTTAGTTTAATAGTTACGAATGTATTAATAAAAGGAATTAAATATGTATGAACGCCTGCGATACGTTTATTTGAATAAAAAAAAACGCTTATATACTTTTTGTTATTTGTCATAAATAATTAAATCAAAAACCTATAAAGAGAGCAACGTCTTTGCCGAGCACGAGAGGAACACACTCTGTAAATTGGTGCCCTGTTTTCAGCAACCTCAACCCGTAGGTGTTAAGCCAAGAGTGTATGTAATTACGCCGCAACCATCCATGGAGATACGCCGAGCATAGCTCTCTCCATCGCCCGCTGAGTGACTCTGAGCCTTCTTATGAGGCCCAAAGTTAGCGACCATGTTTCGGAGCCATAGGTCATCATTTATACCTACAAAATAATAAATAATTAGCTCATGTCAAAAAGGAGTTAAGGAGTGTTATGTTTTTAAGATCATTTGAGTAGAAATGTGTGTGAGTTTCTTTTTCATTAATTCAGTTCAGTATTTTAGCTTAACTGCTAGATTGATTTGGATGTATCAGGATTTGAATTGTTACATCATCGCGAGTGGTACTAGCTATAATTAAAACACAATAAACTGCCGCAATATGACAGTATGGTGCCATTCTTAACTCTCGACGCACGGTTATAAGTTTGAGGTGTCTGTCTGTGTGTGTGTGTGTGTGTGTGTGTGTGTGTGTGTGTGTGTGTGTGTGTGTGTGTGTGTGTGTGTCTGTTACATAGTATTTCCCCAACCGATGGACCGTTTTTGGTATTTTATGTTTTTTTTTTGGTTGAAAGTCGCATTAGCTTTTAGCTATGTTTGATGAAATTCGGTTCAAGATAGCGGCAGCCACAAAAGGCGGATGACATATTTTTTCGCAACTCCCTTATGTGGGTATCAAATGAAACGGCTTGACTTGTCAAATACACTATGACAAATTTCAAAACCAAGATGACCGCCATCATAAAATGGCTACTAGACTAGTAGAATAACGTACACTACATTATTGAAAGTCAACGATTTTCCAAATAATCTATATATTTTGAAAAGTGAACAGTATCCGGATGTCGTGTTTTTTTTTTAATAAATATCACTTGTCAAGGCAGGTTTCTACATATAGTTTCTAGGTTTCAAGTTTACCTTTGCGTGGTCTAGAGTTTGGTTTTAGCGGTGGGTTTATTTGGAATTTTCAGTTAATTTTCATACCTTGCAATTTCAACTGATGAGCTACGCGTTAAAAATGACATCTTGTGCAAAGGCTCTTTCATCCACCGTCGACTAATTTAATCTCAACGTCGTCAGAACAAAGTACGGGCTTTTAAATGTCGACTTTGCCCCGTGTAAAGGCTTTTACTAGCTTCAACGCATTAAATAGTTATTCTTAAAAGCGCCGTACTTTAAAAGCTATCTTGGAAACACTCTTGTTCTTTTAATTTCCTGAATTATCTTTTGAAATTGAAAAATAGAAGTGCAGTGATTTTTATGTCGGTGCTAACATAATGCCGCAACATCGTTCGCGCCCGTCAACCTGAAGGGCAGGTTTTAACCTTCAGGATTTTCAGGTAACATCACACCTACTCAGGCAAGATACAAAAATTATATCCCTCGATTTTATCCCCTGATATAATTAATGTGTCCGCCTGCTTAAGCACGGGAACATGGAATAGGAGAAGTTTACCCACGTTTATTATTACACACTAGCGGACCGGACTAGCGCGAGTGAGTCGACTTAAAAAAATAGTCGTATGTCCAATAAATGATACCGAGATTATATATATATATATATTCCAACGAAATTCCAATATATATATATATATATATATATATATATATATATATATATATATTTCTCGATAAAACACGCAATTCTTGTATATATATACAAGAATTGCTTAAAGATATAAGATATATTATTTGGATATTATTTCCACTTGTGCGCCAGTTCTCTGAGAGTTGATAAAGCTGTGGGAGAAGATACATTTTTATCCTTTCCTCGGGGAGATAATTGTCTCCTGCCCATTCAAGCTGTGCTGGTAGATTCAGATGTTACCTGTTATTTACAACCATATAGAACAATACACCTTGGTGGCAGAAATAAGCAGTGCGGTAGTATTTCCCTAAACGTACAGTCACAAAAAGCTCTTCTTCAACTGGAATCACAATAACCTTGAACTCCTACATGATATTTTAATCTTATCAACAAGATATATTTTATCTATTCCCCAGACCTTACAAGATATATGTTGCTGGAGAATCAAAGGCGTATATTTTGTTATATATCTTCTGAACGAACTAGCGCAGGCAATAAATCGTAGTGCAATATATTAACTGCTGCCCGGGCAGTATCTTTTGTGAAGTCGATCTCGACAAAGTGCCTTAGATCACTCTATCTACTGTGTTTTGTCGATAACAGGTTCAGAACTATGTCTCTCTTCAGTATGTCTATTTTATTCGTTGGTCCTAATCTTTTCAATCGTGTTATTGAAATCGCTTTTTTGCGACGAGTTATATGTTAAATCCGTCTGGCTGTTTGTCAGCGGGCTGTATGTCAATGTGTATTTTTATTATTTTCTATAGCCGTTACAGTTAGGTAAAGTTAAAAAAATAATGGGCCGATACAAGAAACGTGTTTTAAGTGTGATACCAAACATATCGGTAGTTTTTTTTATTTCATCCCAAAGTTTTAATAAATACCTAAGAAAACCTTACTGCAAATTGAATTTTTTTTATGACTGAACACGTGTTTTTTTTGGTGTTTATTTTTAACATGTCCAAAAGTAAAAATGTGAAATAATACATATAAAAAAAAGCTAAAAATGTAAAATGTTTTTCGGTTCATGAGATACGGGAGAGGCGGACGGGTTCTTGGAAGACTATGGGTCGAAGACCTTAGTCATATCGTTCTGTTGGAACCTTCGGATACGGAAGTCTACAAAATGTCATTACTCTATTTTTGCTTGTCAGACCCTTTAATAACTACGTCATCGCTCGTTTCCTTCGCGTATTTCTTCTATTGTTTTAACGCTAAATATCTAAAATCTCGCGATCACAACAAGAAACATGATACACAAAACTTTGCATGTGTCTAGGCAGTTATTTTAAAATTTTGGATACGAAGTTGAACAAACAAATGTTGCCAAAAGCACAGATGTGTTGAGCTTATGTAAATAAGGCTCGACGTGCGGACGCAATGCGGTGCTGCATTTAACCTATTGCTTTGTTTATATACGCAGAGTCGAATTACTTTTTTTTTGTGGTTTCAAAAAATAGCAACACTCTTATTTTAGGAATTCATTCCTACTCCATCATCCCTCGGTTATTACAAATTCCACTATCCCACTGTTATGTAAATTATATAATAAATTCAGTCAGTTGAATGACATTAACTTTTATTCGCATAGCGCTTTTCGTAAATCATCAGTCAGTCATAACGAGTTTGATAGGCTACTTTCTGTTATATTATATTAATATTTTAGTAACTTCTGTTTCTTAAACTTTGTTTATTTTATTATGATATATATTTTTAGTATGTAGTTTAAGTAAAATTTTAATTTTAATCATAACTTCGTTTCTTTGTTTCGAAGACGTTCTAGATTTTATTTAGTTTTACGTAGTTTACTTTAGGTAGGTAGTTTATTTTATAAATATATAAAACAAATGTGAAAGTGATATCATAACTTACTTGTTTAACCATAATTTGGTTTTTTCTGTTTGTTTCTGTTTCGGCTTTGTTGTTGATGTTTTTTTTTCTTCTATTTACTTACCCTTGCATACCCTGTGTAACGTATATATTATAAGGAATAGTTTTATGTATATACAGAGTTACAGTTAGATATCTCACAAGCCGCCGGTCTCGTCAGACTGTAAGAGGGTGCACAAGTGAACCTTCAAACACAGATGTACCTCCTAAGCTCCTAATCTCCTCCTAAGCTTATCTCCGTAATTAGTCGGCCAGAACCTTCCGTTGTACGTAGTGCCACTGATATGGCTCCCCGCTGGGTCACTCCAGCCAGCCGAGCTCACTCCCAAAGCTTATCGTGCCGTTAAGAGTGCTTCAGGAAGTGATGCTGAATAGCCAAGTTATGCTGCGTGTTGGTCTGCTACTCCGTCGGAGCATTACGCTCACCATTGTGCCAGGGAGGTCGTGACTGCCCAAAGATTGTCGGATTAGTAGATTGTCGTTTGAAAAACTATTTTTTTATGTATGTAGCGTTATGGTATGTAGTTTATTATATTCATATGTATGAACACTATATATTTTATATAATAATTATATGTTTAGTATTAGAATTTATACCATGTATGTAGTTTAGTTTGCAATATTTTTATGGAGGTAGAAACTTTTATTGCCGCACCAACCCGTTCCTTCCAATAACTACTATCGCCAAAGGTTGTCTGGGAGAGATCGCTTTAGCGATAAGACCGCCTTTGCACACCTAAACTAGTTTTTTTTTTTTTTAATTATTTCTTTAAATGTGTTTATTTGTATTTTGTTTTTGTGTGTGCAATAAAGAATTTATTATTATTATTATTAGTTGCGGGCAATCCAGCGACGTTATATACTGGATGAGGTTCAACTTGAGCGACTCCGTTTAGCTTAGTTCACACCATAGCTTTACACCTACCCCTCAGGTTGATGCACACAGAGCGGCACGTTGCAAGGCGTGTTTCTTGCTACCCCTGCGAAGTCTAAAGGCGATGGTTTTTCACCAACCAATTCTTCATCTGCTTGGTTAATTATTGCTATAAAAATAAAGGAAAAAATTAAATTCGTTAAAACAGTTATTGAAGAATGTGCCACTTCCTATCTCAGAACAAGAGATATGGAGCCAATTGATTGTAGCAACAGTTTTCCAAGTATAATTCCAGTTCAGTATGAACTATAAAACTCCACTTCAGTATTACTCAAATTTCCGAGAAATACCTTGCATTATGCTTGATTTATGTAATACGCTAATACTTTAAAGAGACAGTTTTAGTTCGGAGCGTCTGTTCGCCTTTTATAGACTTAAGGAAACTGTGTAATTGAAAAAGTTATTTTTCAGTTTGGAATCTATTTACATTTCCTTTTATATCATCATCATCATTCGCACCTGTCCCACTTCCTGGTACCGCAGGGTACAGGCCTCGTTTCTCATAAGAAAGGCGGTTTTAGAGCAAAGAACCACCACTCTGCACCAATGGGTTGATGGGTTTTAACGACTATTACCACAATTAGCTGATAATAACTTACTAGATCCGGACTGGTACCGAAAATTCTTTAATAGAAAATACATCATACCTTATATAATTTGGCCCGATCCGGGATTCGAACCTAGGATCTCGTGATCCGTAGTTGAACATGCTAACCACTAGACCAACGAAGCAGATTTGTATGTATATCACGACTTATTTTACATTACCTTGTGGCAAACGGTGCAGTCTAAGATGGTATCGGGCTATGACAGTTAGTTATATTAAACCCTGGTCAGTTTCCACGTAGCATTGGAAGTATACGCTTAATCAAATGCCAGCAGGTATTTGTAGCAACTAGCTAGCCGAAGAGTTTCACAAGAGCAGACCAGATAAAATTTCATCATCATCTCAACCAAGTGACGTCCACTGCTGGACATAGGTCTTTTGTAGGGAGTTCCACAATGCACGGTCCTGGGCCGCTTGCCTCCAGCGACTCCCAGCTACTCGCCTGATGTCATCTGTCCACCTCGTTGGGGGCCGACCTACGCTGCGTTTACCGGTGCGGGGTCGCCATTCCAGCGCCTTAAGACCCCAACGTCCATCGGTTCTCCGAGCCATGTGCCCCGCGCATTGCCACTTCAGCTTCGCGACTCGCTGAGCTATGATAAAATTTTGAAACTATAAATATTAAATAATAATAAAATACCTTTGTTGCTTTTTTTCTAATCGTGATAATTGGTGGACCAACTAATCAACAGGTGCTTAGCCAAGATGGCAGGCCTTAGTCTTAAAGGCTTAAAATTACTTCCTGGCCAGTCATCTTCCCAGTGAGTATCAGTCCAAGTAAGAAAGCACAGCCAGAAGATTTACAACACGCGCTCCTACGATGTTATTGAAATCTTAGTTTACTTTTGAAAAATCTCACACTTGGTGCACAGATTAGAACACGCCTATTAGACCGCCAGGGATTGGAATCGGGAACTCCCTTTTACAAGACCATACCGCATATTACTTCGCCAGAGAGGTCGTCAAAGCCATTAGTTCAAAGATAAATGTGCTATAATTTAAAAGTACCTACTCGAAAAGTACGTTCTTTATTAAGTGGATTTGGCAAAGACCAACTCTCTACTAAATTATCTTTTAGCGGCTACGTGCAGTAGCACTTAGTACTTATTAAGAGGGTGAAAACTGGATTCACTTAATTATATAAATCATACCAAATAGCAAAACGAATTCCCGTTAAAGTTTTAACCACTTTTGTTGCAAAAAAATAGGAAAACTTTGGTCAGTCTTCCTGCTATTAAGCGATAAGGCCGCCTTTTGCATTCTACTTCTTTCTTGTTTTCTTTTTTTTTTCTTGTACGAGAATATGTAATCTTGATGTCACCAGCCCTTCCAACTTTCGGCATCACTGTCTTATTATACAAATCAGGTCCTTGACTATTCTTATTGAACGTCGAACGGATTGGTGACTAAGGTCTTTTAATAATTTCTAAATTCATTTTATTAATTTGCATATTATTTCAGGCTATTCTAGTTTAGAATAGCATTTAACTTTAACAAACATCCTAGTAACCTTACATTTGTAAAACTTAATACATAATAAATGTATAAAGTTTTGCAAATGTAAGGTTACTACGGTGATACAAAATTTCATCTTTACTGAAATATACAGTTGAAGGAAAGTTTCTTGTATCGGTCTTATTGTATAACTAGGCGTACTTATTACGTTTTTGGAACTGGCAGTAGAAATTCCGAGAATCACCTGAGCTTAGTGCATTTTACTTTTTAAGTAGAATACCCGCACGCGATGTTAACTTCTGACCTTAAAAGAAAAAAAGCGGGAACACATCACGGGTAATACCTTATTTTGGAAAGTGATGATGTGACCACGCTTTTGTATTTTTAAAGTATTAAAATATTCTGTCTAATCTTTTTATATATAACTAGCTGTTGCCCGCGACTTCGTCTGCGTTTGATTTAGTTTTTTGATGTGGCATTCAATTTAGTTGTAGTTCTAAAAAATCAAGTATTCAGTATCGCTTATAGTTTGTCGGAGCTATGGTGTAAAATCGTCTAACATTTTCATCCCCACTCCCAAAGGAACCGAGCTTAATGTCGGGATAAAAAGTATCCTATATTACTTCTAACACTTCCATGAATATGTGTACAAAGTTTCATGAGGATCGGTTAAGAAGTTTTTGCGTGAAAGCGTAACAAACAAACTTACATTGACATTTACATTAAAGTAAAAAGCTTACCTGATGGTCAGGGAAAAACTATCGCCTATAAAAAGAGCAATACTTCGCAGGGCATGCAAGTAACGCGTCCAACAAAGTGTAGCCCTGTTCCCATCAACCTGTGTAATTACACAGGCAGACCTTCAGACCGGAACACAGAATTGCAACAATTCTGGTTTACGTTTAGCATGTAACGCGGCTGCATGCGAATTTGAACTTATCGTCAAACTATTAAAGTAGCAATCACATATCACGAAGAAATACGCTTAGCGGCAGAAATAAGCATGGCGATAGATACTTCCCCGGACGAGCCCTGTCACAAAATACGACTGAAAAAGCTTTTTACATTTTATCATCGGTATGTAATTTCGTCTATACAAATACCGTCAATATAATCCTTTTTAAGCTTTTTATCGGCAGAATACTGAAATATATTGTTAATTGTTATTAACGTAACGCTCCAGTATTGACCCGCTAACGACATTAACACAATTGTACATATCAATTGCCATTCCATTATAATCAGAAGAGTATTTTAATTGGATACTTTATATTTTATTACTAGCATTTCTCCGCCACTTTGCCTGCGCACATTTTCTTATCAGTTTCCGATACGAACGCGACTTTACCTTTCCCTTACCTATCTAAAAAGCTAAACATACATATGATACTCTCGAATGTATACAATGTATTAAGTATGCATGTAAACGTGCCGCTATACTACGTGTCGTTAGTCTGGCGCAATACGTCACGAGCATGTCGAGGTCATTGGCTACGCAAAACAATATGTTTTTCTCCTACCAAAAAACCCCCAACGCGGTTAAAGAAGTTATAATCATAAGAATATTCACCAGTAACAACAAAACATATATATAAACCGTGTACACGATTATATTGAAGTATTAAAAACCACTCTACTTTAGTAGCGTTTCTCGAACAGCTGGCGGTTAGTGACTTCATACCGCTTATCAGTGGACAGTAATTATTTTTTTTACCTCTTATGTTCTACACCTTTACCATAAAATGGGAAATTAGGAAAAAGTTTGTGAGCTAGCAACATTCCACGAATGTGAAGTGAGACCCCGGTTGGCTGTTTTTGGACACAATAGATTAGAATTGGTAGAGTCACTACAAACATACATACTTGACGTTTTAAAAGTGCTTATAAAGTAGGCCTACTTGAAATAAATGAATTTGAATTTGAAATGCCTTGCATGCAATAAGGGCTGAGTGAGGGTTCTGTACTTTTGATGTTCTTAATTCTGTACAATTAACATATTTAACACTAGGTATGTCTAGCAAAGGAAGCAAAATTGAAGTAACGAAACATTGTTATAAATAAAAGTACGAAACGCTACTACAAGGGACCTCAATTTACTTAAAACATAATTTACTCTATACAGAAATCCAGACACTCTGTAAAGTGAAATATCTCAAGAGCTCCTCGCAAACCGGACTGTACCGGAGATAAAAATCACCTGAGAAGCGTAAATTACTTTACGCGGCATCTTTCAGACGATGGGATTCAGTTCGTTATATTTTATTCAGCGTCGAGCAACTGTAATCCGTCCCAGGGAGATTTGGTGGCACGTTTACATTATAGGTACACGACATTTTCCAATGATTTGACGGCCGTGTGGCGCAGTCGGCAGCATCCCTGCTTTCTGAGTCCAAGGTCGTGTGTTCGATCCCACAACTGGAAAATGTTTGTGTGATGAACATGAATGTTTTTCAGTGTCTAGGTGTTTATCTGTATATTATAAGTATTTATGTTTATTATATTCATAAAAAAATATTCATCAGTTATCTTAGTACCCATAACACAAGCTACGCTTACTTTGGGGCTAGATGGCGATGTGTGTATTGTCGTAGTATATTTATTTATTTATTTATTTCTATTTTGAATAATAGTAGGTAAGTCCTTGCTTTTACATCTAAAGAATAAGGACGTTACACTAGGAATTCACTCTAAACTCTTAACTTGAAAAGTTTAAATTACAAAGCGTAAGTTTCGAGTAAATTCAAAAAAACTTTGTAACACAGATTTTTTAATGAAAATTTTAATATAAATATCCAGGAAGGCGTGACCAATGATTTTCGGGTTTAAGGTATAAAGACACTCTGATATAGCAAAACTACGCAACCTATTCGAATACCATATAAACACCGTTTGGTGTCCGTATAAGCTAACTTTAATGATATCATTATCATCATTATCAATCTATTTCCGACTCATATTATACGTGTGATTTGCATATAATCTGTAAAAAATAATACTAGGTACCTATCTTGTACAATTATTACTAAAAATTTAGTAAAAAAAACGATAAATAAATTGGATAATATACATCGATTAATTTATCAAAATTATAGTAAGCGAGTGGGTACGACACTTTTGCCGAAAGCACGGAAAAAGTGTAGAGTAAAATTCGTAAGATTTATGATTAAAACATTTCTAATCAACATTATCCTTATGTCAACACACGAACGTTGGCAGCTGGACATAGGTGTTTTGTTTTGAGTTCCAAATGCCATGGTTCTGTGTGCTTGATTTCAAACATTGAAATATTTAAACTATTTGTAAATTTTAATAAATAAATATTATTTAAAACCCCTCGTAACCATGTGTCATGTCACGATCTTTTCCCAATCGTATCTTCACGACATGAACGCGCGTTTAAGAATATTAATACAGCTTAATCTTTATTAATGCCGTGCTCGAGATCTATAAGCTTGCAAAGGCGGGCACTTTATAATGCAAGCTTTGAGCAAGTTAACGTGTGTAATGCGGAGCCTGGCCTGATTTCGGAGATAAGGCAGTGTAAATTGATAAAGAGACTCCTTTGACGGAGAGCTTGCACTCAAATGTCTCAAATGTTGTAGTGCAATTTGTAAATCTAGAAGGCAGCTAATTACTAAAAAGAAACGTATTAATCTGTAACGATAAAGGCTGTATGACAGACAATCTAAAGCTCACATGGGTGAACGTGGAAATTTTGAAGTTTTCAGAAAATATAAACAATTTTACATTGCTTAAATTAAAACGCACATAAGTCCGAAAAGTCAGTGGTGCGTGCCGGGGCTCGAACTCAGTCTCCCAAAAACTGAAGCCTTACCCAGTAGTTATCACCGCTTCAATGTAGTACGGGTCCCAAATAGCACGCGCTTGACAATTCAATTAAATAAATAATTATACCTTTTCCAAGGTACGGAACCGTAAGTGTGTAAGTCTGGCTCTACTTAACTGGATTTTTTTAAATTAATCTTTTAATTTATATTCAAGTTGCGGTACCTCGTTAGTTCTCTCGTGCAAAGACTAATCGAGAGAGCTCTATCCCAAATGCGGACTAATGTTGAAGCTTTATTTTGGATTTATTTAAATTGCCAAGCTTGACTTTCGATTGGTGTATCGGAAATCTTATTAGGAAGAAAATACCTAGTGTTTAAAGTTCGGTTTCCTATTCTTTCTCGAATAATGAAGGTTATTTGGCACTAAAACATCATTAGGGATGCTTAACTGTTTATTTGCTATAATGTATAACAAATATACTACGACACGCTTGCGTTATGGGTACTAAGATGAATATTTGTATGAATAATTTACAATGTAAAGGTAAACACCCAGATACTGACCAACATTCATGTTCATCACAAAAACATTTTCCAGTAGTGGGAATCAAAGCCACGGCCTCAGAAGGCAAGGTCGCTGCCCACTGCGCCAGTCGGCCGTCAATGTAGCTTATCGAACGCAGTTAAGAGATACGTTTTACTTCTAAAATTGTTAGAATGATTACATTTTTTTTATACACTACATAGAAAAATCATTATTACAAACTTTTTTGTGTAGTCGTGTAAAAGTCAAAGTTTTTACACTGTGGCTTTTTTTTTTTGTCGAACATCATGGGATATAGATAAGGGTATCTAACCCATATACAGTAAATCTAACCAAATTTCTTATTAAAACATTCCCACTACTGGAGAATGTTTCTGTGAAGAACATGATTGTTTATGATAGTTATTCATGCAAAATATTTATCAGTTATCTTAGTACACGTAACACAAGCTTGCGATGTGTGTATTTTCGTAGTATTTTTATATTTTATTTATAAATTTCGAAGAAGCTGATAAAATTAAGTACCTAATGGAATATTTTTTTTGCAGCATGAAACGACTGCTTTTGATTGAATTGTGCCATATAAGGTGCACCGGTGTATGTTAATAATCATTTCTTGTAAAGACTCTTCCTAAATAAGCTGTTTTGGACGTAATATCAGAAAAAAGTCGTAAAACTATTTTATTGAAGCACATTTTAATATTATTTTAAAATCCACTAATATACTTATAGCACGAAATCACAAAAGTGAGTTGAGAGTGGTGACAGATAGGGCTTATGACGGGACAGGAAAGCATCATGTCCTTTACCATGATGGCATAGAGGTCGATTTTACTGCCAAGACGCGTACATAGATGTTTCATTTAAAAAAAACTTGTGGGTTAATAAACTATATAGGTAAATCTAAATTCCGAAATCCTAACTGTTCGCCCATGCAAAAAGCAGACGAATTATTTGATAGCGGGGTGTTAAATGACCAACGCTGCGCACAAAACACAAAACTAATTAAGCGCGAAACGGGTCGCTTTGTCGAACCCCGCCACAAATTGATTGCTACGACTATTGCAATTGAATCGCTTCCTATTAATTCAAACAGTTAACGCGGCCCTAAGTCACACCGTCGAGAACGTCCGCCAGTCACGTACCAGGCAAACATGACCGCAGAGTAGTTAAAAGTACTCAGTACAGAAGATTCTCTTCATTAACTCTGGCAATGAGATTTCCACTTTAATAGTTTGGTGATAAGTTGAAATTTGTATGCAGCCGCGTTACATGCTAAACATAAAGCTTTGTTGGAATGTTGTGTTCCGGTCTGAAGGACGTGGTTGCCGGTGTAATGAGAGGCACATGAGGCTTAACAACTACGCCTCAGGGCAGTGTATATAGGGCGACAAGTTGCAGGACGTGCTCCTTGCATGACTCTATTTACAGGCCATCTGCTTGGTCGGTCAAATCAAATCAAATGAAATCCACTTTGTTGCATACCATAACAAAGCTTTAAATAAACAATTGAAAGAAAGCGGCGGGGCGGTGATAAGTTTCCCCATAATATTGCGATTCGAAATATATCTAAAGGAATCTACGTTATAACCACCTTTTGCCAGCGGTCCAGGATACATCGATGCGTTGCTGTCTCTTATTTTCTTGCATAAGCTGTTCTACAACGTACGCGATATTTATTTTACGCTATAAACTTTGGGAAAGATAGTTTATTTTTATTACAGTTATAATTGCCGGACGAATCAGATGGCTCATGGTAGTAAACCGTAACTTCGCAGCGCGTGCAAGCAGTGGCGTGCACAGGATTTTGGACCAGGGCATAAAGAAGAAAAATGGCATAAAATGGCATGATCCTCCTCTGTTGCCAGTTGTATGAAAATTTTAGGGTAGGCTGCGCTTTTGCGCCTGTATGAAGTGCACGCCACAGCATGCAAGGAACGTGTACTGTAACGTGCTTTCCTCATGTGCATGTAACTACACCAGCAACCAAACCTTTCAGAATGGAACACCGATATGCTACTTGATAGTACTATCGCGTACATTATAAGATAAGAAAATCATCTTGCGCTCAGATTGCCTTCGGAAGGTTACATAAATTAATACGGCATTTATTATATTGTTTATTTTATTGTATTGTATCTATTATGTTACATTTACTTTACTGAAATTAATGTTACTTTTACTGCAATGATGCAGCTTCGTGGGTCGATAATATCACTATCTTCTATGCGAGCCAACCCAATTTATAAGGTTGAGGGTGTCATGATTTATATTACTGTTCGCAAGACTCAGAAGTAGTAAAACGTAGTCAATGGATTTATTTAAAATCTAACACAGCGTTGGATAGGATGCATTTTTCTATATAAGATTGATTGTTGGCCTTCGTGGTGCAGTGGTGAGCCAGTGATTTTAAAAGTGTCAGATCGCGGGTTCTATCATTGGCAGAAGCAATAAGAAATATTTATTTTATGAATATTCTCTGCCTGATCTGGTGGAAGGCTTCGGCCCGGGCTATTAACCATCCTACAAACAAATACGTCCCTCCAAGCTTTTATCATTTTGACGGTCTATTAGCGCAGTGGGCAGCGACCCTGCTTTCTGAGTCCAAGGCCGTGGGTCCGATTCCCACAACTGGAATTTTATTTTGTTATGAACACGAATGTTTTTCAATGGCTGGGTGTTTATCTATCTTAATATATATAAATCTCCTGTCACAATGTTTGTCCGCGATGGACTCCTAAACTACTTAACCGATTTTAAATATAATTGGCACACCGTGAGCAGTCTGCTCCAACTTAAGAGATAGGATAGCTTAGATCTTTAATTATAGTCGCAATTTTATTTTATTGCAAATTATTTGTCTATAATTAATTGACAGTCACATGTTATACATATATATAACTACTATACTCATTTAAGGCTTAGCGATACTGAATAATTTAAAAACAAAATTCGCAGACGAAGTCGCGGGCAACAGCTAGTATATAATAAGTATTTATGTATATCTATTATTCATAAAAATATTCATCAATCATCTTAGGACTAGATGGCGATGTGTGTATTGTCGTAGTATATTTATTACAAGCGGAGCCCCAGCGCCATCTGTCGGGCTGGTTTGTGAATCTAAACCATCCAGGGTGCCACCGAAACGCGTACCAAAAAAATAATTCAAATCGGTCCAGCCGTTTAGGAGGAGTTCAGTGACATACACACGCACACAAGAAATATATATATAAAGATTATCGTTAACCTCACTTACTTCACCACGTTTTTGTGGGATTGCGACTAAGGGACACTTATAGAGGAATAATTAGAATAAATAAGAGTACTTGTTTCTACTTTTTGTCCCTTTTTATTCCACGGGACTAAATCACGGGATTCAATCTTATACTGAACTAAGTATGGTCAGGTACCGCATGTAGCTTATGTTCAACCTATCAACCAATTACCGGCCCATTACTTACGGGAGGGCTTAGGCCGTAAGTGCTCCACTACGCTGGCCCAGTGATGATCAGTGGACTTCACACGCCTTTGAGACGTTATGGAGAATTATCAGCCATGCAGGTTTCCTTACGATGTTTTCTTTTAAACGCACTTAACTTGGAGGTGCATGCTGGGATTCGAACTTAGGCCTCCGAAAGTGTAGCCGAAGTCCTATAACCACTATGCTATCACCGCTTATAACGTATATTAAGTGGTATTTCATAACTGTAACAACAAAACGTAAACGCGTAGTTAGACAGTTAGAGATCGTTATCATAAGCGAGCCTGTCGTCATCATAAATTTTATTACCACTGCAAAACATACAATAAAATCTAACCTATTAAAACGGACTTCCCGGTCAGACAATGCCACTGTAACATTATGCCCGGGCGGTTAGGATAACACTGCTTTGTTTGCGGGTGATCATTTAAAGCAATTTTGGACAGAGTCCAATGCCTGCAGCGCTTTTAAAAGAATTTGCAATAATTTCCCCCCTTTTTGCTAGCTTGTAGTTTAGCAATTTCACGCAAAGTGATATTTATTATGACGTGTGCGGAGTGCAGTGTGTTATCTTTTGTTATGTAAAAATTGTGAATTAAATAACGAAATGCTCGTACATATACAGCATTGCAGAAAATAAACTCCGCAATACTTAATAGTGGCTTATTAGTTACAAGGTAATATGTACAGGAATAAAAGTTGATTGATCGAGCAATGCGAAGTCTTTATTTTTATTCCCACAAATGGAAAATGTTTTTGTGACGAACATAAATGTTTTTCAGTATCTGGGTGTTTATAAGTATTTATGTATATTATTCATAAATATGCATCACTCATTCAAAATTCTTACAGTGCTTAATTATAATAATAAAATCACCACTATTAAAAATGTTTAATAAAAACATCCACCCTCCGCTTGCGGGGCTTTTGAATGCCCAAGCAACCGGCGGTCAGGGCTCCAGAGTGAGGAGCCTCCTTACAATACTCGCCGTTTCAAGGACTTCTGCCTTCTGTATCCGAACCTTGATCTAACAACCAAGCGAAAGCTTCTCAAGATGTTGGTCGAAGCTTTTCGCGAGAAGACCATTGATTGAAACGACTATCGGAGCAATAACGTTCGACCCAACATTCATATGGCGGTAATCAAGTATTTACTTTTTCCTTTTCAGCGAATTTTTTAATATTATTATTGTTAGCGTAAGTTTGCAATTTGTTTATCTGATCATGTATTAAAACTCTTTTAATTCTGAATAGTTGGTAGCGACTCCATATTCACAAATAGTAATAGAATTCCGTTCTAAGGTCCATAATAAAATATAAAACCATACATATCTCATAATAGCGGGGACCGATAGCTCTACGTGCTCTCCTAAGTACATGAAGGCACTGGCAATTTCCGGACTCCGGGCTAATATTTTTTACGGAAATACCCAACTTTCGCCCAACCCAGGTGTCGAACCCAGGATCTCGTGTATATTTGAATATGTTAATTACTGGACCAACTAGTCAGTTATTAGGTACATAATATCTATATATATAAAAGAGGATGTTTGTATATATGTCATCGATAAACTCAGAAACTATTTGACCGATCATTATGAAAATTGGTATGCTTATGTATTTTTTCACGGAGAAGGTTTATATGCTATGCCCATTGATGTAACTCCCCACCAGGCGGCGCTGTCAAGTATCGACTTCCGCCCCGTTCAACCGATTGTCATAAAAATTGGTATGACCATGTATTTTTCCACGGAGAAAACGAACATGCTATGTCCATTGATGTAACTCCCCACCAGGCGGCGCTGTCAAGTATCGACTTCCGCCCCGTTCAACCGATTGTCATAAAAATTGGTATGACCATGTATTTTTCCACGGAGAATGTAAATATGATGTCCATGTTATTAAATATCACCATCATATAGCGCATCAATGCATTAAGTTCTATAGCGATCAACTGATTCAAAATTTTATATGCGGCAATGAATGCAATAAAATGTTTTCTCATTAAATTCAATGAGTTATTTTACAACTTATATTAAATAAGAAAATAAAAGAAATAACTAACCTTCTTTTGTAAACAAAAAAATATAATTTATTTAAAAAGCAAATCAGCTAACTTCAAATATATCATTTTTTATTGAAAATAAAAATAAAGCAATAAAATAAAAAAATAAAATATAATTATTATTTTAAAATAACATGATCATGTACTAAAAAAATTGATTTGTAATTTTAATTGTAAGTGTAATTTAATGAAAGTCAATAATACTCTTAATTAGTAAGTATACTCAAGACTTTAATAATAATAAATAGTTAATTTAAATTGTAAATAGAAAAGAATTAACTAATTAATTATTTATGTAAATAGATAAAACAGGTGCTACACAAATAATATTATTTACAATGCCACGGAAAAAATCAAATATCGGAAGATCAACGAGAAATACGAAGCAACAGGCAACCAGAAGAACTACAGAAAAACCGCAACAAAAAAAAAACGATTAGAATCAAACAGACTTCGAGCTTCGTCACATCAATTAAACTTTGAATTTAGGTTTTCGATTTATAATAAAGAAATACGTATTTCATAGGGGATCAAAATTTATATGAAAGTTTCTGATTTTCTAAGTAATTTCCGTTCATATTTTTCTATAAGCAGCAAGACCTTTTTTTAACCCTTTGTAGTAAATTTAACATATCAAAAATAAAACTTAACGTGAGCGAAGCCGCGGGCAAAAGCTAGTATAATATAATTAGAGATTAACAGACTCCCGAAACGCAACTTAGTTGTGTCTGATGACTTTGAATTTATACAGTAATGAACTATTTTTAGCGTTCATTTGTTCTCAACGCATGGAACGAATGAGTTATTATAATTTTATTTTATAGTAACCTTGTTGTATGATTGATTAGGCGTTAAATGATGGACATATTATGTCACGTAAAGAACAGCTTTACTCAAGTAATCTGAAATTATATGACAGTTAATTAAAATTATAAAAACGATAATAAGTATAAGAGAGTGGTTTTTAAAATTTTGGGATAGCCATAATTGTATCCTGAACTCGAAAATCTCGCATCTTAAACGGTTTTATTAGTGTAGTTGGGACCATCTAGGGCAAACCTTTATATCGCTATATTAAAACTAATTGACTTGATATGTCCTGTGTCCCACTTTTACTATTCTAATAGTTTGTAGCCTATCCTATATATCCTCTTTAATGGACATGGTATCTTTAGATATTCGTTTATAAAAGAAGATAAAGATAAGTTTTTAATTGTACTGATTGTACATGATCACCATCAGCTGGTCATCGGCCTCCTTAACTTGGAGGTGCATGCTGGGATTCGAACTCAAACCTCCGAAAGTGTAGCCGAAGTCCTATAACCACTATGCTATCACCGCTTATATTAACGTATATTAAGTGGTATTTCATAACTGTAACAACAAAACGTAAACGCGTAGTTAGACAGTTAGAGATCGTAATCATACGCGAGCCTGTCGTCATCATAAATTTTATTACCACTGCAAAACATACAATAAAATCAAACCTATTAAAACGGACTTCCCGGTCAGACAATGCCACTGTATCACAATGCCACAATGACATGGTATCTTTAGATATTCGTTTATAAAAGAAGATAAAGATAAGTTTTTAATTGTACTGATTGTACATGATCACCATCAGCTGGTCATCGGCCTCCACTCGCAGGAGAGAGGGAGTCAGAGTTTAAAGCCATTACGCTGTGCCAAAGAGGTTACGATCCAGTTCGCTAACCCTCTGGTCTTCAAACTCATCAGTTAACTATTGCACCAAGTATTTATTTACATGTCTGAGCTGTTATTCCCTAACTTAACTGAATCGACTTAGCATCTATTCATGGGTCTTTCGAACATCTTTAAATATGAGGAACTGACCGCTCTGTTTTCGCTTGCCCGTCAGTTATTTATTATTAAATCTTGCTCTACATAATTTATTGACAAATATAACAAATATATCAAAAATGAATGAATGATGACATGAAAAATTATAAAATACATGATATAAACGGTGATAGCGCATTGGGTAGGAGCTCGACTTCACTTTCGGGGGGCCGAGTTCGAATCCCAGCACGCACCCCTAACTTTCCGAAGTTATGCGCGTTTTAAGTAATTAAAATTTCACTTTCTTCATCGGTGAAGGAAAACATCGTGGGGAAACCTGCATGTCTCAGAGTACTACATAATATTCTCAAAGGTGTGTGGAGTCCACCAATCCGCACTGGGCTAGCGTGGTGGACTATAGCCTAACTTTTCTAATTGTGGGGGGAGCCTCGCTCTGAAGTGGGTTGGTGTGATGATGATGATGATGATATTAGATATAAGGTATGGTATATTAGACCACTCGTTAAATTTGACCAGCGTTTTTTTTGGCGTGGTGGAAAAGCTTTATTGCTACCTCCGACCTCCGACCCTTGGGCAGGCCGGAGGTTATGAGGGACTCCACCCTCTAAAGGGATACCCAAATTAAAAGCCACCACGGCATGTCTCCCTTGTCAGCTTTGTTAGACGGGGAGCCCGTTGTATACCTCCCAGACATCTACCAACCACCCGAACCGAAATTGGACCACCCTCATATTATTTCGGAAAGTACTATTAAAATTTCCTAATCCTTAGGTCGCCTGGAAGCAGTGGCGTGCACCGGGTTTCTTACCAGGGTATGCATACACCAGGAAAATTGAATAAAACGTCACAAATTCTCCACCTCTACGAGTTATATATCAATGTTAGGGTATACAGTGCTTTTGTGCATGTATGGAGTGCACGCCACTGCCTGGAAGTTATCCCTAGTAAGCGATAACTTTTGAATCCCACTTCTTTGCATCTCCGATTTTCCTGTTGCTGCCTTTTACTTTTGTGTTGTACAAATAAAGTATAAATTAATAAATACGATGTTATTTAGTATAGTGATGAGGCATCGCAGATGAAACCTATCCGTCTCACGAACATAACCTTTAGACCAAGGAGTGAGCACATGAGATTAGCGCGTTCAATCATACAAACTTCAAACATCAGAATAGATTAATCTACGGATATGACAGATCGTTACGCTTCGGTGTGACAGGCGGTCATTAATTCGAGCAACTACACGCCGTTCGACGAAGCACGAAGTTGGGAACTAAACTAAACACAAGTACAACGAACTAAGTGCTAACAGAATTATATCACACTGTACAGAGGAAACTGCTTTGTTTTGTTTATCTGCATAATTATATAAAAAGTATATACCTGGGACTAAATGATTGATTGATCAATGAAAGAGGAGAACCCGACTGATCAGACTTACTTTTATTTCTTTATTCGCCTATAAGTTAGCCTTAATGATAATAATGCAGTCTAAAATGGTAGCGGGCTAACCTGTTATGGAGTATGACAGACATAATAATACCATACCCCCGAACGGTTTCTACGCGCCATACCGGAGAGTTAAATCGCTTAGGGGCACGGCTTTATCGGGAGGTTGGTAATTAGCCACGGCCGAAGCCTCCGGCCAGACAAGACCAAAAAAAAATCTAAAATTATAAATTCCCAAATTTTCCCTCCATGGAAATTCATTTCGAAGCAGGTTAACGCAATTATATAAGAATACGAGTGTAATGGAGATGTAATTTAATTGCTTTATAGATTTATCAATTTGTTTTCCTATGATCAATTTTATCCATCGTAAACTGTATCTTATCGCTCTTGTTATAAGACATTTATTACATCGATTGTAGAGTTATAAGGGACTTCGTAAGCAGAGACAGTCGATAGAGGATAAAGCGAGATAGCTATTGAAATGTTTGTACATGCGTACTAGACACTTACTCTAGACTACGTAACAAAATTTCGCCTCCGATTCCAACGGTCCCATGGTGTAATGGTTAGCACTTTGGACTCTGAATCCAACGATCCGAGTTCAAATCTCGGTGGGACCTAACTCATTATTTTAATTTGTTATTTTTATATCTATGTAAATATTTTTGTAAAATGTTTTTTATCATTAGCACCATGTCCATTTTCGCATTTGTTTTTTCGTTTTTCAATAATAGCTGAATTCATAATATTGCTATTTATTTTAAGTAGGGGACTTATTTACTTATTTTCATTGTTCTTGGTAAAATAATGACCTTTATAAATAATAAATAAATATACTACGACAATACACACATCGCCATCTAGCCCCAAAGTAAGCGTAGCTTGTGTTATGGGTACTAAGATGACTGATGAATATTTTTATGAATAATAAACATAAACGCTGATAATATACTGATAAACACCCAGACACTGAAAAAAGTTGATGTTCATCACACAAACATTTTCCAGTTATGGAAATCGAATCCACGGCCTTGGACTAACCAGGGTCGCTGCCCACTGCGCCAGTCAGCCGTGGTCACCTTTGTTGATTTTATGTTGAGTTTGCTTTATTTTTCGTTTCATTTAGCTGTTATTTTCGTGTTTCGTCCGCGTTCATTACGGTTTTTGCAGATCCCGTGACCCCCGATTTTGAAATTCATTATTTCCGAATTTGCTCTGGTCTGATCTGGCAGGAGGCTTCGGCCGTGGCTTGTTACCGCCCTACCGAAAATGACGTGCCGCTAAGCGATTTAGCGTTCCTGTATGATGTCGCGTAGAAACCGATTAGAGGTTAATTAAACAAAATTACAATATTTCCTAACAGGTTTGCCCTCTACCATATTAGACTGCATCATCACTTACTACAAGTTAGATGGCCGATTGGCGCAGTTTGCAGCGACCCTGCGTTCTGAGTATAAGGCCGTGGGTTCTATTCCCACTACTGGAAAATGTTTGTGTGATGAGCATGAATGTTTTTCAGTGTCTGGGTGTTTAAAATAAATAAAAATAAATATACTACGACTATACACACATCGCCATTTAGCCACAAAGTAAGCGTAGCTTGTGTTATGGGTACTAAGATGACTGATGAATATTTATATGAATAATATACATAAATACTTAGAATATACATATAAACACCCAGACACTGAAAAACATTTATGCTCATCACACAAACATTATATGTATAGATGGCGATGTGTGTATATATATTTATTTATTTACTACCGGGTGAGATTGCAGTCAAGTTGTAACTTGTAGTGAAATAAAAATTAATATAAATTAAGTTCTACGCAAAGTTGCGAATACTTAGCTACAACTTAAACCCGCCAACAATACTTAAATAAAAGAAGGGAAATAATTTTATTGTGCAAAGCAAATTGGCCATAGCTCAGGTAGGCAGGCACTTGGGGGAAGTGCTCAGCAGTCGTATTGAAAAATAGGTTTTAAAATAGTAAGAGAAGTGTAGAGCCATGTTGCTAGCGATTAGTTGTTTTGCTTGCTGAATTATTAAATCTTCGAATGGAAATGAAATACACTTTATTGTACTTCTTCTTCTTCTTCTCAGTCGGTTCGCTCTTGTCAGAGCGGTCGTGGTCCTCATTTAAGGGTTGTGGCACGCTTGACTTTTCGTCGCCACTCCTCTCTGGCAGCTGCCTTTCTAGCACACTCATGTTAGGGGACAGCCACTGCAGCTTTTATTTGGTCAGCCCATCTCATGGGCCATCTCATCTTCCGCGTGATCTGGTGCCCTCGATTCTTCCTTGGACAACCAGACGTTCAATGGACTTCATTGTACACCGAATTAAAAAAACAAGCAATAAAAAAATACACAATTAAAATAAAGGAGCAAAGGTACATAGGCGGCCTTATCGCTTAAAAGCGATCTCTACCAACCTACCAAATCAAATTGAGTACATGAAGTTAAGAAGAAGGGTTAGGGTGTACACAAAGTTATACTTATATAATAAATATATATTACAAAAATAAATAAATAAAATATACAAATCAATCTTCAATCACTACTAGATAGTTGCGCCTCGCTGTCTCATAAACAATCCAAGAAAATAATGGGATCTCTATACTATCCGTCGTTTATAATATTTAATGTACGAGTAATAATTTATTATTTCCCTACCAGTCGTTGTTACAAATCCCCTGGGAACCGTCTGTTTTCTTGGGATAAAAATAGTAGCACATGTTACTGTGTTCTATCAAAAAACGTTTAGCGAAAAATCATCAATTGGCTGCTTAGTCAGAGCTTGAAGGAACCACATTGAAACAAAGACACTTTAGCAATTATAATATAAGTGACAGCAATCTCGCATGATGGTAAGTGATGATGCAGTCTAAGCAGTGGCGTGCTTACAGGGCACAAAGTATTCAGATGATATAAAATCGAATAAACCTCCAGTAAGAGCTATAGGGTAGCTATAGGACAATAATGAGGGTAGGCATTGTACGACTTATAAAAAATCTACCCTTAAGTTATAAAACTTGTAGTGATAAAGCCGCCTTTGCACCCTAGCACTAAGTACTATTTATTACTGTTTTTCTTGTATTTTTCCTATTGTGTTGTGATGCAATAAAGTTTTTCTATTCTATGCTATAATTATTTGCCAACTACTTATCTTATCACACAAAGTTAACGTAAACGCTATCACTGCTACCACACGTTTAATACAGCGATTTAGTTAGCTACCGAGAAAGAATAGGTACAGTTCTTTGCATTTTTATTGGATATTTACTCAGCGTTCAAATCCATAGATTTGAATAATTCCATTTCCACTAGAAATACAGGATGTATTTTCTACGTCTCGTCGGTACATTGGCTATAATCTGTCCTGCTGGATTTTTAGGGGCAGCTGAATGGTGAAGTTTTATCGGTTTTGAATAGGACGCACCAGCGTATCACAGAAATTAAAGAAAAATAACTACTGTACTTTAAAAGATGTCTCGTAGGAAAGGCGTTAAAATGCAGTAGTTTTTTGTTTTAGTCTCGAATAATATTCTGTTTGTCTGTGATTTCGGCCGTTGCTAGTAACCGCCGTAGGGACAAACACGTGCCGCCAAGTGATTTCGCGTTCATGTACGATGACGCGATACCTATTAGTGGTATGGATTGAACACAAATTCTTAACAGGTCAGCCCGCTACCATCTTATATATATAAAAAAAATTATTTATATCATACAAATCAAATAAATTAATAATAATTATTCGATAGAAGCAGGCATTACTTTGCGGAATTCCATAATATATTATGAAAATTAAGCTTAATTTGCTATACTCCGCGAAAAGCAGGGGAATCTGTATGGTGTAATTTATGATTTCTCCAATCCTTATACTCCACACCAAACAGATCCTCGGCAATGTACCCTCTACGCACGTTACGCTCCGAAACCAATCCGAAGATTTTAATTTACACCATACAGATTCTCCTGCTTTTCACAGAGTATAGCAAATTAAGCTTAATTTTCATAATAATAATTAATTAACTAGTTTTTAATTATTCTTTTATGTAATAGTGTAGATGAGTCATAGTTACCAAATAAAAATAAATAAATAAATAATAATAATTGAGCACACCTAACCTAAGTTTAATATAACATGTAATGGGGGTTTCTGTTAAAGAATCTCAGTATCAGTCAGTAAGTGTAAAAAAAGTGGCAATTCCCGTGCCTAGAACAGCATGTTAAGTCATCGGTTCCGGTTTTTATCACTATCTTGAGATAGTAAGTTGTTAAAGCCCATCAACCTGCATTGGAACAGCGTGGTGTGTTTATGCTCTTTAACCCCCTCTTCTATGAGAGAGGAGGCCTGAGCCCAGGGTCGTTAATATGCTGGGGGCAATGATAATGAATGAATGAATGAATGAATACACTTTTATTGTACACCACAGAGAAAATTTACATAGATACAAGTACAACAGATGATAATAAACTAAATTAAAATAAATAAATAAATATACTACAATAATACACACATCGCCATTCAGCACCAAAGTAAGCGGGGCTTGTGTTAAGATGATTGATGAATATTTTTAATGGGAGTTCCGTTGATATTTGAAAAAAACATTAATAAGAAAATAGAACTTTGAATTAGAACATAAAATATTGAATAATTAGTAAAAAGAGATAAACATTATTTATATTGTTTGTTTATTAATTTAATTATATTTACTGAATACAAATTTAACAGAAGTAAATAGGGGGCGCAACAATGGGCATGACAGCATGACGGCGAATAGGCCGTTACGTTATATGAGTTGGATTCTTCTAAAGTGCACCAATAGATGTTTCACATCAAAAGCTGAAAAATTGCAGGGGGAAACTATTGGAAAATAAACCCTAATAAAAGTGCCAAGTAAAGAAATAAAAGTCGAGCCTGTACAATATCTAATATCCTAACTCCAGGCCGAAAGCACTTAGCGAAATTGCCGTCTTTATCATTTTATTCGCAATCAGTTTTGTAGTGGAAATGGAAAATGGAACCAAAAGAATGGAGTGGAGTTGGATGTTAATATAATTTATCATGAATTGGACTTAAATGGAAATCATAATACAGCAGTTATAGTTAGTTATTTTATTAAGTTGATTAAACTTTTTGGAAAACAATATTGGATAGAAGCAGGCGTTACTTTGCGGAAATCCATAATATATTATGAAAATTAAGCTTAATTTTCTATACTCTGCGAACGGCAGGAGAATATGTATAGTGTAATTTATAATTACTTTAATCCGTATATACGTTTCGCTCCGTAACCGGGGCATCCTCAGGAGATGTTGACTTTACAATGACTTCAGGAGATGTTGAGTTTACAATGAATAATTGTTAAACATAACAATGAATAATTGTTAAACATAACAATTAATTAATTGTTAAACTCCTGAGAATGCTCCGGTTTCGGAGCGAAACGTGCGTAGAGGGTACATTGCCGAGATCTGTTTGGTGTGGAGTATACGGATTGAAGTAATTATAAATTACACCATACAGATTCTCCTGCTGTTCGCGGAGTATAGAAAATTAAGCTTAATTTTCATGATATATTTTGGAAAACAATTTAAAATTTATTGACTAGTTATTATTTAACTCACTGTGGGACACAATGTCGCTCCCAACATGAGGGAGGATTTGCCCATAATCACCACACTGGGCAAGCAGATTTGTCATCGTAGTAGATGGTAGAAGTAGCACAGAGGAAGCTGCTGCCTGTTCTCTTTTATATTCCCTTAGTCGTGTCGTACGACACCCGTGGAAGAAGAGGGTTGGTGACAACTGTAATCTGATCTGATCTGATCACATAGCATAAAATCATCACCATCGTCATCATACCACGTCATCATAGCTCTTAAACTCAATACAGGGTACGGGTCTCCTCCGACAGTGAGAAGGGTAAGGCCGTAGTCCATTACGCTAGCCCAGTGCGGATCTGTGGACTCCACATGCCTTTTAACACCTACTATAGAGAACTCTCAGGCATGCAGGTTTTTCGCGATGTTTTCCTTCAACTTTGAAGTACTGTGGACTCCACATGCCTTTTAGCATACTGTATTAGGGAGAACTCTCAGGCATGCAGGATTCCTTGCGATGTTTTCCTTCACCGTTGAAGCAAGTGATATTTTAACTGCTTAAAACGCCCATTACTTAAAAAGTTAGGAAACATAAGTAATGCGTGAATTGAATTTGTATGACGTTTTTAATTGCTCAAGTTATGAACACGGAAATTAGTACTTGTATTGGCTTTCGGTAACAAATGAAAAAGTTCTCGTATTTGGTTTACCTACAAGTGTATTCGACTCATCACCAACTTCCGAATTTCCGAACCTACCAATCCCAGGACCTCGTTGTTCTGACCACTGGACCAACGAGTTAAACCTTGATCGGAAGTTAAAGAAAGCTTTCAGAGGTCTTAAATCAAATTTTAAATAAATTGTCCAAAGGGCTCCTAAGCCTAAAGGTCATTCACACCTCTCGACAGATTTCAAGGGTACTCAGTAAAAGCTTTTTCAATATCGCCATTCGCCGGGGGTCCATAAATTAAGGCTTCCGAGTCCTCTCCAAAAAAGTCAATTCCCAACTTCATCGCAATGATTAACGTTTGAAATGAATATTTTAACATTTCTTATCTGGGAGGCTTAGTTGATTAAATTTTTTATTTTAATATGCGCGTTTTTTATACCAACGCTAAGTACATTATCTGCCATGGCAGAATGTCCGTGACGCGAAATAACAGAATTTTGCCCATCCAAAAACACACCCGAGCATATACAGTCAAGTATATACCATAAATATGTATTTGTGTATTAATGTACACAGGCTACAAAAAACCGTATCGCTAATCTGACGCAATACATGACGAGCATGTCCAAGTCATTGGTGACGCGAACCGTAAGTTAATCCTTACAAAAAATCACTCAACGCGGGTAAACAAGTACTATTTACTTTATAAAATTCAAATCTTTCGGATCTAATGCGAAAACCCTTTCAAATTAGAAAATTACAATTCCATGAAAATCCATTTACAGCGCTGCGGTTGAATTTAATTAGTTTTTAAAAATACCTAACTAACTAGAAAAATAACTCTCCGATAAAAATACCACTACAAAACGATAAAAGTAAGAAGGAACCTGTTTCTTTTTAAAACGGTCCTTTGAGTGAAGAGAAAACCCGGTTTTTGTTTACAAAGTACTTAGAGTCCTGTTCCAGTTTATAAGAGAGCATTGGCTCGCAATAATGAGTTGCCTTTTTTTCCACAGACTATGTAAAAACAACTAAAGAAAAAAGTTGCGTGTTTCCGCGTAACCTTAAAGCTGGATTCTAACAGGAGCATTGACCATTTTTTTTTTAATATTTATCATTAATATCTGTCATAATTTTAAAACTGGCAACAGTGGTGAAGTAAGTAAAGCTTAAACTTAAATCAATGATTAAAAATAAATATTGATTCAGTCTACACACCCTATAGCGAATGCCAACGACGCGACGCGGTGATGCAGCGTTATCAATGACTGTTCATTTATTCAGGTCATTTACGTTAGCACCAAAATTATTGAACAGAAACTTTATTCGATCAGTAATAAACTAAGCACGTTTTGAATATGGCCTAGCGATTTCTTAGATCGGATAGAGCTTAAAGGGGTTGCGTATCAAAAAGCCATCGTTATTACATGTCTTTGACGATAGACTTTTGACACCGTTAAGGTAAAAAATACTAAAGAAAAGTGAAAAAATTAGAACCTACTATTCCTCCTTAGTATCCATACATGCCTAACATTTTAAAATATTTATTTATTTAGCCCCTAATGTAATGTTTAGAATTAAAATAGGCTTGAATTTTCTACAATAAAAGCTTTTACGTGTACCCGGTAAGTTTAGCGTCAATTAAAATAATAGGAACGCAAATAGTACGCAAAAGTACCTACACCTACACCGCACAAGTTCTTCTAATGAACTGAAATATTTTACGCAAAAGGTACCCTTTTATATAGATGGGGTAAAAATAATTTGACCTGTCTTCTCGAGGAAGAGTTGCTATACGCAGTTACCTCGGCCAAGTAAGTGGACCACTGGGTCATATGCAGATGCAGATGTTAGTTTTTTTTTTAAATGAACAAATCAATGAACCTCGATCAAATCATTGGCCTCAAAAAAGCAAAACTTTCTTGTTCGTTTATATATATGAGTATTATTTCATCAATATTTAATCATAAATTCATCAAGTTTCACTCCTTAGCTTGACAAGTTAGAAAGAGTTTTCTAAATCTAATAGTCTTTTTATTTCATTATAAGTAAAAATTTTAAACATACAATATAGTCATGATATTTTTAAATAGGTATAGTTTCATAAAGGGTATCAAAACGCATTTTACTTCCAAAAAATACCAGAATATAAGAAAAAGTTTCTTCAAAGAAGTCATACAAAAGGAATATAATTTTCCATAGTAAGTGAAATCGGTTACAGTTTCCCTCATATCAAATGGCAATTTTTTTTTGATCGGACTAGATTGCTATGTCCTTTCCGAGACGTGTGGCTCGACGAAATTGGGCTCTATAAAAAAAGGGACTATGAGAATTTCTGTTAACGACAATATTTAAATAATAATAATTGTCAAACAGAATTTATACCTTACTCGTTTACTTTAAGGTTTGAAATCCAATGTGGTTATTATTCGGACGGTTTTGTTAGTACAACGTCTCACTTTCACGCTCTTTGACCGTAGGATCGTGAAGCGTGGGAAAATCGGGATATACAGGATGTTAATTTTGATAGAAACAAAAAAGTACAGCCATTTTTAACCCCCGATAGGACTAATTAAATGATTGGTCTATTTTTTATGATTCTTCTCTCTCTAGGTCTCTTAGTCTATATCTTTATGATTACCCTTTTTGTATATTGGTTTAATAATTGTTTTTTTTTTAATTTCTGTTAAGCATCCTGATTGGAATAAGTTTTTTGATGATTTTATTATTCTTGTCCCTATTTTGTCATAACCCACTGCTGTAGTGTTATTAAGGGCTAGGATTTCCTTTTCTACTTCTGCGTATGACATGGGCTTTAAATTCATTGATAGCAACATACAAAATTATAATTAAATTATAATCTATAATCTCAGAAATTTTTCTATGGATTTTTTTTTTTTAAAACAAATGACTGCAAAAAATGTGCGGCGCAATAGCAGCGCTACCATATTAATCGGTGCTCCAAGTCAGTAATTGGATGGGTGCCCGGCTTTAGAAGCCATCCATCAGTCTGAGCTACTATACCTAACAAAGAATATAAATCGTTAAATGAAGAATTTAAATCGCATTTGAAAAGTACAATTCTGTGTCTGAGTACGTATATGCTTTTATAACGTGATACCCAAGTTAATATACGATTTACCATTGATACATAAAACACATTTCATACATTTTATTTTTTGCTTTTTTTAATCTAAAATAAGTTCTTTTAAAATTTATTTTAGATCGCTATGTAATACGAGCTTATTCTTTCATACTATAAACGCAAAATAGTTATCGAATCGGTTTAAATATGTTATAAAACATTTTTTTTTTTCGCCTGGTGGAAAAGCTTTATTGCTACCTCCGACTCTTAGGCAGAACAAAGGTTATGTGGGACTCCCCCCTCTAATGGGGGTATACCGAAACTAAAAACCACCACGGCATGTCTCTCTTGTTGGCTTTGTAAGACGCCCAGGGAACCCGTTGTCTACCTCCCGGAGGAAATATGTTATAAACCTTGTCGAATTACGTTTCAAGAGCGTCCTGTATAAAAACTAATAGAGGTTACGTGTTAAGGCCAGAGCACGCTCCGTGAACTCATCTATTTCCAACCAAGTAATGTAATTTTTTTTATTGTTCTTGATATTAAATATCTATTTAACCGCCTTGACAGCAAAATTGTTCCGTATGCCGTCACGGCCATTGTTATCACGCTTGCTTATGCCGTCATGCGCAGGTTTATTTTTGTAACTAAACTTGGTTTTTATTTCTTAGATAGCAGGTCGAAGTTAATAAAACAAGTATTGATTAAAATAAAAAAGAAAAAAGTATGTCGTTAAAAACTGTACTATAATGTTTTTCTAATTATTTACTCCTTTTAACTCCTTAATAAATTAAATATTGTAAATGCGAAGTTGTGGTAGTTTGTCCTTCCTTTGGGCCTTAACTAAGCTACCCACAATTTGATTTTCGGCAATGAGTTAGTTGAACGGACAGAGAGGAACAAAGGCTACTTTCGCACGAAAACATACGTTTACTGCGGGATAAAAAAAAAACATAATAAACGTGGAGGGTGGACGCGGTCAATAGCTAATTACGTATTAATACATAAGAAATATGCAGGATGCTGAGGTATGACTGCATAAGAAAGCGTCATGTCGTTTGCCGTGACGGCATACGAGTTGGTCATACTTCTAAAGTGCGCCATAGATGTTTCAACATTGACTTTGCAAAATTAACGTGCCAAACATGCATAAATACCATCAACGTACCGTTAATATACCTTTATGTGCCTTACATTTAGAGTAACAAATGCTTTAACATAGGTGCAAATACAATGGCAAAAAAACTGAAAATACCAATTGACTATTGCCGTAGTAAACGCTTTATGGCTATGAACATTAGGTTGAATTTTATTTGTTTTGTGATACGATGGGTGTTTAACGCGGTTAAATTACAGACCCATGAAGTCTCATAGGGAGAATATTTCTTGTGGGAACGTACATTTTTGGTGGGAATACTCCACATTGCAGGGACGACGCGTGCCGGTTGGGTTATTTCGCACTAGGGCGATAAAATTCGGTTTAAATATTTCTATTACTGTGAGAACAGTTAGAGCACTTACAAATTTAGTATAGCCCTACCCCATAGTATTTATTGAGAAGAAAAGGGATAAAGATGAGTAAATTTTGATTTTATTTAAAAGTGTCTTATCGTGATCCAATATTCGATCGATAGTCGAATTTTCAACTAGGATTGCGAGGTCTTGGGTTTGTGTATTCTCAGTATCATCTCAGGAGTTATAAAATTGGCGGCATGTACTCTCTTTCCTCATCGGTCCCGGTCATCATCAATAAAATTTAAATTACAAAAATAATTACCGTCAACAAAAACGGAAATAATATGAAATAGTAGATTTATTATTTCATATTATTTATATGATAATTAAAATAAGTTATATAAACCTCAACAAACAAAGTTAGTTCTGCTGTTTATTACGAAATAGTTTTTTTTTTTAATTACGTTAAGAATATAATAGAATACAAAAACTTTATTGTAACACAACACATCAGGAAAGTTATTATTTTCCTTCAATACATTTTTGTTACGGAACCTTCGATGCACGAGTATGACTCGTAGTTGGCGGGTTTATTTTTTATAACACAAATATTATTAGCTGTCGGTAGATATTTAGATAACACGGTTGTGAAACTTTTATCAAATGCCAAGTCTAGAGGTGTGGGAACCGGGTTTTTTGCGTGTCTGAGGTCAGCCAAGGACGCCGTTTTCCCATGCACTGTATGTTCCGATGGGAACTCACCATGGGAACACCCTAGTGTGAGAAATATGTGACAGAATTTAATGTAGGTGTAGGTATAACTACCACGTTTTTTTAATCTTTATTGTTTGGAGACTTATCCTTCGAAACATGCCAGCCCCATGGTTGCTTCATTGGTTTAGCATTTTTGAATACAGATCTCTTCTAGGTCTTGGTTTTATAAATTGTAAATAAAGAGTAAGAGTTTTTTACACGCTTTTTAGCCTCACCTGTATGTTTGTTTGTATGTTTTTATTTTTGGAACCGACTCCTTTGGACTTGATTTTGAGCTTCAAACTGTCTGCTTTCGTTCAAACTTTGTAGATATATCGAAGACCGTTGTGACAATACACTAATTTATAAGATTATTCCATTTTTCAATTTGCTAAATAACATTTTTGATCTATAGTCGATAAGGCAGGAATTATGTTAATTTTAATTTACAATCATTATGTTCAGCCGATTGTCTTCTATATAAAATCATATATATATCATCTATAAAAGATCATTTTGCTCTAATAAAAATATTAGTTTAAGAAAACCTAGGTACATAAAGTTTAGTTTATTCATAAAAACGCATTTATTGAGAAACTAAACTAAAAGGTAGCAATAAGTTTGGTTTTTTATACCAAGCATGTTTATTAGTTTTGTTTACTTTTAATTGTTTTTTTAGAGATTTTCAGTATTAGTAATAAAAATAGTCGCAGTACTTTGATTAGTTCTTTTTTATATTTGATATATTTACGAACTGATTTTAAAATGACAAAAACAAAATTAAACCTGCAGATAACAGATCTAGTGAATACTGCATTGCCATCAAGTTCCGATTGAGTTGCCTTTGGGTGAACGTGATGATGGATTAACATTAAAATTGGTGGCATAAATATATTTGTATACGGAATTAAATATAAAGAACAAAACTTTTATGATCATCATCACCTCAACCGATTGAAGTCCACTGCTGGACATAGGTCTTTAGTGCGGTGTTCCAAAATCAGACACGCAGCGATTTGTTTCTTGTCTTTTGTCCACCTTTTTTGCTAGCCTTCTAACGCTGCATTCTAGCACTTTGGGCAGCAGCCAGAGCACGCTGCGTGAACTCATCTATTTCCGATCAAGTAATGAAAAATTTTTTTTTTATTGTTTTTGATATAAAATATCTATCCAACCGCCTATACAGCAAAATTTTTCCGTATGCTGTCACGGCCATCGCTATCACGCTTGCAAGCAAGTAATCTCGTATAGGCAACTTTTGTTAATAGGACTTAAAGCAGGAGAGAGAGGGAGAGAAAGAAATAATACTGTTAAACAGATAGACAAGAAAAATAACCCTTACTAAAACAATTGGTTTTACTAATGCTACTATTACTGAATAACCTTGAAAAAACTACCCTACTGAAACTACTCGCTCTATAAACTTTTAACAATGCTATTATATCTTATAATCATCCAACATCGCTTAAAAACCGTTAACCGTTAAATAATACTTATTGGCACGCGCCTATAACAAGGGTACCATATATCCCACGGTATCTTTTCCGGAGCGAAGTGTCTATGAGAACCGATTGAGCTGTTAAGAGGTCGTTGGTCCAAAAACGGGGGTTATTTGAATAACGAATCGGAAGGTGACAAATGGTTTCGGTTTCAAAAAAATATGGGTTCCCAAGAATTGCTGTTGAATGTTTCGCATGGGAAATGGTCATGTGGGAAAAAACAATTCATTGCGATTTTTTTTTTTGCTAACTTATTCCATACTTATTAATGCCTTTCATTACCATAAAAATTATAAATAAATCATTATACCCGTTGTAATTCAGTCCGTCCACTGGAAAATGTTTCTGTGATGAACATGGATGGATGTTTTCCAGTGGCTGGGTGTTTATCTGTATATTATAAGTATTTGTGTATTATTATAATAAAAATATTCATTAGCTATCTTACTTATAATACAAGCTACGCTTACTTTGGGGCTAGATAGCGATGTATATTGCCGTAGTATATGTTTTTATTTCTTGTCTATAAGTTGTACCTACGACATTAGAATAATATTACATATTATGGACGCTCTGTTAAAATAAGTTTAACATAGTAAGTTTATATACCTAAGAAATTTCTCGTCTATATTGATGAAGTAACAAACAGACAAACACACTTTCACATTTATAATATTAGTAAGGATTACCGGCACGGTTCTCCTAATATAATGAGAGAGATTGTCCTTCCTTCACGCCCTAACTAAACAAACCAATAAACTTGATTTTTGGCATAGAGTTAGTTGAAAAGACGGTAAGTAACAAAGGCTACTTTTAATTTTTATTGGACAGGTTTGTTTTAAGGTACTATTACCGCTTTTAACAGGACACAATAGAAATAATAATAGGTTACTGATTAAATTCATATGGGAAGAAGTTTTTCTTGCATTCTGTGCGAACTGTGCTAAGATTTCAAACTGAATATAAACGGTTGCTATTTGTTATAACGTGAACGTATGTTTCCGGGGTCTACCCCGGAAACATTATTATTTTTATTGAATTCATTAATATTGGACTTTCAAGAATACGTTCGTAAAACTATAATTTGTTCGCACGTTGCCTTGTAACTTTTAAACTGTCAACTACAGAGGCACGCGCCTTCATATTATTAGGGGTTCAAAATATCCCACGGTTTCCTTGTCGGGTCAAAGATTCCACGGGAATCGACCAGTTAAGTGTTACCTCTGGTCCTATGGTTTTAGTTTTTTTTTACGGGTCCCACGAATACAGTTTAATTTTAGTTCTCATGGGAAAAGGTCTGGTTCTGTGGGAATAACTAATTGTGTGGGAATTAAAAATGCAATGCAATGAGGGTGGTTAACATGTGGCTATATTATGTTTAATTAGGTACTGAGCTTTTATTTTATTGGGTGTTTACGGTTTAAGCGATGTCGCTACTAAGCGATAAGTCCGCTTTTTGTATTCTACTTCTGTCTTTGTATTTCTGTTTTTTTTCCTAACTACATAGTGGCGTAAAAATAAAGAGTTAAATAATAAATAATAATAATAATAAGAGTGTGTTGAACTTTGCAGAATAGTATTTTGTGAATCAGCTGATAAAATTGTACGAAGGGATTGTAATGTACTAAAATTCTATATAAGTGATATTGTTTGTATGAAGCGGTTTTTCTTTCGGTCTAAAACCATACTCTAATTAAAAAAAAAAAAAACTGCGCTCACCATTGCGACACGGAGGTTTTTAAATATGTAAAATACTACTATTTGCTATGCTATGTTGAAATTTTTGTTCCCAAAACACTTATAGGCTGTTGAAGATATTTTTTCTTTACGCATCTGCATGTAAAAATATGTAAAATATTTCTTGCTTTGCGTTACAAATTTTATATCCATTGTGTATTTTCACTTTAAAGTAAAAGGTTATATATACGTCGGAATAAACGAATGAATAAAATGCAAATTCACACGAGTAAACCTTTTGACTTACGACCTTCGCCTTTGCTCGGTCAATAATTCGTTCTCACGTTACTTTAAACCGTTCAAGTGTCAAACATTGTGGCACGCGCCGTCGTATAAATAGGGGTGCAAAATATCCCACGCTATCCTTCTCAGGTCAAAGATTCCACGGGAACCGAGCAGTTAAGTGTTAACTCCGATTGTACGGTTTCGGTTACAATTTTTTATAGGGATTCCAAATATTCGTTACAAGTTTAGTTCGCATGGGAAAAGGTCTGGTTGTGTGGGAATAACTAATTGTGTGAGAACTTTAGAATGCATGGAATAGTGATGTTTGCTAAGTATTTTTGGCGTAGGTTTTTTTGTTAGGGATTTTTTATTTTATTGTATTGTCATAAATTATAATATACCTACTATACATCTTTTTTTTTAAATTCCTATTGTCATTTTATTTTAATCTCTCAATTATGTATGAAACCTGAAATACAATTATTTTATTTTATATATCTTTAGAATAATATTATCATGATTACAAATTTATTGTTTCAAATTAACTGTTTTTATTCTTTGCTGAAGTGCAAGTGCAAGTGTTAGCCCTTGACGGCAATCTCACGGCGGGCTAATCTGTTAGAGGAATGGCAGTTTATAACTACTCTTAATCGATTTCTACGCGACATCGTACCGCTAAATCTCTGGGCGGTACCTCCTTCTTGGTAGGGTGGTAACTAGCAACGGTCGAAGCCTCCCATCAGACCAGACCGGAGTTATTATTTCCCAAATCACTCTGCGAGGATCGATTCCGGGGCCTCCCACTTATAAGACCTCGCCACGGCGCCAGATGAGAATTTTTTGAAAAATTGCCGATCTCTTGGCGCGGCTCATAAATTCAAATTCAAATATTCTTTATTCATATAGGCCTATCGCATGCACTTATCGTTCATACATATAATATGTTGAAGCGTTCATACATATAATATGTTTACACAATTATTGTGTAATGGTGATAGCTTCGTTTGACAACTTAAACCTCAGGTTACGAGGGTTCCAAACGCGCCCTGGTCTAAGAAGAGCCCACAACAAACTTAGCCGGGTATAATATGTTAAACATATGTTTAGACACATAGTAACCTATTAAAGTATTTTCTTGAGGAATAAAGACGACATTACGTGATTTATTTTTAGTCTTATATTAGTTTATTATTTTTATATTTATTATTACTATTTTATGTGTATAGTCTGGATAAGTATTAGTGTGTAATTAGTAGTAAATACGAGTATGTCTGTAACAGTAATAAACCTCACCTCACGGTTCTTCTTCGTTTTAAAATCTATAGGTAGCCTGGAAAAGATCGCTGCTAAGCGATAAGGCCGCCTTTTGTATCCAACTTTTTAAGTTTCCTCTTGTTGTGTTTAAGTTTCCTCCTTGGTTTTATTTATTTTTGTGGTGTACAAATAAAGTGGATACATAAATAAATATGACAGAACTGTTTTTTTTGCGGTATTATACTTACGGAATAGGTAGTTTATTAATAAAGATGTTTTCTTTCTTTTTTCTTAAATAGAAAGGTTAAAGGAACGCTAGAAGTCTCGACCCAAAATCCCATAAATACGTTAATTCATACCCACATCACCCTTCATCCCCAGCGTAGAAATATTTGAACCGTATTTATTACGGGCATTGTACGTAATAACCTCTCACTGAGCCACTGCACGTGTCGGCTTTGGGTACTACGTGACTAACTTCTCAAGTAAATTTTCGTATATCATAGTATAGCTAACAGGCAAAGGTCGGAATAAAAACCGGGCTAAGGCGAGTCAGACTCGCACATGAAGGGTTTCGTACCGTCGTAGTAGATTTTGCAAAGGACAACCGCAACTTTCTATGAAAGTAGAAAAATGAAATTTGACTTATTCAAACCTTATCAAATAACTTTTTTCTCTACTTTTTTGTGTTTTTTGTTTCCGAACAATATGGGGTACTAAATATTAAAGAAAGCATTAAAATCAACTTGCGCCGTTTAAAAGATTAAGTAATTATTCGTTGTTAGTCGAGTCATTTGTCAAGTTTTTAACTATTCTCATCAAGTCAACAACAAGTCACGACGTATGCATTTTAGTAGTTTTTGCAAAAAAAATCTCCAGATAAGTTTATTTTATCCATGCTCAGGACTCGATCCAGTCAATCGTGATTCAATCCGTAGGTAAAAATCAGAATCCGTTAAAAGTCGCACAAAAACAAGAATTTGGAGTTCGGAGAGAAGAAATCTCAAAGCACCGGTGAATTCAAAAAATATACGCCAGTGACATTAGACAGCAATATGACATGTGTCAAAACATCGCGCGATTGTGTACTTTTCGTTTGATCCCATAATAAATAAAACGACGTTTCTTTGTTAAAAATTAAACTAGTATTCCCATATTTTATAATTGCATTTTATATATACGAAGAACCCATAAAAATGCCTAGCAAAATGACATTTCTTTTACTAGGAACAAAGCATGTATTGTTTGGTACCATTATTGCGGTTGTCCGGCCGTATCGCAATTCGACATCTTGTTTTTCTTTTATTTTATATTATTGTAATTATAATTGTTATTATCGTTAACGCGACGCGGCGACCTAAAAAACAATTTTTTTGTTGTTCATTTAATAAATGTTCTTTATTTCTGTGGTTCCCAAATAAACTCTTTTTTTCTTCTATATAATCTACGGTTATATTAAAAACTTATATTATTTATAAATAACGAATCGCAAAGCTGAAGTGGCAATGGGCACATAGCTCGGAGAACGAATGAACGTTGGGGTCCCAAGGTGATGGAATGGCAGCCCTGCACTGGAAGGCGCAGCGTTGGTCAACCTCCAACGCGTCCTCCAAAATCAAGCGCGTCGCGGGGAGCCGCTGGACCCAAGCGGCACATCAACAGCCCACAAGCGTCCACTGCTGAACATAGGCCTTTCCAAGAGCGCGCCACCACACACGGTTCTCCGCCTTTCTCATCCAGCCGCTTCCAGCCACCTTTTTAAGGTCATCTGTCCAGCGGGCTGGAGGTCGTCCCACGAGCGGCACAAAGCCGTGGAATTTGGAACTCCCTTAAAAAGACCTATGTCCAGCAGTGGACGTCTATCGGTTGATATCATGATGATGATGATTATTAATAAATGCGAAAGTTTGGATAGATTTATTTGGTACTCAATCCCGCCAGAACGGCTGTTTGGATCTGGATGACATTTAGCACAAAGGTAGATTATAGTCCGGAATAGAACACATGTTACCAAGGCTAACTTTGAGTCCCGGAAAAAATGTACTTTTGCCATGGATCTCATCATCTTGCTCTGTGAAAAATAAAAAAAAACCTAACCCAGGTTTGTGTTTATTTTTCACAGAGCAAGAGACCGTCATGTTTTTTGCATAGTGTTAGTACAGGGCTCACAGAAAATATATGGAAACACATCCAAATTTCCAAGTGAACGAAATCGCACACAGAATCTTTGTTCTCAGTTGGTGAATGCTAAATACTACACAAACGAGGCAGCTAACGAGTACTTAGTTAAGTTTTTCATGATTATTATCTGTGACAATAACCGTTAAAAACCCACCAATATGCATAAGAGAGGTGCGATGTGCGCTAAATCCCTTTATTTTATTAGAGAAGGACTGTAGCCAGCAGTGGGACGTTATAAGGCTGATTATATAAGCTTGTGTTAATGTGAAAAATATCGTTTTCGTTTGTTTATTATATTATATTCTATGTTATTGTCCTTTTTTGTGATTATTTTGTTATTGTTTAGTCGCAAGGATTCAGTGACGACGAAGATAATGGGGCTGGCTGCCGGTGCTGCGTTTTTTAGTATGCACCTGTACTGAGCCAGCTCATTTGTCACACATTTTTTTTAAATTCTTTAACAAATTTCTGACACAAATGTAACATTTTACACAAAAGTGTGACAATAAAGACGATTTTTCTTTCTTTCTATAAAAAAGAATAATATAATTTATAAATAAGAATTAATACAATTAAAACGTACGATCCCCTTTTAGTCTGGGACTAACCTATTTTGATATTTTACGTAACGCCTAGTATGCTTTCATTAAGGTGTCTTGAGACAATTATTGTATGACAAAAAAAATAATTGTGAGAATCTTTTTTCGCATTTTTTTCTGTCGACGAAACGCTTCCTTAGCCTAACCCATGGGAAAAAGGGATGGCTCTTTTCCCATGGTTATGCATTCCGATGCGATCGCTGCACGGGAAGGACGTGAGTGATATTTTAATTTGATTTAGCTTTTTGATCGTTCTTTTAGAATATGTAAATTATAAGTCATGAAGATCGAAGTGAGTGCCTTTATTTATAGCGCGTGGCAGAATTTACCTATAAAAGAAAATAAGATATAGAAAAACTGTTTTGCAATAAAACAGTTATTCTTGTATTGTTAAAAAGAAAAAATACAAGAATAACGGAAATAGTACTTAGTGCTAGGGTGCAAAGTCGGCCTTATCACTAAAAGCGATTTTTAGGCAACATGAGTGTGCGATGCTAAAACAAAAAAAAAAGGGTGGAAAGTGGATGGTGGTGCAAAAAAAAAAAAAAAACTTACATTAACACACATACCTTTACGTAACAACTACAAAAATATTGGTATAAATGTAGGTATGAATAAATATAGAATTTAGAATAGATATTTATGATATATATAGTATAAGCTATCATAAACTTGCGCAAAACTAATTACATTTAAAAGAAATAAATTTTTATGAAATAGATAATATTATATACGTATTTTTAACTTAGAATTCCGAAGATGAAATAAATATCTTCAATAATAAGCATAATCACGTACAAAAATCAAATAGTAGTGGCAATCATGTTTTGTGTTTTTTTTAATGCCTCGGTGTATTTTGCCCAACTTATGATTTAAAAAAATATGTCTTTGTGCATTTATTCTCAAAAAGTATTTCGTTGTTTAGTACAAAAATGTTAAAAAAGAAAATTATCTTTTTGATTATATAGTGGTTTTTAACAAGAATTTTTTTTTAATAATATGTAATTCTTTCTCTTTATAAGTAGCTTATATTATTATACCAAGTCTATGTGACTTTTCAAACAGTTAATTTGTTTTTAGTAGTTATTTAGCGTTTAATCTATACTTAACTAATGTAATACGGATTAGTTGTCTAATCGGATTTAACGGCCTCTATCTACGAATACGTCCGACATTCGACTCGAGAACTTGCTCCGGAAATGGGTTCTATAAGAGCGATGGACTTACGGGCTATGGAAAAGGCGGATAAAAACTTAAAAGTAGCTAAACATCATTGAGAAGTCGTTTATCGTTAAGTAAATACTGCATAACCTTGTTTAGGACGGCTGTACGGTCAAGTGGTGAAAGCCTCGTGGGTAAGGCTTCGGCTTCCATTTCGGGAGGACCGTGTTCGATCCCCGGCACGCACCTCTAACTTTTTGGAGTTATGTGCGTTCTTAATTTAATCAATTAAATATCACTTGCTTTAACGGTGAAGGATACATCGAAAGAAAACATGCATGCCTGAGAGTTCTGCATATTGTCCTAAAGGGTTGACCCTTGGCCAAACAATACTTGGCCAGCGTGGCCAAAGCGTAGGGTTTCTAGATAGAAAATAATATCAAAGTGATGTAGAATGGAAATTTGAATAAAAGTCTTTAATTACATTTTGCAACAAAATAAAAATAATCAGTCATGTCTACATATACCTACATATAATATGTAGACATTACCATGTATTTTAGATATTTCCTCTAACTACACTTTAATAAAAATATAATTTCATTCAAGATCGATGACTGATGACATTAAAAATGCAAAAAATAAAAAATGAATACCAAAAAAAATTCAAATTATAAGTTGCATACTGAAATCGAATCCTGTCACGTAAGAAAATGGAGACCGACTCGACTGGATTTGACTTTGTGGTAAGTAAATAGCAGATAACTATTACCCTGTTGTAGTGGCCCTACATTTAAGTGCATGCAACATTAGGGGCGCTAAGTGCGCGCGTGCTATCGCGTCAATTATAAAGGCCCTCGCGTTATTGTCGACACTTGCGCCGCAAATGTTTTGATAAGTCGCCCCTTTGATAACGCGGTTTGCTTTATGGGACTATTAATTGTCGTGTTGACATGGTTTCTATGGACGCCCTATGGAAACAATGGGGTATAAAATGGCGGAGTACTTTTGCAGTTAAAATACTTATATGATATACATTTTGATGACCTCCCTGGTGCAGAGTTCCCTGGCCTTTGGAACGATTTGATAATTTATAATTTTCTTAATTTCCTTTGTTCTGATTTTGAAAATGGCTTTTGCTGTCGGTCGACTTTGAGATCTGATATTTATAACAATTTAATCTTTGTAAAACCAAACATTAACCTTTATAAAAAACTTAAAGGTAAGGAACTATATAGTGGTAGGAATCATATATGCTTCAAGGTTTACCTTAGCGGTAATTATCGGAAATAATTGTGTGATTTTTTTACTTTGCACAGGACAACTGGCGGAATCACTAAACAGGTCCATGACAAGGTTATTTATATTCGTCTTACCTAAATAAAGGACGATAAAAAAATTTGAATGTCTTTCAAAAGAAAAAAAAGAATAACTGAAGGATAAATCAGCGGGCTGTCTCTAGGGAGACGCGCGAAATCGCGAAATCGTCTCAAATGAAATTTCGCACTTCTAAGCATATAACACACCTACTTCAAACGTTACAAAAACATTTCAAATTGAATTGTATTGCAATAGACTTAAAGCTGAAATTCCGTTGTTTTATTATTGACGGTTTATAGAGGCAACTTTCACGCGTAAAATATATTCGGGGAAAAGCAAATTGTTCTCCAAATATAGTGTATAAACTGGGACTCGGTTTCTGGAATACGGGAACAGTTTGTTAATGGTGATAATATCATAGCAGGTAAATAAGAAAAGGGATTTTTTGGGAATTCTTTCCTGCTTTATACCCAAATAGAGCCTGCGGGAAATACTTTTATGTAAAGGACATCAAAAAGAATACGTCAGGCGTTTCCTGTGCTAACAAATTCATATTCTACCTTTTTATATTACCGTATGTTTTATTCATATACAATGAAGACTTTTAAGTTATCGGTCAATAAAGAATTTGTAATCCAGGCGCGGCATTAAAGACATCTTTCAAAGTTTTTTTCCATCCACCTACCTTTCTTAAGCTAGTTGTCTATAGAATTTGATAGAACCAATTCCGGCAATTTAAACCAGTCTAAACTCGATGCGTATAGTATAGTAGCCTAGGAAGAGTTCCACTTTCTACTTCTAATCTTCATCATACAGACCTGACAATCGAGACCTGGACATTAATGGTTCTAAGTGGTTTTGACGGCCGATTGGCGCAGTTTGCAGCGACCCTGCTTTCTGAGCCCAAGGCCGTGGGTTCGTTTCCCACTACAAAATGTTTGTGTGATGAGCATGAATGTTTTTCAGTGTCTGGGTGTTTATACGTATTTTATAAGTATTTATGTATATTATTCATAAAAATATTCATCAGGCATCTTAGTACCCATAACACAAGCTACGCTTACTTTGGGGCTAGATGGCGATGTATGTATCGTCGTAGTATATATATATATATATATATATTAAGTTATTTAGAATTAGTTCTAAGATATAATTATTATCATCATCGTAAGCGTATAAACCCCTTACCGGTCCACAGGGCAAGGGCATAATAAGAAGGGTTTAGTCCATGGTCTGAAGTCCGTTACGCTGGCCCAGTGCGGATTTGTGGACCAAATTGCATATTTTGTCCCCCTATTAAATTCAAGATAGCTGATGAAGCTTAATGGGTTTTGGCTCTCTCTCGGGAGGACCGAGTTCGATCTCCAGCACGCACCTCTAACGTTTCTAACTATGTGCATTCTGCACTCCTTCTATACATAAACTATAAGGTGGGAAATTTCATTCAAAATTTCCTCCGTCCGCGCAATTTTCGTAAAAAAATGTACGAAGTTTTTGCTTCACTTATTAATATTGGATGGATGGAGAAGCAGGCGTTAGCAGGAATTCCATGAAACATTATGATACTCCGCGGAAAGCAGGAGAATCTGTATGGTGTAATTTATAATTTCTTTCACCATACCGGCCGATTTGACGGCCGATTGACGCAGTTTGCAGCGATCCTGCTTTCTGAGTCCAAGGCCGTGGGTTCGATTCCCACAACTGAAAATTGCTTTTTCAGTGTCTAGGTATTTATACGTATATTATAAGTCTTATGTATATTTTTCTTAAAAATATTATGGGTACTGAGAAGTACCCATAACACAAGCTACGCTTACTTTGGGGCAAGATGGCGATGTGTGCGTTGTCAAAGTATATATAGTATATACAGATTCTCCTGCTTTTCGCGGAGTATAGCAAATTAAGCTTAATTTTCATAATTTATCTCTTATTAATAGATATTTGTTTATTAATTAAATTATTACTAATAAAATCAGTTACCCACTGTGTATTCTGTTTATTAAAACATAAAACTAAAGGCTCAAATTATATATCTTTTTTACTCCTCCGGCTCAGACAATTAAAAGGTTACAACCAACTGGTTTTAGATAAGTAGTACAGTAGTTAGTATATCCCTCATCCAATATGCTTGGATAAACTAAATAAGAAAAGTGCAATAGACAATATTAATATCCGCCTTGCACTCTCGTAGACCCGTCCACGAAATAATAAGTCGGCGTTTAGTCTCTCCCAGGCTGCATCGATGAGTATATGAGCGCTATAAACATTATTTGTTACCTATAAGAAATTGCAACACTGCCCGTGCCCGAAATGGTAATCAATAACTCAAAAGGTGTTACCTAGGCTTTATAATGGCTTTATACTGGTATTACGCTGCACCTCCATTATACATAAAACCAACTTTATTTGCCATCTAGAAAATAAGTATGGAAAGTAAACTCAACCGTATTGTGTCTAGAAATAAAGTTGAGATTGCCGTTGGATGTGTTTTAGGAAGGAAAATATATGTTTGCAGATAGCATATAGCATGGTTCTCACGGGAGCACTATAAGGCCAAACAAGCAAGTTATAGGTTCAATAGTTTTTATTTATAATAAGTTTCATGGTTGGTTACATATTTTCTTATAAAAAACCGCTATAGCCTAGGACTTCAGCCTCCTAGGACCTAGTTCGAATCCGGCACGCACTTCTAAAATATCGGAGTTAGATACGTGCGTTTAAAGTAGACTGATATTGCTTAGTATAAAGGTAAGCGTTTCTCGCAAGCCAGCTCCTAACTGGTTCGTTTGGCGTATCCAGTTTAGTGTTAACAGGTTAGTAAAAAAGTTTAAAGTTTGTATTAAGCGAAAGCTTATAGAAAAGTCCTATTATAGTATAAAGGATTACGTAAACGATAAAAAAGCTTGGGTGTGAACAATTGCTCTAACCAAGTTGCTTCTTAAGTATTTTCTAATGACAATTTGAGATGGTGATAACAAAAAGAACACCCGGCTAAGTTTTTTGTGGGCTTCCTCCAGGGCGCGTTTGGAACCCTCGTAGCTTTAGTTTTAAGTTTACGATTGTAGTTATCGCCATCACTACTCACTGCTATGTACACATTTTGTATATAATCAACGCATCAAAAGTGTATATGTGCCTATTTTAATAAAGAAATATTTGACTTTGACTTTGACTTAGTTTAGCGTATTATGAGTATATTTGGTATTGAGTCTAGGTTGAATTTAGTTTGGTGCTATCCTTGTTTGGGTTAAATTTGGCGTCGCCTCGTTAACCTATGACCATGCTCTTGTAATAGCTATTTAATTAAAAAAAATATATTAATTTAATTACACGTTAGTCCTTGATTGCAGTCCTTGATTGCAATCCTCCTGGAAGTAAGTTATAATGCTGTCTGAGATTAAAGGGGTAACATTTTAGGGGCAATGGCAGTTATACTAAACCTATACCCCTAATCGGTTTCTACGCGTCATATCGGAACGCTTAATTGCTTCGTAGCACTTTATTGTCGGCAGGGTGGTAATTAGCCACGGCTGAGGCCACAAACCACACCCGACCAGAGAAATTCCAGACAAATTTCAAATTTCAAATTCATTTATTTCAAGTAGGCCTATTTTAATAAGCACTTTTGAAACGTCAAGTATGTATATTTGTGTGACTCTACCACCGGTTCGGAAAGCAGATTCTACCGAGAAGAGCCGGCAAGAAACTCAGTAGTTGCTCTTTTCCAACATCAACATTTACAATCATTTTGCTATCTTGCGGGAGATGAGAGCGAGGCTGGCTGCTTCCATTCTACCTTGTCATTGAGGAATTCATCAAATGTATAGTAACCTCGCTGTACTAGATGCGTTTTTACACATTTTTTAAATGTATGCATTGGTAGGTCAAGAATTTCCTTAGGAATCATGTTGTAAAAGCGTATACTCAACCCCACAAAGGAGTTCTGCACCTTTCGCAGACGATATGCAGATATCACTAATTTATGACCGTTTCTGGTAAGTCGATTGTTAATTTCAGCTTTTGATTTATAAAGAGTAAAATTTACCTCACAAAGACTATATTATTATAAATGTATTGCGAAGCTACTGTAAGAATACCTATTTGTTTAAATTTTTCACGAAGCGATTCGAATTCGAATAATACATTCCCAAATCCGGAATGGAACCTGGGATGTCGCCATATACTACTGCTTACCGCTGCGCCAGGTAGGTCATCATGACTATGGTAACGCAGCGATCCTTCTGTTAAAATGCGATTGATTTTCTTTTTCGAAAAATAAAGTCAAAATAATTTCGTAACAAGCGTTTAGCTTTAGTTATATTCTTTTTTGCCGAAAATACTAGCGAACATCGATAATGGGGGAGGAACAACACAAAGGGTAGTTATTTTCGGCTTAAATCAAAGGATTTCGCACGAGGCAGATAATCAGCTTTGCTTATACAGAAATGCGAAATTTCCTTAAGCACAAAGGGAAGATGTAAATATATCTGTTTGGTATATAGTCTTTTCACCTATTATGTACCTACTCATAGGGAATATATTAAATATTCTTGTATGTAATCGCGACTTCGTGCGCGCAGAGTAATATTTTTTCCGTATCCAGCGAGAGGTAAAGTAACCAAGAACGATATTTGCAAGTCTTGCAGAGTCCTTCCGCTGAATTGATTATATTACGTGAAGACCCGATAAACTGACAGGACGCCAGAAGACACAAAAACGTGTTTTTTGTCTATAATCTATGGCTTTAATAATAATGTAAGGTACAGAGCAACTGCTGAGTTTCTTGCCGGCTTCTTCTCGGTAGAATCTGCCTTCCGAACCGGTGGTAGAGTCACTACACACATACTTGACGTTTCAAAAGTGCTTATATTAGGCCTACTTGAAATAAATGAATTTTGAATTTTGAATAAAAATAATTTGGCCAGCGTGGTGAACTACGGCCTAAAACCCTACTTATTCTGGGAGAAGACCCGATCCCTATAGTGGGGCACTGAGCAGTGATTGGTTGATGATAATGATCATATTATACACAATATGTTAATCCAAAACACGTGTACGTGTAACAGATTAAAATCTACAATATTAATAAATTTTAACATATTAAAGACAAGTTGCCAAATATATCGACTATTGAGAATTGCTATTGACTATTGACTAGTGGCAATGTTGCCACACCGTGTGCACAGGTTGGTAAAACTTTTTATTTCAATTACATTTAAATGGTTACATTTTGATTCGGTTACATTTTCAACTGTGTTTCTTATAAAAATGTCGCAGTTTGAGTTCCTGCCCAAAATGTAAGCAAAAGTATTTAAATTAAGCTTTCTTTATTTCACTAAAAATATGTATGTAAAATCATAAATATTTCCGACGTTTTTTACCTGAAAAAATAATAGAAAATATGTATTAATGAAACTAAAATCAATCATAGAAGTGCACCTATTTAATTTAAATAATAAAATGATTATGAATGAGCATATGCACCTATTTAGAATCATAATTTGGTTATGATTGAGCACTTACATTTTTTGGGAGAGTCGGGTTTTGTGTGGATGATGTGCTGGCCTTGACCACATATGAAATAACATCGAGGATCTTTTCATACCGGATAAAGACACATAGGAGACATTTCTCCGAGAGTAAAATCTGTTCAGAAGTATTGAGTTCTGGCCAGAGGTTAGTTAAAGAAGCACGTTAAGCCGTCTGTTTACAAAATTATATTAATAAAGAAGAGTTTTAAGTATCACTTGCTTCAACAGTGAAGAAAACCATCGTGAGCAAACCTGCATGCGTGAGAGTTCTCTATAATATTCTCTGAGGCGTATGGAGTCCACCAATCCAGAGGACCAGCCTGGGGGACGACGGCCTAAATACTTCATATATTGGGAGACCCGTGCTCTGTTGTGGTCTGGTTATGAGTTGATATGATGATGATGATGAGAAGTTATTGGTCATAAATTTTCGTATAAACATTTTCATCTGTTATTCCTACATGCGTTACAAAGCTTGCCCGTACTCTTTCTGCTAAGAGTCGTAGCGTGATGTTTAAGCAATAATTACACTATCAAACGCGAAAAAGATTTTTCAAATCCAACTGGCAGTTCAAAAAATACATACAAACAAGCAAAGAGAACAAAAACTCTTTCGTTTTAATTTGAAGTTATTGTCCTGCTGTTAATAAAAACTTTTTTTAAATATTATTTCTATACTTACTACGCGATCTACAAGCCATTCTGGTGCAGTACGCAGCTCCATCAGCTCCGCATACACAGGTGTTACACCCCATTTGGAATACTCCAAACGGACTGCATTTTAAATCACTTCCAGCTAAAATTTTTACTTTTATTATTTAGTCTGACAACGCGCTTGTAGCAGCCAAGCTTTACATTCCTCCCACATAAGTGTTCTATGCCCAGTATACCATGGGCAGGAGAAATTTCCTTCACGGTTAAAGGGAAAAAATGTGTTTACAGTTTTATCTACTCTGCGAGCAATGATGGATATAATAAACTCATAATGTTTAGCGGGTGAAAACTTCTCCTTTTCTTATTGCCGTGCCGTGGCAGGACAAGTAAATTTTAATTAGTTCAGGGGATATCTTCTTCCTCTTCGACTAAACGTTATCCCACTATGTGGGGTCCGTTTTCCGGCATATTCCAGCCCACTTTGCCCGGTCTTGAGCAACCGTTTTTTTTAATGTATTGGCTCTCAGTGGCCTATTCGGATGATAAAATAAAATTGTCTTCAGCCTATGCTAGTAGAGCAGCAATAAAATTAAAAGATAATAAAGATGATGTTAAGATAGGTAGGTAAGCAGTTAACGCCCTAGGTGAACTGACGACATGTCGAAAAGCTAAACTTACATCGTCGCCAGAGGAGTAGCATATCATCATCTGGGTGTTTTGAATCAACAGTAATACGAGTACAAAACTGAAACAAATAAATATACAAAATAATAAAGTTACTTTTCACAACATTTTCACAAAAAAAATCATTGTAGGGCGCTACAATGATTTTTTTTGTACCGTTGACATAACGTTTATAGATACATATGTTAACATTTGTACCTATTCCATTATGGCCGCGGGCTGACTAGGGCACTAGAGTTATAATTGCACACGGGCGCTACACGGGCTAGAGACTATGCTATGTTAGGAAGTTATGTAAATGTATAATCATAACATTAAGGAATGTACGGAGGGGTCTATGAGTAAGATGTTAGAGTGGCCATATAACATTTATCATCATCATATCAACCTATTGAATTCACAATGAGAAGGGTTTCAGACCGTAGTCACTACTAAGAACATTATGCTGAACTTTCAGGTATGCAGGTTTCCTATACCGTTTAAATAAGTGCCTAATATAATAAATAAATAAATATACTATGCCAATACACACATCGCCATCTAGCCTTAAAGTAAGCGTAGCTTGTGTTATGGGTACTAAGATGACTTATGCATATCTATGTTTTCCTTCACCGTTGAAATAAGTAATATAATAAATAAATTTACTATGCCAATACACACATCGCCATCTAGCCTTAAAGTAAGCGTAGCTTGTGTTATGGGTACTAAGATGACTTATGCATATCTATGTTTTCCTTCACCGTTGAAATAAGTAATATAATAAATAAATTTACTATGCCAATAAATACATTGCCATCTAGCCCCAAAGTAAGCGTAGCTTGTGTTATGGGTACTTAGATGACTAATGAATATTTTTTATGAATAATATACATAGATACTTATAATATACATTTAAACACCAATACACATATAAATAGGATATAATCGTTCATGGGAGTTTTAAGATTACTGTTACTAGATTCATCATCGTGAGCAGCCAGCCTATAACAGACCACTGTTGGTCTCTTCCATTGGAATGATTTGCCCATAATCACCACGCTGAGCAGACGGGTTGGTGATCGCAGTAGATGGTAGTAAAAAAGATTTTTTTTTTTTTTTTTTTTTTTTTTATTTTTTTTTTTCACTGAGCACGCTGCTGTCCGTTCTCTGTTGTATTCACTTAGTCGCCTCGTACGAAAACCGCGGGAAGAGGAGTGCGGTGAACAATTGTATGCTGATATGTCATCACCATACTGCATTAGATTCATCATCATCATCATCATAATATCAACCGATAGACGTCCATTGCTGGACATAGGTCTTTTGTAGGAAGTTCCAAATTCCACGGTTTTGTGCCTCTTGAATCCAGCGGCTACCTGCGACGAGCCTAATGTCGTCCGTCCACCAGTGCGGGGCTGCCATTCCAGCACCTTGGGATCCCAACGTCGATCGCTCCTCCGAACTATGTGCCCCGCCCATTGCCACTTCAGCTTCGCGACTCGTTGAGCTATGTCGGTAAACCTGGTTCTTCTACGGATCTCCACATTTCTGATTTGATCTCGTAGCGATACTCCGAGCATAGCTCTCTCCATCGCCCGCTGAGTGACTCGGAGCCTTCTTATGAGGCCCATAGTTCGCAACCATGTTTCGGAGCCATAGATCATCACTGGCAACACGCACTGTTCGAAGACTTTGGTCTTCAGGCACTGAGGGATATTCGACGAAAATTAGATTACTTCTAACTCATAAGATCTATATGTTCGAAACAAATTACTTTCATAGTATATTTACGTGACCCGGATTCTACAAATTAATCTTTACACCGAATTTATTTCGATTTAAAATCCAAACTACATGAATAATAATAAATGAATATTTATAAAACATTGAATATAAAACGTTAACGACAATTTATATAAACGGATTTTGTTTTCAATTCGATTTAAAATATTATCGTGTCCGGCATAGGTATTTAAATTTTCTGCGTTTTCACAGATTTTAATCGTTTATCGGTGGAATTTAATTATTTTAACTTTTACTAACGTAGATGAGTGTTTACCTTTTTATTTTTTAGCTTATTAATTTAATTGTGTGTATTATTTGACGATAAGGAACTTAAGAGCGTTGACTCGGTCACTACCCGGGTCTCCTCCTATAATGCGAAGAGTGTAGGCCGTATTCTACCACGTTGGCCTAGCGCAGATTAGTGGACTCTACACGCCTTTACACATTACGGAGAACTCTCAGGCATGCAGGTTTTCTCACGATATTTACCTTTATAGTTTATTTAAATTGCAAATAATTTAGAAAATTCAGTGCTGGGATTCCAATTCAGCTCCCCGAAAGTGTAGCCCTAACCATTAGGCTATTACAGCTTAAAAAAAATGGAAAATTCAAAATAATTCGAACCCCACAAGTTTTTATACATGGCTTGTTTTCGTTAAAACTAACCTAAGCTGTTTTTAGACAGTTTGCGTGTACAACGACAATACACACATCGCCATGTAGTCCTAAAATAAGCGTACCTAGCTTGTGTTATGGTTACTAAGATAACTGATAAATATTTTTTTAAATAACGTACATAAATACTTATAATATAAAGATAAACACCCAGACACTGAAAAACATCCATGTTCATAACTCAAAACGTTTCAAGTTGTGGGAATCGAACCCAAGGCCTTGGACTCAGAAGAAAGGTTGCTTGCTGTCCACGGCGCCAATCGTCTGACTTTAGGTTTTAATCAATATTAATTCCAACCGGGGCCTGTGATCAGCAGTGGGACTGAAACAGGCCAAACATAGTAAGTTTTTTTGTAATTATTTCAAAGGAGTCTATGGTTTCTAATTTTTTTTTTTTTTTAGTTTAAAGAACCTCTCAATCCTTAGTTGATCACGTTAACGGGATATACAATCGTTATTATTAACTAGCTACGCATTTATCGCCTGACTAGCTGTCCGCGATCTTAAGCCGCGTTTTAACGATTCACAAGGAAACTGATCGTTTTCCTGGATAAAAAGTAGTTTAAGTTACTCTCCGTCCTTTCAACAAACTCTATATTATTGTGTGATTATTATAAATTATAATAAATAAATAAATACGAGTATACTACGACAATACACACATCACCATCTAGCCCCAAAATAAGCGTAGCTTGTGTTATGGGTACTAAGATAGATGATGAATATTTTTTTATGAATATAATACACATAAATACTTATACAGATTAACATCCAGACACTGAAAAACATTCATTGGACTCAGAAAGCAGGGTCGCTGCCCACTGCGCCCCTCGGCCGTCTAATATATAAATATTCGTACGTATGTATACGTATATTTTGAGACATGCAATAATTTATACACAATTTAATTCAATTTGAGTAAAAATACACCAACACTCACCACCAATACGAAAATAACCATTGTTGCCTTGTACATTACGATAAGGTGAAATTAGAAATAGCTAAATCGATTTGCGATTTCTTATTAACGATAAGGCGAAACCGTACGTTATTTCACACGTGCAGACAGTGAATAATTTAAAGGTTTTATGGTGGTTTATGTCGAACACGAGTCTTTTCATTTAGAAAATTTGCCTTGCTTGTCGTCAGATGTCTGACGCAATGGCGACAGAGGGGATTATTATTTTTCTGAATAATTTATAAGAAAGAAGTTTCTTAAGAGCGTTACGTAAGGAAAAAGCGTTATGCACTCTCCATGCGAGTCGTTCAGAGTCGTTACTCTGAGATTTCTACATGGCGAAAAGCGCCATCTAGTAACAATAATTTTTTATCAGTATTGTAACTAGATAGCGATTTAATATTGAATTCCGGTCGAATAGGTGGAAAATCTCGTAGCGTGACTTATCGTTCGGATAATATCGTCGCAAGCTGCCATACTTGTTTACATCTTGCTGCTATATTGTGTAAATTAAATGTGAATCGAGAATAAAAAATAATATAAGAGGCCTTTGATATAAAACATCGGTCTTTGCTATCAAAGGCCTCGTATATTATTAAAATACTAGTTTTCAGTATAAGAATAACTACGTCTACAACTGAAATCTTTGTTCGGAACCAATAATAGTTGCTATTGTGATTCGAGTGTACCTGCAATCATAATTCGATTTTACCTTATGCAATCACGATTCGATTGTACTCTACTACTGGAGTGGAGTGTACAAAGGTGTGGGGTGCAGACAACTCGGCAACAATGCCTGAAAGCCAATTACATCACATAGACACCGCCTCGAGAACTTTAATAATGGCATTTACTAATTGGGAATTATATAGAGTGGTATTAATCTTTTTGACGTGACAACGTCTTATAAATTGGTTTGCCGGGTGACACTTCAAGAAACTGCGTTACGCTCCGCTCACGTTATGCGCTCACAATGAGAGCGAGTAAGAGGCACGCGTCCCTTCCACTCGGGCATGGTTAGCCCGCCTAAGAGCGAGAGAGACAGACATAAAAAGTGAAAGGCACGCGTCCCTTTGTAGTAAACGCTGTTTCATTGTACGCAAATGTATTGCAAGTTATTGTATGTATATTTGTATATAAATACGTATGTATGTGTAAAGGTAAAAATAAAATTTTGTTAATATGAAATTCAGTGCGAGATTCTTTGTATAAATTAATGTTTTAAATATAATTCTTTGTATAAATAAATGTTTTAAATTGTTACTATTATTTCATCCTTCTTCCTACTATACGAATGAATATTCACATTAAAATTATTTTACCACTCAAAGTCGTTGTCACGTAAAACTTTCGCCCGTATACCGACTTTACAGGCAACCAATTTTTTTTTTTTAATTTTCAAATATTACTAAAAGGTTTTTACCTAAACTTGGAGGAAATATCAATTTTATAATTTTTTTTAAATGCATATAAAAGTTTTGGAACCGACAAACGACTGGCCTGAGCGCTTTACTACTAAGCTACGGCTCTCTTACCGATATTAATAGATAACGTTTTTTCCTCTGTAAGTAACCCTTGACTGAAAACTCCTGAACTCCTCCATAATATTTTGTTATAGGAGTAGCGATCCCTCGGTAGAAAGTAAATTATTTCTTAGTACCGATCTATTACGTTGGTAGTCGCTGGATACACGCGGTAAAAACCTGTAGCGCGTGAAATCCCTACAAAAGACCTTAAGTCGAGAAGCTGATGATAACGCCAAGTGACTTAGCGTTTCGCTACGACGTCAAGTAGAAACCGATAAGGGCTATAGGTTTTGTACAGTCTTACCCTCTAACAGGTTAGCCCGCTACCATCTTAGACTGCATCCCCACTTACCACCAGGCAAGCTATCTTAATTTGACCGAGGACTATCTTAACAAACTTGAGCGTCTTCAAAATCTAGCTATTCGGTTCATATTTGGATTACGCAAATATGACCATGTATCTGAATTTCGTCAGAAGCTTAAGTGGCTCCCTATCCGCCGTCGCCGGGATCTTCATGTACTTTCACTTCTGTACTGTGTGTTATTTAATCCTAAGACTCCTTCTTATCTTAAGGAGAAGTTCAAATTTCTTGGAGTGCAGTCTGAACTTAGATCGAGTTGTGCGCTGACTTTGAGCATGCCGTTCCACAAAACGAAGTTTTATAAGCATTCATTCACTGTCAAAGCTACTGAATTGTGGAATGCACTCCCATTGATCATAAGACAGTCGAAGTCATTGGGCATATTTAAAAATGCTGTTAAGGCTCATTATCTCGCTCAGTAAAGACGACTATTATTATTATATATTTATCGACTCAAACTCATATTTAAGTATTTATGGTATATTAAGATATGTATTAGTATATTTATTTTTTTATATTTATCGATAGTATTTTTTATTTTTTTTTTATTTGTGTAGTCTGGTTTATGTATTAGTATGTAGATATTTGTATGTATGTACTAAATAGTGTACCCCACCTATTTGTTTTCTTTTTAGTTTTCCTAATCCTAAGGTTGCCTGGCAGAGATCGCTACTTAGCGATAAGGCCGCCTTTTGTATCCTGCTTCATTCTTCATGTGTTTGTTCTTTTTTTGTCTTGTTTCTTTGTTTGAGTGGTGTACAAATAAAGAGTATAAATAAATAAATAAATAAGATTGCAGTCAAGGGCTAACGTATAGGGGTAAAAAAATATCCACTATCCTAATTGCAGCTTCAGGTCTAGGTTTGATTTACCTTACATCTAAGAGTGTACGAAGGTGTGGGGATGCAGACAACTGGGTAACAATGGCTGAAAGCCAATTACATCACATAGATACTGCTTCGAGAACTTTATTGGTGGTGCTTGCTAATTGGGAACTTTACAGAGTAGATACTACTTTTATATTTTTATTCATAACTAGTTTTTTTAGCAGCTTTTCCCACGCGTACTATTTACTTCTGTTGTACACAAATTTCTAAGCTTATCTAAATTGGCAGTCTTGAAAAAAGCGCTATTATTTTCTATTGTGAAAAGAACAGCACTAAATATAGACCGACCAGTTTGGTTTGGACAGTAAGTTTGTCTAAAACAGAATCAGCACCAATGTTAAGCTAAAGTTGCTGCGCAAAAGAAGAAAGACCCTGAAAACCAATTACCCATTTAACTATTATTATAAATCAATCCTTGTACTTGTACAAGGCCGTAATTAACATATATTTTGTGTTAAAAATATAAATCACTAGCGGTTGCCCGCGATTTTGTTCCTATTTAGGTTAAGGTAGGTTATAGGTTTTATAAAAAGGCCGCAGGGACCATTTATTTTCTCGGGATAAAAGCATCCTATGTCCGTTACAAGGATCTATCTCAATGAAAATCTTCACCAACATCGGTTAAGCTGAGAATGCTAGGAATAAAAAGTATCATATTATGACCATCTCCAGGAAACAGGGTAGAAATGTGCAAAATTTCATCAAGACCAGTGATTTTTTTACATCTTTGGTTTGCCGCTTATAGGTGAGATATAAAAAAAGCTTTGGCATTTATAATACTTGTAAGGGGGTTAAAGCAGCTCCATATGAAGTGCTACAATGTCTTCGGTCGGCTGCCCTCAGTATCGAAGCTGTGTATAATTTTTCAAAAATTTCAAACTAATTACGACCAACCGAAGCAGATGGCAGCAATTATTTAGTTTAAATCAACGGCAATCACTCGCAGGCGGGGGGACCTACCGGTTGTTATGTTTGCTAAGGAGCGAAAAGTTGCTTTATTTTATTTATTTATTCCTCTACAAGTTAACCCTTGTCTGCAATCTCACAAGGTGGTAAGTGATGACTATACCAGGGAAAAAGATAAATGGAAAATTTCTCAACAACGAGTTTCGTCCATGTAAAGTAATGAACTAGTTTATAGGTATCCACACCTCAAATAAAATAAAAACGAGCTTTATTACGAGCACTAAAATTAATATATGTTTACGACTAAAGTTAGCCTTTGACTCTTATATGACACTGATGGCAAGTGATGTTTCAATAACATATACTGGAACAAAGTACAACATCCTGTATGCACGCGGGTCGTCAGTCGAGGCCGGTTATGCATTTCGGGCGCGTTCAATAGGTATGGCGAGCGCACGAACGTTTACCTAGCCCCTCTCCTTATTAATGAATTACCCACTGATGTACGAGACAATATTAATCCTCGTAATATTAAGAAAAAACTGAAGTCCTTCTTTATAAGTAACTTATGATCATTTTTATACACAACATGGTAAACTGGCAATAATGTTCTGTAGTTAACGTTAGGTACGTTAAACGACTTAATTCTCTGTTAGCATATATTACAAACCTGGGTGGTTTTCTGATGCTAGCTTTAAGTATTTTTTTTGGAAACTTTATGTAATAAATAAATAATAATAATAATAAATGATGGTAGCAAATCTGCTTGAGGTATGGCAATTATGATGATGTCATGAATTCAATCAGCCTTGTGCATTGGAGGCACTTGTGTGTTCCTAGGGTATTCCGGAGCCTACCAATGTACGCTGTGGCTACCGAGCAGTGGCGTGCACAGAGTTTTTGACCAGCGTATGCATAAAGAAGGAAGGTTCCATAAAATGGAAAAACCCTTCGCATTTATAAGTCATACAAAAATTTTAGGGTATGCAGTGCTTTTGTGCATGTATGAAGTGCACGCCACTGCTACCGAGGGGGTTTAAGTGGTTAGAAATCCAACATAGCCCTATCTCTCTTACAGGAAATCGGGTGTCTTTTTTAGAAGACATCTAAAGGAAAATTTTGGGGTTTCTGTTAAAATATAATGTTATTGTTTTATATTGATTATAATTGTAAGCTGTTAAATTCGTGAACCACGAGTGTAAATTAAAAATATAATAATGAATATACTACGACAATACACACATCGCCATCTAGCCCCAAAGTAATCTTAGCTTTTGTTACGGGTACTTAGATAACTGATGAATAATTTTATGAATAATATACATAAATACTTATAATATACATATAAACACCCAGACACTGAAAAACATTCATGTTCATCACGCAAACGTTTTCCAGTTGTGGGAATCGAACACACGGCCTTGGACTCAGAAAGCGGGGTCGCTGCCCACTGCGCCAATCGGCCGTCTATCGTTAGACGTAGCATAAACTTTCAGAATTAAGACTTACAGCCAGTCGAAATATGAGTTTCTGTTTAAACACTGGGAAGGTATTAGAACTGGGTATTAGATAAAAAACTATTCGCCGAAAATGGCAAGATAAATCTCTCCATGATGCGAAACCCAAAACCTCGAACGAGAGAAAAAAAAACACTTTTGAAAAATATCTGTTCCATCTATTTCCAATATGGCGTCGAATGGAGCGGATACATTTACGGCGTATAAAATTTTTACTATCGAGATAATGTCGCCGCAGATATCAAAAGGTTTTTGATGTGGGACCAAATCAAAGATAATATAAGAAAAGGTAGAGAGGCTATTGGAAGTGATTGAATTGCTCCAAAATTATGACGATGATAATGATGATACGTGTATTTTATCGAATTTTAACAATCAACCCTAACCCTCATCGTAAGAATTAGGTACGTTACTTTATACTTAGTTGATGATCCCGATTCTGATGTAGGTACGTACACAAATTTCTAAACGAAACTTATTTTTTTTTACATATCTAATGGGATAGCTCTATTTTAAGACATGACAATTGAGAGAAACTCCAGCAATGTAGTTATCCATATTTAGTTTTATGTACGCTTTCTGCTTGCCCTTTTTTAATACCGAACGCAAATATTACGTTTTACCAGCTTCCGTTTTCCCTGTCATCTATACCAAAATTGGGTTAGCCTTTAAATCAATAATAAATTAATTAAACACCTTCTCGGCAAGAGTGCCAACACCTCCCCCACTACCTTAGACAGCATGGTCAAAAAAAATATTAGTTGTCAATTGACTTATTTATCTATAAGTCCTAAATTCTTTCTTCACAATGACAATATATCTTAAGACCGAATGGGACTCACTATGTATGAAAAGTAATAGGACAATAAAATGTGACTGGCCGTAGCCTTTGTCGGTGACATATTTGTCGTTTTGATGACCTCTTTCTGTCCAGCAAAAAGGCTCGGCCCCGATTCTCAGCATATCAACTCAGTATAAAAATAAGGATCAGTAGCGTACCCTTACGCTAAATTTTCGTGTAAACTAACTACGCATCCACGATAGCAAAAAATTGGTTGCCTGTAAAGTCGGTATACGGGCGAAAGTTTTACGTGACAACGACTTTGAGTGGTAGAATAATTTTAATGTGAATATTCATTCGTATAGTAGGAAGAAGGATGAAATAATAGTAACAATTTAAAACATTTATTTATACAAAGAATTATATTTAAAACATTAATTTATACAAAGAATCTCGCACTGAATTTTATATTAACAAAATTTTATTTTTACCTTTACACATACATACGTATTTATATACAAATATACATACAATAACTTGCAATACATTTGCGTACAATGAAACAGCGTTTACTACAAAGGGACGCGTGCCTTTCACTTTTTATGTCTGTCTCTCTCGTTCTTAGGCGGGCTAACCATGCCCGAGTGGAAGGGACGCGTGCCTCTCACTCGCTCTCATTGTGAGCGCATAACGTGAGCGGAGCGTAACGCAGTTTCTTGAAGTGTCACCCGGCAAACCAATTTATAAGACGTTGTCACGTCAAAAGAAAAATCTATCATTTTATTGAGAGAGGATACAATGATAAGATTTGAAAATTTCATACAAATTTGACTATAGTGCATCAAATATAGTGTAATGATCGTGTAAGTACAGGCGTATGAGGCTTAACAACTCAGGTTAACAGAGCAGTATGTTGCTGGAAGTGGTCTTGCATGCCCTGCAAAGTGTTGCTACAACATTACGTTAATCCGTGTAACCCTGTATACATATTTGTATATATAAAAGAAAGTTGTGTTAGTTAAACCATTTGTAACTCAAGAACGGCTGGACCACTACCGAGTGATTCTCCAACTTGAAATGTCACTCTTTTATATAAGTGAATATAAATAGACAAATGTTGATAAAAAACACTATCGTTAACACTCATGATATTTTTAAATTTCTTTTTATTATTTAAACTAATTAAATAATTGTTTAAAAAAGTTCTGTCTTAGACGTCCGTGTGTATGTGCGGATCTTTGGTCACGATAACGAGCGAAATACTTCACTTATCGAGTTGGTTTTTTTTTTATAGGCTTCAGTTTTTTGAGGAATAGAAGCCTATTACTTTTCACAGTCTAATTAGATGTAGTTTAAATATTATTTACAAATAATCTCAATTTTATTGTAATGAATGTGATGCCTGAAATATGAGCCGTGCACTTTTGGATTTTCCAACTATTTATTTTTTTGATTTCGCTTAGTCCGGAATAGGATAATAAGTATTAAAATATAACATTCATCAAAAAAAAAAAAGATGCGCGGTACGAAGTTCGCCGGGACAGCTAGTTTTTTTAAACAAGAAATAATTACTAAATAGTTGATTTTGTTATTTTTATTTGAAAGTTGAATTGATGGGAAGTGTTCTAAGCTATATTTATTTATTATATTTTATGGAAATCGGTCCTAGACAAAATGGCGGATTACATATTGTTTCACAACTCCCTAAATATGAATATCAAATGAAAGGGCTTGATTGGTAAAATATTATAAAATATTATATAGTCACACACTAGACTACCTCCCTGGCACAACGGTGAGAGCTATGAATTTAAGTAGGAGGTCACGGGTTCGATGCCCGCAGGGGCTATTAGGGAATTTATAATTTCTGAATTTTCTCTCGTCTGGTCTGGTGGGTGGCTTTGGTTGTGGCTAGTTACCCCCTACCGACAAAGACGTGCCGCTAAGCAATTTAGTGTTCCTAAATCGCTTAACGGCACTACTATACACCTTAACAAGTTAGCTCGCTACCATCTTAGACTGCATCATCACTTACCACCAGGTGAAATTGCAGTCAAGGGTTCTCTTGTAGTGGAATAAAAAAAAAACACTATTAGTAGAATACTATGCATACACTACGACAAATTACAGATCCAAGATGGCGACGACCATAGAACTTGGCAATTTACATTTTTTCCTCAATAAAGGGCTTGACCAGTTTAAAAATGAAATGAATGTTTTTAAATTAAAATATTTAAAAGTTATTAAAAGTAAGTACTATTCTTTTAAATTTATATAATTCATTGAAACTACTATTCTTTAAGTCGAGAGCTAAGAGAATGAATAAAATTGCAAAGAGAAAGGCTTTAGTTGGCTTCATCGCCCCACTAGAGACATCGGTTCCTGTTGAAACCGGATAATAAGGTAGTTTTGCTTAGATTTCACAGAGTAACGTGCAAGCAGAGAACAATAAGATGAAGTTTAAAAACTAAAAGACGACTAATCATTTCTAAAATAACAGCCACGGGATATGTGCTTCTTTTGCATACTACCTCTTCCGATTTCTATTATTTTCTATATTTATAAACCCCCGACGCAAACACGAAAAATGTTTTTCAGTGCCTGGGTGTTTCTGTATTTCATAAGTTTTTATGCGTATTATGTTCATAAAAATATTTAACAGCTATCTTAGTACCCATAACACAAGCTACGCTTACTTTGGGGCTAGATGGCGATGCTTTCTCCAATTAAGCCACGGCTCTCCTACCATCGATGCCGAAATTAGTATATGCCTTACACATCAGACATATATTTATTTATATACAGTATAAAATATTGTATATAAATAAATATATACAATATTGTATATATTTATTTATATAGGTAAATATTAATTATTATCACTATTTGATATTAATTATATAGGTAAATATTAATTATTATCACTATCTATATATTTTATTGCAAGTTTGTTATATGTATATATTATATTTGTATATATAGGTTTGTGCATGTTTATTTAAATGCACCATCTACCTCTCTTCTTGAGCTATTTTTAACGCCTTTGGTTGCCTGGAAGAGATCGCTATGTAGCGATAAGGCCGCCAAATTGAATACTTTTTGTTAAATTTTTACTTATAATTTGTTATGTTTACGTGGTGTACAATAAAAGTGTATTCATTCATTCATTCATTCATCAGTCTTATAGCGACTGTAGTGTTTTCTAAGTTATGTGTATTTTAAGTAATTAAAGTATCACTTGCTTCAACGGCAAAGAAAAACATCGTGAGAAACCTGCATGCCTCAGAGTTCTACATAATGTTCTCAAAGCTGTGTAGAGTTCACAGATCCGTACTGGGCCAGCGTAGTGGACTACGGCCTTAACCCCTTCGAATTGTGGGAGGAGACTTGTGCTCTGTGGTGGGCCGGTAATAAAATGATGTGATGATGATGAATTATTTTTTAGTGGCAGAACTCAGCCGGGTATTACAGAATTCGCCATGCTTATTTCTGCCAAGCAGCATTCTTCTTCTTCATTGTGTTCAGGTCTAAAGGGTCTTGGTTGCCAGTGTAATTAAAGACATGCTTCAGGTTGATGGGAACGGGGCGGCCCTTTATGGAATGTTTACGTTTGTAGTTTTGCTCCGTGTTTAGACAATGGTTTCTCACTTACCATGGGCCTGCTTGATTGCAATTATTGCTATATATAAAATAAATACAATCCCAGCCAACGCTGCATTTAATAAAATGTCTTTTAAATGCCGCGATCGATTTTTTTAAAGATACCTATAGCTTGTATTCTGGAGACGAAATGATACTTTTTGTATAGCGAATCTCTGTTCCTTTCCTGCGGGGTTTTTGAAATCCGAAGTCGTCGCGGATCCTCGAATCATCTATTATTAAGCTGAAAAGTTTCTGAATGAGTTTGTTCGTGTCAGTGATGACTGTCCGATATGAAAAAAAAAAATAGGTAACGAAACTTACGTTACTTATTTATTTAAAGGATTATCCGCTAAAATTATTCTCTGGCACGGGCAACGTTAGTAGAGTGTTTATTTTGAAAGATCTGTTTGCTGTGGGCTGTAAATTATAGATCGAAGGAATTGTATATTGCACCGTACAGATTTGCCTGATTTTCAAGGGCTTATTGTTCATTGTGTTGATTAAGCTTAATGTTCATTGTATATTGTGGAATTCCGCCATGTTTCGGCCTGCTCCTAGCCTATAGGTTGCAAAATAATCCACGATGACACATAAGTAGTTAACGTGGGTGAAGCAGCAGGGCGGAACTGCAAAAAAAAATCTGCTTAACTAAAGCGGTGTTAACCAAGGGTCTCTCACTGATAACTCAAAACTCATCAGTTCTGAATTAAGAGTTGTTAGGCATAAGAAATTTTTGATGTCAAAGTGAAAGACAAAGTCAAAAATTTCTTTATTCAAATAGGCACAAAGATGGCATTTTTGATGCGTTGATTACATACAAAACTGAGTTATGAGTGTAACCACGCATTGATAGTTCAAAGTTGTGATTTGAAAGTTCATGTCAACGAATAGGCAATAACATGCAAAATTTTAGTTGCATACGATAAATGTACATTAGTAATTCTATTCTCGTTAGCTTGAAATAACTCGATTCAATATTCCACTACGTAGTGCTATCTATTCTGCACCCCTACAAAACAAGCTTCGTATTTCCGAGCCTGCTAAACATAGTTCTGACTTTCCCCCAACCAGAAATACAACCCGTATTTCAATTCTATTTGTATCTATGTGAAAGTTTGATATTTTTTAAACGAAAATTTCCCTTTCTGTAGCGCTTTTACGCTCTGCATAATACCAATGTATTTTAACTTCGTTCTTAATTTTTTCGGATTCCCGGTGTTAATTCTTGCACTTAAGAACTTACCCATTTTGAAAGTGTCTTTTTAAAAATAGGTAAGTATATGGCATGTTCCTTTTAGATTTATTTATTTATTAAACTCTTTATTTGTATACCTGAACATTAACATATTTAAAATATAACAAAAACAGAAACATATCGAAAGAAGTAGTAATACAAAAGGCGGCCTTATCGCTTAATAGCGATCTCTGCCAGGCAACCTAAGAATTAGAAAAAAAAAGAAGAGGAGAATAGACTGCTGGTGGTACAAATATTAAAATACATACATGCGAATAACTACATGCTAATACATAAACTAGTGTACACAAAAAGATAAAAATTAAATAATATAATTAATAAATAAAAATAAACTAATATATATAATAACAACACTTACATATTTAAATACTATAACATACAATAAATGAGTAAGTATATACATACTATTAATAGTTGTTATTCTTATAAGTAAGAGGTCTCGGGTTCGATTCCCGTTGGGGAAATATTCTCTGTTCTGGGTCATGTCTTGTCTGCCGTGGCTAGTTATAAACCAGACAAAGCCGTGCCGCTGAGCGATTTAGCGTTCCAGTACGATGACCCGTAGAAACTTGTAGTGGTATGTGTAAAATTTAACTGCCACACCCTTAACAGCTACCTTCCTTGACTGCATCATCACTTACTTCTCGAGATTCCAATCAAGGGCTATCTTGCAGTGGAATAAACAATATACCTATACAACGTGAAACCGAATTACGAAATACTGTTACCCTGTAAAAATAATTAATCAAAAGGAGCAAATACCGGTGATCCTAGAGCGGGCAGTTATCTTGGCCAACGAATTAGTTTGGCCATCCAAAGGGGCAATGCTGCCAGCATCTTAGGAACTGTGCCTCGCTGCGGTGATTTCGAAGACGTTTTAGATTTTATTCAGTTTTACATAGTTTATTTTAGGTTATGTTATAAATGTGAAAGTTATAAACTATATTTAAATTACAAATATAGCTTAAATTACACTCAAAGAAGCATATTTATTTTTCCATATCAACTTATTCAAAACATTCTCAAGTGTCTACGTATAACAACCATATTGAAGAAAAAAGACCGACACGCGCGTAGTACCGACGCTTTGCGATACGTACCTCATAAAATGATGGGAGTCACTTGATTTTAATTTTGCATGTGATGTTAGGGCTGTATCTAATTTATTTTAGTAAAAACTGTGGCTGTACTTTACACTAAAACTATTAGCGTTTTTGTTTCACAGATAAGTCTCATAGACAGTAAATAATGTAGCTATCTCTAAAGCCTGGGAAGTAATATTTCGATATTCATTTACACGATGTATATTGAATATAGATTAAATGGTATTTTTAATCTCTATGAGAATACTACTCTGTTAAGGTATAGTGTACTTGCATTTATGAATGCGATGCAGGTCTCAACGGTGTTACGCTGTGTCTGAGATTCAAGGTACGCTCCATCTTGCTTTATTAACCTACTTAGAATAATAGGACTTAAAAAAACTACAATCATTTCTGAATCTACTACTAAAAAACACTACTAACGAATAAAGTGAAACTGTAAACTTTTGCATGAGCTTAACTGTTTTATGCTGTTTTCTCTCAATTATCGGGAAATTGAAAAGGAGCAACCTAACAAAACACAAGATACATACACCCTTTAAACTGTTTAACATGGGTTTTGTATAACTTATTACCAAGTAAAATAGAACGTCAAAGAAAAACTATTTCCTGATAGTAATAAAATTAATAATTGATTAATAAATGATTGCAAAATTGCGATCCTATTTAAGCTATTTGCTTTTAACCAATCATTTACCCGAAATAGTAGATAAATGACAACCAACGTTTTAATTAAAGTTGGATATATTACAATTTAAGTTAAGCTTAATTTAGGGACTAAAGTCGAAACTTGAAGTAGGTTCAATGTCGGATTTATAACAAAGAAAATGTTTTCTATTTAATGCCTGGTGCCTGTACAATATTATTAGCAAAGATGCTAATGTAAATAATTGCTTCAAAGTTTTTAAAGTATTAATTTACTGTCCAAGCAGATTGGCCAACCTGATGGTAAGTAAAAACCATCGCCTGTACACTGAGCAAAACTTCACAGGGCGTGCAAGAAACACGCTGTATTAATTTCCGCCCTGTGTCCATAAACCTGAGGCGTAGATTTTAAGCCTCATGTACAGGTAATTACACCGGCAATCACGCCCTCCAGGCTGGAACTCCATGACGGTACGCATAAGTATGCCGGTATTACTTCTCCGGACGAGCTGATACAAAAAGCTCTACTAATACCCACGTGAGTTGTGTGAGGTGACTCTATGGTTTAGCTCAGAGTCAAGTTATTGATAATTCACACCGTTATGGTATTATGTACATGGGCGTACCCGAAGGGGCAAGAGAGAGCAACCCCCCTTGGCAATCTCGCAGAAATTGTATGAACTCTTTTAAAAAAATGTATGGTGGCCAAGATACAGACAAACAGACAATTCATACAGACAGACAGAACATTTGTGGCTGTTTCTCCTACACACTACACTAGATATACATATTTGAGGTAGTGTGTATAATAAAACAGCCGCGGACGATTTGACATAAAAAAATCTCACTTCCCCCTAGGCCCAGAGCTGGGTACGTACGCCCATGATTATGTCCTTCCTATGTTTCTGAATTTATTTGTAAGAGTCAAAGGCAAATATGTACCGGTTTGTGTCCTTCTTTAAATTTATATAAAACGCTGATATAGAATGCACTTTAGGAGTCGGGAAATAAAATTTGGAAAATAAACTATATAATACCTAACAGACAAATAAAGACGGTCTCAAACCCGATGTAATTAGCAGGAAAGTTTATATTGCCGACCGTTTCCAAAATTTGTAGATAACTTGGTCTGCGGATCGGCCTCAAACTTACTAAATTAGTTTGAGATAGTTCGCCAGATATCGGGATAGGGTTGTTGTGCTTTAAGATTTTTGTCGAGAGTTGAAGACTGTTGGAGTTTTAATCCAAATCGTCTTAGTAAAATTCAGCTCGCACACTGATGTTGTTTTTATATTCTTTGAGTTTGTAATGAATTGGTTTATGATAGTTTTCCAAAATATAAGCGTAGGATGTTGGTGCTTTAAGATTTTTTTTTAAATAATTCAGCATTATCAGGTTCCAAATCTTGCTTTTCTAGATAGATTCAGCAGGCTGAATGTTCACTCTCTTTCTCTTCTCATCAGATGTCGCGTTAACATGTGGGTTACTCTTAGGTAAATTGTAATAACTTGTCGTTGTTCTTGTATTGAAAGATTTTTTTGGAAAATGTAAAGAACACTGTTGGGGATCTAAATCCAGTAATTTTTTTTTAATATGCCTTTTTATAAGCACTTTTGAAACGTCAACTCGGTCTATTTCTAGTGTCCATCATCGGTTCGGAAGCTCGTAGACTGATCGTTTCTTTGAATATAAGATCCATCCAAGGCTCTGTCCTCGGGACGACGTGTATGACGTGTATGTATCTTCGGTCAGAGTCTCAGGGTACTACAGGGTAGGGCGTGGTAGCTCTATACCCTTAAATTCCCGTATGAGAGAGGGGGTGTGTGCCCAGAACTGGAAGGTTAATAGAGTCATGTGCCCAGCGGTGGAACGTTGCTGATAACGATGATGATGATGCACTTTACTGTTAGAGTTATCAATGCGAAGGTGGCTGTGGCAAAAAAGGACAAACCGACCAATCACAACAATATGCAAACAGCTAATCTTTCGTACATTAATTTTTATTATATTACACTTTCATATATTATCTTCATTATTTTAACGACCTCCCTGGTGCATAAGAGAGCGCTGTGAGTTTAGGTAGGAGGTCCCGGGTTCGGTTCCTGGCTGGCGCAATTTAGGAATTTATAGTTTCTGATTTTTCTCTGGTCTGGTCAGGCGGCAAGCTTTGGCCGTTGCTAGTTACCACCCCCGACACAGACGTGCCGCTAAGCGATTTAGAGTTCCGGTGCGATGTCGCGTAGAAATCAATTAGGGGTATGACTGCAATACTCCCTAACAGGTAAGATTGCAGTCAGGGGTTAACTTGCAGTGGAATAAAAAAAGACAAAAAAAAGTGTGTACGTGTAACCTTTACGCGCGATTGAAGTCAACCTTTTTTTTATTATTTATTGATGAAAGGGTAAAATGTTCCTGGGACCCCGGCATTTCATTTAATATTCACTATTACACTTTATATATTTTATTTAAAATTAATTAATATCACTTTCACATTTTATAAATATTTTCTATTAAAGAAGTTTTACTTCAAAAATACTTAAAATAAATAAAAAAACCTGCCGCACAAATTGTGCCATGTGGTCAGATCATGAAATAACCACCCTTCTTTTCCAGCGGGTGTTGTACGAGGCGACGGAGATCGAGGAGCGTCCTCGTTGCCACTAATACCATCCACTGCTAGTACCCTTTTGCCCAGCTTGGTTATATTGGGTAAAACTTGAGAGGCCGGTAGCATTATTATGCAATAAGAAAACTAAGGATTCCAGAATTAATACTGAAATATTATATAATGTGCTATCAATTCGCTATCTCTGCGCTTGAGAGTAACCAATACAAAGTCCCAATACACCCGTATGTATGAGTTTTCTCTTTATAAACTCTGTATAACAAGGTAAGTAAAGCAAGCAAGCTCGGGGAGCTGTTGGAACTACAAATCAAAGTTTTCCAGTTCACCGAGTGCAAGAACGACGGGGGCGGAAGTAATCTGGTGCCGTCGAACCCTCCTTTGGGACCTGCATCCGTTTGTTTGAGGATTTTTGCATTTTTCAATTCAAAGCTGCTTTGCGATTTTTCACTTGGGAGCATGTTACTCTAATACTTCAATAAAAATATGTCACGAGCTATTTTTTAAAAACCACTTTACTGAGGCCTGTATTAACAACGACACGACATCGTAATCAAACTATGTACTTTGTTAGTTCATAGTTCGATTTCGTACTCAACTTTGGTTTTTATCATAGACTAGCGGACCCCAGCGCCATCTGTCGGGCTGATTTGTGAATCTAAACCATCCAGGGTGCCACCCAAACGCATACCAAAAAATTCATTCAAATCGGTCCAGCCGTTTAGGAGGAGTTCAGTGACATACACACGCACACAAGAAATATATATATAAAGATTGACCGTCACTTATATAAGTATTTTAAGTGTGGTTATATAAGTATTATAAGTATTTTAAGGAAGAGACAATGTCATTAGCTAAGGCACGCTTGCGCCACCCAGGTTAATTATATATAACTGAGAGTTAGCTGAAATAATATGTAGTAAATTTTTTTTTAATGAGAGCTTATATGACATGTTGACAATGCAAAGACACGAAATTGAAGTATATTTTCAAAACCAAATAATTAAAATAAAATGTCTTTAAAAACTGTTCAAATCACAAAAGACATGAGACGAATGTCGTGTAGAAATCTTGTAGGGCAAAAGGGGCGTACGTTTATAAGTGTCTTACTCATACTACACTCATTCATTGTTGGTAGAAAATTTAAAAAAAACTGAAAATTCGAATTCCAAATTTATTTATTTCAAGTAGGCCTAATATAAGCACTTTTGAAACGTCAAGTCTGTCTGTGTGTAGTGACTCTACCACCGGTTCGGAAGGCAGATTCTACCGAGAAGAAGCCGGCAGGAAACTCAGCAGTTGCTCTTTTCCAATATCAACTATTTACATTTTACATTTTAAAATTCATTTTTCTATCTTGTGAGAGATGAAAGTGGAGCCGGATGCTTCCAAGCAACTTTGGTTGGCAACCTGGTTTAACTAACTCTGTGTTTTTTTTTATTGTCGCAATTATTTTAACCATTTAACCCGAAGTTAATACATTAAGCTTAAGGCGCAACCTCGCCTGAGTTTACTTATAATCTAGATGAATTTGTTAGTTTGTTCTGAAACTGCTAGTCGGATATGAAAAATCTTTTCTTACTGTATTAGCCCGCTTTTCGAGCCTATAAGTCTGTTCTTAAATAACGCTACGTAATATGAAAAAAAAACTCTACTCACCTTACGTCTACGTACGACGCATAGAGTTGTGGAAAATTTGTATTGGGAAACTTAACTTGGGGAATCGCCAGTTTTTATTGAGTGTAATGGATTCAGGGCGCGTGTCTTAACCTCAACCTACCTTCAAAATTCATTTATAAGCACTTTTGAAACGTCAAGTCAGTCTGTCTCTAGTGGCTCCACCACGGAAGGCAGATTCTACCGAAAAGAGTCTGCAAGACACCCATATTACAGTTAACAATTTTTAGAATATTTCTATCTTGTGAGAGATGAGAGCGGAGCGACCTGCTTCCAAGTAGCTTTGAGAAGAAATACTTTAATCGTATTGTAACCCCTTCTCTCCACGTTAAGTAGGAACCTTGCTTTTCTTGCTGATGTTTTTCCAAACAAAACGTATCTACGTGTAAAAAATGTGAGAAAATCTTTCAATACAAAAATTACAATGGGGAATGAGTAGTATTTTACCGTTTTGCATATTTAGTATAGTATCGGATCTTTAGATCTCTACTTGGTATACTTCTATACTTGTTACACTAACCAACCGCTTCGTCGGTCTCGTTATGTCCCGTGGAAAAACATTAGCTTGGCATCTTTGAAATTCAACTCTCAATGACTCTCCTCCAAATAAATATCGGGTGCCAGTAAGTTCACCAACCATTCACAAGTGTAGGTGCAATTTTAACGTCCTACTTAAAGTAACTCGGTATATATTAAAATTGTATTAAAACTTTGCACAATGCTTTTATGAAGCACATTTTAACTAATAACTTTTGAACACAAAACAATGTGTTACACAGCATTTAAACATTACAATACCCAAAACGATTGCACCGAGCGATAACGAACAAAGTTTGTAAAATCCTCTTAAAATATAACACAAAAGGGGAAGACAAATTTTAACACAAAATAATAGTGTTTCAACTCATTGTTATGTAAAATGGATGATATAGCCATTTAAAACTTTTAATTTATACGAGAAATTCCTTTGGAGCGATGTCTCGACTTTGTTCGGACCTAGCGAAGTTTTGTATAGACTTTACGTAATTTACTTAAATAACTTATTGTGCTAATGCTGCGCTAAGTAATGATTAAATATATTCTTGCCTTTCTTAATAACTTGTCACTTGTTTGTGACAATTTCACAGTCTATGAGTGAATTCAGTGGGCTTCGATATTACCATACCATACTTCAGGCTTCATACGCGTTTTTTTGGTTTTACATGAATCCCGCGGGAACCGTTAATTTTTTTGGGATAAAAAGCCGATTTGTTAATCCAGGGTATAATCTATCTCCATTCAAAATTTCAGTCAAATTGGCTGCAGCGATTCTAACGAAGTTTAACATCAAAAAGCCTGTGAGTCACACTGTCGCAATAGAATTCCCATATCTTTTAACACTATTTAATACCTATTTATAAGTGTGCTATGCTAAAAAGGCGCATATCTGCTGAAATACGAGCACTATTTTTATGAACCAACTTAATAATTTATAAAACATTGTAAACAAAGCAATTCTAGGGTTGCGGCCAACCGCATGAATTATAAAACACCAAATCCAGAACGGTACACGCACGTTCCTATAAACGCAGCGTTTTTTATAAATACTTCTTAATGTATCGAAATATTATCAAAGTAACTCTGATCGTTTTCATCAACTTTATAAGTGTCCCAATGCTGGGCATAGGTTTTTTTATTTAGATAGAATATCGTCCATAAAGTCTCACTAGTGCTCCAGTGCTCCAGATAAAACAGTTTTAACTTATAAATGTTATTTTATTCAAATCCCCACCTAACATTTTTTAATCACTTTAAAAATGTGATGTATATAAAAATTAGACATAAAATAGATCAGCTACTAATATTTACAATATATGTAAGTTCATTGCAAAATTTTTCTTTAGAGAGTGGGAAATGAAGATTGAAGTAACCGTTTTAACTGGTAGTAAATAACTTTTTTTCATAGCTTTAATTTTGTCTTTCAAAATGAATATATTGCACCATGACATACCCAAGTTAGCTGTTAGCTGGCTACCATTTTACGCATCATCACCTGCCATCAAGTGAGATAGCAATCAGGGTGAAATTATAGAAAAAGGATAAATTTTACTGGTTCTTGTAAGTTAAAATTATGCCTAATAAAAGCAAAAATTTGACCTAATAACTCTCTATAAAAACGCCGCGATTTTATAACGTTTTACGGTATGTGCGATCGCACTGAAACTGTCACGACTCCGTGCAACCATTATGGATGAATTCAAAATTATTTCTAGCTTTATGGTCTGCCAGAACCATCAATATTAGAGTGTGTAAACTAATGTCGGTTAACTACAATAGCAGTCACGTGTTGACGTGTGATGGCATATTAAAGTGGCGATCGTTGTGCAAAGTTTATGTCGGGCGATGACGTCGTACCTTTTTAGACACTTTTAACATGTTGATATTGCTCATGCCTGTATTAGTACCAGGAGTAGTTGGGTAATAAAAGTAAGCAGATGCAGTTTAACGGACCTCTAACTTTTTAATTAATGCATTTAAATATGCAATTAAAATTTGACTTGCTTTAACAAAGTGACTTTAAATTTGTTAGAATACAGTTGGTAACGACCTCCACCCTGGTCTTCCCGCGTGTACGATGCGGCTAAGATAATATATCAGCAAACAAATACTTCCATCTAGTGAAATCTCCAATCAGTATACGCAGCGTGGTGTGGGCAAACCCTCCCGTTGGGAGAGGTCTTTAACCCAGCAGAGGGCTGTTACAGGCTGTTATGTGGTTATGAGATGATGATATATTTAAAATTAATATATATTATAACGCAACGGTTGGCATATTAAGTTGAGCGGTTATATAGTTCATATTCACTTGCAACATTTATACTTGCCGGACTAATGTTATAAAATGTTATATTCTATTTATTTCTATTTTTTTATTAATATCTATACAAAATGAAAATTCTATGTCCATTAATTCATATTAGAAGATATCTAGTGTAAATTTCCATTCTATTTATACCTATGCGTTGAAATATGCAAATTTATGAGGAATGCAGGTGCGAAAACATTTTATGGGCCCGAAGGGCTATCTCAGGAATTTTTCTATAGATCGCCTCATTGCTCTCGAATAGTTGGAAGATATCGACTTGGTAAACGACCTTTCGATAGCGAATTTTTTTTTTTGCCCTTTTACGTTGTCAAACTAGTAACTAATGTAATAAAATATTTGTCTGTTGGTTTACTTGGTTTTTAGTCATTTAACTTTAAAATTTGTAATGCTGCGTGCTATAGTGTGGAAATACAGTAACTTAACCTGATAGCCGTATATTCATAAAAACTAACGCATAAGACCGATTCGAAAATGTTCACAAAAGACCTCATCGAATAAGTACATTTACAAGTACATAATTGACTTCAAAAAAGAGGAGGTTATATGTTTAACTGAATGATTTTTTTGTCTTTGTTCACCAAATTCTCTGTCTGTCGATTATATAATCAAAAGGGAACATGCCAAGTGGTTAGGTAAATGCCTCTCTTTCGGAGGGACTGAGTCTCTTATTTTTCGGAGTGATATCTGTTATAAGGTACTTAATAGCACTTGCATATTTGCGGGAGGAAAACATCATGAAGTAACTTGCAAGCTTCAGCGCTTCTTGTTATATTCTCAAAGGTGTTAAAAGGAGGACAGGTCGGTAATTTGCACTTAGCCAGCTATAGGTTGATGGAATATTGCATTCCATTTTCCATTTTCTTAACTCTCTGAAATGTATGCATAGTACCGTTATTTCGTATGTTTCTATACATTTGTTTTAGTTTCTAGACCCTTTGCTTGTTTGATTCATAAGTGCCCCGTATAAAGTTACTTACACTAACGAATCACGGAGAAACGGTCGAAATAATTGCAATACATCTTTTGCTTTGGAATATATAGGCTAAATGCAATACCACTGCCAATTCAAAAGCCATAGTTTGAGTGGCAATTCAAAATATAAAGCCTCCCGCAGCAAAACCATCCGAACCGGAAGTTGCCATTTCGGCATCTATATCCGGTAGTTTGTCGGTAAAACGGATTAAAGGTATTGAGTTTCGTGTTCCGGGCATTGTTTTTTTTTTTTTTTAGTTTATGCTGTAAGGGAAATGAAATCGTGTTGTTTTTGAATATCACGATTGAAATTTACGAGTACGTTGTTGAAATACTTTTAATACAACCAAATAACTAATGCGTTAAGCCGTGATAGCCTATCGGGTAAGGCTATCGTTTCCTTTCGTGGAGACTGAGTTCGAGCCCCAGAACGCTCCAATGACTTTTTGGATTTGTGTGTGTTTTTAATTAAATCAATTTAAGTAACACTTGCTTCAAACGATGAAGGAAACATCGCGAGGAAACCTGCGTGCCTGATAGTTCTCCATAATGTTCTCAAAGGTGTTTGAAATCCGCACTCGACGACGTGGTAGCCTACCGCCTAATCTCTTCTCATTTGAGAGGAGATCCGTGCCCTGAAGGAAGCTGGTAATGGGTAGACGATGATGATGAAATAACTCATATCGTAGCTTAAGAGATGAGAAACACAAGAACCGTAGGAAATACACGAGCAAGAGACACATACGATTAAAACATCGTATGTGTCTCTTTCCTCATGCTGCAAATGGTGCAAATGTAGCAGTAATCGCAAGAAGCACTACAGCAGAAAGAAATGTAAGAGTCGCAAATGGCACTAGGGCTGTAGACGTCATGAAATCCGGAACCGCAAAAGAAGCAAGACCGACAAGATATTCCGGATCCGCAAAATGCATAATAGATGTAAGAGCAATAAGAACTCTTCGAGTAAAACAATAGCTATAAAAGGGCATATAAGCCGCAGTATAAAAATCATTTATTTTCTGACGTTAATTAAGTAGAATTTTAAGTCACTTTTTAACTTGTATGTATTTTTTTCATTGAATGTGTATAAACAAAGTGCACAGAGAGGTATCTTTTGGAATGAACTAAGTTATTTTAAACCTTATTAAAAAGCATTATTATAATTAAACAGAATGTGGATTACTAGCGTTGTTTATTTTAAAACGAAAGTTTCTTAAGACATACCTTGGTACCACAAAAACAACAATTATCCCTATCTCTATCCCTACTAATATTATAAATGTGAATGTAAGTTAGTTTGTTACGCTTTCACGCAAAAACTACTGAACCGATCCTCATGAAACTTTGTACACATATTCTTGGAAGTGTAGGAAGTAATATAGGATACTTTTTATCCCGACATTAAGATTGGTCCCTTTGGGAGAGGGGATGAGTGTTTGACGATTTTACACCATAACTCCGACAAATTATAACCGATTACAATAATTATTTTTGTACTATAGAGGTTATAATAGGTATGTGTTTAATTTTGCCCAAACTGTGGTTGGAGATAGAGGACAGAACTCCTCAGCGGACAGTAGCAAACCCCTCATTTAAGGCTTAGCGATACTGAATACTTGAATTTTTTTTAGATCAAGAACTAAATGGAATGCCACATCAAAAAACAAAATCAAACGCAGACGAAGTTGCGGGCCACAGCTAGTAATTTATAAACAAGACCGTAAACAGCAATAAAATAATACAATTGGTGGTAAGTTTATTACTTTAACCAAAAAAAGGTTGACAACCCCTGACCTCAGCAGACCCCTGCCCTCTAGTGGGTTAGTAATGGTTTGAAAAAGGTGATGATGCTGATTTTCTTAGAAATATTACAACGGTACATTTTACATGACAATATAAGCTAGAAGTAAAATCGCACTCAATCAAAATGTAAATTCCGTAACAGTGTTACACTGTATTTAAACGAAACGGTTAGCGAAGTGGTGTTTTAGACCAAATCACTCGATGCTAGTGATGTCTATACGATAACGTATCGAGTGAGAGCTTCATAGTAAATGAATTTTAGCGAGAGCATTTTTATCATTCAACTCCGTTCCGAAGTTTTTCATTATCCGTTTTGAAGTTGCTTTTCTATTATCGGTTTAATTTTAGATTACTTTTATTTCACTATTACTTTATAGTATACTAGCTGTTGCCCGCGACTTCGTTTGCTTGTTTGATTTTGTTTTTTGATGTGGCATTCAATGTAGTTCTAAAAAAAATTAAAGTATTCAGTACAGCTAAGCCATAAATGAGGGGTTTGCTGCTGTCCGCTGAGGAGTTCTGTCCTCTATCTCCAACCACATTCATCAGATCTACACAAAGTTTGGGCTAATACTATAGAGGTTGTAATAAACATATTACAACCTCTATAGTATAAAAATAATTATTTAAATCGGTTATAATTTGTCGGAGTTATGGCGTAAAATCCTCAAACACTTTCATCCCTTCTCCCAAAGGAACCGAGCTTAATGTCGGGATACAAAGTATCCTATATTACTCCTAACACTTCCAAGAATATGTGTACAAAGTTTCATGAGGATCGGTTAAGTAGTTTTTGCGTGAATGTGTAACAAACAAACTTACATTGACATTTATAATAGCAGTAGGGATTACTGTGTAGTCACATGTATTCTTGAAAAGAACTTTCAAGTTATGGATGTTTGTAAGCGCATTTATTTATGTATCTAGTACAAACGGTTATTTATTATGTTAGTCCTTAGTCCATAGAACCTTAGTGTTTCATTGACGAAACACATTTGTATTACATTCGTTTTTATATAAAGAAGGACAAGCATTTCCAATCCAAAATTTATTTTATAAATTTCAGTTATTAGGTAGTAGTAGGAAATAGGTGTGACGCGCAGTAGGATTTTAAAAAGCCGAGCATGAGGATGAAGTAATATTTGTGAGAAGAATAAATATCGGGTCGGCACCACGATACTGGGGATAACTAGTAATCTCGAGAATTTATCGGACAGTAAGTGACACAATATTTCCATTCTGATATTATAAATATGAAAACACCTTTGTCACCGTACTATAAGGGATTTATCGTCTGCTTTACGGGCTAAAAAGTATTGTATATCCAAAAGAGACAATCTGTCACCATTTCAAACTTTATCGAAATCAGTTCAGCGGTTTAGACACGAAAGGTAACAGACCAACAGAGTTACTAAAGAGTTTATATTATTTATATGGATAGTAGCCCCTGACTATAAAATGGCGCTATCAAAGTTAAGTGCATCTGCATGTAGGAGTCTCAAGAGGGCCCCAGTCGTAGTATATTACTTAAGTAGTGAGGAAACCGTAGCATGGTCTACGGAAGTAGTAAAGAGCTACGTAAGTTATATACATAGCGAGTAGCTACGCGATACCTTACATGTTTATATTATTTTCAGATTAAAGAAATAAAGCGCCTCTCAAATCTGTCAGTTAGTTATATAAAATAATCAGTTGGTGTTGTTTTGGGTGAACCCCATGATTACCACTTTTAAGGTAAAACAGTATCAACGGGGGATGGGGGTGATAGCGTGGGTTTCTTAGATTAAGCGGGTCAAAATGAATGGATCCTGTTGTATCGACCAAATTTGTGCCACTACTGGTGATCTAGTAAGTTAGTGCCCTAATGAACAAAATATTGAAACGATGTTATGAGCCATGATATGTTATTCCGGTTCGGAAGGCAGATTCCACTGAGAAAAGCCGGCAAGAAACTCAGCAGATTGCTCTTTTCCAAAATCATTTTAAAGTTTAACAATCTATAGAATTTTTCTGTTTTGTGAGAGATGAGAGCGGAGTGGCCTGCTTCCAAGCAGCCTTGTCGTTTAGGAATTCATCAATCGTGTAGTAACCACGATTTATTAAATGTGTTTTAATATATTGTTTAAACTTAGGTAAAGTTAGATCTAATATTACCTTTAGTATCAAGTGGCGATACCATTTTGATGTCAGATACCGCAGCAGTCCGTAGAGCTGCATGCTTTTTTTTAAATAAATTTACTACGACAATACACACTTCAGCATCAAGCTCCAAAGTAGGCGTAGCTTGTGTTATGGGTACTAAGATGACTGGTGAATATTTTTATGAATAATACACATAAATACTTAGAATATACATATAAACACCCAGGCACTGAAAAACATTCATGCTGGTGTCTTAGTGAGTTAGTGCCCTTATAAACAAAATTGTGCAACGACAGGTTGTATGTGGTATGGTATGTCATTTTTTTTTTATTTCTCGCAAGTGTCGATACCATTTTGATTTTAGATAGAGCAGTCCGTGCCTACGTTACCAAATTGTTTTCTTGTTACGGACAATAATTCGTTTTCCCTAATTTATATTAGGCTCTTAAACTTTCAGCTCGGGAGCTTTGTTTCAATGTTTAATTAATATCACGGCGGTATTTGGGTACAAAATGCTAATGAAAAGTAATTTATACACGAGCCACAAAATTAGACTGCATAATGTTGTTATTAGATTGATATTCTATGTTTGGTATGCTAATCCTGTAATCAAAGGGCAGGAATTTGAAACCTTTTATCGTAAAACCATACAAGCGTAATTTTTTGAGCGATTGTGAGTCGCGTAATGTCATTAGCATTCAATATATATAATATACTAGCTGTTGCCCGCGACTTCGTCTGCGTTAGATTTTGTTTTTAAAGTATTCAGTATCGCTAAGCCTTAAATGAGTATAGTAGTATATATATATATAACATGTGACTGTCAATTAATTATAGACAAATAATTTGCAATAAAATAAAATTGCGACTATAATTAAAGATCTAAGCTATCCTATCTCTTAAGTTGGAGCAGACTGCTCACGGTGTGCCAATTTAATTTAAAATCGGTTAAGTAGTTTAGGAGTCCATCGCGGACAAACATCGTGACAGGAGATTTATATATATTAAGACTAGCTGTTGCCCGCGACTTCGTCTGCGTTTGATATTGTTTTTAAAGTATTCAGTATCGCTAAGCCTTAAATGAGTATAGTAGTATATATTTAACATGTGACTGTCAATTAATTATAGACAAATAATTTGCAATAAAATAAAATTGCGACTATAATTAAAGATCTAATCTATCCTATCTCTTAAGTTGGACCAGACTGCTCACGGTGTGACAATTTAATTTAAAATCGGTTAAGTAGTTTAAGAGTCCATTGAGGACAAACATCGTGACAGGAGTTTTATATATATTAAGATAATTACGACATCTCGAATTATGGTCAACTCGTGACTTAAGAACCATAAATGCGAACAAATTTTGGCTGGGGTGAGCTGAGGAGGAGAACTTGAAGTTAGAAATAGCCTTTGACTGCCCCGTAGGTTAAACAGTTAACATGTCACAATTAAAAGTGAAATAAAAAAAATGTGTTCTCACGTAGTCCTAGGAATCACCTAGTTGTTTTGTAGGTTTGATTCCCAGCGCCAAAATGCGGCTCGTAAGTAACTAGCTTTAATTTATATTCACTTTGAATCGAAGCTCGTCGGCACATGTAATTGAATTGTTTTCTGAATATTTATGAATTTCGGTCACGACGGAGTTCCATCAAGAATTTCTCGAGTAAATCGACGGGCGCAGTCATTGGATAAGCTAATTATAGACTCCATTGTTTTGATACAGTTTTCAAAATTATTAAGATTGGCTTACATTGTCGGCAATTGAAGGCATTTTAAAATAGGGGACGTTCCAAATTTAATGCGTTCTTTTTTAGGTCTTATTAAAAAAAACGCACGCATTAGTGCTTCATATTATTAATAAAGGTTAGTTCTTGTCAATATTATGTAAAGCTAATTCAAGTTGCGTAGTTCATGTCTGAAGCATCTTGTTTCCGCGTTTTGTACACATCGCAGAGATCTTGAATGCCCATTCATGCGTTAGCCTACCACCTATAACGTGAGTACTTTTTAATGAAGATTGAGTAATCTAAGAGGGATGCGCGCTAAATCACTTATCATCAGCTGTGATTACAGTCCAGTTGTAGTTAAAATTCTAGCTACCGGACCAGATAATTATTTATGAAGCAACCAGCCCGGGAAGACATTACATATGCCCAGTTCGTCTCCCCGGGGCTATTAAAAGAATTTAACAACAACAAGTAATAATAACAAAATAATAACAATAACCAATGTTGAGTTGAATGTTGAGTCGACCGTTGTTGTTCCGATAGTCGTTTCAGTCAATGGTCTTCTCGCGAAAAGCTTCGACCAACAACTCAAGAAGCTTTCGCGTGGTTGTTGGATCAAGGGTCGGATACAGAAGGCAGTAGTCCTTGAAACGGCGCGTATTGTGAGGAGGTTTCTCACTCTGGAACCCTGACCACCGGTTGCTTGGGCATTCAAAAGCCCCGCAAGCGGAGGGTGGAAGTTTTTTTTTTATAAATTTTTAATAGTGTTTTTTAATTTATTCTTAAGCATTGTTAATAATTAAAAAAAAAAAAAAGAAAAATAATAAATGATAGAAAAAACAATAACCAAAAATTCCAAAATAATAAAAACAAAATTCAAACATATAATTATTATCGCTGATCACCCAATCTCCAATGACATTTTAATTTGTTTTTGGAGCTGAAGCGGCGGGGTGTGAAATATGTCCAGCTCCGAATTACTATGAGTTAGGTCATTGAGCAAGCGCAGGGCACGACATATGCATGATATGTTTGTTGTACTGCTGTGTTTCCTTTTTTTACTTATTGTGAGAGAGAGAGACTCGTGTCGGTCAATCACCCACACGTTGGACAGACCTAATAAAAGCAACATAAACTTCTATAGTCCAATGTTCAAGTAACAAATGAATGCGCATCGCGGGAGCTGCATTAGCCAGAGAAAATGGATCATTGTTAGCCACGACCACTCTGTCAAGAGTGAACGACTAAGGAGGGAGAGATTTATTGTGATATCAAGTTTGAGCCAGGTTTGGTGCTAATGTGAAAACTTTTTAAAGGCAAGCAGAAAACATAGACAGAGAATGACCTTCGTTCCATTACTTTGTTATGTTATTTCACGACGTCAATGTAAGTCAACCTTAAAGACGATTGAACATAACAATATAGCCTAATATTTGAGTCAGTAAATTGAATAAAGACGATTTCTTTCCTACCGTTGTCTTCATTAGGGAAATTAATAATTTATAATGGAATTCTTTATTCGTTTCCTTATTGGGTTTTGTGTAATTATATTATTTGAATTGCGAATATTTGCATAGCATTAAACTTAAATAGAAAGAAGTGGTACTATAAATCGTTTTGTTGTCTTCCTAGATATTAATTAGGAATGAAAAAGAAATTAAAATTAGACCTTGCATTGTGTAGTGGTTATCAGCTTTCCGTTCGTGGAGACCGTGTTCTACTTTTTTGAGTTATGTGCATTTTTAATATACGCAATTTAAATATCACTCGCTTCAACAATGAAGGGACCTAACAGGTAAGCCCGCTACCATCTTAGACTGCATCATAAATTACTACCAGGTGAGATTGCAATCAAGGGCTAACCTGTAGTAAAATAAAAAAAAAGAACTTTCACTTTGTCAGACGCAGTAAGATAAATAAAATTAGGAAAACGGTTGACCTAAAGGCCATCCCTGCAATTTCCTGCTAATTCCATACTTATTTTGTTCTTCGAGCTCAAAAGTCTGATAGAAGTTTCATAAAGTCATGTTTTTCGGATTTTTAAACTAAAATTTAGAAATTTAGATTCTTAGCGGGAAGTTAAAAATATAGAAAGTTATTAAGGTAGTTTACTCTTCAGGTCCTTTCTTTAATTTTCCGTTAATTTCATACCTAAGTTCTCAAAACTGAATTTATTACATCGTTTTTGACCTCTTCGAGCTCGAAGTCTGATAGAAGTTTCATAAAACACTATTTTTTAATTCTCTTATTGCTATAACTTTTGAAAGAATCATTTGATTTTCACGTGGTTGGCGGCATTTGACGCAGCTTATTGAATTCTATGAAGAATTATAGATCAAAATTCATTCAGACGAAAATTTTCAAAATTATTCTAAAAAAAAACCCTTTTAGTAAGAGATAGCGAAAACGAAAAATTCTGAATTTTTCGTTTTCGCTATCTCTCGAACTGAACAACAAGATTGATTAAGAGTTTATTCTGATTAGTTTTTGAGATCGATCGGTAGAGCCGTTTAAAACTTATTCCAAAACAGAGATTTTGTAGTTATTTGATATTTCTCGGAATGTCCGACATGATCTGGAAATTGTAGAAAATCTAAATTTAGTGAAGCCCTTTCGAATGCTCGATCCAATCGATCAAGCCGTTCAAAAGTTATGAGAGGTTTACATACATACATACAGACATGATGACACCATCGCGGGATTAGTTAGGAAAACTTTCTAGGACTTCAAAACGTCGACATCTGATGAAAACTCGATTTTTGAAAAACGGGGTGAAACCCATAACTTCCCCATTGAAAAATTTTAATTTTATTAACTGTGAATAAATATCTGTGTTTTGAAATGAACAACAAAAAGGACGATAACGAATTTTAAGCTTTTTACAAGCGTAATGCGTATTGTAGAAAAAAAATTGTTTCAACAGCTAAAACGTGTGTTCTAACCTGTTGGCGACCGGCCAGTTACGATGTATACATCCAAGTTACTTGCTTGTTAAGCCCCGGATTGAATAAAAATATTAAATATTTAAAAATACTTGTATGAATATAAACTGAGACATGTAGACCTAGAGCTCGTGAACCATTGGTGGTTAAGTATTTGCTTAACATTGTCTCTACTGATAAAGTAGGTTAGCATGGTCCACTACAGATTATAAAGAAATCGCTTTAGCAATAAAACCGCTTTTCCATCTATGTAATATCTTCTTTTTTTATATATGATACATTGTATATTTTCTCTGTATGTTAAAAACTTTTTTGTATTCTTTAAAAGAATGTAATAAAGTTGAAGATTGTATGTTTGAAAATGCTTATCTCAGGGATTATGAGTCGGACGGCAAAAAAGCGTTAATTAGAGAATGGAAACTCATATTATAAATGTCAATGTAAGTTTGTTTGTTACTCTTTCACGCAAAAACTACATAATCAATCCTCATGAAACTTTGTACACATATTTTTGGAAGTGTTAGAAGTAATATAGGATACTTTTTATCCCGACATTAAGCTCAGTTCCTTTGCGAGAGGGGATGAAAGTGTTTGACGATTTTACCCCTTAACTCAACAAAAAGTCTCTCGTTAGCGAGCTTGCAGGATAGACGTGTTACAAAATATTTTTACTAAAATTAATTACTGCAATTAAACAAATCCCACCTTAATGTCTTGAAGTTAAAAGTTAAATTGAAATATTGAGTACTGTGCCTATTACGCCTGTTATATACCACGCATAATCAATCGACGCGCCAGCGGCTCCTTTCACCTCTTCGGGTAAAAGAGACGGACTCTGATTTTTCATCCCGCACCAGCGGCCGTTGACGTGAATGCATGCGCACTCCGAATACCGGCTGTGAATCAACATGGATATAGTACGCTCACCTACTGGAAGTGGCAAAAACATTGAGCGCAGTGGCTCTCAACCGAATTTATCTACTATAAGTGCCTAAAGTATTGCCTCTTCAGACCTACCTTCAGTTACCCTCCGCAATAAACGTAAGTACTGCCTGGACAATGACGTGAATATACAGCTAACAAGCATTCAAAAACAAATGACTGAAATGATGACACTATTGACTTCATCTATAACCGCACAAAAAGAAAGCTCAACTCAAATAACCAATGATATTGTTACAATCAGGGATGAGATAGCTCAAATAAGATCAAGCATGGGAAAAACAGAACAAAAACTTATAGCTTTGACCGCAGAACAGGATAAAATTAAAACTGCCATACAAAGCATCACTAGCTCAACTCATACAATGGATACCAAAGTTGCGTCCTTGGAGTACAGTCTCCAAAAGCTAACGGCAACGTCTAATGAACACCTATAAATGATGAAGAAGCATATAGTAATATGATAGCTGAAATAACGGATCAAAACCTGAGGAAGAAAAACATATTAATAGTTGGAATACCAGAGCCTCAATCGACTGACTTCAAGGAACGAAGGGAACTGGACAAAAATGAAGTACTAAAAATTATCAAACTGGTCTCAAAAGATATCACTGAACCAGCTAAAGTTGTGCGAGTCGGAAAATATAAACCTAATGAAAAACGTGCAATGAAAGTAAGCTTTGACTCGGAAGAAAGTGTTAAAATCCTGCTACGCAGCAGAAATATGTTGAAAAATGATCTAATAACAATCTTCTCTGACCAAACGCCATTTCAGCAAGCACGTTTCAAGCGACTTAAAGACGAAATGAAACGCAGGAATGCAAACGGTGAGGAAAACCTACGAATTAAGTATGTCAATGGGGTCCCTAAAATTATCAGCATCCCTCCAAAAAATTAAGTAAACCTAAATTAAAAGATAATTGCACTACCTATCAAGTTCTTGACAATTACGATGCAATAATTACTAACAAAAAAACACTCAAATGCCTATATACTAATGTGCGAATCATAGTCACACCTGGTAAACTTGACGAACTACGATGTGTTGTAGATTCCTTTAAATCGATTCTGCATGTTATAATTTTATCGGAGACATGGATAAAATCCGATGAAGAGGCCAAACGACTTCAGATAACTGGCTACACTCACTACTACCACTACAGACAGAATGCTGTTGGCGGTGGAGTCTCTATCTTTGCTCATAACAGTCTAAAACACAATTTTATTGAAGAACTCTCCCAAGATGATAACCACTACTTATGGATACACTTAGAAAAATTATCATTAGACATTGGCGCTATATATAATTTTGATCTATTAGATCCAAGCAGTTCAGTGGAAGATTATAAGAACACTTTAACAGAAAGTGGTTTCAAAATAATCAATAAAATTGACCCTTTACATTGCACTCGTGAAACTTCTCAGAATAAGTCCTTAATTGATCATATCTCAACGAACCTCAAGGAAAACCGGTTCCATCTAGCTATCATTGAGTCATCAATGTCAGACCACAAGCAAATTTATTTTGAGATTGATAAATATCAACCACAATCTAAACCAAAAATCGGATACGAAGCTATTGATTATATAAGATTCTACAAATTAATGGAAAATAACAAAGTGGATAATATAAATGAAAACTATACCGAATTTGAATGTAAATTATCACAAACCATAAAACAATGCAAAGTTATTAAAGTAAAAATTTTGAATCCACCGAGACAAGATTGGATAAATAGAAACATTTTAGACAAAATTAACCAGAAGAATATTCTGTGGCAAAAACATAAAAATAACCCGAAAGACGAAGGTATCGGAAAAGACTTTATAAGAGAAAGAAACACAGTAGCTAAAGATATACAACTGATGAAAAGTAACTATTATCTTAAACGATTTTTTGAATGTAAAAATAAACCAAAGAAAATGTGGGACCTATTAAATAGTTTAGCTAATAATAAGACAAAAGAAATAGCGAAGCCGGCTAAACTCAAGAAAGGTGACCTAGAAGTAAAAGACGGAAACAATATTTGTGAATACTTTAATGATTTCTTCTCGACTGTTGGATCAAAACTCGCGGAAGCTACACACAGCCACAAAGTACCATAGTAACAAAACCTATACTAGCTCCACAACTGACGCTAATCACGCTAATTTTGGCCTAAGCAACCTTAATTTAACCACAAGTAAAGAAATTATTACTATAATAAACAAACTAGATAGTAACACTAGTTCAGGAATTGATAACATAAATACTAGGGTGATAAAATCTGTGAAAGGCAGCATATCTGATGAACTAACTCGGTGTATAAATACCTGTTTTAGAACAGGGACCTTTCCCACAACACTAAAAATTGCTAAGGTCACCCCTATTTATAAATCCGGTCCTAAATCGGATCCCAGTAACTATCGACCCATTTCCGTGCTTCCGGTTCTTTCGAAGATCTTTGAGAAAGTAATCTATAATCGACTAGAAACGTACTTGAACTCAATAAATTTTTTGTACCCTAAACAATACGGATTTAGACCCAAATCTAACACCCTCTCTGCAACTGTAGAATTAGTCACCAGAATAAAAAATAACATAGATGACAAAAAATTGCACTTGGCATATTTATAGACTTAAAAAAGGCTACAGTCAGCCATCAAATACTCTTAAACAAATTAAAGGACATAGGTATCACTGACAATGCTCATAAAATTTTTGAATCGTACTTAACTGATCGCTCCCAGGTAGTGAAGATCGGGGAATACCAAAGCTGTCATAAATCGATAACTTACGGAGTTCCTCAGGGCTCGATTCTTGGATCTATACTTTTCTTGATTTATATTAATAATATAAGTAAAATAGGACTTAAAGGTGAATTATCACTATATGCCGATGATACCACTTTATTTTATTATAGTAATAAAATAGAGACAATAGTTCAAGACGCACAAAATGACCTTAACTTACTTAATGCCTGGTTTCAATGTAACTTACTGACCATCAATATAAGTAAAACTCATTACGTAATTTTTGCAGCAAAGAACAAAAAAATTAACAATTTTGAACCCTTAAAAATAAATAATACTACAAACACTAGATCAGACTGTGAAGAATACTTGGGTCTCATCTTAGACAGCAAACTTACATGGAAACCACACATAAGAAAAATTAAATCGAAAATAATTACTCTTACTGGAGCCTTGCGAAGCATAGTACGTTGCCTACCACATAAAGTCCGATACATAATATACAACTTACTAGTTAAGCCACATATCGACTACCTTATCCAAATCTGGGGCTCAGCAGCCAACACCAATATAAAACTTTTACAAACAGCTCAAAATAAATTAGTAAAAATATTATTTAAATATGATTTTCTTACACCAACAGTAAAACTATATCAAGAAACAAAATTCATCAATATTTCAAGTACATACAAATATTACACATGCATTTTAATTCGAAAAATTTTAACAAAAGACATACACACAAAAACAACTTTTACTATTAAAAATAAATTCCCGCAATTGAGACAGTTAAGAAGTGCAAATAATATAATACTACGCCCACCAAGAACTAACTACGGTAAAAAAAATATAACATTTGAAAGTGCCCAATTATACAATAAACTCCCTAAGTGTATAAAAGAAAGTAAAAGTTTCTACAATTTCAAAAAACTATTAAAGGCCCACCTACTAAATGAAAAATAATAACTATTTCTCCTATCTACTAACTGAGGCACATCTTGTCACTCTGCGTCTATGTAATATCCACTTCATGACGTAGATATGCCTAGCGTTAGTGGTATTTTGTTACAATGGTACCATACTACCCTCATATTTTTGTATACTTTTAAGTTAAAAGTTTTAACGGATAGCTGCATGTAAATTAATTGTTTTTGGCATGTTGAATTAAGTCTATTTTTTGTGTAGCACGCTCTAACTTACAATCTCAGCAAACCTTATAATGTAATAGCTTAAGTTTTCATGTAAGTGAATACTGTTCTTATGAAAACAATAAATTTCTTAAACCGCAACTCCGACAAATTATAACCGATTTAAATAATTATTTTTGTACTGTAACTCTTATTAACGACTTATAATTCTTTGATGTTTGGATGTGTAAGCTAGCTTCAGCAAAACCTACCAGACCAGCTATGATCTGCCTTTCACAAATTATTATAAAATTATCATTAACTCGAGATTTCGTCTCGGGACCTCTGAAATAGGTTATTGGCTCTCTTACTATTTTCGGTTAGCCAGAAATATGATACCGGTGTGTCGACACGGTATCCATATGACCGTTATATTTGCCCTTAAAGGGACCGTATCATGTGGTACTAAACGTAGAAACGTAAATTTTAAATATCTGTAATATTTTGGTTGGTTATAATGGTAAACGTAAGTGGTACCTAGTGGTTAGGAATTCGGCTTCGCTTTCGGGGGGCTAAGTTCGAATCCCAGCACGCAAAATCTAATTATTCTAAGTTATGTGCGATTCAAGCAATTAAAATATCAATTTTATCAACGGTGAAGAAAAACATCGTACTCTGCATATACACTGCATGCCCGGGAGTTCTCCACAATGTTCTCAAACGGCTCGTGAACTTGGCCAGCGTCGTGGACTACAGGCTAAGCCCTTCTCATTGGGGAATAGACCCTTGTTCTGTAGTGGGCCGGTAATGGGTTGATATGATGATACTAGTGGTTATGACTTATTCTTTTGGGGAAACAAAGTTTAATTCCCTCCAACTTTTCAAAGTTATGTGGGTTTTTTAATTTGGGTAACTAAATATCATACACACAAAAAACCTGCAAGCCTGAGAGTTCTCCACAATGTCCTTAAGAGGCGTGTGAAGTCTACCAATCCGCACTTGGCCAGCGTGGTGGACAACGGCCTTCTCATTTAGAGAGTAAGGCTCTGTATGGATGGTAATGATGATGATTAATGTTTTGTCATTACACTTCGCATAAATCTGGATGCTTTTGAGATTTATCGATTTTAAATCCATTGAATCCATGGAATGAATGGTGCGGAATATATTGTGTCGACCTACCTGGCTCAGAGTAGGCGGAGGGTGTGATCTTATACCCGTCCCGGGAGGTCCCGGGTTTGATTCTCGACAAAGGTTATTTTAATTTCTCTGGTCTGTTTTTTTGTGAGGCTTCTTCGTGAGGGTACTATCCATCCGTCCGACAAGCGGTGCCGTCAAATGATTCCGATAAGATGTTGAGGATGAAGAAAAAACGTTTAACAAAGAATCAACTATCGAAAAGTCTATAGAATTTCACCCTCAACGTTCCCATTAGTAAGTGAGTGGCACGAAAATAAAAAAAAAACGTGACTCACATCCGTATTTCTAACACTCGGTGAATGTTTCAGAGGGGAAACCCGCTGACTCACCGTTTTTCCGATGATTAGGCCTGTCAGGGGAAAAACTATGTCTGAGCGAATTGAAAAACAGTATTACCCTCCAAATGTGTTTTGCGGGAATGTTATTTCTTTCGGTAAATAGACGTCAAGAGATATTCATCTTTTCTATTTAAAAGTATACCACATTTGTAGAGGTGATCAGATTCTCTGCCCGATTAACCACGATCATTACATTCTAGACTGGCTGTTGCCTCCGTCTTCGTCTTCAATTTTTTTTTTAATCTCGTTTGAACAGTTTTTTGCTTGAGTAAAATTTTTCCTGTTTCCAGAATGCACGCAAAGGACTTTTTAGTCCGGTCATTTTTCCGATCGGGTTTTGAACACCTCGCCGATAGTGCGTTTGACAGCCTGGTGCCGTTTAATAATTGACCAAATTACGAAATAAGATAACTTGACAAAAATTAAAAAGTTTATCTACTTTAATTATTAGAAGCAATAAAAGCATTGGTTTTGATAAAATCAATTTGTTCTGCAAAATATGAATTGGAAATGAAGTTTCTAATGTTATTGTATAGTTCACTAGTTTGGTAACACTTGCACATAAATTATCAAAACAACGCACAGCACTCCTTTGCTTCTCAGCATAACGCCCTGAAGTCTTGACCTGATTTACTACTGGAGAGCAGCTGGCTAGAGTAACACAGTAGTAAGACACATAAGCGGCTCACCACGAAGAAAAACAGAGTAAGGAACGGAAGAAGATAAAAGAAGAAGCGCCAAACGATTAGCGGTCTATTGAACGAAAAAGCTAAAATTAAGTGTTCACCATTATCACTATCATCCTATCACCAGTGGCGTGCACTTCATTCATGCACAAAAGCTCTGCATACCCTAAAATTTTTGCATAACTCATAAATGCAAAGGATTTTTCTATTTTATGGCATCTTCCTTATTTTTGCATACCCTGGTCAAAAACTCTGTGCTCGCCACTGCCTATCACCGGCCCGCTACAGTAGTCTTGCATAACAAACTCTGTATCTTCAAAGTAAAGTTGACCTAATGTCACTCGTGTTAGAGTCGCGAATCCTATACTTCTTATTTTTGTTTTATCGATATTAAATATAAATAAGTTCCATTTTACTCCGATGATCTATCCTAAGCAACCTAAAAGAGGTTTGGTTTAAGTAAATAAATATACTAGGGCAATACACACATCGCCATCCAGCCCCAAAGTAGGCGTAGCTTGTGTTATGGGTACTAAGATGAATGATGAACACTTTAATAAATAATATCGATAAATACTTATAATGTACATATAAACACCCAGACACTGAAATACATTCAGGTTCATCACACAAACATTTTCCAGTTTTGGGAATCGAACCCACGGTCTTGGACTCAGCGAGCAGGGTCGCTGCCCAATGATTATTTGCTTAAATTAAAACGCACATAAAAAGTTCAAGTGATTGAACTCGGTAAGGTTAGCCTAAATTTTATCAACCAGTCTTAGTTATTTAGATCTCATGGAACGCCAAGATTATTTTTCCGATGCCATGGACTTGCAGGTTTCTTCAACCTATGCAGGTTAATAATATAAACTCCTTGCGTATATTTGATGTACGAGTACATAAAGGAATTTGATGAATGAAAAATGATGAATGACAAAGATGATTTGTTAACCTGCAATCATGCAAATAATGATTTGAATTAGAATTAGAATTTGAAAAACGAACTGGGAAACTTAAAAAATCCTATTCCATCCTATCCTATCCTATCCTATCCTACTAATACTATCCTACTAATATTATAAATGTCAATGTAAGTTTGTTTGTTACTCTTTCACGCAAAAACTACCTAATCAATCCTCATGAAACTTAATACACATATTTTTGGAAGTGTTACAAGTAATATAGGATACTTTTTTACCGACATTAAGCTCAGTTCCTTTGCGAGAGGGGATGAAAGTGTTTGACGATTTTACCCCTTAACTCCGACAAATTATAACCGATTTAAAAAATTATTTTTGTACTATAGAGGTTTTAATATGTATTTAATTTTGCCAAAACTTTGTGTAGATCTGATGAATATGGTTGGAAATAGAGGACAGAACTCCTCAGCTGACAGCAGCAAACCCCTCACTTAATTTTAGCGATACTTAATAGTTTAATTTTTTTTAGAACTAAAACTAAATTGAAAGCCACATCAAAAAAAAAAACAAACGCAGACGAAGTCGCGGGCAACAGCTTGTATTTAATAAAACATTCATTTCATTCAATGATAAGATAAATTAAATGTATGTTTAAGCCGCAAAACAAAAATGTTTAGTTGTGTGACTAAAGTGTGCATGGTAATTAATTTTGGTTGTTAATTTGGCTGCATCCAAAATCGGCGCAAACCGCACTGGCCGCGATGCTCTGCGGTTGGCGGGAGGTCGGCGGTCGCTGCAGGCGTGACATTTCTATCCAAATATAATACAGGATGAGCTTGTGAGATTGGCATCCTATGGTAGACATTCTAACGATTAAAACGCCTTAAGTTAATAAAATTAGTCTTATCCAAACTCAATAGATCAGATAAAAAAGCTAGCTTTATCAACAGGGAGGATCAGTAAAAGTATAGAAGGTACTGAATAAATCTTCGATCCGAAGATTTTGGATTACATTGACTTTATTATTTTTAAGACGCAAGATAGCTTAACGACTGCATATATTATCTGTACTTCATAATTGGTCTTGTGAAACTGGTTTGAAGCAATTTGATAATTTTAATTAACTGAATATTGAGAGTTTAATTTCAAAGTTGCGACACGTTGCAAATATTACTTAGCTTTTATTGAGTTATTTAATATATATTGAGTAGTTAAAGCAATTAAAATATCACTTGATTCAACGGTGAAGGATAACATCATGAGAAAACCTGCATACCTGAGAGTTCTCCATAATGTTCTCAAAGGCGTGTGAAGCCCACCAATCCGCACTGAGCCAGCGCGGTGGACAACGGACTTAGCCCCTTGTAACTGTGCGAGGAGACCCTTTAGTAGTCCGGGAATGAGTTGTGATGACGATGATGGTACAATAAGTACGTTATAAGTAATATAATATGTATATTAAAGTTACTATCCCATAAATTTTAATGACGGCGCAGTAGGCAGCGACCCTGCTTTCTGAGTCCAAGGCCGTGGGTTTGATTCCCACAACTGGACAATGTTTGTGTGATGAACATGAATGTTTTTCAGTGTCTGGGTGTTTATTCTTATAATATATATATTATAAGAATTTCATCACTTATCTTAGTACCCATAACACAAACTACGCTTAGTTTGGAACTAGATGGCGATGTGTGTATTGTCGTAGTATATATTAAAAAAAATAATAGTACTTACTTAACACAGTTTCGCGTAAATCTGTTTAAGTCTCGTTTCCGCGAAAAAAGTAAAAATCCCTCACCGTCCGACCGGCCACATATTTCAATTTGTGCGCGTCGTTTCGCGTGAAATGACCAATAGGCGTCCATTACAGTTAATTTTCCGAAAATTGCCTCGTAACGCCTCACCGTGAATAATAATTATTGTGTTGACCTCTTTATTATTGTGACATTTACATTTATAGCCTGTCGAGGTTTACGTAAAGCTAAGGCTTTTAGTTTTAATTCGCTTTGAAATGAGTGTCGCAGCTTGTTACGTGTTACCATTGAATTGCATGTTAAATTTTCCGGTCTTCCTGTCACAGTGGCTCACCACTGTGACCTCTCACTCACCCGGGACCTCTCACTTATAAGAAAGACCACAGCACTCATGCTGTGGTCTTTCTTATAAGTGAGAGGTCCCGGGTTCTATCTTAGGCACGGGCAATAAAAGAATTCATATTTTCCGAAAATTTTCCGCTTGTCAGGTGGTAGGTGGCTTCTGTTGTGGTTAATACCAGCATCTAGTACGATACCGCTCAGAATTTTATTCAGTGTGTTTGATATCCTATCCTCCTAACATGCTAGCCATTCTCAGAGTGCATCATCACTTTTCACTAGGCGAGATTATAGTCCCTCCCATGAAAGAGTAAGCCTAATAAAAGAAGAATACTAAAATTGAATGAATTTCTACTTTGCACCGGGCGCCATTTCTACATGTCAGGTGCATTGTACCCAGACGTGACGTCACTAACCGCAATAGCGCGGCCGGGCCGAAACCAGCAAAATTCAACAATAAAAATGTATGAACAATTTTTCAGATCACACTTCCCGTTAAATATGTCGGTTTTATTACAAACTATTCTATTTTTATCATATTTTGTTTGTGAGTTTCTTTTTCACTGCTCCCGAATCTAATTTCAGGTGATTGATTATTAACGATTTTAAATAAAGAATTTGAAACTTTTAAACGCTGACAAAGAATTGCTGCATTACAGTTTAATAGTTTAAAAGGCCATTCAAATCACGTTTTCAAACTAAGGTTACGAGCAAGAAGAAGAAAGGCAAAAAGAGTGCTGAGCTAAAAACAATATGCTTAGTGAGTGGGCGATGCGAAAAACCGCGCTCGTCGGGAGCAAAGGATGATTTAGAATTAATCCAATTTACTTTACATTAATAGGTATATAACGATAACATATGATAAAAATGACTGAAGACTGAATCTGTGAAGAATTAAATATACCTTAACCCGGAATTATTAAGACTATAGTAATAAATGTATAGACGTAAGAATTTGTTATATTAATTAAATGTTGATTTTTACTCCGATTGCCTTTCTTATTGATCACATCTCGCCAAAAATTTGATAGATTCAAATTTTATTCTAGAAAGTCTTAGAGTCCCGGGACTCTGATCCTCTGTGATCTCGTGTCGTGGGATTTCGAGAAGACTTCCCGTATCCAATAAAGTAGAAATATAATATGGGAATTTTTTTGTCAACTTTTTAAAACGACAACATTTTTATGTCGATGCCAAGTAAAATGATAAATTACTAAGTATTACATATACTTTGTGTATGTAGATTGTATATATACATAAACGGTCCCCTTAAAATATAAAGTAGCAAAGAAAGTTTCTTGCACGAAATTTACTTGACTTATGAATTGAAAATATTTATTTCTTGCTTTTTAGTTGTTTTACAAAGGCGGTTTTTTTTTGACAATTTCTTTTTAACGTGCGTTTTATTGCTTCGGTTTGCGATTCTATTTAAATTATAATAGCCACTGTCAATTAGTCATAACCGTTTACAAAATATTGCTTTCCCCAAAGCCGAGGCGTTAATCGTTAAGGAGTTCCCCGGTATTTCAACGTCAGCTACTTTATTATGAAAAGCATAAAATTCTTACCTACTATATACCTACACAAAAATATATACGTATACAGTCGAATTAAGACCACCCTCCCTTTTTTAAGTCTGTCTATATTGGCAAAAAAAAAAAAAAAACATAATACTCTTCATTATTATAACGATAATATAATGCTAAAGCGAAATCCCTACTAAAATGTAAAATATATAGGTAATAAGAAATGTTCCGTAGACCAGAGTGATGGGTGATTACGTAAATTACACATTTTTCTGAGAAAATTTACACATTCTCCTTGGGGGAGACAAATAGTGTCGTCTTTTCCTTACATTTAAAGTCACAGACGTTGGGATGGCATCATACGTCTTGTGAAATCAGCTCTCTGGAGTCATTGTCGGGTGAGGTTGAACGCAGACTGGCGTAAAGTCGGATTTACTTCAATTACAGGTACCTACATTTCTAAGAACAATGAATTATTCAATATTCAACGTTAAGAAAACCCATAATAAACTACATAATACATTCATATTTGTGACGTCTGTGATGTCTTTAGTAAGTTGTAGTCTTCTTACTGTACAATAACATGTGATATTAAACCATTTAATATCACTTACTTTAACTATGATGGAAATTATCTTTAGGAAAATGCGTGTTTTTTTTAAAATTTATTTTTATCAAATGATGCACAAATGTTACTTAATTTTTTTTCTCGCCAAACTGGTTAACCAGTTTGTTGGCGAGTTAGCGCTCGTCTACTTAAAGCTAACATTCACCTAAAGCTAGAATATAATAAAAACGATCTAGTATATCTTACTCCTAAATAATAATATTTTGATGAAGACAAAGATTTGTAGGGAGACATGCATAGCGCATTACGACTCCTGTTGCTGATACAGCGAGTCGCCCCGCCGCGACCGATTATTTTACCGGTACATTGCGCTGTACACACGGCGAATACGCAGAATAAATAGAGTTATAACAAGGGAAGTGACTTCTTTATTACCCTTTATTTATTTATACACTTAATTTGTACACCACAAATTAAGTGTATAAATAAATAAAGGGAAAAATAAAAACAATGGACACAACAAAAATGAACTTAAAAAGTAGGATACAAAGGGCGGCCTTATCGCTCAGTAGCGATCTTTTCCAGGCAACCTTAGGATTAGGAAAACCAAGGGAAACCGATTGGTGGGTTGTATTAATATTATATACATACGAACAATTACACACTAATACTTATCAAGATTACACACATAAAATACTAATAATAATAAATATAAAAAATAATAAAACATACTTAAATATGAGTAAGAGTTAATCACTGTCGTCTTTATTGCTCAAGATAATGGGCTTTAACAGCATTTTTGAATAAGACTTTATCCGAGCTCCTAAAGATAAAAAAAAAAAATCGTAAATAGAAAAAAGAAATATAAATAGGCTAAAACAAATTACTACTCAAGGATTTTAAAACAGTAAAGCAGTTACAGTAAAACAGTGGAGAAGAAGAGTCCTTTAGTAGTTGTTCCTTCAACTTCTTCTTAAGAACTACTACACTGACATTATTAACTATCCTAGGCAACTCAATCAGAGTCAGAGAGTATCAATCCGCGTAGTTGACTGTGGCTTAAACCCTTCTTGGAGAGCTCTGTAGGTGGCGGGTAATAGGTGATGACACTGTTTACCTAAATATTCCAAATCAAGTATACAATCTCTCTCCTTAGTCGTTCACTCTTGACAGAGTGGTCGTGGTTGACGATGGTTCTTTTTCTTTGCCTACAGCAGCCCCCGCGATGCGCCTCCACTTGTCACGATCTTCAGCGTTTCTGGAACATTGGACTGTGGAGGTTTGTGTTGTAGCTTTAATTATGTCGGTCCAACGCGTGGGTGATCGACCACGTGACCGTTTGCCTTCCACTTTCCCCTGGACAACAAGTCGTTCCATGGAGTGCTTATTCCTAGTTATGTGTCCAAAGAACTTGAAGATTCGTATCCTAGGATCGTAGGATTCGCATGTTCTAAGTATACAATAGAACATGCTAATCAACATCGGAAAAGGATCATCACACAAAAGCCGCAGAAATTAATTAGGCATGAAACAATCACGATGGCAGTATGAAGCGGCGGCGTATCCAGCCATTCGCCGCTAATCCCGAGACCGATTTGCGAAATTGCGACAACCGCAGTTTTCAATCTATCCCACTGTAAGCCGATATTAGACCTGCTTTACATGTTGTACTACTGTTATACAACTTAAACTACGAATAATCTCTTCATAGTATATAACAATGTCACTTTCCGGGTCTGTCTGTTTATCTACTAGCGCCTCCTTTTTATAATTGACGGACCAAGAGAATGGAAAAGGGACTATAAACAGAGCAACACTTCACAGGAGCACATCCTGCAACATGGCGCCCTGTGTCCATCAATTTGAGACGTAGGTGATAAACCTGTAAAAACACCGGCCACCACAGCCTTTAGACCGCAATACAGGATTTTAACAATGCTGCGTAGCGGCAGAAATAAGCATAATTATGGCACATCCCCGGACGAGCTCTGCCACAAAAACTATACTACTACAAAAAACCTCCAACACCACGCAATGCGTGCGGTTTAACCATCGCTTTCCTTTAGATACAGGTGGGTTACTTAGGAATATAATAATCCTAATTATTTTTTTTATAAAAATAAAATTAACACGGCAGTAATTTTCACTATTTTTCTTATTTAAATACGCGCAAAACCGGGTGGCTAGTACTAGTTTGTTTAATCAAACATACGATAATAAAACATGCGAATCAAAATCGGAAACGGTTCATCACACAAAAGCCGCAGAAATGAATTAGGCATGGCACAATTAGGTGACGATATAAGCCGTTTGCTGCTAAGAAAACGAAAATGTGCTTTTTTTTTAATTCCTTCGTTTATTTTTATGTTTATAGTTCTTTTCATAAATTCAACATATCACCGGCCCAATACATTGCATGGGTTCTCTTCTCAGAATGAGGTTTAAGCCCGTAGTCCACAACGCTGGTTTGAAACTTTAGACTTTACACGCCTTTAAGAACATTAAGTAGAACTCTCAGGCATGCAGGTTTCCTAACGATGCTTTTCTTCACCTTTAAAGTAAGTGATATTTTAATGTAACATAATAACTCTAAACAAAAGCTAAAGGTGTGTACTGGATATCGAACTCTGTACCCCCGAAATATAAGCCGAACCCCTACTACTAGGCTATCACCGCTTCTAGTAGTGTAGTAGTTGGTTGATTGTATTCAAAGTTTCTACAGTACTACATAAAAAGTATTTTTTGATGTTACGAATGAATAATATTAAATTATAATATTTGGTGCTGGTGAGGATAAAACAAAATCCTTTCTTATCTCGGTTGTAAAATACACCGATGTAATAGTGTATTGCTCGTAAAAACTTTAATGGGAGGCGAAACGATGATTCTGCTACGTAAAAAATTGGATCTTGTGAAAACTTACGGTACAATATTGTTTGCGGAAATGCGTGACAGTTCAGTGACAATTTATCCAATATTTTATTTACCAGTGCAAGATACACTTTGTTATTCTCTCATTATTCATTAATTTTTTTCAAATTCAATATAAGGTCTTTAATATTTCTGTCGGGAAATAACCTATTTTGGATGATGTAAGTCTCGTTGCGTGTGTTGCGTTTCTTGAATTAGTAGTCAGGCTTTTGTAGACTCTATGGGATTGTAGTTTCCTGTATAATGGACACTGGCTGGATGTGGTCTTTCTATGCTCATACGATATGTTTCAAAAGTGCTTGTAATGCAAACCTACTTGCAATAAATGAATTTTCAATGTTACTGTTTTTTTTAATTATGATAAATTACAGATTAAAAAAATAATGAATGAATGAATACACTTTTATTGTACACCACATAAACCTATAGTAAAATTATTAATAAAAATTTAACAAAAAGTTTACAATTTGGCGGCCTTATCGCTACATAGCGGTCTCTTCCAGGCAACCAAAGGCGTTGAACACAGCTCAAGAAGAGAGGTAGGTGGTGCATTTAAATAAACATGCACATGTTCCTATATATACATATATATAATAAACAATATATAATATATACATCTAATAAAATAATCTTTATCCATTGATACGATTTCAATCATAATTAAAGCGATCCATTTATACACTCATCCTACGATTCACTTCCACCTACTTTTATGTTCCTACTGATATGAAACAGGTCTAACATCTGCGATTTTATAAATCAAAGGTGTCACTCGTACTGTTCAACATGCTTGCATCATATCAACCTATTACTGGCCCACTAGAGGCCACGGGTCTCTTTCCACTATGAGAGGGGGTTGAGCCCGTAGTCTACCACGCTGGTCCAGTGCGTATTGGTGGACTTCATATACCTTTGAGAACGTTATGGAGAACTCTCAGGTATGCAGGTTTCCTCACAATGTTTTCCTTCATCGTTGAAGCAAGTGATATTTTAATTGCTTGAAACGCACATAACTCCTAACTCAGTGAAGTGCAACTTAATAAAATTACAAAATAAACTACCACCGTTGAAATGGTATAATACCGCTACGGTGAGTAACGTATTATTGATCCGTGAGTATACACTCGTACGTTTCAGCGTGCTCGTAAAAGGAAACCTCGTATAATTGAGGAACCAGGATGTGGATTACCATGGCATGGAAATAAACTCAACCGTCATCTTCATAAAAATTCATTCAGAAGGAATCTTTTAAATTCACTCCGTACTTCCTATTTACGGGTTAGTGCTGAGAATTATAAAATATGATAACAAAATAGGTTGTGCCTTTCCAATCGACTTGGTTGTCAAACCTAGATCCTCTTAATTAGTAGTGGAACATGCTTACCACTAAACCATCGAGGTAGTCACTAGGCTAATAAGTATCATACTTTCCAAACATAGCTGCCTTATAAGGGAATGTAAGAAATACTTAAAGTAGCTTTCCCTTTTCCATCCCAACCATACAAAGTTAAACTCTGTTCCTAGAGCAATACCCATGGCTATCCAAATGTCATGTTAAGTATCATAAATGTTTTTGGTGGAAATGCAGACGAATTAAGGTTTATATAGATGAAGCATTTTACTGAAAACCATCACTCAAAGCTGGTACCCCATTTCCTAAAGCGCCTATAAAATTTTGAATAGCAATTCCTATAACAAACGTATTTGGTTTCGACTAATCTTATCATGTTTTTCGTTATATAAAAATATTTTTAGATATGTATCCTTTATTGTTTATAAGTTCGAAAGTAACACTTTTTGACTAGACTATAACATGTTTATAATCAACCATTTACAAAAATTATAAATCAATTAGCCCGTTAGTATATTCCTATTATTTTTAAGTAATTATAACTGCATGTTTAATATTTGAGCTAAAAATAATCAAAAACCCTAGGGGGTAAAGGCACTGAAGCTGAAATACAAGGTTTCTTAGTTTAGCTTCAGAAGCTTGTAGTAATATAATTTTTTAAGATTTCATGGATGCCCCATCCTATAAAATAAGAAATGTTTTTACTATATTGTTTAGACTTAAGATTTTTGGAAATAAATATTATTATTATTATTATTATTATTAGACAAAACCACTAAACAATTTTCGATAAAGTAGAACTTGGGAAAAAGATAAATTGACTTCAGATGCACTCGCGAGTAAAAGTTAATTTAAATATAAAGACAAATATTTTCCATAAACATAGCCGTAGGGAATTTGATTAATAGAAGAAAAGCTGCGCAAAAGGTAAAAGATGTAATGAAAATTTATTAAACTCCTTATAATTAAAAATAGCAATATCGTTATAAACGAGAATGCTTCACAATATTACTAACTGAGATATTATTAAACGTTTAATCTTTTCATGAGAAATTTGAGAATAGTTTTTCAAATTACTCATGAAAAGATTCAGGGACAGATAGATAAAGAGAGAGAGAGAGAGAGAGATAGAGACAGAGCTATGCTCGGAGTATCTCTAGGTGATCGAATGAGGGAATCCGCAAAAGAACCAGAGTTACGACATATCAGCTATCTCCTTATTTTTTTTCCACCCTAGCTTAGTAGAGAGCAGCGCAGCACTTTAAATGGCAGGTCCCGGATGGCACTTTAATTGGTCTAGCCTGGGAGTTCGGTCGTGGCTAGTTACGCCACTACCGACAAATATATGCCCAACTAGAAGTGTCGTGCACTGGGTTTCCTGCCGAGTTCTTTATACGAGTTATATATAAATTTTAGGGTAGGCAGTGCTTTTGTGCTTTTATCAAAAGCACGCCTCTGCCAACTATTTGGACAGATGACACTATACGAGTCTCCGGTAACCACTGCACGCAAGGGCAAAAGAACGTGGCATTTGGAACACTCTACAAAATACCTATGTCCAGCAACGTGCATCTGTTGATTTGATTATGGTTTTAAATATGAAGTTTAGACTACCTTTCAGTGTAGCAACCTTAGTGCGTCAAATCAGTTGTTGATCAACTTTGGATGTCCAAAGTCAAAGTCAAATATTTCTTTATTCAAATAGGCACATATGTCACTTTTGATGCGTCCATAACATGTTAAATGTGACAAAGGAGTGAGTTGATGGCGATAAATAACGTCGTCAACTTAAAACTAAAGCTACGAGGGTTCCAAACGCGCCCTAGTCTAAGAAGAAGCCTACAACAAACTTAGCCGGTTGTTATTTTTTTTTTCGTTATCACCATCTCACATTGTCATTTAAAAACTATTTAAGAAGCAACCTGGTTAAAGCAATAAACGTAAGTTAAATAAGTACATACCAAAAAAGTACCAAAAAATTAATCTTATATCTATATATATAAAAATGTTATGTTGGTTTGTGTACGCTTCAAAAACTCAAACAGTTCCGCACAGATCGAGCTGAAATTTTAGCATGATATAAAATACGCATCAAGAATCTGCCGAAAGCGAGAAAACACTCGTTGACATATGTAATGTATTCTTTGTTCTGTTTCTCATTTCTGAATCATACCATAAAAATGTGCCACAGCGAAGCGTGGCAGGGTACAACTAGTTTATATATAAAGCTGAACAGTTTGTTTGTTTGTTTCTTTACTTGAACGCTATGATTTCAGGACATACTGGTCCGATTTGAAAAATTCTTCCAATGAAGAATGTTTCAGAAATTTTTCCTTTTTAGAGCTTCGCTGCGGGCGCTGCGTAAACGGCTTAAGATACGATAAAATATTGTATGAAAAGATTGTTCCCCTTTAAATGTTCTAAAAAAAAAGTCCGCGACAGTTTGTATGTATGTCTATCTTTTAAGTATGATTCCTGTATTGCGCCACAAATATAGCTTTATGGTGTACTACGGGTTTTCTGCCTTTTCTTAACATCATAAACTGAGTAAGTTAGAGTGACTTGGAGCACAAGTGCTCCCATAGGGTAGGGTTATCAAAATAATAAGTTATTAATAAACTTGCACAAGTTATTCAAGTCTATTGTTAATCCAAACTTCCGCTTATGGACTCAACATGTTGGGTCGTAATTGAATTCTAAGAGCCCTTTGAGCCCGCTAATCAATTTCAGGCATCAAAATTCAAGTATTCGAAATACCTTACTCAAATCTAATCGAAATATATTCCATTATAAAACGAAAATGAAAACTTCAGCAAGCTCGAAATTAGAAACAAAAAAAATTAGTTGTCTGTAAAGTCGGCTTACTGACGATAGTTGAACGTGACAACGTCGTAAGACAATACTGATGTAATGGTCGCATTTCTCAAAAGAAAATTTTAATTTTATTTGTTTGATAGATATTATCGTTGCTATAAACAATTGACACCACATTCACTTTTCCCTGCACTTCATCCTTGCCGAAAACATGTAAATGCATTATTGTATAGAAGCTGTCCACGCGGACGCATCGCTCACTCAAGTAGGAGAGAGACAGATGTCGAACGCGGAGGCCGACTGTGCCTCTTTGTCGCTCGTTCTGCGCTCTCGCTTGCACTTCAAGCCTTGAATGGAACGCCTCAGAGCGAGGCAACGCCGCATACGTCACGTTTTTTCGTGAGTGCAGCCGGCTCCATCGAATTATAAGACGTGACGTTCACGTCAAAACCTGTTGATTAGAACGAGAGATTAGCTAAACAACAACAAAATCAAGTCCACGATATTATCCATCTAAAATTTTTGACTTTCTGCGGAATTGCAGAAACTAAGATTTTTTTTATTTCACTACAAGTGAGCACCTGACTGCAATCTCACCTGATGGTATGTGATGATGCAGTATAAGATGGTAGCGGGCTAACCTATCATGCCAGTCGTATGAGATCAATACCCCTTATCAGTTTCTACGCGACATCGTAGGGAATATTGGTCAAATATATTAATATATCTATCTAAATATTTTATTGGTCCCTTCCTGTAACACTGTTACACGAAGCATGGCACCTATACAGCGCCACAATATTACTTACTGAGATGTTAAACGTTTAATCTTTTCATGAGCAATATGAAAAACTATGGGACAGACAGAGAGAGAGAGGGAGAGAGAGAGAGAGAGAAGGCTATGCTCGGAGTATCTCTACGTGATCGAATCAGAAGTGAGGGAATCCGCAAAAGAACCAGAGTTACGACATATCAGCTATATATCTCCTTATTTCGTTTTTTTTCGACCTTAGCTCAGTAGAGAGCAGCGTGGTCCTATAAGTGGGAGGTCCCGGATTCTAATTTAGAATTTCTAAGTTGTCTAGTTTCTACGCGACATCGTAGGGAATTTTGGTCAAATATATAAATATATCTATCTTAATATTTTATTGGTCCCTTCCTGTAACACTGTTACACGAAGCATGGCACCCATACAGCGTTCATTGTCGTTATTTAATGCGCTGTTGGACAGCAATGCTCAATGGGATTTATTCCATAACGGATGGACCGCATTGTTCCGTGAATTGTTGAGATACTCTGAGAATATTGAATGACCTTTACTTCATTATTCGCAGAGAATCACTATAGTCAATATGTTATCTTTCATTCATTTGTCTTATAGTTATCAATAAATTATGTAATTCTATCTAGTTAATGTAAGTGGCCCTGCCGTACTAACATGATGTAAAATAAATAATCGTACCGGAACGCTAAATCGCTGGCCAAGTGCGGATCGGTAGACTTAACACGCCGTTGAGAACGTTATGGAGAATTCTTAGGCATGCAGGTTCCCTCACGATGTTTTCCTTCACCGTTTAAAGCAAGTGATATTTAAATTTCTTAAATTTGAAACGAACATAACTCCGAAAAGTGAGTGGTGCATGCCGGGGCTCCACGAAAGCAAAGCCGAAGCCTAGGCTACTAGGCTATCACCGCTTATTTAAAATACCTGGCTCTAAAGTGTAAACGAGACGTCAGACCATGTATATCCGTAGGTCCCTACTGAAAATCAGCGTTCCAGTTTTCCTTGACAGGTACCTACTGCCTTGGAGGGAACCCATTGACAACAAAGGCGCAACATTTACATTTTAATTATTAAGGTGTTTTTTCTTCTTTTTAATCTTCGTTCATTTTATAATTATTTGTATGTTGCTTTAAGAATACTGTCAGTGGCGTGCATAGGGTTTTCGGCCAGGGTATGCATAAAAAAAATAGGTACTGAACATGCTATTTTGATGTTACTGTATAATTTTATTTGTGAGTAGGTACCTAACCTAACATTGTTTGTGATACCCATGTAGATCTTCTCATCATCTCCTATTTCCAGTAGGTATAGTAAGCTCTGAGACGACCGACAAGCGAGTTTTTAAAATTGTCTGCCATTGCGGCAATTACATTAAATAATGTTTTTTAGTGTAAACAATAAACAAACATAGGTATTATTATAAATAAATAATGAAACAAAACATTGATCACTGCTATTCGCCTGTCTCTGTAAGTCAGTTAGAGCTCTTTTTACGTGCCGCTCCTTGTAGGTGCATTCCTTCCTTCACGAATAATCTCAATTAAACGTTAGTTAAGAATTAGCTCTAAACTTACCTACATTTTCCAAGCACACTGAACCATCAGATCACACGCCGAATATAAGAACTTTCTTACACTAAGAATATTCCTCAAAATCATTTACAAACAGTACACTGTCACAAAGGTTAATGTTAACCGTACAGCAAACGAAAAAAACAGTAATTAATTCTAATTCGGTGAATATAAGTTGTTATGACAGAAGGTAAAAGGTAAACAATAATGGCGCTGAGCGATCGCCAGCGATAATGAGAATATCATAGTCAAAATATGTCCGTAATATTTTCTTAGTACACAAATGCTATTAAAAGTTGTCATTTGAAGAATATTACTTCATCAGTTACCAATGGCACCTGGTATACGTTAATAATTTATTTAACATAATTCGGCAACTTTTAATTTGGTTATTTTAATATACTTTTTGAACAAATTAGGTACTTATAAATTTCTAAAGACCTTGAATGTAATAAAATTCATTGATAAATTTTTTAACTACAATAAAGAATTATTGCCGTTTAAAACAATAACAAACAAAGCAAATTACTTGTGCTTATAAAAAAACAAAGCATACATTTGGATTTCAAATTTCCGTAAGCAGTGCTTTTAAGATTTGCACACAAGCGAAACCCCTATACTGGAAACCTTGAAAACTCGCACACATAGAAAGAGCCAAATATTGTGTAAGCACGCACGCGATTATATCACTACACACCAGAACTTCCTTGTGTGCTGGTGCACACAAGTAACGACAGATGCATTCAATCGCCGTGCTTCTATGGAGACCGCGGCGGCGCGGCGCATTATTTCGAGCGACGAATAAACGATTTGCCCGGCAATGGATACTTAATCGTGAAAACCCCAGCTAATTTTATGAGATTTAAATTATATTTAAAGCGTTACTTTTTATTTAGGGATACTGTTTACAACTCAAAATTAAAATATAGTCGAAATATTATGCAGTTTGTCTATTTTAGTTCTAAACCATGACACGGGACTTGTCCAATGATTTACATAGAAGTGCGGCCGGTTTTAACTAGATGGCGCTTTTATAGTTTTCTATTAATTGTTTAATTTTTTTTCAATCTTTAAATTTTAAGTCGTCCTTATGGTCTGAGAGGCCCTGAGGTCAGGGTATGCACTGCTTATTTGCATCTATGAGATGCACGCCACTGAATACTGTGTGGTCAATAAAGCTTTTGTTATTAAAACTACCTTTCGAACCGACGATAGAGTCACTAAAACAGCCGGAAACTTTACATTACTTGAAATAAATGAATTTATATTAAACTAGCGGACCCCAGCGCCATCTGTCGGGCTGATTTGTGAATCTAAACCATCCAAGGTGCCATCCAAACGCATACCAAAAAATTCATTCAAATCGGTCCAGCCGTTTAGGAGGAGTTCAGTGACATACACACGCACAAAAGAAATATATGCATAAAGATGTAGTGAAAACTACTCAACTAAATTTTAAAATACAGTGGACCCCCGGTAGTCCGGCCCCTGTCTAATCCGGCGCCCCCTGTAATCCGACATGGTCTATTATTTATTATTGAATACGAATATTTATAATCTTATCATTGGATCTGTAATTTGTCGGATTACAAGGTACTCTTTTGTAAAAAAATCCGGACTATAGGGGGTCTTAGGCAGTACTCTATAATCCGACGAATTCGATAGTTCGACACTGCCCTGCAAAATGTTTGTCGGACTACCGGGGGTCCACTATATTTCGGAAGGACCTATTTGGGAAACGAAATGTGTAATAACGAATTTAGTAAATTTACTACGAGTACGAATTACATGTACGAATTAGTAAAATTTACTCTTGGAAAAATCGGTACCTATATTAAAAACATTTCTGTTATTGGAAGTTACTTACATAATTTTACATAGATACTCGTACTTTTTGATTAATTAATTATTAATGATAGGTTACGTTTATAAAGTATTTTTGCATCTTAAGGTTTACTATTGTATTCGTTAATTTAATAGTCATTATATTACCCCCTTTAAGGGCAACCCTAAGCTGCCATCTTGATTGAAAATCCAAAGTTTCCACTCACTTATTGCCGCAATATGGGTTGTAATTAAACTAAGCTGAAATAGTTGAAATGAACTGATATGCGATAACAGAACAGAACCCCCGTTTCAACTAATCTATGTAGTTAGGGTTGCGATTATTTTGATCCGGCGCGGGACGGTGTGGTATTATTGTTTGGTTAGGTAATCATTACTTTAATTGCCTAGTTGGTATCATGTAATTTAACCCCACTGCTCCTTGATACGATTGCCTATATTGCTAGCTTTTTAATGCAATACGAGTTAGCAATCTCACCTGCAAGGCTAGCATGGGCAGGAGACATTTATATCCCCGGGTAAAGGATAAAAATTTATCTTCTCCCACGGCTTTATCGACTCCCAGATCACTGGCGCACAAGTGGAAATATACAAAAGAAATGTGTGTTAGTTACACCATTTATAACTCAAGAACGGCTGGACCAATTTTTAAGATATTTGATTTTTTGGATTCCTCTTAGACCGGGATAGGATAATAAGTATAAAAAAATTATCAGCGGTACGAAGTTCGACGGGACAGCTAGTGTGTTACACAACACACATGTAATGAACGAAGGCAAAACTTCTCTTATTCCATGTTCCCATGCTTAAGCGGATGGGCACGTAAATTATTTTCCTTGTTAGGGGATAAATCGGGGAATATAATTTTTGTATCTTGCCTGTTCTAGCCCAGCTGGTGGTATCAGGTATGCGATGACGCAGTCTTAGATTATAGCGGGCTTACTAAAGTCAAAGTCAAGTTGGCCCATAAATGTCACTTTCAGAGCGTACATTAAAATGAAACATGTGTAAATGGTAGTGAGATGATGGCGATAACCATATTCGTAAACTTGAAACCAAGGCTACGAGGGTTCCAAACGCGTCCTGCTGTAATATAAAGCTCATAATAAAATAACTTGTTTGGGTAATGGCAGTTACATTAAAACTCTAACCCCCCATCGGTTTCTACACTTCATGGCGCAGCATGTTTTTAAATGCTATTAGTTTTTTAACAGTTGAGTAAATACTACTAGTTTTATATATTTTGTCAATATTTTTTATTTTCTGGAATACAAGGCATACATAGTGCAAAGAAAAGAGTTAAGATTTTAAATTAAAAAGTCGTTCTTCATTCATAAACTTATAAGCTTGCGTCACATTTAAAATGTTATAGGTAGGTACCTATATTATTATTTGAATCTATCTCATAGCAAATAATAGTTATATTTATTTATTCCTTACGATATTTGATAAAGACCGATTGGCGCAGTGTGCAGCGAGTAGCGACCCTGCTTTCTGAGTCCAAGGCCGTGGGTTCGATTCCCACAACTGGAAAATATTTGTGTGATGAACATGAATGTTTTTCAGGGTATTTATATGTATATTTAAAGTATTTATGTATATTGTTTATAAAAATATTCATCAGTCATCTTAGTACCCAAAACACAAGCTACGCTTACTTTTGGGCTAAATGGCGATGTGTCTAATGTTGTAGTATATTTATTTATTTATTTCGTGGCGGTCTCCACATAACCAAACTAGATGGCGCCTCAAAGATCCTGCATTGCGCTTCACAAAAATTTACTATCTTTGGAAGTTACATAAACTTCCAAAGATGAATGGTTGGACCCCGGTCCCCGAGCACGATCACCCGCTCGGGGGTAGCACATCACCATATATATTATTTATTTACTTATTAATTCCAGCCTATAAAAAATTTTTGTGACGCTGACGCTAAATATAATAGTGATAATTGACTGGCAGCTTATCGTGCGCTCCGAGGCACGGAGATAGATTACAGTTATATCCTAACTCCGGGCTCGTTCTGACAATCGCACTTTTTAAAAATCGAACAACTAAAGTAGGAAATAGGCAGAATTGTAAATAGATCTTGAATAATCGATAAAATACTATCAGTCCCAAAGTATGACAGTTTGTTTGTTAGTTATTTGCCTATGTTCCGCTTATGTTTTGATTAAATTCACTAAGATTATTATTATACTGTATTCTGAACACGGACAAAGAATTTACCCTAGAAAAACAATTGAAACAGTTGCTATTGGATTAAAACAATAACGTTTGGCTTATGAATGTTGAACGTTGAACCTTATGAATGTGGTGAAATTTTGTAGTCTAGGAATACTAACGCTTTCTGGAGGATAATCAAAAAAACGCGGGCGAAGCCGCGGGGAATCGGCGGTAAAGCAATGACTTCCAAGTTCGCTATGCAGTGAATTGGCCGCGTTTTTATGCGATGGCCCAACTTTTGCTGTTCACTCGCGAATTGTAGTTCGTGTATTGGTGAGGTCAGTGAGCGGCAGAACCTTACCGCAGTGTTATTACCGTAATCTTTCTATTAGCACCAGGTTCCATTGTATTAATGCGTCTTTTTCAATGAACTGAACATTGAATCTCGAATAGCTTTTTGACGACCTCCATGGCGCAATGGTGAGCGCTGTGAATGTAAATAGGAGGTCTCGGGTTCGATTCCCGACAGGGGCAATTTGGGAATTTTTAATTTCTGAATTTTCTCTGGTGTGGTCTAGTGGGAGGCTTTGGCTGTGGCTAAAACGTCGAAACAACGTCTTCGATACAACGTCGCGCTCAAAAATACATTCAAATTCAATTCAATTCAAAATTTCTTTATTCATGTAGGCCTATCACAGGCACTTATGAAGCGTTCATACATATTTGTTTACATAATTGTAACGGGATGGTGTTAACTTCGTTCGCCAACTTAAATCTAAAGCTACGAGGGTTCCAAACGCTCCCTGGTCTAAGAAGAGCCCACAACAAACTTAGCCGGGTAAATTTATTTTTTTGTTATCACCATCTTCCAGTAAATTTAAATTAAGCTATGAAGCTAGAGCAATTCACACCCAAGCTTTTTTATCGTTTAAATAATCCTTAATATTATAATAGGATTTTTCTGTAAGTACGTTTTATATAAACTTTGAACTTATTGAAAGACATTTCATTTGGTAATTTGTTATAAAATAATATACAATTGCCCTTGAATGAATTTGCAATTTTGTGTAGCCTAGTAAACTGCACAACGAGTTTATTTTTGCTTCTAATATTTATATTGTTACAGTGCATTTTCTTTTTAAATTTTGATATATTTTTATGGACATAAATTAAATTTTCATATATGTACTGACTATGCTTACTTATGACATATTTTTAATATGATTAACATATATCTTCAATAAATCTTTAAATAATATATAAATCTTTAATATGAGGTAAGCCTAATACTATCTCATACTGCTCATCACGGTCGAACTTAGAGTCGAAAAAAAACTCATGATAACAAATGAGACACCGCGAGGTATGTCTGCATCGTCGAGAGATACAAGACTGAAGTGTATTTAAAATGATCCCAAATGTGTGAACATTTTAAAAACTAGCTGTTGCCCGCGACTTCGTCTGCGTTTGATTTTGTTTTTTTGGTGTGGTATTCAATTTAGTTGTAGTTCTAAAAAAATGTAATGTATTCAGTATCGCTAAGCCTTAAATGAAGGGTTTGCTGCTGTCCGTTGAGGAGTTCTGTCCTCTATCTCCAACCACATTCACAAAACACAATCTACACAAAGTTTAATCAAAATTAAACATATTTTTAAAACCCCTGTAATAGTACAAAAATGTAAAATCGTCAAACACTTTCATCACGTCACCCGTCTCCCAGAAGAACCGAGCTTAATGTCAGGATAAAAAGTATCCTATATTACTTCTAACACTTCCTTCTATTTCTTTTAATATGTGTACAAAGTTTCATGAGGAGCGTAAGAAACGAACTTACATTGACTTTTATAATATTAGTAGGGATAAGGATAGGGATCAACTCAATTCGTGCACATTGGTTGTCAATCAAATATAATCAAATATTGTTTCTTTTAAACTCTTTATGAATTAAATAAGAATTATTAGCGCATTTGTAAAAATCCTAATCAATTCAATAGATATCAAAAGTCAAATTATTTACCCACTTTATAAAGTTATTGTAACATTTACTTGGCCTTAAGATTGCCGGCTTCATACAATGGAAACTGATTCTGCAAGCAATTTTAAATACATTTGATATTCGAAATATCCAAGGTCTGTCTGCAGCTGCATTTAACTGCATAGCAAACTATTAGATTGTATAAAACCTTTGCTTTACAATGTTTTTAATTTTCAACTTTGTATTATTTTATCGTCCTTTAGAATGTTAAATCCTAAGTGTTTTTTCAGCTAAAGAAAACATCACGCGAACCTACATATTATGTGTTCCAATGGAACATATTTCATTAAATACAGAATAATATTATGCCACGTTGGTCTAGTGGCTCATATTTACGACAACAGATCACGAGGTCCTGCCAAGCCGTTGACTACAATTATACCTGATGGTAAGTGATGATGCAGTCTAAAATGGTAGCGGGCTAACCTTTTAGGGAGTATGGCAGTTATATTAAACCCATAACCCAAATCGGTTTCTACGCGCCATCGTACCGGAATGCTTAATCGCTTAGCGGCATGTCTTTGTCGTTAGGTCGATAACGAGCCATGGCTGAAGCCTCCCACCAGACCAGAGAAAATTAAAAAAATATAAATTCCCAAGTTCGAACCCGGCACCTCCAACTTAAAACCAAAAGGCTCACCGCTGCACCAGGGAGGTCGTCAAATTTCCTGGTTGGGTCGATAGTTTGATAGTAACATATTGAATCAATGGTTGTAAGATGTTGAGTTAGAGTTTTCAGTACCAACCTGGAATTTGGCAAATAGCGTTGTTACCCTTAACCTCGGGGAAGATCTTTAGCCTTTGGTCACGGTGAATAATAATCGTAAAAGTCTGACATCCTACAATAAAGCAGCGTGATCGAATAATTTGGTTATAGAAAAATCGTATTATAATATTAACGATTGCATGTATGATAAAAAAGTTTGGGTATGATTTAATCTAACTTCATAGCTAAAAATTAATTCGACTGTGAGATGGTGATAAGTGAAGTGAGTAAGTAAATAATTGATCATCTCCTGAGGATGCTTCGGTTTCGGAGTGAAACGTGCATAGAGGGTACATTGCCGAAGATCTGTTTGGTGTGGAGTATAAGGATTGAAGAAATTATAAATTAACTAAGTATAGCAAAGTAAGCTTAATTTTCATAATATATCATGGATTTCCGCAAAGTAACGCCTGCTTCTATCCAATACTTCTGTAAGTTATTTTTTTATCCTATCGGGAAAAGTAGGGCCGTTTTTTGCCCGAAGCGTCCTTCTTTGTACCCCTGATAAAGTGTATGCAAGATTTCATGTTGTTAGCGGTGGTTTCTTACCAGGGTATGCATACAGCAGGATAATTGCATAAAACGGCAAAAATCCTCATCTTTTACCAGTAATATATAAATTTTAGGGTAGGCAGTGCTTTTGTGCATGTATGACGTGCACGCCACTGACCACTAGGCATTCACTTTTGTAAAATCCTTTAGGACAATTACTCACTATGTAGCTACAAGTAATTAGGAATTCAAAAGAAGCCTAATGTGATAATAAAAACGCAATCATATTTGCCTCAGATAGAAATTCGCGAGCGATGAACGATGGAGGTCGAAAGTGAAAGACGAAACCACAGACATAATAGCAGCTGTACTTATTATACTGTGGCTGCTTCTATTGTAGGCTATATAAAGGTGCACCCACATTGCACCTTCTTCTTTGTTATATTATATATTTAACCCAAGTCGCAATGTGTGTGTGTGTGTCTGGCTGTGGCATCGTATTTCTCGAACGTATGAACCGATTTTCAAAGGTGAATTAGTTGGGAGTGGTTTTAGCTGTTTGATGAAAATCGGTCAAATGCTATACAAAATGGCGAATAACATATTTTCTTCATAACTTAATTCTTTCAATATAGACATCAAAGGAATAAGCTTTAATAGTAAACACTTGTACACTATATAATTGAAAGCATTTAAACAATTGCAAGTTGTAGTTTGCAAGTCGGTTTTAATGTCTTAAAAAAACCACGAACCTAATTGCAGCGTCTCCTCCCGCGTCCAAATTATTTCCAAACTATATAATACGCGGCCCTCAGCATTTTTCTTGTTTTTAGCATTTCTATACCCGCCGTAACTTCTAACCGATAGGTCTGAATCGAATAGGTCTAGGTCGAATTTGAATCATTTAAAGATAAATTTGCAGGTACACAATCAATTTTAATTATGAAAACACTTATTTGGGTAAGGATTAATATCATGATAGGAATGTATGAAGTGAATCTTTAGATTTTACTCGTATTTTGATTGACAAAATATCAAAAAGCGGTTATTGTGACTAAACGGTAGACATATAGCCTTTTCGCATCACGTACGCCAGTAAAGCTCCAGGTCGGTATGACATCTTTAACAAATATCGTTATATTTCAGCCAATTTACAAAAAAATATAATAAAATACACTACAACCTTCCACATGAGTCACTCTGTTCATGAGTGAAAAAATCTATGGAAATCCTTTCCGTAGTATTCCGTATAAAACTTAAGGATAGACATTGTAAGAGTTTTTACATTTTATATCGTCTGCATACCCTGTGCATACCCTCTATGCACGCCACTGCCTGCCTGCCTGCTTGCCTGCCTGCCTGCCTGCCTGTCTCTATGTCTGTCTGTCTGTCTGTCTGTCTGTCTGTCTGTCTGTCTGTCTATCTGTCTGGCTGTCGGTTCGATATCGGTTTGTACGCGAATGGAATCAGACTGGAACGCCAAGTCTTCGTCGGTAGGGGTAGCGGCGTAAGAGCGCCAAACCAGCCAGAGAAAATTCAGAAATGATATCCTTTGGGTATTTAACCTGGGACGTGACCCTTATAAAAACATAGCGCTCACCATTACTATGGCAATCTATAATAACTAAAAACAAATACCTCGGTATAATAGATCTCACCCTTTATCATGTTGTTTTTTTTTATTGTTCAAACTTATTGTAAGCCTTGATAGGCTTACCGTAAGTAAGGAGAAGTCGTTTAAAAAATCAGAAGAATAGAATAACAAAATCGTCGGTACATCGGGGTATACCCTTACCCGCAATGCAAAATTAAATGTCAACTTTAATTCACTAAATGACATCAATCATTCCAAACAGCCGACCTCGGGGCCCGCAAATGTCACGCCCGCTGCTCTGTGTTGCGCCCGCGGGTGACATTTGTATTTTTCAATACAAATTAAATGCTCGGATACATACACTATACATTTTTATGTAGACATGAATTTATTTCATTCCGATTTTTAGAATACCAGTAATAAAATTAGTAACGTAAAGCAGTGGTCCGACTGCCGATGAACGAGAAACGAGTAGAACTAGAAACTATAAACGAGTAGGCGATCAACGGGACGCGCATGTGTAGTTTCGATAGTTTTGTCGCCGGGCTATAAGCGAGTGTGCAAGTGCGACGAGCGATTACTCGCGCCATTCGCTCGCGGTCGCTCAGTAAATGCCGCAATGTAAAGAAATGATCAAGCGAGTGAGCATCGCTGAACGAGTTTTTTTTTTGCTTTTTCGGAAGGACACTTGCCGATAACCTCCTAAGGGGTTGCTACGGCGTCACCGGGGGAGTGGGGCGAGCGCGAAAGCTCGCCATGAGAAGAGCCCCAGGGCTCGACGACATCGGGGGGAGTATGGGAGACGTCGACCCGAGGGTGCCTCCTGCGAGGACTCGGACCTCGGCTCGGTTCGACGTTAATCTGACTGTTGGTGGACTTTTGGACTAATCATTGTTTAGTCCGAACGCCCCCGTGACCGTGGTAAGGATCCACGTCCGGATGACGTCAGAAATCGGGGCCCTCGTCTTCGCCGGCGAAGACGCTGTGAATGTTGCGTGTGTGTGTGTTGTTGGGACACGTTGTCGGTAGTTATTTTGTCGTCAGGGTCGTCAAGGACATGCTTCGGACGTCGCCGCTTTGGTTCGACGTCGGGGACGGGGGTATAAGTGGACGCCTCGACCACTAGGGGGTTGGGGTGTCGGACTGCATTTTCAAAGTAGGTCTTTGATAATGTTTTCATGTACTGGGCTATGGTGGGAAGATCGAGGTCTCGGTGGAGATCTACGTTGCGCATGTACCACGGACTGTCCGTGGTCATACGCATAAATTTGTTCTGCAGGACTTGAAAGCTCCTGTAAGAGCTGTGAGGGCGATGGGCGAATACGACGCTGGCGTATGTCATAATGGGACGTATGCACGTTTTATACAAGGTTACCTTGTGACGGAGGGATAATTTGCTTTTGCGGCAAATCATCGGATAGAGACGACCCATCACATACGCAGCCTTGTTGCGGGCCTTGCGAATGTGTGCGGTGAAGCTCATTCTATGATCGAACGTTACTCCCAGGTATTTGGCCTTGTCTTGCCAGGGTATGGGACGCCCGTAGAGGGTGACCTCTGCGGGGTTTACCGTGAAGCGGCCTCTCGGTTTGCCCGTGAAGAGCACCGCTGCGCTCTTCTCGGGGTTAACCTCGATCCTCCAGAGGCGGAACCACTTGCCCAGCAGGTGGAGCGCCTTTTGGAGTCGACTTGCAATGTTGCTCTTTTTGGGATCGGTCGCAAAGAGAGCGGTATCGTCGGCGAATTGGGCCAGTTTGACCGTCGCCGGTAGGTCGCGGGGAATGTCGCTCGTGAAGAGCGCGTATAGAAGTGGGGAGAGCGCGGAGCCCTGAGGGACTCCCGCTCGTATGGGTCTAGGGGAAGAGAGCGTACCGTCTAGACGATAGCGAAATGTGCGATCGGTGAGATACGCTCGCAGCAAACGAACGAGACTAGCTGGCACGCCCAGATGGTGCAGCTTGTACAACAAGCCGGCGTGCCAGACCCTGTCGAAGGCCTTGGCAATGTCTAAGAACACGGCCCCAGTGGGGCTCATGTGTCTGTATCGATTGAATCCTGCCAGTATGTGCTCCGTGAGGCGGTGCGCTTGGTGGACGCAAGAGTGCTTGGCTCGAAAGCCGAATTGCTCGTCGTTAAGGAGGTTTTTCTCCTCTACGACTGCCTTCAGTCTGTGTAATATTACCCTCTCATACACCTTTGCTAAGGTGTTGAGGAGGCTTATAGGGCGATAACTGGAGGGAAGGTCGCGGGGTTTGCCCGACTTGTGGATACCTATGACTGTTGCTTCCTTCCACTGGTTGGGGAAGTAGCAGTTTGCCAAGAATACATTAAAAATTACCACTAGTAGGTTGATAATTTGTCCTGGGAGTAACTTTAGGGTTTTATTGGTAATGCCGTCGGGGCCTGGGGCTTTCTTAGAGTGGAAACCCTTGATAATAGTATGAACTTCATCGCAGGTCGTCGGGGCGAGAGGTTCACCATCGGGAGGGGTCGAGAGGATTGTTGCGAGTTCGCTTTCGACTCGCAAGACGTGGGGCCTATCAATGGATACGGTGCTCGGAGAGCATTGGGATTCGAGGCAGTCAGCCATGCATTCAGCCTTATCGATATCTTCAAAGGCGGGCGGAAGGTCGGGCCGTGCTAACGGGGGGAGGGCGGGAGCGCGGGTCATTTTGAGAGCCTTCGCCAGTTTGTAGAACGCACTACGCGATGGCGAGAGCTCCCCCAAGAACCTGTCCCATTGTCCGTGTCGGAGTGCGGTAATGATAGACACTACCTTCCTCTGGGCTCTCCAGAGTTCTAACCGATTCTGTCGTGTCGGATATTTGTCATGCTCCCTATGGGCCCTATTCTTGTTTGTGATTAGCTCTCGCGCGTCCTCCGTGAGTACCATGCGGTAAAATCCGCACGGCATCTCGCGGGAGCATTCGCTCGTAGCGTCACAAACGTGGTTGGTCAGGTGCAGTGAGGCTGCCTGGGCTTGCTCTAATGTCTCTACGACGTCAGGAATTTTAGAGAGGTGCACAGAGTCCTTCGCTTCGAGTAGCCCGGAGAGCTTCTTGAAGTCGATGACTTTACGGGTCGGGAGGATCGCGGGGCCTACGGGGCCTAGCTGTAGTTTGACAGGTCTGTGATCCGAATATAGCTCGGATAGCACTTCCATAGAGTTCACCTGAAGGGTGATATTCTTGAGGAGCGCTATGTCGAGTATGTCCGGTCGGTCGATCGAACTATCCGACATCGGGAAGCGAGTCGGCGAGTCTGGGGCAACTACGATAAAGTTGAGGTCGGGTCGTCTGACAAGTATGTTAAGTTGTCGTCCGTGCGCGTTAGTGGAGCGGGACCAGTCGGTGTGCTTAGCGTTGAAGTCGCCAGCCAAAATGACAGAGTCACCTAAGGAGAGGAGAGCGAGTAAGTCACTCTCTAAAAAGGTTTTGTTCGGTGAGATATAAACGGATGCTAGTATGATCGACGGATGGCCGGTCATACCCACCTGACATACGGAGGCTTCCATGTTGGTAAGCTGTGGAGGATCGAGAGGAGTGCAGTGAAGAGCCCTTCTGTAATAGATCGCGGTACCACCCAACCGGTTGGTGGTCCGATCATTTCTAATTAAGTTATAATTTCCAACTTTGGGATCGCTTCTACTAGGTTTTAAGAAGGTCTCTTGCACTAGGAAGATATCGATTTGTTGTGCACATATAAATTCACGGATTTGATGCATTTGATCGATAATGCCGTTTGCATTAAAGAAGCTGACTGCCAGGGAGTGTGGTTTTACCCTACCTTTATATGTACTACCCATTAACGGATTGCTTTTTGGATAGTCCCGATGGTTGTTAGGAGGCTAGAGTGCTCACGCATAGCCTGGTTGAGGGAGACCTTTGCCTTTGCAAAGAATACTTTTACCTCGTTCATGTCAACCGCAGACACGAGGTACTGGATGAAGTCCAGGGGGTCCATATCCGGAGATAGGTGCATGGGCGAGGGCGCTGAGGCCGGGTGGGCCGCTGCCGGTGCGGTGGCCTGAGGGGCTACCGGCACCGGTGCGGGGGCGGGGGCGGAGGCGCTAGGCGCTCCGTTAAGGGGCTTGGCCCATGCGCTGGTAGCGGGTACCGGCGCTGGGACGAAGCGTTGGGCGGGCTGTGCTGCGGGTCTCCGAGCCGGCGGCGGACCCCTGCGCCGTGTAAACTGCGGCGCCTTTGGGCATCCGCGATAATTCGCGGGGTGCCCTTGGGTGTAGCAGAGTACACAGCTCGGTGGTTCGTCGACGGTCGGGTCCCGTCGGGAGCAATCGGCGGTGCCGTGGTCGCCCAGGCACTTGACGCACCTAGGGCGGGCGAAACAATTCCTTGCGGAATGGCCGTACAGTTGGCATCGGTGGCACTGGCCGACCTTGCCTCTGTTATGGGGCTTCTCGATAGTGAGTCCTGAAAGGTGGCACACTTTTTCGAGATTGTAAATCTCTTTACCTTCGGGGGAAAGTTCTAATAAAACGAGAACCATCTCGTAGACATATTTCGTCCTGGTATTGTACATCCTATGTACCTCCAGGACAGGTAGATTTTGCGACAAAAGGTCGGCTTTTATTACCTCGGAGCTAATCTCCTTCGGTAATCCTTTAATGACGACGCGGAGAATGCGTTCGTCTCTTAGGGCGTAGGTATGAAAACCTATATTATGCTCTCTGAGCATTGAAGTTAGCCGACGGTGGTCGTCGGAGGATAGGCACTGTACTCTAATGCCTATAGCGGTGGAACGGGCACCGGTGAAGCCGATGCCGTTCGCTTCAAGAAGCGGGATGATTTTCATCCATGCGAGCTTGTCGCGGATGAAGAGAGGTGGGATTCTATCCCTGGGTTGGGGTTGCTCCTCCATAGGGGAGTCTTCGGGCTCGTCTTCGTCCGCAGGGGAAGCCTGGGACGCTGCGCGAGGCGCTGCGCGGGGCGCTTGGGACTGGGTCTTAGTTGGGCGGTCCGTTACCACTTTCTTTGGCGGGTTCGCCTTGGATTTGGAAGCCTTAAGCTTCCGCTTTTTAGCACCGACGACGGTGAAGCCGTCGTCGGTCTCGGATGATGCCGGGGAGGTAGATTCTTCGATCGCTATCGCAGGGATAGCGACCGGGTCGTCGGTAATCGGCTCTGCGGGAGCCGGGGATTGCGGGCTGTCCGTGAACACTCTAGGCCTAACAGTCCTAAAGCGGTTTAGGTAACCCGCGTTATTCTCCTGGAGGTCCTTTAAGAGGGCCTCCAGATTAAGGTCGGAGTCGGCGAGGGCCATGGCGGCCCCCGGGGTAGCGGTTGACCTCCCTGCCATGCAGGGAGGTGTGTGCCTAAAAAAGGGTGTGGCCCTATGGGGCCTCGCCTTTAGGTGACGAGGGTGTTAAACTACGCTAATAATAACACGTGTACTTACAGGAATCCTAGACCCTAGAACTACACTGCACTACCACAACGCAGAAACGGACACTGATTTCCACTGACACTTTCACCTCGAGCAATCGGTTGCGAGACAGACATCCGTACGGGACGGATGCGCGAGTCGGAATCGCTGAACGAGTATCGCTGAGCGAGTTTATTGCTGTAAGCTCGTCGCTCATCGACAAAACTAGTAACGAGAGTTGTCGCCAGCAGTGTGGACAGTCAGAGAGCTACTTTAAATATATGCATCTCTTTCGCGGAACACGGAAAATATCGAATATCGCTGATAGTCGTTTTCTCGCCGGCGGTCGGACCACTGCCTAAGGGTGTAGTGTTCCTAGGATAAAAAGTAGCCTATATTACTCCGTTCTTTTAATCCTCTTTGCTAAAATGTATTTATTTTATAATGCCATTTCAGTTTTTTTAGTACGTCTCTAAACTTAACTATTGAGCCAGGTTTGATCAGATTTGGTTAAGACATAAAATTATGAGGTCCGATTCTCACTCGGTATGACGTATTTTAAAATTATTGTTTATTTAGCATGTAAGGGTAGATTTGTTGCAAAGGTCAGGCACCCCCATCGGAAAATGGAAATTTCTACAAAAGACCTAAGTACAGTAGTTTACTTCATCAGTTGAAAAAAGTATTAAACAAAGTCAATAAGGGTAAACAATTGAAAGCATTAAAAAACAGTTCAAATTGATTTTTTTTTGGAAGTTTGCATAATCTCCTTGACGCGTTCACGTTTTTGAGCATAAGTTTTTTTTTTTTAAGTTTCTTTGTTAGGCTTCAGCGACCCCCAGTTTTGTTGTTACCTCGAAGTTTGATTAGTTTAAAGTTGTTTCTAGTTACGCAAACAAAGTACCTACACCATTGCGAAACATAAAACAAACGAGTCATTCGATTGTATGATTATTTTCATTTAGAATGTTATGTAACTTTTTATTCTGTAGTAAGACTGATGATGATTACTTATAATCATGTAAGGGCTGCTCTGGTATGAGACTGGAACTACAAGTTAGCCCCCATAGCGAATACGACGGGGTGTTATTAGTTGACGCGCCTGTGTAGGTGTGTTTAACTGTCTGTGGCATCGTAGCTCGCGAACGTTTAAACCGATTTAGATTTTGTTTTTTTATTGTTTGAAAGGTGAATCAGTCTAAGGAATTTTTGATGAAATTAAGTATTAAACTAAGTTAATACTGCCTATTTTTTAAACCTTTGAAAACATTAAAAACAGTTATAATTACTTTTTTTTTAAGTTTGTGTAATCGTCACGTTTTTGAGCATAAGTATATTTGCAGGGCTAGCACGGGCGGGAGATAAAAATTATATCCCCTGATTATATCCCCTGACCAGGGATATAATTAACGTGTCCACCTGCTAAATCACTGGAACATGGAATAGGAAAAGTTCACCCCCTTTATTAATACACATTTATTATTTGGATAATACTTCCCGTTGAGCGACAGTGCTCAGAGTTGATTAAGCTGTGGGAGAAGGTAAATTTATATCCTTTCTCCGGTGATATAATTGTCTACTGCCCATACTAGCCATGCTGGAACTACGAGTTATTCCCCCGAGCAAATAAAACGGGGTGTTATAAGTTGACGCGTCTGTGTGTGTAGATTGCTAGACTGCCTGTGGCATCGTAGCTTGCGATCGGTTAAACCGATTTTGATTTTGTTCGGAAGGTGTATCATTCTTACGAATGTTTGATTTAATTATGTATTAAACTAATAGTAAAACTGCCTGTTTCTTTAAACCATTGAAAGCATTAAAAAAACTGTTCGAATAACTTTTGTTTTGAAGTTTGCGTAATGGTCTTCACATAAAAGGTCATTGCGTTCACGTTTTCGAGCATAACTATTTTTTTTTAAGTTTCTTTGTTAGGCTTCTTCAGCGACCCCCAGTTTTGTTGTTACCTCGAAGTTTGATTTGTTTGAAGTTGTTTCTAGTTACGCAAACAAATTTTCTACACCATTGCGAAATGGCAAATAACTTTTTTTTGAAGTTTGCGTAATCGTCTTCACACAAAAGGTCATTGCATGCACGTTTTTGAGAGTTAGTTGTTGTTGCAAACAAAGTACCAACACCATTGCGAAACAATATAAATGAGTCATTCGATTGTATGATTATTTACATTAAGAATGTTATGTAACTTTTTACCCTGAAGTAAGTAATCACGTTGGGGCTGCTCTGGTATGAGACTGGAACTACAAGTAAGCCCCGAAGTTATAAGTTGACGCGTCTGTGTGTGTAGGTGTGTTTGACTGCATGGTAGCTTGCGAGCGGTTAAACCGATTTTGATTTTGTTGGAAAGGTGAATCAGTCTAACGAATAATGATTCAATTAAGCATTAAACTAAGTTAATACTGCCTGTTTCTTTAAACCGTTGAAAGCATTAAAAAACAGTTCTAATTGCATTTTTTTAAGTTAGCCTAATCGTCTTCACGCGTTCACGTTATCGAGCATATTTATTATAGTATATTTTTTAAGTTTCTTTGTTAGACTTCTTCAGCGACCCCCAGTTTTGTTGTTTACTCGAAGTTTCATTTGTATGAAGTTATTTCTAGTTACGAAAATAAAGTACCTTTTTAGTAAGTAGTAGTAACTTTTTTTTTAAAGTTTGCGTAATCTTCTTCACACAAAAGGTCATTGCGTGCACGTTTTTCAGAGTAAGTTGTTGTTGTCGCAAACAAAGTACCTACACCATTGCGAAACATAATATAAATGAGTCAGACTATGAATATTTACATTAAGAATGTTATGTTACTTTATACCCTGAACTAAGTGATTATGTTAGGGCTAGTATGCATACTAAAAGCACAACACAAACCTCCATAGTCCAATGTTTCAGAAACGCTGAATATCGCGACAAGTGCAGGCGCATCACGAGGTTGCTGTAGCCAAAGAAAAGGTCAACCACGACCACTCTGTCAAGAATGAACGACTAAGGTGTATGAAATGAGCCTGGAACTACGAGTTAACCCCCGACTCAAAACAACGGGGTGTTATAAGTTTAACGTGTTTGTGTGCGTGTCTGTCTGTGGCATCGTAGCTCCTCTGATTTTTGACGGCCGCAGCGCAGCAGCGGGCGCAGCGGGCAGCGACCCTGCTTTCTGAGTCCAAGGCCGTGGGTTCGATTCCCACTACTGGAAAATGTTTGTGTGATGAGCATGAATGTTTTTCAGTGTCTGGGTGTTTATATGTATATTATAAGTATTTATGTATATTATACAAAAAAAATATTCATCAGTCATCTTATAACACAAGCTACGCTTACTTTGGGGCTAGATGGCAATGTGTGTATTGTCGTAGTATATTTATTTATTTATATTTATTATTATTATTGGTTTTTGAAAGGTAAATGTTTCTAAGAAATATTTGATGTAAATCGGTCCAAGATGCCCGCGGCTAGAAAATGGCGAATTACATATTTTTCACAACTTTCTAAACATGGGCATGAAATTAAAAGGATTAACTAGTAGAATAACGCCCTAACAGTTTAGCCCGCTATCACACGAGTAGTAGTGCTTATTGTGACAGAGCTCGTCCGGGGAAGTAGGTACTATTGCCATGCTTATTTCTTCGGCCAACCCGTGTTGTTGCAATGTTATGTTCTTGTCTGAAGGGCAGCGTTACTTTACAGGCTCATGAGGTAACAGCTACGACGCCTCAGGTTGTAGGACACAGGCCGACACTGTGAATCACGCGTTACATTTGTTGCTCTGTTTATAGACGATGGTTTCTCCTTACCTTCAGGTAGGCCACCTGCTTGGTGCGGCTTTTATAACCTAAAAAAAAACATCTTAAGACCACAATGTCAGTCGAGGCCTAACTTCTAGTGGTATTTTATTTATTTATTTTATTTATTAAAAGAGGCACCAATGACGCGCGCCCTCCGCATCCTCAATGTCATATCAGAGCAATGTGATTTGTATTGTTGCGCTCTGAGTGAATTGACGAGGATCGCAATGTGGGTTATTTGTTACCCGAATAGGTAATATTATAATGTTAAGATTATGTAAAAAAAAAAAAAAAGGCTACACTATCGCATTAGGTTTAAGTATTCTGTAAGGATAGTGTTAGAATAAGAATATAAATAAATAAAAAAATAAATAAATAAATAAAATAAAATATATTTATTTCAAACAAACACATAAAAAGTAATCCAAAGAATGCAGATAAAGTCTGTGATTTCCACACTAGGATTCCGTGTGTCGTGTAAATCACTTCGTTCCAGGTTGAATTCAATAAAGGTAACTTAATAATGAAACAAAAAAAAAATCAAAAATATAAAAAAAAAACAGCTTAGCATACAAATTCTGTTGGAGCAATAATGACAAAAAATTGTTCTTTAATGTGTGTAATGTGTGTGCGTGTGTATGATTGTGTTGATGTGTGTGCATGCGTGTGTCCCTCTGTGTGTTTATTGTATGTTATATTTATTCTAATATTGTGAGCATTTTTTCTGTTTCTCCGTAGCTTGATTCAATTAACCATTTATCAAGTGTCTTGTGTCATTTATCAATTTGAAAATTTACACCCCGCTACCAAATACGTAGGAAACCTAGCGATTTAGTGTATTGGTACGATGCTGTGCCCAACCTAAATATAACATGTTCAACTAATGATAATCTCCACGACTTCATTAGCTGGCTCTCACAAATCAGAGGAAATTTTGCAATTATAGATTCCCAAATTGCGCCTTAAGAGAATCGAACAAAAGAAAAGGTGAGGGTAGATCCAATTGGGTTGTCATTATCAATAACATCTAATAACAAACAGTTAAAGTTAAAAAAAACTTAAGGTGGCTGCGTTACCTAATTCCGCCAACTTGTATTAAAGTATCGTGGTGGGCCTAAGATCTATACTAGGGGTACCCAGTAGTGGGGCATTAATTAGATTTGTGATAATGATGATGATATGAAACTTATTTTTAACCATAGATATAGAACATCTGTCCTCGTTGGAAGCATCTTTCATATTTTCATAGAAAAATAATTTCATAGACTTCAAAGAGGGCTGTACGCCGGAAACCAATACGTAACTTTCAATTTTAATGAGAGTTAAACAAGCCGCCGGAGAAACTTAAGGGCTATCCACATTGGGGGATTCATTCATTCATTGATTCATTTATTTTTTTGTTTATTCATTCATTTATTCACGTTATATCGTGGATGGTCATGGGTCCACCACCCATGACCATCCACAATACAAATTTTTACAATTAAAATATCGTTAGGATGTGGAAGCAGAAATATTTGTCTGAACTGATATATTCGTTGCGTAGTGGTACACCCTCCCACTTGGTCAACGTACGACATTAAAAGAAATTACTCCTGCAACATATATTTCAATTGAACTTTGGAAAAAAAACGTGTAGGGACTCCGAACAGAACTGATAGTTGATATAGGGTTGCACAGTTGAATAGTTGAACTAGCGCTGTGAGTTAGAGTGTGAGAGGGGAAGCTTGCCTACGCCTAACGTGTGCGTGAGAGAAAGGGAAGCCACAGGCTGGAGCCGTAACGCGTTACGAATCGAAACGGTTTACCCTTCCATAAGAAGTTATCACTACAAAAAAAAAAATTTTTGTGTGTGCTTGTTCATTGTTAATAAACGTATAACGTTACTACGTTTTCATTATAGTGAGGTCATGATGAGGTCATTCGTAAACTTAATACTAACACTAGAAAGGTTCGGAATGTGCTGTACTGTATGAAAAGCCCACAACAAACTTAGCAGAGTTTTTTTTTTAATAATAGGTAGAGTGCCCACGGTTAGAAGACGCATCATCAAAAGAAGATCATTTTATACGGCGGTAAGAAAAACGGCTGTGAAAGCATTTTAGACCTTTGCGGGAAGTATTCAAAATAGATTAAAGTATGTCGCGCGTTTGAGATTGCCTATTGGCAAAGGCCCCCTCTAGATCCCGCCACTGTATTCTATCGTGTGCAATTCTACGCCGGTTTGGTCTCGCGGTCCACCTTCCAGACTTCCTCTGTTTCTGTTTCCGTCGCGCGGATACCAATTTGTGACTATTTTACTCCACTTTTCTTGACGTTCTTTTGGCGAATGACCTGCCCATCTCCATTTTTGTGCGTCTATCCTTAAAACATCGATTACTTTTTCTCTAGTAATAATTGACAGACAAACCCACTTTATGGTTTGTTGAAAATCATCGCCTATAAACAGAGCAGCACGGCATAAAAGTGCCGCCCCGTGTCCAGCAACCCGAGGCATAGGTGTTAGTCCTAATGTGCCTGTTATTTTATCAGCACCCACGCTATTCAGACCGGAATATAGCATTGCAACAACGCTGGTTAGCGGCAGAAATAATCATAGGTGGTAGTACTTTCCCCGACGAGCTCTGTCGCAAACAGGTCTACTACTACTATTCTAGCCTATTTCCTTTAAAGCACTTTGTACCATATTTCTATGACAATGCCACTTGACTGTATCATATTGTCGTCTGAGTCAAAAAATGCAAAATTCATTTATTTCAAGTAGGCTCAGTTTGTAAGCACTTTTGAAACGTCAAGTCAGTCTGTTGGTATTGACCCTACCACAGGTTCGGAAGGCAGATTCCACCGAGAAGAGCCGGTAAGATTCTCAGCAGATTGCTCTTTTTCAACATCATTTTACAGTTTACAATGAAAAAATATATATACAATAAATTTTCTATCTTGTGAGAGTTGAGCGCGGAGACTGCTTCCAAGCCATGTCCTGAGTCTCGTGACGAGAAGTGACGTGAAGTGTATCGAAATTGGGTAATTAAGATACCCATTCTTATTTCATTATTAAAAACTATTTAATAATGAAATAAGAATCATAAGCACATTTGTAAATGTGTGTGTTGTAAAAAATATACGGCACCAACTTGTAGTTAATTATTTACCCACCTAAAAAAATTACAGTAACAAAAGGTGTGTAATGTGGGACCTTAATCGCATGCCAGTTACAAAAATGCTCCCTCAAAGGTCTAAAACACAGAATAGTGATAACGATTAAGAAAATGCACTCATGCACATGTATTTATATCGAAGTACCCACCGGCACAATTTTATGAACATTGGAGTGAATCAAATATAATTTTAATTATTTCTTCAAAAGTATTTTTTACTTAAATATAAATTAAAAGCGCGTTTGTATAAATGCTGATCAATTTAATGAAACATCTACAAATATGAATTTATAGTATGAAAAGTTTAATTATTTACCCACTTTATAAAATTACTGTAACTTCAGTGATGTTTCAATATTTGCTTGTTATTCCCAGAAAAAAGTGGGACACGGCGATAGTTTAGGGGGCTTTGGCTTTCCGTTCGGGGGACCCGAGTTTGAATCCCGGCACGTACCTGTAACTTTTCGAAGCTATGTGCTTTATAATTTAAGACATTAAAATATCACTTACTTGAACGGTGAAAGAAAACATCGTGAGGAAATCTGCATGCCTGAGATTTCTCCATAACGTTCTTAAAGGCGTTTAATATCTACTTATCCGCACTCAGCCAGCGAGTTAGACTACGGCCTAAACCATAATTTTAAGAAGAGCCCCGTACTTTGTACTGAGCCCGTAAATGGGTTAAAGATGATAATGAAACGTAGGCGAAGTCGCGGGCAATCTGTATACATAAAATTTAAAGGTGGCAGACTGACAGACTGTTAAAATGTGCAGTTTTAACCACTGCATGGCGTGGGCTAGAATTTTAGCTTCAATGTATCGTATGATAACATAAAATTTTCATGATTATTATACTCAAAGTGAGTGATTTATATAATCACACTAATTCGCATGTCGAGTATTTCTATAGAATATCCTCAGGCCATAACCAGGCCGGCAGTAAGAAGCCTTTTTACGTGACGCGTACTATACGGAAGGATATTTTTTGACAGATCACCGCTACGGCACATCCGTGTGAATACTCCTTAAGTCACTAAGTAGTTCTAGTTCAGTACGATTCAGAGCGATGCTGCGTGAAAAGGAAAACTCATATTTCAGATCTAATGCAAAAGAGGAAGACAGCTAGAGTTTTCCGCTTGCGTTTTCCGCTTCAAACGCTAGATGCTCGGGCTTCGTGTGTTTTTTTCGCCCGCTACGTCTTCAGTATAGGCCGCGCCATCGAGGCGTGTGTTGCGAGTTGCGTAAACAGAGGGAGAATATCCTGGTTTACGCACCGAATATACCGAAAAAATTGTATTTATCCCCTATTCTAACAACTTAAACTCCATTCGTTGCCGCTGAAACTATCGCGGGCGCTCAGAAACTGCACTGTTTTAGTTATTTTCACGTTTCACGTTTCTGTTTTGTTTTCTTTATTTTCGCCGGGAAAACGCCGGTGTGCGAAAATTGGTGTGGATACGCAATAACGTCCTGTGGAATCCTTTGTTGAGTGACGGTCGAGGAACTGTTGTGAACTGCTTGTGTTTTCTGGTTTAGTTTTTTTTTGTTCTGGTTTTGGTTTTTGTTTCTGTTCACCGAGGTGTGGTTGTCAACAGCACGTGTCGTATCGATCGGCTGTCGGCGAGGCTGATTAGAGGTGAGCCATAAGTTTTTACAAACCACTACACCTATGTTTTAGCTGTATTGTCATGCTCGCGTCATATTATCATTTGGTTGATTTCTGTGTAGGTTTCTCATTGATAACAGGTTCAAGGTCGAGCGCTATCAGCTGATCGTTATACCTGTTGTAGCAGAATGAAAAACAGAAACCAAAACATTCCTTATATCATTATATTAATTAAGAATATATTTAAAATATTTTCCTTTGATAGTTTATGTATAGGCTGGAGGCTTCAGTCGTAGCTAGTTACCACCCTACAGTCAAAATCGTGCGGCCAAGCAATTTAGCGGTCCGGTACGATACTGCGTAGAAACCAATTAGAGTAATTAATAAGAGTAATTATTAATAGTAAGCCCACGAGTATCTTAGACTGCATCATAGCTTTCTACCCATGCAAGTGAGATTGCAGTCAAATCAACTGATTATATCGGAGGTAATGGAAACTAAAAACCGAACTTAAGACTTATTGCCAGCCAATTACCCCACTGCACCAAAGTCGTCGGGTTATTTGCCCGCCGCGATAAGTTATCCTTGTTTATTTCGCAGGAAAAAATGAATGATAAATGTCATTTGACTTCCGTTATCGATAACAGCTTGTACCCATTACTACAATACGTCGACTGAATTTTTGAGTGACGTCATATTACTCTACTTTGACAAAGATATTATTGTTATTAAACTCTTTATTTGTATACCACAACATTAACATATTTAAAATATAACAAAAACAGAAACATATCGAAAGAAGTAGTAATACAAAAGGCGGCCTTATCGCTTAATAGCGATCTCTGCCCGGCAACCTTAGAATTAGGGAAAAAAAAGAAGAGGAGAATAGACTGCTGGTGGTACAAATATTAAAATACATACATGCGAATAACTACATGCTAATACATAAACTAGTGTACACAAAAAGATAAAAAGTAAATAATATAATTAATAAATAAATATAAAAATAAACTAATATATATAATAACAACACTTACAGAGATAAGTAGATTAAAAAAAAGCAAAACCTACTTTTGCTGTGTAGCTCCATTTGGTTCATTAGAATAAAAAGTATTTTGGCCGAAGTCGACCTCGCTAGCCCAGAGCAGATTGATGGACTCCACACGCCTTTGAGAGCAATATTGAGAACTCTTAGGCATGCCGGCTTCCTCACGATGTTTTCTTTCACCGTTGTAGAAAGTAATTGGTATTGTAAAATGAGATAATGAGATTTTAAAAAAGCAAAATCTATGTTACCCACGTGCTACAATTGGGTTTTCGTCATTATCGTCCCACTGCCAACTTATTATAAGACAAGAGTCTTCTTTCATATTGAGAGGCTCACCACGCTAGCCATGTGCGGATTAGTAAACTTCAACCGAACAGAACATTATGGTGAACTCTCAGGCATACAGGTTCACGATGTTTTCCTTCACAGTGAAAGCTAGTGATATTTTAACTGCTTCAATAAAAAACGCACATAACTTTGAAAAACCCGTTCGGGGTTCGAACGAGGTCTCCAAAACAGCTCTATCTAATATGCTACCATCACAATAGTAATTTTATTAAATAGTTGAAATAACTATTTCATAAAATTACTATTAAATGTGAGGTACCAACTTCTCTTCCACTGCTGATACAAAGGGTTTGCAAAAGTCAATTTGCGAAGTTAAAAAAGCGTTACAAGACAAACACATTCGCAGTAATTATATTAATAAGGATTAATGCGGGGCAGAGCTGGTATATAAAACTGTCTGTACCTACGCTGCCACCCGCTCAAATTACGGTTTATGAGCTCCCAACAACAATGTTATGAAAACATAATACGTCTTAGCATTTTTCACGTCATATAGTTTGTTTATTAAGGCAAGTTTACGATGTAAGAGTTATAAAGAGAGGTGTACGCTTACATGCGAAATCGATATTAATTTTAAGTACTGTAAGAATTTATTAATTAGAAGTATTTTAACGTGTCCTATTTAAGATTTAAGCAATTAAAATATCATGTCTTGCTTTTATGGTGAAGGAAACTTGTAATAACTAATAACACTGTCAGTGGCGTGCACTTCATACATGCACAAAAGCACTGCATACCCAAATTATCTTATGTAACTCGTATTGGAGGGGAATTTTTCTAGGTTATGCAATGTACCTGCTTTATGCATACCCTGGTCAAAAACCCTATGCACGCCACTGAACACTGTTATTACAACTCTCTTGCTAGCTACATCTATAAGCACATACCGCACGCTTCGTTCCCCAACCTCGGATCCCAGTTCACAGTTGACAGCTGACAGCTGGCATTTGACTCTCCTCTATTACAACCTCTATCTTAAACCTATACACTACATTTCTTTGTTATTTTTATTTAATTGAAACTATTTTTAATAAGAAAAGACGGAATTCCCGTCGTCTTTATTAAGTTCTCATGCATTATTAATTATTAGAATACACAAAAATAAGATTACTATCAATCTCCATTATAACTTTCAATATTGCAATCACCATTCACTACTCTCTTTAGGTGGATGCCATTCCTTCGATATTCTTTCCCTGTAGAATCGTTTGATACTTTTATGTCTCCACCATTAAACGTTAACGTTTCCGTAAGGAAACCTTAATTTTTTTTTAGGTATTTTTGACGCAGGGTATAACACTTAGTAGGGTATGCAAGGAACACAATCAGTATTGTGCCGCCCGATGTCATCAACGTGAGGCGTTGGTGGGAAACCATGTCCTTGCAATTACACTGGCAAGCACACCCTTCAGACCAGAACACAGAATTGCAACAAAATCTGCGGCAGAATAAGGCTGTTGGTAGCCCTTCCCTTGGAGCGGTCACAAAAAGCTCTTAGTAGAGCTTTTTATATATGATATATTATATATATATGTATATTATATACACACATGTATATAATACACATATATATATATATATATATATATATATATATATCTACATGTCGTGCATATATGTGTTACAGTAATTTTATAAAGTGATACTTATTCATACATAACATTCTTAGACATTGTACGGGAGCTGTGGTAATGCGCTCGACAGTAACAATAGGAAGATCTATCTCGGAGCGGGTGATCGTGCTCGGGGACCGAGGTCCGAACATTCATTTTTGGAAGTTGTATTCTTCGTGAACACTTCGCTAGCGCGATGCAGGATTTTTGTAGCGCCATCTAGTTCTGTAATGTGGAGACCGCTACAGACATACTTTTGATAACTATAAATTCATATTTGCCAGATATTTTATAGAATTGATTAGGATTTTACAAATACCTTAATAATTATTAATTAGTTAATAGATAGTTTTCAAGAAACAATTAAAATTATATTTGATTAATAACCAATGTTCATGACATTGAGTTGGTGGGTATTTTGATATAAATACGACTGCATTATCGATTCACTGCAGTGCTACATGGACTCGAACGATGCAAAGATACCTCCCGGGCAGTGGCGTGCACTTCATACATGCAAAAAAGCACTGCATACCCTAAAATTGAAATATAGCCCGTATTAGAGGAGGATTTTTTCCATTTTATGCAATTTTCCTGCTGTATGCATACCCTGGTAAGAAACCCAGTGCAGGCCACTGCTCCCGGGGTCTTAGTTTTTATCATATGTTTCGTCAAAAGCACTTAAACGCATCGAAGTGATCCTTAGCCTTAAATTTATGGGGTTGCCTGTCTTTTGGTATTCATAACGAATAATTTATTTCAATACTATCTTCAAGACAAAAATTGAACGTTACGTTTAAAATTGATATTTTTTAGCGATAGATTTTCCGGCTCTGAAGGACTACGGACTTAATATGTTATATCTTTCAGTCAGAAATTTCTCAGTGCCCCGTATATGTATATTCTCAAACACTGCCTGTCTTTGACATATACTAAAAGTGATGTTACAATATCTGCTATGACGAAAAATCATAGTTTCGCTGAATTATTATCGGCAGTCATTTATTACTAGGTTAGTGCTCATTAATATAATAATAACGAGCGATTTCAGATTACAGGCAGCTGTATTCGCAGGTTCAAGGTTAGCGTCAGCTGGACTATTTCTATTCTAAGCCGATTAGAGGCAACTAACTATTGTATAATCAGCGTTATGTACAGTGTATGTAAATATGTAGATATATAAACGAGAGTGTTCATGTTTGGTTTGTAGCCCCCGATAAAAATACGGGGTGTCTTTTGTAGTATCGTAGCTGTACGACATATGTACCTTAAAGAATAAAATTTTAAATATATATATTTTTTTAAAGTTTGCTTTAATTTAGGTCGGTGGGGTTTTTATTACTTGCTTTTCGATAACAACCAGTACCGACGGCTTAACGTGCTCTCCAAGGCACGGGGGGGGCAGCACTGATTTCCTTACTCCATTCTTGTATTCTGATATAGATTTTAAAATAATGTCTTTATTCAATATAATGTATTCCAAATTTATGTACCAACCAGGTAGATAATAAGTATGAACAAGGAATTATAAATGCGAAAGTTTGTATGGGTGGATGGGTGGATGGATGTTTGTTACACTTTCACGCATAAACTACTTAACCAATTTGACTGAATTTTGGAATGGAGATAGATTATATCCGGTATTAACTCATAGGCTGCTTTTTATCCCGGGAAAATGTACGGTTCCCGCAGGATGCATTAAAAACCAAAAAACCCACGATCTGCGTCCACGTTTATTGCGGGTTTTTGGTTTTCCTGGGCAAAATAATTGCCTATGTAACTCCCCGTCCTACTTACTAACTCCAAAATCAAGTTGATTAGTTGCTTAGTTAAGAGCGTTAAGAAAGGACTAAACAAATGAACAAACGAACACACTTTCGCATTTAATATAAGTAAGGATTATTGTAATTTTTTGCAACAAATACTTAATCGAATTAAGTAGCAAGAGAGTTCAAGAGTTAAGATGGGGGTTATAGGTGGACTGGGTAGGACTATGACTTCACTTTCGGGGCCAAGTTCGAATCCCAGCACGCATCTCTAACTTTTCTAAGTTATGTGCGCTTTAAGAATTTAAAATATCACTTTCTGCAAATCGGTGAAGGAAAAAATTGCGAGGAAACCTGCATGCCTGTGTTCTCCATAATGTTCTCAAAGGTGTGTGTAGTCCACCAATCCGCATTCGGCCAGTATGGTGGACTACGACCTTAACCCTTCTCATTGTTTAAGAAGACTTATGTCCAGTCCTGGGCCGTTAATGGGTTGATATGATCCTGATGACAGAATTTGAAACACCAACGCCGCTAAAATGTGGGTAAACTATAACGCAAACCCAGCTTATTTCATAAAATTTACGAATGCGAAATGTCGCCAAACCAAATTAAGGTTACATAAGATGAAAGGCGGTTAGATCAAAAGGTTGACGGTCGCTTTTACTTTCCGCCCGCACGAACTCTTGTCGTCTTATTGTGTACTAGGTATGCTATTTTAGCTAACTGTGCTAGTCTGAAATAACCTGAGTAATTTGATTTTCACCTATGTTGTTACCTAACGAAATCGCCTGTTTTCATCATCACCATCGCCATCATTTCATCAGCCTGCAAAAGCCCACTGCTGAACATAGGCTTTTTCCAAGAAGCGCTACCGCACCCGGTTCTTAGCCTTCCTTATCCACCCACTCCCCTTCGCTCTCTTCGTCTTCGTCGATTCACCGTTGGAGGGCGTCCCACACTAAGATAGCTTGATCATGGTCTCGACTCTCGAACTTTTCTGATCCAATGGCCAACGATTTGTTTTACCCTTGCTTTATAACTTTGTTGTATCAAATTCAAATTTAAAGTCTTTTATTTGCATAAAACATTGAAGGTAGGATACATGTTTAGTCATAATATATGACATGAAAATCTTAATTTAATTTAATTTATATCATACCCTTTCATTGCACTCTCTGAATAAAATTCATATATATTCAAAACTAGCCCACGGTTTTTGTTATTTATTACAGTTACAAAGTAGTCTGTGTGTTCATCCAGCATATAATCTATCACCATTCAAAATTTCAGTCAAATTCGTCCAGTAGTTATTGCGTTTAAGTGTAATACACATCCATCAATCCATCCTTACAAACTTTCGCATGTATAATGATGTTTGATTGATTCATTAATTGATGATGATTGATGATTGATTTATTCGGTTCACATATTTGAAGTAGGCTAACTCTATAAGCGCTTGAGTATCGTAAGTATGTCTGTTTGTAGTGACTACTGCCGGTTTGGATGTTGGGTTCTACTCGGAAGTAGCCAGAAAGATATTCAGAAGTTGCTCTTTTTCAACACTGTTGGCCATAGCCCTCCTCTTTACTTAGTGAGGAAATCAAAGTTAATCCACCACGATACTACAGTGTGGGTTGACGGGCTTTAACGATTGTTATCACAATATTTTAGTTATAATAACCGGGACAGACAGCAGTTAGTACTCTTCTAGGTACGGGGGTGAACTCTGCCAATTCCCTTACTTCGGGCTGATACTAAAAATGTTTACTCAAAAAAGCTCAAAAATTACAATTTATGACCCAACCCAAGATTATGACCCTGGTTTCTATCCTTGGATTCTATGCCCGGATGCGAGCGAACCCGGAAATTGAAGTGCACGATCAACGAAAATCGTATTGAAAATATAATTTTATATCAACTTTGAAACGTTTTTTACCTATGTACTGCTAGGATGTTGAACGCCCTTCCGGCAACTGTTTCTGCCACGTATAACTTGAGTACTTTCAAGGCAAGAGTGAATAGACTTTTTCTGAGCAAGCGTGCTCCAACCTAGACCTCATTATTGCTATCTAACGGGCATGATTGTAGTCAAGCACTGACCTATCTTTCATAAAAAAAAAAAACTATCTGTCTAGGGGGTCAAGTCTGTAATTATTGTATATCAGCGGTCGATCAATTACAAAAATAAATGAAACAGAAAAAATGTTTTCAATTATCTTAATACTATTTGCAATAAATAATAGAACAAGCGTATTTGAAATCAACAGTGCGCATTTCTTTCTTAAATAATTCATTGTTCTAAAAACTCACGGTAATCGAGAGAAAAATAAAAATAACTTGAATGCAAGCTTGGCTATTGTTGGTACTAAAGGAAATTTTATTTAGTATACTAGTTTAGTGTTAATAAACGTTTTCCATTATTTTTTTCCATTAGTAGTACTTTTGTTGATTTGTCGACTAGTGAGACAATTGCAATAGCAAGTTGGGCCCCATGGAGCAAAAATAAATTGATGATTTTTTTTTTCATTAATGAATATACTACAATAAACACATCGCCACTTAGCCCCAAAATAAGCGTAGCCTGTGTTATGGGTACTAAGATAACTGATGAATGTTTATACGAATAAAATACATAAATAAATAGCAATATACATATAAACACCCAGACACTGAAAAACATTCACGCTCATCAGACAAGCATTTTCCAGTAGTGGGAATCGAACCCACGGCCTTGGACTCAGAAAGCAGGGTTGCTGCAAACTGCGCCAATCGGTCGTCAATTAAAAGTATATTATTTTTAAGAACCAGCTGTCGCCCGTTTTATTACGGTTTTTACAAAACCCGTGGGAATAGTTTTTTCTGGGATAAAAAATAGCCTACTATCCGTGCTTTAAACTAATTCTGTGCTAATAATCAAGATGATTGTTTTTTAGTCAGGGTATGAACTAAAGGACAAACACAAAAACTCTTTCACATGTAGATAGAAATATAGTAGTAGAAAAGATAGTAAGGATTACCATACCCTACCTGATACCATTGTCAAGGAAGGTTGTTTGCAGCTTCGTGCCGATTTTAACCGACTTACTTTTAAAGAAAAGGAGGAGGTTTTTCTTCTTTTGGCGCGTTATGGAAAAGTGATGAGAGTAAATTTTTACGCTGCGCCAAAAAACCGACACCCTGAAGTTAGCTATAAGGTTTAACAGTGTACACTTTCTGTGTCAGTCTGTGGGCTAATTCCCGTGATTTAATTGATTCAATTGTACAAAAATCTCAAACTTTAATAAAAGCTAAAAAACGTGAAAAATAATTTTTTGACAAAAAAGAACCGACTTTATTAAAATTTTTCCTCATATAAATATTTGTGGAAAAAAAGTATGTCAACCTAGCAAAAAGTAAACACAACTTTAAAAATAGACTCGTTAGATATAGATTAATTGATTTAATTGATAACCAACGGAATATTTATTTATTACTAAATTGTCAAATATTCACATAAACGTCCATCAAAAAGGATATCAATTTGGCTGTTAATTTCTTATTTTTTTCAAGTATGCTCGGACATACTCGTAACTTCGTCATTTATAGACGGATTAGAGAAATTATTGTTTGTTCTAACTGGGTTCATTCTGAAATAGTTCTAAGAAAATTTCATTAAGATCTTATAAGAAGTTTCGGAGACAGACAACAAAATTCTTCAAAAAATTACAGTAAATCAACCGCGATTGTTGCTTTCGCATAAACCTGCGTGGTTTACACAATTACACAACATAACATCACGCCTTTACACTCCAGATGGTAACGCAGACGTATTAATTTTATTGGAGTCCACCCACACATTCAATGAAAATTAGAATTAGTAGCAAATTTTTTCGGGACTGAAATCGAGTTGTAGCACATTTTCAAGCTTGATTTGTACAAACTTTTAAAATTGAAGTCTGTTTTTTTCAGTCAAAAAACAATCTCTTGTATTTATTTAATCTAAAACTGAGGCAAACTCACAGAAGAAACACTAGTAGCTGCTACATAATTGCAATAGCAAACTTCATCACCTGTTTGTAAACCCAGTAAAAGACACTGCTTTTGCCATTTACATCAGTTATTACTTAACACGTCTGCCCACGAACGATTGTATATACCACACCGTTTATCGTTTACAGCACCAGTTTACAAAGGGCATTCACTATAAGCTATCCAGGCAGATTCTAGGTAACCTAGTACTAGTACGGGTTTTATACCTAATACTCTGCATTTACTTAAAGTCATAGATTATTTAGATAATTTTAGGAACATACATCATCATGATCATCATCTTTATTACCAACCAATTACCTGGCCATTACATCCATAATGACTTCTCGTTATGTCTCTGTACTCTTCAGTTTAGGTTAATTTAAGCTGGAGGTCCCGGGTTCGATTTCCGGCAGGGGCAATTTGGGTTTTTTCATTTCTGAATTTTCTCTGGTCTGGTCTGGAAGCTTTGGTTGTGTCTAGTTACCACTCTACCGACAAAGACGTCCCGCTAAGCTATTTAGTGTTCCGGTGCGATGTCGCGCAGAAACCAATTAGGGGTATGACTACCACATTCCCTAACAGGTTATCCCGCTACCATTTTAGCATCATCCCTTCCCAACAGCTGAGATTGCAGTCAACGGCTAACTTGTAGTGGAATGAAAAAAAAAATAAAAATGCACTGTAGTCCACCAAGCTAGCCGAAAAGTTGAAGGAAGGACCATTGTGAAAGACTGTCGGGCATGAAGATTTTCCTTCACCGTTATAGCCAGTGGTATTTAATAGCTAAAAACGCACATAGCCCTGATAAGTAAGAAGTACATGCCGGGGATCGAGCTCGGTCCGACTTTAAGTATGGGAGCTTTTTGTGACAGAGTTGGTCTGGCGAAGTTTCGTCTTCCGGTTTGAAGGGCGTTGTTGCCGGTGTAATTACAGGCATATTAGGCTTAACACCTACGCATCAGATTGATTGACAAACGGTGGACAAACGGATGTGTTCATACATGCTCTGCAAGTATTGTTCTGTTTATAGACTTGGTCCATTTTTTAAGTCCACGGCATTCTGAAAGCACTAATAAATCGATACGACTCTCCAATTTACAAGTTGTATACTCTTGTTGTAACTCCACGTAGGGCTGCCTGGACGCAGAAATTTTAATTTGCAACTTTTTTTTATATTGCATATTAATATTTAATGTAAGTTTTTTTTTTTATTTAGTTTAGTTTTTAATTATTCTAATTATGTTATAGTGTAGTGCGTAGTGATGGGTCATAGATACCAAATAAATTAAAATTATTATTATTTTGGAAGTGTTTGTATTTCTCAGCTCTTGGCTGGTTTTAACTGCATTTACGGGCCTTAACCAAGTAAATGCAGCGTGTGGTGTGTTTTTATATTGTATTTTTATGTTAAGCCTATGCTTTCGTCAACCTGCAAAAACTTTCTTACTATTCTACATGTATTTAAGATGGCAAACCGAAAGCTTTTTGCAAACCGATGTACAGAGATTCTTCCAGGCCTATTATTTTTAAGCTACGTTGAAGATTATTGGGAATAACCCCTGTGGTAGAGATAACGATAGGAACCACATACACTTTATTTTGTTTCCAGATTCTCGTAATTTCATCTATAAGTTTAGTGTATTTGGTAATTTTTTCACTTACTGTTTTCTGTATATTATGGGTCATTATTATTATTATTAAATTCTTTATTGCACACACAAACAAAATACAAAGAGAAACACATTAAGAAATAATTAACAACTAGTTTAGGTGTGCAAAGGCGGTCTTATCGCTAAAGCGATCTCTCCCAGACAACCTTTAGCGAAAGTAGTTCTTATAAGGAACGGGTTTTATTACTATTATTATAATAAATAAAGGGAGGCCTATGCCCTAATTACTAGGCTATCCCCACTTCTTAACATAATCAGTAAGATTCTACAAACTGTAATAAAGGTGACCGCTAATAAAACGGTCAAACAGCGAATGGTATAATCGGAAACCAATTGTTACTGTCAGCCTTGATGGCTTGACGGCTCTCCGGAACCTCTCTCTTGCACATCCTATGCGATTTCACAACCATTGTCTTTTCTACTAACCTCCAAAAGAAGTAGGCTATCAAAATTAATTTTTTACCTTGGCTCAACTAGTAGACTGATTTGTACGAAATTCGGCAGAGACATAGCTTGCTAACTGATTGTGGTCTTTAGAATGGAAACTATATAAAATTTATGAAGATGAAAATAAGGGCAGGCAGCAGCGTCCTCTGTTCTACTACAGCGATCGCTAACCTGTCTACTCAGCGCGGTGCTAATCGACATACCATTCCGTTTGATCAGCAGTGGACTGTTATAGGCTATTGCTGATATGAATGTTTAAGTCATACCATGATCTTTGAAGTTAAGAGCCCCTTAACTTGTGCAGCCACACGTGACGTCACCTCGTGTGCAGTCATTCGGTACGCTTGTGTAGAAATAGACAAGACAACCCGTACCCTTATTGTTACGGTACAGTCGAGCTCGCAAGTGACATCTACCTAAATGATGACCACGCTACACTGTCACCCTGTAAGTGGGAAGTACACAGTTCGGTTAATTTAGGAATTGATCGTTCGTATAAGATGCTAGTGCTATCCTGTAAAAATAAACCGGTGTTTTATGAACTTTCATTGGATTCCAACTTCAGATATACACCCGAAGCCGCAGAAAGCCATTAAAAGATCAAAATTATTTTATTAAATTATTTCAACATCAAATCAAAATTATTTTAGTCGCCTCGTGTTATTTTGTTTCATATTAATTTTGTACTTGTTCGAAAATGGCTTTTTTATAAAAATAAAAAAAATCAAGAGCTGATTGTTGGTTTACAACGAAATAGCATTATAAAAGTTGCTGCTGAGCAATTGTATGCCTTAGCGAGGTTCTTAAATAAATGCTAAACTAAAATAGGAGTTAGTAGGTAACTTTAAGGTATTTTAATATTCTAAAGAAAAGTGAATTGGTATCACTGTTCAAATGATTAAAAACATAAGATAGCCTTAAGTAAATTTGTTTTTTGTGCTTGAAAATAAGACAAAAAAAAACAAGTTAGGGCCGAAGTGGCAATTAGCAGCTTCGTTTACTTAAATGGATTTCAAAATCACGAGGTAAAGCCGATTAATATTGGAAGTACCCGGATTTGCCCCTTCCGGCGTCCTCGCAGTTTTATTTGGCCGCCAATAGTTTTACTTCAGATCTGGGCAGTAATGCATAGCACTAAACGCACCAGCGTTTTCGATGCCATGCCTATCAATGAATATTTGGATATTATATTGTTTGTTCATATTTCTGTTGTACCTCAGATATAATATTATGCATTGTTTTAATTGTTCGAGAAGAACAATTTTATAAAATAAGTTACACAGGCAATTAAGTTTGCCTGTGTAACTTGGCCATTCGGTATTTTCTACCATTTACAACATATTTTTGTTGTGACGTGTGTAAAATATTGTAAAAGATAATATAATAATATAATGTTCATATCTGTCATAGTTAGTAAGCATTAAAGATCGTGACTTGACCGAGTTACATTTCAATTCTGCAACGTGGCAAAAAAATATAACTGTAATACTCAGTAATGCATACATATAGGTTCTTGTTATATGCAAAATTTATAACAAGTAACTGAAAAAACGTATTTTTTATTTTCGTTACAGAAAAACTCTCATTTTATTCGCGTATGATTTTCTTTTATTAACTGTGAATTACAACGTAGGTTAATTATTTGTTTTATCAACTTCGTAGTAAACTCAGCAACTTAAATGAATATAATAAATCTATAAGTGAGGGGTAAAATTGAATAGGTACCTATTCTGATTATGTGTTCGACTATACGTAATTAGGGTAACTACGTGCCACTATACTTCCTAATATTAGGAATTAATCTTGGTTACTACACGATTGATGAATTCCTTAACGACAAGGCTGCTTGGAAGCAGGCCACTCCGCTCTCATCTCTCACAAAACAGAAAAAATCTAAAGATTGATAAACTTTAAATTGATGTTGGAAAAGAGCAATCTGCTGAGTTTCTTGCCGGCTCTTCTCAGTGGAATCTGCCTTCCGAACCGGTGGTAGAGTAACTACAAACAGACTGACTTGACGTTTCAAAAGTGCATCTACGTCTCAGGTTGATGCACATAGGACGTATTCCTGCCATGCCCCATTTACCATCAGATAAGCAATTTGCTTGAATTAAAAAAAAATATATATAATATATATATTCAAAAACGTATAACATCGTAGAACCTGAGACGAAGGTGTCAAATCTAATGTGCCTGTGATTAACTTCATATTATACTTTAATATTATATATACTATTTTAACTTCATATTGAAAATGGCACCAAAAGCATCCATATTTAACTTTTCTGGCATTAAGAAGATAAGGTAGAATAAATAAACGTATATTCATCATCATATACACCCATTACCGGTCCACTAAAGGGCACGGGTCTCCTTCCACAACGAGAAGGGTTTAAGCCGTAGACCACCACGCTGGCCCAGTGCGGATTGGTGGACTTTTACAATTAATATACATAAAATAAATCAACTCCTTTAACTAGAACAATTATTAAATTTTTTTTTAATTAGGCCTACTTTACAAACAGTCTATGTGTTTGTGAAGATTGTACCACCGGGTACGGCAGATTTGAGGTAAAACACGTAGAGCGGGTAAAGTCTACCGAGAGTCTTCAGGTGCGTTACAGTTTCTAACATCCTGGACAATTTTAATTTTAAAGTATTTTACGTATTTCGTTCTTTTTTTAAATTTGGTTTATTAATTTTCTTAATACTATTAGGCACAGCAAGATCCCGACTGGAGTAGATCTGTGTCTTACAAAGGTAAGGGGCCTCATGAATATTAATGGTTCTACTACTTTGAGATAAGATACGCGACAAAGCAAGTGAAGAACACAGACAGACATTGTACATCACACGGAGAGCAACTTAGGCCTTCTCGTCCAAATAAAAGAGGGGTTTTAGGCCATGCTACACCATTGAGGGTTGGCGGGCTTTAATGATTTTTATCACATGTTTAATAATAACTGTTTGTTATAATAGCTGGCACCGATGACAGATGACCGCGAGTCAAAATCGGTACTTTCTTAACGCCAGACTGGTACTGAAAATTGTTGTATATAAAAAACCTAGTACCTAACAATTTGGCTAGAGTACTCTCACGTCCGGCTCACGGTAATCTTTTAAAAATATTAACCAATAGACAAATTCCCGTTGGATCATGGTGGTGGTGAATAAAGCGTATTAATAGTGACTCTCGGCTATGGGTGCCCTAACAATATGAATTTAATAAGATTAGCTGTGTTTATGTCTTAACCGATCTATAAATAAGAACCGATTTACCTACGACCTTAAAGAACCGATGGACGTTGGGGTCCCAAAATGCTGGAGATGCGACGCCGCACTGGAAAGCGCAGTGTTTGTGGACGACATAAAACAAATCGCAAAGTCGCTGAATAAAAGCAGTGCAGAACCCTAGCGGGTGGAAATCCCTAAAAAATACATATATCCACGATCTATGGTTGAGAAGAAGATGTTATAACAAGTTGATATGGTTGCAACTGCAAAAATGGTTAAAAATAGTAATCTAGGTTTGTAAAAGGTGAGCAAGTTTGCAAGTCTCCCACTTATAAGACAAGAGCGTATGTCAGGCAGGTCGACAAAATGGTTCACCGAATTCGATGAACTAAAGCCGTACTAACCGGTTTGATCTAGTTTAATGCAGTACGCACTGGCCTGGAGTGGAAATATCCTTTGAAGTTTCGCCGCAAATTTCGGGTCAGTTTGAACTGGTCAAATGGCGTGCATGCGTCCGTTTATTAGAGGAAAATGTAGATTTTGTATGCAGACGGACACGTACATTCGAGACTATTCCTAGGTGCTTCCTTATATCTACAGCGGTTCCTTGGTAAAAATATCTTGCAGCTCTGAATTTTTAACAGAAATAGCACTGTCCACTAGGGAAAAAATGGACAAATTAGCCTGATAAAATTCTACAAAAACTATTCGTCATATTTTGTAGATTATTTTATAGTGTTTTTTTTGTAATTATTATTTTATTATTATTGCTTTCTTCATTAAAACTATATACTACTAATAGCAAGTTTATTAATGTCGTTCGTGAGAGAAACTGCGGGCGTAAACGTGTCCTATTATATAAATAGGTAATCAAGAAAGGTCGAGGTAAGGGAGGATCGTAAAAGGCTTAGTAGTTAATTGGCGATCGTGACTAAAATTACAAGCCAAGTTTGGTAACAACGGTTTAGGTCGCAACTTTGATGCTAGCTCTAAGGAATAGTTTATACTTGTCCACTGTTAGAGTGAGTGCGCTAGGTCAAATGCCTATCTTTTTTTTCTTCCAATCCACTTCAAGCTAGCCCTAGACTGCAACCTAAGTGATGATGCAGTCTAAGATGGTAACGGGCTAACTTGATAGGGGTATAGCAGTTATATTCAACCCATATAAAGAAAGATATGGGTTTTTACACGAAATAGTTCTGGAACGCTAAATTGCTTAGCAGCACGTCTTTGTCGGTAGGATAGTACAGCCTTTGCTGAAGACTCCGACCAGATCAGACCAGAGAAAAATCAGAAATTATTAATTCCCACTTAAAACCACAGCCTAAACTGATTCCTGAATTGACGGGTCTATCTAAGCAGTAACTTGCTTGATATAAACAGTGCCTTATAATTAATGTGTTCGCGATTCTTTGCCAGAATAACTTTTGTAATAGAGGTTAAGCTGCGAGCGATGCCTTTCGTGATCTTAGGGAAAATTATGGGGTCAAAATATCCTGGGTGGGTAGCAGTCATGATATTTTAACACGCTTCACAACAAAGGCGGTCATAAATTCAGTGGTATTTTGTTATGTTGTTACGTATTTAAACCTTCTCATCTTAAGTTTCTTCATCAAAGAGTGTAATATTTGAATAAAGGAAAGTATGTCGCACATCATCATCATATCAACCCATTACTTTCCCACCACAGGGCACGGGTTGCCTCCCACAATGGGAAGGGGTTAATGCCGTAGTTTAAGTAAATAAAAAATCACTTGCTTGCACGGTTAAGGAAAACATCGTGAGGAAACTTGCATGCCGGAGAGTTCTATATAATGTTCTCAAAGGTGTGTGAGTCCACCAATCCGCACTGGGCCAGCGTGGTGGACTACGGCCTTTACCCCTTCTCATTGTGGGAGGCAACCCGTGCCTTGTAGTTGGCCGATAATGGGTCGATATAATGATGATGATCTATTCTGATAGGAGAAACTTATAAATATTATAATATTTCTTTATTTGAACAACTTATTGCTTATGAAAAATATGAAGGATAAAAGGTTTATATTATTAATGGATACATCGATACCTGTATGAAACGCAAAAAACTATCTTATCGCTAAAAGTGATCTCTTCCAATGAGGTACGATAGCGTCAACTTACAATAGAACAGCGTGACATTACCCATTCTCATATGAGGGTCCATATAAAAGTCCATGTAAACATAAATGGAGATAAAAAAGTTTATTTGAATTGAGATTTTTTCTAGATTTGCCGTAGGTCAACGATCGAAACCGAGGTATTAAATTTGCACCCATATATACATATAGGTACGTCCTAATATGTCCCGGCTGCGTGCGGGAAGGTAGATAAGACAGACAAAAGCTCTTGGGAGATGAGGGGTTGATGTCAGATCCAAGTGTCACTAGAGAGTTGATACCTGTTCGAATCGAAAAATGTACTAAAGGATTATTTTCGTGTCCCGACGATTTCTCCAGAGAAAGATTACAAATAAGAATTCAATTTGTTTTTACAACTACCTTCCTCTATTAATTAAACTTCAACCGAATAGGTAGGTACACTACACGCGAATAAGAAAGCTAGTATGTGAAGCCTACATTTCGTAAGGATAATAATATTTCACTTTTTTCTCTCTCTCTTGTTAATTTTTAACTGCTTTTTCGATTGTTGCTTTATTTGGTTGGGCATCGTTTGTATTTGCTCTGCATCCGAAATGTTTTCACAATTCGCGGAATAACGTTTTCGTCATTTAAAACTTAAACAAAACAACAAACAATAATAAACTACTTTGAGCAAACATTGATAATTGGTTAAACAGCGTTCAAATAGAATTATTTTGTTTGCGCGACCGCTTTTCAAAACATCAAAGAGTTGGGTGCACGCAGGGTTGCAAACCAACGGAAAAGAAATATATGTGAGAATCGATTTTCTCTAAATTCTATTTTCAATCTTATACGAACTATGAGACACCAATAGCACTGATAGTGATGATTTTTTTTTTAATAAATGATGATCCTCACAGAAACTGTTGATGTTGAAATGATTTTAGACTGAAGGATGTAAATAATAGTTATTTATGCAACTGTTGTATAATAAGGGGTATTAAAACATGAGTATGGATTTATCAGAATAATAGGAGTCGGAGTGTTTTAACAGTTGCATCCAAGACTTTATTCATTCCCATAACATGAATCCTCTACAAAAGAGTCTGAAATAGTTAGCATACTGCTTACATTAAAACAGCCAGTTCTTGTAACCTAATATCATTAATAACTGAGTATATAGTATTAGAACTGTTATAGTAGGATAGCGATGGATACACGAAAAGATGCAAATGAACGTACCATAAAAATATCACTATATTAATTTACTTTATAAACTATGGCAATATGAACTTATTCTTCACAACCTCGCATTTCACTTCCTGACACTTTAGAGAACAATCCAAGCCGTCAAGAAGAAAAACCAAACCGCCTAAACTCACAGCCGTCCAGGTAGGATCCAAGCAGTTTTATTGCCGTTCCCGCCGTTATGCGTCTACCGGCGTTAACCAATCTGAGAATGATCGATCGTCTCGTTCAAAAATAAGATTAAAATTAAAAATAAACAAACAAGTGAAATTTACAACGCTAATTAAATTAAAATCCAAGCAACACAAATAAACTAAGTATTAGGTAATAAAATAAATATTTATTATAGTAGTAATTAACTTAAGTATAATGAAATTATTAAAATTTATTCGCTCTTAATATTGGGAGGTCCCGATCCCGATGTACTCGACAAAATATTTGTATTTACCACATCACTAAAATACAAAGATATATGTTAAATATCTGTCGATGTGCTGTCAATATTTGAATCGCTTTTTTTTGTACTCAAAGCACAAAAAAAATTGAAAAAGATAGCGGTTATTCGAAGAACCGATTTTTTTTACACGCGCGTGAATGACAATATCCTTTTCTTGAAATTCATACGTATATAAAACCATCGAGCAGTATGAAAGTGGGTGTTGAGTGTTATTTATGTTATTTTAATGTTAGCAAAAAGGTAACTCTTTCAGAATCTTTTACAGAGGATAAATGGGAACGATTTTACGCGATAAAACACAACTTATTATTCGATAAAAATATTGTCGTGGAAAATAAAACTTATTATTTACTTGACAACCCTACTTTTGTTATTTTGCATTTTAAACCGAATTGTTTTGTTTTTCCTATTCAAGCCAGCTGCGTCAATATAATTTCCCCCTATATCGAATCCAATGGAGATCGTGGTATTTTGTTTTTCATTTTATACGATTATTGTTTGCCAACGAACTCAGATGCCCAAAAAGCATATATTGGCAATATTGTACCTATTAAAAATTAAATTTTATTTGAAGACTAGCTGTTTCCTGCAACTTTGTCCGGGTTATTTTTGGGTTTTTGAGAATCCTTCAATCCCTTTTTTACCGGCAGGGAGCTATTATGGGTGGCTTTTCCGGGAAAAATATTATATCTTTGTCCATCTCCAGGATGCAAGCTTCAATATATATCAACACAATACAAAGAGGATAAATAAGAGAAAGGGGCAGGTAAAATTCAACAGACGCCGAGGAAAATATATAAGGAAAAATTTAAATAGGACAGAAGAGAGGAAGTTGATAAGAGGTGATTAGTATATTTTTAGAAATAAATAAAGCTTCCATGCTGTGTCAAGTCGTTAGCGTGTTTGACTACGGATCATGAGGTCCTGTACAAATGCTATAAATGAAGTTACGAGTAATGATAGATAGATCTCAACATTAGCAAAACCGGAATAAATAGTAACTAAACATAAAATAGCACTAAACTCAGAACAAAATTCAAATATAAAGTTTACATAAAACTTTGGACCCCGTTACCCAACATACGCCAAGTTAGGTACCTGTTTCACGGTAAAAGGGTGCCTCCACACTTATTCGTATCGGCAACAAAAATCTCGCTTATATGCATAACTAAACATGTGTTTTGCTACATCAATATTATTGAGTTTCTTGCCGGCTTCTTTTTGGTAGAATCTGCCTTCATAACCGGTGGTAGACTCGCTACAAACAGACAGACTTGACGTTACATGATAAATGAAATAAATGTCTTTTGAATTTTGTTTTTTATAAATGTATATATTAGCCGCTGTCCGCGACTGCACTTATTTTTGTTTTAAAATATCCCGTAGGGGCAGCTTATTTGAGAGATGTGTGTCATTAAATTAAGATGTTGTTCTACAGATAATTTTAAATTGTGTATTTAAAAAACTTAAAACGCATATCACTGAGAAAAGTTATAGGTGCGTGCTGGGATTGAACTTGACCCTCCGAAATTGAAGTCTTACCCACTGGGCCGGTCTGCCCGAATACGTGTGAAGGTACTCTAAGTTACCCCGTTACCCGCAGGGCTAAAAAGTCTAACGGGGGTAAATATCGCATGAGTTCGGAGTTTTGATGTTACCTCTCGAGTCTCGAATACTTGTTTTGTTAACCACAATGTTTCGGTGTGTTTAATAAATAGACGATTTTCTCGTAGGTATAAATACTAGTATTTTAACGAAAAATTAGGTCAAAGATCACATTAAACTAATAATTTATCATCATCGTAGTTCACCACGGCCGGCCCAGTGCAGATGGGTGGACATTATGGAGAACTCTTAGGCTTGCAGGTTTATTTACAATGTTTTCCTTCATAGTTAAAACAAGTGATATTTAAATTGCTTAAAAACGCACATAGAAAAGTAAGAGGTGCGTGCTGGGATTCAAACTCAGCCCCCTAAAAGTGAAGCCGAAGTTCTTACCACTAGGCTATCACGAAACAATAATTTCATGTAGTTAAGTTAAAGGATCTAACTTTCTTTAAATAATAGTCTCGGGGCATTTTACCCTTATTAACTAAGGGTACTATTTGTACCGTTTTTAGGGTTCCGTACGCAAAGGCTAAAACAGGACCCTATTACTAATACTCCGCTGTCCGTCTTTCACGAGGTTGTAACTGATGAACCGTGACAGTAAGACTGTTAAAATTTTTATACATCATGTATTTCTGTTGCCGCTTTAAAAACAAAATTTATAAATATTTCGGGGGGCTACCGTATGGTACAACAGACATGATTTTTGGCCGTTATTATAGATAATTGTTCGTATGCGAGTCCGACTCGCACTTGGCCGGTTTGTTTTATTCGCCGCTACAAGTTAGCCCTTGACTGCAATCTCACTTGGCGGTAAGTTTGCAGTCACGGGCTAACCTGTTAGGGAGTATGCCAGTTATGTCAACACAAACATTATAATTGTACAACAGTTTTACAGTTAAACAGATCTTGTCGAAAGTATACTTTGATTTAGCATACCTTTTATCGCGGGAATACAAACATATAAAAAAAAAACAAAATCCCGGGCGAAATAGTAGGGTAGTAGTTACATTAGGTATATACCTCTATAGGACATGAAGATCTTAAAATCATTTTGCACAGTTAAGTGCTTCTTTTAAAGCTGAGACCAGATGTAAGATGACTTGCCAAATCTTTCGTAAGAGATGAACCCTAGCTTCTGGCTGGAAGCCAAGTTCTTTCGTCACCTATCTCTAAACTTTACGACTCTTTCTTTCCGGCTGAAAGCCTTAAGGCTTCATAACGTTGGTTGGTTGATAGAAAATCGTTGCTTAGATTTCAGAACTGCTTCGGATGTTTACTGCTTAACACGTTATACAGGTTACGAGGTTTTTTTTATTTTTTATAATAATAATAATTGATATCCCAATGGTTAGGACTTCGGCTTCATTTTCGGTGGGCCGAGTTCGAATCTTAGCACCTTTAACTTAAGTTATGTGCATTTTAGGTAATTAAACTATCTCTTGCTTCAACGGTTAAGGAAAATATCGTGAGGAAACCTTCATGCCTGAAAGTTCTCCATTATGTTCTCAAAGGCGTGTGGAGTCCACCAATCCCAGCACGCAGCTCTAATATTTCTAAGTTATGTGCATTTTAAGTAATTAAAGTATCTCTTCCTTAAACGGTAAAGGAAAATATCATGAGGAAACCTACATGCCTATTGTAGCTTTTCTTCCTTTATTTTAATTGTGTATTTTTTTTAATGCTTGTTTTTTTTTATATTTAGTGTACAATAAAGTGTATTTCATTCATTCATTCAAGCCTGAAAGTTCTTCATAATGTTCTCAAAGGCGTGTGGAGTCCACCAATCCGCACTGGGTCAACGGATTACGGCCTTCACTCTTCTCATTGCGGGTGCCCTGTAGTGGACCGGTGATGGGTTGATATGATGATGATGATGATGATGATGATGATTGATAGACCTAGCAGATGGCCCACTTAATGTTAAGTGAAAAACCATAGCTTATAAGCACTTAGCAGGTTTTGCAAGGGTGTGTACCCATGTGTCCAACAACCTGAGGTGTAGATGTTAAGTGTTATTACATCGGCCATCTTGTTCTTTAGACTGGAACACAGCTATGCTGTTCGGCAGCAGTAACTTTAGTGCTTTAGTACTTCTAGACTAGCAATTAGAAAAAAAACCATGAAAACACCAAACTATCTTCACTTTTACACATATTTAAAACTATTGAATGGTATTGTTACAAGCAGCAGTTTGCACTCCATACAGACAGAAAGACACTGCCTAGCACCGTCTAACTTAACATTGCCAAAATTTAATAGGCCTGTCAGTTTCATCCACGTCTGTACTTAGTCTAACAAAGTTACGTAATCTTTTGTAACTAAAGTAGTCACTGATCCGTCGCTAATGGAAAATGCCAGATAAATTTGCTTCGCATTTTACGGTTGTCAAATGGGGAAAAAATTCTGGCTCCAGTTTTGTAGGGGTACGGAAAAAGGGGACAACTATACGGAACTAGCTGCTACCGCGGCTGCGCTTGCATCTATATTTGTGTCGCGCTATGGTCGATCGTTATTTATAAATTTTTCGATATTCAAAGTATTTTATGCCCTCCAGTCTCCAACACGGCTAGCATGTACAGTACAAATTCCATCCCCCGAATATATAGGTGTAATGTCAAAGGATAATATTTAACTGTCCACCTGCCGCCAAAGAGGGGAAGATGTTTTATCCCGTTTGACATTACACAAGATGTTTTATCCCGTTTGACATTACACGTATAAAATTTGGATATTTCCCCACTCATGCTCATAGAGTGGAACTAAATAAATATACTACGTCAATACACACATCGTAATCTAGCCACAAAGTAAACGTAGTGTTATGGGTATTAAGACGACTCATGAATATTTTAATGAATAACTAGATGTGCCCTGCGGCTTCGACTGCTTAAATTCGCAGCGTACCGTACTGCAAATAATAGTAGTAATAGTCTACACCCACCTCAATCAATCAGACAAAAGAGGTAAACTTTTGTTCCCGAGGACCTAATCCCGTTTTGCTTTACTTAAAATACATTGAATTCACTATAAAAAAATGGCTGTATTAAAAATATGTGGCTTGACAACAGCACTTCACATTTGTCAAAAGCACTGGGTAAGCAACGTTGACCCAAGTCACTACATGGATGGGTGCCCGTATTTTAAAGTTTTAAGGATAATTTGATATTTATCATTCTCACCTATTATTAACAAAGAATATCAATAATCTAAATCACACTATGCTAACGGTTAACCAAGAAAATTCCTAACATTTTTTATTTTGTCCTAGCACTGATTTCCTCATAAATATGGCAACTCTTTATATATTTAGTAACCTTAAACCTTAAATGAGGGGTTTGTTGTTAATCGCTGAGGAGTTCTGTCCTCTATCTGCAATCTTATTCAGGAGTTGTACACGAAATTTGGGCAAAACTAAACTGATAGTATAAACAAAATTATTTAAATCGGTTAATATTTGACGGAGGTTAAAAATCGGGGAACACTATCATTCCCTCTCCATTTTTTCAGGAGTTGCGACAAACATAGGTATCTTAAACTTTTCCCCGGGATGCAAGCTATCTCTATACCAAATTTCATTAAGATCTCTGTAGTAGGTAGTAGTAACAAAAAGACGCTTTTACATTCACAATATTATAAATATGGAAGCGGTGATAGTGGTTAGGACGTCAGCTTCACTTTTGACAAACGCACTTAAACCCGGGCCGGGTTGCGGACCCGTTTGTTAAATCAAAGCAATTAAAATGTCACCTGCTTGAACGATGAAGTTTGAAGTTAACCTATAATGTTTTCAATGGCATGTGGAGTATACCAATCCGCACTGGGCCAGCGCAGTGGACTACGGCTTAAAACCCTTCTCATTGTGGGAGATTAGTAGTGAACCGGTATCGAGTTTATGTAATGATGAAGCTTACAAATTTTTTTCAGGGTTTTAAGATGACAAAATATCTTAACTTTTGCCATACGTTATGATCTTTTAAAAACGTGGTGCGGCATAAATATCATTTTTTTTCAAAAGGCAAACCAATTTCTACTATACCTTTAAACCATTTAAAGCTGATGTATTCGATTCCTTTGAACGAGAGCACTCCATCGAAATCAAAGTAAAAAAAAAAATATTGCCGGTTGATGAAATCAAAATGGACGGGCTCTGAAACGTACCAACCTAATCCGATAACGCTGGTAAAACACTAAAAGTCTAAACGCTAAAGCACTAAACACACTTCCGCCGGGGCGGAAGTCTACGGTAGACAGGTGCAAGTGTATGTTTATAGTTTTTATTTAACATCAAAAATATCTTTAAGAATATATATATATAGAGTTTAGCTACATCTGATAAAAAGTAATAATGTAATCTAAAAAATGCCCTTTCACAATTGATTAGAAGGAATTCACAATTGTAGAGGAAGACGGAAGCTTGACGTGTAATGGAAATCTTTGCGTATTAGATACAATAAAGTAAAGCACTTCGCATGTTTCAATTACGTGATATCAACCCTTCTGTAACGCGCGGTTTGATAGTTGAGAGGTGAGAAAGAAGCTTCAAATAGAATAGTATTAAAATAGAATCATACTCCGAAATAAATCTCCATTCCGGACAAGACGTGCCGATGGACAAACGTTATGGTGAGATGCCGGGTAGGAGCCGATAAGAATTATGAGTTAAACAAACCTCCTTACCCCCTTTAAGTAACAATTAGATGAGATCACAGACAAGCTTTACCGTGTCGAAACACGGAATGATATTGTGTTGCCCACCCCAGAGTACCTCCGTAATGGCTTCTGTAAGTTGCATGGTTAAACTTCAAAGGATCGAAAGGTAATAATAATAATAATAATAATAATAAATATACTATGACAATACACACATCGCCATCTAGCCCCAAAGTAAGCGTAGCTTGTGTTATGGGTACTGAGATAGCTGATGAATATTTTTTTTTATGAATATAATACACATAAATACTTATAATATACAGATAAACACCCAGACACTGAAAAACATTCATGTTCATCACACAAACACTCTCCAGTTGTGGGAATCGAACCCACGGCCTTGGACTCAGAAAGCAGGGTCGCTGCCCACTGCGCCACTCGGCCGTCAAAAGGTGTAAGATAGATGGCTCCGGTGTGCTCTGTATAGGACCTATAATATAATTTACGTAGCGATAAGGTAAAAAATACTAAAATAAACTTACATAAAAATCAAAAATTGTGTGTGGGTTTTTGTAGGTACGAAAAAAGCCTTTTGACTCAAGAATAACGAATAATTCGCTAAGAACATGGATATTTGAGAACTCAATAGCGAATGGAACAAAAAGGTTATATGAAGGGTAAATTAAATTCCGTCTCCGGCGACATATATTGCCTTTTCTCTAGCCTTTTATATTTTCACATTCAAAGCTAGTGTGATTTGATGTAATAGGGTGATGTGACAAATTATATTTTTATATTATATTTATAAATGTGCCCATTTAGATGGAGTGGTAATAGCCTAGTGGTTAAAGCGTCGATTTCCCATACGGTTGGACCTTGTTCGATACCCGATACAGAAGTCTTGCTTCTCAGATCTATGTGAGTTTTGAGCAATTAAATATCACTTGTTTCGGTAAAAGCATAGTAAGGAAACCTGAGAGTTATCCATAATTCTCAAAAACGTGTGAAATTCTAATACGTACATGGCCAGCGTGGTGGAATACGGCCTAACTTCTTTCTCAGTGGAGACTTGTGGCATGTGGTATGTAATGAGTTGATGATACAAGTTTTGACGGAGAGATTGGTGAACAAAACTAAGAAAAACATAATTATACATTCCAACATAGTTCTATGTTTTGTATAGCAAAAATTGACGGACCGAACAGAGGGTGCACCTGATGGCAAGTGTAAACCATCGCTCAGAAACAGAAAAAACTTCGCAGGGCATGCTAGGAACACGTCCTGCAACGTGCCGCCCTGTGTCAATCAACCTGAGAAGTAGGTGTTAAGCCTCATGTGCCTCATATTTACGGAGCGCCAGAAATAAGCATGGTGGTATAACTTTCCCGGACGAACTTTGATAGTAAAACCTCTACTTTTTCTTATATTTCGGTACAAGTTAGACCGTGACTGCAATTTCACCTAATGTTAAAGGACGATGCAGTCGAAGATGGTAGCGTTATACCTATTAAACTTATACCTAATCGGCTTCTAAGCGACATCAAAAATTCAAAAAATTCAAAATTCAAAATTCATTTATTTCAAGTAGGCCTAATATAAGCAAGTCAAGTCAAGTCTGTCTGTTTGTAGTGATTCTACCACCGGTTCGGAAGGCAGATTCTACCGAGAAGAAGCCGGCAAGAAACTCAGCAGTTGCTCTTTTCCAACATCAACAATTTACATTTGGCATTTTAACATTCATTTTTCTATCTTGTGAGAGCTGAAAGCGGAGCCGGATGCTTCCAAGCAACCTTGTCATTAAAAAATTCATCAATTGTATAGTAACCTCGCTGTAATAAATGTGTTTTAACAAATTCTTTAAACTAACGTTCGTACCGGAACGGCTGTTCTTTGTCGGTAGGGTGGTAACTGGCCACAGCCGAAGTCTTCCACCATAACAGACCAGAAATAATTCTAGACCTATAAACTCCTAAATTGCCCCTGGCGAGAATCGAACCCGGAGCCTCCAACTTAAAACCACAGCGCTCACCGCTGCGCCAAAAGGTCGTCATACTACTAAACTCCCATTTTTTTAATAAAAGAAATAAAATGCTTTAAACGGCCGGGTGTACCTGAATTGCTTGAAAGTACAAACAACGGATTACATTTAATATTCCAGTTTACAAGTTATAAACACGGTAACACAAATTAACAATTAGATTTCTCTCAGTACGTAATTGGTTCGCGTGCAGATTACGAAACATGGGTGCGGCTGCACTCATTTGGTAGTTTCCTGTTATGTTTAAATCTGTATTAAATAAATAATATCTAAATTAACTGGTAAATGTTATTACCACTACAAATACTTTATAATCATCATCACTTATAATTGAAGTCCACTGCTGCACAGGAGTCCAAAAATACACGATCCTGGGCCGCTTGTTTCCAGTGGCTCCCAGCGACTCGTTTGATGTCACGTTGTCTGTACACCTCTTTGGGGGCCGACCAACGCTGCGTTTGTATGTCCACATTGTAATCCCAACGTCCATCGGGTCTCCGAGCTATGAGCACCGGCCATTTCCACTTCAGCTTTGTGAATTGCAAAGCTATGTCGGTAAGTCTGTTTGTTTTACGGATCTCCACATTTCTGGTTCGATCAGAATGATATTCCCAACATCGCCCGCTGAGTGACTCTGAGCCTTCTTCTGAGGACCATAGTAAAGAAGTATGTGAATACTAAATAAATACTTAGTATTATTATAATTAAATGAGAAAGCGTTCTAGTTATTTTGTACTCTTTCCAGCAGCAACAAAACGGATTGACGTTAATGTTGCAAAGAACTAAAATAGGGATAAAGCATTAGCTACTATTTAAATCTTGCGGTGAAAAGCTAGTCTTTATAGTTTATCCTTTAAGGCCTCATTAATAAACGTCGTTGGAATAGTTACGCAGTTTAACACAGTGGTGTGCGCTAAGAAATCAAAGGTTGAGGTCTGGTTACGACAATTTTATTTCTTTGGGAATTTGTAATTTCAGATTTTTTTCTAGTATGGTTTAGTGAAACGCCACGGCCATGGCTAGTGAGCACTCTACTGAAAAACCTCACATAATGAATAGGCTGCGTTTATTCACAGAAAATTCGAAGTTTTAGCAAGAATTTCCATAACTGAATTCCATCTGGATGATTTCGAGCTTTCTACATCGTATCTTGGCTATTTGGAAGACAGATATTATCTTACATCCTCTTTATTGTGGGAAAGTCCTAATAGATACAAGTGTGACGGGGACACGCGTTACGTCGAATATTATAGTCAGGCCGCCAGGATGATCACTCGTGTGTCAGTAAGGCGGGCCTTATGCGCGTTTTCACAAAACCTTGGAAACGCTTAAATCGGATGTCTAATTGACATGCGTAGCGAAAAACAGAGGTTTCGCCAACTCTTAGATGATGACTAACGACGTTAGACGCCGCGTTATTTTCAGGGAACTCGTAAACTCACACTTGAATAAATATGAATTTCGGTTTTTTAATTTTTAATAACCTTAAATTATAACCCCACTAATCGGTTTCCCTTGGTTTTCCTAATCCTAAGGTTGCCTTGAAGAGATCGCTACTAAGCGATAAGGCCGCTCTTTGTATACTACTTTTTAAGTTTATTTTTGTTGTGTCCATTGTTATTTTTCTATTTGTGGTGTACAAATAAAGTGTATAAATAAATATGTCAACCATTTTTCGTTCTGCATAGTTGTCTCGCGGCTCGATTATTGAAATATGATTATTTTTGTATACGCGTTTGTTAAGTATACGCTTTTATAATATGATTCCTAAGGTAATTTTGCACCTACCAATGCATAAGTTTAAAGAAGGTGTTAAAACACTTTTATTACAGCGAGGTTACTACACAATTGATGAATTTCTGAAAGACAAGGTTGCTTGGAAGCATCCGGCTCCGCTTGCATCTCTCACAAGATAGAAAAATTAATTTTAAAATGAAAAATGTAAACTGTTGATATTGGAAAAGAGCAACTGCTGAGTTTTTTGCCGGCTTCTTCTCGGTAGAATCTACCTTCCGATCCGGTGGTAGAGTCACTACACACAGACAGTCTTGACGTTTCATAAGTGCTTATATTAGGCCTACTTGAAATAAATGAATTTTGAATTTTTTAAGTAAAAGTGTTATGCGAGAATGAGACTATAGTTGTGACCACCCCTCCTCTTCCTGCAGACGTCGTACGAGGCGATCGAGGAATGTGCTTAACGGAGTCCGGGTGGCAGCGTCCTTTGTGCTACTATTACCATCTCCTGCTATCGCCCAACCGTCTGCTAGACAGTGGTAGTTATGGACAAACCCTCGTATTGGTTGGGAGAGACCTTTAGTCCAACAGTATACTGTTACACTCTACTACTGGCTTAACACTACTACCAACATTTCTCTATAGTGGTGCATCAAAAGGGTATCTATTAATAATATAGATATTGTTTTCTCGTTTCACTATGCAATCGGTTGGTGTTAAGCCAAATAGCGAGTGTTCGGTAGGCTTTCATTTATATAAAACGTTTCTTATCTCCTCTGAGGCGCTGTCGGCTTCAGTGAACGCTGAACGGAACGCTCTGAATTCACGCTCCAAATGAAGAGGGTGAAGCCGATTGTACACCTATTGTGTGTAGCCCTTTTGTTTGATTGAAAGTGGAAATTGTTTTTTGAACAATTTGTTCTGACGACAATGTACCACGAATCTCAATAATATTAATTTGTCTATGATCTCGCCTACGAATAAGTCTCGTATTCAAGTTTCCAAAGCTTTTTTTCGAGAGATTTTACAACTACGCGGCAAATCTTATTTTTTAGGTGCCTCTCCATCTAGTGAAGGTTTGCCGTCAGTTTTTTATATTTCAACTTTTCGCTCGCGAGGCTAAACAGCTGGGCGGACTCGCGATCCCAGTCCACTCTCTGATGATGCGCAACCAAGACTTCCTCTTGCCTAAACACATACCATAGAACCACCTTTTTTTCTTTTTGACGGTCTTTCAAAGTTCGCGCTGACAACCAACTCGTCGCAAGACTCTCATTGGTAACCTTTTGAGTGCAGCTGAATTAGTATATATATGCACACACTAACTGTGCAATAATAGCGTACAATTAGCGTGTGAGTAAACACAGGTGCATTCTCTATTCCTTCACACTTATAGTCCGATGGGACGGCAACTCCAACACGACCAGAAAGCGATCAGGCGATAACATTTTCTCTCTCTCTTTCTAATAAATTAAGAATTGGTCCCTTATCTTTCTCAGTCCACAGTTGATTTGACCTTTAATTAAACGCAATAATATTTTGCTTAGGTCTATTAATCCAGCTGAATTTAAAACGAGCCTCAACCATTTTAGTTGAATTATTTTATTTATGTCTGGTTTGGACAATGCATATAATTCTAAATCCAATATGGCGGACTTTGAAAGATAATGGACAAATTCTTTATTTGTTATGCATCCGTATGTCAACGTCATTAAATGAAAGGCTGAGTCGAAAAATTGTAAAAGCTTGTACTTTTCTCTTTCCTTCAAACTGGCCTCGCACCAAATTGTGGGGGATCGTACCCGGGACCTTCAACTTCGCCAAAAGCATGCATGGTTTTAACTTTCTTCTGAGATGTGAAGATTTAATGGGATCTATTTAATTTCAGACTCTAAATCACTATCTGCAGTGTTCATAGCTATGTTTGATAAAAATCGGTCCAAGATGGCCACCGCACTAAAACGCTGAATTTCATTTTTTCACAACTCCTTCAATATGGGTATAAAATGAAACGGCTCGTCTAGTACAATATTAATATACATAATAAAATATAAAGGGTTTAAGAAATTTTTAAATTTAATGTCATTCACACAGTCGATTTTATGTTAGTGACAAAATATAAATAAACTGTCCGATACACCCCTTCTTTATTTCGAAATCAATTTGTTTTCAACAGCGCAACAACCATTTTGGACTTGTACTTTTTAGTTCACAGTCTAGTTAACAACTGGTCTCTTTTGTAGTTTTAAAACGAAATGCTCGTGGGAATTTAAAAGTACATTAAAGTGAATTCCTTTTAGTTAATTAATTCAGGTCGCTGCTGTGACCGATCTTGTTGCCTTTTTCGTACAAAAAAGCAAATAGAATCCTTTGCTGTTTGTCTAGAGTGTTTAAGTGGTTGTAATTAATTTGCCGTTAGAAACGTTTTTTTACCTCTGACGTTTCTGGAAACGGATAAACCGATTTTGATTTTTTGATTATGTTAGAAAGGTAAATTAATCCGGAGTATTCTTAGGTATATTTGATAAAAGTCGAAGATGACCGTCGCGACAAAATGGCGAATTTTTTTACAACTCCCTCAATATGAGTATCAAATGAAAGAAACCTGGTAAAATAATGGAAATTATATTTTATTTATTATATTGTCAAAACTATAAACTAGTAGTAATATCTTTCAGGCTACAAATTGAAAAAAATTCTTATTCAAACTATGAAGTTCTTTATTCATTAAAGCCATATGTAATAGGTTTAAAAGACTGGAGAAGTTCAGAGTTTGAATTTGCGAATCGAAAACGATCCTAATACTACTTGTTCTTAATGCTCTTTTAGTAAATAGTGCTGTTATCTAAAACTTTTACTTAATTTATTTGGGATTTTTATTCCAATGTACCTACTATCCAAAAAGGTTGCAGTTTGTATCCGTTCGCGTGTTTCTGTTTTAGTGACTAACCTTAATATCCAGAAAGTCAAAAAGCCTATCAACAAAAAACAGCAAATAATTCGCAAACAATTTTGCCTATTATGAGGATGCCTTCTAGACAATACATCACGGGCACAACAATTCCTATCTAATCCTCGCAAAACAGCTGACTTATGACCTTATCTCGAAATAATAGAGTTCATTCCAGCAAATCACGCAGTAATAAGAGGTATTGCGTAGCAAAACAAACGAATGCGAGGAACGTAATTTTTCAGGCACCCGCAGACAATTTATATCGCGAAAGGGAAGTCAAAATACCAGACCTTTAAGGATTATTTTCAGGAATAGAGTAATTTCATTCCACGCTGTTGGATTTCTTGAGAATAAGGGGTTTAGGGGTAAGAGTCACAAGTCTTGTAGATAAATTTATTTCGGAGATTGCTACTTGAATATAATAATTGAATTTTTAGGGCTGATTTTTTCAATTTTTTAATTCTTATATCAACGTAATAATTGAAATTAAAATTTCATTCCCAACCGAAGCAAGTTTTCGACGCACTATAACCAACGTGTTAGGTTAATAAAATTAAGAACGGATCAGGGGTCGAAATATGGCTAACAGGTGCATAAGCGGTTTCCTTGTGTGATCGTTGACAAAGTTCATTGACCAGTACTGTTCGATCTTGCATTCACCAAAGTTGTGCGAAGCGGGCGTGGAACTCTGGTTTGTGATTCTTTTTTGTTTCTTTGAAGGAACTGATTAAAGAGTAGTTTGATATATTTTTCTTACATTAATTTGATCAAACATAACCATTAGGCTACCTGAAAAGTGGTTTAAGGAATGAGCAAGTAACAAGCACCCTCCCGCAATTCCTCCCATATCACCGTGAAACTAGTGGGGTCGGTTGTTCTAACGTATCCCAACTAGGCGAATCTAAAGTGTGATGTAAAGCAAAAAGCAAAGCTGTTAAGTTTCTTTGACCCCGTATAAATGTACAACTGTTTAAAGTGCGTTCCAAAATGACTTTGTTCGACCATAACCGCAATGGGAAACTGGTGCAGCCTAAAGAAGCAGTCAAAACGTTTCCTGAATAGCTTTAAAGCGTAAATAACAGAATCGTTCTTATCAGCGGCACTGGCCAGACGATATCAGGCCGCAGTAAGCAATTAACGGAACCGCTCGCCGATACCGAGTCGTCTACCAGTGTTGCCGCTATAATGTTTTTAAGGGGAGTCGAAGCGTATGTTATACGAACATAATATAGAGGTTTTATAATATATGTTATTTTTCAAGATTTAATATGTTTTTTTAAATTTTTTAATCTAAGCCATTAACATATTATTGGCTTATTGGTAGACAATTACACACGCTAGAAAACATTACGGAAAACTCCCAGGCATGCAGGTTTCTCACTATGTTTTCCTTGACTGTTAAATCAGTAATCAGTAATATTTGATTTCTTAGATAGAAAATGCACATAATTCTGGTATGATAGAGTCGCGTGCCGGGAATCGAACTTACCACCGAAAGGAACGTCGAACTGTAAATCACACGGATATCAGCGCTTCTAAATCCTGTGTTCTTCATTATGTTTATTTTTTTTTTAAAAGGAAGGTTCCTATATTCTGTTTTGGATCCCGAGGATGTAATACGTTTTTTTTTATTTCGTTATCCTCTGACATGGTGTCTGAGACCTTTTTTATGCGACTTTTGCGCTGAATAAGTGCCAGCTCAAGATTGTCGTGATATGGTTATGTTACTTAGCTTTTTTTTTTTTACTACCTTTTAATTCTTCTACTTACTACTTATGCGTGAGTGGAGCACTGTGGAGCACTGAAGAAATGTTAATAATGTAAAATGATTAATCAAATTCAAATAAGTATCAATTATAAACTAACAAAAAATTAAAGAATTACATTTTATTCAAATTAAAGTGCAATATAATTAGTTTTTTTTTTATATGTTACCATTTCTTCAAAAACAATTGGCTTGATTTTAATAAGGTTTTTGCATCGGGATTTTGCGGCCTCAAAGCAGGTTCTTAGATATGTCGTTAATTTGGTGGCCACTAGAGGGCGCAGCAGAAGTTGGTTGTCGTTGTGGATTGAATAAAAAATGTACAAAGTTTATTTCGACCGTATTTATGTAGTAGAGGCCTAATAGTAAACCCTTGCGAAGTTTTATTGATGAGACGGCGGGTTAAACCGGGGTGATAACAACTTGACAAGTTTCCAGCTAACTTGGGCACTTGGGCCAATATTAAATGTTGGAACTTGAGCGTACTTCCAGTTCTGAACTTTACCTACTTGCCTTGGAGTTATAAAGTGATAAATAATATTATTTTATCCTGCGAATATGTTAAATGGTGATGTGTGGAATGGTTTATTTATTCAATAGTTTTTCTTGGTGCAAGTTTTCAACCAACCTTCAAAAGAAAAGAGTTTCATCATCATCATCATATCAACCCTTCACCGGCCCTCTACAGGGCAAGGGTCTTCTCCCACAGTGAGTGAGAGGGTTTAGGCCGCAACTGCGGACTGGTGGATTTCACACATCCTTAGACACTTTAAAAAACTCTTCGGCATGCAGGTTTCTCGCGAAGTTTTCTTCACCCTGCCGTTCGTCTTCGGTTATACTTTCGGGGTGGCCGATTTCGAATCCCAGCTCGCACCTCTGACTTTTCTAAGCTATGTGTGTTGCAAGCAATTCAAATGTCACTTGCTTAAACGGTGGAGAATTTAATAATAAGTTATATTTTTGGCAGATGCGGTTTCTCCGTCTGTCAAATGTGAATTAACTTTACTCGTTTTATATTTTTACTACCCGTTAGCCGCGTTATTTGTCTGCTTTTATTACGGTTTTTACAAGTCCCGTTGTAGTTTGTTTTCCGGGTGAAAAAAAGCCTATGCTACTTTTCGTCCTTTCAACTGACGCTATACCAAAAATCAAGTTAATTTTTAATTGATGGCTTAGTGAGGGCGTTAAGGAAGGACAAAAAAATAGAATAAACAAACACACCTATATTGTTAAACTTAGGGTTAAATTATTAATAAAATGAAGTTGGATCATTGCTCATTTATGCCCGTTTTCACTAACGAGCAACAAGGCAATGCCTTAATAAGTAACGCAAAATTTTAGGATATCAGATACAATAATCACCTAAGAGTTGGCGAAACGTTTTTTACCATAGACATCTCCTTTTTTTTGTTTTTTGGCGTGGTGGAAAAGCTTTATTGCTACCCCCAACCTTTGGGCAGGATGGAGGTTATGTGGGACTTGACAGCTTGAACCCCCGCTCAGATCGTAGAGAGGGTTGCGCAGTAACGGGTAGCTAGCCCAATATCTACCCGCCGCCTCCCAAGACATTGCCTAAATTATTAGGCATTCGATTATGTGACTGTGAATGACGATTTAGGCGATGCCTAGGTATATGTAAAACAATAATAAAATAGTGAGAGATGAAAGAGGTACCGGATGCTTCTAGCAAACTTTGTTATACTATGGATTTTGAATAGCATCGCAATAAAAGCCATGTAACCTCCTCCGCTTCTTACAAGTCGGTTGAATATAGTAGTAGTATGTTCCAACATCTCTTTCACGAGCAAGCTTTTGTTCCCGGATTAAAACTAAATTTACTCTGGAATGGAGGTTGGCTTGCATAATGGAAAACCGCCTCAACTTTTGATGAAAAACTTGTACCAGAGTAGTGTAATTAAAAACCAGTCTACCAGGATCTTTATTAAGATGTTTTACAAACTCTCTCAGCGTTTTATTTGGCTTGTTTGATTGCGCGGACTTTCGAAGTCAGAAACCATTATAATAGTGTAGCCTTAAGAACCAATCGTTACGCCCTAGTCTTCTTTAAAACAAGCTTCTACAAGCAGTATTGTATGCCTGGACATCAAAACATTAGTATAAACGAACAGACATGGTTCCACGAACAAATATTTTCCAAAACTAGTTACTTGCGCTGAGTTCAGCGCCATCTCTCAAAAAGCTCTTGAACTACTACGGACCTCGATAGAACATCGTATTTGCATAAATTGAGTTAAACGACGTAACCTTGTCAGAAGAAACTATTTACGAGTATACCTACCGACATGTGAGGGATCTGTTATTGTATTCAGTTTAATTATCCTGTCAAGTTGACAGGATTTTTAATTAGGTTTTTAAATTAAAAAACATGACGCAAGAGGTGAGTTTACCTTTATCATGTTTATCGTTATTCTGCATAGACTCCCTTCGTCAAAGCAGAGAGAGATTTAGAATGTAGGTTGGAGGGTATAATTTTTATGGAATTTTAATCCATATAAAATAACAAACTAACGCTATCACGAAATTTGACATCTTACTTGATTTAAATAAATGCACAGTTACAGACCTGGCGAAAAGTAGAGGCAATTTTATAAACCTGTATACCGATCCTAATTCACTGAATCAGTGAGTTCTGCATGAGAAGGGCAAAAGGTTGTAAATGAATCATCAGTTCTATAATTTAGGAGATATTTTCTTCGCCCATCTCTTTTTTACATCTAATACAAAAATCTGCTTGCTTTGTGTGTCTGTTTGTATGTTAGTATCGCACAAACAGACTAACTGGTTTAAATAAGTTTTTTATTATTTAAGTATTACTTCTAAGTTTAACGGTAATATGATTCAATTGTACTGTGATTTATTAACATCTTATTTTTATTTTATATTCAGCAGAAGAAGAAGAAGAAGAAACACTTTATTGCACGTATAACATACAGGAAAAGAAACAGTAAGGAGTATACAGTACACAATGTAGACATGCAAAGGCGGTCTTATTGCTGCAAGCAATCTCTTACAGGCAACCTTTGTAGATAGGACTTACAGCAAGAGAACGGGATAGTGCGAAGAGTGTTAATAGATATACATAAATACCAAAATGTAAAGATACAAATATATATACAATTTAAATAAATATACGTAATATATAAATATATTCAGCTTATTTTACGACGAACCTCTTCTCTCACAGTTGAAAAAGTTTTTAAACTGGCCGCCTACGACGCTGCTCTAACGCGGTTTGGCTGCATACTTTATTGGAAATAAAAAGGACCGGTGGTCCTGGTAAACAGGCTTAACATGCTCTCCGAGGCACGGGGGTCGACACCAAAATTTCATAACTTCGGGCATGAATTCTTTGATAGAATAAACTCAGTAGGTAGGTTTTTTTCCTAATTCAAACGTTGCCTGGCAGAGATCGCTATTAAGCTATAAGGCCGCCTTTTGTATCCTACTTCCTTGTTTATGTTTTTGTTTTTATTATATTTTGTATATGTTAATGTTGTGGTATACAAATAAAGAGTTTAATAGTAATGATAATAAAAAAAATTTAATAGAGTTTTTTTTTATTCTTAACAATGCTTAATAAAAATAAAACACTATTAAAATTTTATAATAATAAAAAAACACTATATTAATATTTTTATTAAAAGAAACACTATTATGATGTTTTCTAGAAAATAATAATAATAGGTACCTAGCAATTTTTGGACCAACCCGGGTATTGTACTTAACTCCTCATGATCCGTAGATGAACATGCTTACTAGACTAAAGAGGCAGTTTTCATTACATTACGCCTATGCAACATTAATACTTTTCCAGGTTTCAAGATTTGAAATCTTTACCTGCCTTTGCTGTCAAAGTCGGCCCAAATGTTTCGGAGATTATTTTTTAATTAGCTAGATTAGCAGACAAACTGATATCCAGCCGTTTTTTGTTTTAATTATCATACCTATATACTTTCGTAACATCATCATGTAAACCATTTCACAAGACGTCTTTTGCCGGACATAATAGGTCTTTTGTAGGGGGTTCCAAATACCACGGTCTTGTACCGCTTGGACCCAGTGACTCCACGCGACTCGCTTGATGTCGTCCATCAACCTCGTCGGGGTCTACCAACGCTGCGTATACCAAGGTGCTGGAATTTTGACATTCACACAATGGTACCCCAACGTCCATCGGTTTTCTGAGCTATGGGCCCCGCCCATTGCCATTTTAGCTTCGCGACTCTTCGAGCTATGTCGGTAACTCTGGTTATTTTAAGGATCTTCTCATTTCTGATTTGATCACGTAGCGATACTCCAAGCTTAGCTCTCTCTCCATCCCCGCTGAGTCTCCATTGCATACTTTCATATGCAATAAGTAAAAAGCTGTTATATTGAATTGAAACAAAATTGAAAAAAAAAACACTTTAATTTTATTTATTTAACTGTAGATAAATAATGTCTGTAAAACATAGCTTTTTAGCCGATCCCCTCTCGCGAGGAGAGATTAACGACCAAAATAAATCCGATGACGAGCTGCGGCGACATATCAAGATATCACCCAGGGAATTAATTTAGTATGAATCTTTGCGATGTGATGATTTAATGATCCCGTCATTTACAAATATCCTATTAAATATTTCTTATTTAAGAGGTCCGTAGAATAATGCGCAGTGATCTGAAAAAACATTAAAATAAAAAATATCTCCATGCATGGATGTATAAAGCATTCATACACATTTTTTTTTCAATGATTGTGAGATTACATTCATATATTTCACACTACAAAGGTTTCAAACGCGACATGATATGCATTACCATCTCATTGCGTTAATTATAAATTCATCAGTTATAAGATGTTAAAGCGCTAATCTCTCGAACTATTACTCGGATTATAAAAATCTTATTACATTTGATCACAATTCATGCGCATTTTTCAAATGATAAAGATGAATATCTTACAATGGTTTACAATAAAATACTGAAATATGTTTCAGGATTCATAAGAATTCATCGCCTAGTAGTTAAATTGACTTATTAGAAATTGTACCTACACGTACGAAGTCACAGGTAACCACTAATCCGTCATAACAGGATAAAATTCTAAAATATTTTACCAATTAGCTTATGATAAAAGGAATCTCTCAATTTCTCCCTTTTTCATACAATCATCTCAAATTGGATCACAGCAGGCGAGTAAGAATAATTGAAAAAAATATTAGAAATATTTTTATTTATTATAAATTATATTGCTCAAGATGAAATCATGAAATGGACAAGATATATTATAAATCCACTATTGTAAATAAAAATTTCAATATTTTATTTTGTAGATCTTGCCATAATTTATTTATTATTTTATTGCCATAGCGTATCAATTTTTGCTAAAAACCAGTATTGTAACAGTTTGTATTAGGTACTTCCTCATTATCATAATCTACCCATTGCCAGCCCACTAAAGGGCACGGGTCCACTTTCGTAAAGAAAAGACCGTAAGCTATAACGCCAAGTGCGGATTGGTGGACATCACACGTCTTTGAGAACATTTTATTAAGAACTCTCAGGCATCCATCCAATCGTTCCTATTAAAACGCACATAATTTATTTGTAGTACTTAAATCATGCAATTAAAATCTTAATTGAACTTGTACTTAGTCAGGATAAATCTGGTCATGAAATTGTGCACGCTCAACTTCAATTCTCAGAGAATATTCTACTCTACGAAAATAATTAGAATCGTATCGCAAAAAGTATAGAGTTTCCTCGTGCATAGAAATATCTTGTAGGTAGCTAAGCCGAACTGAACTGTGACCTTCAAACGTAACTCGAGATAGGCTGGAACATCATAAATCAAATAGAAAGTATTTCAAATTTTTGCGAATATAGCGCAATATCGTATTTTTTTCTATTACAAGAGCGCGTTAAATAAACAGTGTACAAAACTACCAAAGGTGAACTTAATGACAACCATACTCTAACAGTCAAGCTTATCTCTCTCTTGATCTCTTCGAGTCATCTTCTCTTTTCTCAGATCTTCCATTACTGCGTAGAAATGAACTTTATCCCTAACATCTGTTTTTTGTTTTTTTTTGTGATTTTTACCAACCGTAAAACCAGATCTTTCTGACACAAAATGTGGATCAATCATCTATCTTCTGTGTTATCTCCAAATTAAGTTTTGGGTTGTTCAAGGATAGAGCAAATCAATTTATTATAAAGCTGGTGCGTTCGTGGCTACTCTGATGTTGCAAATGTTCATTGCGTGTGTAATCATTATTTAATTATAAGAAGCTAATTTTTTTTAACAATTAATCTTGCCAACTTATTAAATACCTACGTCAGATAACCCTTGAAAATATAACGCGGGAATAGGCAGAGAAAGAGATGATAAATCAAGTGGAAAGTAGCAGTCTTTCAATTTGCCAGATCGCGCCTTTGTATTTGTGAATAGCAAAAATTCATAATCCTGGACAAAATTGTTGGAAAAATGCCCCCGTTTCGTGACAGTCAAAGGAGATTCGCTCCTTCGTAAATTACCACCGGCGTTTACATCCATCTTTTTATGTCGAGACCCACGGCTGTCTTGGTCCGCCAAGCAGTACTAAATTCTAAAGCATTTTAGTAAGTAAATAAAAACTTATTTAAGCGAACAAAAATCATGGCACTCGCGCCATCGACACCGAACGTTTTTCATAAGTATACTGCGGAAATATGTGTTCATTTTGGGTGAACAAAAAGCTAAACTCGCGTCCGCACGCTTCCCATGAGCTGAGTATATTGTGCATATATGTTTTTCACTTCCATCATCTTTTTTTTTGGAGCTTACTTTAAAGTAGTGTATGAAATGGAACCACAAGTGACCCAAAAGTCCCGACTCTTCCGACGTCCTTCAGTGATGTGAGATAAAGAAAGGACGGAATTTTCTATGGGCCGCACCTTCTACCCTTTGATTGTGCAATAGTCGAGTTTATTTAACTCGACTATTGCACAATAATTAATTTACAGAAGTCCGCAGTCCTAGAAGTATTAGTAGTCTTATATCATATCTAAGAATCTGCTTTGAGACTTTTTGCATTTATTATGTAAGAACCTAATAAAATAAAAACCTAATCAAATATGTAGGCAATTATTTAAAAATTAGGAAAACGAAACAATGCAAACATTTATAAAACAAAATATAAACAGTACATAATACAACCTAAATACATCCAAGATTTGAGTGTTTTTAACACTGAAACAATGAATGGACAGTCCGAAAAACTGGTCAAAAGAACCAAATAAACACCTTTAACTACAATTTAGCAACCCTAGCTATCACCGGGCTAACCTTATTCCCCTAATCAGTTGTTACGTGGCATCGTAGGTACCGGAACGCATAATCGCTCGGCGGCACGGCTTCAGCAGCTATACATATATTAGTATCTGGTCATAGCCTCAGATTAGAGGAAATTAAGGGACCTCCTTGTTGACTATACATTCCCCTTACTTTGAGCTGTGAGCGTTACTATTTAACATGTTGTGTGTCTCGGTTTTTGCGAACTGGATCCTGCGTGATGGATTAGCGTGCCATCTTAGACGCAATTTGGTTCGACTTAGAAACTGATTGGCAATTTGTCTACGAAGCACTGAATTTCTAACCTAATAATCCACTGTCGTTATGGCCTTATAATAGTATTTACTGTCAATATTTTATTTCATGAAGTTTGATCTGCAGGTACTTCATGGTACAACAGCATAGAAACTTATCATTGGATTTATAATTTGTCGGATTACAAAGTACTCGTTTGTAAAAAAACTACACTGTGGACTATAGGGGGTATTGTCAGTAACCTTGAACCCGAAAAATTCAATATTTGGACAACTGTATTAAAAAAAATGTACAAGTAAAAATCCGAAAACTAAAATGGAAATGGGCGGGACATGTGTGCTGGCAAAAGCAAGACAGGTGGGCAAAAAGAGTTACAGAATGGTATCCGAGAGAAGGGAAGCGATCTAGAGGACGGCAGAGAATTAGGTGGAGCGATGATTTTGTCAAAATGATGGGAGCAACATGGCAAAGACTGGCGCGTGATAGAGATGCATGGAAAGAAATGGAGGAGGCCTTCGTCCAAAGGGCGTACTGAACTGCAAAACTGTCAAATATAAATAATATGTTAAGAAAAATAGTTATAAGGAAGATTGTGTTTTAAATAATAGATTGAATATTTATGTTTTTTTTTTTTTGTTAACAATCATGCTTTTTTCAGTAATAAAGGGCTTTATTATTATTATTTTTATTATTTAGAAAAATGCACGCCGAATACAAAAAACATCTCATTTTTTAGGCAGTCGTACAGTATGTTTTAGAAAAAGGAAGAGTTTTTGATTTAACGTATCCATTCCTTAAGAATCACAGGTACGAGTTCAATGACTCATCATTCATCATTATTTTATCCCATTATTGTCGCATGTCAGGGCTCAGGCCTCTCTCATCACGTTAAGAGGAAGTTAGTTAGACTCTCAACACTTTTTTTAATGCGGGTTGAAAGTTTGGGCTTCTAAGTTTGTTATCACATGTTAGTGATAAAAATTGGAATACGGTGTCCTCTGAGGCACGGGGTCAAAACCATCATTCATTGCGAGAAATTTAACAAGACAGATTTTAGACCGAGCAGGGATATCCTGCCTAGGACTTGATCCATGGATAGTTTCTGGTTGATGGCTCGTTTATGGTTTGGTTAGTCTTTAATAGTTGATATTCATTGCTATCAATGTTGCCCTATTATTAAGCATAAGTTCTTCTTTAATATCTCTTATTGAAGGGTTTACTTCTCCCTTCAATCCAGTAGCTACCCATGGTTAGGGTATCTTCAGCTTCAGAAGATACCCTAACCATGGCCCGGCGTTGCTACTATTAACTCAAAAATCTTAAACTCTCTAAAACCCTAAGCTTGAGTCGAACAATAATTTTGTTAACAACGATCACTGAAGCTTTCGTACTTAATTTGTTCCATTATTCCAGAAGCCGTTTAAGAAGAACCAGACAACTAACTAAAAATATACGCGGCTAGTATATTTTCTTTTTTATCATAATTTCATAGCTAAAATAATAGTAATATAAATAAGTTAAGAATATAAGCACATATAATAAGCAATTTATAATCACGCGTACTCGTTTTACTTCGTTGATTTGTTTTCAAATTATACGAAAATTCCTTTAAAACCTATGTGAATTAAATTAAAACTCTACCTTTGATTGAGGCCACGTATTCTGCTTTTTGTGATTAATTTAAAAAGTGTTAACACTATACCCTGATTTCGTAGTATTTTCAAAACTTTAAAAAATTGAAAATTTAGTTTGTAACAAAAAAGCAGAAAATGAATAATCCTTGAATAAATCAAAAACATAATATTTTTCCAACCAAAAAAAAAAAGTTTGAAAAGTGTTGCGAGCCGGGCAGGTCAGAAAATTTGAAATGCCAACTTTACATCAGCTCCGAACTCTCACACGTTATTTTTGAAAATTTGTATAACTTTCCTCAACTTTCTGTCCCTTTCAATTTGGGTATACTGAATTTCGCAACGCGAACCGTGTTTTTCTAGTATTCCATCTGGGGCATTGCTATTTGCTGCCTAACTTTTTATAATTTCATGCGCAGTTCACTGGTGAACAATGATTTCTATTTTCAAGGATGTCAATGTTACGAGGGTGAGAACCAGTAGTCTGTGATAATTTTAAGCTCTTAAACTATATCGATGCATAAAATTCCGACCCATTTGTCACTTTCCTAAGTAAAACTGAAGAACAAACTGAACGTTTGGTATTATTGACGCCGGACGTAGTTTCAGAATATTGTATTAATGAAAGTGTTTTAACAAAGTTATAGAAATGTAAATTACAATTAATATAAAAATAATCCTTGAGTCATCGAAGAGAGTATTTTATTCTTTTTTAAGCAACTGTTTTTAAGCTTGTTGGAGTTTAGACATAATAGAAATTTGTTAAGATCGAAGTATGTCTCTACGTCTTATTTGGTAGATCTGTTTTAGATCTGACGCTATGAGACATTATGTATATCTTCAAAGTGTAATTACAATAAGATGCAGCTTTACGGGAATACGCATTGGTGTAGAAGGTTATACTTACCTTTATTTTTTACCCGGAGGTTGTAACATTATTTCTATTTATTAATTTATTCCTTCGTGTACAAATGGTCCTGTGCATTTTTGTCTGACATCTTATACTGTTACTCTTCGGGGATGTTTCAACTACGTCGTTTTCCAGTATTATGCTGGAAGTCAATAAGTTATTTAAATTTCCTCCCTCAATATTTGGGACATACAGCGTGCTAGTATTAAATACGAACGCCTCTTGACCCAATTCGGTTTTGATTCGAGAAATTTTAAAACAATTTTTAACCTACATTTCGGCAGCTTGAGTAAACAAAAAGACTTCGTGCAAAGTGAAATGTTATGTATTGAATTAAGTTTTTAAAATAGCACTACAAATTGGCGATCCTACTAGTTCAGTAGAAATAGATGGTTTCTTCACGCCCATCTCCTTTCAGAGGTTGGTAACCATTAGGGCTAAGTGGACTTTATTAACAGCTGTTCTAAACAGTAACATTGTACTCATGTTAAACTACTGGTGTTGATAATCAGATCTGCCAGAAAATTTACTTTCGACCCACGCACACTCACAAACAAACAAACACACACACACACACACACACACGTAAAGGTTACACGCACACACTTTTTTTTTAGTTTTAAATATTCCGTCGTAATACGTTATTCTTTAGCTTTGGAACAAAATGTCTAATTTTTGTGGCGCTACTAAGTCAATTTATCCTGACCTTCCAGAACTAATCATAACTGCAATAAAATTCCTTTGATATCTCATTGTACCTCTTATTACTAATTGAATGAGATTATTATTTTCTTCATTAAACCTAATTAATCAAATAACTATCACGATGACATTTTGATCTCTTGTTAATTTTCCTTTGATATGTATTCGCTTTATTAATTCCTTACATTACGCTACTGAAATAGAATTCGGGGAATAAAGATCTGCCATGTGAATTAGAGAGAGATTTATGAGGAAAATGTTATTCGAGATGTGATCCGGAATGATATCAAGATGTCGACCGGGATGCTGAGAATTAATTCGGTGTAAGGCCTCGTGACATATGTGATATTATGCGTAATCCATTGCTTAGACTCTGGTGACGAGTTCTTGATTGAAGCTGCTTCATTAAAATATATAATTCACATTTTTTAATTAACTGGCGTCTGGCCTGGTCTTTGGTCGTGGTAAATTACCACCATCATTTAATACATTTATATTGTCAAATAAATTTTAATTTATTTAAAGCAAGCCAAGTCAGTAGCATTTTATGACAGTATAATATCAGGCATTCTATTCTCCATCCATACAAAGATAGATGGCAATAGAAAGAGATATGCTGAGATCTAGAAGAACCAGATTTACCGATGTAGCTCAGCGAGTCGCGCAGCTGAAGTGGTAATGCACATAGCTCGGAGAACTATGTTTCGGGATTGACACTGCGTCTGAAGGTGCTGGAATTGTGACCCCGCGTAACTGGTAAACGCAGCGTAGGTCGGCCTTCAACGAGGGGGACAGAGAGCACTAAGCGAGTCGCTGGGAGCGGCTGGAAATAAGCGGCCCGGGATCGTGGATTCTGGAACTCCCGACAAAAGACCTATGTACAGCAGTGGACGAGAAGAGAGGTAGGTGGTGCATATAAATAAACATATATATTTGCATATGTACCTATATATACACATATGATGAGTCTTTAGGTAACATTCTGATGATGACTTCTTTAATGCGGCGATATGAACATTGGATTCAAAATCGGGAATTTTTTTAGCTAGGGTTCAGAAGAGGGATTCAGTGATGGTTACTATACACTGAAATTTATAAGTGGTCACATAAATAATAGCTTAAGTATGCTCGATTGAGACACTGAGTGGCGTGCATATAGCTTTTGACCAGGGTATGCATAAAGCAGGAAGATGGCTTAAAATGCAAAAATTCCTAATACTATATGAATTATATAAAAAATTAGGGTAGGCAACGCTTTTGCGCATGTATGAATTGCACGCCACTGGAGACACTGTTACATACACTAAGATTGTATCATAGAAAAAGGACTTAAAATTAGGTTTTACAGTATTAAAATGATTAAAGCACAGAGATTGTGCAAGTGTCATCATTTTACAAAAAGAGATTATAAACAATTTGATGCATTTTGTATTTTAATGGTGCAATGGGTTCAATAAAAAATTAACAACATCTTACTTCCTCTATTCATAAATATTTTATACTAGCGGTAGCCCGCGTTCGCGTCCGTATTTATTATGGTTTTTCTTACAAATCCCTTGGGAACCGTTAGTTTTCCTGGGAAAAATGTACCTGTGTTACTCCTATGCCTTCAATTCCTGTGCCTCCTATCCTTTCAAATAACTCTATGCCAAAAATCAAGTTTATTAGTTGTTAGGACGCCAAGTAAGGACAAACAAACAAAAACACTTTCGCATTTATAATATTAAGTAAGAATTATTTTGCGAAATGTTTTATTGCGAAACAAAATAGGAATTGTTAAATTTGTTAGAAGCTTTGTATTGTTGTCGCCACAGATAGAATCTTCTGGACCTTCTTAGGCTCCATTTGACATATATCCAGTGACAAGTTCATTCGATTGATAGGAATCTGACCCTTATCCTTTTACGTGACCTCTATAACAGAATAGAAGCGTTTCGAGTGATTGCCTCGTAACATTGGCTTTGGATATTTTATCAACTCTCTAACTGCCTCGTTGGTCCAGTGATTAGAATGTTCGACTGCGGATCTTTAGATATTAGGAGGAATGTAAGGAGCGTGTTAAATGAAAGATCTAATTTGACGCGGACATATAGTGTAAAACTTATATGTTTCAAGTGTCTGTGTTTGTGTGTGAGTGAAAAAAAATATTACACGTATATTTGAATTAATCTAAGCCCTGCCCCAGCTTAGCAAGTTGTGGGCGTCTGCTTAGACCAAGGCGTGATTGGAACTCTGGTGCTTTAGTTTTAAGATTACAACCATTATCGTCTTACTATAACGCAGACTATTGTATGTAGGCATCGAGAGTGCCTTTTTGAAAAATAAATATTTGGCTTTGACTTAGGGATGTGAGTCCGACTTATTTTAAACTAGCCTTACCCTATTTCCTTTATACCATCATCTTTAAGTGCACTGATATTATATTTGAATTTTCCTTGTATCTTAGACTTTTATATAACGATACAAACCTCTTTATTTCGTTCCTAAGTCCCACACAAAAAGAATGCAGCATCAAATGATAAAGCTCCTGGATAAAAGAAATGAGTTACAAATTCTAACTATGAAAGTGCTATAAAACAACGAAAACTATGCAATTTGGAGAAGCGAAACTGGAAAGGCTTCCCATGAAAGGACAAAAAACGCAACTGACTGGCACAAAAAAAAAACATTCTGTGAACATATTACACGCCTGAGACAAAAGGCGCCGTAAATAAAACAAAACTTGAGCGGAGACCGTGGATAGACGAAACCAAAGATATACTAAAAGTCTCTTCTAATATTAGGCTACGTATGAATGAGACTTACAGCAGCGTCCCTAGTGTCTGTGGACTGGTTAAGATGCCAATTCGTGACTAACCGAAGGGTTAGTTATCAAATGAACGGCTGACAATAACAGCTGCTGAGCCAATTAGTGGCAGAAGGAACAAGTTGGTTAGCGTTTAGGCGCAATTCGTATAATGAGTTTTTTTTTTAATAAACGTATTGCATATTCGTTGAATACAGCACACCTTGAAATCTATTAACTTAGTAGTAGAAAGTAAATGATTGTATAACTAGTTACGTTATTATAAGAATTAATAATATTTTTTTCAATAAGATACTAGTGTAGATTTATTATCAAATTTTAAACTAAATTAAACAGTCTTGCGTTTGAAACAATAACAATAAGAAAAACACGATAGACTTCATATTTACCAGTTTAATTTAATTTAAGTACATTAGTTTTGTTAGGATGTGTGTACAAACGAATGTGTACCAATTGTAATGGGCCAACGATGACTGCTCATCAATAATTTTTTTTTTCTAAAGTTAGCACAACGATGGAACTCTTTAACACCCATTACCTCAAAGGTCGGAGCAATTTGTTAGACTCATACTCTGTGCTCCATTTCTTTAGGTACACAAAAGGCAATTTTATGAGTTTTATTTCAAGCCAACTGTTAATCTAATTTGTTTATATCTATGGAAAAGAGGCGAGAAATTGAAACCGAATTTCCCGTGAAGGTTGCAAAAGCGCGAAAATGAAGTAAAAAATGGGACTTCAAAGCGTTTGGGTGTGAAAGGGCCTTTGGATGCCTGCGAGTGACGTTTTTTTCGGGATATAAAGAGAAATAAGGAAAACCTGGTTAGTAGGTGCCGTAGTAAAGGTACAACGGTAGGAGTAAAGGCACTTGAAAGTTGGAGGGCTGAAAAGCAAAAACTTCCTTTGTGCTTATTCCAAAGTTTGTAGTGAGTTTAGAGATATAGAAAAGATAGAAAGAAAATCATCTTGACGGCCGAGTGGCGCAGTGGGCAGCGACCCTGCTTTCTGAGTCCAAGGCCGTGGGTTCGATTCCCACAACTGGAGAGTGTTTGTGTGATGAACATGAATGTTTTTCAGTGTCTGGGTGTTTATCTGTATATTATAAGTATTTATGTGTATTATATTCATAAAAAAATATTCATCAGCTATCTCAGTACCCATAACACAAGCTACGCTTACTTTGGGGCTAGATGGCGATGTGTGTATTGTCGTAGTATATTTATTTATTTATTTATTTATTTACCTTTATTGTCACACATTTAAGTAAAATACACAAAGTACCTCGTGTAGTGTTGGGCTTTAAGGAATATTCTCAAATATATCAGTAATGATAACCGGGACCGATCGTGCTCTCTGAGGCAAGGCTGGAAAACGCCAAAACTGCGCGATGATTTTTTGAACTGTTATATTCCAGCAGTTGGTTGAGAGATAAAAAACACACAACACAAGCACTACAATAACTGTAATTATGATTTATAACTAACTATTCGAAATTAAATATTTTTTTTTTTTTTTTATACTACGACAATACACACATCGCTATCTAGCCCCAAAGTAAGCATAGCTTGTGTTATGAGTACTAAGATGACTGATGAATAATTATATAAATAATACACATAAATACTTATAATATACAGATAAACACCCAGACACTGAAAAACATTCATATTCATCACACAAACATTTTCCAGAAAGCAGGTTCGCTGCCCACTGCGCCAGTCGGCCGTCAAAAATAAATCTATACTCATAATAAAACTGTAACTGGAAGATTTCTGTACATTTAATATATATTGAAAATTTTGATGCTTTATAATCGATACTGTGTCCAAAACAGATTTTTATTTATTTAAATAAAATTTGGTATAGCGGTAGCTGATATTCCGGGTCAACATATATGATATTTTTTATCCCGTTAAACAATAACTTTCCTCCGGAAAATATCTCCGTTAAATTCGAACCTATTTTAATAATTCTTTTATTATTTGAAAGTGTATACTATCAAGCATGTATTGTCTTATTTTAATAAGGATCTGATAAATATTGTCGGAGATAATGCACATAACTCTTCACAAATAACAGTAAGTCGCAAGGCATATGGGACAAATGGGACAAAGGAATGCATGCGTCCACCATCCTACTAATATTATAAATGCGAAAGTTTGTGAGGATGGAGGTATGGATGGATGTATGTATCAACTAAAATTCAAAATTCAAATTCAAAATTCATTTATTTCAAGTAGGCCTAATATAAGCACTTTTAAAACGTCAAGTCTGTCTGTTTGTAGTGATTCTACCACCGGTTCGGAAGGCAGTTTCTACCGAGAAGAAGCCGGCAAGAAACTCAGCAGTTGCTCTTTTCCAACATCAACAATTTACACTTACTTAAATAATGACAACTTACTAACTCTGTATACTACGTAAAATAATAGTATGTACATAGCTAGCGACGATGATTATGATGTTAGTATAAGATCTATTCTAGCTTCTCGATTGACTCATACGCAGACGAAGTAGCGAGTGTCCACTAGTAATAAAAAAAATTGTGTCCAGGTAGTTAGCTTATTTTTGAGTCAGGCTGGCAGGTAGAAACTTAGTCTGTATTTGAACAGCAATTCAGCTAATACCAGAATGAATTACGGTTAAACGGTTATTCGAATTACACTTTTGTAGGACATATTGCCGAGGCAAATTTATTTTTACGCAAATTATCAATAGTTCGTACGAAATATATATGCAGTATTTTAGAAATGTAACGGAACGCAGAAACCCGAACCGGGAATCGAACCCTTTTTTATTTTCGTGGGGAAATCTCATGGATGCAACCGCGCCACTGTGAGGGGCAAAGGTTACGTCAGACTCTAACCGACTAAAACCCGAAGGGTGATTGCGTATCTCGCGACAGGTTTGCGACAGGCGTAAATCTTGCAATTACTGCTGTTAAACGTCACTTTTCCTGCCAAAGTGACATTTGACAGCAATGAGTGCAAGATTTACGCCTGTCGCAATCCTGTCGCGAGATACGTAATCACCCTGCCGATCGTGTTCCTAATTGGAGACGGACCCTCGAGGAACTGCGACTCAAACAGCAGATGTCCGCCGAAGCATACCCACAATGGGCACTACGTGCTCAGTTTCCTCGTTCAGAGGCGCGCCGATCATTAGAAGGCCAGCAATCTCGAGGAGCGTACTGTGCGCGTTTAATAAATAATAAGGAGACCCAAAGACGATGAGAGAAAAATATAATATCATAAAATTATTTATCAATGAAGTCGAAAATTACTAACCGAAATCGATTGCAATGTTTTACAATAGCGCCGTGTTCGAAACAGTCCGGATGGGTGGTTCTAAATCCGCTCTATACGTGACTGTTGCTGCGAACCCAGTGCTCGGTATTTGCAGTAAATAACGCGAATTTCAATAAACCAGCCTACGTTCGGTTCACTTGGCTCTTTCATTAGTATTTAAAAGCCTTTTTTTCTGTTAATTGCTTTGCGGGCATATATTTTTACTTTTCGCTTCTATAACGAGTAAATAAAGGACCGATCATAATATTTTAAGGGTTATGTTTAAGGCAGTACCTACTTTTTTAAAGTGAAACTTCTTTAGAATCGTTGTGATTTGAAACGCGATGAAACGAAAATACGTTCAAACGAAAATTCGATTACAGACCTCTATTATTCTTTTCTACTAGCTGTAGCCCGCGCTTTCGTCCGCGTTTGTTTTAGATTTAAAGCTTGTTTTTAAGTTCAGTATTCTTGTATTAAAAATCAAAAGAACTTTTTCAGTTAATTTTTGGCCAGGTCTAATACTAAATTTTATTAATTTCGCGATAGCATCTACATCAAGTGTTTGATTGGAATAAATTAAAAAGCATTTTAATGCTCGATGATAAAATATTTATTTGAATTGGCGGACTTTTTTAATAATGAGAACTTTGATTATGTAGTACCTAATTTTCATATATCATCAACAGTTTTCACAGCGCGCACCAAATTATAAATTTTATAGAAAAAGTTTAGCTACTTTCTGTTATATTATTGCAATTTTCATACAGATTTCCGAATAAATTATAATAATATTAAAATTTTCGAATAAATTATAAAAATAACAATAATAATAACGTTTAATTCAGATAAAAATCCTTAGCTGCAACAATATCAATTTTCTTATTTACTATATTCTAAACTAAAATTGGTCAAAATAAATGCTTTTTAAATAAAATATTATTTATGTTACTTCGTGATAGTTTATCTTCCTTTAAGCAAAGGAAAAGTTAAACGATAAAAAAGCTTGGGTGTGAATTGCTCTAACTTCATAGCTTAATATAAATTTACTGTATGATGGTGATAACAAAAAAAAAACCCCGGCTAAGTTTGTTGTGGGCTCTTCTTAGACCAGAGTTCGTTTGGAACCCTCGTATCTTCAGGTTTAAGTTGGCGAACGAAGTTATCAACATCCCCTTACAATTACGTAAACATATTATATGTATGAACGCTTCATAAGTGCCTGTGATAGGCCCACATGAATAAAGAAAATTTGAATTTTGAAAAACATTCCACTACTTTCGTAGCCTATTGGGTACAAAAAAAACATAAATCTTTTCCCTTTATAATATTTGTATAGATAATAGAGATCAGTGGTCACGATACAGAAACAAACTCATATATATATATATATTATATATATATATATATATATATATATATATATATATATATGTATATGTAACTAAAGCAAAATATGCAATGTATGCAATGTATGCAATGTAAAATATGCAATGTATTACATATATATATATATATATATGTAATACATTGCATATTTTGCTTTAGTTACCGTTTTTATCACAGATTCAAAAAAGGACAAGCTAGTTGTAGCTTAGCCGCCTGGCGCTTATATATACCTATGTTATCTCATCAATCTCTTCTTCACGCGAGTGTTGTAAAAGCTACTACTACCAAAACTGTGCTTGACGTTGTGCTACTACAACTTACTGCGATCTACCATCATCTGCCCAGCTTGATGATGATAGGCCAATACTCCCATTGCATTTGGTCCTTACTTCAGCAGTGGATTGTTATAGGCTATGGTATCCACAACAAAGTCTCTTCAGACAATTTTGTAAAGCTAATAATAATAGAATCTAAATACTTGGACCTTGCTCACGAGATTACCGCCATGTGGAATGTTGTTCCGATCATCGTTTCAATGGACTTCTTTCAGTCAAAGCTTCGACCAACGTCTTAAGAAGCTTTCGCTTGTTGGTTGGATCAAGGGTCGGGATTGTGAGGAGGTTCCTCACTCTGGAGCCCTGACCGGCGGTTGCTTGGCATTCAAAAGCCCCGCAAGCGGTGGATGTTTTTTTATAAATTTTTAAGTGTTTTTTATTTTTTTAAGGGTACTGACCTAATATAAGTACTTTTGCAAGGCAGGCAGGCACTAGTTCGGAAGGCAGATTCTACCGCGAAGAAGCCGGCAAGAAACTCAGCAGTTGCTCTTTTCCAACATCAACAATTTACAATTTAGTTTTTTACATTCATTTTTCTATCTTGTGAGAAATGAAAGCGGAGCTGGATGCTTAATCTATTAATCTTATGACATCGAAGACAGAAGTAACAGATAAAACTTTCTAACATCCTTTTTTTCTTCCTTGTCTTATATTACAGTAAATAATAAATAAATAAATATACTACGATAATACACACATCGCGATCTAGCCCCAAAGCAAGCGTAGCTTGTGTTATGGGTAGTAAGATGACTGATGAATATTTTTATGAATAATATAGGTACATAAATACTTATAATTTACAGATAAACACCCAAACCCTGAAAACATTCATGTTCGTCACACAAACATGAGAGAGAATAAGAAGAAGAAGTACTTCTAAGAACCAATACGGGATATTTTTTTCCGAAAACCTGACATGCGGCTTTTTAACTACACCATATATGCTTAGCATGCATGTGTAAGTAATCTGAACCGTATCAAAAGTATAAAATTAAAAAAAAACTGAATTATTGAATCAAAGTTTTTTAATTTAGTTTTTCGCCCCGATATACTTTGAAGTTTTATTTTGACGAAATACGTATAATTATGTTAATTTATTAATGTATTGCCTACATATATTTGCACACCATTGTGAGAAATAGGAGACATTGACATTAGTATAATAAGATAAATCGATTCTAAGATCTTCTAACAATGAAGGCTCGTTAAAATATGGTTTTCAAATCACCTATTGATATTTATCTAATAAGTTGAAGTTACTAGTTGATATCGTAAGCGGTGATAGCTTAGGAGGTACGGCTTCGGATTTCCGTTCGGAAGAATCAAGTTCTAATTTTTCGGAGCAATTCGGATAATTTTTATTTGCATTTTTAATTTAAGCAATAAAAATATCACTTGCTTTATTGGTGGAGGAAAACTTTGTGAGGTAATATGCATGTCTTAGAGTTTTATAACGTTCTCAAAGGCGTGTCAGGTCTTCCTTATCCAGAGTGGTGGACTACGGCCTAAACCCTTCTCATTCATCAGTCATCTCAGTACTTGTAACACAAGTTACGCTTACTTTGGGGCTAGATGGCGATGTGTGTATTATCGTAGTATATATCGTAGTATTCTGAGAGGAGAAACGTGTTCAATAGTGGGCCGGTAATCATCATTATACAACCCATTATCGGCCCACTACAAGAAACGGGTCTCCTCCCACAATCAGAAGGTTTAAAGCCGTAGTCCACCACGCTGGCCCAGTGCGGATTAGTGGACTTCACAGGCCTTTGATGATGATGATGAAACCACGTGTTTTGGAAACATTTTTAGCATAGGTTTGAGTATCAAAGGGTTCTCTTAAATTTTAATTAAACTCACGCGCCTTTCTTAGCTTTTGTAATATTAATCTTCCAATAAAAGTTCATTCATAAAGCTCTTCAAAACCAATCTTAAAAAGTCATCGAACAGTGTAAAGTACTAGAGACAGTGCATCTCTTTCACCTTCTATCATTCGGTACTGGTGTCTCGCTCGCACCTGCTCTACTTCTTTTTGCAACCATTCCCTCATTTCCTGCTTTTTATTCTCTTTCCTTTAAAGACTTGAATTGGCGTTCTTAACGTTCTGAATTGGTGTACTTTTTATTCTTTATTTGGCTTCCGCATTCGATTTTTGAGTTTCTGGCAAATAGGTAGTGGTTTTAATTTTGTAGTTTTCTTCTTTTATTATAGAACAACTTCCCCTCCAAAATTAGATCTGCCTATCCGTAATTGTCCTTAATGCTTTTTGTTTTTCTGTCTATATCTGCTACATAACTTGATTTTACTATTCCTAGTGTTCTGTTAGGTATATTGCGCAGTATTATAGCACGTAGAAAACTTAAAAATGTATTTATTCAGATGGGCCATCGTGCTTATGATTTATTCATACACAGTTGGTCTAGTGACAAGGATTCCGAGAGATTTTGGAACACAGACTTTCATAGGGTTTTTTTTATACTCTTTATTTACACACAAATTAAAATACAGAAGCAGTATACAAAAGGCGGCCTTATCGCTTCGTAGCGATCGCTTCCAGGCACCCTTATCCTTTACCTTTTTTACCTTTTTATCTTATATTAGAGACAATAACTGGGACTGACGGCTCACAATGTACGCCAAGGCACGGGGGTGCACAATGTCAATTCCCCGCTCAAAACTGGTAGATACAAATAATTTTTAACAGAAAAATCCCGATACCTTACATGTGGGATGGTAGTAATAAAAAAAATACCAAGCTAGCTAGCTAGCTAGCTTTTTGTGGGCTTTCTCTCAGACTAGGACACGGTGGAAACTGGAAGCTTAATTTTTAACTTTAAGAATGTAGTTCTCACCATTATCTCATTAATAATTACATACAAAATATACATATACACATAACATAAAACACATGATGGTGAGAAGTAAGCATAAAAGTACCATCAAAGTAAAATTCCCATCATTGTATTTGGACTTTGAAACACTGGTCCTACCCAAGAATCAAACCCAGAGCCTCTCGGTCCATAGTTGAACATGTCAACTGCTAGTCCACCAAGACAGTAATAAAAATTAAATCTCAGTAAAACAATTTCTAGAAGATAGTAAATGTACAATCGCTAGTTACCTAAGTGCCGGCTGGGGGATGCTTTGCTAATTTATTGTGGGCGCTGCAACAAGCCAAAAGCTGAAGCGTTATTTCCGTTGTCTGTACTTCTTAGTCTGTACAAGACGCGTTAGAAAGGCAGAGTCACTACCCATAATAGGTCACTACTATTCTATTAACATATACATTTTCTGACGACCATCAAGCCGCCCGTAATGGTGAGCACGATGGTATTATAATAAATAATAATAAATAATAAAATCTTTTATTTGGGATAAAAACAACACATAGCAATTAACATATAAGGTACGAGTTACACAAATAAAAAAAAAAAGTTATCATTAACAAATATAATATATAAATAAAGAATAAGTGGTACCGGGTTCGATACCAGACGGTGAAAATTTGGGAATTTATAGTTTCTGTTTTTTTCTGGTCCAGTCTGCAGACTTGGGCCGTGGCTGGTTACTACACTACCGTAAAGAATTTGTTGTAAAGATATTTAGGTTAAGACGTTTCGGTACTTTATGCCGCGTTCAAAACGGCTTGGATTTAATATAACTGCCACATCCCTAACAAGCTAAGCACAAACCTTACCATCTAAGGTAAATAATTACTATAAGGCTAAAACTTGAAAGCTGCTAAGAACTCAGGTTTAGAAGTGATGTATGGTTGATCTTGTATGGTTTAAAAAATGACGCGACTCACTTATAGCGCTTGACTACACTAAATACACAGACTCATACTAGTATTGTAACAGTCAAGTTTTAAGTTTAAAAGATAAAAATTAAGGACCAATAATCAATACCTAATAGTCTCACCAGCCTTTAAGGATTTAAAATACTCGCGTCTCGTCGGGAGTCTTGAGACGTGTGCATATAACTTGGTTATTATCCATATACTGCACAATTGCCAATTTGACCATAAGCTAACAGTCATTTATAAAACTAAACAATAATAGAAATCTATTGTTAAATGTTGTCGTAATATTTATATATTTTTAAGATAATTGTTTATAAATAAAAACATTTTTTTTAAAATGCAAATGGAGTGTTTTATCTAAAATAATCTTTAAACTTAGTATTTCAGGTGATGAGTCTTTTAAGTCTTCTACTTGAAAAAACTTGAACCTTTAAGTCTTTATTTTAGAGTTCAGTCGTGTAAAATAGCGGTTAGATTGAATATCTTTGTGTGGCCTAAACTTTATGCGTGGCTGGAAATATAGATGCCAGATGGGCGTTCTATAACTCAAGGTCCCCGTACACGAGGCAACAAAAGTTCATATACTTAAATCCGAGGAGGATTCAGAGATTGCCGAGATACTTCATACTGTAGCAAGCGATATGCACATATTCTATTTACAACAGTTACTCGAGTTTTCTGTGGTACCAAGTCAATTGTCGATTGCAAGTGTATGGACGTCAGTTTTGCAGCGATGGCTCATTGCATATAAAAATTTCGGAACTGACAATATTTGAACCTGCGAATTTCTGGCAATCACGCCCTAATCACTTTACCACTAAGCTACGATTCTCATGCCGCCCCATTATCTATTAATTTCTATATTAATTATATATTTATTAAAAACAATTAAACTATTCCGTGCAGCTGCGTCCAAAGTCCAGATAGCTTTATTGATTGCCAATCTTCAATAGGAGTCGGCACTGCAAGAAGAAAAACAATTAATATATAATTTTATTAATTTTATAGCGACTGTAACGTCATATAGTAAGTAAAGATGAAGTTTCAATCAACTTTCTCAAATATCCAAATAACCACTTTTGAAACAAGAGATAACACATTGCCTTCCATAATTTTATAATTTTTACGGAAGTATATTTACTGGAAATTGGAATATAAAATTAATATATTTTTTAAATGCATATTAAAATATATGCATAGCGTTGTGGACGCAATCGACCGTTGTGCCGGATCGCCAGTGTATAGACTAGCGGTTCGTAACTTATGACTTGAACCATACGGCATCCCCACTCCAGCCTCCTTAAGTGGGCTCCCGCATTATTGGCAATAAACTGACCAGTTACGAGACCACATACATACAGTTAGGGTTATGTAAGGCATCTGTGGAATCCTTGCGCCTAATACTACGTTCCTATTACATAATCTTATAATATAGCTTCCACATCGTATGTAGTAAAGCTTCAGATAGGTTTATCGACTTCATGAATATCATAATATCCTTACACCGAAACAATTTTTGTATCTTGTCTTATAAAATGAACAATCCAAATAAACAAACTTCTTAGTGTTAAGTATGTTTTAAAAATAAAAAAAAACAAATGCGATTAAATTAATAAAAACAAAATTAAATTTTCTTTATGTAAGAAAATAAACTTATTACTTAAAGTTGGAAAAAGATTGTTTACATACAAGACAAGTTACTAGCTGACCCGTGCAACTTCGTCTGCACCAAATCGGTTATTACCGGAAAACACGAATAAAATGACATTTTCTAAAAATGAATCCTAGCTAGATTGATTTATCGCCCCCGAAACCCCCTGTATACTAAATTTCATCAAAATCGTTGAAGCCGATTCCGAGATTCCAATTATATACCTCCAAGAATTACTCGTTTAAAGATATAAGATAAGAAAAAATTGATTTCAACTAATATTATAAATCCGAAAATGTGTTCGTTTGTCGAAACAAGCCAATTTTATTTGATATCAAGTTAGCATTGTACCTCCCGGCACTCGATAGTATGTGACTGCATTATGCAGACTAGGATGCAATGGTAACTGAAGGTTTTCTACATAGGAATTTAGATATATCCTTAATGTCTAAATCAAAACGTACGAATATCCCTACATAGGGATTTAGACACCCAGATTAAGGTCCCGTTATCACCCTATGCGTACAAATTCCCAAAACAGGAATTAAACTAAGAGTAATGCGAAAATAGCGAAACATTTCCGCAATCGGGTAACAAAAACAAATGGCCCCCCACAAACCACAAATCATGTCTAACCACGCTCAAATCAACACAACGAATGTTTTAACTGGGAACACAATAAATTATTCCATAAAGCGGCGCGGTGGTAGGCCATATTGTAATTTGACGCCATTTTTGTCGCCTCTGATTGAGATAACAAAATAATTAGAACTTCCGGCTGTCAATCGTGTATAATATACCTAGTAGTAATGTTTAATTAATTAGTATGTTGATAATATTATCTACGTGCGTTTGCGTAGATTAACAACAATATTATTATTATCAACATTCAAATTCAAACTCAAATTCAAAATTCAGTTTTTTAAATTACCTATCTAAACTAGACATGGATATGACAAGCACGAGTTAAGCAAATAATTCATTAATTTATTCTTTAAAAACAATCTTTTAATATTTTATTTTGTTTTAATTTTCCACTTCATTTAGTTCTCTATCCTATAAACCTTTTATACTTTAAACTTATAAGTAGGTAACCCAAGGTAAACTTATTAAAAATCGACTAATTTTATGTGACATCTAGACGTCCTGATTTTCTGAACTAAATAAAGTACCTACTGCTAAAGGAATGCACTAATTAGTTATACAAAAGATATACTTAATTAGTTTTTTTTTCTCTGACACGTTTCGCGCATGTTCACAAAATACTGGTGACTGATCTGGCTGCGGTCACCCGCATATCCTTCCTGTGACCGACATAGGCCTTGGGATTCATGCTCTTAGCTTTAAAACGAAAAAAAAGTCGATAAAATTATTGGATGGCCCGTGAATGTTTTCGTGCGGATATGATCTCAATTCGTACCCTACTTACGAGTAATATTACAATTGCGTAACTGTGTGTTCTTTAACTGGAATCATCATCATATCAACCCATTATCGGCCGACTACAGGACACGGGTCTTCTCCAACAATGCAAAGGGGCTAAGGCCGAAGTCCATCACGCTGGCTCAGTGCGGATTTGTGTATTCCACACACCTTTGAGAACATAATGGAGAACTCCAAGGCATGCAGGTTTCCTAATTTTGTTGCAAACGATCTTCAAATGGAAGGTGGCGTCACCATTTCCATGTTACGTACAAACAGTGGCTCGCGTAGAGGGTATGCACATGATGTAAAATGAAGAAAATCTCCGGTACGAGTTATAAATACTTGAAGGTAGGCTTTTTATAACTCTTACAATGCCTATCCTTAAGTTTTTTATAACTCTTACTGGACGTTTCCTTCATTTTATACCATCTGCATACTCGGTCCATACCCTCTATGCGCGCCACTGCGTACAAACATATCATACAATATGTAATTCCAAGAATCTCATGCGCATTTGTGATGATACATACAGTCCTGGTTTAATAAATTGTGTTAGGTAGAAATGTCTTCGTGTTGACAGGAAGAGCCAATTAACCCGCGATAACCCGTAATACTCACAATTTAACTGACAGCTGTAACTTGACCCATGGTTCCATCTATTGGAAATACAACTGAGATGATTCTCAATTACGTGCCACTTCTACCCTTATTTCCTTACAAAATTAGTAAGGCAACCTACAAACGCAAAATCGTGTAAGAGATTATAATAGAATTGCGCTTTTCCACTATCTATATATACGTTTAAAGTAACTTATGACTCATGACACAACTTATGACATTTTGACCGGTTCATTTAGCTATCTGAAAGAAAGAAAGAAAAGCTTTTATTTTATTTGGATATACACACACTAAAATTAAAATAAAACTTATAGTCTACACAACATATCATGGATTTCCGCAAAGTAACGCCTGCTTTTATCCAATGTTTACACAACAGTTATAGGTACGAGCACCTACGGCGTGATCCCGAAATGGTCTTCACTCAGTATGGTGTATAATGTATAGCCATTGTTACTACAATGTCATTATGTTTGTTTAGTCTCTACATCCAAAATTGTTTTCCGTTAATTGTGTCATCACTTGACACAATAGGATTCCGACTACACGAAAGTGTTTCTTGGTTTGCCGCTCTTTCACGCAGCAAGGGAGCAACGGATAGACTTATTTTTTGCATAGAGAGTTATTAAGCGTTGCTCTGCTAGTGCCTACCGTTCAAACGACACGTCTGGCTTCAAGGAAGATCTGCGCTGGGTCTTAATAAAATGAAAATGATAAGTTGAATGATAATGATAAATAAATTTAAATGTAGGTTAGGAATAATTTTAATGCATTTGTATGAATGGTAGAATTAGCATACTACGACGCTATTCCCGAAGTGGGGCAGGAGTTTGATAAGGTCAAACGAGGTCGCCGCTCGGTTTGCGCTCTTATCGCCCAAGTGGATCCTTCGCCCTTGTCGAAACTGTACTGATAACATTTGATGCCTCTGTGGTTTATTCACGTATTCGTTAAAGGGTTTTGCCTAGATACATAGACAGTCATTATTATAATGTACTAGTCCAACCAACAAGAGATGTATGGGGAAGGCTAGTCAGCCTCCCAAATTGTCAACCCCACCTGTCCGTGATGCCAGCCGACTAACTAACCAGGCTCTGGCGACCTACAAGTGGCGGTAATAACCACTTAAATTGGCACAGACAGTGTCGATAACAGCGACAGCGGCGCGATCAGTCTAGCCCTGCGATTACAAACCGCCTTGCCCAGCGAGGATCGCGAACTTCATTTTGAAAGGTAAAGTCATCACATTTTTATAAATTTAAAATGCATATAAAAATTTTCGGAACCGACAGGGTTTGAACCTGCGACTCTCGGGCAATCGCGGCCTGAGCGTTTTCACCAATTAAGCTACGGCTCTCCTACCTAAGCTTAATTAGGTACATACATTTTAAATTTATAAAATTGATATTTCCTCCAAGTGTAGGTAAAAACACTATTAAAAAATTATAAAAATATAAAAAAGCTATGTGTCATCTCTTGTTTCAAACGTGTCTCATTGTAATATGGACCTTTGAAACAGTAGATCGAAACTGCTACGTTTCCAACTAGATGACGCTACAGTCGCTATAAGATTGATGTGAAAGGCATTTACTATTTTTTGGCAGCGACGTTAGGAGAGCCGTAGCTTAATTGGTGAAAGCGCTCAGGCCGCGATTGCCCGAGAGTCGCAGGTTCAAATCCTGTCGGTACTGAAAAAAATTTTATATGCATTTTAAATTTATAAAATTGATAATTCCTCCAAGTGTAGCTAAAAACACTATTAAAAAAAAAAAGTCATCACTTTTTAAATTTGTCCAAGTTGATGACACCCCCCAAGATCTCTTGTGTTGACCTAAAAATAAACTCTTAAATCATGGTACATTCAATAACGTTTACTAATTCAGTATGAAATCATCAGCGTCAATCTTAATAAAGCTGGAGCTCGACACAATTTCATTATACAAAGAGCAATGAACTCTCGCTAACTACTTTGAACAAGTACCTAATAGAAGGTACTTGACCTAACCTTTTCGCGGTAGTTTTTCATATAATAGCCTATTACATTAAGTACTTAAACAGACTTATTTTGAAATTAGCTTAAAAGTTAAAATATTACCTACCTTACTATCAAACGTAGTGGTTTAGTAATATTGCATAATTCGCTTTTATTACCCTGCTGGTCTAGAGGTTAGCACATTTTATTTCGGTTCACAACGTCCTAGGTTCGACTGTTGTATCGGGTTAAAAATTGACTCAGTCACGTCTACTCGTCCAGAGTAGCAGCGCTGATACTCTAGTGGTTAGGATTTCGGCTTTACATTCTGGGGGCCGAGTTCTAATCCCGGCACGCACGTCCAACTTTTCAATATTATGTGCGTTTTAAGCAATTAAAAATCACTTGCTTTAACAGTAAAGGAGTAATCATGAAGAAACCTGCGTGCTGCGAAATTTCGCAAAATTGTTTGAAGTCCACCAATCCGCACTTGCCCAGCGTGGTGGACAGCGGTAGACCTTTTCATTCCATGAGAAGATCTGGGCCTGGTAAATAATGCATTTGAAAGATGGATGATAATTTCAGGAAGTATGAGGTAACAGATGAACCCTGCATGATTCTAGGTATAGAAAGTTAAGCTAAAAACAACCTTTCCGTAGTCTGCTAAAAACGCAAACTCAATTTGTTATTATCTGGGAAAACTAATAGACGAGAATTCTGAGACTCAAACTATCCAATAAACAAAGCTATTAAAACTATAAAAAAAGCATCTCGTTAATAATTTCCCGGAGCAAAATTTTAAATTTGAAATAATGAAAAACAGGAACACAAAGGATGCAAGTGAGAATATTGATTGGAAAACATCTTTAAAAGTTTATTGGCAACGTGGACGACCTTATAATTAAAACACTCACCAGAAAAGCTCCGCTCTCAATACATTCTTTTGTGAAGTTGAGTAAAGAATTTTCAATTATTTATTAAACGGGCGATCGGGGAAAATGTTTTCGAGATAATTAAGAAATTGCGTTTGAATTTATACCTAACCGACTTCGGGAAGGTTTTTTTTAGAGTTAAGCGGTGTGTTTGTATTCTGGTACATCGATTTTCCAATTTCCTTAATTATGACTAGACAATGTGCACACATTTTCTCTCTAACAAAAAACTCATATAAATGCTTAAAAAGAGCAAAACTATATTTCCAATGATATCCCACATTATTATGTGTTGCTTAGTTAAAAAATATTTAGCCAGCTGATTTTCTTGTATGAAAAAGATAATATTTTTCATAGTTTACGATTCCATTCTGTCTTGCCGTTGCCATAAAATACTGCTAGATTACTAATTTAGTCAGTTCCGAAGTTATAGGGATTTGGCAAACGGACAGACGGACGAACGGATAATGGACGGGCAAATATGGTGAAATTTACAAATGAGCTCAATCAGATCTCGCTTCGCTCGACACATAAAATAATATATCGATTTATTTTTAATTATTCTATTTTCATCAATCTACCTATATAATTAGATTTTTAGATTTTTGGGGAGTTTATTTAAGTACTAGTAGGTAAAACTATTGTAAACCTTCTGTTTTTATTTTTGTATTTTCTTGTTTTCTTTTTTTTTTGTTCTCGTTTTAATCTGTATTGCACGCCTCATAAGCGGAGCGTGAGCTGATGCTCTACTCTCGACATGTCAAAAAACCCAGCCTTTCAAAACTTAAACGATGTTTTTTTTTATTAGTATAACACTTACAGGATAATATGAGTGCACTAACATCAAGTTGAATAATCTGTCTAGCACTTATTATATATATTTTATAAGCAATTATTCTTGTTCAATATAGTAAATAATAATAAAACTAATCATTCTTGGACGTCCGTGTGTCTGTCTTTACGGATCCGCGTATGTAGCAGGGAAATTGGACAAAAAAATTATTATTTTATCTTACCGGATTTTTTTAAATTATATAAAGAAATGCACTGTGCTGATTCCTAGTTAATATTAGCGTTCTAAATACTGTCGTTTAAATATAATAATAATCATAAATATACTACGACAATACACACATCGCCCCCTAGCCCCAAAGTAAGCGTAGCTTGTGTTATGGGTACTAAGATGACTGATGAATATTTTTATGAATTATGTATACATAAATACTTAGAAAATACATATACACACCCAAACACTGAAAAACACTTATGCTCATCACACAAACATTTTCCAGTTGTGGGAATCGAATTAATGTTATCGAATTATAATTTTTAAAACTAAAAAAATTCGACTGCGTTGTATATCTATATATATATATATATATTGTTTTTTTAGTATATTTTTTTCCCACCTTAGAATTATGGCGCCACTATTTTTTTTTTTTTGTTATTTAATTTTAAAAAACTTGAGTTTTTGTTTTAGGATTTTTTTTTAAATGTGAATGACCGCTACGAGGTGTGCACTTTTGGATTTTCCAAATCTAATTTAATCTGCTATGTATTTTATACGTGTAATTGGTACTAATTGAATTAAAAAATTATTTTATGATTTCTATTATATTCCATTTACGAAACATGGACACAAAATAGTTAAATAAGTAGGTAGGAAAACACAAGTTGAATCAACATCGTATTTAACTTAAGAAGAACTCCGGGCGGGGGAAACTGCGGTCACCAGTAATTCATAATTAGGACAGGATCCTCCCGATATTATTACTTATTCAGGGCACGCGGGAGCTTCTGAGATATTATACTGACTTCAGCTGAAAATGGGGAATGAAAAACTCCATATTTTCCTGTCAGTGCTTGTTAGGCGTCTTTACGCGACTTTCAAAGGAAGATGCTTGCTCCCATTGGAATCATGGATCAACGTGTCGGGTAGATTTAAAAAAAAAATTACAACTGCCCACACAAATTTTTAGCTCGTATAATTTCATAGCTCGGAGAACCGATGGACGTTGGGGTCTTAAGGTGCTGGAATGGCGACCCCGCACCGGTAAACACAGCGTAGGTCGGCCCCAAACGAGGTGGACAGATGACATCAGGCGAGTTGCTGGGAGCCGCTGGAGGCAAGCGGCCCAGGACCGTGCATTGTGGAACTCCCTACAAAAGACCTATGTCCAGCAGTGGACGTCAATTGGTTGAAATGATGATGATGATGACACAATTTTTTATTTTTTTAAACAGCCTATGACTGTGATTGCATCTTAGCATGTCATGCATATTTAACACACATCCGTAATCAGTTTTATCGCACCGAAATACTAAATTTCTTGGCGGCACTGCTTTGTCAGGAGGGTAGCAACTAGCCGCGGCCAAAGCCATATATTTATAATTTAATGTATGCAAGTTTATTTATTCCTTCAATTAACTTCTGAATGTATAATAATAATTTTTCGTCCATATTTATTTTTATGCAATTTCAAAGTAAAAGGCAAAACTTTCTTTAAACCTTTATAGATATAGATACTAATTTTAGTGCATACTATTCTTTCTGGCGTGAAATAATAGTAAAAACACTAAAAACAAAAGCTACAAGGCATTCTGGTCTAAAAAGAAACCCTCTACAAACTTAGCTTAATTATTTTTATTCATTTATTCGAATAAAAAGAGTAATGAATAAAATTAATTATTAGGTATTATAAATTATATCTATTTATATATTATTTATGTTTATTTTCTGTTTCAACTTTTATATTATTTTTACTTTTTGTTTAAGTTAATTCCAAGTTGTGTACACATACTTTGGGTTGTAGCTTAGAACAAAACTTGTTATTACTTATATTTAGATATAACTTTATTTATTACCTGTTTTGTGGACCTGATAACAATAAATAAATTAATAAATAAATAAATTAAACCGCAATTAAAATTCCTCGTTAAACAGTTGTTTTCCCGGACTGAAAAATATTTAACGCATGATTCAGTTTATCTTTATGCAAAATTTAATAACCTGCGGATTTTACCTATCTTTACTTATAATAAAACTGTAACTGGAAGATTTCTGTACATTTCATATATTTTGAAAATTTTGACCGGGGGATGCTTTATAATCGATACTGAGTCCAAAGCAGATTTTTATTTAAATTTTGCCTGTCTGTCTGTCTGTCCGGGCATCACGTGAAATCGATGACGAAAGATTGTGACATTCCTATCAGATCTTTATCCAAATAAATAGTTTTATAGTTAAAATTGATTATGTACCTGCAAATTCCTCTTTAAATTATTCAAATTGGACCTATCGTTTAGACGTTACGACGGATATAGAAATGCTTAAAAGTATTTTAATCATATTTTATGCAGACGAAGTTGCGCGGATCAGCTAGTTTATTAATATAAGAATCTAATAATATAATAGGTAATTTAACATAAGTTACATCAATCTCAGGTGACGGGGATGACTTAAGGAACTGAAACGTGGTCCAAAACACCTATGTCCAGCAGTGGACGTCAATCGATTGAAGCAATGATTATAACATAATTTAAAGAGGTGAAACAAAGATAGCCGGCTTTGCTTGTGCTTTTACCTTTCAGCTTTCCTTTCGGGAGGACCGTGTTCGATCCCCGGCACGAACCTCTAACTTTTCTAAGTTATGTGCGTTTTAAGAATTTAATATCACTTGCTTCAACGGCGAAGGAAAACATCGTGGAGAAACCTGCACAGCTGGCAGTTCTCTACAATATTTTCAAAGTTGCGTTGGGACTGCGCACTGGGCCAGCGTTTTGGAATACGGCCTAAACTCTTCTTGTTCTGAGAGGAGATCTGTGCGCTGTTAAGGGCCGGTAACGGGTTGATGTTGATGAAGTTAAATCGTTCATTGCGTATTCAGGTTAAGAAAAGTTACTACCGAGTTGATACAATGGTGCTTGATTTCCTTTTCGACACAGGCCGCATGAAGACGCCACTTTTACTTTCTATTCTATTGCCTACTTGTCAACGCACGTGACTTCCTTTGTATGAAACTTCAGATTTGGTGTTCCCGCGGAAAGTTCTACGGCCTTACCCGATATTCTTATATCTACTCTCTGTGCAAAAGTTAATCGAGAAAGTATATGAAGTGAATCCGAAACTGGATGTTTTAATGATGTTTTAATGATTCATTTTTTGACAATTCGGGCACGAGCAATTACAAAATTCTCTCTGGTCTGCAGTGCAAGGCTGCAGCTGTGAAAAGTTAACACCCTACCAACAAATATGTGCCGCCTAGCGTTCTGGAAAGATTTGGGGTAAAAACCTTATTTTAGGTATGGGTTTCATACAACTGCCATTGGGCAACAGCCATTCCAGACTGCATCATAAATTACCACCAGGTGAATTCGCGAGGCGGTGATAGCTTAGTGGGTAGGACTTCGACTTCTCCTTAGGGGGACCGAGTTTGAATCCCGGCACGCACCTCTAACTTTTCTAAGTTATGAGCGTTTTAAGCAATTAAAACATCAATTGCTTCAACGGTGAAGGAAAACATCGTAAGGAAACCCGCATACCCGAGAGTTCTCCATAATGTTCTCAAAGTTGTGTGAAGTCCACCAATCCGCACTGGCCAGCGTGGTGGACTACGGCCCCTTCTCATTATGGGAGTAGGCTGGTGCCCTGTAGTCGGCCGGCAATGAGTTGGTATGAGTTCGCAGTCAAGGTATTGGAAGAGGAATAAACAACCAAAAGATTGCACTGCAAATCGCCAGCGACACACGTAACAATATAAGTGTAACACTCTATCAACATCATCAAAGTGTTCTATATTCCTCACTTATGTCATCGTATTCACGTCGCGTTACCGTACGGACAAAGAAAGTGAACTCTACATCACACGCGTGGAACGCGCAAGACTTCTGTGACACACCGCTGTAATGATCAGCGAACAAAAGTTATAGCACATTTTTGACGTGATAACTTCTTATAAATCGACTAGCGGCCCTTCGCAATTTCTTCCGTTTTTTAGGACTTTAAAAGATAAACAATTCTGTCATCATTACAACATAGTTCCGTAGTTTTAGCGCAACGTTTACTGTATACGCATCGCACGCATCGGAATCTCACAAAAAGGATACTTTTTGCAGTTTTTGCAACATTTCTCATTGATGATCATGGTCGTGGTAGCTATTGGTCGTAGCATGCTCCGTGCCCACTTCATTGGGCGTTAAACAGTTTTTCTCCTAACTAAATTATAAATGTGGTTCGGTTAGTGCTGAGTGCTATTTCCTGACTTCGGAAAGAAGTATGCCAATTTGGCTATATTAGGTTCCAAATGAGTGAATGAAATGATTATAAATGAATATATAATGTTTATTTTTATTGATCAAAACTTCCCTGTATACTGTATTAGATATTAGATGTAATTTGGTGAAAAAATATATTTACGATTATTTAGATTAGACTAGATTACTTCTTAGTAGATTGACATATCCAACATATTACAAAAAACCGTCTAATTTATTTATTTATTTTCTCACAATCATAAGTAGATAGATATACATAGGTGACTTGATGTCCTGAAACTCCATTGAGTTTGTATGGACATTGCACAATCCTCTAATGTTATACAAAATTTTAAAATTTTAGCGGGTATGTGAACAAATACGCTGCCAGCAGGTCGAGATACCGCATCATATAAGGCAATCCCACCGCCAGCTGACAAGCGGCACATAGGCATATACAGGTTGCTCCCAGAACACAATTTCAATATTCTTCCAATTTCTGGAAATACTTTTGACGTGACAACGTCTTATAAATTGGTTTGCCGGGTGACACTTCAAGAAACTGCGTTACGCTCCGCTCACGTTATGCGCTCACAATGAGAGCGAGTGAGAGGCACGCGTCCCTTCCACTCGGGCATGGTTAGCCCGCCTAAGAACGAGAGAGACAGACATAAAAAGTGAAAGGCACGCGTCCCTTTGTAGTAAACGCTGTTTCATTGTACGCAAATGTATTGCAAGTTATTGTATGTATATTTGTATATAAATACGTATGTATGTGTAAAGGTAAAAATAAAATTTTGTTAATATGAAATTCAGTGCGAGATTCTTTGTATAAATTAATGTTTTAAATATAATTCTTTGTATAAATAAATGTTTTAAATTGTTACTATTATTTCATCCTTCTTCCTACTATACGAATGAATATTCACATTAAAATTATTTTACCACTCAAAGTCGTTGTCACGTAAAACTTTCGCCCGTATACCGACTTTACAGGCAACCAATTTTTTTTGACAACATTTTATTTTTCGGTGATTGAATCCCTAAGTGGTAAATAGAATTAATATCACTTAAAAGATTACGACATGGTCGCGGTTACCAAGAGTATGTCTTGTTATCTCTTTAACCATTCAATCAAATTGTATGCAGTATGAGTGAAAAGTCTTTTGTTTTAAATACTTGACTGCAAGTTTCCTTTTTTTTTGATAATATGACCAATAAACATGATCTAAAGAGTTAATACTTATTTTTAATATAAAAAAAGTACTTTTTCTTACTTAAATCTTAAAGTTATACATTTGCTATATGCTATTGCAGATTTTTTATTATATATTTTTGTAGGCAATGTCAAGCTCTACAACTTTCTTACAGAACTCAATCAAATATATCTCATCGTTAAGGCAGCGTTCCAAAAAATGTTTTCGTTCGACCCGTTTTCAGTAGCTTTATATTGGTGAAAGAATTTTCAAAATCGGTACAGTAGATCCAGAGATTACCCCCGCCAATCTCACAAACACAAAACTCAAAAACTCTTTATAATATTAGTATCATAGCTATAGCACCTTTTTATTGTGTAAGTAATCACGTTGGTTTCATTCTGTCTCAGGCTTATAATTTATTTATAAGGATATTTTCATTTGCGTTACTATTCTAGTCTGTGTAAACCATCAAAGATTATGCAAGTGCTCCTTTGACACAAATAGCTTTAATTAAATGTCAGCTCACATACGTGGGTGAAACGATGTTCATTCATTTCTAATTAATTGCAGATTGAGTACATTCATACGTATGGCCATAAATCATTTTATATTTAGCATTTGCGTTTGATTTTATCATCATTCTGTCTATCAAAAACTATAAATACTCCAACAGACATATTTAGTGTGCATCTTTTATTGATTAATGGTCGATGAAGTTGTCTAAACGATCGAGCTTGTTATATACTTGTACATAACCGAAGTGAGAAAGTATCAATCGATAATTTTTCTGCTAAAGTAAATGCTAATTTTATTTACATTATATCTTTAACCCAAGGCGACGGGGTGTTTATATATAAGTTATCGTGTCTGTGTGCGTGTGTCTCCATGGCATCGTATTTCCCAAAAGGGTGAACCAATTTATTTGGAGTGTTCTTAGTTGTGTTTGATGAAAATCGTTCCAAGATGGACGCTGCCACAAAATGGCAAAAACCCTTTTTTTTTACAACTTTCTCAATAAGAGTATCAAATGAAAGGGCTGTACTCGTAGAACAAAGTACACTTTATTAAATGTCTAGGGTTTTTAAATTCATATATTTATAAAAAAAACAGTTGGGTTGGGAAGATAGATATTTCGAAAATCAGTCATTTTGTAAAATAAGTTCAATGAGAACTAACGTGGCAGAATCGCGTCCTGAACGTTTTTATCACTCAGCCAAAGTTTATAAGCGCTTTTGGTACAGGTCCTTAATGTAATATTATATTTAAAATGTAAAACAACTAAAAGTTGTACGAAACAAAGTTACGTGTGTTGCTAACCAGTGCGACCGGCGCAAACGGGCTGTTACGCAAGCGACGCAAAATCGCGAACCGGTCGCGAAATGGAACGTGCTAGTCGGCGTGTATATGGAACTGGAATAGGGCTACCACAATCTGAGCTCCCGATCCACTTTTTATCTTGTACGAATGGGTGGAGCACAGAGCTCGAAGAACCGATAGAATATTTATTTTTAAAACACAAATCGAAATTTCAGAACTTAACTGCAAAAAACAAAAATATATTTGTAAAAAAAATACTCTAAAATATATAATGCTGCGTCCAAATGTTTACCTTTTGAATTTGTTTCCAGAGCACTAGTAACTTCTTAGTTTTTAAGGCATTGAACTTAGTAAGGGACAGCTCTGGAATCAATATAAACGAGTTGATAAATTGTGACATTAACGAAATGAAATGTATCTGATGGATTTGTAAAAAAGTAGTACTTGATGACTGACTAATTATATCAATTTTACCTAAGAATGAATGAATGAATGAAAGAATGAATACACTTGTATTGTACACCACAGTGAAAATTTGCAGAGATACAAATACAACAGCACAAAAAGGTATATTTATATATATATTATAGTTATATATATATATATATATATATATATATATATATATATTATTTATATATTTGTATAATTTTAAATCTTATTTTTTGCACCACCTACCTCTTTTCTATGTTTTTTTTCTTTTACGCCATTGGTTGCCTGGAAGAAATCGCTATGTAGCGATAAGACCACCAAATTGTACTCTCTTTATATGTATTTATATCTTTGTAACTACTTTTTTTTCTTTGGTGTACAATAAAAGTGTATTCATTCATTCATAAGGTAGAACGTACAATTTGGCGGCTTTATCGCTAAATAGCGATCTCTTCCAGGCAAAAAAAGATTATTATTGGACTGAGCAGAGCTTTTTACTCTTCGCCCATCGATGCTAAAATTTCGCATTATATCTTTACCCTACATTATGTTTATTCCTTCCATAGTAATATTATAAATGCGAAAGTCTATTTGTTTGTTGGCCTGGTGGGAGGCTTCGGCCGTGGCTAGCTACCAGCCTACCGACAAAGACGTACCGCGAAGCGATTTAGCGTTCCGGTATGATGCCCCGTAGAAACCGATTAGGAGGGTATGGGTTAAATATAACTACCATACTCCCTAACAGGTTAGCCGCTAACATCATAAACTCCATCATCACTTACCACCGGCGTGATTTTAGTCAAGGGCTAACTTGTAGTGCAATAAAAATAAGAAATAACCTTCACGCCCTTATTAAAGAAACCATTCGACTCTATTTTGGTAAAAACTAAGTTGAAAGGACGGTGAGTAACATAAGCTACTTTTTTATCAGAAAAACAAGAGGGTTCTATGGGATTTTTAAAAAACGTAAGCAACATACAGATCGTTACAACCGAAACAAAATTTTATATTAATTACATAATTTAAAATTAACTTTCGATGTAAAACAAATAGTCTGTGTTTTATTAAATTATATTTGTTTTGACAACCCTAAATTCTGTTTAAAGCTGCCGCCTCTAATTGATTTGATCGACTCTATAAATAACTATGAGTTCTGTGTATTTCTGATAAGGTTTTTTCTTCGTTTGTATTTTTCACACGGTATTAAGACTTTACACACATCTATCGATATGGTTTATAAGAGTCCCACAATTGGACACGGGTCCACTTGGTCATACGAGAAACATACTCAGCCATGCTGCCTTAGCTCAGATTGGTGAGCTATACAGTTTATCACATGTTAGTGATAATTAATTAAGGCTTCACGCTCTCTAAGGGGGGAGGGCGGAATCAACCCCCATACCTAAATATTGGTTGGTACTGATAATTTATTGGGAAAACACCCCTTATTGAACCCAGGAATTCATAACCCGTTGTTGAATATGCTAGCAGTTAGTATTAGACCAACGAGGCATTTCTAGGTTAAAATTATTATGGAAATGTGTGTTTATTTGTTTCTATGTTCTGCACAAACATCGCACCGATTTTCATGAAAATTGGCACAAAGAGAAAGAGACACTCATCTTAATTCAAGCAATTTAAATAACACTTGCTTTGTGAAGGAAAACATTGTTAGGAAATCTGCATGCCTGAGAGTTCTCCATAACGTTCTCAATGGCGTGTGAAGTCTAAAAATCCCACTTGGCCAGTTAGTAGACTATGGTCTAAACCCTTCTGATTCTGAGAGGAGACTCGTGCACTATAGTGGCCCACTACAGGGCACGAGTAATATGAAGACGATAATGATGAAGTTGCAAGTGACACTTATAATGATGTACTTACTCTTTTACTAACGTCCATCATTTTATCCTCCTCCTGCGGAATTAAAAATAATTGTTCTTATTACCAATGTCACGGCTTAACCGCTAAACCGATCTTGGCGAGATTTTGCATGGAGGGACTGTGACCGTAGGATACAGATCCTGAGATTTTTGAAAGACCGAAATAAAAGCGACCTAAGTCGTGTACCATACTGAGCTTAGAATAATAATATTTCTAAGAACATGCAGTTATTTAATTCAAACTTTGCTCTTGTGACTATCTTCAAAGTTTCATCTTCAGATCTTCTTAAATGTTTTATTTTGTATGTTCTATATTATAAGAATGTATTAAGTAAGTAATTAAAATAAAGAAAATGTTAGTGCTCATATTTATTTATATTAAATTTTATAAGTGTTTTTACCTACTCTTGGAGGTATTATAAATTTTTATAAATTTAAAATGCATATAAAAATTTTCGGAACCGACAGGATTTGAACATGCGACTCTCTGGCAATCGCGGCCTGATATATATACATATATATTATATACATATACACATATATAACAGTCTCCTTGACCTATTTTGTCTCCAACCAGATAACTACGCGATAGATATTGTAGTGCAAGTGTGCTAATACAGGTGCACCCTCACTCTCAAGTGAGAAAGAACGGCTGCCCCGACACAACGGATGTGTCTGTTTGTTTGTCCGTCCACGAATTAGCAACCAATAAACTTGATTGACAAAAATAGTCAAAAGGACGAAAAGTAACTTCGGCTACTTTTAATCCCAAAAAAATATTATACTGACTTTTTCACCGCGAGAAGCACCCCGGGGCATAGCTAGTTATTAATATTAAAAAAATCGCATTAGAAGTTGGGTGCAAAAGCATTTTACGGTTTGTGCGGTTTTCTATGCTACGGTCATTCTTGTTTCTTTTTAATAATCTGCGATCAAAAATTTGTGACATAACGTTAACCGCTTTAGATATAAAATCCACGCAAAGACAATATATTTTACTTAACTTTTCTTGAGACTAACCCGCTGTTATTAATGATGTGGCTTCCCACTAGAGCGATGTGCTTTTATAGTTTTTTTTTTCTTTATACAAAAGTAAGTATATATATATGACGAATGACTTATCTTTTAGGGAACCATTAATACGGGGAATGGGGGAATAAATGTCATCCATTTGCCAGAAAAATGATGTGGAATCCGAACGTAGCTTCATAAAGTACATTTCTTGTGATTTCTTTTTCTTTGGATAGGTGGATGTTTCGTTAGTTGAAGTTATGTGTCATTTTTAAGAGATTGAATGGGATTGGGTTTTTGTCATTGGAATTGACGTTGTAAGATATGACGTAGGTCGACTATTTTAGTTATTATTATGCTTGTCAGTGTCAAATGTCAGTTGCGAGTCAAGTTGTCAAGTTTTTTTTAATAGTTATAATTATTGAGACCAAGCATATGGCCTATTTGTTGGTAAGAGCTATCGATTATAAATGAGCAAAAAACCCTTTGCAGGGCTTCTACAAATAGTCGCCCTGTGACCGTCAACCTGAGGCTCAGATACTAAACCTATATTACCTGTAACTACACCGTCAATTACGCCCTTCAAACCACAAAACAACATAACATCAATGCTTGGTGGCAGAAAGAGCTCCCTGCTCGCTTTGGGAATAATTTTTATTATAACGTTTTGTTGAATGAAAATTTAAATGTGTAAACAAACAGTTCAAACAAAAGCTTTCAGGTAAGATAAATACATATATATGTAGATATAAATACATATTTTTGTTAAAAAATGAAAACTAGTAGTTTAGTAAAGTTACTAAAGTTGTTGAGCACAACAAAGGACATTCAAACATGTTTAGCACAAAACCAACGGGGCACAAATTTTTGCTGCTAATCCTGCGCGGCTAATATACAGAGTTAAAAAAATACCGGAAAGCTCTCGGCCTGTAGTTGTTAACATTAAATCTAGCAATTTTTTTTTTAGGACTTTCTTTTAATTCGAAAGTTTGTGTAATATTAATTATTTAATATTTTACATAGTGTCGTGCGGTCTCTTACTGGACTACGCGACGTTGTCGAATTACATGTATTTGGTCTCACAGTGTAATGACGCTCTATAGAAACAACGTGTTTGTTTTTTATAAAACAAATTAATACTGAATTTTGAAAAGTCGTAGATCAAAAGTTGTTAGTTTTAATGATATATTAATATTTATCTGCTGCAGCTTTCTGGTATTTTTTATTTAACCCTGTATATTAACGCTATACGATGCCAGATTAAAACAGGTAAAAGCAGCCAAATAAGCTTATCTTAATAGGAATAACTCCTGATGAACTACATTAAATACGTAGTGCGCGGTTATCCCTAAGTATGAAATATTGAACTTTTCCCAGCAATATCCTGGAGCGAAATCTATTAGACAGAGTCAATAAAGACGCATATGCGGTACTAAAGATAAATAGCACGAAGAGAAATTGAATCCATGGAGATTGTAAATTTTCATTTTCACGAGTATTGATTGAGGTGTTTAAATATTTTTTTTATTCCGTTACAATTTACTGACTTGTACTGCTGCTGCTTTGACTGCTTTCTCAGCTGATACAAGATAATGATGCATTCTAAGATGGTAACGGGCTAACCTGTGGTAAAGTTAAATTAAACCCATACCCCTAAAAAGTTTCTACGCGACAGCGTTTCGGAACGGTAAATCGCTTAGCGGCAGCCGGCGGTAGGGTGGTAACTAGCCATACCTGAAGCCTCACCAGACCAGACCAGAGAAAGTTTAGAAATTATACAACGTGTAACAGAATTACAAAATAATATTGGAGGATACATCCATATATTTCATAAGGAATCACCTTATAAAAATATTAAATCACAAGAAGCATTTTTATTCCATAAAAACTAATTCAAAACATTCTAAGTGTTTACTTGTGACAACCCTATTGAAGATAAAATACCGACATGGGCATAGTACATACACTACGCGACGCGTACTTAAAAAAGTGACAGAAGTCACATTTTTTTAATTTTGCTTGTGATGTGTCTGATTTCTTTTAGTAAAAACTATGGCTTTACTCTTAAACTATTAGTTATTCGGTTTCACAGATTAGTCTTAGAAACAGTACATAATATAACTCTGAAGCCTGTGAAGTATTATTTCGGTTTTCATTTACACTTTGTATATTCCCGAATTGCCCGTGCTGGGTATCAAACCCGGGCCATCCCACTTAAAACAGCGCTGATTACAACCTATTCCAATACGCGTTAACGAAGATCCATCCAAAAAAATATATATTTACTTGTTCCAGTTAGCGAACATCAGTTTAGCAATAACACAATTGGCAAATTCGGGAATGGCAATTGCGATAATATGACATATTATTATTATAATAATATCATTCATCCCCAATTCTGTTGTGAGGCTTTAATATGAAATTATTTACCGTTGCTAGATACCCTAAAGCAAAATCTTTTAACTGTGTCAATAAAGAGGTATTTGTGGTATCAAAGATAAACAATTTCGAGAGAAATTGACTCTAGTCTCTGAACGCGTCATACAGATATCAATTTTAATCAAAATATATTATTTTTACTGTAAATAATTACTAGATTTAGATGTTTTAAAGCCCCTGTATAACTATACCCCTGTATATCTGTTACTCTCTATCTATATAACTATCTGTTACTCTATTGTTTATATTAATGGAAGAAAAAAAAATATCAGGCAAACTGCATTTACAATAATTTATAGGTTAATCATTAACCCATAAATGATTAATTCTAAAAGTTTGCTAAATATTAACCACTGTCAATGGATTAGCAAACTTTCCGTTCTTTAGCATTTTTATCTTACTTTAAACTTGTCATATATGACAATTTTTTATCCAAAACTATTATATAACACCAATTAAGTATATAAACGTTTATTTTTCTAAATAGAAGAAAAGCTCGGTTAGTGTATAAGTTTCAGAGCATTTCAACAATATTTCACCACGGTAAAACGATTAAACAGTGGACATTCCTTACATTTTCTGAAAAAAATTCCACAGACTTATCGATGTTTTAATAATTCCATAAGGGATTGGATTGGATACACAGCTCGCTCGATTCCATTTAAAAGTCTTAAATCGGAAATATTAACTCTTTTCCATTGATATCCTGGAGCGAAATCTATTAGACTGTGTTAATAATAAAGACTCATATGTGGCATCAAATGTAAATAGTATCGTGAGAAATTGATTCCAGTAGAGTATATGGATAATAATTTATATGCTGATTTCTCACTTCCACTTGAATTGATTACTAGATTGGAGTTTATGAAATTCCCGGGGATTCCTTTGTTCGTTTGGGATAAAAATTAGCCAATAATATCACTTGCCGACTCTTCAACTAAATATAAAGTCTAGTTTGGCAAAGTCAACTCTGGGTTCAAATAAATTGGCATCCTCGAAAATTTGCATATAATATGCTGAGCTGCAAGAACGAAAATGAAGATGCTGAGATGGATGGGTGGGTGTTTGACGAGGACAGGAAAATAGTGCCGATAGAAGACACACTCTTTAAGAAACGGCTGCGGTGTGCGGATATACATATATGACCATATGACCAAATCTGTCATAAATATTAGCTCTTGACCCGGTCGCCGTGGAAGACTTAGCTTAATTTGTTATTATTTCCGACGACCTAAAACAGAATAACTTGGCGAAATATGGCTAGGAGAGATGACTCCATTGACATTAATATGGGACAAGGCTAGGTGATGACGATGTTTAAATTAAAACAATAGATTTATATTCAACGCAAAAGTTTTCTTATGGCTGTTAAACTAGTACACGAGGTGGGCAGATGATAAACAATTGCCGAGAGTTGCTGGATTCGCGCGGCACAAAATCGTAATGAGTGGAAATCCCTTCAAAAGGGGACTCCCTTGGTGGAGATGATCATGTTTTATGAATGTTTTATACTTAGGTTTCTGTGACGGGCCTATATTCAATAGAAACTGTAACCGGACTGACTTCATGTACATGCGTTTGTACAGTCTTTAATTTAGAACGCATGTATAAATTTTGTTAGTTGGTTTTAAGTGATGTATAGACAAAAAATTAAATGAAATGCCAATGTTGACGTCTGTTGGCACGTAAAAAGTCACTAGCACAGTCTGTATAATAATGATGGAATTAATAGAACCCATTTCCTTTTCTGACAAATTACGTAACTCCACAACAGCTATAATAGGAAATTACATCATTCACAATCACGCATATTATATGTTAATCATTTAAATCGTACCACGAGTGTGATGACCCGACAGCCGTGCATACAATACAATGTGTGATATTAGAAGCGTGTGATATATATGTAAAAAACAGTTAATATGGAAGACAGGAAACGGATGTTCACAATAAGGCTGTTTTTAAATAAACTTCCAAAACAATTAGCCTCTAAGTTCGTTGCCTTCTAACATTCCTTTAAAAGTTTATGTAACTTTTATGAGGGTAGTTTTAACAAGAGGGTTATTTTTGATGCCAGGCTTGCCGAGTGTCACAATAGAATAGCACGAGAGTTACAATTATTAATTAAATATACTTGCATACAAGATTTTAACTACGACCAAGTTATAAATTAATAACCTAAAAGTTAAATCAATTTTCTGAAATACAATTGATTGTATTTTTTACTAAATTGATTATTTTTACGCTTAATAATGCATAATTATATATATTTTTATAATATGTAACATAATTATGTTCCTATATTGTTCTATTTTAAATTCCGGTATTATGTTTATAAAGTATGACAATGTATACTCGTTTAGAAGTCATCATTAGAATTCTACGATATAAGAGTAGGTGAATTTTGTTTTCGATTTCTCAGCCCTTTTCTTTGCCGATTCGGCAAAATTGAGTGTGGCTTTTGTAGTTGCGTCTTGCAACGACCTTTAGTGCGAGAACTTTCCCAAGCCGTACTCGCAAGAGTGTTTCGGTTATATCGAGCTTCTAATTTTTTTGAAATAATAATAACTGTCGAACCTAATAGATAGCCAATCCGATTTACAGTCTATAAACAGAGCAATACTTCGCAGTACATGCAAGCAATACAACTAAAAAAATTAATTGCTACGCCTCATTGACTTCTATAGACTGGGACACCATAATGCTGCTTGCCGGCAGAAATGAGCGGTATGACGTACTTTTAGAGGAAAGTATCCACTACCTGCTCATTCATAAAAAATTCTGCTGTGCCACAAAAAGCTCTACCTACTATTTTCTATTTTTTTGTAAACTTGTTAGATCGTATATGTTTAGAACGGAGTCGTTGGATCTTTGTAACATACACTCTTTCCATTTTCTGTAAATTTTTTGTATGTTTGTGAGTATTGTTTGAAACGGTGTACTGCTTGTAAAACTTAACAAGAACGCATGTATTTTCTATTCTTTAATTAATTCAAAACGCCTGATGTGTTTTAAGTTAATAAAAAATATTTTTACAGTCAAGATAACTTAAGAAATCGCGTATGGAAATGAAAGCAAGCTCTATTCACATAACAAATCTCTTAGTAAGCAAACAAGAGTCTGAAGTTTGCCAGAGTACACAGCAAGAATTTCCAATCAAACGAGGAACACAGCTAAGAATTTCTGGGTTATACCCAGGTAAAGCATTTAAGATTCTAGATTAAACATCCACGTTATGGCTGCTCAAATACTGGATACGCAAATTATTCAAACGTCAAAATATGCACAAATTTAGCACTGCACATCAATTCTCAGAATTTACCTACACTCTGACAATTCAAGTGTAACATATTCCGAGAATTTCTATCAAACGGTGCATCCAACATACGTACTCCTCGCACTTTGTAAGCAGCAGATATGCATTGATAAAGGGCGTCGTAACATTCCCTATACATTGGGTTGAGAATGGTCCATATTATACTTGGGTGTAGGATACCTATTAACCGGTGATAGCTCAGTGGTTACGACCCAGCACGCAGCTCTAGCTTTTCTGTGTTATGTGCGTTGTTTGCAATTAAAATGTCACTTACTGCAACGGAGAAGGAAAACATCGTGAGGGAACATGTATGAGAGTTCTCCATAATGTTCTAAAAGGCGTGTGGAGTCCACCAATCCACACAGATCCAGCGTGGTGGACCCTTCTTATTGTTACAGAAGACCCGTGCCCTGTAGTGGTTGATATGATGTTGATGATTACAGGATACCATTATCAACCCGTTACCAGCGCATTACAGGCCCAGTGGCGGACACGGGTCTTCTCTAAGAAAGAGAAGAGTTTTGGCCATGGTCCAGGCACACTATCAAACTATGAATTGGTAGACTTCAAACGCTTCAAACGCAACTTTCCAGAACGTTATGCAGAACTATTAGGCATGCAGGTTTCTTCACGATGTGGTATTTTAAGTGTTTCAAATAAAAACGCACATAGCCCCGAAAAGTTACAGGTGTGTGCCGGAGATTGGACTCTTTTCCCTCGAAGGAAGCCGAAGCCCTATCCACTAGGCTATCACCGTTCTCATAGGTTACCTACCTTACTTTATTTTATTGAGGAATACGGTCACGCGGCGAGGTGTTCTTGACTCTGATTCGAGGCCTCATATAAGCAGTTTTGAAACGTTAAGTCTTAGATCAGTTTCTACTGTCTCTTACACTCAAATCGCCATGTGGGGTAGACACTGAACTTGTCGATTTTGACCTGCCAAATTATAATCTTTTGTAAAAGTAAACTTTCCAATGTTATTACTGTTGTTTTTGTGATTTTCTTATAGCTGCAGTAAAATCACCCCCTGGCTTGACTTTAATATGCATTTTAAAATTAAATATTTTATATTTTATTCAGCAGTTTGCTAAAAACATCATATATCAAGTTATCTTTTATAAACTACTAATAACATGTTATATAATATCCCTAAAATCACTATACTGCGGAATGTAGTTATAACCATCCTAATTCTGCGCAAATCGAATCTTAACATGTACCAAAGCCCTCACAAATCAAGTGCTGCCCGAGAGGTTCTACAGAACGGTGAGAACACTCTGCAACACGTAACTACAATGCATAGGAATTTCGAAGCAATATGCTGATTTCCAAAGCACTTTGATACTCAACAGGGATTTCTACCATGCCAAACTTAACATTTTCAAGTTAGATTTTCGAGTAAACGACTCTACAGTGGATCTCTTCAAAACCTCTTTAAGTAAAAAGCTTTTGTGAATTATTACAAAGTAAACATTGCTGTTTTCATAGAGATAGTTTGTTTGCTTAACTAAGGTAGTTAAGCAGTTTTAGTTATCGAAGTTATTTGTGACTACCTACTTCATTTGGCGCGTTATGAAAGTCAGATAAAGTGATATTTTTTCAGAATGAACAAAAGTCGCGCCATCCAGTTAAATTGTGAAACTAAACGACCCGCTCAAATAAATATAAAAATTCAAATACGTCCGTGATTTCTACAGCAGATTCTACAGGAGATTGCTCACGTTGTGGTAACTTTTTCCACATTTAGCATATTTTTATTTATCTTAACAAAATGCCCCTCTCCGTTATACTCATCATCTCGACAACCGATTGACACCCACTTCGGGACACTGGTCTTTTATAGATTGGTCCACAATTCACGGTCTTGGGTCGCCAGTTTCTAGTGGCTCCCAGCGAGTCGCCGGAATCGTTGGGGGCTGACCAACGCTACGTCCCATATACTACCAAGCAAGCAAATTGTCAGTCCTTTGCTATGTGTAATAATAATAAAAGAATATAGAGATAATTATTTGTATGTATAGAGATAATGTCGTAATCTTGTCGTATCCGCCTAGTGAAGAGTTGCGTTAAATCAAATAAAGCGGCATTCACAACGCAACATGATTCCGTAACGCAGGATTCCGTAACGTGCATTATCAGAACACTCCGCTAGACTAGATTATACCGGCTTAAAATCGGCTCGAACCAGATCCAACCGGATTAGATTTATTAAAAAGCGAACCGAATGGCACAGGGATTTTGATAGCAAACGGGATGGGAAAGAAAAAGGAGATTAGCAACGGATTTTTGTATTCTGTCATTGGGTAGAAGTTTTTTGTAATCCTTCAATGTTTAATCAAAGGTAATTAATTATCCTTTAGTATTAATTCCTATGATTTCAATGTACTTATATTAAAGTTATTTAAAAAGATATATTATTTAAAGAGACGCATTATCATCATGATCAACCGATGAATGTACTATTGCCGGGCACAGAAACGCTTGCTCCTATGAAGTTAGAGCTTAGAGTCCCTCCAAAGTGACCCTCCAAAGTGGGTTGGCAGGCTTTTAGAAAATTACGTTGAATATGCAAGGGTTCAAAGAGAACAATCTTTTTTTTTTTTTGTTGACGACGGGGGGGAAATATTCTTAAAAGATACCCAATTCTCTGCGGGAGAGTTTGTGTTATGTGGGATTTCTACCCACCAAAACCCCCTCGGTATCCAGCCTCAGTACATATTGAGAAGAACGAAGAAACAGAACAATCTACCATATTAAATTTCATAAAATTAATTTATCAATATATTGTGATAATGAGACGTATCATGACGTGTGCAACCATGTAAACATGTATAGAAATGGGCAGACATAATTTTCTCGTGTGCATGCTACAGCTGTTGGGTAATTACATGCCGGGCATAGGTCCACCCCCAATTTGCTCTTTGCAGGTTGGCAGGTTTCTTAACAATTATTATTATAGCATGTTAACCGAAACAAAATTTCAACCATTTTGAACCACCCCTAGTTGCAGATTGGCAGGTTTTTTTATAATCACAATATGTTAGTAATAGTAACCCGACTCTAATTTTAACCATATTGAAGTCGATCCTGAAATTGTGTTAAAATTTTATTCCAGTACAAATTAGTCCTTGACTGCAATCTCAACTGATGTGATGCATGATGGTAGCAGGCTAACATCGTATGCCAGTTATATTTAAACCATAACCCTAATCGGTGTCTACGCGACATCATACGGGAACGCTAAATCGCTTAGCGACACGTCTTTGTCGGTAGGGTGGTAATTAGCCACGGCCAAGACTTCCACTAGACCGAACCAGAAAAAAAAAACACAATTATAAATTCCGAAATTTCTCCTGCCGGGAATCGAACCCGGAACTTTCAGCACAGTGGTGGGAGTAGACAATAATCGATCAGTAAGGAGGCGTACTGGAATATTAAAAGCAAGACTTCGATATTTGGTTGAATATTTTCTTCTTATATGAGTAAAGAACAGTAAAGTAAATAGTTACAAAAACTAAAAGCTACACCAAAATCAATCGCATCGCAACTCAATTTCATCCCAAAATCAGTAAGGATGCGTACTGGAATATTAAAAGCAAGAATTCGATATTTGGGTTAATATTTCCTTCTTATGTAGGTATGGACCAGTAAAGTAAACAGTACCGATAGACAAAACCTACGCCGACGTTACTCGTATCACATTTATTCACAACTCAGTTTCATCCCAAGATATACTGGAATATTAAAAGCAAGACTTCGATATTTGGTTGAATATTTCCTTCTTATGTAGGTATTGACCAGTAAAGTAAACAGTACCTATAGTCAAAAGCTACGCCGACGTTACTCGTATCACATTTATTCACAACTCAGTTTCATCCCAAGATATACTGGAATATTAAAAGCAAGACTTCGATATTTGGTTGAATATTTCCTTCTTATGTAGGTATTGACCAGTAAAGTAAACAGTACCTATAGTCAAAAGCTACGCCGACGTTACTCGTATCACATTTATTCACAACTCAGTTTCATCCCAAGGTATACTAGAATATTAAAAGCAAGACTTCGATATTTGGTTGAATATTTCCTTCTTATGTAGGTATTGACCAGTAAAGTAAACAGTACCTATAGTCAAAAGCTACGCCGACGTTACTCGTATCACATTTATTCACAACTCAGTTTCATCCCAAGGTATACTAGAATATTAAAAGCAAGACTTCGATATTTGGTTAAATATTTCCTTCTTATGTAGGTATGGACCAGTAAAGTAAACAGAACCGATAGTCAAAAGCGACGCCGACGTCACTCGCATCGCAACTCAATTTCATCCCAAGTCTCTAGGGGCAGCGCCGTGCATTGAGATCAAAGTGAGATGGACCACAGCACAAATTGTGAAGAGATGTTGCCATATGTATTTACGGATACCTATATCATACGTGTTACTATGCGAAGCAAAGACTAAATTATTAGGGTGTACTGTATACATAAATGTTGAATCGGAACTTCGGGATACGTACTCAGTTTACTGTCACGATTTAACATTTAAAAGGTGCTGTCAGTTGAAGTGTGACAAAATTGGAGTAATATTGTTCTGTGGACAAAACACTGCAGTTACAGGTTAGGAGGAACACGTTTATTTGTGAGGCCCACGGGGACTTTTTAATAAACGTACTTATGCAGTATTTAGACATTTGAAATGTTGTCAGTTGCAATGTGACAAAACATTGTATAGCTAATAAGTAAGGATTTTGAGACTTTAAAAAAAGAACATTCATTTAAAAAGAAAATCTCTTGACTTGTTTGTATCACATAGTTAAAAGTCAAAGTTAAATATAACTTTACTAAAATAGGCCCTAAGTACTCACATAATTTGTACTTGATATTTTTTTTTACGTATAAGTAAAAGTAATTCTAAGAGATCAAATTATTTTATTACATTAACAGACTTTTTCATCGCGTGGAATACCGTAAAGATAGTATAAATGTAATGTCGAGGAAGTTGGTCTGGCAAACCGTAGCCACAGAATTAATAACATACAGAAACCGTGTAAACGACTAATATTGAAGCATCAAAATCCACTCCACTTTAGAGTTGTTTCTTGAAAGAACGATAAGTCACTTCATACTATGTAGCAGTTATAAGTAATTCTCTAACCTCTAATTTTCTATACGTTTACCATAAAATGGGAAAATGAGAAAAATTGTTTGAGCTAGCAAAATTCCGCGTGTGTAAAGTAAGCACAAACAAAACACAATGCTCAGCATACAATAATGGCTATATTTGGTTTGTGTATGGTCTTACTACTGTGACTGAAGCTAGTACTTATACTTTATATAAATATTAAACAATACAAACATCGCCATCTAGCCCTAAAGTCAGCGTAGCTTGTGTTATAGGCACTAAGATAACTGATGAATATTTTGTTGGATAAAATACATAAACAAATAGTATACAAAAAAGCACCCTGCCAGTGAAAAACATTCATGTTCGTCACTCAAACATTCTTCTTCTAGTTGTTTGAATCGCATCCACAACCTCGGACTCAGATTACTGCGCTTATTAGCCGTCGAAAGTGATTAAGAAAAAAATTACAAGGCTATTCAAAAAAGGGGTACACTATAGCCAAGGGGGTAATAGGAAAGCGAGGCGAGGCCGAAGTATTACCCACTAGTATATCACTTCATGAACATAGGATAATACTTTAAATGTTAATCAGTACAATAGTAGTTGCGCGTTGCCTTGGTAGACTAAGACCTTCAGGCGTAATCATTCGATGAGAACCTATAGCTGACGCCGCGATCCAATTTCATTTCAATTCCCAAGGGTCGAAACCTGCATTGATCCGACTACAATCTGTTCGACTTGCGAGAGTGAATAAAAAAATCAGTGATCCATATTTTATTCTGACTACTGAAACAAGTTACAATGTAATAAAAATATATCAACACTGGTTTTTGCCGGCGACTTCGCCCGTGTTTGTGTACTTTAACAGGTTATTGATGATGTCTATTTTATTCCTTTTGTTCAAAATACATTTCTTTTTTCCAGGTACTTTTAAATCTTTGACAATCCTGTCTCCCGAGTGAGCTCACGATATCTACTCAGTTGCGGCATGCGTTCAGGAAGAACGGAGAACGACTGGTAGGTTACATTCAATTAATTTTGCATCATCGTTATTTCATATGACAGACGTCAACGTCTTATACAGAACATTGTCAAACCAAATGGTCAACCAATGACCAGCACATTGGTTCTGTGTAAAAAATACACACTCTAACTGTCTTGTGCCACCCGGTTCTAGCGACATAACCGGGAGGGGGTTCTACCAAAAGGCTTTCCAGTGTAGGGTTTAGTATGCCACTCCAGCGTGCTACGGAGGCCCATAGATCTTCCGTGCAACGTGACCATTTTTGTGATGCGACTAGAGACACACGGTTTCCGGAATTACACTGGTCCACTACAGGGCACGGGCCGCCTCCCACAATGAGTAGGGTTTAAAGCCGTAGTCTACCACGCTGTCCCAGTACGGAGTGGTGGACTTCACTCTCAACTCTCAGGCATGCAGGTTTCCTCAAGATGTTTTCTCTTACCGTTGAAGCATTTGATACCTTGTAAAAGTTAGAGGTGCGTGCTGGGATTCGAACTCTGAAATTGGCCCCCCGTAAGCGAAGTCCTACCTTTTGGGCTATTACCGCTGCAAGACTTGCGTCTTGTCAATTGCATTTTTTTGATTTTCTTGCGAATATTGTGATATTCAAAATAGAAAATCAAAAAAATGCAATTCTCAATTATAGAGCAAACTCGAATTAATTGTTGCATCTCATTACGTTTACGCTTGTTTGGAAGAGGGGTTTCCACGGACAAACCTACGTACAACGATAAGATCCTTTTTCCATCCGTAATATTTTTAGTACAATAAAATTGTGCATTTATATATTGCTTGCTTTAAATATAATATTAATACAGGCTGAACTATTATCAGTACTGCAATAAAATAAAGCCTATGAAAAAAAAAAAAAAAATAAAGCCTACTTACTCTCTGAAAATGTAGCTTTATATAGGTGATTTTTTATAACCAGCCATATAGATTTTGAGTTTGGATAAAATCTATTTGGCTGGTTTATACATAATATAATCATTAAAAAAAATACTATTTAGAATATTATAGCTTAGAAAAGAATTGTTGGTTTATATTTGTTTTAAATAATACTGAGTCGGAATGGAGAAAGTGATCACGTAAAAACAATTACTTCCTTAAGCAATAATTCACTCTGAAGCGAACCTTGAGCGAAGAATTAATTTGAGAAAAGGCCAAAGTCGACAATTTCATCAAACTATAAATTGGGACATTTGGAATTCCGCGCCAAACGAACCAACTAGGAATCCAATATCACTCGAGATGCATAAAACGGTTTACGAGCGCATTAACGTTAAGACCGGATACGTTCCAAACGCAAACATTACAGTATAATCTTATATTGGGTTTTTAGCTCTTAGGAAATAAAAACATCTTTATTTTGGAATGGATAAGTGAAACTCTTCCATATTGGGTGAGACTGAGTGTAACCGAAAAAATCTAATTTAAAGATTTTTTTTTAATTTTTACTGCGAGGCACACTTCCTGTCCCATAGGAGAGGGGATTTTTTGCAGCATAAACCTTCGACAGGTTACTAAGATTTTTTTAAACCACAAACGTATTCTTAACTATTTTTTTTTAATATAAACTAATTAGAGAATAGATAGTCAAACAAGGTAGTGTAAGCTGGCAATACATTAAAACTGTAAAAAGGGACTGCGCCATGTAGTGACGGCAGATCAGAAAACAGCTGTGACGTTGTGACTAAAACGGAGAGCAGCCAGCAGCTTCATCTGTGCTACTACTACAACCTACTGCGATCAACAGTCCGTCTGCCCGTGTGGTGATTATGAGCAAATCCTCCAATTAGAATATCCTGTATGCCAGGACTGTTATAGGCTCGGGTTCCCCGGACGTTTATAAAGCCAACGAGAGGGACATACCGTGATGATTTTTAGTTCGGATAAACGAGTCCCACATAAGCTTTTCCACCAAGATAAAAGAAAAAAAAAGGACTGTTATAGGCTATAGATGAATAGAGTAAATTAAATTATAGTTGCAAGCTATAGTGTCACAATCATTTAACCAACTGGTTGAAAAACAGACTCATTCCGCATAGCTTACCTACGTTTGGAACATCACTCAAAAACTTCCTCTAGGTCTTGGCTACACGTATTGGCCATAACCATTGGTTTAATATTACAGTTAGCGTAGACCCAATACTAAACTCAAATGGCGTGAATAGTCGCGAAAAGCCACCGTTACAATAACTAAAAACAACAATAAAACATAATGATAACAAACAATAACTCGTAACACAAAGCGAAATTCTTGCGCAATTCGACGGCTGTGCAAAACTGCAGTCGCATTTGAACATTCATAAATCAAAACAAGTTCTTAAAGCGTTTGCAAAGTGATTAAACTCGGTATGGAAATTGCGTTTTCAGAGTTATAATCTTGAAATAATAAGTCGCGTGTTATGAAACAGTTGTTTTATTTTAACGCATCCTTAATTTGTATTGCTATCCCACTTCACGATTTTTGTAGTAGTATAGTTATTTGGTTCAGAGCTCGCCCGGGGAAGTACTACCGGCCTGCTTATATCTGCTACTAAGAAGCACTGCTTCGTTTTGGTCTGAAGGGCGTTATTGCCTGAAATTACAGGCACATGAGGCCCTAGGTTGATGGACATGGGGCAGCATTTTATTGTACGTGTTCTTTGCATGCCCTGCGAAGTATTGCTTTGTTTACAGGCGATGGTTTTCCACTTATCAATTGGTGGGCAGTCTGCTTGGTCCTACTTTAATAAAAAACGTGTGTGTACTTATGTGCACGCGTTAGAAGTTATAATTCTTTGGCGTAACAAGATAAAAATCTTTTAAAATATTTTATCGTTCGCCTTATTCTACGTTTTAAAAAGAAACGACACTAAAAAAAAGGTATTTTATACATTGAAAGTTTTATTATAACGCGTTATCTAGTTAAATAAAGATTATTTAAATATCACAAAAAAAAATTCTACATTACATACATTCTAAAAAATGGTCATAATAAACATACTAAAATTTCGAATAGTAATAGACTCATTATCGGACAACCAAGTTTCACTCAACATTAAAATTACAGATTTTTGTACAATTGAATCAATTAAATCACCGGAATGAGCCCGCAGACTTTGACAATTTAAAGTCAAACCTTATAGCTAACTTCAGGGTGTCCGTTTTTTATGACGGTGTGCGCTCGCATCGTAAACATTTACTCTCAGCATTTTTCCCTAACGCGCCAAAAGAAGTATGTATAACTTCAAAAAACTTCGATACAGACTTTTGGCCGTTGTCACTCAATGGTAGTTTTGTTTTACACAAGTCTCGGAATTGTACTTAATTGGCAGGTCTAAAAGTAGGGCTATCCTTTGCTACAGGGAACTTTGTGATATGGATAGTTGTACTCTTAAACCTGTATAGTTCAGCTTAGAAATTTGTGTATACCAAAAATATTTATTGGCAGTAGTATATCTTTAGAATCTGAGCGAGAGGAGACGAGAGTAACTCCTTAGCATTTCATGGGTTCTACCTGCGAGTGCCGGGTATGTAGTTTGGCAAAAGGCGAAGCTCTGGTCAGCTCTCGGGACATGCGAGATATGCGATTCAGGTGTAGTGAGGCGTTCAAAAGAGTAGTTTACGTTGATGTTTAGTTAAAGCAAATCCTCTTGTATCCTGGACATGGACATAGGATACGTTTAATTACGGAACTACAACTTGTAATAGTTGCCACGAGATTTAAAAAATAAGCCCTTGTTATATCTATGCACAGGTTCACCGCTATATATACTCTTGGTGCATTTAGCATCGTGGAGACATATGTAGGATACTTTTTATACTAGAGATAATAACCGTTTCCGCGGGATTTTAAAACAGCCAAAATAATAAAGGATAAAGTCACGTCCACTAGCTAGTTGAAATTTATGTCGCTTGTTTTTTCCAGTCGGTTTAACGTTCAGGAAGTCATACCTTTACATACAAATTTATTATTTGAACACAATAGAACGTGGGTGTTACGTCAGAACGGCAAGTTAAAATGCATAAAACGGAACGTGGCCTGCCTCAACGTGCTGCAGATAGGACAAGGGCGACGGACGCTAGGCGTGAGTGCAGTGTCGTCATAGATTACGAAAATGTAAAAGACTAAACGTTTCCACAACTGTCTGTATATATACCTACTTCTAACACCCCATGACCTCATCCGTACAACTTCTGTTAAGTTTCCCAAAAAAACCTATTATTGCTATCTTGCACAAAATACCCCAACTGACAAAGGCACGAAAACACCTCCTATTTGCGGTTCCGCGACTTTTCAGGGACATAGTGACAATAGCTTTCCTCTCCAAACGTTAATATCTCTGGTGCGAAACAATTCAAAGAACGTGGCTATTTAGTTAGAACGTCAAGTTAAAATGCATAAAATGGCACGTGGCCTGCCTTAAACGTGCTGCAGATAGGACAAGGATGGACGCTATGTGTGTATGCAGTTGTGCCACTCATCAAAGGCTAGGAAATTGCAATCACAGCAATATTTTGTTTGATAAGTGGACCTATTATTACACATATTATAGGGACACCTTAAACGTAATATTATGTAAAAAAACTGCGAAAGCATGTTTCACGTTTGTTTTGTCCCGACTGAAAGCTAACCTAGTAAAAGCCTTATTTATACAAAAAATTATTTACTTTTTAGTGGGTATAAAATTTATTATTAAAGTCTGGTAAGTTTAATTTTTGTTTAATAAAATTATCTCGTTTTTATTAATATCGATACTTTTTGGCTCTTCCGACATATAAGGGCCAACAAAAACTATGTGACGGTTCTGTGACAATACCTCAGTCTATGAGAGTATTGACCCCGCAACGTGGCCAGTCCGCGATCATTGCCACTGAGCTCAATTGGTTCCTACACACACTACTGCACTATAAGGGCTCGACTTCACAAGGCGTTTCGATTATCGATGATCTACAACACTTATTAATACACTACTTTTCCTTTGGATCTATTTTTAATATTTGTCGTACTTATTATATAATACCTACATATTGCACATACAAATAGTTAATATGGGTCTGCAATCTCTATGTGGTATATCATCCAATGATTCCGTCCCTAGTTCAGACGAAAAATTATGCATAATTGTGGTTTTAAAAAAAATCTCAGTACCGGTTAGAAATTGGGCGTTTTTTTACCTTCATTCTTCAGCGAATAATTGAGTTATTTTTTATCATTCAATCATCCGGTTACATAAGCTAAACGTAAAGTATACAAAATAAAGCTACATTTTGTGATAATTAAAGTTAAAGTAAATCAACTTGCAATGTGTCCCTTAAATAAAAAATATGTTAAAAATATTAATTTAATTCTAAAAAGTAGGCCTACTTATGTGCAGGTTTGAAACGACTAGTTAACCTCATATTTTTTCTACGACAATACTTACATCACCATCTAGCCCCAAAGTAAGTTGTGTTATAGGTGTAAAGATGATTGATGAATATTTTTATGAATAATATACCTAAATACTTGTGAAATACAGATAAACACCCAGTCACTGAAAAACATTCATGTTCATTACACAAACAGTTTCCTGCTTTGGGAATCGAACCCACGGTTGTGAACTCAGAAAGCAGGGCCGCTTCACACTGTGCCAATCAGCTGTCATATAAAAAAGGAGGTTTATGATGATGATATTACTTTAGTCAAAACAGTCGCAAACCTACAGCGCAGTGAGATCGCGTCCTTAAACTGCACTAGAGTATGCTAGTGTTGTAATGATGGTGTGACGTAATGCTGCAGGATACGTTTGTACGGACAACATTAATGTTATAGTTAGGGGCATGAGCCTATTTAACTGCGGTTTTAGGTATAACGACTATTCCTAATGGCGGCATTTCTACTTTAGCTACAATACACAATAAAGTTTTAAAGTAATTGCATTACTTGCTTAACCTCATACGTTGGATAGTACGTTAAACTGTCGGTTCTGATTATTACTACAAAAGGAAAAAGCCCACTGAATCGCATTGGAACAGCGTGGTGGATGAATGCTCTAATTCCATCTCGCCTTTCGTGAGTAGGCCTGTGTCAAGAGTTTGGTCAGTATATGCCAACCGCTTCATCGGCGTTTTAACAATTATGCAATCAATCTAATAAAAAACCCCTATTTTCAATATAGTGTACATAATGTTCTAAATAAATAAATAAAAAAAAATCGCTATTTTGGGTGTCGGCCATCTTAGATTTCAATTTTGTCAAAGTGGTCTACGCCCTTCCATTTGATAACCATATTGAGGGACTTTGAAAAAAATAAATAATACATCTTGGATTTGTAATTTGTTACAGTGTCCATAATTCCACTAGTAAAGCCTTTTAAAAAATATGTTATCTGCCATTTTGTGTCGGCGGCCACTTTAGATCAATTTACATCAAATATAGCGAAGTAAACTCCCGATTCATTCCGACCGACACACCCGTACGCACACAACCACGCAAGCACACACAAAATTTCCTATCTCGGGATTGGAGGAGAGAGGCGAGTCAAAGTTTCAGACGAGAAATCTGTGCCTAGCAATGGGAATAGATAGCCAAAGAATTACTATAATATTTTGTGAAGAAAAGTTCATATTTATGAAAAACTTCTCTAAATAATGTAAATTAGTCACTTACGTATCTGAGATGTTAGGGTAATAATAGCGGACCAAGTTCTGAACTAGTTGTGCAATACTCCAGTTAATGTGCGGTTGCAGTTATAGCGGTAGTATGTGATTCTCAAATAATCTTAGTTTGATTTCACAATGTCACCAAGTCATTTTATTTTTATCATAAGCGTATGATAATTGATTAAGTCTAGGCGATGATTTCTCAATGAAAGCCATTGTTTTTTCTTATACGCTGTGTTGGGTAAGTCGCGTTCTTAATCTAATTGAAGAAGTTAATAATAATCAGTTATGGTATTTTAGGTTTTTTTAAACTAAAATCGTTAACGTGATGTAAGTTGAGTGTTGAGTGAAATCATCACGTAAGAAAAGCGGTTACGCTTACTTAATAAAGTCGGTCTGGTCCGTGCTGCTTAGTTCGGATATTATCGTCAAGCGCTGACTGCCATACTAGTTTCCATCATGTGCTAGATAAATGTTATATTTTTCTGATGCGAGTAGAGTAAATAACTTCATTCCCAAGAGGCGTCTCATGACCTTTCACGTTTTTCTTTTATTTTCTGAGAGGACTATAAACCATATTTAATAAACACTTAAAATGCACGCCCTATCACTGTGACAGACCTAATTTGAAGTGAGCGAGTTTCAATAAAATAACCACATATGATTAAACCGTCAATACCTACACAGTTAACTCTACACATTTTTTTTTTGGCAAAAAACGCTGTTATTTTGACCACACCACACCACACCACAGCCTTCGACAAGGCCTGTCCAGGAAACGAATTGTGCACGTGGGCAAAGATTTACCGTCGGATAGCCGATGTTTCGCAACATCTATCTGTTTTGTAACATCGAGGCTTGTCCCGTACCGGTATGACAAATTTAGCTAAATAAGAGCTGTTTCAAGCTAAGGTTCATCACACATTACCGCGAGAGCCGCAAAGGTTACTAGAAGTGCAAAAGCCGTGAGCACATTTCGTTGCAATAAATGAAAATAATTTAACTATTACTTTGATGGATACAATAGAATAGAAAAACTTTATTGCAACAGAACACAATAGGAAAAACCCAAGGAAAACAGTAATAGTACTTAGTGCTAGGGTGCAAAAGCAGCCTTATTTCTAAAAGCGATAGGTACAATAAAATCACTATCCGCATATCCCACTGCTGTGCAAAAGTTTTTCTTTCGTAGGAGGAAGGAATATAGGACGTTGACATCACGCTGCTATATTTGATATGCTGTGCAATGGAATACCGCCAAAGCATCCAAGAACCACATATGGCTTGCTCCTATAGGTGCAGAAATCTCATGAATTAAATGCGTGCCAGGGCAAATAGCCCTGAGAACGAAGATTTTAAGATTAAATAGAATTTATAATTTCATAATTGGCTTTTGTATAATCTATTGGAAGGTTTTGATCGCGTTTAGTTATGAACTGAGCCGTACCGATAAGTTATTTTGTATAGCAAAGAATCGCAACACTACTACAGTGCAGGTAAAGCCCATCGGGGCTTTAACGTATAATATCATATGTAAATGATAATAATCAGAAACGAGGGCAAAACTTTTTAACAGAAAACTCCATTAACTAACAATTCTTTGCCGGACCCGTGAATTTATTTGTAACTTAATTTCGACTCAACCACAGCTTGGCACAGAGATCTCAGATGCAACTCTTTCATAGGATCTCCTTTGCGGCTCTTGCAATTGGCAATGTGCGATCAACTTTATAGGTACTAAAGTTTATTTATTGGCTTAGTTAGGCTTGGTATGGGTATAAGTATTAGGAGTTGTGTAAATGTATATATCTGTATTATAGAATGAATATTTCTTAGAATGCAATGTCAAAAGTTACAGACTGTAAGAAGAGGTGTGAGAATTTACGTCACGAAATGCATTTCACAATTATGATATTCAGATTCTCTGGTAAAAGGCTTTGTCCGTTTCGTTTCGAGGCAGCGTAGAAACTGATGACAGGTTCCACTGCCATACCACTAAAAGATTAGCCTGCTACCATCTTAGACTGAATCATCACTTATCACCATTTGAGATGGAAAAAAACATAGATAACTATGCAGCCCTTAGGTTACCTGGTAAAATGTAAAGTGAATGTAGGTATTAACCAAATATAACGTCCATTTTATTGAGTACTGACGTTACATTTTACCCAGGTTCTATAGTAGATATATGCCGTAGCATATACCTCCTGCTACTTACTATATTGCTTTACTTTCGGACTGTCACTTTAGACCACTACTACCATAGCTAGAATCAGTAGTATTTTAATATTGTTATTTCTGAATTATTGTAATCCTTATTTTGGGAACGTCAAGTTAGTCATATAAATCTGCCACTTAAAACAATACTGCTTTAAGTAAACAGTTTTTAAGCGATGGTAATGTGTTCCCAGGCCAATCACTCATACTTATATTATTGAATGTTTATGGCCAATTTTAGGGTTACAATCGGATAATAAACTTTAGTGCCTGAGTTACTAAGAACTAAATGTGTCATTAGGCCTATTTAGCAAAACCGGGTAGGTACGTCGATGGTAACAAGGTAGGTAAGTAACGAGTAGTGCTAGTGCAATTTTGAGATAAAAAGAAATGTGCCTCCATATTATGAACAACTAAGAATAGTAATCGGATCTAATTCTTAGATGTTCATTAATGCATAAGTTTAAGTTAAAAAATTATACTAATTCTTTACTCTATTACACTTAAGAGTTTAAGGCTAGATTTTGAGTATCCCGTGAGACTTTGTGGAAAAAAAACTTTTGACACGTGTACAAAAGATTAAAGGTGTCAAAAATGCAGGTCAGTTATGTATATTTGAGACGTACCGTGTATAGCGCTCATTACGTAGAAGCACAAGCACTCTCCACCGCGTTGCTAATAAACAGGCTAATTCTGGAACGCTCTTGGGTAACAGAGTTGCTTGGGGGACTTTATGTGCACGGTTTTGTTGTTCTGTTCTATGAGTATATATTTTTTCTCTGAATTTTAAATTACCATCATAAAAGAATTACGCCTTTAAACTTGTGGAAAAATGTATGAATAAGCAAGCGTTTTTATGCTTGTGCATTATCATGGTATATATTTTAAGTATAGGTGAGACCTCTAAGCAATTTTTAAGCAATTAAATATCAATTGCTTCAACGGTGAAGGAAAACATCTTGTTGTAACAACATTCTCATTCTGGAAGAAGACCCGTGCCTTGTTGACGGCCGGAAATGCCGGTTAACAGTGATAATAATGATTTGCCTAAAGATACGGTCCTGAAAAATAACCGACAGAAATTTATTACACGGAATATATAATTTTTTTCTCCCCTTCATTTCCTTCCTTTACCTCTTCCACATCAGGTTATGGTAGCAATCCGTAAGACTTTACTGGATAAAAAAATCACATTTAATTCTTCTTTTTGGCTATTTGTTTGTAATTTTAGCAGCTACATTAAATTTAGCTAACAACAAGGAATATGATATTTCTTGTACTACACACAATACTGAGTGCTGTGCTTTTCAATAGCTATTTGCCTATCAAATAAAGTATAAATACTTTAGTTAAGGTTGAGATTTTTAATTATATTTCCATTTAATTGTATTCTGTGCTATTTCGTATATATGTTTATCATCATATATACGGGTCGAAATGAAAAACTCATTTTTGTAAAGTAAGATCCGTGAAAAAGAATCCGTGTCATATTTTCTTGAATGAAAATGTTTTTACCGCACTATTCTTTCTCATTTCCCATTTCCACCCTTATTTCCCTACGGTTTAACTTTATCTGCGCATAACATTTTAGATGCAAGATTATGTGGGTAAAAAAAAAGCGATTCACTGTATCCAGAATAAGGCCGCCCGTGAGAGATACTCGACAGTTTGCATATCATTACATCGCGATACGAGGCGCTTTGTAACATTCTTATTATTACTATGTATATACTACTCTGGTTTTAGTATACTATACTTCTCTGAGTATTACCCTTACTAATATAATGCACAAGTGAGTTTGTTTGTTTGTCCTTTGTGTGTTTGTGGTTTATTATCCGGCATCGTACCAAAACGCTTGAAATGCAAAGAGATAACTTTGTAAATTTATTCCGTAGAGAGAGCCGTCTTTTAAACTGGATCACCATTTAGTCAAAAAATAACATATGTTTTATCCTTTAATTTTTTATTTTATTTAAACTCTTAAGGTCGTGGGTTCGATTCCCACAACTGTAAAATGTTTGTGTGATGAACATGAATGCGTTTCAGTGTTGGTGTTTATATATATATTATAAGTATTTATGTATATTATTCATAAAATTATTCATCAGTTATCTTAGTATAATAACACAGCCTACGCTTACTTTAAGACTAGATGGCGATGTGTGTATTGTCGTAGTATATTTATTAAATAAAAGTAGAATAGAAATACAAATATGGAAGTAGAATAATTAAGGCGGCATTATCGCCTAATAGCGATCTCTGCTAGGCAACCTGAAGATTAGGACAATATGACCGAGAACGGAAAAGTAGTTTAATATTATTATAAATTGCATACAAATTTAATATTATTAATATATATATTATAATAGTCTAGGTTGTGAGTTCCACATTTCAGAATACTAAGTTTCTACGTATGATAGTTTGTGAACAACGAGTTTTAATTTTCACTTAGCTCTAATTCAGAATAAGGTAGAGCAGCACCCGACAGCTTGCATATCGTTATATCGCGATAAGAAGCGTTTTGTATCATTGTAATTACTCCTCGTTTTATTTGATGCTATATCATTAAAGACAGTGGCATTTTTTATTTCCACCCCTTTTTTTTGTACTATCAAGTCGCCTTAAAACGTTAAACATAACCTCAATAATCAATAGCTAAAAATTGAATTAAATATCTAAGAAAACCTTTCTGCATATTTGCGTCAGAGGTAAATTTGTCAATTTTATTTTTATTGTATTTAAAATCAGTAAAATAGTGTAATTATTTATACTAATTTATTATTTATAAGAAGAGGAAAACCGCCGAATCCAACTCGTGTGGACAGTGTTCGGGAAACTTCCAGACATCTTTTCGTCCTAAATCCCTCAGTGCCTGAAGACCAAAGTTTCGAACAGTGCGTGTTGCCAGTGACGACTTACGGATCCAAAACGTGGTCGCTTACTATGGCCCTCATAAGAAGGCAGAATCACTCAGCTGGCGATGGTGAGAGCAATGTTGGGTGTATCTCTACGTGATCAAATCAGGGAGAACGGAGAGTCGGAGAACCGATGGACGTTAGGGTTCCAAGGTGCTGGAATGGTGACCCCGCACAGGTAAACGCAGCGTCGGTCGGCCCTTAACGGTAGTTGAGCAGACGACATCAAACGAGTCGCTGGGAGTTGCTGGAAGCAAGCGGCCCAGGACCGTGGATTATGGAACTCCCTACAAAAGACCTATGCCCAGCAGTGGACTTCAATCGGTTGAAGTTGAATATGTATTTATTGTTCATAGCATCATGTACAAGTAGGCTTAAAAATTATGTAACCCATAAATTATAGCACATAAATCTTTAAAAAATGAGGTTAGTTTAATCTGTTACTTAAATCTGTTAATAAAAAATAGAAGTAAATAAATAAATATTTATTAACCGCAATTAATAAATTAAAACATACTACAACAAGAGAGCAGAGAAAAAAAAACAATAATTTAGGAGTATGTGACTTCGTTGTGGTCAATGGGTCACCAACTCAGCTCTGTGCCGAAGCACCATGGAAATGTGTGTATTGGTACTTGATAAATGTATTTAATAGTGCAATTAAATATACTATCCCTGATTAAAGCAAAAACCTGCATTATGGGTTACAGATATAATAATAGTCTATGTTATTAGTTTCTCATTTGGATGCCAGCAGGATGCAGCCTTATACTCCACACCAAACAGATCTTCGGCAATGTACCCTCTACGCACATTTCGCTCTGAAACCGGAGCATCCTCAGGAGATGTTGACGTTACAATGAATAAACTTAACAATTTAGTAGTATTAATTGAAGAAATTATAAATTACACCATACAGATTCGCCTGCTTTTCGCGGAGTATAGCAAAACAAGCTTAATTTTCATAATAGTTCGTCATTTTAAAATATTAAGGTTCTAGGTATGAAATAACAAGTAAATGCACACTAAGCTCCACTTCAGAATAAGGTTGTTAGTAGAGCGACGCCCGACAGCTTGCATATCGTTACATCGCGATAAGAAGCTCTTTGTAACGTTATTATTAGTCTTCGTTTTATTTGACGTTATATAGACTGTTGCACGTTTTATAAGAAGCATTTTTATGAATACACTAGCTTTGTCAACATGTCTTTAGATTTTTAAAAATCCCGAGGAAACCGTTGCTTTTTCTTCGGAAAAAAAAATTCTATAATCGTCTCTAGGTTTCAAAATTTGGCTACGATTGGTTTAGTTTAAAGGCGTGTAAATGTGAAAACGAAAGTGTGGAACTTTTTCGGGATAAAAAGTATTCTATGTTCAACAAGGCTACAAGCTATATATTTGCCAAATTCCATCAAGATCGGTTCAGTACTCGGGTCGGGAGTTCGACTTCACTTACGGGAAGGCTGAGTTCGAATCCTAGCACGTACCTCTAACTTTTCTAAGTTATTCGCGTTTTAAGTAATTAAAATATTACTTGCTTCAACGAAGAAGGAAAACGTCGTGAAGAAATCTGTAAACCTGAGAGCTCTGCATAATGTTCTCAAAGGTGTGTGAAGTCCACCAATCCTCCTGCCCAGCGTGGTTGACAACGGCCTAAACAGCTTCTCATCGTGGGACGAGACCCGTGCCCTGTAGTAGGCCGGTAATTGGTTGATACGATGACATAATTCTTATAGATGTATATACAATACAGAAGGCGTTTGCTTATTATAGAAACAAATAGTAATGGGCTTTTACCTTGGTAACTGCTAAATTAGGCTCTACCTTTACAACAAACGTTAAAATGTTTCCCCAATTATTACGTAATTACTTTAATTAAGATACTAAATCGGGATAAGTCGTCGCCTACGGTGTAAAGAGATAGCTGTAATTCCGTTTTCCAATTAAATCAACATTTTTATTAAATTTGACTTCTAAAATTCAGTTTCATTCTAATAATAATTTAAGTTATTTTCAACATCATCTTTATTAATTTTCCACTGTTGTGCACATGCCTTAAATAAGATTTTGTCTGACGGGAGGTGTCCGCCATGTCTAGTCCCAACCTACCGACAACCTTTTTTTTTAATACTAGTACAAAAATACTCACATCATCTAGCCCCAAAGTAAGCGTAGCTTGTGTTATGGCTGCGCACTTAGATGAGTGATTAGTATTTTAATGAATAATATACATAAATACTTATAATATAAACACATTACACAAAACATTTCCCAGTTAGTGGGAATCTAACTCATGGCCTTGGACTTAGAAAGCAGGGTTGCTGCCCACTTGCCCAAGGGTTGGAGGTAGCTATGCTTTCCCATCACGCCAAAAAAAAAGGGTCGCTGCCCACTGCGCCAATTGGCCGTCATATTTACTGGTGTAATGTCATGTGAAAACCCATTATGGGTATGGGTTATAACTCATAGCCCCTTAAATAATTAATATTAATATATAAGATTGCATCATAACTTACCATCAGGTGAGATTAACTTGTAGTATATATAATAAAGGAAAAAAGAGTGAGATTTTAAATTTAATTTATAATTCTAGGCCGATCCGGGAATCGAGTCCCGGTCCTTGCGATCCGTAAGTAAAGATGCTACACAGATAACATAGCGTACCTTATTTGGGATCCTTGTAACAGAGGATAGTGATTTGACATTATGTATTAAAATTGTAAGCAATCGCACGATAGCGTAAGGTAACCTTTCTTTCGCGGAAGATATCGTGACACGACGCGCGACCTTTGCCACAGCCATGGTGTCCTGGTAGCGTCGGCAAGAAATTTGAATCGTGCAATTAACTTAATATAAAAAAGTTTATATCAGAGGAATTAAAGATAAGTCTGCTTGTGCAGTTTTAATACATATGCGAAAAAAATCATTCATTTATTAGAAAAATACACAAAATGATTGGAAAAAAAAATGAAACTCGCTAAAAACATCTATGATGTAGACAGCAACGATAAACAAGTTTGTCACACAAAGCCACACATGTCTTCGCCATTTTTTTTATATTGGCAACATTAATGTTTAATTCTGGTTTTCTCCAAATCGCTAGAAGATTATGATAAGGTATACACTCTTATGCCTTTAGAGCGCTATACTTCATTGTCAAGGTCGAAATAACTGCCTAAAGAAAGGGAAAATCAGTCAAATAATAAAATCTTTTATTATTTAAATAAAATGAGTTCCAGCGAGAGCAGTAGCATGGACACAGATTGTACTCCACCATATTTAAGGGAATATGCCCTTTAAATAGGCGTATGTTTTTTACATGGTATTTTATTTAGTTTCTCAAAAATAATGTACTTTCTTCCAGGAAAATGAAGTCTAATGCCAAATTAAATTAGAATATAACTTATAGTATACCATACATATACATAGTCAGATAATTATACAAATTGTATAAATATGCTTAAGAAGATGATAACTTAAAGTTATTCGCAGTTCACTTACAATTTTAAATTAATAGATATTTCTTCAAAATAATTATTTTCTCATAAAAAGCAGAGTCAGGACAAGCACCCAAATGTTTAATCACACATGACATCAACCCATTACCGGCCCACTATAAAGCGCGTATCTTGTTCTACAATGAAAAGGGTTTAGGCCGTAATCCACCACGCTGCCCCAGTGCGGATTGGTGGACTGAACGCACATAAATTCAGTTAGATGTGCGTGCTGGAAAGCCCCCAAATTGGGCTGCCCCCAAATTGGGCTGTCACCGCTTCGTTTAGTAACCTACATTATAATAGAAATGCATATAACATTAATGTTTTGAAGATAGGTTTTTTGCTGACTGTGTGAGAGCACTTCCGTATCTCCATTAAACTAATGCTTTGAATTCGATTTGGCTCCACAACTATTGCGAGCAGTTATCGTTCTCCGCTCTACGATAATGTCTTAAAAGGCAAGAAATATATTATTTAGATACCATGAATTCCATTTAGAATAATACAAAGCCCGCCAATCCACAACCGTGGGCAACCGTGTCCACAAGAAACAAAGGTTTAATTTATTTATATTTAAAATCGTCTGCACTTATTATTTTCATTCGTTTGTTTTATTCAAATAAAAATATTTGCTATTAATAAACTAGACTTACAGATGCCAGTAACTTCGTGAAATCCTGGAGGTTAAGAAATTTGCGTCTCCTGAAAACAAGTTACAGGCACAACTTAAAGTTAAAATATGGGTGAACTGGAAACTAATCTATACTTTCCTACAAACTCTATTGACCTCTATATCGGTGAAATTTTTAAAAACAGTGTAACACGAACTTTTTCTAGCAATATTTCTAGTATTTTTTACGATTGCCATTCATCACCATCACCATCCATCACGAGTTACAGACAATGGAGACAGCATTATTCGGACGTATATTATTTTCGAATCAAAAATGCCATCTACCGTACCGACAAACCCGTGAGATACTAGATCGATAAACTCAGCGAATTGGTAATATGAAGTAGCAAACCGTTAGGTATATACCTCGAAGGACCTATGGAAAGTTTTTAGGTATTAAAGGTACTGGAATGTCGACCTCGTACTGAAAAAACGCAGCGAAGTTGGACCCATCAGTAGAAGCGTGCACATGGTTTTTGACTAGTTTAGGTATAAAGCAGATGGATAGCTCAAAATGGGAAAATCCTTCTCCATTACGAGTTACGAGTATATAAAACTGGACTACCAACATCTGGATACAAGCAAAACTGGGGAAACAAGAGAGAAATCGATAGAAAAGATTGATGTGTTTTTGTAGTTATAATTGACTTAACAATTATTCATTGCATAACATCTCCTGAGAATGCTCCGGTTTCAGAACGAAACATGCGTTAAGGGTACATTGCCGAAGATCTGATTGGTGTGGAGTATAATGATTGAAGAAATTATAAATTTCACAACACAGATTCTCTTGTTTTTCGGAGTATAGCAAATTAAGCTTAATTTTCATAAGTACTCGTAGTTATAATTGACGAACTAAGCATAAGGTCTAGCTGATAGAGAAAAATCGTAGCCTTTAATCAAAGCAACACCTCGCAGGATATGCAAGGAACACGTTCAGCAACTTGCAGCCCTATGTCCACCAACCTGAGGCGTAGGTTTATATGTTATATATTAAGCATCAAGCTAAGCCGCATGTGGCTGTATTTACACCGGCACCCACGCCCTTTACCTAGACCAGAACACAACATTACACAAATCTGCTCTAAGCAGAAATAATCATGGTGGTACTACTTCCCCTAAAGAGCTCTCTAACAAAAGCTCTACTACTGCTAAGTAGATATAAATAATAATAAATAAATATACTACGACCATATACACACATCGCCATCTAGCCCCAAAGTAAGCGTAGCTTGTGTTATGGGAACTAAGATGCCTGATGAATATTTTTATAAATTATATACATAAATACTCAGAAAATACATATAAAAACCCAGACACTGAAAAACATTGATGCTCATCACACAAACATTTTGCAGTAGTGGGAATCGAACCCACGGCCTTGGGCTCAGAAAGCAGGGTCGCTGTAAACTGCGCCAATCGGCCGTCAGATACCTATCGTTATGTGATGATGGTGACCTTTCTATTTACTCGTCTCATCCATTCAAAGCGCAGACAAGTTAATTACTCGAGTCGGTTCTATATTGTTACCATAAAACACTTTCTAAAGAATAAATTAATGTCTAAGCTCCACAGTCTGTATCTATTGGGGCATAAATCAGGAGCCTTTAACAGAGATATTAGATTTAGGCGAGACTAAGACGAATAACTAGTATAAAGTAAACTCCTTCTTACCAATAAGTACACCACTTACTTTAAAAAGACGAGGTGCTTCACTACGTTCGTGCTAGTAAAATATAAGACCACTGGGCCACTAATAAATATAAAAGGGTGTCATCAAAGTTAGTATCCATTTTGGATACATATTGTATGACTGTATTGCATTGTTACCGTTATATTATGCCTAACCTAACCTAACCTAACGATATGCCAAAATAAAAATATATAATTAATAAAATGAAGTTACCCAAATGGCATTTAATTAGTTATTTTATGCCGCAGCTATTTATTATGTCGATGTTAAGTAATAGCTAGTATGCAGTTTTAGCTGCTGGTTAGCGATGCGAAATGGAACGGAAATAACCTTTAAAGCCAATACAATACAATACAATACCCGGTAATCATAGCACGGTTTCTACTAATAATTAACTTGGTGGCTAGGCTTGAATGACACGGGCTAACTAGCCATTTCAGAGCCCTCCAGTCTATACTTGAGCAGTTACAGAAATTAATTGCAAAACCAACTTGCAAATCGCTTCTTTGCTCAGCCATACCATTTCAAGTTCTAAACTCCCTTAAAAGCTCTCATTCTCTTAGACGTGTTGCTTAATGCCTTTAGCAAAAATAGCTTCAGGGAATTATATAGATGACAATTTAGATATTATATTAAGAGTCTCTGCTAACAAACCCAAGCAGGGTTTCAGATCAGAATTCTTGAAATTCTCGGTAAAATTACAGTATTTAGTTTCAAACTAAAATATTGAACTTGATTTACTAATTAAGGGTATAATAAAGGGCACACATTTTTATATTTCACCTCTATGGAGGCTATGTGGTGGACAAATAGAATTCACTGTTAATAAAAGCTTTATAATTTTTTTTATCAGAAGAAGATTACATTTCGATAGAGAGCAAAAACAGTTTTTTTTAATTTGTCTGTGGGTCGGTCTGTCTATTCGTGTTTTACGTAGAGACGAACAGAAATGGATTTGAGTACAATTTGGTACACATATATCCAGGTTAATATTAAAGGTATATTTAATGAAAAAAAATAGGGTTCTGTCAAAAATCCTAAACAAACGCTGACGAAGTTGCTATCTAACCATATAATATTGATATATTTTATATTCTGTATACAAACATAAAGGGAGTTTGAATTGGAAGCTAAAACATCTCGTAATAATGAGTTATAAATGTTATAAACGTACATTTTATTCAGCCTTCGAGTCGTACGTGATGCGATTAGGCTGTATTGTTCGCCGACTGGCTAATAACGAACGACCAAATAATGTATAAGTACAGGAATACGAGAAATATAAAATGTATTTATGAAAAATATATATTTTTTCGTCTCACTTATTGTCTCTTATACCCAGCTGTGCTGGACATCAAAGGTAAATACAGACTGAACGCTCAACTCCGTTCACACTTGCTCTGTCTGCTCAATGTAAATTTAGTCATTGTTTTAATATTTTAATGTCGTTACAAACTCACTGAATTCAGTTATCACACGCTAAGGTGATCAATCACGCTATCAAATATAGCTAGTACTAGCATACATTTATTTATTTAAATTCTTTATTTTTACACCACTACATAGTTAGGAAAATAAAGGGCGAATAGAGAGAAACACAAAGAAACCAGCTACGGCTACTACCAGACAGACACCAGGCCCTTCCTGAGTACACTTCCTGAGTACAGTCAGGTGAATTAAGTCGAAGTTATTACATGATTTTTTATTTCTTAACCGCTTTAGGTTAGCGGGTTAGCGTCTAATCGGTTTCTACGCTAAAGAAATCTTAAGGGTGTGTCTCTCTCGACATCTTACGTTCTAGTGTACTGTAAAATATTGCTTCACATTCGCCCGTAAAAGTCTACTTTAAAGTTTTGACATCGGTGACATAAGTGCTACTTCACGAGAAAATGTATCGAAAAATAATTACAAAAGTCTAGGAGTGTAATAGGAAATTTTTATTGCGTCATAAATACAGTACCGAGCACTAAAATATAGCTTCAGCCATTTCATATCTAGGTTAAGTAAACAGACAAAAAATCAATACTAAAACCGTAAAGATAGCTAGCATCATAGTCATACATTATCTATTTGATATCTCTATTTACCTTTAAGGTGATGTCACGTTAAAAATATACCATAACACAATATATTACAGTTCATACAATTTAGGTACATGGCTTAAACACTGTTTTTTCAGCCTATCTATTTTACTGTTAATTTAATTCTGCAAACACCGCAAAGATTTAAGCCCCTGGGTTCGATGAAGCAAGAGATCGTGTGAGACCAAACTGTGTTTTAGGGAACGTTTGGAATGATAGCACGTTTGGACGGTGTATAGTCCACATAAATACGAGACCTTTGAGTGAACCCACGTGTGGATGGCGATAGCAAACGGGAACTCAGTCTACGATTGCGAAAAACATGACATACACTTTCGTTTTGCATTCGACTCAGCACAGCTAGTCAGTGGGATAAAACGAGTTACAAATAGTTTGTTGTTATGTTTTATAAGCTCAGAATATTCAAAGTCTGTGCTATGATCCTTAAGTAAGTTAATATTGGCGATAAAATGGTGGAAACTGTCATCCGAACCAGTGGTAGAGTCACTACAAACAGACTTGACGTTTAAAAAGTGCTTATACACTGGGCCTACTTGAAATAAATAAATTTTGAATTTTTGAATTTCGATTTGCACGTAAATGAGGAATGTTCGCTGGACCAATATTATGATGTAAAGAGTTGTTACAGAAAATACACAAAGTTTATTACAAGGAGAATTAACTGCACTGTAGTTCATTTGAATTTTGGTTTCAATCCGAATCCGAATTTTTGAATGAGCTCTTATTATAAGCTCAGGTCTAGCATTCCAGTATGTCCCTCTTTATTTCATTATCTCTCAAACTTTACGACTAAATGACATGCAGTAAAAATCAAGGATTACCTACATGTGATTAGCGCGTTAAAAAATGACTCTTTTTGTAAGGATTCATATATTATGCCTAAAAATGACGATTGAAAAGGAAACTTCAATATCATCATTTCTTCCATCCATCGGTTTATGTGATGATAACATTACATGGTACGGAACTCTCAGTGAGCTAGTCGCACGTAGCTGATTTTTTTTGTACTCCTCCTAAGTACTAACATCAGCAAAAGGTAGCAACCTCTGAACAAAAGCTGGTATATCTATTCAGAGAGTTCATTGACATGTCGTGACATGTTCATTAGTGTAATTACGCTCCACAATAGCGTATCGGCTCGTTGCGTTCATTCGTTCACCTTTATATCGTTCATCAATTGTACCATTTTGCCTTAGGGAGTTTGCCGTAGAGAGTAGGAGGTAAAGTAGCAAAGTTAAAGTAGGGGTACTATGCCGATAAGGTTATTACCTATATACCTTATTCATGTTTGCAAATAGCTTCTGTTCCATAACTATTTCCTAGGAACAATTTTTTAAGAGAAAAAAATTATATAATAATAATAATAATAAAATCATTTATTAAATTGTGACAAAAATCATAGCTTAGTACTATGTATGGTTGAATCACTGGTACCTAAACTGAGTAAAAACTCGTACTATAGATATCAGTGCACTCCGCTATATAATTTTTGATACAACAACATAAGACTACGACAAGTATATTTTATTTTGGATATAGATTTAACATTAACAATTGTGCGATGACAACCATAACATCAGCTGTCGTTACATTTGAGTGTTCAGATGGTGGTTAGACTGGTCTGACCATGTGATACAATTCATAATAAACGCGGAAGAAACCGCTAGGCATAGCTTGTTCGCAGTTGCCAGGGCTTGGTAAAGCAGTGCCCGGGGAGCCTCAGCCTCCATGAACGACGCAATGTTTAGATAAGTTATATAATATTATTCTAGTTGATTAAAAAATTTCGACTTTAACTTCTTGGCTCCTGACCAACAAACCTAACGTAACAAAGTAAAATCACAAAAATTTTTAGTAGTTTTGCACCGTTCAAGTATTTCATAGTCATCCTCATTGGCTTATTAGTCAACATTCACACTGTGGGGAATTTTTCTCTATTTGCTTTCCGAGGCATGAGGCTTAGTTGTGATCGAAATGCTGGCCGTATGTATCGTCACGGTGCTATCATATACGCCCTGCGTCTATTCCAGCACAATTGGAACCTCCCGGTTTGTTCAGGGATAATGGCAAGAAACCAGACGGTATGACTATAGTACCGTGGTCGATGCGTTGATACGTTGGCAGTTTATCACTTACCGAGTACGTCATAAAAAGCGGCAGCAGCTGCCGAATCTGCTCAAATGCTAAAGCGCCATAAATGCTCCGTTATTTGTAATAACTATGTCTTAGTGGCGCTTGCGCAACGGACACGAAAAATTTCGTGTCCCAAAAATTTGTCTTGACGTCTGGTGACCCAAGAGATGGCGCTTATTTTTTTATTTAGGCTGAGCTCTTTTGGTACCATGCCCATATGTGAACAGTTAGATGGCTTATATTTTTAGTTTATATCGATATTAGTTTGTAATTATTATCATGTGTTTTCTATTTGGAATTATATTTAGGCCCACGGGGCTTGAACCAACTTGACAATTTTCTAACTTCAGACGGGCAAGAAAATGTTCGTGAAACCCGTGACTTCGTTTTCGTGGAATGTCTCATGCGTATCCTAGGTTTTTCTCTAGTCCCTGAACTACCACTACGCCAAAAAAAAACATGTCAATCTCTTTTGCTTTATATAAAACAGTATCAAGTCTATCAAACGGGAACCGTGAGTTTTTTTCGAGGTTTAAAAGTAGTATACGTGCAGTGGCGTGCACTTCATAGATGCACAAAAGCACTGCCTACCCTAAAATTGACATATAGCTCGTACTTTAGCCGTTTTATACAATTTTCCTGCTGTATGCATACCCTGGTAAGAAACCCAGTGAACGTGTACGTGCTATTTCGGACTATAACCTATCTCGGTGATGAATTTTATCCAGATGTGCTTTGCCTTTCTGGCTTAGCTGGCTAATAATATATTAGATTTATATTATTAGTATTGATTTAGTTTAATCAGGGCCCTTCATTTTTTTTCCCCGGGATTCGATCGATTTGACGGTCGATTGGCGCAGTTTGCAGCGACCCTGCTTTCTGAGTCCAAGGTCGTGGGTTCGATTCCCATGAATGTTTTTCAGTGTCCGGGTGTGTGTCTGTATATTCTAAGTATTTATGTATATTATTCATAAAAATATTCATCAGTCATCTTAGTACCCATAACACAAGCTAACGCTTTCTTTAAGGCTCGATGGCGATGTGTGCGTTGTCGTAGTATGTTTGATAACATTATTACGCCCATTATAATAGTATTCATAAAGTTCTGGTGATTAAATGATTTTAAGTTTACGAATATGGTTATCGTCATAATTTTCGCCATGTTCACATGTTTTATGTAATGAACGCATCAAAAGTGCCATCTTGAATAAAGATACTTTTGACTTTGACTTTTTACTCTAATTTATTTCGTCAAATAAAAAATGAGATCTTATGTAACCCAATTTCACAATAAATGATTGATTGTGTCTGATTTTGAATGAAAATATTTATCTTAATTAATGAATCAATCAAATAAACGATAGCTCGGACCAACGGTACATTGTCCAATTATTTTATCAGATAAACGGTTTCGGAAAATCGTGAAATTTCAACACTGCGTTGTTCGGAGTGTACAATGTATTTTAATTCATATCAACCATGGAAATTATACCGCACGGTCCTCAGGGAGCTTTATATATATACAACTAATAGATAATTGAAATTAAAATATAAATATAACTATCCATAGGTACAGAACATATCTATCGTAACTAATATTTTAAATGTTACAATTTGTTTGTCCTTGCTTCATGCCCTAACTTTTTAGTTGAAAGGACCTTGAGTTACCTAAGAAAGAAGAAAGAAACATTTTTCATGTGAAGTATTACAAACAGTACAAATATTCTTTATTCATGTAGGCCTATCACAGGGACCTATGGAGTGTACATACATAATATATGTTTACATAATTAGTAGGTGATGGTGATAACTACTTTCCTCCACTTAACCTAAAGTTACGAGGGTGCCAAAAGCGACCTGGTCTAAGAAGAGCCCAGTACAAACTTAACTGGGAAATTATTTTATTATCACCATCTCATAGTTAAATAATATTTACCTATTGAGTTAGCGCAATTGATACTCAAGCTTTGTTATCCTTAATATTATAATAGGACATAATTATTTTTATATACAACTATTTAAAATTTCATAACGAAAGCAAAATAATCGGTTGTGACGAGCGGACAGACAAAGTAGCTGAACCTTTAAAAGATGTCTCAGACTAAATGCATATATTGACTTCAAGAACTACCGAAGCGGCAGTAACACACGCTTTGATCACACGCTCCACCGACATCCGCATCCTGTTCTTATTGTTTTACTTCAAACTTAAACAGTTTGCGGTCTTTCAAAATAGATAAAATTACCCACCGGATTCGCTTGCATTTATCATTTGTGTGTACCTTTTTAGTAGTAGTAGAGATTTTCGTGACAGAGCTCGTCCGGGGAAGTACTACCAACATTATAATTGACGTGACAACGTCTTATAATTCGATGGAGCCGGCTGCAGGCACGAAAAAACATGACGTATGCGGCGTTACCTCGCTCTGAGGCGTTCCATTCAAGGCTTGAAGTGCAAGCAAGAGCGCGGAACGAGCGACAAAGAGGCACAGTCGGCCTCCGCGTTCGACATCTGTCTCTCTCCTACTTGAGTGAGCGATGCGTCCGCGTAGACAGCTTCTATACAATAATACATTTACATGTATTCGGCAAGGATGAAATGCAGTGAAAAGTGAATGTGGTTGCAATTGTTTATAGCAACGATAATATCTATAAAACAAATAAAATTAAAATTTTCTGTTGAAAAATGCAACCATTCCATCAGTATTTTCTTACGACGTTGTCACGTTCAACTATCGTCAGTAAGCCAACTTTACAGACAACCAATTTTTATTGCTGTCGCTAAGCAGCATTTTTGTTTGGAATTACAGGCACATGAGGCTTAACTGAAACGGTGATAGCGCATTCTGCAGGAGCATGACTTCCCTTTCGGGGGGCCGAGTTCGAATACCTGTAACTTTTCTAAGTTATGTGCGTTTTAAGTAATAAAAATATCAATTGCTTCAACGGTGAAGGAAAACATCGTGAGGAAACCTGCATGCCTGAGAGTTCTAAATAATGTCCTCAAAGGTGTGTGGAGTCCAACAATCCGCTTAGTGAGGAGTGCCAGTGTAGTGGACTATGGTCTTAACCCCTTTTCATTGTGGGAGAAGACCCACGCTCTGTAGTGGGCCGGTAATGGGTTGTGATAAGGCCTACAACTACTCCTCAGGTTAATGGACATAGGACGTATTCCTTGCATGCCCTGCGAAGTGTAACTCTATTTATGACGGCCGAGTGGCGCAGTGGGCAGCGACCCTGCTTTCTGAGTCCAAGGTCGTGGGTTCGATTCCCACAACTGGAAAATGTTTGTGTGATGAACATCAATGTTTTTCAGTGTCTGGATGTTTCTCTGTATATTATAAGTATTTATGTGTATTATATTAATAAAAAATATTCATCAGCTATCTAAGTACCCATAACACAAGCTACGCTTACTTTGGGGCTAGATGGCGATGTGTGTATTGTCGTAGTATATTTATTATTTATTTATAGGCGATAGTTTTCCAATTACCATCAAGTAATCCATACCCATAGGCCATCTGCTTGGTCCGACAGTTATTACTATCTAACAAAAAAAACATTAATAGGCTAAAAGAAAGATGAAGATGACGGTAAGGTTTTCAGCCTATATTTATTTATTTTTGATTACGGGCAATCTTCTAGTGAGATACCCAGTTTCCTTGTGTTATGTGGGATATAATATACCCACTAAAATCTCTGGCTACTTTTGGCACGTATTGGGAATCTTAAAGTTTAGTAAACTGTGATAGACGACGGCGTCATTTACCACGAGTTGAAAGACCTAAAATTAGTGTCTGTTCTTTAATCTATCGTAATAATTACCGTACCGCATTAGGTATATTACTGCTAAACGAACACTGATCCGTAATGCACATCCCCAACTAAGCGCATTATGTCAAATTGCGTCCGTTATTCGAGTACCTATATCACAGTTGACTGCAATCGATGGATTAATTAATTGGATGCAGCATTATAGAGTATACAAACGTAACTAGTTACATACACTGTTTTATTAGGAGTTGACTCTTATGGCGGTTTTTTGTACTGTAAATGTGTGCAGATGACGTCATGAGCAATAATTATATCATTATTAACACATTCCCACTGCTGGGCATAGATATCTTCTCCCATAAAATTAGTGCTCAGAACATTTACACTAATGCGAGTTCAAACTTGCAACAGCAGCAACGGCCTTTAATGATTTGCCTCCTTCATCAGAGTCTACCTTTAAGCGTCAAACTTGCTTGGTGAAGGTCTCCAAGATATAAAAATCTTATTGACTCTCATGGACCATGCTGCTCCAATAAAGATTTCGGCTTTACGAATAGAATACTATTTCCGGAGAAAATACTTATTTATGTAAACTTGAAAGTTAGAGTAAATCCGGCTCGAAGGATCATGAACATCCCAATGTCACCAATAGTTTGGCGAATAAACCATTAGAAGGAATCCATATCATTCTGGTTCGATTTTCGGATGGACACTTGCCGCTAACCACCTGAGGGGTTGCTACGGCGTCACCGGGGGAGAGGGGCGAGCGCGAAAGCTCGCCATGAGAAGAGCCCCAGGGCTCGACGACATCGGGGGGAAACATTCTGATGCAAAGTACTTGTATATATAGTTCGGGGAAAAAACTTACATAGCGCGATATAAAGCTAATTATAAGTGATACAGCGCCATCTGTGATACAATATTTACGTGTAGGACGCTATGTTGTGTTATGGCGTAAACAATGCATTTTTATGCGATAGCAGCAAATGTGGCTGAATTATTGAGTTCCGTTGTCTATCTTCGAAACTCATCATCTAATTAATGGGAGCATTTCGGAATAGTTAAACACCATTTGAACAAATAAAAACCTAACGCAAATCCGTCTATAGATGGCGGAAGTATGTCACCATATTCATTAAAAAAAATCAAAATTAAAAAAAAAATTCAAAATTCATTTATTTCAAGTAGACCTACTTTATAAGCACTTTTAAAAAGTCAAGTTTGTCTGTTTTTAGTGACCCTACCACCTATCTTGAGGGAGATGAGAGCGAAGCTGGCTGCTTCGAATTGATAACCTCGTCCTTTTTAAAGTCGGATCGATTTAATGGATCGATCATGATCCAAAGTGAAAAACGTGAGACTAACGAATCAGTTAAAATTTATAAACGTTATTCTTACTCGTTAAATTAAATTATTACACATCCAATTAAAAAATAACAAAACAATATGCGAACCGTTATTATAATAATTATTCATAATTTAATTTCAATTACCCATAAGCTGCGGAAAGACAAAGCTCCCAAAGGCACCGTTCGGCGTAATTTTCATGCTTGAAATTAATTAAATACATGTTACATTCCAAACAACGCGACGCCGAAATTTCGCTATATTTTCCCTGAATTTTCATGAATTCTCGAAATCATTATCTGATAAAATAATTGGCTACCGGATTACCGATAGTGTAATTATGTCTTAGCTACCGTTCATTTGATTCATTCCAAAATCCATTCAAAAAATTATTGTACTGTTGCTTAAATCTGTGACAGAATATTTAATAAATACCTAATCTCATTCGTACAACTATTCGTTGGAATATTTTTCATTGTTCTTCCATCAAATCTTACCCGATGTTGGCAATCCTGGTTTTACTTTAAGAACTTTAAAAAAATTCATACACTTTATTTATGGCTATAGTCTCACCCAAAAACTTATGTAAACCATAGTCATAGGCATAGTCAGTACATATATGAAAATTTAATTTATGTCCATAAAAATATATCAAAATTTAAAAAGAAAATGCACTGTAACAATATAAGTATTAGAAGCAAAAATAAACTCGTTGTGCAGTTTACTAGGCTACACAAAATTGCAAATTCATTCAAGGGCAATTGTATATTATTATATAACAAATTACCAAAAGAAATCTTTGAGTTGTCTCTCAATAAGTTCAAAGTTTATATAAAACGTAAGCTTACAGAAAAATCCTATTATAACATTAAGGATTATATAAACGATAAAAAAGCTTGGGTGTGAATTGCTCTAGCTTCATAGCTTAATTTAAATTTACTGGAAGATGGTGATAACAAAAAAATAAATTTACCCGGTTTGTTGTGAGCTCTTCTTAGACCAGGGCGCGTTTGGAACCCTCGTAGCTTTAGATTTAAGTTGGCGAACGAAGTTATCACCATCCCGTTACAATTATGTAAACAAATATGTATGAACGCTTCATAAGTGCCTGTGATAGGCCTACATGAATAAAGAAATTTTGAATTTGAATTTGACATACTATTATCAAGGTAAGGCCATTTACTAAACGATTCCAATCCAAAAATAAGAAATCATTAAGAAGATGAGAGAAGAAGGATTAGATTTATTATATTATAAAATACAACCACATAAAACAAACGGACAATTCAAGATGATAATTAACTCTGTCTTCATAAAGGCATTAGTAAAATTGAATTACTGTTGCAAGGTAGTGGAACATAAACTTATATCAACCACATTTAACACACTTAGAATAACTTAACTAATAAGTAAAGTTATAAGTTAAGTTATTCTGTTAAATGTGTAAATATTGTACTAAACTAGCTGTCGCCGTTCGCTTTGTGTAGGTTATTTGTAAATCCGTGAACCGTTCTATTCCTCGGGATTTATTGTCTGTGTAAAATCGATCTGATTGGTTTAAATGTTAAGCCGTATAAAAATACTATTTTTTAGGGAAAATAAAGATATATGATTTTCCGGGATAAAACATATCTATCTCCAACATGAAACCTTATGTGTTACTTTTCATCACTTTCAAAAGTGGCTCCTCTCAACAAAAAAATAAATAAAAAGACAAACCGATACACTTTCGCACGTATAATTTTCCGCGTGGATACACGTAGTTTTCAAGATACCAGTATTCTCAACTGTGGAATTAAAAGAAATAAGACGACCGCGGTTTGAAGTCCGGTGAAGCGAGTGATCAAAGCAAATATTACTGCCAGCTCGCTTGCCCACAAAGTCAATAGTTGCAGGCACATTTGTAAAATTTACTTCCAATCTCATTTCTCTAATCTATTTCCACCATGAAATGGAAAAGTCAGGGCTATACCTTCAGTGGCGTGCATTGTGTTTCTTACCAGAGTATGCATACACCAGGAAAATTGCATAAAACGGCACAAATTCTCCTCCTATTCGAGTTATATATCAATGTTAGGGTATGCAGTACTTTTGTGCTTGTATGGTGTGCACGTCACTGAATACCTTGAATTATTAAATTCATTTATTTATCATAATTTACGAGTAGGTATGCGAAAGAAAGCTTTAAGAAACTAAGCGGGTTCTGGAGAGATCATTACCTCAGAGTATATTCACGTGATAAAATCAGATATGAAGCTATCTTTTTAATAGTAGGTAATACATGACGGAACATTTCGTAGGGTATGCAAAGAACTACAAACTGCTGCCCTGTGTCCGTGAATCTAGCCTCGCGTGCTTGTCATAACACTTCTGCCCTTCAGACCGGAACACTGCAATGCTGCTTATTGGCAAAAATACGTGAAAAGTACTTTACCCGACGAGATATTATATTATCCTTTATCTTAGTAACTGACTTAGAATACCTTTGTATTCTAAGTCAGTTACTTTTTTGGCAGAGCGGTTGTGATCTTAAGTTCCCCACAAAGTAAACAACCAAAGCAATCGCTTACCTTAGCTGCTATAAGTGATCAGACGTTCAATGGAGATACGTGGCCACTTGTACATACGTAATTAAAGAAACCTCATAATTACCTGCAGTGAATAAGTCTGTATAAGTAATTACATTTTAAAAAAAACTACGTGTACAGACTAGTGCACCGCGGGTAATACCGAGGCGTGCAGGAAAGGACGATATTTGGTGTCCTTGGGATTTTGACGTTTTTTCCGGAACTAAAAGTAGCCTATGTTACTTTCCATCCTTTCAACTATATCGATGCCAAAATTTAAATCGGATTGGTTGTTTTGTTAGGACGCGAAAGAAGAACGGTTTTCGTGTATAAATACGAATTTTCCTGTAAACCGCCCTTGGAAATTTCAAATTTTTCCAGTACTCTCTGTCTCTATTTAACTAACTTTACGCCAAAAAACAAGTCGATTTGTTGCTTAGATAGGGCGGGAAGTAAGGACAAACAAATAAACACACCTTTGCATTCATAATATTAGTCTGGATACAAATAGAGATATATTATCGCTAAATATTTACAACTTGAGAGAAAGTTATATTACCTTCCTATCTTTCAATTTATTGTATGCCAAATATCAAGTGGATTGGTTTCTTTCTTAGGGCATGAGGACAAACCAACAAACAAACACACTTACATATTCTCCGACAAGTAGAAATCCGTTCAGTAGTTTTCACGTGATGCCCGGACAGACAGACAGACAAATATAAAAAAAAAAAAACTGTTTTGGACTCAGTATCGATAATAAAGCAACCCCCGGTCAAAATTTTCAAAAAATATTAAATCACCAGTACATAAATCTAGCAGTTACAGTTTTATTAAAAGTATAGATATTATATAGTCAGGATAATATTAGTAAGGCCTAGTTAAGAGTGCGAGTGATTGAGTTTCTTCAATTTGTCTATTTCACAATACGTCGTAGTACAAACAAAGTTTTACTAAATGTGTTTTATTGTGAAACGTTCGAACTCAGGGGAACAAAAATGCCCAAATGCTCTTTCGAGCGTGTGATCAAAGGACAAATTACTGCTGGCCGGCTCCACAAAGTCAATGCTAGCAGGAATATATTATTTCGATGTATTTATCTTATATGTTTACATTTTACTTGTATTCACTGTAAGTTCAAGCTGTAAATCCTACCCTCCTGTGAGAGAAAAAGGCAGATTTACAGTTTTCATGCAGTGGTGTGGTCTTTAAAAGTGGAGGCCCTGAAAATCCAAAGGAAAATTTGATTAATTTATTATTCCGTTACGATGCCGCGTAGAAACTGAGTAGGGGTAAAGGTTTAATAACCTGCCTTAGCCCGCTATTATCTGAGACAGCATCAACACTTACTGCCGTCAAGAACTAACTTTAGGTGGAATAAAATAAGGGATACTAACGTCAGACAATCTAAATTTTCATCGGAAAAAAACACACTTATATCACCGTGTTTCACGCCTTCTTAATTCTAATTACAATGACCCCAAAATTGATTTATTTTATGGTAATATGAATAGTTTAAAATAAACTGTTGCATGTCAGTTAAACTTAATCTTTAGTTATAGTTTGCTGCATTTTTGCTGGACTCTACCAGGTACCCTTGTTTATATAAAACTTATCTGTGGAAACCTGTTATTTGTTTTAAGTCAACCAATTTGTTAACTTTTGTGGTAACAACCATAAATACCACAAGGCCTGCACTTAAATATTGTTTGGAGCCTGACGACAGTCCACTTTGCAAGTCACAGCAGTTTTATACATTTTATAATTGCCAGTCATGTAGAGAATTATCCGCTGGCGGCCCACAACGTGTAGTTTTATACAACTTCAGAAGTATCCACTGTGTGAGTGATTTACGAGTATATCAAATGTCTTTACTAGATAACCGACTAAAACAGTTACATTTATGTAACAGCAGCACAATTATATAAAGCTCAGGAAAGCTTGAGAAAATCAAACTACTTGACGGGAACAAAAACCATCTTGAGTACAACAATCCAAATCGCTTATATCCGTAATGAGATGAACCAGAAGATAAACAGATCTGCGAATTAGGTCAAGACATAGCACCAACAACTCTGAAATAACTAATACGAACATTTTACAAGGCTATTTTGAAAAGGGGTTCCAAGAAAAATTTACCAAGTATCACTAATATTCGATTTTTAAAAGGTTACATATCGCTTTTGATATTAAAAGGTTATTTTAATAATAAAAAAAAATATATATTTTACAGTAATGGTAATGTCTCAGCAAGTAATGGACAGAGCTATGCTCGGAGTGAATATATGTAATCAAAGCAGAAATGGAATGGCAACCACGCATAGTTAAGCGCAGCATTCGTTGACCCCCAGGGAGGTGGGTGGACAAACGACATCAAGCGCGTTGCAGGAAGCCGCTAGACACAAGTGTGCCGCAAAACCATGGAATTTGGAAATTCCCACAAAGACCTATGTCGATCAATGGATTTCTATCGGTTTGTATGATGATGGTGATGATGAATTGTAATGACTTAAATTCGCACTTGCCCACATACACGTGCAAGTTACAATAATTCTCTCACTCGTGTGTGAATTATTGTTTTGAATATTATCTAAGATTGGCTTATTTTCTGTTGTCTTAGTTCACCTTGACATTATTTGACCTTAAATTAAAACACAACTGATGTTAGAGAAATTTTTACAGCTATTTTTCAATTCTGATATTGAAAAATAGCTGTTAAAATACCTAAGCCTCATAAGCTGTTACTTATGGGGTCATAAGTAACGATATCAGAATTGAAAAGTCGTGGAACCAGTTTTTTGCTATTATTAATCCTGTAATACGCCATTCATTGGCTTGGCACCCCGTTTTCAATTCGATTTCAATTTATTTTAAAACATCATTAATTGTTTGTATTTTTAAAAATGTTCAAACAATCTTATTAGAACTTATTAGATCTTATTAGATTCAGTCCGCGTATGAGTCGATTTAAAAAAATAGTCGTATGTTGTCACGGACTGTTTTATAGGACTTTAATGAAACAACAATTCCAATAATTCCGATAAACTTACTACATACTTCCATCGTTTGGCGTAACGTTTATCGTTCACGCATCGCACGCATCAGAATCTCCTAAAAAGGATATTTTTTGCAGTTTTTGCAACATTTCTCATTAATGATTGATCGTAGCGTGATGTTATATAGCCATAATTGTTACTATCAATCCAAAATATATATATAAATCGAAACAGCATTTTCTGAGATTATCGCATTCAAATAAAAACAAAATTTAAAAGCTTTTTAATATTTCAAATATGCCTAGTCAATCTAAAACTCCGTTGCGCGGATCTTGAAAGACAAATGCGACAGAAAGAGCGATGCTATCCTGTAGAAGCTGTATTCTTTTCCGGGATAAAAAGAAGCCTATGAGCTATTCTAGACTATATTGTAGGTATCTCTGCCAAATTTTGGTCAAATCGGTTCATTCTTTGTGGCGTTAAAACGTAACAAACATCCATCCATACATACATTTTTTTATTAATTTATTTATAAATAGGATGGTACGCATGTATTTTATCGTATTTGGCCCATATGCCTTGCGACTTGCTGTTATCTGTGAAGAATTATGTCCTTGATCTCCGACCATATTCATCAGATCTTCATTAAAATAAGACAATACATGCATGTAGTACACACTGTCAAATAAAAAAAGAATTATTAAAATCGGTGCAAATTTAACGGAGATATGAAGTAAAATTGATAAAAAATTTCATTCCATTTCCCGGAGGAAACTTATTGTTTATCGGGATAAAAAGTGTCCTATATGTTGACCCGGGATATCAGCTACAACTATACCAAATTTTATTTAAATCCGTTCAGTAGTTTTCACTTGCCCGGACAGACAGATAGACAGACAGACTGACAAAAATGAAATAAAAATCTGTTTCGGACTCAGTATCGATTATAAAGCATCCCCGGTCAAATTTTCAAAATATATTGAATGTACAGAAATCTTTCAGTTACAGTTTTATTATAAGTATAGATTGCAGATCATTATTTATTAAATGATAATGATTTATTAAATATAAGGTATGATTCCTGACAAAAATAAAGTGTATAATTTATGAAAAGTTTTCATAAAAACTCATCAATTAACAGCCGACTGGCGCAGTGGGCAGCGACCCTGCCGTGTGAGTTCTTGGCTGTGGGTTCGATCCCAAGACTGGAAAATGTTTGTGTGATGAACATGATTGTTTTTCAGTGTCTGGGTGTTTATCTGTATATTATAAGTATTTATGTGTATTATATTCAAAAAAATATTCAACAGCTATCTTCTGTTCTGGGTACTAACCCAGAACAGAAGCTATGCTTACTTTGGGGCTAGATGGCGATGTGTGCATTGTCGTTGTATATTTATTTATTTATTATTATTATTTATCATTTAAAAAATACAACATAAACTCAGGCCGCAGGCCTTGTTAAACTATAGAAGCCTTTTGATATATTTATTTGTTCTCAATATGTATTATGTATAATAATCATATCAGAATGTAGTATATAATATGCTGGCTCCGAAATTGTTTCAGCTTCGTATAAGATTAAATGGAACTGTTACGGTGAACTCTGCGACTATGAGACGAACATTAAATTTGGGAAAGCAATCTAATAAAAAAAAATTGCACAAAGGCAAATTGTATTTCCTCGGAATTGGCAACAAAAACGTTCTTCATAATAGGGCGATGATGACGTGGAGAGAGATGAGATGGAAGGTTCGCATAGATCAAACTAGTTCTAATACCCGAAGTTACTCGCGTTTCACTGGAACTTTAGACACAAGACATTCTATTCTATCTCTATATGGATGAACCAGATTATGTCCAATGCATTAAAAATAAAAAAATTAAGTTCTTTCAACTAAACAGTGCATATTGGACTGCTTATAGCAAAATATTTTTTTTGGTTTCAAAGTTAAATTAGTCGGGATTGTTCTTAGTTTGATGAAAATCAGTCCAAAATGGCAGCCACCAGAAAATGGCGGATTAGATATTTGTTCACAGCTCAATATGAGTATCAAGTGAAAGGGCTTAGCTAGTAGAATACTTTTTCAATAATGAATTTAAATTAAGTCATGTTTATTGGTCATATTTTATCAAAACTGTTATCAAAATACGATGCTTATCATCTTAACTTAATCAAAAAAGTCTTTTGTTTTAAATAATTATATTTAAAACAAAAGACTTTTTTGATTAAGTATTCGTGTATTTATAAATACATATATATATATATATATATATATATATATATATATATAAATGTATAAAATGTATGGAGTTCTCAAATACTAATATGACTAATGAATATTTTAATGAATAATAAACATAAATATTTATGAGATACAGATAAACACCCAAACACTAAAAACATTCATGTTCATCGCACAAACATTTGCCCGTTGTGGGAATCGAACACACGGCCTTGTACTCAGAAAGCAGTCTACTGGGCCAGTCGGTGGTCAAAATAATTATATTGACGGCCAATTGGCGCAGTGGGCAGTGACCCTGTTTTCTAAGACTAGTCCGTGGGTTCGATTCCCACATATTGAAAAGGTTTGTGTGATGAACGTGAATGTTCAGTATCTGGGTGTTTATCTGTATAAGCTACTTTACCCGGCTAAGTTTGTTGTGGGCTCTTTTTAGACCATGGCGCGTTTGGAACCCTCAAAGGTTTAGGTTTAAGTTGGCGAACTAAGTTATCACCATCCCCTTAAAAAATTATGTAAACATTTATGTATGAACGCTTTATAAGTGCCTGAGGTACGCCTATATGAATAAAGAAATTTTGAATTTATAATAAGTATTTCTGGATATTATTCATAAATATGTACTTATATTAAACTGAATGTTGCTATTCTAAGATGTTATGTATTTTGCCTTTTTGACGACGGTTGAAAAGGGCATGCTTGAAGATTATTTTCTAAACAAGGAAAGATTCCTTCCATTTTTTTACGTAAGTCGATTAAACTTGAGAAAGGCACGCTTTTGTGTTATCCACCGAAATTAATGAACTCGCTCGGAGACGATACAAAAAACGCCTTCACCCGCGCTGTGCGAAAAAATCACTTCGCTGAACTTAACTCTCCGTGAAAAATCTCTCTTTGTTATTTCATTCTATATATTTTTGACTACAGAAGGAGGGTGATATTATAATTCGAGTATTTCTTAAATTCTTAAAATTATTTTTCCACTTATCACATACAGATCCTTAACAAATAAGGTTCCTTCGAAAAGGAATTGTTAATAGGGGTAGCTAATAAAGCATCAATTAAGAAAACACTTAATTAAAAAACTGCTTAGTAATTGCGAGTTTACGATGTTCCTTAATGGATTGGACTTGTTAAACTGAACTAAAAAAACACTCATAAGTCGGATTTTTTAAATTCTAAAACATGATTAGTTTTATTTGGTACACCCGTTCTGAGCCGCGGTATTAGCACCTCACATGCAAATAAAATAATTCAAAGACTATTCTAAACTTTAAAAATGGATTCTCAAAAATAAATTACATGTAACTGAAGAAAGAGGAAATTACCACTTAAAATTGGAAAGGGAAAGTATGCAATAAGAAATGACTGCAAAATATGTTTAAGTTTAAATAAAACTTATTTTTGACAGAGCTCTAAAAAACCCAGGATTGAAAGTAGGATTAGCGGCATTATAATACCTAAGCTATCCACTCACACAAACTCGTGTCTTCAATACGAATCTACTTCAACGTATGTGTAAAGAATGCAGTCGCGAAGTATGCGAGCCACAGAGAATTTTGCCATCCCGCGAAATTGTTTCTTTTCTTTTCTTTTGTCAGCGACCTTTTTCTTGGGAAAGTCATAAAAGCTTTTGTTGGCCGGGAATACTTGCGGGTCATTTAATGAGATGATAGTATTAATATACGTCAGAGCTGTCAACTTTAGTTTGACCGAGCATTTCGCTGGTATTGAACATTGTGTCACGAACGTACCTTTACGACATCGAACTTTTATCATTTAAGGTCCTAGATAGTAATATTACAGTAATTCACAGATACCTTTCCACATGCACACACCATACATACACCACACACGCACACACACACACTCACACACAGTCCACGGGTCCACCGGCTCCTCTCAAAACAGCCGTAGTCCACCCTGCTGGACAAGTGTGAATTGGTAGACTTAACACGACTTTTAGAACATTAAGGATAACTTTCAGGCGTGTAGGCTTCCTCACGATTTTCTCCTTCACCGATAAACCGGTTGATATTAAATTGCACGTGGTGCATGCCGGGGTTCTAGCTATTTTTTTAATAGAACTTAGTAATTCTGTATGGTCATTTAGGCAGCCCAAACGTTTCTTTTTCAGGCTTGATTTATATATACCTTTTATTAATTCAGTCTGAAATCTAAATATTAGTAAAATAAAATATAGCCTATGCTACTTCTGAATGAAAAAGCTCTCTAATGGTAAAAGATTATCTAAATAAGATCGCTTCAGTACTTTCGAAATTTATTCATTACACACAAAGAAAAAAAATCTCTCGTCTTTTATAATACTAGTATTCAAATAACTATATATATATACTAACAAAATTTTAAGTTATTTTAGATGTAGTAGTACCTACTACAACTGAATCAGAAGACTCCACTCCTCCATAACGACATCCGTTATATGCAAAATAAATGTAAGTTGTATTTTAAGATAAATTTAGGTACATTAAAACATACGTAAAACAACAAACAACACATTATAGTTAACATTATTGAGGTATGCGTTTGTGTGTGTGTTAGTGAGTATTGAAGTGCAAATAGAGATTATCCTTAATAGTAAACGTTGTATTTATTTGAATTTTTTATTTATTCACTTTATAGCGTAACCAAAAAAACGGTTCACAAGAAGCGGACTTAATTGGATATTTGGTGATTATTTGCACAATGATTTCTCTCGTTCTGTCATCAGTAATGTTACATTCACAAGAATAAGACAAAACATTGCCTACATATACAACCGTTCTAAAAAGTTTATTTATGAGGAGATAATTTTATAAACGTACTAGGTATTATATGTCGCAATATCGAACAAATCATTAATTTTCCAATTAGTCGCCGCGTACGAATTATAACAAATTGAAACGGAACAGAATAGAATAGGAAAGGAAGCGTACTTGGCCCAGTTACCACCACACCATCGGTGAACGGCTCAAGGGCACGCTGGCAACTACTCGAGTACCAGTTAGTTTTACTAGTACTTACTACGGAATTTGTTGGAAACAGACAAGGTATAGTTGCGAGCTAGAGTGGGTACAATGAATGGAATCTCCACAGTTCTTGATTTCGGTGCGTTTATTTACAATTAGGATCGAAATTGCTGTTCACATAATATTGTAAAATGTTATTTGACCTGCTATAATTAAATGCTGAATGAAATAATGTTTTTCAGTGTCTGGGTGTTTATCTATATATAATAAGTATTTATGTATATTATTCATATTATTATTATTCATCAGTCATCTTAGTACCCATAACTTTGGGGCTAGATGGCGATGTGTGTATTGTCGTAGTATATTTATTTATTTATTTACCTTCTTTTTTAATATTGTTATTTTGTTATGAAGTAGTAGCTTTCTGAGTCCAAGGCTGGTTCGATTCCCACAACTGGAAAGTGTTTTTGTGATGAACATGAATGTTTTCTTTGGGGCTGGATGGCGATGTGTGTATGGTTATATTTATTGATTTTTTTATTTATAATAATTGACGGACCCGCAAAGAACACGTCCTGCCACCTACTCGTCTTTGGGATAGAAATAGCCATTGTAAGTTCTAATATTTGCTATTCAATATTTTGATTACGTACATTTTCCAATACCTACTCGGAGAAGAGGTGGGATATAAAGTAGGCGTACCTACCCCTCAGGTTGATGGACACAAGGACAGGTGTCAAGCCTTAGGTTCCTGTTATGATACCGGCAACCATGCTCTTTCGACCGGAACACAGCATTGCAACAATGCTGCTTAGCAGCAGAAATTAGCTTGACGGCAGTACTTCCCTAGATGAGCTCTTTCATAAAACCTACTACTGCTGAAATTTTAGATAGCCATATCATAGAATTTGTCAAGAAACTGGCTATACCTACTGGCCTTGCCTACGAATCATACTCGTGCACTAAGAATTCCCTAATTCAGAGGAAAAATTATTAAAATAAAACGGCATATAATCTCATCAGTTTTTGATAAACTAAATTTTATTGGAAATTCGGTACCTGTGTCTCGAAACAAATACCTATGCAGATTGGTTTTGCAGTTACATTCACTGATTAGAAGTAACATAACTAAAACTTCGTAATAAACAAAAAATCTCTTACCAATCAAAAAATTTTGTTTGAAACTAGGTTTTAGTTTTCTTGTTAATTTTACAATATTACTGTTTGAAACTTGGTTTTAGTTTTCCTGTTAATTACCTAATAATATTTATAAAATTCCGTTTAATAACTTCCTTTCATATCCCGTCCGGTCTGGTTTTCTCACTTTAAAGTTTCGATTTTCAATCTAATTAGATTTCAAATATATTGGAATTCAAATTTTAGTATTTTAAAGTTATTAATATGGAAATAGATACAGGCAATAAAAATAAATCCACCATCCCATCAAATATAACGTCCTGACACGCGGATATTTTGAGCGACATTTCGACGAGAAAAAAAAAAAAAGGGATACCTTCCGTCCATCTGACATCCGACCATACGGCCATTCATAAATCACTTCCCTGTTCAGATTTGCATGTCAACTTTTTAGTTATATTCCGAGAGCCAGTGGAAATTTTAAAGATGAAACAAAATACTTTAATTTTATAATACTGCAAAGTCGTTCGCAGGTGTTAAGCTATTTTGCTATAATGACGCGAGAAATTAACCATGTGTTTTTCTGGTTTAAAAAGTATTCTAAATCAATCTCCAGGATGCAAGCTGTGCAATTTATACCAATTTTAATCAATAACAATTAAGTGTTTTGCCGAAAATGATTTAAATACGAAACAACAAATGATTAAACTAAATCGAATAAACACATTTTCTATGATAGTATTGTCATCCATACATAGATAGATTTTGCTTATATGTCGACATTATACTTATACTAATAATAAACCAAAAATGTATTGTCAAAAAAAAGTAACAATATGAAAAGATAAACTCAAATAAGTACCACTTTATTTCCCACCTCTTCTCCGAGTATTGGAAAATGTACACATTCAAAATATGGAATAGCAAATATTAGAATTTACATCGGCTATTTCTATCTCAAATAGGTAGGTAGGATTCCAAATTTAGAATTCAATAATTCAGATAAACTTTCATTTAGTTGAAACGTTTCGCAACTACTTTTGTGTTACTATTTTAATTAATTTCGAGATTATAAATTTCAATTTAAAAGCTTTCAATTTGATTTTATCTATCTATCTATATAACTAATTAATATAACTAACTGTATGTACGCGCATAACTTCCGAACCACTGTAAATTGGATAAAACTTTTTTTTTGGGTTTGTTATTGCCAGGACAAGGTTTGTGTTAATAAAAAAAAATCTTATAATAACTGGACGACTCCCGTTGATTTTATATTTTTACCGTGTGTCTGCCTGTCCGTCTGTCCAACTGTCCGCCTTTCCGTCTGTCCGTCTGTCCGTCTGGCCGTTTGGCCGTTTGGCCGTCAGTCCGTCTGTCCGTCTGTCCGTCTTTCCGTCTGTCCGCCTATCCGTCTATACATTTGTCTGTCAATATGTCTCTCTGTCTGTATGTGTGTCGCAATACGCCGAAACTATTTATTCAACCTGTGTGTTTACAGGGGTCCTTGTATAGTTCGGAAATTAAACTACCTGGTCCAGTTTCTAGTTTTCCAACATAGGTTCTAGGTTTCTTTAAGATTTCTTTGATATAATTGGAACCGGTAACAACCGATTTGGCGTAGATAAAGTCGCGCGGCTCAACTAGTATTCCAATAAAAATACTCAAACTAAGAATAACAAAATTAACATGTCATTTCAGTCATAGATGTTCACATAGATAGATCCACAAAGATAATAAAAGACTCGAATTGCCGAATATAAAATTCTATTAACTTTCATGAAGCTCGAAATCAAATTCCAATGTTACGAGTTGAATTCGCGGGTCTTTTATACGTTCCATTACGAAACGTTTAAGTGAATTTAGTAAGGTGGAGGTTTTTACCTGACCGCAACATTTGTCATTGCTAAGAGCGGGCCTGATCTGCCCGCTTGATAAATGGCGTCAGCTAACGCGAACTCTTTCACATAGTCGCTTTTATCACGGAAATAGTATTATTGCCCGATGTTATCAACTGCCTTAGTCGTTTATTAATAACTGTAGAAAACATAGATCAAAATTTTGGTTAAGGGGATAGAATTAGATTACTAAAATTATGAGGAAATATTATTCAAAATAAAATTAGCTATGTAACATTATATAGACTTGACGTTTCAAAAGTGCTTATATTACTTATATTAGGCCTACTTGAAATAAATGAATTTTGAATTTTGAATTTTTTTAATTTAATCTTAACGCACTAAATTAAAAAAGTGTATGAGTGTAACCTTTATGCACGATTGAATTAAAACTTTTATTATTATTTATTGATGAAAGAGTAAAATTTTGCTGGGATTCCGCCATTTCATTTTATATTTTATTCTATTTAAAATTCATTAATATCACTTTCACACTTTATAAATATTTTCCTTTGTTAGATTTTGAGTAGAAAATTGAAGGTTAGATCAGCACATGTCAATATAATCTTGTCATTGAATATTATAGAATGTAGCAATCGTCAGAAAATTTATTAATAATTTATTTATTATAAAAGTAATAAATAAACAAGTAGGTATATTTAAAAAAGCTTTGCAATTTAAAATATTTTTTGTTTCTAAATGTTGAATTCACTCTGCTATTCAAAATTGATCCGTTTGACTATATTCGAAATAAATAATCCTAATTGATTATGATAAGCCACTAGCTGACGTATACGTCAAGAAGCGTGGAGTTTATGACATACACTTACGACCAATCCAAATTATTACTTTTAAATAGCGGAAACTACACAGACGTCTGACGTAAGCCTTACCTACGTCAGAAATAATCTCAGTTACTCCGTTAGTCGCGTCTAAAGAAGTTTTACTACAAAAATGTATTAACGCATCAAAAGTTTGTAGCTTTAATTAACTCCCTGAATAAAAAAATGTTATTACGTATCAGAAGTCCCATTTTAGCTTTTTGTATTAATAGGTGTTTGACTTTGCCTTTCATAGGCACTTGCCTGATGATGATGAAAACAAAGATGATCAGTAGGTATTTCTCTTAAAGCGTCATCTAAAATGGCCTCGACTATTAACAAGCCTTTTTGCTAAATACTATTAAATCCCAGATTTTATCAATTAACTTGTGAAAACATTCAACTCAGTCTCTAAGGGGATTCACTTACTTACTTATAAGGATCTTTTGTTGCAGGATTGTTTGGTGGCAAAACAGAACTGGGATTTCTTAAAGGTAAGCTAACATTTTTTTTAAATAAATTTTTGCATGTTATGTTTTTTTTATAAAAATATACTTAATGGTTTCCAAAATTTCAAAGTACTTAGACTATTAAAGCAGGCTGTATGGTAATCATTATGTATGTTTGTTCTACAAAAATCCAGCGCTAATAAATTTAAGACGACCTATCTGACGCAGCGGTGAGCGCGAGTTTAACGGAGATCCGGGTTCGATTCCCAGCAAGGGAAATTTGGGAATTTATTATTTTTGAATTTTCTCTGGTCTGGTCCGGTGAGAGCTTTCGGTCGTATCTAGTTACCACCCTACCGACAAAAACGCGCCATAAAGGGCTTACTTGTGATGGAATAAAAATAAAATAAACGACTTTTTTAAAGGTACCTTCGATAAGAATACTGAATCATACGTCATTTCTGAAATTATAATTATTTCAATAGAGTAGGTAGGTAGGGTATTGAATTAATCATAATCGCTCACTAGTTTAATTAAAATGAAATCAATTTTAAATTCAATTCAATTTTGGTTTAATGGCTCGCGTTTGTACCAACTGGGTACAATTTAACTCGCCAATGACACGCGGGGAACTTACCGGGTCATCTTTTCTGTTAAAAAGTTGACGCAACTAACCTATTCTATTTGATTTTATGTCAACCCCATGATAAATTCCTCCCTTTTATCCCCTATATTTCCCTTTCGTATATTATTATCGCATTTCTGTTCCTTAGACCACCATGTCGTTCTGTAATTCCGCGCGGCCATCCCCTGAGAATTGTCTCTTTGGGATGTTTCACATTGATCGAACTTACTTAATGTACTCATCTCACTCATAAAAGTACTCATACTTATAACCTAAAAGTTTTCAAGCTAGTGAACGTAGGTAGGTAAATCGGTAGAAATTGATTTTTAATTATTCCACTACCTGTACCTAGCATGGACAAGTTTTATCCCCTGATTATATCCTCCGAAAAGGGATACAATTTACTTCCCCACCTACCAAACTACGGTAACAGGGATGATTACCCCAATTTGATGTAACAAGTATACTTATTATATTTTAAAATTGAATGTTGCACTATCCCGTTTTCCGTACTAAACACGCTTCATCAACCAAAGGTTGTCTGGAGGAGATTGCTTCAAGCGATAAGGCCGCCTTTGCGCATATATTTATTTACCTTTTGTCTTGTTCAATTTGTCTTATTTTCTGTATGTGCAATAAATACTTTCTATCTATTTATTTCCCTAGTGCGAACATGCTATAAGAGTGGGAGAATAAAAACATTTTGTTCTCTCCTCCAGAAGATAATTTCTCCTGCCAACAATTCACCACTGAAGCCTCCCATCAAATCAGATCCTCGTTACTATAGAGAGTAGGTTTGTGGATTAATAACCTGTTCGCGGCTTTTACTATGTATTGCGACCCTAGATTTTAGGTTCCCTTGGCGTAATATTTCCGTTACATATAAAAATTGCGCTAAAGTTTACTGTGCCACAAAAATGTGAGAGACGTTATAATTTTTAAATCCAGTCAATGTGAAGCAAGAACACAGTGTTAGTAAGATTGCGTTCAGTCTAGTATAGGTCAACTTATTCTAACTTCGCATAGAATCTCCTTGAAGTAGTAGTAGAGATTTTTGTGATATCGTCCGGGGAAGTACTGCCGCCATTTCTACTTCTGCTGCCAAGCAGCATTGTTGTCTGAAAGGCGTAGTTGCTAATGTAATTACAGCTACATGTGCTCGATATCTACGCTTCAGGTCATGGAGTCTATGGACACAGAGCGGCACTATGTATGTGGTTTTCTTATTACAGGTTGACCATCCGATTGGTCCGTTAATTATTACTAAGGAATCAGCTCAACGTGCTCTCGGGATAAGGATTGACGGCACTAACTTTCAAACTCCGCCCGGTACCGGTTGACTCATACCACATGAGACTTCAAACAGAAAAATAGAATACCTGACATTTCTTGGCTTGTCCCGGGAATCAAACAAAAGAAATCTTCATTCCTAGTTAAGCATGCTAACTACTAGACCAAGGAGGCACTTATTTTATTTTCATTTTCATTATCAATTGTTAAAAATATTACCTATATTGTAGTGACAGGAATAAGCACAACGGCCTTTATTATTAACGTCGTATAACTTTGAAAAAAAACAGTGTTTATTACGTTCTGACATTTTAAAGTTGGCTTAGGAGTACCTTTTATTTTAATGGGGAATAGTGCATAGCTCTCATCATGAGCAATATGACTTCCCATTGCTGGGCTTTGCACAATATGTTAAGTATAAGTATAGGCTTATCAACAACTATGTCATTACCAAGAACATATAAAAAACTTGTCTCTCAAGATATAGCTATTATCCAAATGTTTTTTTTAGTTCTGCGGGCGATCTGTCTCCGGTAATTTTAGGAAACCCCTAACAAGTAGTAGGTACGAAAGATTTCGCGATTTGCCGTTCTTTTCAATACAGAATTGTAATTCCGATACCTAATGTCCTGCAGTGTAAAACATGGCTAACACATGTGCATGGCACTAAAGTGATTAAAAAAGAACCATTAATGGGAATATTAACATAATAAAAAGTAATAATAATATCGTAAATATATATGTCTTAAATAATGCTTTCCAGCCCTCCTATATTACGAGAAAAACGGTTTGTATGATATATTTAAAAGGTATACTTAAACAGACTACGTTAAACGCGTCGACATTACCAAGAATAAAACTTGTCTCTCAAGAATTAGCTAACACTCCAAAGGTTTCTTATGGCTGCGGGCGATCCGATTCCCGTAATTTCCGGAAACACCCTAACAAGTACACGAATGCTTGCGCGATTTTCCGTTCTTTTTTTAAACGGAAATTGTAATCCCTGTCCCTTTTGTCCCTCGATTGTGTAATTTTAATACGCGTGTTGACATGGGACCGGCCGTATGTCGGATATAACAATGACGTTTAAATTATTTTTTGGAGGACCCATTATTCATACAAATAACGTTGCGATTTGGGTTTACATTAATTCAATTGATGAAAAAGATGGTAGAAGGTCCATACAAACTTCGGCTCGCGCTTAACTATAATATACAACGATTTTTGAATTTAGACCGTGCGGTAACGGTAAGAATACATTTATTTCAATACATTTATAGCAAGACTAAAGGCATCTCCGAACGGAAGTTGTTGCACATTATCAAGCTGGGGACCTGCGCCTGATCTTTATCCGGTGAGAGTGAAGGAATAGAGAGAGCACTTACGTTTGTGCACACACTTGTGCGAAGAAGTTTAAAAAACGTCTGAAAACACATTTGTTACAGCGAGGTTAAATGAATTTACAATTAATGATGATTTTCTAAATGGCAAGGTAGCTTGGAAGCAGTCAGCTTCCCTCTCATCTACCACAAGATGGAAAAAAATATTGTAAACGTTGATGTTGAAAATGAGCAACTGCTGAGAATTTTGCCGGCTTCTCATTGATACAACTAGCTTTTTGAACTGGTGGTAAAGTCATTACAGGCAAATTTAACGTTTCAAAAGGTAAACTTGAATTATATCTCCCGCGTTCTGGGAATTATTTTCTGTAAATTGACCACCGCAGAAAAAGTTGGTCAGGGAAACTGTGTTATACTTTTATAACAACTGTTGCTGGTGAAACAACCAGCTCTTAAATTCTGGCATAAGTGCTGTATTTTGTCTTTACTCTATGTTATAACTCTTTGTGTATCATCATTACCAACCCACAATAGGCTCATTCCCTCACTCTCAAGTGCAGATTACAGATTTAAATATAACTCTTTTACTTATGTACGGTGAAAATTTTAACAATTCGTCTCTCGATAGGTAAGCCTTACCTACTAGGATATAACCGCTTACTAGCTACCCGATACCTTACAATTTATGACCTGACTTGGTAATCGAACCCGAAGTCTAGACATCTGCAGTCGAACATGCTAACCACTAGACCAATGGGGCAGTTACTCAGGGATGACGTAAACGTATAAAACATAACATAAAAATTCCGAAATCAAACACCTGCTGCTATCAAACATCTTTTCATAGCGTGTAGGAGCCCTAACCGTTCAGAAACTAGTAATTGAATACGAAGCTGGTGGAACTACTATTAGTGTATGTTATGTGATGTTAAGCTCGGCTGGCGGGTAGACGCTGGTAATGCCTTCAAGGAACACGCGCTCTCGAACTTGCTTACTAAGAGCTACGAGGTGATAGTGATGTTACGTGAACGCTTTATTAAATATCGATTTATCGATAAGCAAGTAATTTAGCTTTTGTCCCATTACACTCTCGCAGTCGGTTTCATGAGGGCTCTAGTTTTTGGATGTGACTTCTTATAGGGCTGTCTGTAATTTACAACTGAGTGCGATAATTTATAGCCTGCTTCAAGAGAATAAAGATTTGAATTTGAATTTGAGTATCGAATTATCTTTCCTAACCATCTCACTGTGTAAAGCTGCTCCTAAAGCGATAAGCCCTAATATAGCAAAAAAAATAATTGTATATTGGCGTTAGAAAGTGATAATTTCATAATTAAATTTAACGTATTTCTTGTATTTTTTTTCTCAATTTATCGATGATGAAAATCACACCTTAAAATTAATGTCTAGTGGGACAGATATGCAAAAATGTATTATGTTAAAGTCGTGAAAAATATATTAAAAGCTTATATCTGTATTTTAAAAGCTTGTCGATGAAAACGCACAACACTAAGAGAAGATGAAGCTTTCGTATGCCCCGAGGATAGTCTTCCACGGTGCACTTGTAAATCGGAGTATGTTCATATCAAACATACTTCCAGTTTACCAGTTTCCGCGTAAGCTGAATAAATATTCACTTGTTTTCAGCACTTTTGCTAACAGTACATTATTTAAAAATAAGCTAATACTTACATAATAATATCGTACTTTGACTTATCTTAACCACGAGTAGGAAAGTTTCAAATAGTCAAATACGCCCATGCCTCCATTATAGTTGTATGCGAAAGTGTTTTTTTTTGTTATTTTGTTTGTCCTTCCTGCACGCTCTCAATAAGTAAACCAATAAACTTGATTTTTGACATAGTTGAAAGAACAGAGAATAACATCGCCTACTTTTAATCCAGGAAAAACATCAAATTCTCAAGGGATCTTAAAATCTTCGTATTTTTACACAAAATATCGTCCTTTCTTCACGTCCTAGCAAGGGACTTATCGACTTATTTCATAACTAATGAAATAAGTCGATATTGCATAAAGCAATGATCGATTCGTAAGGTGCAAACTGACAAGGATTACGAATGATCTAAGGATCGTATTCACGAGCACTTTTATCCGCGTTCATATCAAATATGCCAGTTTGCCAGGTTCTGACTACGACAGAATAAATATCAACTTGTATGCAGATGATGAAGTTTTGCTAGCTGCACTGTATTAAAAATAAGCTAGTCTTATCCTTGTAAGGAGCTGATTTTAATTATTTTTGAATATATAAGTTTTTACACCACAAATAATTAAGGGCATCTGCAGAATCGCCAAGTGAAAACTGAAAAAATTTTAATAAATTAAATTTCATCGATAGTTTTGTTGTTTTGTTTCGTCGAAAGTTATCGATCGAAAGGCACAGCACTATAAACTGACAGGGCTTACGAATGGCCCGAGGATAGTCTTGCATCGTGCACTTGTATCCGCGATCATATCAAATATTATCCTCCCAGCTTGCCAGTTTCCGAGTAAGCTGAATAAATAGTCACTTGTTTGCAGATGCTGAACTTTTGCTGACTACATTCTTTAAGAATAAGCTAAGCTAAGCCACAAAGCTATCAACATTATTTTATAGAAGCTAGAAGTTGTAAGTTTATTGTTATTCCACTACAAGTTAGTCCTGCTTTTTTATATTTTTTGTTTCGTTTCACGGGATGTTAGGTAATAATGCAGTCTACAATAATAAATAAAAATAAAAAAGCCTTTTATTTCTTCATACATTTACATAGTTTCATATTTATCCTTAATTTAAAGTATTAATTAATTAATTTATTTATTTATACACTTTATTTGTACACCACAAATAGGTAAAAAAAACAATGGACACAACAGAAAATAACTTAAAAGTAGGATACAAAGGGCGGCCTTATAGCTTAGTAGCGATCTCTTCCAGGCAACCTTAGGATTAGGAAAACCAAGGGAAACCGATTAGTGGAGTGTATTATTATTATATACATACTTACGAACAATTACACAATACTTATCAAGATTACACAAATAAAATACTAATAATAATAAATATAAAAAATAATAAACTTATATATACTAAAACAAGTATATAAAAACAAATATATAAAGTGAACAAAAAAAAATTAATAAATGAATTAATATACTACGTCACCATCTAGCCCCAAAGTGAGCGCAGCTTGTGTTATGATTACTAAGATGACTGATGACATAAATACTTAGAATATACATAAAAAACAACCACACACTAAAAAACATCTATGCTTATCACACAAACGTTTTCCAGTAGTGGAAAACGATCCCACGGCCTTGGACTCAGAAAGCTGGGTCGTTGCAAACTGCGCCAATCGGCCGTCAATGGTAGCGGGCTTATCTGTAAGGGGTGTGTGTCAAATTTCTATTTGACATTGTACCGGAACGCTAAATCGCTTGGCGTCGTTTTTGTAGGTAGTGTGGTAACGTCCGGGACCGGCTGTATGTTCCGACCAGACCAGAGAAAGTGCACAATTTTAGTTCGCCGCGAAGATCAAAATTACCTTCACTTCAATTTCACCGGTTAGATGTATGGCAGATGAATTAAAGCTGTATACGCGCTGACAAGTCGTTTACTAGATGACGCCACTTGTACATTGTTGTTCAACACAATAACTTGTTTTACTAGAACCGAGAAGCCTAATGATAATAATATATGCCGTAAAATGTTTTTAAGTTATTATTTTGGTGAGTGAACTGAACTCAATCCCTAATTTGTAACCACGCGGCATCGTACCGATAAATTGTTTTCAAAATAACCAACTTAATGTTTTTAATTTTGAGCAAGTAGTTTAAATTGTTTAAAAAAAGGTGTAAAGTAGAGACCTATTCTTTATTGATGTGTAATGCGCAATTGTTTATTATGCACCAATCTGAAATAAAAAATACTTAAATAATGGTTTATTATTTTTATGCAAAAATGTTTTTTGAAATTGATTTGATATGGGTAATTAAACTTTTGCTTGATACGCTAATTAAGATTTTTATCAGCTTAGAAGTTGGTTTGTTAGTGTTGTTTTTGGACCATAGAGTACCTACTTTCTTTCAATTTTGCTCTGCAGTGGGCTGATGACGACGAAACATAATACGTATATCAGCATCCACATATATAATTACCAGATTGTGCTATTACCTAAGTAAAAATTAGTTTTAATAGTAACAATATTAAGGTTAGAAATCAAAATTGTACGAGGGTCCCGTAATATCTTGCCATTTATGACAGATGCGTCCAATTTCGCAATGATCGAATTATCTTATTCCCACCTTTACTAATGACCGTCGTTTGAGTAAACGAACACTTGGGATGGTCTTTAGTTTGATTGACATCTTCGACATGATGACATCTTAACGGAATGTTGAGAATTTGGTGTTCATCAGTTTGCTCCTACTTCTGACAAAGAATAGTTCCTAATCGTCAAAGGGATGATCGAAATCGCATTGTTAGTTGAGAACGAAGAAAATTTAACCAAAAAAAGTGTAATTTTTATTTAGTCCTAGCAGTAAAGTCCTCATAAGTTTTGCAACACTTCATGTATTCCGTTATCAGCATCGTTAAGACCTAAGTGAGGGGTTTGCTGTCTATCTAATAACAATCTGTCTAATGCAAAAATAATTATTTTATTCAGCTATTTCAGCGTGATGCGCGGCCAAGATGCAGACGGAGAGCCAAAAATAAAAAGTTTCAGAGTGCCCTCCAAATTTTTCAAAATATCTTCAATGTACAGTGTTCGGTCCGTTACAGTTTATAATATAGATATTACTTTAAAACCGATTACTAAATTTATATATGCCCACGTTGAATGGTGCCAAGAATGCATTGATTGCCATGTGAAAATATATCGTACAATATAAAATTTTAATGTATGAGTAAATCCATTCCACCTTCGTTTTTCGACAATCAGTTTTCAATCGAAACACAATATACACCAATTCATCACAATATAATGTTATCATCAGCAATTTCATTGAAAAATAATCGATGTAACACCGGCGACAAAGCGATTATGTCGTTCAATGTGAAAAGGCCATTAGCGTTTATTTGGATTTCAAATTAAGAACACCTGTTGAACCGGGCCCTGTATTTTCGGGGCGTCCCCGACAATTTGTTTATTTAATGTAAATTGTGTAGCGTGGGTCTATAAAGGTGTAATGAAGTTCTACATTTGAATTTCATTTGAAACTATTTTTTTTTCTTACGTTTTTTGCCGTCCAACCGTTAGAGAGACGGCTTTCTATATTTTTATTTTTGAATCTGTGATCCATCCTTCATCCTTCATTTATATTTATATATTTTTTGAAATTATTTAAATCGGTTTACATTTATCGGATTTATGGTGTAAAATCATTATACACTTTCAATCCCTCTGCTAAATTGACAAAGCTGAATTTTGGCCGTATCCTATGTACTAACTCGTAGTATGAATTCGAATCAGTTTCATATGAATTCATTCAGTAGTTTCATCTTGATGCGCGGCCAAGATACGGACAGACAGACATGAATGAAAAAAAATATACTTTTGGGTTCAGTATCGGTTGTAGAGTGCCTTCCAAAAAAATGTTTTAAATACCTTCAATGTACAGAATTTGACCCGTTAAAGTTGATAAACACGCGTCGTCGAGGTCGAGTTAAGCGGCAAAGTACATTTAATCTTTCCTAAGATCTTAAAAGCAGTTTTGAGAAAATATTTCTTAAAAATATTTCAAAAAGTAATCCTTTTCGGTGTAAACACGGCTTATCGTTATGAAGGTAAACAAAGGTTGGACATTAAGGGGGAATTAAGGAAGTTTAATGAAAACATCGTCCCTCCTTTAAAGCTATACCTACTCGCGTAACTATGGAACTGAACTGTTTGCTCGAGTAGGTACCTACCTAATCATCATCCGCCTATTATATGTCCTCCCACAGGCCTTTTAGTTTAAAGGAGAGGTGAATTAAACGCTTTAAATCACCACTCTGCTAAAAAACACACAAAATTTCATCAATATCGATCCAGACGGTCGTTGACGACCTCGGAGCGCTGTGGATTTAAGTAGAAGGTCCTGAGTTCAATCCCCGTTTGAGATTATTTTGGAATTCATAATTTTTTTTAGTTTAGTTCTGTGTAAGGCTTCGGCCGTGCCTAGTTACCACTCTACCTACAAAGACGTGCCGCTAATTGATTTAGCGTTCCAGTAAGATGCCGCGTAGAAAACGATTCTCCTAATCTTTTTCTACGTGGCATGGGTTTTCGGCAATCGGTATGGGTTTAATATAACTGCCTAACAGGTTAGCCCTCTGCTTTATAGCACTGCATCATCACTCCTGAGATTGCACTCAAGGGCTAACTTGTAGTTAAATACAAAGAAAACAAAGTTCGATATCTTTACCTATTAATAGAAAATACACGGTTTTTAATATTTATAGATACGAAAATTGATATAGTAATATTAACTCCAGAAAAAACAGTAAAAACAAAAAGTAGTATCGGACAAAGCCGATAATAGGGGATTGTGCGAAATTTCCATACAAATCGTGTTAAGAGCCGTTCGACGGAATGAGATCTTTAATGTAATTGTAGTGAGCGGAAATTGCTTTGCCGAGAGTGGATTCTAAAAGTGTCACATATTTATATATTTCTTTCTTTTCTCAGGTACTGCTTTTTCTTTTCTGAGATATACCTCTAAATGTATGAATTTTTAGTCGCCACTGTATAAATATGAGCTTCTTCACGGCTAGCATGGGCCGGTGTCATCTTCTCCACGGAGAGAGAGAGAGAGTTTAATCCTAGCAAGTGGTAATACATTTGGACGCGGCCGAATCAAGCGAAATAATAAATTCATACTTGTTCTTCTAGTGATTGAACTTGGTGCCTCCCAAATATAAGAGCACTATGCACACCACTACGCCAAAGAAGTCGATTTTATTGCCGACTAGCTTTTGCCCGTATTCTTCATCAGCGTTTATTACCTCTTTGCAAACACCTTGGGAACCGTTTGTTTTCCGAGGGTAAAGTGTTACTCTCCGCCCTTTCAACTTACTTTTACCGAAAATCGAGTTGATTGGTTTCTTAGTTAGGCCGTGAAAAACGGACAAACAAATAAACAATGATACAAAACACACGCATTTATAATAAGTATCAGTTAGGAAGTATGCGAGATTATAGCAAAGGAGAATGCCGGATGTAGTATGGGATTTGGTTTCACATAGTACTTATAAGGTGCCTTCATGGAATTTATCTCATTTTGAAGGGTTTAATAATTACAATACTTTACCAAAAACATTAAAACTCTAGTTCGCCGGATTTCAGAGTTACAAGCAAATGAAGTTCGTGAAGTAATGTTATTTTTGACTCAAGCGATTATTGTACCTACCTATTGATGGTACAGTTCACAATATGTATTTTGAATTTTTTATTGATTTGACGTACACAAGGGGCGTACCTCTTTTGATTTTTGCGAGTAAATTTAAACAAGATGACGGAAAGAATACAACCACGTATTTATTTCATTAATTTTTTTAACCGTCGAAGTTAAGGCTTGGGATTTGAGAGATTTTTTAAAAAAATAAAAACTTAATTTTTGTTACCAATTTGAATGAGGCACCAAACGAAACCGTGTTCCGGCATTCTAATGAGGTGAACAGTTCATTAAACATCCCAAACATTGTTAGCACCTATACAATTCGACATATTAAACCTCTCAACTATGACTTTTAAACAAGTTCATATGCATAATTGCCTATTTAATTGAACCCTACTTTAGATGGCAGAAGTTAGTTAGTCTTGTTAGTTAATATCGCATAGTTTTAAACATTAAGAAATGAACTGTATTCTTAAGGCAATAAGGTATGAATTTGTTATTATATTCCATTGATTGTGACACATCGATTTGGTGTGAGTGAGGGTTGCCAGGGCTTTTGATTGTTCTGGACATTATATTATGAACATTTTTTTTATTTTAATTAATAAGACACAAATGTCTGTCCAAAAGCCTGCAAATCTTATAGTAAAAATCACGAATGAATTAAACTTAAATGCTAATATGGTTGTAAGAGGTAGGAGCATGTTTTGCAATACAAATTTAATTTATTATATGACGCTGAAGTTATTGATTATGAATAACAATAACACGTAATTACAATATAACATGTATTTAAAACATAAATATTGCGGTCTTTTGTGGAGGTAGGCTTTTTAGGAAGAAAAAAATATTATTATTTCGCGAAACACACGTGTATTATACTTTCGATGAATTTTGAAATGCGAAAAAAAAATATTATTTGTAGGGTATTTTCTATCAATAAATGGTCACCCCAGTATAAATGCAACGCGTGGGAAGTTCCATGCAATATTACAAAATTCAGTTTATGTCATAATAATTCAATCTAGGAAGTTGCTTGATACGACGCTGATGTGATGTGACAGCAAAAATTGCATATATCGTTGCAAATGCAATATACTTTTTAAATTTTTTTTTTTTCGTGACGACTTAAAATATTATTGCTTCTTATTTTTTTATATACTACGACAACGCACACATCGCCACCTTGCCCCAAAGTAAGCGTAGCTTGTGTTATGGGTACTGAGATGACTGATATTTTTATGAATAATATACATAAATACTTATAATATACATATAAACACCCATACACTGAAAAACATTCATGCTCATCACACAAACATTTTCCAGTAGTGGGAATCGAACCCACGGCTTTGGGCTCAGAAAGCAGGGTCGCTGCAAACTGCGCCAATCGGCCGTCATAAATTTATTTATATTACAGTCAATATTTAGTTATTGCACGTAAAATACCTTCCTATACCTCTTCAAAAATTAAAAACCGTTACACCTTTATGATTGAACTCCGTTAATAAAGAAATGCGCGCAAAGTCGCAAACATGACTAACCTTATATTGTTATTTCTACGTATAGGCAGTTTCTTTGTCCAATCCCAATAAAGGACGATAGTTCTAAGGAAAAGAAAGCCCTAGAATTTACTTATTGAAAATTTCAATAGCAGATTTGTAATTATAGCCAGAGCATTAACTCCACAATGCCCTAGCCCGACTCTTCAGCCATTGTTGTCTAAAATACCTAGGTCTTTCAGCTTTTAGCTACCGTGACTCGTTTATTTTACATTAAGGCTGGCTTATATTGTTCTAGTGGCTAGTCCTAGAAAGTTTTAATAGATTTGAGCTGTGTAGTTTATAATATCAGAAGCCATTCAAAAGTTACACATAAAAAGATTTTCAAAAGTTTTGAAAAATAATATTCTATTAATTTCCAAACTAATACTTAGTGACGTGGGAGTGAGTAGACTAAATGAAGCATCGTAGGAAGACACTGGACATAAGTGGCACAAGAACTTGAAGGGTGGAAGTCTTTAAAAAGACTTATGTCAAACAGTGGACGGCCATCGCTAGAAATTATTAATAATAAAAAATCATAAACAACGTTAGAAAGAAGACACAATATTTTTCCTAATCAAACATAATTACTTATTACAACCATACTCGTAGGAATTAAAAAAAAGGTTTGGAATATTAAGTTTAGCGTTACAATTTCCTACATGATAATGGAATGAAAATGGTAAATATATTCATCGAGAAATGTTTTTGCCATGTAATTGTAAATAACTTGCTCTATCTAGTATGCCACAAAGCCTTAACCTTTTTGACATTTCTAGTCATAAAAATAACCTATCACTGGACTGCATTTGTCACTGGATTTCATACACAATTATGACTCTTTTAGCAATACATAGAGCCAAACTGGAGCCCAATTACCATAGAACTAGCAGTAGATATAAGTATTTATAAAGTGTTGATGCTATTATTTCGGAATTATAGTCCTTGTTTTAGGACATTAAAGTTTGTCACACAAAACTGTCATATAAAACAACTATCTATTGCCCGCGGTTTCGTCCGCGGCTTTTTGGTTTTTCATGAATCCTGTGGGAACCGTTCATATCGCCGGAATAAAAAGCAGGATATGTGTTAACACAGGGGGGTATAATCTATCTAAATTCCAAGATTCAGTCAAATTAGTTCAATATTTTTTGCGAGAAAGAGTAATAAAAAACTTCAGAGTTTGGAGCATCGTCGCAAGGTTGTTTGCTTTTCGGTATTCTATAAGATATATTTCGGGGAGTGTGCTCAAGAACTGTTTGATATCGTTCCCCCTCACCTTTTTACCCTCGAACCCAACAGTGCCGTAAGGATCTGCATCTCTACGTGGTTGATATACCATGGACGCGTACGAAACGCTTTGTATGTTCGTTTCTGATTCGCACCGTATGGATCTTAAATGCTTTTCCAGTTTCCATTTTACCTTCAAATCAAGAGTGAATAGGCATTTTCTAGGCAAGCGCCCTCCACCTTAGACTGCATCATCACTTACCATCAGGTGTGATTGCAGTCAAGCGCTCGTCTAAATACATAAAAAAAATGATGGGTATCCATCTATCCATTCAAACTTACGCATTTATAATATTAGTAGGATACTGCAATTTTATATAATTACCGAACATGAAAACTGCACACTGTAAACGATGGTAGCAAACCTACTGGAATAATACTTGAACAATGTGAACCGGCTGTTAGGAAGTAGCTTTTAACTGAAATGTGGGTTTTCAGTTTTGTTAACGTTTTCGGACTAATTACTTTTTTGTGTACATAACTGTTGACGCGACCTCAATTCGTTATTTTTACAAGCCATTTCATTTATTTTGCTTTACTTGTATGTCAGTGTATATTTGGGGCTAATCTAGTAACTCGGATATGTGAGGGATTAAAAATGTGCATATGTTTTTTCTGGAAGGAATCTTCAAAGACTTAGAGACGTTACTTTAAACTTATGTACTAAGTAGATGGCAGTGGAAATAAATGGAAACGAAAAATAAATGTAATATTTCAGTTTATTTATTTTGCCATAGTTTCCAAAATAGATTGAGGGTGTATTGCAAACTATTTGACCGGAAGAACTATACGTGCAAATACTTAATCCGCGAAATTCCAGCTTTACGTGACTAAAACCTATTGCAAATCGTGATTGATCACTGGACATTCGCATCCATTTCAGTTCTGGCAATTGCCGAATCATTTCGCGCTAAAATGAATTCTACCACCCAGGAACAAAGCTTAATATCTCGTATTCTATTAAGAGGTGTATTACCTGGTGAATTTTAGGTTGCGTGTGAAAATGTACCTTAATTCCGTGGAATAAGTTTGGATATAGCTTGTGATTTAGGCGTTACAATTCTTCATAGCAAAGAGATATCGAAGTTGATTTGACAATTGTCGTGTTTATTTGATGAATGAGTTGTATGGGAAGTGTAAGCGTGAATACAGATATCAATGCCTTTTCATTGGGTTTGTAAGTATTGAGTTGTATTTATTGATAACAGGTTATAAACCTGTAGGATTTATAGTTTAAGTCTTAAGAGACACGAAGTGATGGTTATAATAATAATAAATGCTTTTAATTAAGGCCATACCTGACGTTTAAATACCTATATGACACAAATGACAAAACTTAAAACAAAAATACAAAAAATACTGTGAAGATAAGAAAATATGTACCGACTACGATCTTAAATCAGTACTAACTTAAATCATGAGATTATAGGTTGACAGATACTTTTAATAGAATACATAGAAATGTTGGTTGCAGTAGAAGAATATGAGTTATGATAGCCCAGTGGGTGCAGGGGCTTCGACTTCCCTTACGGGGGAACTGAGTACGGATTTATGTGCGTTTCAAGCACAAATATTACCTACTTATTTAGTAATATTTATTTTAGTAGGTAATATTACGGAAAATATCGTTAGGAAACCGGCAAGATTTCTCTATAATGGGATCAAAGACGTGTGAAGTCTACCAATCTGTACTCGGCCTGCTTGGTGGACTACAGCCTAAACCCATCTTATTCTGAGAGTAGAGCCGTTCCCCGAATCGGGCCATTAATGGGTTGATAATGAGGATCATAATTAAATAAATAAATAAATAAATATACTACGACAAAACACACATCGCCATCTAGCCCCAATTTAAGCGTAGCTTGTGTAATGGGTACTAAGATGACTAATGAATATTTTTTATAAATAATATACATAAATACCTAGAATATACATATAAACACCCAGACACTGAAAAACATACATGCTCATCACACAAACATTTTCCAGTAGTGGGAATCGAACCCACGGCCTTGGACTCAGAAAGCAGGGTCGCTGCAAACTGCGCCAATCGGCCGCCAATTATCATCATAAAACCAAAACACACACTGAAACGAATCTTAAATGCCTTAAGGACCTTTAACCTAAGCCCAATCCCTATGTCCCAAAGCAGGGCGTTCGCAATGTTTCCAAAGCATTAAGCTGCCACGAGATTTCACTGTGGGTTGGTGGGCTTTTAATTAAAATATGTTAGTGGTTCGTTTTAATTAAGGAAATAAATAGAAATAAACTTTCTAAAGACTACCTATTAAGGGTCATTAGAAACAGGCCGGTGGCAGACCGACAGGCGGACCTACGGGTACATACAGACATACTGGCCCTGGAGGCCTAGTAATAAGTACCTTTGCAGTACAGAACCCTACCAGCATTTCTATCCCCCGTTTATATTCACTGATAAGGGATAAAGTTTACTTGTCCATTGGGAAAGGATAAGCTTCGCCCGTTTGTTATTCATCATCATCATCACATCAACCCATCACCTGCCCACTACAGAGCACGGGACACGTTCTCTATAGTGGGCCACAACGAGGAGGGGTTAACGCCACGCTGGCCCAGTGCCCATTGGTGGGCATGACGAATCGTTTTTTATTATGTGTAGGTATATAATTACAACAAATTTTCTCCTATCCATGCCGTAGCCGTGCTGGGGTTTTTCTGGAATAAAAGGTTAATAAAGAATTCCGTCAACAGAGATTCAGTGGTAAACCGAACATATGTAATAAATAAAGTAACAGACACACTTTCGCTTTTATAATACTAAGTAAAATTTATTGTTCATAAAGGAACTTTGTGTGTTATCGGGCGTCCAATAAATTAACGCCTGTCACTGATAACATTGTAATAAATAAATCATTTCAGATAATTTTAGCTGTGAGATAGGTCAAGAACACCAGTAAACATCTATTTTGTCGATATGTTAAGAGAAATGTAAAAATCTGTCTGTTATTTCTTGTAGGACGTGATCTTTGCGTGCCTTGCTTATTTCTTTGTGACTTTGTAGGACGTGGTCAAACTATGTTTATAGGCAATACTTTAACAATTACAGGGTTTCATACAAAGTCCTTTTCCTTGTTTTACCTGTTAGATAGAATTTTAAAATTAAATATTTTTCAAAGAAACATTAGTTCGTTTAATAAGTGAATAATTTTATTATTAATTGGTCAAGTTAATGTAATTTAAATGAGCACTATTCAAAAATTTTCTCTTTCAAAATAAAAATCCAATTAGGTAAATTATTAATACATCCAATGTTGGTTAAAAAGATAATTGAATTAATCATCCGATTAGGTCGTTCACCTTATTATTCTATTATCACATGTAAACATTCCGTGTTGAGACGCAACAAATATATTACAATGTCAACAACATTACTCTATGGTTTTGTTAAACAGCTGACCGGGTGATTAGCGTAAATAGTGAATGATAATGTGTCAATTTACATATTTTATCGATAAAATGTTTTGTGGGCTCATTAATATTTATGTTTCGTAAGTTAAGTCATAACCCATTGCATAATGTTGACTAGGCGCCACCGAGCTTCACTTGCGTGTAACCGATAGAACTGTACACGCGAAGTAAGACGTGCGTAATGAATCAATAATATTCATCTCAAAATCGAAGGATTTTTATCATGCATATGCTTTTTTCATTTGTACAAAAATATTACGAGGGAATAAAAATATGATTTATTTTTATCCTATGTAAATAGGAGCTTGCTTGGATTTTCGTTCGTGTATTCCAGACTGGATTCGGAATCAATGTTACCCACGACTGTTCATCTAATTAAATGTGGTTGAGTTAAATCCTAAGTTTCACGAGTTTGATACAGACCGGGGCCATCAAGAGTTGAGGTATTTTATTGTTCTATTTATAATAATTACTTTCGTTAGTAATATAAAGGCGTGTATTGTGTAAAGTGTCTTTACCTTTTAATTTACAATTTATTTCACCATTGACTATTATGTACTTACCGCATCTTAAGACCGTTCATATTGGTTTCAGTGTCGACACTTGGAGGTATTATTTCTTGTGTACAGAACTAATCCTGATTTCTATACGATCGTGCGCCAAAACTACCCACTTACAATTTACAATTTATTTATTGTGCGTAAGTTCCATTTAAGTGGAAATTCTCTTATGGGACAATAAATATCTTAAACCAGATGTAAAGTAGGTCTTAGTACCTTCAAATAAACACATTTGTGGTATTATATTACAGTTGAATTTTAAAATCAAAAATAATTACTAAATTTCATCCTTTATGGTAGTGTAAATAAACGCTTAAGTTGGTGAGAAACACTGTACCGTGTTCACTGGGATTTGTACATACAACTCCCGCTTGTAGTGAAACCACATCTTGAATCTACGTACACAATTTAGTTGTACACTTGTTTTGCTTTATTTTAGGATAAATTTGAATGTAGCGTAAATTAATTTAGTATAAGAATAGAAAATTGAAATTTAAACTAGTTGTGTTTATTTTTACTATCGACTATTGTTTGTATTTTACCACATTCAATGTTTATGAAACATTTGTCGTCGATTTAACTAAATAACTTTATAAAGAAAAGGCCGTTGGTGGTAATCAGTGATTTTCTAGATAAAATGAGATCAAGATCAGGATAGGCACTTGTTTTGTTAATAAGCAGCATTGTTTAAGACAAAAGACAAAAAGGGGAATAATCTAACTGCTTACCATGGACATTTCATAGATACGCTACCCGTCAATATTACCTATATGAAGACTGTACCCAAAAAAAGGCCCCACTATGCACACATGATTTGTGCTAAAATAGAATGTATATACGGTTAAATAAAAAAAAGGTAAGGTTAAATAAAAAAAAGCCATTTATTCTTCTACCAATAAATAAAGAAATACATATTACATTTATTCACATAATTAAACTACGTAACATAATTAAATTTATAAATATTTTAACAAATTACATATTTTATTTCATTACATTTATTAAAAGCTAGTCTTACATTCTTATTTGTTGTTACTGGTGGTAGAAGTCACATGTGTAAAAAACCTTATATATTATTACCTAATAAAAATTATTTTAGCTTATTTGTAAATAGTGAATAAACTACGAATTAAAAATAAAAAAATCTAAATTTATAATAAAAGCAATGTAACCAAGTAGACATGCCATAATTAGTTAAACAAACAAATAGAACATGCATTCACTTCGCAACAATCAACTCATCATATTCAGTTACATATAAAATTACTACAACCACGTGTAAACCAATGTATCACGTTACGAAAAATTGCACGCATTAATTACCCGATATTTCACGGTAGCCTAATCAAATTACATAATATTATCGACATCGAAGAACGTCACCCGCGCGTCACTAAACGTAATCGGCCGGTTATCGTTCGGCGGGTTTCAGTGCAAGCGAACGTACAGCTCTGACGCGGCGTTCTATGACGACTTTCCCGCCATCTGTGAATTTGAATTTCGAACTTTTTTTAATTTAAAAATTGTATGCAGTGCGTGTAAGCAGTATAAATTTCCATTTTTTGATTTTTGAAGTGTGGGCTTATGTTATCGGTGATTTATTATGAATACTTTTTCGTATTATTTACGTTGTAAGTTGTACGAGTTTTTCTGGGATTTTATTTTAAAGGATCATTTTATTCAGGTAAGCAATTATTGATGAATCTGTAACAATAGGTTGTTGCCCTCAAAGTCATTTGCGTTGTTCGCTTTCTAAAAATCCCACGGCTTAATTTTTCCCTCAGCTAAACAATATCTTATGTTTATCTTTAGAATAGCTATGCAAGATTTTATAAGATCAGCCTTCCTGTTAAACTACAAATAATTTGTTACTTTAAAAAGGCTGTTTCTTTTAAATTTTTGCGAACGGTTCCCAGGATCTTTACTTAGATGAAAGTATTCTTTTTCTATTATATTTACAGAATACAAGTTTATAAAGTATGGTAGGTATATATAACTATACTTTATAAAGATCTATGGAGCGTCTAAGCCAAACTTAAGTAACAAACGAGACAATAAACAACATTAATAAACAATCTACCGCCCTCGCAGTATTTTCATTTTCCCGTTGGATTAAAATATAATTCCGGGATGAAAAGTACCATGTAGTTTTGACAAAAACTTTATCAAAATCCGATAAGCAGTTGATTATTAAGTAACAAACATAAAAGTGTCTGCAAAACTTAACATCGCAACATCTTCATAAACTTTCGCAGTTTTAATTATGTGTGAAGTGTAATATTGTGATGCAATTGCAATGTAACGTAATTTTAATTCATTATTCACTAGTGTTTACCATATTACGCGATGTACATCGAGGTTTTTAGTATTCATGTCACTAACTGCAGAAATGCCGAATCTAGAAAACAATTTGCAGTGCTTTGTCTAATTTTCTTCAATGCTAAATAACTGATTTTGGAAAGAGAGAAATTGGCGTGTGTTTATACTCCAGCTATACCATTTCAGACAACGTGAACCATGCAAATTACCTTACTCTGGGCTTTAAGGACGGATTTAAGGACAGAAACCCCTGCCCTTAATATATTTTCTAGCCCAACCAACGAAATAGAAGCGAACGTTAATACACAATGCCGCGGCCCAAGCCCTGACTACCTAAGAAAGTCCAAACATTTTTAAATTCTAAATTTCCCTCTTATGCGACCGAAGAGCTCACCAGTTGGCCAGAGAGATCACTTAAACTTATTATTCTGAACTATTTTTGTCTTAAGTTATTACCAACCATAAGGTGTCCAACTTAAAACATTGATTGTAGCAGACAATCCATTGATTGTATAAGACAACATATTAGTCTATATAAACAAAAAGTGGATATAAACAGTCGACTTCCAAAAAATGGTTAAAATTAGTAACATATGCATATCGTCTGCGAAAGGTGCAGAAGTCATTTGTGGGATTGAGTATACGCTTTTCTAACATGATTCCTAAAGTAATTTTGGACCTACCAATACATAAATTTAAAGAATGTTTTAAAACACATTTATTACAGCGAGGTTACGATAAAATTGATGAATTTCTTAATGACAAGGTTGCTTGGAAGCATCCGGCTCCGTTTTCATCTCTCACAAGATAAAAAAATGAATTATAAAATGTAAAATGTAAATTGTTGATATTGGGAAAGAGCAACTGCTGAGTTTCTTGCCGGCTTCTTCTCAGTAGAATCTGCCTTCCGAACCGGGGGTAGAGTCACTACACACAGAACCGAATTTTCGCAGTCAAAAATCCATTCAGAAAACTATACACATCTGGTGGGGGTTCTTAAAATTCTAAGCCGAGTACCTGATATCAATAGATAATATTATGAAAATTAAGCTTAATCTGCTATACTCCAATACTTTACAATGTTTCATTGTAAAGTCAACATCTCCTGAGGATGCTCCGGTATCGGAGCGAAACATGCGTAGAGAGTACATTGTCGAAGATCTGTTTTGTGTGAAGTATGGAGATTTAAGAAATTATAAATTAAACCATACAGACTCCAGTCTCCAGACTCCCGAGTATAGCAAATTAAGCTTAATTTTCATAATATAAGTAACGCCTGCTTCTATCCAATATGTGAAGTGAGTTCAAGCTTCTTCTGAAAAGTCGAAAAAAAATTTCGCAGTAAATAATAGCGCAGAAAAATCCGCTGCAATATCGCTCGGATTTGCATGCGGGATTGCCACCTATGCAGATTGCATACATATAGAAAATTGCGAAATGCCGTGATCGGCCCCAATTATTGGCCTGTTCCAACTTTTCTGGAACGGAAATTACAATTTTGGCGGATAATCTGCAGTTTTTTTAAACACTTTGATGTCATAATAATGTATGTTAACTCTTATTTAAAGCTTGAGTTTTATGCTCCTAGTCCTCTTAAATAGAACATTTGTACAAGATAAAACATTGAACTGTAACTTTTAGGGAAAAATTCTTTTGAGTTTATGCTTTAAATTAAGACCTGTCATGTATATTATATTTGTCATGCAAAACTAGCTATTAATCCGCGACTTCGTCCACGATTTTTTTTTAACTACAGCAGAACCATTTATATTACGGGATGAAATGTATATATATAATATATAATATATATGTATACTAGCTGTTGCCCGCGTCTTCGTCTGCGTTTGATTTTGTTTTTAAAGTATTCAGTATCGCTAAGCCTTAAATGAGTATAGTAGTATTTATATATAACATGTGAGTTGTGACTGTCAATTAATCATAGACAAATAATTTGCAATAAAATAAAATTGCAACTATAATTAAAGACCTAAGCTATCCTATCTCTTAAGTTGGACCAGACTGCTCGCGGTGTGCCAATTTAATTTAAAATCTGTTAAGTAGTTTAGGAGTCCATCGCGGACAAACATCGTGACAGGAGATTTATATATATTAAGATATATGCCAATGATGATTTAATGATGACAGATGCTATACTCCTATAATATATCCCGTGGTAACTACTAAAAGTTTACCAGCAGCTTTTCCGGGATAACTAATAGCCTACTCGTATATAAATTTCCAGTATGCAAGCTACATGTGTGCCAAATTTTTTTAAGAAATTTCGTAACAAACAAATATAGGTAACAAATAAACAAACAGACACTTTCGCATTTTTGTTATTAGATATTAGAAGTGGTGTATACACGTACTAGTGTGTAGTAGCAGCTTTAGCGCAGAAGGCTAATGTAAGAAAATTATTTTAGTAAGAGTCGATTTCCTATATACGTACCTCCCTGGCACCGTAGTGGTTTTATAAATAGGAGATTTGTTTTTTATAGTAATAATTGATGGACCAAGCAGATAGCCCACCTAATGGTAAGTGGAAAACCATCGCCTATAAACAGAGCAACACTCCACAGAACATGCTATGAGCACGTCCTGCATGGTGGAGCCAGTACCCTGTTTAGGTTCGAGGGAGCTCTGGCTGTCCAAATAACAGTAGCACTGTAGTAATAGATTTGTTTATTGTAGAAATACTAAGTAACACAGTTCACATAAGGTTATCCGACTAATATAATAACGTGATTGCTATGCGTATGAAGGTAAGACGCGCAATGTCCGTAGCATTCGTAAGTAACCGCTCGGCGCGTTGTTTCCCCCCGAACCCCGCATATTGGTCGCGGCCGAAGTTATACCGCTATCCGCGTATATAGGTCCACTAGATTTTAATCCAGGTGCGCTATACAGTCTTGAACACTGCAACATGCCGCCCTGTGTCCATCAATTTGAGACGAAGGTGTTGAGTCTTATGTGCCAGTAATTAGATAGGAAATGCCCTGGGACCGAAACGCAGCATTGCTACAATGCTGCTTAGGGGCAGAAATAAGCATGGCGATAGCACTTCTCCGGTCGAGCTCTGTCACAAAAAACTTTAATCGAGTTTCCGAGTCAAACTCCCGGGGTAGGGGTAGGTAATATCCAGTGGCGTGCACAAGGTTTTTGACCAGGGTATGCATAAAGCAGGAAGATGCCATAAAATGGGAAAATCCTTTGATTTTTTGAGTTGCACAAAAATTTTTGGGAAGGCAGAGCTTTTGTGCATGTATGAAGTGCACGACACATTTTTCCTTTTCTGGTTTGGTATGAGGCTTCGCCTGTCACCAAAGGCGTTCCGTTACGTTGTCACGTAGAAACCTATCACATGTAACTGCATGATCACTTGCCATATCACTTACTTATTAGGAAAGATTATAGTCAAGGGATCACTTATACTGGAATATTCAGTGGCGTGCACTTCATACATGCACAGATGCACTGCCTACCCTGAAAAATTATATCACTCGTAAAGTATTTTTCCATTTTCTGCCAAGTTTTTGAATTATGCCTACCCAGGTCCAAAACCTTGTGCACGCCACTGGGAATAGTATGTAGTTATTCGTATGTATGTTAACAGTCTACCCCACCTTTTAGTTTTTTTTTTAGTTTTCCTAATCCTAAAGTTGCTTGGCAGAGATCCCTACTTAGCGATAAGGCCGCCTTTTGTATCCTGCTACGTAATTGTGTTCTGTTCTTTTGAGATTTTCCGAACTTGATGTTCAACTACGTACAAATAAAGAGTGAAACTAAATAATAAGGTTTTATACTACCCGAGGGAGCTGTATAAGTTCTTCATCGGTAGGTCCCACAAAATTATTTATTTATCACTTGCTCAGGTTAAAAGTATCTCAAAAAAATGAATTAATTTCTACGTACGTATTATATTTGCTTTTGATCGGAATTCTGACTGGGAAATTAAAACGCTACGTTGGCATCGGTCGTGAATCAAGCTGCAATATAAATTAAAAGCCAACCAGAATACCAGACTTTAATACTTCATTCGATTTTGATGTGATTTTTCCAAATTGAACAACCTAAATGAAATGCACTATCATAAAAAGTTTCATAACCTGTCTAAGTTAACCGTGAAAATTTAATGTGTTATATAGATAATAATAATTTTATAAAGTGGGTAAATAACCATGTTGTTGTATGTTTTGGTAACTATAAATTCATATTTGCCAGATATTTTACTAAATTTATTAGGATTTTACAATTACCCTAATAATCTATATATATATAAAAGAAAGTTGTGTTAGTTACACCATTTATAACTCAAGAACGGCTGGACCAATTTTAATGATATTTTATTTTTTGGATTTCTCTTAGACCGGAATAGGATAACAAGTATTAAAATATAACATTCATGAAAAAAAATGATCCGTGGTACGAAGTTCGCCGGGACAGCTAGTTATTAATTAGTTATTTGCTTAATAACCACCGTTCATGACATTGAGTTGATGGGTATTTTGATATAAATATTATTATGATAATTATCAATACACTTCAGTCCTTCATGGACTCGAACGTTGCAAAGATACCTCCCGGTCTATTAGTCGTTTACCACTGTTTAATTTTTCAAAAGACTTCCTCTTAAATTGGCCTATCATCGACCCATCACCGGCCCACTACAGGACACGGGTCTCCTTCTAGAATTAGTACCCCCTTCTCATTCTGAGGGGAGCCCCGTGCCCAAGTCGGCCGTAGTCCACCAAGCTATCCAAGAGGCTAAGTGCGGATTAGTAGACTTCACACGCCCTTGAGAACATTATGGAGAACTCTAAGGCACGCAGTTTCCTCGTGATGGATCTTCACTGATAAAGCAAGTGATTTAATTGCTTTCATTTCAAAATGCATATAACTCCGAAAAATTGTTGGGTGGTGATTGCAGTGCTGGCCGTTCTCCGTCGTATTCCCTAAGTCGCCTCGTACGACACCCTGGGTGTATGGTGACCTGGGTGGTGAGTTTTATTCTGATCTGCCCACACCACATGGCAGCATCATCTATATTAGTCAAAGTCAAAGTCAAATAATTCTTTATTCAAATAGGCACAAAGATGGCACTTTTGATGCGTTGATTAAATACAGTATGTGTACGTAGCAGTAGTACATTATTCACATCTATACAACTATATGTATACTTGCTTATGTCTATTGTATACTTTTGCGATTTCCTGTCTCTCAGAAGATTCTTTTGTGTAGGTAGCGTGGAAGAGATAACTCTTAGAGATAAGGTCACCTTTGCGTGGTATTTTTAAGTCTCAATTGTATCAGTATCTTTTCGAACGGAATAAATTTGTTTAAATAAATAAATAGTAAGGTATAGAATTCCGCAACGTTACGCTTGCTTTTATCTGATGATCTTATTTAACTTGTTTGTATGTACGTCCTTCGCTAAATATAAAAAAAACAGCACACTCGAACATGCTTTTTGTTTCATTCCGACCACTCGATCAACAATCTATTGTGGAACTTGTGACAGCATCTCTCATCCATCAATATATTTTTATGTATGATGCGTTGGATTCATTACACTTTTCATTTTTGTAGAACGAACAACCATTTAAAAAAAAACTTCAAATTAGGTGTGTTATTTTGAAAAGTCTTCTGTCCTAAGATTGACCTGAGTGCTGCTAAATGGGGTTGGAATGAACTTAAACTATTAATAATCTTTGGATTCTTGACAGCAAATAAAGATATGTTAATCTTGACTATACTTCAGACTTTACACTTTTCAATTTTACGTTAAATTTTTTTAACTAAAAAAAAACTTTAAAAACAATCTCATGTAGATAAACCTGGCAGTAAATTACATTGGAGATAATGAAAAATTGAGGTGCGCTGCGTTGTAATTGTAATATAGGTATTTCTGTTCTTTTAGTGGTTTACCATTAATACTGGTTATATAAATAACAAGTGGCAAGTTTACTTGAGATTGTTTTTGGTGATTTTGTTGCAAGGAATAACATTGAATGCTTATAATGAATTTTAATTCTTAAACTATAGTATCTATTCCCAGGACTTTTTAGCTTTTGTCGCTGTTAATTGCGTTGGTAAAGACTACCACTGAGTAACTCCGGCATCGATCCAATAGTAGATATCGAGTTAAACCGCCAAAAACATTATCTATAAATAGGCAGGATGACAGTAACAAAGAATCACTAAAATATTCTTTTATCTAATGATATATTGTTCATGTACCTAACCATACATACATGTGTATATTTGTGTATATTTATATTCGAAGTGCAATTTGTATTTATTTTCAACAAATTAAGCTGCAAAATATAGTGATCCGCCATTACAACTGAAACGCTGAATTTAAAATTATGACGTTTTGTCTATATCGATGAGATGGACGGACCAAGTGAAGGCTACAATCAAGGCTCCTCTACTTGAATGCGCAAGAAAGGCAACCGTTAGAGAAGAGTGGCGAAGTATTGTCAAGCGAGCCACAATACCCAGATGACGACCACGACCAGTCTGTCAAGACTGAAACGACTAAGAAGAAGAAGACGTCTACATTGTGATTTCAAACTATCAGTTGCTAGGTTTTTGTAAACAATACCACAATCAATCATCTTTAACTATGGAACAAGGACTTCCGAGTGCGGCAATGACACCCACCAATAATTTTTAAAAATATAATTTGCAATTTAGAAGAACTTTTCATTTCTGCAAAAATAAGATATTTTGTGGACATGGTAGACATTTCCGATCATCAAAGGGATTTTTTAAGATTAGTCATCATGCCTTTTGATAACCTACTTTTCTGATTGAAAATGAAAACAAAAAGTAGGTCCTACAGGTTATTACTACTGAAAACATTCGCGAATGGATTTAATTCTAAACAAAAATGTAAAGCCCAAGTAAAAATGATATCTCTAAATTGAAACGCAGCAGTAGTCGGGGATCAGGCGAAATAAATTAAAAGCCAACAAGCGCTCTCAAGTTTAATAGCTCATTCCATTACGACCGGCGCCCGGGGGCGGTCGTGAATTCATTAATATTGTGATTTATTCGCCTATCTTTCAGTTTTTGATGGACTGCTTCTTAATCATGATACCCTGGTTGAAAAAGAAATATAGGAATGGGCACGCCTACCTACGCACTGTCGGTCAGTGGCGTGCAATGTACACGTGCACGTGGCTTTTGACTAGGGCAGGCATAAAGCAGGGAGGTAGCATAAAATGGAAAAAATTACCTCCTATACAAGTAATATAAAAGTATTAGGGTAGGCAGTGCTTTTGTGCATGTATGAAGTGCACGCCGCTTCTGTAGGTGTTCCACAAACTTGACACCGAAATTCAAAATTCCTTTACTAGGCCTTATGGAACTTTTGGACATCAAGTCTATTTGTTAACAGTGACTCTACCACCAGTTCAGATGTTTACTTTTGAACTCAGCAGTTTTTTTTTTCCTACATTTTTATTAATAGCAATTTGGGCCGTAGGTGTTAACCCTCAGAAGCGGTTATAGCCCAATGGTTAGAACTTTGACTTCACTTCACTTTCGGAGGGCGAGTTCCAATCCCAGCACGCACCTCTAACTTTTGTAAGTTATGTGCGTTTTAAGCAATAAAAATATCACTTGCTTCAACGTTGAAGAGAACGGGAACCTGCATATCTGAGAGTTATCCATATTGTTCTTTAAGGTGTGTGAAGTCCACCAATTCGCTGGGCCAGCGTGGTGGACTACGGCCTTAATCCCTTTTCAGTGTAGGAACCCGTGCCCTGTAGTAGGTCGGTAATGGGTCGATATGATGATATGTTAACCCTAATGTGCCCGTAGTTACACCGGCAACCACGCCCTTCAGACCGAAACCCAAAAAGTTCTCCCACTACAAACACAGTTCATCAGTTTTTTAAAATAAAACAATTATTTGTCTGTCTTGTTGAGCCGTTCATTTTCCTAGCATATAAAAAAAATAATAATACTGAAGCTTTCTACTAAATCTTACATAGGTTACATAGTTTTTTTTATTCTATCCCGCCGGAACAGATCTCGGGAAGGATAGGTATCTCAAGGACTAGGCTAACTCTGTGCCAAGATGAGTGAAATTTTTGAGTTGAATATTATATTATATAATATTGAGCAAACAAATAGTATCGTGTTTATAATATATTAATATTTAATTTTATTCGTTATTTTAATGATCTTGTTATATTTATATTGTTTGTTTTATTTTTGTTTTTCGATGGTGTCAATTGGTGATGACCGTACTGATTAAATTAAAATAAATAATTTAAATAAAGAATAAATAATACAAGAACGAATTTGGTGCTATGTAAACCCAATAACGAGCGCGCAGTGGCGTGCACTTCATACATGCACAAAAGCACTGCTTACCCTTAAATTGGTATATAGCCCTTGTAGGAGGAGGATTTTTACCATTTTTGCAATTTTCCTGCTGTATGCATACCCTGGTAATAAACCCAGTGCACGCCACTGCGAGCGCGAACAATGCGGTGCGACAGCACCTTGCATCACTATCTCACAGATCTTTCACTCACACGCCCACCTATGAACCTTTGCAGCACCAGAAGCAATGTGTTGCTGATTTGAGATAACAATCGTAGAGTCTATAGTGAATAGGGTAGGGTAGGGTGGCATTAATTGACCCTGTACAAGTATTAAATATATAATTGTCGTTTAACTTTAGACCTTATTGATAATATCGTAAGTCGGTTATTATTAAACACATCCAACCGTCCTGTTCAAATAGGTATTCAAGTAGGTACTTGTCTTGTACAATTGTTAACCCTCTTTGGCTCGATTCCATCTTGAATAGAACCAATCATAATATTACAATCCAAATTAAATCAAAACAATGTGAAGTGCCGATTTGATTTGTATTGTTACGTTTTGTATTTATGTTTCGAACATACATTACCTTAGTAAATTATCGGAAATACCGAAATATATACACTTGTAATAAATACTACTACCTACGACATAAAAAAATTTCATGCTTTTTAATAATAAAAGTTTCTAAGCTAAGCCGCAGACGACCAAACAAAAAACACACTTCCGCATACATGCAGTGTCGAGTAAAAATAATTGCTTGGGAAATAGAAAATCAGAATTTGAATTTGAGATGATTTTAAAATAAAATGCAAAAGAAAATCAGACTCGCAGTAATTTTAATTTTTTTTTGTGATTCCATTAAATTGCGAAATTCATTTTTCATACAGGGAAACTCGAAATTTAAAAAAAAAGGTTTTAAAAGGGTCCTTGCAGAGAATATGATGAATTTTAATGGCCTGATAAAATTCAGTATAAATCAAATTTCTACCTCGAGAATTAATGGTTTACACCCGGTTTTTTAGAGGAGGCTAAGAATCTAAGAATCATTATATCAGCCCATTACCGGTCCACTACAGTGCTCGGATCTTCTCCCACAATGAGAAGAGGTTCACCCGGTATTTTAGAGGAGGCCGTATTCCACCACGATGGCCTAGTGCGGATTGGTGGACCACAAGGCTAAGAATCAGGGTGAGGTTATTCCATCATCGGTTTTTTTTTATTCCACTACAAGCTCGCTTGTAAATTACACTACAGGATGGATTCCGGTATTGTAATGTTAAATCGCTAAGCGACATTTTTGACCATAGGGTTGATCCATCCATGGTTTTTTTATATAGAGGAAATGCCTGCCGTATACCACTTCGTTTGGGGAAACGGAGTAGGTATTTGGGACTGGCACCCTCTAAAACTCTGTGTGTCCCTCAACGGACCTTTAGGCGAGAGTACGGGATGTACTTGCGTACTCACTCTTCTCTCTCGAAGTATCCATTGCATTCCACTAAAGCAGCCCAGAGTAAATTCAGAATTAATAAATTGCGCCTGCTTGAGATTGAACCGAAAATTTCCCCACTGTACCCAGAAAGGTTTTTATTGCTATAAGTACCAAATAAATACACATTTTTAATAGGACAGTGCACACATCGCCATCTAGCCCTAAACTAAGCGTAGCTTGTGTTATGGGTACTAAGATGACTGATGAATATTATAATGAATAATATGCATAAATACTTATAATATACATATAAACACCCAGACACTGAAAAACATACATGTACATCACACAAACATTTTCCAGTTGTGGGAATCTAACCCTCGGGGTTGGACTCAGAAAGCAGGGTCGCTGCCTACTGCGCCAATTGGCCGTTAATACTAACTACGTACTTTCGTATCTATCTATACTAACAAAAGCGTGTCTGCGAAGTGCGAAAACCAACGATTTTAGCCCTTAAAGCATTTAAAGATAAAGTCATGGGCAACAGCTTGGTTATAAATTGTCATGGCAAACAAAGGCTTTGTCTTCAAAAGAATATTACTACATTACTTGAAACGACCCGTTACAAGTGGGAGAATTTGTCAATTTGACCCAAGGAAACTTTTCCTATGGTATTTTTAATGGTGTCATTAGTCATAAGAATTACAGTCACAAATTTTAAGCTTTTAGCTCTATAAATTGGATGAACATGATTTTTTGATGTACAAGAACCCCTATAAATTTTGCTTCGTAAATACCACATATTAGGATGACCGTCGGCAACTGATACTAGCAATGATTTTAGCACAATATCAGCTTTAAAAAAACACGAATCACCATTTAACATAACAAGCACTATTTCTACTATTTAAAAAAGTTGTCGATCGTAAATATTAACTTCATTTGATTAATTTGACATTTCTGCCACACAAAAACTGCCCAGTTTAACGTCTCGATGTCTCTCAATAAGTTCAAAGTTTATATAAAACGTGAGTTAATAGAAAACCCTATTATAATATAAAGGACTACTCCAGCTCTAGCTAAATATTAATTGACTGTGAGATGGATTGATGTGGATAGCAAAAAAAATAGCCAGCTAAGTTTTTGTGGGCTCTTCTTAGACCAAGGCGCGTTTTGAACCCACGTAGTTTCAGGTTTAAGTTGGCGAACATAGTTATTACCAACAATAATATAACATATATGCATGAACGCTTCATAAGTAGCTGTGACAGGCCTACATTAATACAGAATTAAAAAAAAAAATACTAATAGTACGCCATACAACGCTTATATCAAAGAAAACTCAGAGGACTATATAAATGAAACTTTACAAATGGCAAACTTTATTCGAGAAAACTAGTGGAAAACTAATAAATTTTTCTCCAACAGAGATGTAATTTTTAATTAAAGCCCCGAAGCCTTTTGAATAATCACCAACTTGCGGTGTTCGAAACCGCCACTGAACTTTCATTATAGCTTTTAACTAATTAACTTTATATTCAACTCATAAAGCGCGGTAAAAAACGAGCAGTATAGGTTTTATCGACTTTTTATACTAGAACTTTAGATAATTAGTTTTTTTTTGTTTAAAGTATATTTACGTGGAGGAATCATGTAATAAGTCGCTCACGCGTTAATCTCGCGAAAAGCTTCGACCAACATCGGATCATCAAGGGTCGGATGCAGAAGGCAGTAGTCCTTGAAACAGTGCGTATTGTGAGGAGGTTCCTCACTTTGGAGCCCTGACCGCCGGTTGCTTGGGCATTCAAAAGCCCCGCAAGCGGAGGGTGGATGTTGATAATTTTTTATCAACATCCACCCTCCGCTTTTATAAATTTTTAATAATACATTGTTAAGAAATAAAAAAATAAATGAAAATCAATCACATAAACCCATTACCGGCCCACTACAGGGCACGGGTCTCCTCCCACAATGAGAAGGGGTTAAGGCCGTTTTTAATAAAGCATTGTTAAGAAATAAAAAAATAAATGAAAATCAATCACATAAACCCATTACCGGCCCACTACAGGGCACGGGTCTCCTCCCACAATGAGAAGGAGTTAAGGCCGTACCGCTGGCCACCACGCTGGCCCAGTGCGGATTGGTGGACTTCCCACACCTTTGAGAACATTATGTAGATCTCTCAGGTATGCACGTTGCCTCACGATGTTTTCCTTCACCGTTGTAGCAACTGAAATTTTAATTACTTAAAACTCATATAACTCAGAGAAGTTAGAAGTGCGTGCTGGGATTCGAACTCGGCTCCCCGAAAGTGGAGTCAAGCTCCTACCCAATGCGCTATCACCCCTTCCGCTATAGGTATTAAAAAAGTTAAAACAATTCAATCAAATTGAGTCTCAATTTATTAACGAGGTACGAATCATACACAAAGTGGCAATTCTGAATCGTTATTATTTCAAGTTTCAATTTATTGATATCGCTTAAATCAGTCGTGCAATGCGAATTATTATGAAATGGTTGAAAGCTAAAGGAGACTTACAATTAAATGCATTTTACTCATTCAATGAGTCAATTAATTAATAAAATCTACTACATTCCCGTAGAATACCTACTTACGCTTACTAATATTATAACATATTGTGTAAAGAAAATAAATATAATTTTTATTAGTGTTTTTACCTACACTTGGAGGAATTATCAATTTTATAAATTTAAAATGCATATAAAAATTTTCGGAACCGACAGGATTTGAACCTACGACTCTCTGGCAATCACAGCCTGAGCGCTTTCTCTAAAATTCCTTTCCAAAAATGCGCTTTCTCGAAATTTTTTATAAGCATTTTAAATTTATAGAATACATACGAGTATAGTGAGTCAACTTCTATGTATACTCATTGAAAGTACCGGCTCGCAAGCAAAACCAAGCCAAACTAACGCAAGCGTTGCGGGCGGTGGAGGACTGTGCACTCCTCGTTAATTTTTATTATAAAAGAAAAACTGTGTTTGCTAGTTTTACCTACACGCAGATAGAAACGGTTGTCTATTCAAAACCTGGTCAAGATCTGTTTAAATGTGTAGTAGCTATACTTAAGTAACACAAGATATATAAACCCCCGTTACCCTGGTATTTTTCCGAGATGAAGAAATTCTTTGTCGATTTCCAGGTAGCATGATACGAGTATATGACAAATTTATTAATTCAGTCCTGTATTTGACCCGAACATAGGAAACAAACAAACAACATACTTTATCATATACAATATTAGTTTTTATGGATTGCACTGATTGTAAGTAATTTGCTATATCCATTGGAAAGTTACAACACATCCAAAATAAATTCAAATTTTGGCAAATAGATTATCATCCTCATATTATTCGTATTCTCTCTCTCTATCCTAATTCCATGTCTATTTCGTTTCGTTCGTATTCTGTAAGATTCCGTCTCGGTCTGTAAATTCCAAGTGCATATCCTAGTCCATTATACGTTTGCCAAGTTGTCACTTAAAATTTTGCATTCTCGTTGTACTTGTAGCATAAAATGAACCGCAACCGACTAATGACTTCTACAAATATTGACATTAAATTATGAAGTACGAAAAAAAACCCTTTTGTAGCCCAGTTTCAGTTTTTTTACCATCTTATTGAATGTAATAAAAATACGTAATCCTTGCAAAGACCGTAAAAATGTTAACCGAAAATTATAATGAGTGCGAGTTGTTGCTTACACGCCGTAACTACTCAACCATAAGTAAAAAGTACTCTTTCTACGAACTGGAACTGAAAAATAGCTTTTAGATAACCACAACCTTCATTGGTTGTGGAAACCTACAGCTTTTTTTATACTATTCAATACCCGTGACTTGTATATTACCTTGTGTTTTCCTCAGGTACTGTACCTGTATTAAAAAAACTAATCTAAATAAATTTGGTTGAAACAACATCGCAGTGCGAATCGAAAATAAACTTTATTAGAATTATTTTATTTGTAATTGTAGTTTGATTTTAATTCAAATTTAAATTTTAAATATTGTTTTTCATTATTTTGTATTATTTGCAATTTGAATTAGATATAAGTTAGTATTGATTCAAGATCGTAGTCTGAACATATTTGCTTATCTTCACAGTATTTTTTATTATTTTTTGTTTTCATTTTTGTCAATTTTGTCATTTGGGTATTTCGCCTGAATTAAAGTATTTATTATTATTAATCCTTATTGAAATATTCGAAACGCCCTTATAAATACAACTCTCAGACGTTGCAGTTAGTAATCAAGTTCTGATGATGGCGCTGGAACTTGTATCGTAGCTGTATAGTAGAGTTACGGTTGATTAAAATCAGTAAAACGAATATCAGCTCTCTTATACTATGTCTAAACAAAAACACAAGGCATCTTATTAATGTCAGACACTAATAGAATTCAATTTTGTGTTTGCGCTTCTTCGTTTCTGATCCGCACCGCTAGGATCTGGAATGCCCTTTCAGCTTCCATTTTCCCCAGTACCTACAATATGAGTACCATCAAATCCAGAGTGAATAGGCATCTTCTAGGCAAGCGTGCTCCACCTTAGGTTGCTTCATCGCTTACAATCAGGTGTGATTGCAGTCAAGCGCTCGTCTATAAACATATAAAAAAAAAATTACATTATATATCCGCACTGGGCCAGCGTAGTGGATATTGTCTTACAATGAGAAGGGTATAGGCCGTACTAAACCCTTCTCACTGTAAGAGGTGACCCGTGACCTGTTGTGGGCCGGTAATAGTTTGATATGATTAGTATAATGATGATGATAACAAACCTGGATAAAAACAGTAATAGGTCTATTTCGTGTTAATATCTGGGTCCTAAATGAGCATGATCCTTTACTTATACATTAAACTTTATTTATATCAGTAATAAACGTCAACATCTCACTGTATTAAATCTATTCTCTAAACCGAATACTCGTCTAATTAATGTAAACAAAGTGTGGTTACGGCTTCACTAAATATAACAGAGTACGTATCTAAACATTACTTCAATCGCCTCAGCAGTCGCTTTGAAATCTCGCTTTTGGGCTTACAAAATAACAAGGTATTGGTTAACGTAATAATTGGTCTCATAAAGAAAATCTTCAGCTTTGTTTTCGTTACAACCATAGATAAAAGCAAAAACACATAAATAGAGATAAAGAACTATTCGGTTAAGTTCTTTCGATAAGATAGGTACCGCACTTAGCGCAGAAATAAGCATAGTACTTCCCCAGAAGAGCTCTGCCATTAAAAGCTCTCCTACTACTAAAAACTCTTTATCTGTCAGCTAGGTACGATCTGAACCAAAGCGACACTAAACCGTGGTATTTGGAACTCCATACAAAAGGTCTGTGTCCAATAGTTGATCCATTTCGATTGGTTGACATTATGAGGTAAGGCCTTAAGATAAAATTTATTTATTTATTTATATTCTAACAATATCATTACAGAATTTTTAACCTAATGCAATAGTGTAGCTTTAAAAAAAAAAATCTTAACATCATAATATTTAATAATCTAGTCCTGCAACAAATAACCCACATTGCGATCCTTTTGAATTCACTCAGAGCGCAACAATACAAATCACATTGCTCTGATATGACAAATGTTATTGGTGAGTTGGTATCTCACTAAATACCAACTTAATTTAAACCTTTGCGGTGAATGATACATTAGGTATACAAAGCTTTTCATCGCGAAAGGAAAAAAAGCGCAGGTTAATAAAAGCCTCACATTTTGGCGAACAGGGGGTAATGGCACTCGAAAAGCAATCTTGTAGGTCCAAGAGTTCCACTCTAACCTATTGCTGTGCCACAATTACCGAGCGTAAGCGTTTAACGATAAATAATATTGACTTAGCAAATAAACACATCTACACATTTTGTTACATAAAACTACGCACCTAATTGAAAAATTAATAAAACGCGAACCCTTTTACATTGTTTTTTTTTTAATTTCACTTGTGTCACTCGAAATGATGAAAAAATTCCAAGGATACCTCATAAATCTAAGTCTGTTACAAATATAAAACTCTTTATGCAAGAGTAATAATGACATTCCTTTTTTAGTCAGTCATCATCGTCCTATTAAAATGCTTGATTGTCAAAAAACCGAAACCTTCCTTATTTTTGCTTAAAAAGCTTAATATCAAAGTGGTCCTGTGAATTTGCGCTTTTACTGTCCAACCGTTTATTAGTTTACAATCTTAAAAAAAGAGGAGCAGCATTGATGAAAAAAATTGATACTTTGATTTTTTGAAAGATTGGCACAGTTTGAGTAATATGATAACACTACAGTAGAGTGAATGTGATATTACTTTAGGCTATTAAATTTTAATTTATTGCGGAGAAAGTCAAGGTGCCTATAAGATTGATCCATAGGACAAATCCAATAAAATCTTTTCATGTAAAATGGCTGAACGGATTTCGATTAAATTGGCTATCAAGGTCTTGTCAAGAATCGCTTATCGCATCCGTTTGTAAATTAGGACACACACTTCCGGAACTGCGTACTTATTCCAATGGTTTTTGGTTTTGGAGTGCGGATGTCATACATTACGAATTTCACCCTTATTCCTTTTATTCCAAAATTAATGTTTGTTGTGCACTTGCCAACTCGAGCCAGCTGAATTTATAGTTTGACATTGCAGAAGCTTCCATTAAAAGCTTCGATATCTCAACGGTTAAATTTTCGAATAAAATCCTAAAAGGCGCACACACGAATTGTATTTTTATGTTTTATATTCTATGGAATTATATATTTTTTTAATTACTAGAGTAACGCTCGATAACTTAAGCAAAATATTAAGTTTGAAATATAAAAAATAATACTGACATGGGCAGACGGCCGACTGGCGTAGTTGGCAGCGACCCTGCTTTCTGAGTCCAAGGTTGTGGGTTTTGATTACTAACTGGAAATATGTTTGTATGAAGAACATGAATGTTTTTCAGTGTCTATGTGTTTATTTGTATATTATAAGTATTTATGTATATTATTCTTATAACTTGACGTTTCAAAAGTGCTTGTATTAGGCCTACTTGAAATAAATGAATTTTGAATATTCATAAAAAAATTCATCACAGATCTTAGTACTCATAACACAAGCTACATAGAATGTGGAGATAAGAAAGAAGTATTATTGTAAGTTTTATAATTTTTATTAGTGTTTTTACCTACATTTGGAGGAATTATCAATTTAATAAATTTAAAATGCATATACAAATTTTTCGGAACCGACAGGATTTGAACCTGCGACTCTCTGGCAATCGTGGCCGGAGCGCTTATTTGTTAATATATAAAATTATTATTGTACTTAAATTTGCGTTAGAAAGAGTCACTTGTTTTTTTGTATCTATTTCTGTTGCGTAGACTTGTATACAGACTGCTTCAAAATTATTGCTAACTCTTGTTTTTGATATTTTAATTCTAGTTTCGCATGGTATTGCATTTAATAACCTGGGGACAAGGTGCGTAGGTTTGTGTTCAGATCTTCAATACGTTATAATTATTATCTGGTCGTCGTAGTATTCCTAGAAGCAGAAAAAAAGTTAAAAATAAAATTACCTAGCCCGTATTATATTAAACAGTAGCTGCAGTATATTATTAAAAAATACATATTACTATACTAATAATAAATAAATAACAAAAATAATAATTAATAACAAACCCTGTACTATTAAAACGTATAGGCCTCATATATCCTCGTATTTTAAAAGTTTTTTTAATATCCAGCGACTCGTTACCTTACATCAAGATTGGTGCAGCCGTTGAGCCGAATACAGCCAACAAACAAACTGATCCACGGTGCGATCGTAATATAACTATATATAGTAGATAAGCATACTTACTGACTAGCGTGAAGCCTAATGAGAAGGGGTTAAACGGCTGTTGTCCACCTCGCTAGCCAAGTGCGGATTCGTGGACCCTAGCCCTACACTGGGCTGCAAATGGGTTGGTAAATATGCAAATAATAAACGCTACCTGCATCATACGCCCTTGGCAAAGACTAAAAAAAACTCATAAGTTGACTTTATATCAGTTAGCAAAAACATACGGACGCGGTAATTCATATCAGATCATATACAGCACGGAGTTCTCATGTGAGTCAACGACCTGCGTGACCCGTGATTAGCACGGCTCTAACTCTGTAACAAACATATGCACAATCAATTAGAGCCTGGCACGAGGCGCAACTGCTACTTCATTCAATTGTACAGTGTCCACACGCTCGAGTACTCTTACACATTTCCTAAAAAAAAATTCTATAATGGTTCCAACTCTCAAATAAACTACTGATCTCTGACAGGTCTTATGGTAGAGCTGTCCTTTTCTATTTCCTTTTATATAAGGATAGAAATATGTTGAGACCACAGAATTAAGAACATAGTTGAGACAAGTCGATTTAGTTTAATTTACTTACAACGAAATGGGCACCCGTCATGTTTATTCAGTTATAGAGTAATTCTTAACATAAATTGGACATCGATAGACCTCGGCACTTAATGTTGCAATCAATGTCTTAGCCCGCGACTTTGTCCGCGTTAATTACGATTTTTTTTACTAATAACCAACCATTTTACTATAGGTAATAAAATATAATAATAAGAACTTTAGCATGTAGTAGCCAATCTTCGGGATGGATGATATAAGGATTCTAATGGTGCAAATATATTCAGGCAATTAAAATTTGTGTGGTAGAATATAGTAACTCACACAAATAAATATGTAGGTATATGAACCCCGAAAACATAACAATCCTTTTTTGGAGCGCAGTTAAAAAAAGAAGTATCGTCACAAAACACTAGATACGTGGTAGTATTAGTATATAACACGTAGCTGAGTCAGATCTTTTATCTTGGGACACATCCTAAATCTCATACAATATACACAGTTATTTTCATATTGTCGAACATCGATAGCCCCTTTAATCGTGGGCCGAGTTTAAATCCCAAGCAAGCACCTCTACCTTTTCCAAGTTCGCACTGGGCCAGCGTGGTGGACCACTTCCCGTACCCTGCGTGGGCCGATAAAGGGTGATTTGTTGATAACAGTTCAAATACATCGTATCTTACGTCACGATTTGGAAAATAATAAAATCACACGGAGGTAGGTGTATGTACATAAAAAAAATATTCAAAAAGGATTTATACTGTCATACAAAAATAGCTCTCTATTTTGTAGTCAGTTCAAAAGCCTTTACATAAATGTGTGCCATAACAAAACGTTCACATAACCACCCAGCCTTTGAATAGAACAGCAGACAATCACGACCGAGATCTGCGATTAGAGCTATTAATATGCAAACTGCACGCTGAGTGAGCCATTGGTGACAATGTTGGTGGGTCACGCTGGTTATACGCCAGTTCGTAAAACGTTGTATGGCTTTTCTTTTACGACAATTCACACATCGCTATCTAGCCCGAAGTAAGCGTAACTTGTGTTATGCGTTCTTAGATGAGTGATGAATATTTTTATGCGATATATTAAGGGTATATCGCTTGGCTTTGCGTCGACTAAGGTAGGTAGCAAACTAGCCAAGGCCTCAGCCCCCCACCTGACCATACCAGAGAAAATTCAGAAAATTTTTATTCCAAATTACCCCAGCTGAGGATCTCCCAGAAATAAGACACCTCTATGCAAGGAAGGTCATCGAATTAATCAAAACTATGTCAACTTTATGCATGTATGACATCAGAGATACTGAGCGTTGAGGTTTTATAAGGAATCGGTGTGAAAAGTTTGACGTGTAAGTGTGTGTGTGTGTATTTCCGTGTGTGTGTTTGCGTGTGTAGTACACCATGAACTAGGATAAAATTCAAATCCAAGATGTTTTAATTTTAGTTATACTTATATGCAAATTTGTGAAACACGTCTAAATTTTTATTCGGTGATGCAATTGTATATCAATACGCAAACAGCACGCGCTAAGTAAGCCATCGGAGACAATATTTATGGGTCATGCCCGTTTTAAAAGCTAGTTTTTTTGGCTATTTTAAGACATCTTCACTCATTGGTTAAGATCATTGCCCGTTAAGGCATGAGTTACCACATTGTGGAAGTACATATACGCAACTATGAACATATCCTCAAAATACGCTCTCTACACACAAGTCGCTCCGATACCCGTGCATCTTCAGGAAATATTAACTTTGGAATTGTGCGCTGTATAAAAGTAAAGTAAGATTAATTGCAGTTAAAGCAACCATTCTGTGCTGTATTTATATACAGCAAAAGTAAGCTTCACAGTTTAAGTTCAAGAAAGATCTTTGAAAGAGTTTACAATATTTTTTTAAACTGCTTCGTTAAAACCTCTTATCATTAAAATATTTAGCTTTAAAACTTTGGTATTATTTCGTATTATTTATTAAGGTGGTTACATTATCTACCCCTCTGATGTTGAAATGAATCCAAAATTATATTCGGTTAGCTAATCGTGATATTACACTCCAGTAAAGAGGAAATTTAATAATAAACCAACCCTTGCACAGCGTGAATTTCAGAACCCCCGCTTACTTACTTCCAGGAAGCGAGCCAATATGGCGGACTAAGATGGCGGACCGGTGACAGCTGACCGGATTTTATCTTTAAATTTTAAGTAAAACCTCTTCTAAAGTTACTCACAACTTTATTTAATATAAAAAAAAAAAAAAAAATCCACAGCCTGTTCTCATGCCCCACTGCTGGATATAGGCCTACACTCTCATTTGATATTGAGATAAAGAGTTGAGACCCACCACGGTGCTCAGAATGTACTAATATTTGCACGCTTACTCATCTAGTTCTGCATTTAACTAAGATCGAATGATTTAGGTTATGGCCGAGTTTATTTTTAAATACTAGGCATCCAGATTGTATATGATACTTTTTCTTCGACGTGAGGTATGGCCAGAGAACAGGGATGGTGTTATTTTTGCAACGGTAGTCTCTTCAGTATTCTAGAGCAAGGGTTCCCAACCGCATTAAGTCGAAGATGGTGTAAAACTTTTTTCTTCGACGTGAGGTATGGCCAGAAAACAGGGATGGTGTTATTTTTGCAACGGTAATCTCTTGAGTAATTATTCTAGAGCAGGGGTTCCCAACCTTTTTAAGCCAGCGGCGCACTTACAAGTTTCGAAATTTGTCACCTAACCTAACTAGTTAAAATATATGGTACTTGTTAGTTAGGCAGATAGGTGCAAAAAATTAAACATCCTTATAATCGAACTAATAAAACAATAATAAATAATAAATGTTATTAAAGAATTAGGAAAATGTGAGGAGGTACCCAAACGGCTGAGCTTGGTAATCTGAACAAAATTTTTCAACTCGTGACACCGCTGCACAAAGACTATCAAAGATTATTTTTCTTGATGTTTTTGAATTACAGAAGAAGCGCCTTGAGGTGCATCTCTGTACTTTCAACGACGGATAGATCGAGAATACAGAGTAATACAGAGTATCTAGAATCCAACTCAACATTTATATAACCAGTTAAACAATATTATGTAGAATCGAAGCCTGTTCTATTCAATAATCATCTCGATTAGTATTCTAGAGTTCATTTTCCGATGGTACCTCGTTGAGGATTCACTTGTGGATGGAACGGCGCCAACTGACTTAGCTTGAACTTGTTCAGAGTGTGAAATTCCATTTGTTGGGATTCCATCTCACCTTCGAGAGTTGACGATGAGACTTCGATAGTCTTAAGTGACTATGTGAGATGGTGATAACAAAAAAAAACTAACTTGCTAAGTTGGTTGTGGGCTTCGTCTTAGACCAGGGCACGTTTGGAACCCTCGTAGCTTCAGTTTTAAGTTGACGAATGTAGTTATCTCCATCAACTCAATTCTATGTTATATGTTACATGCTACGTACGCATCGAAAGTGCCATATATGTGACATGTTGATCGGACATGACAACGGAAAAAAGGTTTAGAGACTAAAATAAACCAAAAGCTCGAGTTAAAGGTACCTATTTGGCCATTATCATAAAGAAATGAAAATAAATATAAACCGATTTAAACAACAGGTGACCACAATACCTAAAATAATCGTTATAATAATAATTCTCATTCGAAACATCTGCGCCTGCAGCTTTTGATGCACTCGAAGAAATCTTTTGAAAATGAACTGCCAACTAAATTTGACAACGCGCTAAACGAAGTAGTAGAAGTAAGTAGGTAACTTCAGAACAAGCGAGCGAGTGGTACAGCGTATACACTATCTATAGATTGTGTGAAAACTTAATTTTTTTTATCAAGCAACTCAACCTGTGCCCATATCAGGCCGAAATGCATCAACACAAAGGTCCAAGGTTTATCAAAACATGTGTGGTATTTTAAGTTAGTCTATAATAAATCTATTAATAAATAAATAAACAAAGATTTATAAAGATGCGTCTTGGTTCATCGCTCTCGCGAGATAATTCTATATCAACTCGCGAACAAATCCAATTACCATTCTGACTCAAGCTTCTAAATTCCACTAATAGTATAAATACACACACATCTTACCGTCATACATGAATGCGTTCACGCACACAACCGGGCCAATACGTAGACGATGCCTGCATGAGCAAGTGTTGCCCTTGTCTGGGCCGTTGTCATCGAGGAGTCATTCGCATCGCCTGGAATGCAATGTCATGACACCAGCATGACATTTCCAGTAACCATGCCAAACGACTTTTCACTCTACCTTCCAAATCATACGGTCCAATTTTAAATGCTACTATTTGAGGTGTTTAAGTCTAACTATTGCGGGTATAGATAACGCTGTGAGCGAATTTGAACGATGCCCCGATCATCAATGAGTCGAAATTCGAAAAATTTACACGATCAACAAAGGGCATTATCCAGGTTATACTGACTTGTTTTTTTGCATTCTATAACTTATATTCGAATTTGAGCTTTGAATTAATAAATCAGAGTTGAAATTCGCTTGGCAATTGCGATTAACTTATAACTTTTTTTGGTTTTATCAGCGCTGAATGGCAGTCCTAGTTAGGTTGGAAAAGGACTTTGGTGAGGTGGCGCGGGTATTGGAAATTGAACTCAAGGCTTTCAAAGATATGGCTGGTTGTCGTTTGGAGTTATTTGATCGGTCGTGCCTGTAAGTACGTCGACACTATAATTTTAGCCCGGATGGTTTCAAGCAGTTTTTATTGCGGTAAGGTCAGGGCGTTCGCTTTCTTTTTGTTTTGCGGAGCGGTTCTCCGTAGTGGTTAGGTCTCAATTAAGCGGATTGGGGATGACATCAGCGGAAGATTGTTTTCTATTCGCTAGATCAAATTGAATCTACTTTATATAAAGTTCCTCCTAGATAAAATTAAATATAATCAAACCTTATTTTATAAAATAGCTGATGCGTGTCGTGGGATTAAATTTTTTTTACCATGTCAACTCCAGAAAACACAAATAAAATATTATTAGTCAATTATTACTTAAAATGAAATAATTTTTTGCGACTTCGTCCGCGTATGAGTCAATAGAGAAGCTAGAATAGATCTGATGCTAACATAATAATCGTCGTGGCTAGCTATGTGCCCATTATTATTTTACGTTGTATACTGAGTTAGTAAGTTGTCATTATATAAGTTGATACATACATACATACATCCATCCTCACAAACTTTCGCATTTATATTATTAATATGACGGTATGCATGCATTCATCGTTTTTCCATATGCCTTGCGACTTGCCTTATTTGTGAAGAGTTATGTCCTTTTATCTCCGACAATATTTATCATATCTTCATTAAAATTAAACAAAACATGCTTGACAGTATACACTTTCAAATAAAAAAAAAAATTATAATCGGTTCATAATTAAGGGAGCTATGAAGTCTGAAAATTGATAAAAAATATCATCCCGTTTCCCAGAGGAAACTTACTGTTTATCGGGATAAAAAGTATCCTATATGTTGACCCGGAATATCAGCTACCACCGCTTAACCACCGCAGCTAAAGCATCCCCCGATCAAAATTTTCAAAATATATTAAATTTACAGAAATCTTCCAGTTACAGTTTTATTATAAGTATAGATTTCATTATTTTATTGCCTTGTATTTCAATGCTGTGGAATTAAAAAAAAACCAAATGCTTCTGTTTTTGGGATTCTTACCCACTAAACTCTCCCGGTGGCGAAACTCGGGAAGCTCCGAGACCTTAGAACACACCAGTGAATCTTTTGTGCGCTAATCAGCTGATCCCAGAAGAAACGTTTCCCCGATCTCGTGTGCTTGGCTAGAAGGCTTGACACCTTATGCCACAACAAGTTGCCTTAGTCCCGGGGTCGATGGAGGAAAGAGAAAGCCAGTAACCTTGAATTCCCTTCTCTCGGAAATATAGGATGGTCGGTTTTAGATTGAATTCTAATTAAATTACTTACAATTTAAATTCTGTGTCGTGTGGTGATGGGCGATCAGAATACAGTTGTCACCCATCCATCATTTATTTACAAGGGTTGTATGAAGCGAGTTAGAGAAAGAGCGGGCAGCGGCGTACTACCATCTACTGTGATCACCAACCCGTCTGTCTGGTCATTATTGGACGTTGGAAGAGGCGTTTTCTCCAGCAGTGGACTCTTATAGGCTATTGCTGATTAAACCATGAACAGTTTTTCCTACGAAAAGCATCATTTTATTTCAATTCATTTTTAAAATTAATTGGAATAAAATGGATTTAAAAATGTAGCCAAATAGTTAAATATGTAACAACACGCAAATGACTCAAAATAAAATGGAGGCCAATGAAATCGGCCGGATGCACAGGTAAATTAAATGTAAATAAAAACGAATTGTTCACCTTCCAAAACGTGCAAGACTTATGATTCACACTAATATTATAAAAGCAAATGTTTTGTCAGTATGTATGTTTGTTACCTCTTCACGCTGCAACTTCTGAACCTATTTTATTAATTTTTAGAATGCAACTGTATTGACATAAAGAATTCGTTTTACCCCTGAAAAATCTATGGTTCCTTCGCGATTGCCATTTATTTATTTATTAGCCATAGCAAACTTCCTCGGAATTAGATATACTAGCCGCGCCCTTGTGCGGTGTAACCCGCGACGAATAAGTCTTACGCATATAATAGCAATAAAAAAAAACGTGACGAACGTTAGAAGTTATACTTCTTTGGCGTAACAAGATATAATATTTTCAAAAATTTTATCTTTCGACTATACACTACGTTTGTAGAAAAAAATGACAATAACTATAGAAAAAAGGGATAAAAATGAAAGTTTTATTAAAATGCGTTATCTAGTTAAATATTTATAGAAATGAATATATAAACATAATTAAATTGTGAATACCAATAGACTCATTATCGGACAACCAAGTTTCACTCAACATTATAATTTGCGATTTTTGTACAAATGAATCAATTAAATCACCGGAATGAGCCCGCAGACTTTAAGAATTGAAAGTGTACACTATCAAACCTTATACTAAGTTCATGGTGTCTGTTTTTTGGGACAATGTGGGCGCGCATCGTAAAGATTTACTCTCATCATTTTTCCATAACTCGTATAAAGAAGTATAACTTCAAAAATACGTGCGCAGACAGCAACACCGCTAGTAGATACAAATAAATTTACAAAGTGACTTCAACCGGTCACAGCGATCGGTCACAATGAACTCACTATAATAGTATTACTCAATTAATAAATGTTTATGCTATCTGTTCCGATCGTTCGAATTACGAATTGTCATTGATATAGGCTATTGGCTCATCTGGTGACAAAAGGGCCCGCTCATTTTCTGCGCAAAGGATCAGCCTGGCTGTACTTTTGCCTGCACTTTTGGCATCATCATCATCTTATGTCCTACCTCGTTGTGTGAATTCAAACCATGCCAAGTTTCATTTGTTTTTAATTCATAGTTTTGGCATGATGCGCGGAAAGACACACATAAATAAAGTGTTAGCTGCAGTAACGAAATCGGTACTCGATTTCGGTACTCTCCAAAAATATATATTTAATGCTCAGGAACTGTTACTTAATTCCTTAGATACAGAAAATTGTAAATATGGTCAACTGTGCAGGCCGATAGTTTGACTGTTTGTCCATTTATTTATTACTTATATGGCCGAACTACTAAACCGATCTTGGCAAAATTGGGTATAGAGGTAGATTGCATCCTGGAGACAGACATACCGATAAACAAACGGTTCCTGGGGTATTTCAAAAAAATGATATAAACGCGCTAAATTCGCTACAACTACAGTACGAAATAAAATATGTGGGTCATACTAGTTCTACTACTAAAGTCATATGAAAAACTGAAGTTCACGTGAAGGTCAACAACCTCGCGACCGTGAAACGCGTACAGCTGCTGTTCTCGGAATGGCCCACCCGATATAAACACAGACGGCCGCGCTGTTATGACTTTTTCTTTTATTAATAGCCCGCGGTGTTTCGGCCGAAGGAATTTTATGGGTTAATTTGTATGAAAACGTTCTTGAGACAACAATGCAAGATTGGGCTAGATGCAACTTTGTTCGGCTCTGAGATATACGCATATTTTTTAGCTAACACGCGCTATAATGTTTCGATTAAATGTTTAATTAATTTTTTACCAATTTTTATACAAATTTTTTTTTTTTTTTAATGTAATCAGCGCTCTTTTGGTGCGCTGCTGCGTGAGCTTAGATCATAGATAAGCTGATAGCTTTCTTAGGGTGACCGTAAATAATCATCTATTTATATAATCTTACGTTACCTGAGTACAACAAACATCTGTTTTCTTGAGTAATTTGCAATAAACATGTTGTTATTAGTAAAGCTTTTTGTGGCAGAACTCGTCCGGGGAATACTATCGCCTCGCCAAGCAGCTTTGCTTGGTTCAAGGCTAAAGGAAGGTGGCTTTGCAACCCCTCAGGTTGATTTGTAAGACGTATTCATTACATGCACTGCCAAGGCTTGCCCTGTTAATAAGCGATGGTTTTTTCATTCAACCTCAGGTTAAAGATAAAATAAATGCGTATAAAAACGTTGTGAAAACTTATATACGTAAAAAGGTAGTAAAACCGTGTAAACGTAAACGTCTATACGCAAAAAGGTTTTCACAAAGTATCGATTAAGTAATGAATGACCAAATTAGTGCACTGTGAAAGAACCCATAGGTAGGTTGCGTGCGTTATAGATATTTAAGAAAAAATTAAAAAAATAATACACCTTGTGGCAAGAATAATAGACACGTTAGGTTATGTTTTGCATAGTGAAAATCAATTGGTGAAAGGGAAATATGACTAGGCATTAGGCTTACTTAGGCATTACCTTGTTCGTCGTTAGTGAAATGGGGAAAATATGTTCAGCAGTGGGCACTTGCTTATTTTTGATGATGATAATAAAGCATAGGTATATATGCTACTATCGCGGAAGTCTGCACCATTTCCGGATTCCAATCCAAAAAAACTAGTTTACCTAAACATCCTTCGTTGACTTTGTTAATATTTCTTATTGCGTACATTGTAGTTACCAGCTTTTTCCCTCGGCTTCGTCTGCGGTAAATTCTTTGATCCGTTTTGGAAGAAAGCGCTTTTATCTCCTCTGGCTAGGCTCTGCTTTTTATATCCTCACGAGGTAAAATAAATATATCGTTAATATTTCCTCGTTGCTCTTGTTAATATTTTGTTATGCTGCATTAGAAATTCAAAATTCAAAATAATAGTAACAATATGAATATTGGCGGCAAAATAAAACTCATTCTGCAGTATACTAGGCTACATAAAATTGTTATTTCATTCATTTATAAGCTAATTATATATTATTTTATAATTTACAATTATTTACCGAATGAGAGATGGTGATATCAAAAAAATTTACCCGGCTAAGTTTGTTGTGGGCTCTTCTTAGACCAGGGCGTTAACCCTGGTCAAAGAAGAGTTGTCACCATCTAAGTTATCACCATCACCTTACAACTGTGTAAACATATATGTATGAACGCTTCATAAGTGTCTTAGATGGGCCTACATGAATAAAGAATTATTGAATTTTGAATTTTATTTTTTGAATTTTGATACTTACTTTTTAAAAGTGCCTGTAAGGTTAGTTGACATTTATACTTTTTTTTTTATAAGTTCTACCTTTTGTTTATAATATAAGCTACTCTGTAGCGTTACCTAGTAGATTTTACTGCTAGCGTGAAAATTACGACTCGATTTTGTATGACTTTGTTATTTGCTGACCTCTAAACTACCACTATATATAAAAACATCTGAAACTCTTGCTCCATGAAAAACAAAAACCAATCAGTCTCATAAAACCGTACATTTTTCTGGTATAAAAATAGGTAGGCTATACCAAAATATAATCTATCTTGGTCACAGAATTAAGAACGTACAGAAACCGTGTACACGACTAAAATTGAAGCATCAAAAAGCACTCCAATATAGAGTTGTTTCTCGAATTAACGGTTAATCACTTCATACCATTTAAGAGTTTAAAGTAATTATTTTACCTTTAATGTTCTAAACGTTTACCATAAAATTGGAAAATAAGAAAAAGTTTGTGAGCCAGCAACAATCGCAGGTGTAAATCGAGACCTGCGCGGTGCGTGTTCTCTGTTTTTGGACACGATGGCATACAATTATGGCTGAATAAGGATTCTGAATGTTTTTAATTCTGTGTTCTTGGTATTATATTATATCCCACGTAGTCGTAGGGTTATTAAGTAACTTAACGGACATTCAAACTTTCTCATTTGTAATATTAGTAAAGATTGTCATGATACAGAACATAGTTTTAAGTCGTAAGTTCTTCTCGGTAGAATTTGCTTTCCGAACCGGTGGTAAAGTCCCTTCTAACATACATACTTGACGTTTCAAAAGTGCTTATAAAGTAGGCCTACTCGAAATAAATGAATTTGAATTTGAATTTAAGTTATTATTTGAACTACAAAATTCTATTTAATCGGTACAGTTTTGCTAGAAAAACGAACAAACAAATATATTAAAAACGCACATGAGTCTAAAAGTTAAAGGTCCGTGCTGGTGATCAAACTCGGTTCCCCGGAAGCCCAAGTTACCAATAGGCTATCACCGCTTTAAAATAATATTAGCCAATAAATATTATAACTGTAAATAAATAAATATTGTGTTTATTTATTATAAACAAATAAATAAATATACTACGACAATAAACAGATCGCCATCTAGCCCCAAAGTAAGCGTAGCTTCTGTTATGGGAACTAAGATGACTGATGAATATTTTTATTTTATATATTTTTATTTTATAATATACAGATAAACACCAAGACACTGATAAACATTCATGTTCATCACACAAACATGTTCGAGTTGTGGGAATCGAACCCACGGCCATGGACACAGAAAGCAGGGTCGCTGCCCACTGCGCCAGTCGGCCGCAATGTACTTGCAATGTCGACCCAATGTCACTGATATGTACCCCGGAACCCGTATTATTTGTAATTATCTTTAAGGCTATTGAGTCATAGTCATTAGGTATCATTTCATAGTCTAGACGACTATGTATCAGGGTCATCAAATTTTTTTAATTTTTTTTTAAATTAATAATTGATAGATCAAACAGATAGCTCACCTGATGGTAAGTGAAAAACCGACTCCTGTAAACTGAGCAACACTGCGTAGGATATGCGAGGAACAAACCCTGTGTCCATCATGACGCGTAAATAAATTCAAATTCAAATTCAAAATTAATTCGTTTTAAGTATGTCAGTCTGTTTGTATTGACTCTACCACTAGTTCGGAATGCAGATTTCACTGAGAAGAGCCGGCAAGAAACTCAGCAAATTGCTGTTTTCCAACATCATTATATAGTTCAACAGTCTTTAGATTTTTTCTGTTTTGTGAGCGATGAGAGCGGAGTGGCCTGGTTCCAAGCAGTCTTGTCGTTAAGAAATTCATCAATCGTGTAGTAACAACGATTGGTAACCTCATGCGCCTGTAACATAAGGTTTTAGTTAAAGTTAACTTTTGAATTTATCGAATGGTGATAGCCTGGTGATAAAAACTGCGTCCTCACTTTCAGGGAGACCGAGTTCGATACGCAGCGTGCACCGCATTAATTTCGGAGTTATGTGTGTTTTAATCAATTAAATGCCACTTGTTTTAACGGTGAAGGAAAACATCGTGAGGAAACTGGCATGCCTCAGAGTTCCCTATCATATTATGAAAGGCGTGTAAACCAAACCGCACTTGGCCAGCGTGGTGGACTCCCGAACAGCCTAAATCCTTCTCATTCTAAGAGACCTGTAGTGGGTCGTTAAACTATCAAAATAATGATAATCTTGACGATGTTGAAAGCAAAACTCGTCCCTTATAAAAGCGGAGGTTTACAAAGCATAAACCCACCACGCTGCTTCAATATGGGTTGACGGGTTTTAACTGTTAATACAGGAAAGACTTAGCGTGCTCTGCGAGGCACTGAGTTGGACTACGTCAATTTCCTAACTCCAAACTGTTACCTGTAGTAGTAGTAAAAATAATTACTCGACAGAGTAGCCACATTCATAACAAGTTTTGACAAATCTTATCTACGCCATACTGCTTTACATAACAACTACAAAACGATTAAACACAAAACACGAGTAACAAAAGCGACCTTCAAGCCCAAAAAAACGATGTCAAACAGCGAAATACACGAGGTGAAAAAAAAGTCGTGTGGGCGTGTAAAGCAATCCAAAATGTACATTAACACAAGTGAATAGAACACATGATTCATTGTCACTTTATTGTGTGGTAATTACCTGAAGTCGTAACTCTTACCACGCTACGGTAACCTATTCCGCCCAAGGTGACCCGATGACGTCACTCATTATATCCATTCAATACTGCTCATTAAGTAAAAAGTAATGATACAATGAAACATTCTTAGATACATAAACAAACCTTAAAGTGCTAAGTTTTGTCTGGTGGCTTTGGCCGTGGCTGGTTCCATCCTACCGAGAAAGACGTGCCGCTAAGCGATTTAGTGGTCCGTTGAAAACCGGTAGAAACCGATTAGGGGTAACCATACTCCCTAACAGGTTAGCCCGTTACCATCTTAGACTGCATCATCACTTACCACCAGGCGAGATTCCAGTCACGGGCTAACTTGTAGTGGATAAAAAAAAGTGCTGCTAAATGAGATAAAGAACTTGACCATTATTAATCTATGAAGTTTTTATGACGCATATTTCTGACAATATTACACGATTTCACTAAATTTTGTCGTTAGTAAAATATATTTAAAACATCTCTTATATAAATATAAAAGAATCTAAATTATTAAAAATGTAGGCACCAAACAAAAAAAAATATATAAGCGGACAGTATAATTACTAATTCATACCGAATGTTAGAATGAATTTTCTCCAAATTACCTCCAAATATCAGAGGTAAATAAACTGAGTCTGATTTTTTTACATTTTTTACTTAATTCAATAACTCATAATTTATTATTTGGTGTTGCTTGTAAAAAATGAACTTTCTGTAAGTATAATCATTTACTTGACAATCAGACAAACTGAGAGACAGTCACACAGACAATAGATTTATTAAAAATAAATACATCGGTATAACACTGTTCAAATAATAACGAGGTACAATTTTTCTTAATCGTGTTCATACTCTACCTATATACCATACATAATAAGAATTAGTAATTCTATCATTTATTATTTTTCTTTTTTTTTAAATTATTAACAATGCTTAAAATAAATTAAAAAACACTATTAAAAATTTATAAACAAAAAAAAAAAAAACTTCCACCCTCCGCTTGCGGGGCTTTTGAATGCCCAAGCAACCGGTGGTCAGGGCTCCAGAGTGAGAAACCTCCTCACAATACGCGCCGTTTCAAGGACTACTGCCTTCTGTATCCGACCCTTGATCCAACAACCAAGCGAAAGCTTCTTGAGATGTTGGTCGAAGCTTTTCGGGAGAAGACCATTGACTGAAACGACGATCGGAACAACAACGGTCGACTCAATATTCCACATGGCGGTAATCTCGTGAGCAAGGTCCAAGTATTTAGATATTATTATTATGTGCTTGTTTCGTTATAGAAAGTAGGATTTCCTAAATTCATAACCACGCACTTCACTCATAACCAAAAAGCGTTGACTTGTAAAGCCCCTAATGCGAGAATGATAAATAATGGCTACATTATAAATAACCTGGCCCCTTCATCCGCGCGTATCTCAACGTGCCACGCGGCTGCTTATCACGAAATTACAACAGATATTTACGTTCCTCGCATAAAGAAACAATTTACGCAGCGAATCCTTTGCACTGGCCAATTTAAAAGCGGCAGCGATTAATTCCCGTTTTCACTAAACCTAGGAATCGCCTAAATTGAATCTCTAATAATTTTGGCGATGTAAACAGAAAAAAATACGTTTTATCAATTGTTACATCATAACTATTGGTAAACGATAGATGTACGCCTAGCAATTACAACATTAACTTTTACCACCCTACCGACAATAACGTGCCGCCTAGAGATTTAGCGTTTATAATGCCGCTACCCCTTCAACTCATCCTTGTCAATAATTATATTTGAAAGTTAAAGAGAATTACCTAAAATATTTCAGTACTAGCTGTTGCGCGCGACTTCGTCCGCTTTTGTTTATGTTTTTCGAAAGACACGTGCCTCATAAATGTAGCAGCACTTAATGTATTAAGGATATCTAAGCCTGGTGTAAAATCGTCAAACACTTTCGTCCCCTCTCGCAAGAGAACTGAGCTTAATTTCGGGACAAAAGCATCCTATATAAACTAAACCCTTCAGGAATATGTGTTCAGTTTCGTGATGATCGGTTTGGTAGTTTTTGCGTGAAAGCGTAACAAACAAACTTACGTCACATTTATAATTACAATATTAGTAGGGATATTATTATTTATTAAGGTAGATAAGTACGTCATGACAATAATTTGAAATTCATAATCCCGTGAAACATTCTCATAGTACTACTTCAGTTTAACTTCTCGCCTGTGAAGATGCAGTTTTGCAGAGCCCAGTTTGTTAAATGTAAATGGAAATTTAACCCTTAACAGTTAACAATATAAAATTTTGTTTGTGGTCCAAGTCATAACATTGACAAGCTAAACGATTGTTGCCTTGGACCATACACAAAAAAGAAGCTCAAGAAAAAATTACGTAGTTACCCTCGACAGCCTGTTAGGTGAGATGTGATCGAGTGGCGTGACTGGGGACTTCAACCCCTCATCTTACCATACAGGGTAAGAGTGAATTGTAGCGTAGTTAATTTACCAAATGAACATTATTCTTTATTGAACTGGTCATCTATACTAACATTGATCAAGGGACTAAGGGATAAATAAATAAATATAATACGACAATACATACATCGCCATCTAGCCCCAAAGTAAGCGTAGCTTGTGTTATGGGTACTAAGATAGCTGATGGACAGTGGCGTGCACTTCATACATGCACAAAAGCACTGCATACCCAAATTGTTTTATATAGCTCGTATTGGAGGGGAATATTTCTATTTTATGCAATATATCTGCGTTATGCATACCCAGGCCGAAGACCCTGTGCACGCCACTGCTGATGGATATCTTTTTGAATATAATACACGTTAATAATTATAATATACTGATAAACACCCATACACTGAAAAACATTATTGTTCACAAACATTTTCCAGTTGTGGGAATCGAACCCACGGCCTTGGACTCAGAAAGCAGGGTCGCTGCCCACTGCGCCACTCGGCCGTCAAATGACGTATGAATGAATGAGGATGGTAACGTTCTTAGAGCATCAGGGCCCGATTTAATAAACGGCTAAGAACAGGTCCTTAAGTTCGGTCTTAAGTAAAATCAGCGAATAGTTGAACACCTGTTATTAGCCAGATATCAGTTCATTAATACGGGCTCAAGTTATTTTCGGCACATAAAGTACTAGCATCGAATTGTACACCAATTCTATGACATAGGTATTTCGTTTTAAGTACCTTTTTATACCTACCTTTTTATATCTTTCACTAACAGTTAAAACTGACCTTTTGAACATACAAGTGCTCGTGTTACCAACTCGTTGCTCGTTAGGGAGCAAAGGTGTGTTTAGAAATATCTTAGGTATTATATTCCTTGAGACTTTTTTTATTTTGCACCAGCCTTAAGCCTTGTTTGAAATGGACTTGTCATTAATATAGTGGTCAGTAGTTTACCAACTGAAGTAAAAACTTTTTGCACTATAATCGGTGAATTGTGTTTTATAAATAACTAGCGTACCCAGCCCGCTTCGCCGGGCTGGATTTTGCTTTATTTTATTTAAACAATAAACTTACATCTTTAAATTTTTAAGTTAAGTCTCATAATATATTAAATCATTTATTTCTCTCCGTATTCATTCTCTTCTATTCTCTTCTCGAGCGGGTGAAGATCATTATCTACACCCATGTACACCCAACAATAGAATATCATAATGGTAAATAAAAGCTGTATTTGACAGTTAAAAAATAGGAGTGCTCCGATCGTCACTAAACTTTACAGGATTACTCGCCAGGTCAATCCGGAGATACCCTGAAAGTTTCATTGAAATCGGTCCAGCCGTTTCTGAGCCTATACGGAACATACCCACACACTTTCTCTTTTATATATATATAGATAGATCTTCTCAAATTTGGGTATTGTAATCGGTCCTCGATATGTCTACAAAGTTTGAACGAAATCGGACCATTTAAAGTGGGTCAAACTAGCGTCCAAAGAAGTCGGTTACAAACATACAAAACATAAATACATACAAGTGAAGCTAATGAATTAATGTATGAATGAATACACTTTTATTGTACACCACATAAACATAACAAATTATAAGTAAAATTATATTTAACAAAAAGTATACAATTTGGCGGCCTTATCGCTACATAGCAATCTAATATTAAGCGTACAAAAAAAAAGAAGAAGCTTCAAACCATAAAGTAAGTGTTTCTTAAAACTACATGTATTCAGACATTACTGAGTAAATTGTATTTCATATAGGCAACGTAAGATCAAATTTGAAGTGCAAATGGAACAGTGAGCGGTCATGTAGAATTGAGCATCGCGTTTTAGTTCGCAACGTTCTAAAATCAAATGCGATCCTATCATGGTTTTAACCTGAAAAGTATAAAGTGGAATAGATTATAACAGATCCCAACAGCAAGAAGGCTTTATTACCTTAATGGAGACATCTGAATCGACATGGTTCAAAATGATATCAATGTGAGAGCGATTTTGCATATTTGGTATATTTTGACATAACTGTGAAATGTTGTATAGCCAAAGTGTAAAGCTCGCCTGTCAATTAGTCTAACAAGATTCGGATCTAGAATCCGTCGATTCAATTGTGTGGTAATAAGGCCCTTCAGTAACAACCCTAATAAGGACAGGAAAGTTACATGCAAAGCGCGTTTATTTGAAAGGTATATTTGTTCGAATTCAAAATATGCTTAGTACAAATAAGGGTCACATATTAGCAAGCTGATACACATTTATTTATTTATTTACACTAACGAATTACATACACTGTTTATCAATTAATCTTATTATAATATGTTCTGTATGTTTGTTACACATGTATGATTATAACCGGATAGGATGGCTTAACATAGTCTCCGGGAAGTGTAGTTCATTGCCAACTTCTTAACTCCAGACTAGTATTGAAAATGTATAATTAAAAAATCCAATACCTAACAATTCTTGACTTGACCTGGCAACTAAATCCTAGAACGCAATCGAACACGTTACACACTAGACTAGAAGTTCTAATTAAAATAACATTTTAAATTATTATAGCTGGGTGAGTCGTTATAAAATTGCTTTCGCGAAATTATATTACAAGTTATTTAAAGAGCCGTGACCCGCTGAGGCTTTGAAATAATTCATTTAAAACTAGAAGCGTGTAATTGAAATGCTTCCTACATTATGCGGTAGGTATGAGTAGGTAATTGTAAGTAATTAGGTCACTTGATATGAGTCAAACCCCTTAGCAACTTAGAGCTCTATCATACACGACTGTACTGAACGCTGCGTTATTATTAGATAACGCGTTAGCGTTAGCGTTTGCACCTATATATTTTAATACGCATTTCCCTGAAAAGTGACGTAATGTAATAAATTAAAAAGGTGACCTTGCAAAAACACAGTTAACTTATGCACGCATAAAAATTCAGAAAATAAACCTTCGTCGATATTTTATAATATTATTTTATGTTTCTTATTTTTCGTTAACTTCGTATTTTTATCAATGTATCTTGGAAGTTGCAATATTGATAAAATAGTTGTTCTAGACTGTTGATGAAAGGAAAATTTTGCCAAAAATACTTGGCAATGACCAAAGTGTTTTGACTAAAATTATTATTTTATTAACTATATAAAACCGTAACAGAATTATGAAATAATTTTGAAGGATGCATAACTATATTTCATGAGGAACCACCATGTTTCACAAAACTATTAAATATCCTTCTTCTTCTTCTTCATGAAAAAGCCGGAGTCACATGATTTTCATTTTGCATGCAATGTTAGGGCTTTTCTGATTTCATTCAGTAAACACTATGGCAGTAGTTTACTAAAAAACCATTAGGTTTTTGGTTTCACAGATAAGCCTCAGAGACAGAACATAATGAACTGGTGGTTTTCATTTACACGATGTATACAGAATAGTACCTTATTATCAAAGGGTGCCACGGGACTCTCTTAATATAATGTGTCAAAATCATGAAAGATTACTGCAGTAGTTTAGCTGAATAGAACACAAACAAACAGACAAATGTTCACATTTCTTAAAACAAGCATGAAATAATCTATGTATTCATTATACTATAACCTAAAAATATTATTATACAAGTTTCCGCGCAATTAGGCGAAATTGTAGCTTTGCTCATAAATTGACGTAAGAAGAGCGCGTACAATTTTCTTGGCACTAAAACTCAGTTGTACAAAGAATCGTTTTATCTATCAGTATGTAAACAAACATGTCAGTAGTTAACATGAGTCCAAAAATAAATGTGTTGTGATTTATTTATAGAACTACCAAGCGCGACCTAAATTAATATTCGATATGTATTTTATGACAGCGTGCAAACACTATAAAGCGTGAGTCAGTCTAAAGGGTCTTTATAAAGTTAAGAGGGCCTTGCAAACACCGGAATAACAAACATTGTTGGCCTATATACCAGCGATGACATCTTTATGCGGAATACCTACATTCAAAGAATAAATTACGGTTAATCTTAAAATAGATCCCACTTGAAGTGTTTATCACAAGAATAATGAAATATTGGTTTATATGTGATTTAAATAAATTGCTTGCAAAAAAAGAAACAACTTCAAAAGTAATAAACATTTTACTTATACTAAGTCAAACTACTTTAAGTCAACTACTACAAAAATAAGTATTCGAATATAGTAGTTTTTTTAAACAAACTGGTATTTTAAATTTTGGAACTTTAATATCCGGCTAACTCAATAAATTTTGGCTAACTTAATTCGGCTAAAAATTAGCTAAAAGTTATGATTTATGTAGATAAATAATAGCCAATAGGTCCAGAATTAATACAGCATTACAGAATGGATACTTAAGATAAATGCGTACAAACAAAACATTTGAAACGGTACATCAGAACAGTATAACAAATACACAGCTTTTGTACAAACATAAAAAACAAGACTGAAGATTCAGTAAAAAAATAAAAAATCCCGTTGTTTAACCGACGTAAAAAAAGGAGGTTATTCCGCGTTTTTAGGGTTTTTTAAGTTGTATTGTTCTGTTGTTGTCATAAGACGCGTATGTATGTCGTATTAATATTATTAGAATAACAAAATATTCACATATATAAAATTTTTAATAGTCCTTTTATGTCTGCCAAATTCGCTATTATATAATGAACTGGTTATTTTATAAGGTAAGGATTACACATTCTGTTCTGTTCATGATTTAAAACTTCTACTACATTTCATAGATATTTTTGTACGAATTTCTTTCATTTATTCCTCAAGTTTAGACCATTTTTTAATTGCTTACATATACTACAATTAAAAGTGTAACTTTTACCAAAATCGGTTCAATTGACTTCAAGATATGAACTTAAGTGTGAAAATTGAAATGGAAGTAAAATTGTAAAAAGCGTCACTTTTCTACACGGAGCTTGTGACTGGTTGTCAGGTTAAAGAATAATTTATTTCTCTCAAAGAATAATTTTACATATTCACATAATCATATTGATCTAATATTATTCGATCTGCAATCAAATATAGCCATCTACCCTCAGAATCTTCGATATCCTTAGGTTGCGAAATGCGAAGTCGTAGCCATAGTGTAACTATAAGCGGTATTACAACTGATATAGCATGGGAATTTTTGTTTGAGTTTGCGTTTAAAAATGGTAAACGAATTCGCATTTTTCACTAATTTGTTGTAGAGTTCGGCAGGTTCCAAGACGTGGAAGTAAAATGTAGTCTCCCCTACGAGTGATTCGACTGCATTTTGTTTATATTTGTAAATATGATGTGTGGATGAATGGATTTGTGAACAATTTTTCTTACTAATATGCAAGTAGGGACATAAGTTAAGTATTTTTGTATATTTTAGTTGTAGGTGTTAGGTAGTTACAATTATTATTATCATTTTGTTTTGTGTAATTTGAAGATCTTTGAAATAAGTCTTTGGTGCAAAACCAACCCAACAAGCAGTTGAATATTAACTTACGTACTCGATTATCAAGACTGAATTAGTTTGAATTTCTTTACAGTTTCGTTACAGTTTAAAATGAAACTATGAATTTTATATAATGAAAAAAATATTGCAACAACTTTTCACCACCCACACAATTCTTCAGTCAATGGTACACCTACTGCTTTATTACCATAATACGTTTTTTATCCCTTTTCGTCCTAACTGTACATAACAATCAGAAACAACCGGGTTATAATAACGCCCACCTTACCGGGTTAATTATTATTGGCAATGGCCAATAATAAATGTAAACAGTTTATCGCGTCAGGGCTGTTGCCGATCATAATTTTATTAAATATTCACGACCTAATTACATGTAAAATAAGACGTGACAACACAATGTTGACATCCTTCGATCCTTATTCAGTTTTTGTTATTATATATGTCGCAGGATAATTGATTTAATCGAAACTTCGCGTAAAAAGGTTAAGGAATTTCTGGTGGGAGCCTATAACCATAAAAGTCGTCAAACAATTTTGAGTTATGGTAAGACGCTGCATAGAAAACGATAAGGTTGATTGACATTCCAATTGCGCCAGGGATCGATCGATCGATCGATGCACTTTTAGGTCGTCGGAAGAAAGAAAAAACTTCGAACATACATCTCTGCATCGCTGAGTGATTGAATCGGAACTAAGTCTTGCTCTCGGCTTTATCCAACTCTAACTCGAATAAAAACCCAAATGGGGCTGAATTGTTGACGGACATTAGTCTGCACTACAAATAAATAAAGACAAATTCCGTTTATACTGAGCGACAGTTCCTTTAGCGATAGCGAACGAAAGCTGTTTTACGGGCAATTTGCTCTGGACTACCTTTTTGTCGTGAGAATTAGTTTTCATCGGTATTATAAGTTTTCAAATTGTGACTTCATAAAATGACATTAACCTGTGATGGTGTACAAGAAGTACGAGGTTACAACACTTAATCATCATCTTATATCTTTAAACGAGCAATTCTTGTATATATATAATTGGAATCTCGGAATCGGCTCCAACGATTTTCATGAAATTTAGTATACAGGGGGTTTTGGGGGCGATAAATCGATCTAGCTAGGATTCATTTATATTGGTATCTCGGAATCATTTATATTGCGACTAATTTTTTAAGTTAAGTCTCGGGGGTCCGCTAGTTTGTTTTACTATTCAAAATCTAATTATAAAAACGAACCCGACTTGAGTATTATTTTGGAATAAGGATGGAATCTATATTATTAAGAACAACCTTAACTTAACTATTAGAAAGGTTAGAAGTTTAAGGGGTCACGACCTTAAGCAAAGGGTCGTAAACGCTTGCATTTCAAATCATTCGGACGATGTCGCGCCACCTGATTCGCCTTTTAGCAACATGTAAAGCTACGTACACTTTGGTATCGAGTCGACCTCATCAATTTCAAAATATACTTGAAACTTGAGTTGGCTCATCCGGACGTCCGTGTGTATCATACTATCCAGTGAGTAATGTAAAAATAAATAAAAAGGCACTGTGCGGTTGACAATTCGTAGTAAACTAATTCTTGGCACAGTGTCAAATCTATTCCATTGAGGATATCGTTAGAGTCACAATATGGCCGCTGTAAGTATTGAATCAATGAGGATAAAAAAACTTATACTCGTATACATAACAACCTAAATACGAGCTGTTACGAGTTCCCCGTCCTCGTTTATTACGGTATAGCGGTGATAGCCCAATGGTTAGGACTTCGACTTCACTTTCGTGAGTCCGAGTTCGAATTCTGAGAATCTGAGAATTTCTGAGTTATGTGCGTTTTAAGCAAATAAAATACCGCTTGCTTCAAAGGTAAAGGAAAACATCAAAATGAAACCTGCATGCCTGAGAGAGAGCCTCCATGATGTTCTCAAAGGAGTGTGGAGTCCACCAATCCGCACTACGGCCTTGATCCTTCACTGTGGGAGACCCATGCTCTGTAGTGGGATGGTAATGCGTTGATATGACGAAATATGTTTATTTCTAATTGAAATATATCTAATTTTTTTCTATGGGTTGAAATTTGAAGATAATGCTTAAATAAACTTTTGTAACAATGTGTCACTGTATGCCTTTTTATTTAATAATGAGAACAGTAAGTAATAGCAAGAATATATGAGGGTATAAAATAATTTTTCATCACATTTGCTCGTTAAGAGAACCTTATTAAGTCGACATGAGGCTCATAATCCAAAATATTAGACACGCGTGTTTTATTTTAAATTTACTGTACTTGTGCTTTATTATTTAAAAGTTTAGTTTGCCCCTCCGTGCAAGTTATATGTATGGAGATGGACCACTTTTAATTTAGCCGAAAAATACTGACTATTTTTGTTAACCAAAAAAGAGGTTTTATATGGCTTAATAAAGCAGGCATTTCTATAACTGAACAAATATTTTAACCTTTTCAAATATGATACATGAACGTTTAATTTTATTCCTTTAAGAGTTATCCCATTTCTGCAATCTCACCTGGTGGTAAGTGATAATGCAGTCTAAGATAGTAGCGGGCTAACCTGTTAGGGAGTACAGTAGTCATACTCCAAATCGGTTTTTACGCGACATCGCACAGAAGACTAAATCGCTTAGCGGCACGTCTTTGTCGGTTCATTTCATAACTAGTTAAGAATTTAAAGAATTTAATATTTTAAAAATGTTTTAAATACGTGAATATTCCCTATTTTATATTTTTAATATGGCAGCGATCGATTCTGGCTGCATGTCAGTTTACCTTGGCGCGCTAAAAAAAGTCGTTGCACCTTTTTCTGTGATTTGATAAATGATAATGATTAAAAGTTAATAGATCTTCTACCGCTTCATAAAACAAATCAAATAAACATGAGACTGAAAGATTTTTCCATCCTATGATCTCGGAAAGGGTTGATACATAAATAAGAGAAAAAATAAACATTACAGATCTAAGCTTAAAAGGCAGGCCGCAAAACCTTTCCACAATTTACCTGAGGCGAGTTACAAATTTCTTTAAACGGCAGAAAGTACGACAAAATGTAACAAAAAGTCTACAATCCACATCTCGCTGGGAACATTACTTTATCTCACCTTTGTTCGACCTTTTTCCTTGAACATCAAAGATTGAGGCCTCTAACTAGGGTGGTCTTGGGACTGGAAAAGTCTGGATACTCTCGAAAAACTTTTCTTATATCCCAGTAATAATTATTACATCCCAGTAATAATTAAAACTTGCTTCAACGGAGAATGAAAGCATCATGAGGAGACCACCATGCCTGAGAGTTTTGCATAATGTTCTCAAAGGTGTGTCGAGTCCAACAATCCGCAATGGGCCAGCGTGGTGTACTACGGCCTAAACCCTTCTCATTGTAGAAAAAAACCCGTGCCTTGTGAACCGGTAACGGGTTGATATGATGATGATGATTAAGTAACCCAAAAATTACAAATTGGGAGTTTGGATACAATTATCTGGCAACATGCTCACATGAATTTAAGTTTATCGTGGGTACATGTATACATACGTACGTATGGTTACCCTACACACAATACAACGTTTATATAAAGATAGAGGATCCTTTTTGGTACCTATCTGTAATATTTACTCGCTCTGTCTTGTCAAATTGCGATTGAATATATCAAGGTGTTCCAATATCAGGAATTTGAATATCCGCTATAATGTAACATATTAATACTATGAGCCGTCTAAAAACACGGTAGATATTGTTTTTTTTACTATTTTCTGGATATTCTTAGACAAAACGATCGTATACTTTTGGTTTTTTTTTGTGGGCTACAATTCTCCTTACTACTAATACTGTGTCATTAACCAGTCTGATGATGGGCAAACACTCCCGTTGATCCCTATCCCTATCCCTACTAATATTATAAAGGTAAGTTTGTTTGTTACGCTTTCACGCAAAAACTACCCAACCGATCCTCTTGATACTTTGTACTAATGATTTGTACACATATTCTTGGAAGTATTAGAAGTAATATAGAATACATTTTATCCCGACATTAAGCTCCGTTCTATTGACAATTTTACACCATAACTCTGACAAATTATAACCAATTTAAATAGTTATTTTGTACTATAGAGGTTATAATATGTATTTAATTTTGCCCAAACTTTGTGTAGATCTGATGAATGTGGTTGGAGATAGAGGACAGAACTCCTCAGCGGACAGCAGCAAACTCCTCATTTAAGGCTTAGCGATACTGAATATTTTAAATTATTTTAGAACTACAACTATATTGAATGCCACATAAAAAAAAAATCAAACGCAGACGAAGTCGCGTGCAACATCTAGTTTACTATATAAATCTTTTTTGTCTACTGTCATAAAACTGTAAATGTTTATACAAGCATTTTCTTCGCAAATCACATCGAGGTTACGGTGAGCAGCATGGTTGATCTAAGCTCTTATTTCCACTCTCCCATGAAATAAGGAGTCCACTCTCCCAACATTAACCTTTTCCGACTATGAAATTATGGCCACAAGTTTTTTCACAGTAACAATTAACGGACCCAAGATATTAATAATTGACAGTGCTCAGAATGTTGGTTGTTGAGTAACAAGTACATCGATACAATGGCGTTATATCGCGATCAGACAGCGAGTCAACAACGATACACTCTGTAGCAACCACTACGTCTGCCAAAACGTAGTGAGAACTACCAAAGGACCGAACACTATAGTGTGTGATAAATCTAGGTAATTTGTATGTGAGTGAACTGGTGCATGGTGCTGTGATATTTGATGAGGTAAAAATTGCTATTTTATGGAAAAAAAAACCCCCACCATGTGGATGGACGTTTGCAAATAGTTTCTTTATTTATTTATTTTATTTTATTACACATGACATACGTTGTTTACCGCCAAATATAAATAAGTTATCTAAGAAAACAGCGTGCTTTTTAATTATTTAATATCTTCTAAATGGCGCGCGTGAATAATAATGTACCTTTTCTCTTATTTTGATTATTGTTTAGATATTTATTTATTTTCTTTTAGCCCTAGGTTTATCCCACCTATCTTCAGGATCTCCCAGGTCTTCTTCAATTCATTTTCATCTGCTTTCAACTCTAGATATATCCAATTCTTTTACACATAATACGCTTTCATAGCATCTATCCCTCTCTTCTTTGACCTTCATTTTCAAACAAGCCCTTGAAGATTTGTTTTTAAAAATAACGCTTACATAGACGCTTATTATTAATAACTATTTATTTATATATATCCAGATTTTTATGTTTTTCTCGTGTTACGTTATATGCCCAATTCGAATGGATTTGTACTAATGTCGCAGTCATGAGAGCACTTTACATATCACGGCGTAGTCACACGTCTAACGTTGATGAGACGTTTATTTTTTGACAAAGTTACATAGCTGATAGACCCTTTTAAATAGCAGTAGAGCTGTTCGTGACAGAGTTCTTACTGGGCAGTCATACTGCTTTGCTTATTTCTTCAACCAAACAGCATTGCTGTTTTTCAGTCTGAGGAGTATGGTTGCCGGTGTAATTACAGCCACACCGATGCCGTACGTTAATAGACACATGACGGAACTTTGTAGGACGTGTTCCTCGCATGCCTTGCGAAGTGTGGCTCTGTTTATAGGGATGACTCTTCGCCTGATATCAGGTCACCTTCTTGGTCCGTTAGTTATTACTGTGAAAAAACATGTGGCCATTATTTCATAGACCGAGAAGGTTAATGTTGAGCACTTTCATCATCATTCTAAGTCTATCATGTTCAAATGCTTGGCTGAGGCCTCCTTTTTCATGGTAGAGTGGAAATACAGCTTAGATCAACCATGCTGCTCACCGTAACCTCGAGGTGAATTGCGAAGAAAACGATAAACATTACAGTTTCATAACAGTAGACAAAAAAGATTTATATAGCAAAGAAAAGGTAGTTACATACTCGTAAGCACACCCGCTGTTGTTTCAGCAGCGTTCAAGCGTGCCGACATCTGTATGAGATGATTAATGTGCTGCGAAGTTTTGCTTTTTGCTAGCATTATGAGCTTCGAGTACATTGCACCACGTGCGTTCACGAGTTTAAAAGTAGGTACATCAGATCGTAGGTACATCAGATCGTTGGTGTATTTTCAAACATAGTTTTTGTACTGCATTTATCATCAAGTCGTACCGTCATAGACGGCCGATTGGCGCAGTTTGCAGACCCTGTTTTCTGAGTCCTAGGCCGTGGGTTCCGTTTCCACTTTGAAGACCGCTGCTGCAATATTGATTTAGTGCTCTTCTCACAACCAAACCAATGTTTTTAATTGCCCAAATAAAATAACATATAACCAAAGTTATTAGTAAACCTAACATAGGTACAAAGTATTTTTTATTAATTTCATATTTTAAATAAATACTAGCGGACCCGCGCGACTTTGTCCGCGAATAAGCCAACTTAAAAAAATATTCGTCTGTTGTAGCGGACTGTTTTACTTGTTACTTATACTTCATTCTACATACTTCCGTCGTTTGGCGTAACGGTTACCGTTCACGCACCGCACGTATCAGAATATCTCAAAAAGTATATTTTTCGCAGTTTTTGCTCGAGATTCCAATAGAAATGAATCCTAACTAGATCGATTTATCGCCCCCGAAACCCCCTGTATACTAAATTTCATGAAAATCGTTGGAGCCGATTGAGAGATTCCAATTATATATTTATATTTATCGATAAAACAAGAATAAAATGACATTTCCTAAAAATGAATCCAAGCTAGATCGATTTATCGCCCAGAAACCCCCTGTATACTAAGTTTAATGAAAATCGTTGGAGCCGATTCCGAGATTCCAATTATATATATACAAGAATTGCTCGTTTAAAGATATAAGATAAGATATGAAAACCTTACTCCTAATTTATGTTATACGTAACTTTGTCGAAGTTGTTTTTAATCGCGTAAGTCTTGCAAATTACCATTTAGTCAGAAGAACATAGTCAAGATTAATATATCTTTTCGGTTTCTACGTGGAACGCTGCGTAAATAACTTAGCGCAACCTTGTTTTTTGTTGGTAGGATGGTAACTAGCCACGGTCGAAGCCTCCCACCAGTCAAAACTTGATACTAATGCAACAAAAGGGGCTCTGATCTACGTAACGCGCCAGCCTTAAAGTTGCTCATTTAAATAGAGTTACCAACATGAATCTAATGAGGTTCCTGGTACTTTAATTAGAATATTAAACAATAGCAATCATCAGTCGCATACAAATGATAATCGTGACGCACGCGTGTCGTTACCGTGTAAGTGTTTCACGATTATTCACACTAATAAATTAATATACACGAGATGTGACAGAAGTGCTATATTTCAACTCACGTGTTGGCCTCCATAAGTGTGTAGAGATTTGGACCCGCCCTGGAACAATCAATCCGCTGAAATATGGTTAGGGTGGATCGAGCGTTTACAGACAATTTTTATTAGCGCCTTCTAGTAAAGGCTATCAGAATTAATAGAAGCTATTGCTTATCAGTTTTATGACAAAAGGTGACAGTAAAATGTATGATCCTAATGAAAATGTTATTGCTTGAGTTTTGAGTTAACTTTATCTGCAACCGAGGTTGTAATCCTGTATTGATGAAATTTGATATTTTTGTGACACTTGGAGGAAGTTTCAGTACGACGTGACGGCCGATTGGCGAGACCCTGCTTTCTGAGTCCAAGGCCGTGGGTTCGATTCCCACTACTGGAAACATATGGTGTTTATATGTATATTCTAAATATTTATGTATATTATTCATAGAATATATTCATCAGTCATCTTAGTTCCCATAACACAAGCTAAGCTTACTTTGGGGATAGAAGGTGATGTGTGTATTGTCGTAGTATATTTATTTATTTTATGAATAAGTAACTGCTATTTCATATTGTATTCTTTTATTTTATCACAAAATTTTATTAAATAACTCAGAGAAACGTGCTTAAAATTTTCGTTACAGGTAACTGCGATATTGTTTTGAAAAGCTTACCGAATCGTGCAAAGCGGTCAACTACTCGTATATAGACAGAAATATGGTCCAAAATGATGTATTTTATTCGCTGTGTAGAACTACACAGATTATTAACAGTTTAAGTTAACTTAACTTAAACTTAAAGCAGTGGCCGCATGTCATTAATTATCCCTCGTTGGTCTAGTGGTTAGCAAATTGAATTAAAGACCAAAGGATCCTGGGTTCCATTCCCACTCTAAGCACCAACCCGTAGGTGGAAAATGAAGATTGTCTCCACCGTTCCATAAAGAGCACATTAAGCCGATATTCGTAGTTATTATCTCTTAAAATATGTAAAAATAATCAATAGAGTCTATGCTCTACCAGCTACGACATTTTCTCATACGAGAGAGGAGGCATGTGTCCAGCAGTTGGATATTAATGGACTGAGAATGAGGATGTTTTTATAAGAACTTCTGGATCTTGCATATCGACATAATGGCTCGATAACATGACGCTGTTACCAATATAACATCTCAACTCGACCTTAGCCAAAAATAGTAAAGAAAACATTAGAAAATCAACAATCCCAGCCCATTACGATTCCCAACCCGTGTACACTGAAATAGAGTTTGGAAATATTCCATCGACAATTGTGTATAAACTATAAGTACGATAAAGCTTACGGTCACGGCTATGACTGCGGAAATTCCAGTAAACTGTATAGCGGGTGATGAAAATATGAGACAGCCTAATGGTTTTCACCCTGCCTTATAGGGGGAGCCCGCTATCATTTCGGAGTTACTAGCGTTCTTAAATATCGCTTTCTGTTAAACAGTTGCAGTTGAGATCATTGTAGAGAAATCTCAGAAATTGTACCGTTAAATAATTTATCGAACAGGCTTAGTTAAGCTTATAGAAAAGTCATATTATAGTATAAGGACAACGTAAACAATAAAATAACTTGGGTGTGAATTATTTAGCTGGTTGCTCTTCTAATAATTTTAAATGACAATGTGAGATGGTGATAACAAAAAAAACACCCGGCTATGTTTGTTGTGGGCTTCTTCTTAGACCAGAACGCGTTTGGAACCCACGGAGCTTTAGTTTTAAGTTTACGAATATGGTTAGCGCCATCATCTCACTACCGTGTAATTCTCATGTAAATCAAAAGTGCCGCCTATGGGCCTAGTTGAATAAAGATATTTTTGATTTTGACTTTGACTTTAAGTGATACTTAATTTCTTAAAACACCGGGATCAAACTCGGTCTTCCCTTCCAAGTCTTTACCAATGAAATCATACAATTAAATTACGTTATAATGAATTGTTTAGCCTATTTAACTAAACTAAGGGCAGAAGTTCCACTGGTCTTTTCCCATGGAATAAATTTAACGTTCAGGCTTTATTCATTTACTTCTCGCATTATAGTTGTATACGAACCTAATATACATATAAATATACCTAATTCACTAATCTGTATTAACTGCAGATCACTCGACAGAGAACTTTTTATGTGACACGATAAATTATATAAATTATATTCTTTCCCATAAATTTACAGCAACTTTATTCAATAAAGCACATAACAAAATTGAATTCTCTCCCACCATTATTGTATGTAAAATTCTTTAACGTTTCCCTCCCATCATACAGTTGGCGTCGCATTTAAAATTTATCAGGGCAATTTAAGGTTTATGTCAAGTGACGGAAGATTCATTTTCCTGTAATTTTAATACGTGGTTGTATGTAAAATGTGAGCTAACGAAGTTATCCTCTCGTCTTTGCCGCTCTATCCAATTTATTACGTCGTAATTGGATGCACAGGAAAGTCTTAAAAATATGAACGTAGAAATGAAAAGATACATGGTTCACCTGATGAGATAGAGCCTTTTAAAATACACACTTACATACATTTATATTATACAATAATAATAATTCTACTTTATTACACACCAAAACATAAAACATACTAAATATGACTAAATTAGGGTGTAGTGGCGGTCTCATCACGGATAGTGATCTCTTCAACAAGTTACAATGTTAGTTGAAACTCATAAAACTTATAAACATTAATAGATATAAAAAAATTATTACAATTTCAAATATCGTGTATTTCATTTTTTTATATGAAACAAACAAAAAAAAACAACGATATCTAATCGTAACCATATTTCGAAGCAATGTGTTATCGCAATAATAATAAATTTTAATAGACTTTTCCTTATTTTTAGGTATGTTGGATTATTTTCTACGTTGTTGGTGGTGGTTTTTGCGTAAGTGACTCCGTTATGTTGTGTAAAATTAATTACAAATTCAGTTAACTAAATAGTCTACATAAACAAGATGGTAGGTATAATAAATATTTTAGATTGTTCCTCAAAAGCCGAAGAGTTTGTTTCTTTTTGCCTAACCCAATTCTAATAACCCAATTCTGGAGGCAAGTTATAGCTTCTACATTCCTCAGTGTGATGTTAACCAAAAGGTATATATATGTATGCAGCCTTAGGAATCAGGCAACAAAGACAAGAAGAACACTAAGCGAGCTACAGCTATAGCCCGGTAATACGGGCGGTGGGTCGGCGTAGGTATATAGTGTAAAATAACAGATGTCCTTTTTATTCTGACTTAACAGTGTAACGTTACTCGAAATCGACTACGATTGTTACTGTGCAATTCTTATCCCGAAGGTACAATTTTCATGACCAATCTATCAATTCCATGAATAGATAAAATGACCAATCCATATTACTTACAACGTTGCAAAGCTAACGCTCGGCCGAGCCACGTGTTTACCCAAAAAAGGCATTGACTCGTATATCTTTGATCATCTCGGTTCAAGGATCAAGACTGTTTATTTTCACGCTAACATTAATACGTATAAAACATGAGCAAATTGCTCCGCTAATATCAGTTTTATGCACTACACCATAAAGTGTTTTGTAGTTTCCCATATACACTGGTCGACTTCTTCGGAAATGCTTTAAAATTTTCGCGCGGTTCGTTCACCCTTGCTTGTTTTGTTGGCTTTGTGATAAACGTCAAGCAAATATTGTAGTTGACAAAAACATTATCATCTACCTTAGCCTGTCCCATTGTTGGGCAAAGGTTCTCAAAGAAGAGATATCTAATAAATATTCGTATAAATATAATATTGATTTAATATGTATTTTATATAACTGTTTCTTGTGTGGGTACAACCTAACCCTATAATCCAAGTGTCAAAGTCAAATACTTCTACATTCAAATAGGCCCATAGATGGAGCGTTTGATACGTTCATTACATAAATAGACGTGTACATGATGGCAATAACTACATTCGTAAACTTAAAACTAAAGCTACGAGGGTTCCAAACGCGCCCTGGTCTAAGAAGCCCATAACACATTTAGCCGGGTGTTCTTTTTGCTATCACCATCTCACATCGTCAAATTGGTTTTTTTTCCTTTTCATGGGTTGCCTGGCAAAAATTAGATAATCCCGCCCATTGTACCTACTTGCTGTATATATAATTGTTGTTATAATATCAGTGTTTAATTTATTTCATTTAATGTTTAAACCCACCACGATGCTCTAATGCGGGATGACCGATTGTTATCACGTGCTATGTGTTAATTAATTAGGTTTCAGGCCTTACAGCTAATTGTGCTCACGGAGCACATTGGTGGATCTGTGGTCAGTTCCAACCCGCGGGCTCATTCATTTCTTCAAAATAATCCTGTTTACCTGACCTGGTAATTGTACCGAGGATATCAACCCATTACCGGTCCACTACAGGGCACGGGTCTCCTCCCACAATGAGAACGGTTTAAGGCAACCCTGCTGGCCCAGTGCGTATTGGTAGTCAAACATGCTAGAGCCTAAACAAACGAGGGAATGTAGTTATGTTAAAATCTAATTTCACTTAGTAAATAAAAGCTATAATGAGCACTTTATTAACTTCAGAATACATTGCAAATGTGAAAATGTAAATAAAGGTCATCCCTCAATTAAGGGGAAACGTTGGGGACTTGAGCTCCGATAATTATGTATGAGAATCGGAAAACGAATTCAGGGTGGACGTAACGACCGTACGACCCTTGGCAGAATCAATATTAAGTATATATTTCCGAAAAATGTTGTATGTTGTGGTAACAAAGTTTTTAATTAGAAACTAGCTTACTCGCATCAACTATGAGTCTTTACTGAAATGCGCATCCCTATGCTGCTTACTCATAGACGTAAACTCCCCTCCAGCAACGAGTGCAATCACGTGAGACATTCAGTTTAACATTATCTCTAAAACTATGGGACCAAATAACATGCTAAAATGTGGTCCACAAAAAGGTTCGTATTAAATCAGAAACAAAACAGTAGAACTCGAGGAGGAGTACGGGTTTAAATTGCCATACCATGCCATGCCAAAACCATCTTAGACTGCATCATCACTTAGCCCCAGGAAAGATTTCAGTCAAGTGCTAACTTGTAGAGGAATAAAAACAACCCAGAACTATCCTGCGTACTATCTGCGGCTCCAACTACCACAACCAAGGACTCTGAACCTGACCATGAATCTAATAAGCGTATTAAATACCCCAGGATGCTGATTTCTATCTTCCCATTTAAAACAGCATATTCAAAACCACCATAAAATTTCCGCTTTAAATACAACAAAAAACTACAAAAGAACAGAGGATAAGGCACCATTACAGGACAATAAACTCACAAAAACTCATGTCAATAACGTTTTGCAAAAAGCAACGCGTCTCCTCCATAGAGGAAGGAATTATATGAAAAGTTCTCCATAGTACTAGACCACTGGGCCTTATATACGACGACACAGAAGTGTTGGTAAACTGTAGATGGAATTTGAAATATATTTATTTTCTGTGTAAGACAGATATGTTGGATTCAGATCATTTGTATATTATCCGTGTCTTATATTCTGCTATTAAATGTACTGCAAATTAATTTAGCAAACTGATCCAAGCAATTTCTGTCTCAAATAATTTGTTTCCTTTGCCTTTGATTAAAAATACCACCACTACCATACGCACCAATTAAATTAGGCTGATCAAGACTTTTGAATGTAATTGTTTAAAATTTGTTTCATTTGCAGACTTTTATCTCATTCTGAGCAGGTGCGTTGCTTGATGACCATTTCATGTCGTTTTTACCAGTTTTTGACCGGTCAAATGTTTTTGCGATCCGGTACGTGACTTCTAATTGTCGAATGGTTTATGACATTATGCTGAGTTCACATAAAACGAACTCTAACGATCAATTGTTAGTGATAATTGATAGCGAGAATTTCGCCGAATGGTTACGCTTTTATATCTGGCATTGTGCCAGCCCAAAGTTCAGTCTATAATATTTTACTAGGAATAAATCACAAAAATGTTATGTAAAATAATATATTTTTGCAATATTTCACAGTATTTTGTCAGTGGTATTTATTATATCGTGAAGTAGTTTAAGTTTGTGTGTCAGGACGTTAATACCATACCATAAATGCGTGTGTTTCTTTGGAACCCATGCAAACAGCTTCGCCGAAGTGTGTGCTTTGAACTATACGTAATTCATGTATCTGTAACCTAAACCTAAAATTTTCCTTTATTTAAAGGTTACCCCTGAATAAAACAGACATAGTCATAGTCTTCTTGCTCAAAAAAGGATACGAAGGCATACCACGGGATCTTCAGATTGCGCCGAAGGGTTTAACTGCCATATTTGCAGCATCGGCTTATTTAGCCATACAAAGAAGTGTCGCTCAGACAGTGTTTGAACCGTCTCTTAAGACGTATAGGCCATTGAGTTAGTGAGTGATCCATCTGCAAGATAAAAATCTTTTCAAAGCTCTTAAGCGAAACGTGAAAAATACACATTTGCTTTCATAAGTTCATAATAGTAAGGCATGGTAATCACCATGCCCCATTATTGGGCTTACGCTTCCGAAAAACAGGACGATAGTCCTACCATGCTGCTAGAATGCGTCAAGTCACTGTCTGCAAATCAAGAGTTTTGCGTGATCTTCACCCTCGACAACTTAGTCAATTCTCAAATAATGTTTCCTTTGAAACTACATAAAATATAGCTTTTTAAAATCCGACAAAAACAGATTACAGATCTGTATCAAGATATAAAGTACAGTTTACGTAGATCGTTTCGGTGGTGGTAATTCAGTTGTACATTAATCTATACAGTTCACATCTTGGAGATGTCTCTTAAGTTCAAAGTTCGTATTAAACATAAGCTCTTCGACAGTATAAAGGGCTACTTAATAGATAAAAAAACCTGGCTATGAATTACTGCTCTAACCAGGTTTCTCTTCTAATAATTTTAAATGAAAATTTGAGGTTCCTTCTTAGACCAGGGCGCGCTTTGAACCCTCGTAGCTTTAGTTATCAAAGGATATCGTTATCGTCATCGTCTCACTACCATGTATACATTTCTCATGTAATGTACGCATCATCTATACGAATATATCTACTTGAATAAACATATTTTTGACTTTTAATTAAACTAAAAAGAAATCTTCAATAGTATGCTATCACAATGCACTTCACAATGGTCCTTGTGGGAAGATAAGTAGAAGTAGAGCTATTTGATATAGAATCGTCCGGCGAAGTTCTACCGCCATGCTTTTTTTATGCCCTCAAGCAGTATTGCTGTGTTAAGGTTTGAAGGGCTTGTTAACTGGTGTAATTCCAGGCATATTCTGACAAGATGCTCTAAAATAAAAACAATTATAGATTTCAATGAAGCTGTTACGAGTCTTGCTAATAAAAACATAACGGTGCTTCTGTCTTGTAATAGACCTGAGATAGTTATTGAACAGTTAACAAATAAAATTAAAGATTCTCTAGATGAAAACACAAAAAATATACTGATTTCGAAAAGTAAGCGAATAATTAAACCGTGGATAACTCCAGGCATCTTGCGCTGTATAAGGCACCGAAACAAATTGCAGAAAGATCTTCGTTCTGACCCCACAAATAATAATTTGAAGAATACTTATAAAAGATATCGCAATTATTGCAATAATTTGATTAAAAAACTAAAACGTAACTTTGAAAAAGAGCAGTTGGCTAAATAAACTAAAAATTTTAAAGATCTGTGGAAGAATATAAAAAAATTTACATACTTAAAACCAAAACAATAAAAGTATAAATCTACTAAATATTAAGTCCACCCCTATCGAATCTGTTAATCATGTTAATGCCTATTTTGCTTGTATTGGAAAAAAACTTGCGGAAAACGTTCATCTGGATAGTCGTCAATATCTATCAACTGACTCAGTAACATTGCCCTATTCACATTATTCATCATTTGGTCTCCTTGACACGGATTCTAATGAAGTAGGAAATATTCTAATGAGTCTAAAGACGAAAAGTGCACCAGGTTGGGATAATATTCCAACTAAATTTATAAAACTCGCAAGCAGCTTAATCACTCCCATACTTGTGCACTTTGTCAATCTTTGCTTTGGTTTAGGTAGTTTTCCTAAAATCTTAAAAAAATCAGTTATAACACCGGTCCATAAGGGGGGAAGTACTGATGATGTTAATATTTATAGACCGATCGCAGTATTACCAGTTATTTCAAAAAATTTAGAAATTTTAATTAATATTCGACTGCAAAATTATTTTAAACAACGTAACATTATATCCAGCTCGCAATACGGTTTCAGACGAGGTAAATCTACCGAAGACGCTGTCTCAGCTCTTAGTACTCTAATCGTGAATCAGTTGGATAGCAATAAAAAATGTATCACAGTTTTTCTTGACCTTCAAAAAGCATTTGATACCGTCTCAGTGCCCATACTTATGCAAAAACTGGAATCCATTGGTATAAGAGGTACGCCATTATCCCTATTTCGGAACTATTTGAGCGAGCGTACCCAAATGGTGAGAATTGATAAATGTACTGGTAAAGAGATAGATATTTGTTATGGTATCCCTTAGGGTAGTGTTCTTGGGCCAACCTTATTTTTGCTATACATTAATGAACTATGCAACCTTAAGTTACAAAATGGCCACGTATTTTCCTACGCAGATGATACTGCTATTGTTTTCACTGGAAATTCTTGGGAAGATGTTCGCAATCATGCTGAAAAAGGGCTCATGAACATCTCGAAGTGGCTTAGTTCGAATCTTTTGACGCTAAATACCGTAAAACAAATTTCATGTGATCTAGTATTTGTAAACGTACACAACCGGCTCAAAATTTTGAAATAAAAATACATACTTGTGCACGGTTTGATAGTGATGCCAATTGTGATTGCCCAACTTTAAATCAAGTTTCAACAATCAAGTACCTCGGTGTGATGCTAGATTACCGTATGACTTGGTATGCTCATATAGATTTAGTATCCAATAGAATTAGAAAATTAATATGGGTATTCAAATATCTCAGGCATATGCATACTTATTTTGTATATTATAGGTTGTTATTTTTTATTATCATCTAAATTTTTTATAACATGTCTGTCCTTTTGTATATCATTGTATCTCTTGTTTTGTTTGTTTACCTACCTTCATTTTAATGTATTTTGTTAAGTTTATTTTAATTGTAATGGAAGAGCGGAATCTGCTGACACAGGGGTAGTAATATTACTCTTAAAAGAAGGCTTCAGCTATATATTGATGCCACTTTGTTTCTTACCGAAATAATATATATTTTTTTTTAATTGGGCAGCGACACTGTTTTCTGAGTCCAAGGCCGTGGGTTCGATTCCCACAACTGGAAAATATTTGTGTGATGAACATGATTTCCAGTGTCTGGGTGTTTATCTATATATTATAAGTATTTATGTATATTATTCATAAAAATCATTCATCAGTTATCTTAGTACCCATAACACAAGCTACGCTTTCTTTGGGAAATGTTGCTAAGTTTAAAGGTGATGATTTTTTACTTGCCATCGAGTGGGCCATTTGCTTGGTCCGTCAATATATATTTCATACTAATAATTGACGGACCAAGTACATTTTCTACCTGATGGTAAGTGGAAACCCTATTCCTCTAAACAGAGCAATTCGCAAGGTATGCAAAGAACACGTCCTCCCATGCCACCCATTTAGTCCATTTTTCTGAGTCGAAGGTGTTAAGCCTTCCTAAAATTACACCGGCAATTATTACTGTAATAAAAATACATCGCTTTTTTAATACTTACCTGCCAATTCAGTTTGATTTGGATATGTGTGTGCGAACAATTCCCACCAATGTTTAGCATCGCAAAACGCTGACTGTAACTAATCTATGTTAAACTTAAATACACTGACCATTATCATAATCACCTGGAGCAATATGAATATCCATTTGATATCAATTCCAATACGTAATAGACATACACGTTCCGTTAGTTAGGTATCCTAATCCTAAGTAAATTACGTACAGTACACCTAGATCACAAAGCATGTGATACCGCCATTACATTACCAGACATGAGTTGAATGCTGATTGGCGGATGATTACGTTATCTTGATTCAAAATTGGAACATAATTGAATTCGAATTTAAATTTACGACTCGTCAGTCGTAATTGCTCTCACGGAATTAAGATTTATCTAACGTTTCTAACGTATCTTTGATCACCGGCCATTGGCGTGAATCGTCAAAGTTGTTATCGGTTCCAATTATTGAGCGCACTAGTAGTTTACGCAAAAAGAGGGGTGATATATATTTGACAGCTTTTTTTATCTTTATATTACATCTGTGTGGTAGCTGTTGCCGCGTGTAACTTTAGTGTAACTAATCTTAGTACAATATCTATTATATATAATTCTGAAATTCTGTATAATAGATATTGTAATAAGATTAGTTACAACGTTTCACAACGTGTCACAACGTTTGTCCAGGATGAACTCCGAAACTACTGAAACGATTTCAACCTTTTTTTTATTTTTAAATGTGTGTTTGCTCCTACTTAAGAGATGATGATAATTTATATCTCAGTTTATAATAGCAATATTATTTTATTGAGAATTATTTGTTTAGTACCTAATAATCGAACGAAATACAAGAAAACATCATAGCAACGCCTGGCCGGATCTGCTAGTTTATTATAAAAGCGAAATACAAGTAATTTGCTAACTCACTAACTCAGTCGCTCACTAACTCATACACTGGCTTACTCAGTCAGTCATAGACGAATTATAAAATATCAGTAATTATTGAACCAGAAGCTTTACAACTCGAGTTATAATTTTAAAAATCGTACTTAATATCCCACGGCTGGGACTCTGCAGCCTCTCTATTAGACACCACGCTTCTCCAATGCGGGCTGGCGGATGCTTTATAAAGTTTTATAAATAAATTTGATTTTATTAAAATGTACTAGCTATAGAGGGTTAGAACATATTTTTCATCCCTAAAAGCACATTTCAAACATGAAAACTTCTGTTAGCATATCCTTTAACATTATTACCGAAATTCGTTCACATTCAACTTTGCCCAAAACTTTCTCCGATAAAGTGAGAATTCTAAGAATACTTCTAGTTACTAAAGTAGAAGTTGACCCTTAGGCGTAGTTTACACTTAGCGAGTTGCTACATCGAGAAACTTGGAGTCAATTTGATCCTACGCTCGCATATTGAAAGGCTTGTTAATATTTGAATGAACCTTGAATTAAAAAGAAAGTTTTAATCTCGAAGATAAACGTTTTCACCAACCAATTGTAATGGATGAACAGGCGACATAATAAGAGTGTGCTGTGGAAGGGGTGTTTCTGCAAATTAAAATCTATTAAATTGTAACGCAACCCAAGAATTATTCACATATCAAGCCTTTACCACCGAATAAGCATAACAGACAAATAAAAGAAATGAAAAAGGTTCGTAATATATTTAAATTAAACATCATTTGTGAAATTATGAATTGGTTGTTACGCTTCGGCGCCAAGGCTCGACATTACGGAGTACTTAAAATCAAAATAAAAACCTTACGTCATATTCATAGTTAAATATTGAGTATCAATTATATATCGTCCGTACTGCTCATTTGTTTTCAATCTTAGTCAACACCTCAAAAGAATTCAATATCTTTGTTTACCATTCCATTTTGCAATGGTAAAAATTAATGTAACCAACATTACATTTCGTAATGTATACTATAGTTGGGTCTGAGTTGGAAGCTCTGTTTAAGAAATGGCAAGAGTAGGCGTGACATTGCTGGCAACACACTTACAATTTCATCTTTTTTCTGTTTCAAAATAACATATTAATACATGATATTAATTTAAATATTGTTTTGTACCAAACGTTCTAGTAAATACAAGTGCATTATTCAACGGTTCACCTTTTGTGTACATATTTGTTTGAGTTTTTGTTATTTGCGTGTGCTATGTTGGTATTATTTAATATGCAGTAAAGTATGATTAGTTAAAATAAACTTACCTCACAAGGTCACCTTCATTTAGTACAAGATCGGGTACATTGTCGAGGACTCGTGATGTATAAAGCTGACTTTATTTTTTATGACTCAGATACCAAAACAGAGATAGAATAGTCAAACTCTCCGACTAGGATAGTAGTTTAACAAATTCGCCTTTTTGTAAGAAAATCACGTAAAGGACACGCGAGTCTATCGGTTTTATTTGTTCCCTTTTAACTTCAATCGAATGTATTATTTCCTACGACATCCTACAAGTGTATACTTGAATTCTTATCAGGCTTGCTTGCTTAGGTAATAAGTTCGAAAATAAACTCCACGTTTAGGTTAGATTATTGGTTGTGGTCCCAACCTTGACCTCAAGTCTGCTGTTACAATTATTGTGTATCAATGGTCATATGAAACCCATTACCGCACCGGCCCGCTACAGAGCACGGGTCTGCTCCCACAATGAGAAGGGGTTAAGGCCGCAGTCCACCACGCTGGCCCAGTGCGGATTGGTGGACTCCACACACTTTTGAGAACATTACGTAGAATTCTCAGCCATGCAGGTTTCCTTACGATGTTTTCCTTCACCGTTGAAACAAGTGATATTTTAATTCCTTAAAACGCACATAACTTAGAAAAGTTAGAGGTGCGTGCTGGGATTAGAACTTGGCCCCCCGAAAGTGAATTATTAAATACTATAATGTCCTTGATGTAAAATTACTGTCCCCAAGACTGCCATAGTTCCGTGAAAACAGCGCCATTCAAGCAGTGTGGTGGACCAATGCAATAAAATATATCTTTTATGAGAGGCCTGTGGCCGGCGTTTGGACATTTATATGTTGATGACGTTTTATTCCCTTAAAATGCAAATAAACATTTTGGGAACCGGATAGATTTGAACCTGTGGCGGCTTCAGCGCTTAAACCAATATGCTAAGGCTTTCCTACCGCCGATGCCAAATGTAGCACTTATTTACCTCTCATATCAGTCCTATAGCGCCATGTAGATGACGTTGATTGGAGAAGAATTTTGCGAACCTAAATATCAAAAATAAAACGAACCTAAAATTCTACTACAGTGACTATTTTTCTGAGTCACGTAAGTAACGAAACTAAAATTACCTAACTCCATTTAGGAGCTGAGCATATAATTAGAAAACCATGGAGGTGAAAACTATACCATTAACGAGGCATCGCGTGACTTTTTACTTCAATTATTATTACAGTTTAGGCGTTTTTACACCATCATTATTCCCCACAGCACTGTCTATGGGAATAGTCGTAAACGGCTTGCTTAATTTTCTGTCCTTGAAAACGTTTTAGTGTTTTTATGTGCTATTAGCTGTTGACAGTGACTTCGTTCACGGTTATTGGTTTTTTAAAAATACCCTCAGGTTTACCGATTTATAACAGACAGTCGATACTGCTACCTTACTTTCAAATTCACAAAATAGAGAGATAGCTGATCATCTTACGCCTTTTTTAATTCTATTCATAAATTACACGGGTTATATAGATTTAAGAACTAGAAAATGCAGACTTGAACTTTATCTTTGACTTGATAGTCTCTCTATCTATCTATCCGGACTTTATGAGAACTTCGCAGACAGGTAGAGGGTTATACAGAGAGAATTAGTCTTATTAGTAACCTCTGACCTCTCAACCTCTCAACCAATATTCAAGAAACATTTCTACTGAGATGTTTACGAATCTATTGTCTCTTGATAAACGAAATAATCTATTTATTTGCTTAATTACATCCAGATCCGTCCAGACGTTCATCCATCCAAACTTTTGCATTTACAATACCAGCGTAGACTATTCTAAATACAAATGTAAAAATCTGTTGTATCATTTATTAGCTTTGCAAATCTAAAATCGATTAAGCGTGTCGCGTAAAAGAAGACGATAAAAATCAAATAAAAGTAATCGATTCGCGTATCGATTCCACGTGCTAAAGATTGCGCAACGCTCCCATAACCGATTGTATAATGTTATAATGCCGAAGAAAATACAACCTGACATTGGTATTACTTTGTTGTGGAGAAAGTAACCTAGATTTTAAATCAAGCGAAACGTAACTTTAGTGTGTTGAAATAGAGTTTTAATCACCTTGGCAGAACAGCGTTGGTCGCAGTTACATACGATATTCCTGCTTTGTAAGCAGATCTATTATTGTATGAATATTCAACGTAATAATACTGTATCTATTTGAGTATAAAGCCGTTAAGTAAAAATATTTACCTTCCTATAAAATTAGGTTTTCAGACTTAACAACCCACATTTCGGTGATGTATTGTAAGTAAATTTACATCAGGTATATAATAAGGCCGTGTAAGGCATCACTATTTGTCATTGTAATTCTGTTGTTCGTATATATGCATTTATATATCAATGGTAAATATATACAAATATTTATAATTTATATTATATCCTATTTTATTTTTCTCTCTTAATAATTATCATATTAGCTATAAGTAGTATGTACTTTAGTGTGTAAATTTATGTATTGTTTCTATCGTTTAGGTAACCTGGAAGAGAGCACTTTTAGTGATAAGGCTGCCTTTTGCCTCTAATTTCTTTATGTATATTCTTAATTTATCCTATACTACGCAATAAAGATGTTTAAAACAATCAATACTTACAATAAAACTGTAACTGGAAGATTTCTGTACATTTAATATATTAGATAATTTTGACCGGGATTGAGATTTTGCTTTATAATCGATACTGAGTCCAAAACAGACTTTTATTTAATTTTTGTCTGTCTGTCTGTGCGGGAATCACGCAAAAGCTACTGAACGAATTTAAATAAAATTTAGTATAGTGGTAGCTGATATTCCGGGTCTACACATAGGATACCTTTTATCCCGATAAACAATAAGTTTCCTGCGGGAAACGGGATGAAAAATTTTATCAATTTTACTTCATAGCTCCGTTAAATTTGAACCGATTATAATATTTTTATTATTTTATTTTAAAGTGTGTACTATAAAATATGTAGTGTCTAATTTTAATAAAGATCTGATAAATATTTTCGGAGATAAAGGACATAACTATTCACAAATAACAGCAAGTAGCAAGGCATATGGAACAGCGATCGAATGCATAACAGCAAGTAGCAAGGCATATGGAACAACGATCGAATGCATAACAGCAAGTAGCAAGGCATATGGGACAACGATCGAATGCATGCGTCCACCATCCTACTAATATTATAAATGCGAAAGTTTGTGAGGATGGAGGTATGGATGGATGTATGTATCAACTAAAATAATGACAACTTACTAACTCAGTATACCACGTAAAATAATAGTACGCACATAGCTAGCCACGATAATTTTGATGTTAGCATAAATAAATACATAAATAAATATACTACGACAATACACACACCGCATCCTAGCCCCAAAGGAAGCGTAGCTTGTGTTATGGGTACTGAGATGACTGTTGAATATTTTTATGAATAATATACATAAATAAATAGCAATATACATATAAACACCCAGACACTGAAAAACATTCATGCAAATCACACAAACATTTTCCAGTAGTGGGAATCGAACCCACGGTTTGGGCTCAGAAAGCAGGGTCGCTGCAAACTGCGCCAATCGGCCGTCAAACATCTATTCTAGCTTCTCGATTGACTAATTAGCGAGGGTCCGCTAGTAAATAAATAAATTGAAGAACAAAGAATTACCGGCCCACTACAGGGCACGGGTATCCTCTTAGAATGAGCAGGGCTTAGTCTGCACGCTGGCCAAGTGCGGATTGGTAGATTTTAAACGCCCTTAAGAGAGATTATGGAGAACTTTCAGGCATGCTTGTTTTATTTACGATGTTTTCCTTCAGGGTTAAAGCAAGTTATATATTAGTTATATATATATAGTAAAATTGCTTATATTAAAAACGAACGTAAGTCTGAAAAAAGTATGCGGGTTTATTTTAGGATATTTCTACTATAAGCTTTTTTTTTACATATCGCCAACTAGCCCCAAAGTAAGCGTACCTTGTATTATGGGTACTAAGATGACTAATGAATATTTTCATGAATAATATACATAAATACTTAGAATATACATAAACACCCAGACACTGGAAAACATTCATGCTCATCACTCAAACATTTTTCAGTAGTGGGAATCGAACCCACGGCCTTGGGCTCAGAAACCAGGGTCGCTGCAAACTGCGCCAATCGGCCATCTTTTATTAGCCATTGACTTCAATCTCACCATGTGGTAAGTGATGAAGCAGAATAAGATGGTAGCGGCTCATGTTGTAAATACAGCAGATATATTAAACTCATTCCCCCGATTTCCCCGCGGTTTTTACTAAACCAATTGCTAAACGACTTGGCAGAACTTCTTTGTCTCTCAAAGCCTCCCACTCACACAAAATTCCAAATTTCTCCTACTTATAAGCACGCAGTACTCACTACTACGCCAGAGAGGTTGCAAGACAAAATAAATACGCAAACAACAAATAATTTTAGAGGTCTTTCTAATGTCTTTAGCATTTTAACCGAGTTTTTTACAAGAGCACCTTCAAATCAAGAGTGAATAGGCATCTTCTAGGCAAGCGCGCTCCACCTTAAGCTGTATCATCGCTTACCATCAGGTGTGATTAAATAAATAAATAAATATATACTACGACAATACACACATCGCCATCTAGCCCCAAAGTAAGCGTAGCTTGTGTTATGTGATTGCAGTCAAGCGCTCGTCTATAAACATAAAAAAACCGACTTAAAGACTACATTTATAATATTAGTAAGGTATAAATTCAATGTTCATTGTACGTCCAAATTTAGGCAATTATGGTGCTTTCCCACACATCAGTCACGTCGTTAATCCGTCAAGTATAACGTATGAAGTATAAGTTAATAGGTGTATGTCAACAATAAGCGCTCGTTCAGACACGGCGGGAACCGCGCGATTATAGAATCGCATGGAAATCGCGCGGGTCTTATTTATATGAGTTAGTTAGTAATCGTTCAGACATAACCGCGCGGTTAATCAAGCCGCGCGGTTACCGCAACCCAACCGCCAGAAAATAGAATCGCGCTGCTCCCGCGCGTTTCTATTACTATGGAGTCTTTACTTCGCGTTCAGTTGCGTTGCGGATACCGCGCGGTGAGCACGTCACTGTTCGCGAGTTCGCCATGGATCGTTTCGACACTGAACTATTTATTGATGAGGTGGAGAAGAGACCTGCAATATGGGACATTCAGTGTGATGATTACTCAAATAAAATTATCAAGAACCGAGCTTGGCAAGAGTTGGTGGAGATATTTGGAAATTGCGAAGACACGGTGGAAAAAAAGAATATTTTAAGTAAGTAGGTTTATTATATTATAGTATATAGGTTTAGTATTACCATATTTCGTTTGTTTACATTTAGTTATGTACCTAAACATTACAAGTACGGTATGTTAGTTGCAGCTATATCTTTGTGTCTTGCCATGGAACACGCCCATCATTCACAAAGTAATGAGCGAATTTATCTCTGATATTCAAAGATGACGGTGTCCCTCTTCCCGCATGCAAGGTATTGAGATTAGTCATGGGTGCATTATATAAAGTATCTTTAAATTTTAGACCATCTCTAGTCCGCACATAGTTATGTAGAACACAAGAAGCTTTTATTATATCTTCGGCAAAATCTATGTTTACATTTATAGGCCTATGAAAGATGCGCCATTTGTTCGCCAAAATACCAAAAGTGCACTCAATATTACGTCGGGCTCTCGATAACCTATAGTTAAAAATCCTTTTTTCATATGGTAAACATTTGCCTGAATATGGGCGCAATAAATTTTCTGCTAAGCCGAAGGCTTCATCTCCAACTATAACATAAGGCATTGGTGTTAGGTCTACATTAGATATTGGTTTAGGTGTTGGTATGTTTAATGATTTTTCTGTCAGGCGTTTATAAAAAACCGAATTTTTAAATATAGCAGAATCACTGCTTTTGCCATAAGCCCCAATATCAACATAAGTAAAGCAATAGTTGGCGTCGCAAAGTGCTAAGAGCACTATGGAAAAGTAATGTTTATAGTTATGATACAAAGAACCCGAATCAACAGGCTTTATAACTCGGATATGCTTGCCGTCTATAGCACCAATGCAATTTGGAAAATTTGCATATCTCTCAAAGTCTCGTGCTATTGTCTTCCAGATATCTTCAGTCGCTTCGGGCATGACTATGTTTACCAACTTATTCCACAATGATTTACATACTTCGCGGACAATTCCAGTAATCGTCGATTTTCCTAGGCGGTAATTGTAGCTTAGTTCTCCAAATGAACAACCCGTACCAAGATATCTGAAACAAGAATATTATTAATAATGTTATTATTTTTAGGTACACAACTCCAAAAAAAATGGAAAAATATACGAGATTGCTACAATAAAGAATACAAAAAAGAAAAAACAACTCCTTCTGGTTCAGGTGCTCGTAAAGGAGCCCGATATATGTATTTTTCAAGATTATCTTTCCTGCAGAATAGTGTAAGTAATAAAGACACTACAACTAATATTGAAGAACAGAATGAAAGGCAAAGTGAGGAGACAAGTGAACTAAACGCCAATGCAACCGAAGCCACTGAAATACGTCCCCCTAAACGTAAGAAAACACAAGTGCCAGAAGAAAAAATAGCGGTTTTAATAGAAAAAAGTATCGAGTCACGAAAACATTTTCAGAATGAACTTCAAGAAAATAGTATTACCAAGCAAGATGACGACAAACTCTTTTGTTTGTCGTTATATAAAGAACTCAGAAAAGTACCAGAAAATAGGCGTTTAGCAACCAAAATTGAATTACTTCAAGTGATACAAAAAGGACAAAGCTTACCACCCCCTCTTCGCTACAATACTCAGCAGATCACACCTACGTATTGGCAAGGACAACAGTATACAAGCCCGCAAGGATATTTTACTACATCTGGATCATCTCCTCCTGTTCCGGCACCGTCACCGTCACCATCGCAATTTAGTTCTGGCTCTCAGTCCTCTACAGTTATAGAAAATATTTATGCTGATTTTGAAGAACAATAAATAAATCTTACCTTAAAGTTATTACGAGTTTCTCTTCCGGTGACACGCTTGGCCTCAAATGCGTTTCAGAGCATGAAATATCTTGCCTGATCAGTTCAATTAGTTCATCAAAAGATTTTATTGACATTCTCAAATAGTCAAAAAATTTGTTATCATACATTCTTAATTTGGGATATAATGTTACGAACTGACCATGTACTAGTCGGTCACGTAATATTGGATGCACCCAATACCGCCTTTTTCTTTTCTTTTTTTTAAGGAGCAACCACAGTAAACACACTTCTTCGTCGACCTCCATTTTGAAACTGACGCTTTACCCGCACGAAATCGCATACTAACCGCGCGTGTCTGAATAGCATCACAATTTTGCGGTTTGAAACCGCGCGATTCGTAAACGCACGATTCCCGCATGTCTGAACGCACGCTTACGTCGGTGACTGGCATGTGGGGACGACTTGACGCGTCTTCAACTTGTACTAAGTGTCAGCTTCCAAGTTAACATATATGACTTAGGCGACATGTCATGTCAAAATGTGTAAGGAGTGGTCAAATCTTGACTTTAACAATCATCAGACATCTGCATCGGCATGAAAATGTCCCACTGGCACAGACCTTCTGTTGGGCTAGGGTTTTTGAGTATGGACCCACCACGCTGCTCCAATGTTGGATGGTGGGCTTTAATGATTCATTATTATCAACTCAAAATTCAAATAATTCAAAATTCATTTATTTCAAGTAGGCCTAATACAAACACTTTTGAAACGTCAAGTCTGTCCGTGTGTAGTGACTCTACCACCGGTTCGGAAGGCAGATTCTACCGAGAAGAAGCCGGCAAGAAACTCAGCAGTTGCTCTTTTCCAACATCAAAAATTAGTGTTACTGTTAGTGATAATAGGCGGTATCGGTATTTTTCTAGTACTAATCGACCAAGCAGGGCATTTTTTCGCAGGGCACGCAAGGTACACGTCCTCCAAAGTCCCGCCCTGCGTCCATTAACCTGAGGCTTGGTGTTAAGCCTCATATACCTGTTTTTTTACCGCTAATCTATACACAATTGTTAGTATTTATGTTATTGGTACCTGTAATGTGCATATATATTAATTAATTCTATAACTAAACAACATTCTGTTACACCCAGTGGCGTGCACAGGGTCATCGACCAGGGTATGCATAAAGCAAGTACATGGCATAAAACTCCCCTGCTATATGAGTTATCTATACTTATAATAAAACTTTAACTCGAAGATTTCTGTACATTGCATATATATTATGAAAATTTTGACCTGGGGATGCTTTATAATCGATACTGGGTCTGAAAAAGATTTTTGTTTGATTTTTGTCTGCCTGTCTGTCTGTCCGGGCAGCACGTGAAAACTACTGAACGGATTTAAATATAATTTGGTATAATGGTATCTGATATTCCGGGTCAACATATAGGATACTTTTCCCGATAAACTATAAGTTTCCTCCGGGAAACGGGATGAATATTTACTTCATAGCTCCGTTAAATTTGAACCGATTTTAATATTTCTTTTTGAAACTGTATACTAACAAGCATGCAGTGTCTAATTTTAATGAAGATCTGATAAATATTGTGGGAGATAAAGGACATAACTCTTTACAGATAAAGTCGCAAGGCATATGGGACATCGATCGAGTGCATGCGTACCATCCTACTAATATTGTAAATGCGAAAGAAATAAAATAATATAAATATTAAGTTTGATTATATACCTGCAAATTCATTTTTAAATTATTCAAATTGAACCTATCGCTTAGAAGTTGCGACGGGTATAGAATAAATAACACGTACGGTGACGACGGGCCGCGAACCTACCAGGTTATAAGAGGTTATAGTTAGGAAATAAAACATGACTGGTAGCGCTACAATTAGTTTCTAGGATTTTTGAAGATATTAAAACGATTTGGTGCAGATGAAGTTGCACGGGTCAGCTAGTATAAAATAATTTGGGTAGACACTGCTTTTTTGCATTTATGAAGTGCACGCCACTGATTACACCTCTGATTTTACTTGTATTTTCTCTTAGAAATACGTTAAAATGCTTTTATTGAGAATAAATATCCGGAAACACTGAGAAACTTGTTAACGTGTTAATGCTGCCATCGTAAGTTTCAGAAAACATTAACGCCCGCCCACTTTTCAAGGATAATCTAGCCGTGAAATAATGGGAAACCGTTCAATAAATTTCTCATAGTATGTAAAGAAAGCTGTTTCACTTCTAAGCTCTACTTTCTATAAGTTTGTTACAGATTTAATTCATTTAAACCAGTGAGCTTACAAATATAGTAAAATATTAAATCCAAAAATTTACCAGTAGAACTATATTAAATCAATATTTTTTAAACTGTCTTCATCTTCTTATTGGTTCCGCTTCGAAACCGGAGCATCTTCAGACTTTACAAGGAATAATTGACTTTACAAGTTGATGTGGAGTATAAGGATTAAAGGAATTATAAATTACACCATACAGATTCTCCTGCTTTTCGCGGACTATAGCAAATTAAGCTTAACTTTCAATATATATCATGGATTTCCGCAAAGTAACGCCTGCTTCTATCCAACAGTAAATATATTAAAGAAGTATGGAAAATACGAAAAAAATTTTCGTACACTCACTCATTAGGATGCACGCACCGACGAGGCCCCAAATCTAACCCCCAACTAAAATCCTGCGATAATAGTTTAGGGGCTATAGTATTTACGTTACGTAGTAAATTTTCGTAGTTTCAATACTTCATTAATATATTCAGTATGCCTATGTCAAGCAGTAGACGGCGATTAATATTCAGGATGATGATGATCACTATAGTTTCACAACATTGAAATAATATATCTATGAACACTTCATAGTTTCCTTAATTAGTCATCACTTTGATGTCGTGATACACTAAACTTTCCGTCGCCACTCTTCTCTGACGCCTGTCTTTCGGATGCAGTGATCTCAGTGGGCGGTAACGTACCGTCCATTTCATATTAGGTATGCGTATGTTATTTCCAAGAAGTAATACATTACTTAACACAAGCTATAAATCTTATAGGTAGCTTGCAGTATAAACGCATTCAGTCTGTGTACACCCTAACATAAACGTCCAGTAGAACGGAATAGTGAAAGATGGAATCTAAAAATTTATTATAGGGCGTATAGCATAATTCTTGGAGTAGAAAATAAATATTTGCCGCTATCTTTACCCGAGATAAAACGGTTTGCGCGGCTCAGTTTACTTAATACTATGAGTATCTGCATTACGACAATCCAGGATGATTCGCGAACCGAATAAACGTACCCAAACATTGTGGCAACATCTTTGTTAGTTTGTATAATATTAACTGACTCGTTATTCTTGTGGTTATTATATTCCATTGCAGATTAAAAGGTCATTGGTCCAATACTGGGTACAATAAGTCCTGGGTTCGATCAATGTATTTATTGAGTTTCACCTAAAATTCCTTAAAAGTTGGAGTAAAAAGTTGAAGTTATAATTTGCCCCAAGGTAACTTTTAACACCCATCAGATTTTTTTCAAAGTCGTTACGATTTAAATTTGGAATAGCACATTTTTAACACACGGTTTTTAATTGCCGGTAAACTATAGGTTCCAGAGGAATTTGTAAAAAACTGGAGCAGCTACTTAAATATTAGGATCAGAGCTTAAGGTTCCCTTGTCTCGCTCAACTCAACCTTCCTTAGTTACACACACAAAGAGCGTACAGAATGGTTTAATTACCTCTATTATACTTGTAAAGGCGGATGCGCATAGTGTAATCATAATTATCAATCTATTATCAGTCCACTACAGAACACGAGTCCCCTTTTGGAACGTGCGAATTGGTAGTCAGGCTTTTGAGAACACAGATTTCCTCACGATGTTTTACTTCATTGTTAATCTAAATCTCATACTTTATTACGTCCACAAAATAAGTTCAATGAAATAGTAGTTTTCAACTGACATTAAGTACGGGTTAATGTACGTAATTATCTCTGAGATAACTTACTCGCACAAGTAAGTTATGAGAACGCAGACGCTGACAAGTTGCGTGAACAACTGACTTAACTAATTGGGACAGTGATGGATACGTGCAAGTTTACGATACTGATGTTTGTAATTTGTGGTTAAACCCTGAATGTAACTAACATAACATACCCATTAGGTGCTCTATATTATAATCTTGTACTACTAAGTGGGTGGGCTAACGATTTATGTATATAAATGATTAGTGGTCCCTCGCGACTTCGTCTGCGTACAAGTTTACCTTAAAATATAGACATATGCTGTCGCAGACTTTTTTTTAGAACTTTTAAAAGGGACAAAGTAACAGTGTAAGCATCCCACGCAGCGGAAGCTCTCAAAAGGAAAAAAAAGCCCGATTAGAAACATTCTTCATTGGTACCATGCTATATAAATGGGTTATCAAACACTTAAAGATTTTTTTAAATCAAACCAGTTGTTCCTGAGATCATCAGGTTAAAGTAAACAAACAATTATATACTTTATTTAAGATTTTAGGACCTGCAAACTGAATTCAAACTCATTATTATTTTCTTTGAATTCAATATTCCTTTTACGTTCTCCCCGGCGCAGTGGTGAGGTTTACGACATTATGACGATGATGACCTACCTACTACAGTGAGAAATCAAAACACGCCCTGGCTTTACATGCTTTACACGCACGTAGGGTTCTACGTCGCTATGGCCAACATAGTGACGTAGAACCCGACAAAGTTATAAAAAGTGAATTAGCGTTCCAGTACGATGCTGTGTAGAAACTAATTAATGGTTTAATACAACAGCCATAACCCTGACAAATTATCTCACTACATCAGCAAGTAGTTGATGCTCGCGAGGGTATAATAAAAAAAAAATTAATATAACCGCCTCCTACATACCCTATTTTCATCCCCCCCGTTCACGTGTGGTTATTCTTACGCAATCTAATTAAAACCCCATTACGTCATCGGGCCCGCTACATTACTCATCTACTCTCTAGGGGGAGGATTCCTATTTGATGAAACCTTGACTCACCTAGCTGCTTAAAATTGTATGATCACTTAGCATAGTCGAGGTTAGAACTGACATCCATACAAATATTTTAAATGCAAATGTGTGGTCGTTTGGTTGTTTGTTTGTTACCTATGTTAGGTTCTACTCTGATCTTAATCAAAATTGACACTTACAAGTATAACTTGCAACCTATAAATGAAGATAGGATACTCCCGGAAAAGCCAAAACCCTTGGGGTTTTAAACAGTAGGGTTTGTTTATTTTGTAGAGTTTACGTTTGCATAGACATAGCTTGCATCATATATTATGTGTAGCATGTGCCCACGAGATAATTATCTCTACTTGATACACGTTATCCATTTTTATCGGATGATATTTCATGTTGAAATAACTCTCGTGGAGCACTTTTTAACCCGAAACAAACCTCTATAAAGTCATGGGTAAAACTCGCTATCTTATTAAATTATACTTTTTATGTCATTTAAATGAATCCATCACATAAATTGATGGATTTTTACTGATAGACGCAGGTATTTTCTACGCAGCTGATTGTGACTCGGTTTATGTCTTCTGCCCACTTAGTTTACCTAGGCGGCTCAGATAAAAATCACTTTGTGGTCAATCCGCAAACGAACCGTGAAAAAGAATACTAAACTATTAATTTTATAAAGTGTGTAAATAATTAAACATTTGATTAATAACCAATGTTCGTGATATGGAATTGATGGATATTTTGATATAAATACGACTGCATTTTCGATAAACTGCAGTCCTACATGGAATTGAACGATGCAAAGATACCTCCCGGTGTCTTAGTCGTTTATCACCATACAATTTTTTGAGACACGATCTGTAAGACTCTGACACTTCGTTAATATAAACAATAATAAAACTCGTCGAGCCAGTTTCCTTACTTTACCTAGAACAAGAACAAATTACGGTGAAAAATCCCTTATCTTTGAAGGCGCCAAATTTTATGATAAAATACCTATACTTATAAAAAATTTAAACTCATTCAATGTATTCAAAACTAAATTAGCTTCTTATATATTAAGTAATACCAATAAATTTAAAGACGAATACATTGAATGAGTAGATAATAGTAAAATTGAATTTAGTTTAGTCTAATGGCGAAGTGTATTAATTTATTATAGAAAACTAAGTTTCCTATGTAAGTGACTCAGGTCTTTTTATGGGAATAAATGTCTTTAAACCTAAACCTAAAAAAACAAAACACAAAATAAACTATAACTATTCTCCAAATTGACTAAATCACTTTACTACTGAAGAAGTAGAAGGTAAAATGATGAGATAAACCATCGCGGACTTTTTATTGATTTTATTAAGATGCACAATTCCGTAGTACATTTATTTTATTTGCTCGTATCTTAAAAGAAGAAGAAGAAACACTTTATTGCACTATAACATACAGGAAAACAAACAGTGAGGAGTATAGGTACAGTTAACAATGTAGACATGCAAAGCATGCGTATCTTGTTATGTTTAGCAAGCGTTTGCAATGTAAGCGCAAAAAAATCTTTAAATCTTTGAATTTCTTGGCCTCTTTTTTCTATTTTATACAAAACAGCTACTGCATATAATCCTTCCTTTTCAATGACTCTATATATTGCTGAAAACTGTTTATAAATGCTGCTGTGATAGGTACGTTGCAATACCAATGCCGCTTAGACAGTATTAAGGGATTGTTCTCATTCTTCTTTTATTTAAATTTGATTTTTGAAACTATGTAATTATAATTATTCTCTCTAGTCTATAATTATTTTTTATAAATTCTCAACAATAGCTGTTATTCCACTTTACTATTAAGCAAATCAACAATAAGTGCTAGTATTTTAGGGATGTAACAGATCGACAGATTGAGCGACAGTAAACTAAATTCACACAAATTCACCGTCGGGCTTCATCACTTCAGGCATGATTTTTTGCTTAAAGTACGAGGTGAAACGGCAACGTGCATTATAAGATGAGCAAACTTCTGTGTTTGCAATGGCGGAACACGTTTGGCGCGAGAAGTTCTTAGCGTGCATTTGTTATTGCTTCTGCAAAGTTCCTAAGTTTTAACATATGACTGGCAAACAATTTCTTGCACAATTCTACTAATTCTTTATTTAGAGTATTTGAAGATAGCGAAAATTTTTCGAACGTCAAGCCTGTTAGTAGTGGTTCTAAAATATATAATATCTTACAAACACCAAGTCCTGAGTTCGATACCCAGGTCGCGCCAAGATTTGTTAGGTGTTTTTCTGTTATTCTCATCAGTAACCCTAGTAGTTTGAATTGAAATGAAAATAAAATAAGTTTGTTTATTTCAGTGGTATTAAAAAATTACATGTATTTTTGAAACTCCAGGCTATTAACAACAACAAAAAACCTAACAATTTTCGGTCAGGCCGAGTAACAGATCCTAGAACCTCGTGTTCTATAGTCAAATATGCTAACCACTAGACAAACGAGGCAGTTTAGTACTTATTCCTAAACTCAAAGCCAACTTGATAGCTAACTTGCATAGAGACTTGAGCCTTATCTAAAAGCGAGGCAACTGTGAATTTATTGCCGCAGCCTTTGTGTACGGCAGTTAATTTAACTTGCGTTTGTTTCGACAGATAAAGAGTTCCAAAACTTTAGTTCCACTTAGGGATGGGAGTGTTATAAATAAGTCGATACCAATTATATCGATATATTTTCCATAGAGTGATAAATTTTATAAACACAAAAAATATTGTATTATTTTTACATATTCTGTACGTAGGCATTTATTGGTCATGCCTAAATTATCTGTTTTATCAATATCTGTTATATAATAAGTAAATTTATGTCTCATGAGAGATAAATTGAGGGTGAGTGCTGACTCAGGCTTCCCCACACGGGTTAAAAGAATTTGATGCAATTTGTATTAACATTCTTCTCGCGGGTGTCGTACGAGACGACTAAAGAAATAAAATGGAAAACGGGCAGCAGGGTTCTCTGTGCTACTTCTACCATCTATTGCGATCACCAAGCGTGGTGATTATGGGCACACCCTCCCATTAGGAGAGGCCTTTAGTCCAGCAGTGGATTGTTATAGGCTATTGAAAAAGAAGATATTAACACTGCTCGAGCTAAGAGCGAAAGAACTTCACACATTTTTGTTAAATTAAAATAAACCTATATGAAGACGAAAGATACTTGATGAGGTGGCAAACATGAAAAAAAAATGCTTAAATGATAAAATAACGTAGTACATGTTTGACAGAAACGTTGTTTCAAACGATATAATTGCATCGCATGATTTGTCAATCCTGCCGAACGCGCTAGATAAGTTTATTTGAGTCGTTTAGTTTTCTTAAATCTTCTAATCTTCTGCGAAACCTTCTTAATTATTTTTTTTTCTGTAAGATAGAAACCATTAAAATTGTTTGAAGTCTTCGTTAAGTAATCACATGACCAAGGGAAATAGGGATTCATTTTTATGTTTATAGTTTTTCAAAACTGATTCAAAACATTAATTTTGAGCTGAAAAGATAGAAATAGGTGTTTGAAACTCTATTCCTTAAGGAAATGAAATGTTTGACAAAAAGTGATATTTACAATATTTTTTTATAGTAATAATTGACGAACCAAGCAGATGACCCACCTGATGGTTAGTGGTAAACCATTGCCTATAACAGAGCAACACTTCACAGGGCATGCAACGAGCACCTCCTGCAAAATGCCGCCCTATGTCCATCAATTTACGGCGTAGGTGTTAAGTCTCATGTGCCTATAACTACACCGGCAACCATGCCCTTCAGACTGGAACACAGCATCGCAACAATGCTGCTTAGCGGGAGAGATAAGCATAACGATAAGCATAGTGAAAAATAGCTCTACTAGTACTGATATAAAAAAATAAAAATATGGTTTTCGGTACTCCGCAGTAAATACCAGTGATAACATCGATATATTTTTACACCCACGCCTAGCAGCTTCGTAGAATTTAATTTGTTTTTCGGTACGTATAACTGGAGTTACTAAAGTTCGCTCTTACGGATGATTTGGTTTCACTTTAAATAATTCGATAATCTTCCTTTACTGAAGTTTAGCTTTAATGTCCAATTTGAATAACTTAGTCGTAGTTATTTATATTAATTACAAAAAGAGCCGGCAAAAGTCGTCCTGTTAAAGCAACGTCACCTACCAATTCAATCGGGTCCAATTGTGTTTTCAAACCATCCAGAAATCTACTAAAATATACACACAAAATTTCATCCAAATTGATCTGGGTGTTTAGGAGAAGTTGGGTGACATAAACACGTAAAAAATAATTGTATTATATTTTGTTTCAAACGTATTATTGCATCGCATGATTTGTCAATCCTGCCGAACTCGCTCGAAAAGTTCATTTGAGTCGTTTAGTTTTCTTAAATCTTCTAATCTTCTACGATTTTTTTTTTTAATTTTTTTTTTCTCTAAGAAAGAAACCATTAAAAATGTTTGTATTCTTCCTTATGTAATCACATGACCAAGGGAAATAGGGATTCATTTTTATGTTTATAGATTTACACAACTGACTCAGAATCACTACTTTAGACGATACATTATTTTCGAGCTGAAAAGATGCCCCTCCTAGAAATGGGTGTTTGAAACTCTATTCCTTAAGGAAATGGGGTGAATAAAGTGTTAAAGTTTCTCAAGAAAATTGTATCGCTCTTTATGTTGAAACTTCAGAATCAGTATCCATTGCCAGCAAATATTAAACACCTACAAAAATTTTTTAAAGACATCTTAAAAGAAATGTGAAAAGAACGAAGTCGTGAAATATTTTAATTAAAAATTTGGATAACCCCCGAAATTCATTTAAGTTTACATTATTCTACAAGTTTTGAGTAATAATTTAGCATTTTGTGGTGGCGGCCATCTTGAATTTTAAATTTGTCTTAGTTTATAGTATTCTACTACTCAAGCCCTTTCATTTGATACCTATATTGAGGGAGTTATGAAAAATATGGAATCTGCCATTTTGTGCGGCGCCCATTTTGGGCCGATTTTTACCTAACATAGCTAAGAACACTCATCAAATCGGTTCGTCAAGTGAAAATTATAACATCCGTCCGTTTTTACTTCGGGGGTTAATTAAAGATGTAGTCGTATAATGTGAAAACACAGTCAAAATAAAACGGATGCCACTTTCCAGTGTTTCCTGACAGTCGCACTGGCCAGTAAAAAGTGGAGTGTCTCAGCTCATAAAGCAGCTAACATAAAACTCCACTCGGATGATGACTTTCCATTGAGTATACATTAACCTCCTTTTTGAGAAAATGAACCATACGAGTATGTTAAGTTAAAAGAGACTATGCTCAAAATAGAGGAAGGTAAACCTCCGAATCCAAATCAACAAAACACCGTTTGAGAAAATTTCAAGACATATACTAGTGTAATATCCTTGACGCCCAGTCTCCAAAATTGCGTATTGCCTGAAATGTAAGTCATCTCTGGTTATATGTAATCTACGAGTTAAAACTTTATCATAATTATTTTAAAATCACACTTCAATAATTATAATTTAGGGGAGTTGTTTTAAAATTTTTAAAAATCTTAATTCTTAATTATACTTTTAAAGTAAGTTGTCGAGCCGACCAGTCTTATATTTCACTTTATTCAAACTCCATTCATTCGCACTTTAACTTTCGGGTACTGTCAATCAAAATGCCATACAGTATTTTAGTCATGCTCACTTCCTAGCATGAACTCACGGCAGTAAACTGAGGACTGTCGCAGATCATAAAGCGAAAGTCGTAAAACTGCACTTGAATTTAGACTACATTGTAAAAGTATTACCTACACCGAAATATACGCCATTAAACTGTTTGGAGATAATATGTTTTTAGTTTTTGAAGTAAGTTGAGCTCGACACCATAGTGTTTATATAGTATTCATGAGAATACAATATTGAATAAGTTCAAATCGATGGGTTGTCATCTGCATCCTTTTTCCTAATTTTAACACTCTTGTCTGTCTTGTAGCATTGATTTGGCAGTTGATGACCAAAATGAAGATAAAGGCAATCGTACTTTCCTCATAGTCACTGTTGGAAGTTCTTGGTAATCTATGCGTATAAAAAAGCTTTTGGAATGAGCTTGATTGCCTGACCTAACCCAGCGAAAAATTATGTATAACTGACGAAAGAGTTTACGATAAAAACTGGTAGATTGAAAAGGGTTAACTTTAATATTACCTATCCTCGCATCCTCGGCGTTTATAAAACGTAGAATGTCGCAGTTCATAAAGATTTGGGTCTTAAAACTGCACTAAAATCTAAACAACATTGTGGCAGGTTTGTAAAAATTCTTACTGTTCGTGATTCTACTTAAAATTAGATCTAAAGACGTGCAAAGTAGTTCACACTGTGAAGTTGTGACTCCATGAACTTAAAAATATTCTTGCAGTGCTTCTTGCATTGATAGGAAACGTCCTATGTGGTTGGCAAATATTGGAGCTATTTACGTACTATTAACTATTCACCTATAGAATATTTATTTTCCAAACAAGTCTTCATTCCATTAATTAAAGGCTGAACACAACAGGGAATTTTTGTCGGAGGATGCCCAACTTTTTTCGAATTCGGGGTTTTTAATAATGACTTGCGCGCCCGATGCGGCACGACGTACTCACGATCAATTTGGGGATTGTTCTTTAATATATACCAATCACAGCGTAGTAGCTTTAAAGATTGTTCGTTTGTTTGTTTGATTGTTTAAGGGATTTGAAGATTGTGTTTTAATAAATAGAGGTGATAGCTTAGTAGGTAAGGCTACGGCTTTCCTTTCGTGGAGACCGAGTTCGAGCCCCGACACGCACCACTGACTTTTCGGAGTTATGTGCGTTTTAATTTAAGTGATTTAAGCAATTTAAATATCATTCGCTTTTAACAACATCAATGTAAAGGAAAACATCGTGATGAAACCTGAAGGCCTGAGAATCCCCCATTTTTATTGTATTAGTATGTAGAATTTTGTTAATATTTAGATATATTGTATATCTTTAGTAGTTAGTATTATTTAGTATATTGTACCTTTATTTGACCTACACCACAATTTAATCATCTTACTCACATCCTGGGGTAGCTGGAAGAGATCTCTTATAGATATCTATAAGCTTTCCTACGTACACTTCATGTATCTTATGTTCACATTCACAATTTATGGTACATCCTTATTCTTCCTTCCTTCCTTAATATTATAAATGTGAATGTAAGTTTGTTTGTTACGCTTTCACGCAAAAACTATTTAAGCGATCCTCATGAAACTTTGTACACATATTCTTGGAAGTGTTAGAAGTAATATAGGATACTTTTTATCCTTACATTAAGCTCGGTTCCTTTGGGAGAGGGGATGAAAGTGTTTGACGATTTTACACCATAACTCCGACAAATTATAACCGATTTAAATATCTATTTTTGTACTATAGAGGTTATAATATGTGTTTAATTTATCCCAAACTTTGTGTAGATCTGAATGTGGTTGGAGATAGAGGACAGAACTCGTCATTTAAGGCTTAGCGATACCAAATACTTTAATTTTTTTTAGAACTACAACTAAATTGAATGCCACATCAAAAAACAAAATCAAACGCAGACGAAGTCGCGGGCAACAGCTAGTAAGTAATAAATAAAACAAATAAATTCTACCAATCCGCACTTGGCCAGGGTGGTGGACTACGACCTAAACCCTCCTCATTCTGAGAGAAAACCCGTGCCCTGTAGTGGGCCGGTACTATTACCGGCCCACTACAGGGCCTATACCTATGTTGATGATGATCGTTGTCACCTTATCAGCTATGTATCAGCTGTATTTGATTGGATTTACACACTCCACCGTTCTGTCCTACATTCATTGAATAACTCCCTGGGCTCTCTTGTGTCGTCCTATCATCTAGTGAGATGTATGCCAAGGCTGTGTTTTCCGGTGTGAGTGATTCAAGTACCTTTGGACCTTAACGCCGCATAAATATTGTAATATAATAATAAATGTGTCGTGTAAATACATTTTTTTTTTAGTATGTTTGTTTGATGTCCTCCTAATAAGAGCGTATTGCTTCAATTTATTACTTGTTTTACGACCCTCGTAAAAGGAAGCGTTATATTGATTTGTCTCGTTTAATACGAGACGTACAGTTGATCTCATTTTGTCGCAAATATGTTTTTTTTTCTGGTAGCAAGTGATGATGCAGTCTAAGAAGTAACATGTTTATACCCTTAAAGACAAAAACTTTTTAAGCCGTCACAAAAAGTATTGACGTGAAATTTAAAGAATACCCCTTTAAAATGGTTTACGTACATTAACTTAAGAATTTACTAAAGTTAATATACTACTTATTACTCAGATGCCTATATAATTCAATATAAAGAACTTAAGTTGGCTAAATGTAAAAATTTTAATTTATATGTATATTCATGTATGAATACCATTGTTGGTATTGGTTGGTAGATACTACTATTCAATCCAGCAAAAATAATAAGTACATTGCGTTGATTTTCAATCAAAGAGCAGAATCAACACAAAATGTATTGCGTAAGGCATATTTAATAAAGTATTTAGATTCATATTGTCGTGAATAAACTGGTTTGTGTCCTGATTTTGCCATTCACACGATGAATCGGCCAATTTGGGAGCAACTGACCTCCCTATTGTGAGAGGACGGTGAAACTTTATAAGGATTCGGTCTCGTGCAAATTTTATATAAGTACGTATTTTGAGATGTTCTGTTCGGTGCTAGACAATTGATTTTCGTTTTGCTGCCCAATTTTTACAGAAATTCCTCTGGTATCCTTATTGTTGTCACCTTTACGGCTTGACTTAGGATGGACTTTCACATTCCATGGCTTCGTGCATGAATAATGTTTTGAGGGATATGTGTCTAGAGATTCAAGGTGAAGACAAGTGGATACCCCTTCACACTCTCTCCACAGTCCTTTCACTTGCGGAGTCATCATTGTAGCATCTTGTGAGTTGTGACTTTATTGCTCTCACGCTTACTTTTAGTTCGCTGTGGATGTCCTCATTTATGATTTGATCGGATATAAATTCTTCGACCGTATCTCTCCCCGTCGCTAGTTAGCGACCACATTTCAGATAAATCTCATTTTTATTTGTGATCTATCAATAATAATGACTATTATTTATCATTATTCTTAAATCTAAACGAAACTACTTCAATGAGGTTTTTAGATCTCATTATTGTTTTTAAATTGTGTGATTTGACTTCTCTTCCAGATCTTTTTCGTACATAAACTTCACCTGTTATAACCGGAACTGCGTCGCTTGATTAGCAATTGTCAACGCCTTCACGAAGTCTAAAAGCAACAAGGGCGTCCAGCAAAAAAAATGTGTACTGTCCATGATAGCTACATCTAGTTTAAAAAAAACCTTAAAATTCCACCCACCGATGCATCAAAAGCTCTTACATGAAAAACAACACAGCCTTCGATCACGCACACCACTTCATCTAAGTGTGTACCACTTTTATTACAGTCGTAAAGTTTTATCGCCCACCCCCTACGAGTTGGGACAAAAATGGAGGGTAGTTGTTAAGTGGTAACGTTAAACGTTTTAGGTTATTTATCGGACTCTTTTATAAAAAGGATAATTAAACATAAAACATGCCAAAATACTAAATATTACCAGCCGGTACTTTATGCAATTTGACCCAATTGATCGTACGAGTTAAAAAAAAACATAGGTAGGTAACAATAACTTTTTAAATAACTGAATGGCAGACTGAAGAGACACTGGTACAATTTATAATGTAAACGCAAGAGTAAGTCTATTTTTTTACAACTTATGTTCAGATGAAGTAACGAGTATTTTAGCACAGAGATAGCTTGTATCTAGGAGAAGGATATAGGATACTTTAATACCTGAAAACACTCGGGGACCGTTATAACGAAGTCAAGAAAAAATATAATTTATTGCCTACGGATGTAGCAATAACGATTTTGACAAAATTTTGCATAAAGATAACATATAAATACAAAAAATGGTTTCTGACATAAAACAATCGTAAAAACCCCAGACGAAGTAGCGGGCAACATATAGAAAACTTTATTCTTTGGAATTGGTTCAGTAATTCCAGAGTTTTTTTTTAAATTTGTAACAATGAATTAATATTCTTGTTTTATATTATTTAAAGCAATAAGTTAAAATACAGCTAAGCATTTTCTGTTAGAACTTCATTAAAGAAAATTAGAATTTTGAAAATTAATAACTCGTGAATTCGAGATTATTCTCCGGACGTCTGCGAAGATTAAGCTAATCCACCCTTGAAGATAAGTGTCCTTTGTTTTGATCCGGCATTTCGGGAGCTTCTTAAATAGGATTTAACTTTAAACATAAATAAAATGTGAAAACAATGAAAATCATTTTTATTACGTTCAATATATTACAAATTATATAAATATTCTGCGAATTGCTATGCATAATTTCTAAATAACTTGAATTCAGTGATGACGATAATACTCCAAAAAAATGGCCTTGACTTTGAAATCATGTACGAATTTTCACATATATTTTTCATGCAACCGATAATGTTAAGCGATTACCACCAACTTAGAACATCTATAGTACCAGAGAAACTGGCCATGTATTGTCCATGTATTCAGGAGAGTCATGTAAAAACTTACAGCTTTTGAAATAAAACCAACTCTGTAAAACTTCTAAGACTAAAAACGTTCGCTTTACAAGCCCACCCAATATACTTTAGAACTTATCTTCTCCATCGAAACTCGAATAAAGATGAAGTAGTGCAAAAACACTTTTTCAAATTATTTTATCGAATAATATATTATTATGTATCTGCACGAACTGGGATATTGATTGAAATTGAAAGTGTTAGAAAACGAAGGCTTGTAAGAGACTTATGGTGTACTAAGTTACAAGAGTTAGCGGGTAAATTATTGCACATTTATATCGTATAAGTAGTTTCTATGAGATTTTCGCGTTGAAACCGACAAACAAACTCATCAGTATTATATTATTTTATTACAGCAGTATAGATTTTCCGTATTTATTCATCTTCTCACGAGCACTGGAGCAGCACGAAGAGTCTAAGCTCCATATCCTTCCTAGACTATTGATGAGATAGCTAGTAGGTACATCGGCACGTGACATTAAACTTAGATCTGATGAAAGTGGTATAAATTTGCTCAGTACTTGCTTAAAAGAGTTAGGCACAATAATATTCTCTCCTAATATACCTACTTGTGTTTTCCATTTTGTAACGTTTAGAGCATATGTGATTACATACCTTATAAGTAACTGTGCGGGAACGATATACTTGTTTGTAACGCACGGGAGGAGACGCGCGGGGGGCCAGGCGAGTCGACGGGGACATCGCACGGTCGCGGCGGCGAAAGGCACTCCCAACCGGACCACCGACGACGCGATCAACGATTTTATAGACAATTGTTAACAACGTTGTTATTCTCATTATAACCAGCTTTATATACAGTACACTTAGTTTTATTTATATACACATCAAAGCGGCCGTGAGGACGCCAACAGTAACCAAAAGTTTCTAAGAAAATCGTACAATAAAACCAATTGCATTAAACTGTAGGCTGGATTTTATCGGTTTTAGTTGAAATAGGATGTCTGCACTAGCGGATATTGGCTATGTAACTTATTAAGGTATATGCGTAGTTTTGGATTTTAAACGTTACACGTAGAAATTGACGGTCCTTGTATGAAGGGTTATCTAAACTTACGTAAGGAAATGAATTATAAGCGAAGACAAGAATATCTCTTTGAATCGTTTTTAATTAGTTTATTTTTTTCATTAACTCTTATAGCGTGAGAACTGAGACCCAATTTAATGGCAGACTAGGGACTTGGAGTTCTTTGTAAATTAATAAATGAATATCGAACTTTTACGACCTCCCTGACGCAACGGTGAGCACTATGGATTAAACCAGGGGGTCCCGGGTTCGATCCCCGGCGATTTTCTCTGGTCTGGTGTCTAGTAGTGGGAGGCTATGGCAGTGGCTAGTTACCACTCTACCGACAAACACGTGCCGCTTTTTTATTTTAGTCCTCTACATTCCTCTCGTTACTTAGACCACGTTTTCACAGGTATATTAAGCGCGATAGGACACGTCTTCTTGCCAGTCGTGGCTGCCAAATTACGTTCAAGCGTTTTGTTTGGTCTGCACTTTTTGTCACGATTGATGATAACATGCTTTTTATGACTTTTTAGGGCTTTTCATGGCTCTTAAAAAATCTAACGTTTATTTTATTAACCTAACCAATCAGCGCAACGAGCATACTAGTTTGTGAGTTTTAACTCACACTTTTAACTTGCTAGGTGACATTGTGGAATTATGATGACTAAAAGCTAAGTTTAAGTTAATTGGGCTTGCTTAGCTTGCTCGTAGCTTTGGCCCGTCTCGCTGGTCCTTACACTGTTCTCCACATTAGCAAATAAGCAAAGGCCCGAAGATACGCGCCAACATTGGGAGTTGGTCGAATACCAGACTGGAACACAATAATGCCGCTTGGTGGAAAAAATAAGCATGGCCTTACTTCCCCGTTCAGGCACTGTAAACCAACTGCTATACTACTTATATCTATTTAACAAAAGACACACACACATATAGAGAACAACAGACAAACTTGATAACGTAAATATTAATATGAACGATGGAAAAAGTAAAACTCACTTAAATTAATTCAGCTTAGAAAAATTCAATCCGTAAAATGTGACAACATTTTTCTAAGTAACCGGTCGCTTTGTTTTGAGAGCTCTTGAAGAGGGCTAAAGGGCTTTTGATATCGAACTCGGAGATCCGTGAATTGGTCCACGTTTAATTAAACGTTTAGGGAGAAATACGAGACTTTTGAGATTTTCTTAATCATTTCGCTAATAGGTAGTTCCCTTCTGCGGGATAACTTTTCGTATTAGCGGTAGATTGATTACAGGCAGGCTTAGAGTCTTTAATCTTTTTGTGTACTATATATGTGTATGGAGTAATGTTTCCTACTTCGCCACCTACCAACTTTGCCACCTATAACATAAGTCAGTGTTCTTACTAGCATAATAAACAGAGAAACCCAATAATTTTTTTCATTTGTAATTCAAAGTTAATTTTTTTTTTTTATTCTTTTATTTCAGGCTTAACCCGTAGGAATAGAAACAAATATATAAAATGGCGGATGGTTAGTAAAAATTAAAATAAAAATGTATAATCAATATTACAATGAAAAATTAAAATTAATACTTTTAAATTATAAAATAAAACAAAACAAAAACGAAGTCAAAATTAATTCCTAAATTTAAATTACCTAATTAAAATTCAGAACATCATCATACCTTCCGCTTGGGCATAGGCAAACATGTCTAGATAATATAAGTTTATTAATCAAAAGCAACCAAATAGTACCAGACTTTGCTTTGTAAAGGTTTAGTTAACAGACAAAATTCATAATTTTGTTAAGTACAACGAAAAGTAAATTTAAAAAGATACTTATCTTATCTGTCTGGGATGTTGCTTTTAATAATAAACATGAGAACTCTGGAGCTTTATCCAAAATTTAATTTTGGGTTTCACTATTTTAGATTTTTAGATAATACGGCTGCCCAATTAGTATGCATGAGAGGGGATCGGACAAATTAACCATAAAGAGCCAGTAGCAAGTGGTTATAAAAGAAAATAAAAACCCTTCCTGGTTAATGGAAGGGTGATTTATCCCAAACATAAACATCATTATTTAACAGCTGGGGGCTTAATACCTCATTAACAACCCATCACCGGCCCACTACAAGGCACAGATCTTCTCTCATGCAGGGTTAGGGCGTGGTCCATCACGCTGGCCAAGTGCAGATAGGTGGACAACACACATCATCATCATCACCCATTAACAGCCCAATATAAGGTACGGGTCACCTCTCAGGCTGTGAGGGTTTAGGCCTTTTCCAAAACGCTCGCCATGGATTGGCACTTAGCCCCAAAAAGTTTAAAGTGCGTGCCCGCGAACTTGGTACTCTTGAAAAGGAAGCCGAAATCTATCACTAGTTTCATTATTGCAGTTTTATTTTTATAGCTAACGGGTATATTGACTTCCCTAAAATAAAAAGCATCACTATAAATATACTGCCATACTATAATATTATAAATGCTTACTGCTCTGCAAACGCTTGATAAATATTGATAAATTTTAAAGCACCTATGAACCATAAGCACACATGAATTAGCTATTTGACAAATGAAAAATTAGCGTTTCTTTCGTGTATGGACTTATTATCATCTCTTATAGCAGTATTATTCTGTTTTTCTTGATGCTACACCATATTTTCCTCAAGTTTTATAAGAATTGTTTATCATCTAAACGGGGAAAACACGCGTCTATAAAAGGCGCATCTCTTGCGCCAAATAAATATACCATGTACTTCTACTACGAGTTTACTATAGAAACTAAAAGATAACTAAACTAATATAATCATAAAATGTAACATCACAGACCTACAAATCTTATGAAAGATCCCGTTATGGATATCAGAAAGGACCCAATATAAAGAATAGGGATATGTGTTATTTTAGGCAATTTCTTCCCGTCCTTCCAGTTTTTGCTTCTTTAATGGTACGGTTGGTCATATCTGGGTCTTTGATAAAGTTGTCCTTGTAGTTTAGTACAATTTCTTTGGTTTCAATGTTTTTCTGAATACTTTATTTGTTCTGCTTTCTTCATTTACAGAGAATTAAATGCAAGATTTTTATCCCACTCAGTTCAAGATGGTTTCGATAAATTGGTGAAGGAGTTAAATTTGGAGAAGCTAACTTAACATATGCAGTTATTAAGTTTGGAGGAGCTAACTTAACATATGCAGTTATCACTGCTATCGAAAATATTGCGTGTACGCAAAAATATTGGATTTGGTTTGATTCCATTTCGAGATTATAAATTTCCAAACTCAAACCCAAAATTTCCCACTCATAGCACCTGAGAGATGGTCAATCTTATTTATTTATCTGATACTTCTTCCCCGTCATCGAAGATACACAGAACAGGTTATATTGCAATGAAATCTTATAACCCGCAATAATGCAGTAGATTTCCTACAAGGGCTATTTAGTAATTTTATCTGTTAAGGCAGATTCACACGTATCGTTCACAATTACAACACGGTAATTATCTCATGGAGAATCTTTAACCTTTACCACATTTTCTTTATTTATTTCATCGCGTCTAATTAATACAGATTCTGCATTGGAGCAATAAGGCTAGGCTCCCCAATGAAGCGAAATCTTGTATCCAGCAGCGAGTTTTTTTTGCGTATATTGACAACATCCCGAAAGTTAATTTTAATAAGTAATTTAGAGTAACAGAAGGTTTTAAAGAAATACCTAATTTTAAGTCCAACCTACCAATCGAACCTAGCTAGGACGTTGTGATAAATGAGCCAGTCGAAATAGATATTCATAATCAACCTACACGATTGTGGAATTGCATACATATAGGATTTAACGTCCAATATCATCACAATTCGATACTGTGATATGTAAGCTAAATGAGATATATGATATCTGTCATATGGGAGAACACACAAGTATCCGTCATTTAGTTACTTTCAGCGATACTTTTTCTGAATGTCATACAGGTCCACCAGCTTACTGGTAAAATATGCCTTTTCACCCTTTTGATTTACGGGTATCTGGGGTAGCCGGCAGATTATTTCGTTAGCTTTCAAGATGCAATTTACGTTTGCATTTACTGCATTCCTTCTTCCATATTTAGGTATGATATTAATGCGAAAGGTGATGCGTAAGGGCATACAAAGAAACGAAGCAAAATATATAATATTAATAAAATAAATGCTAAAGATTGTTTGTTGGTTTGGACTGAAATTGGGATAGTTTGTTATCCCTTACTTTACTGTCCCATCTTCAGTCCAAACCAACACATCATAGCGTAAAACTGTGTATCGCACCCCTAACATAAATACTTCGTCAAACATAGCTTGTTTAATATCCGAGACATGGGCCGCTTGATTCACTTGAATTGAACACATCATTGATATTTACAAGTAATCTGAACGGACATCGGCGAATCTGAGTATTTCCAGATATTGCCAATTAGTGAGATCAATGTGGTCTAGTGAGGGCTAAGTGGCTTAATGAGAACAGTGAGGGTTGTATATTTTAGAAATCCAGTGCAACCCAGTGATAATGCTGTGGGTTAGTATCCAAAAGAGAACGTTGAAGTATAATGAGAACTGGGAGGACGGTGTGGCTTAGAGTGACCAGCGTGGCCTAGTGTATTTAATTTGTATTATAGATAAGTGGCTGCTTCGAGATGTAGTTTTGGCTTAATGAGAACAATGTAGCCTAGTCGGAACATTGAGGTTTAATGAGAATAGAGAGGGTGGTATACTTTAAAGAGAAGAAGATAGTCTTTTGAGGCTTTACGAAAACGTTGATACTTAATGGGAACCAAGATTGCAGTGGGACTCAGTAAAACATGCAGTGAGAATATTGTGGACTAGTGAGTATGTTGAAACTTAATAAACACGACGGTGGTGTAGCTGTCTGGAAAAATGGCAGCGTAATTGTACGTTATTCACTAGAACATGCTTAAAAAGAACAAGTGTGTCCCAGTGAGAGGGACAAGTTTAAGTAATAGGAACAGTGGTATGTCTTGATGAAAATAGGGAGCATAGTGTAGCCAAATTCGGGTTAAGCAAAAAAAAAACAACTATTTTTTAAAGTTAGAAACAGGTTAGAACTACAACTTTGGACAATCTGTTTTAATGAAGCCCTTCTAATTTCCTACGTAACTCGGCGACCACTATAATTGTCCCGTTTATTAACAATGAAACATGCCAACGGCCTATAGGTTGGAGTTAATTAATTACCTTAGCCCGCTAACCAGCACTTGAGCAGCATGGTGGCTCAAAACTCTATTCCTCTCTCTTCTATAAAATAAATGGGGTATGCAGTAGATACATAAATGGGCTGATGACGAAAAAAGATACTCCGATAATTTTAATAAGAATTAAATAAACCGATTACACAATGTATCATGATTAATTCAATTTGACGAAGCAGATTTCATCGAAAGCAAATCTAACTGTGAAATAAAAAGAAAAACAATAAATCTCAAAGACAAAGCAAAGAAGGACAAAGGAAAAATCCGACCTTTCAATAAAGAATACCGTCTGAACTTTTAATGGGACGAAAAACTATTAACAATGAACAAGTTTGAGAGAAAATTCAAAGACACGAAATCCTATCGATCACCTTTAATCCAGAAAAACAAAGAACTTTCTGAAAGTTAAGGCTTAGTTAGACAAAGAAATGAAATCAAGTTCAAATACCTATTATGCTTCTATTGACGAGTCCGATCAAGTATATTAACTTATTTATTTTATTTATTTATTCTAGATGATAAGTAACTTGATTCAGGAGTTATTTGTCACTTCGTGCTCGAATTCTTTCTGTTTTTATCGTTTTATAAAGTAAAAACAGTCCTCTTTCTACCTAACTCATCAAGTTACGCTGGTTCAGAGAAATTCATACCGAGGAACTAATTTATAATTATTTTCCTTATTCTTTATAAGTATAAAGAATAACCGTCGACCATAATGCCATCGCTTGGAGTATTAATCTTTTAATTTCAATTCTATAAAGAATACTAATTCCAATTAGACGCTAGTTTGGAGCGTTACGTTTCGTCGAGAGAGTTTTTATATAAGTTCACTCGCTATGAACGTTTCAATTTTCCTCCTCGAGGATACTCTCTCTCCTACACTACGTAATAGGAGAGAGGGTATTTTTCTGCGTAGCGTTGACCCACGTCCATACCTGGATCTCATCTCCTTAACATATGGGTATGTTAAGGAGACCTAGAGAGCTAGACCATCGAGGCAAGAAAACCGTAATATAACTACTTCCAAACTGCAGTGTTCCAGTTGTATAAAAGTTGGCTTTGCAGTCCAGATGCAGATTATCAGTAACTAAAGTTTAAATAAAACGTTTACTAAATTTGTATGCAGTAAAGTGTATACCAAATACCCGAACAACATAATTAATGGTTCAGGGACGGGTGTCGATTAAATTTCAAGAAACTTTTCATATCCGCAAAGCAGCAACTAATTGTATGAATTATTTATCAGTTCCGTATTGCGGTTGTAACGCGTCTTTTAACAGACTGTGAGGTAGTGTGGATATGAGGTATCACATCATAAATACTTCCATACAAATTATAAATGCGAAGGTGGATTTGTGTGTTTGTTACGCTTTCACGCCTTAACTAGGCAAACGTTCATCATTAAATGTTGCATACATGTTATCTAGGGTAAACAGAGTACTAGGACAAACTGTTCCCGAGAAAGGAACACAAATTTTCGAAAGAGACAACCCGAATTAATTGTCATAATCAGCAAAAGCTAGTGATATTACAAAAAAAAATATTTTTTATTTATACTCTTTATTTGCACACAAATAAAAATACAGAAGAATAACAAAAAAAAACCCAGACAGAAGAAGGATACAAAAGGAGGCCTTATCGCTTCGTAGCGATCTCTTCCAGGCAACCTTAGGATAACATACTGCAGGTTTTGCATATATATAAAAAATACATATTAATAACTACATACTTAATACTTGAACTAGATTACACAAATAAAATAATACATAATATAATAAATATAAAAAAAAAATAATAATAAACTAATGTATACTTTAACATATCATAAATAAATTAATAACAGTAACCCCACCATAAACGCATAGTTTCTAAGGGGATGGATAATTATGTTGAAAAAATATTTGTAACTTTTTATTTTTAACAATAAATTAAAAAAAAAAAAAAATACTACTACAAGTCGTCTTCAATGTAAACTATAGTGGTTTTTGACAGCTTTTTTAGATATATAAAGTGAGTTAGACTGCCTATGTCGATTGGGAGCGCATTCCACAGCTCTATGGCTTGCACTGTAAACGAGTGCTCATAGAACTTAGTTCTATGAAAAGGCATACTCAGAGTCTGAGTCAGGTTTTAATAAAATTTAGGAAATGCGATAGATTGCACACTGGAGAAGCACGCTGTATTCGTGGAAACATTTTTGCTGGGTTTAAAAAAACGAAACAGTATATATGTGAAAATGTGTCTGTATATTTGAGTGTTATCTATATCTAATACCGATCGTGATGAAATTTAGCATATAGTAAGTAGGGGAGAAAAACCATGCCATGCTTATTTCTGCTGCTAATCAACATTGTTACAATACTGTGTTGTTACAGTACAGCTGTAAGGTACAAAGATACCCTGACAATACTATGAGGCGTTACCTCGTTACATTACTATTAAATAATAAAAGTAATGCGACATAATAGCATTTATATATACAATCTTTGAAAAACTATATATGAATAGCTTGCATACTGTTGATGGTCCTATTATAACACTTAACTAGGGAACCATATTTTGTCCGCATACATTTTCGTATGTTAAACCTTTCAGATCAACCAACCTTGTGATCATGTGCAGCGAATAAAAGTACAAAACTCTGGGGAGCCAAAGCTTAAAATTTAAAAAAAATAATTGAATTTAGAATTTGAATTTAAAACATTATGAAACACACGAAAATCTGCAAACTCATGGACAAGCATAGCTTACAAAATCAGATTATGACGTCATAGGCGGACGGTCGGAGATCGATTGGGAAGCCTAAGTTGCGCTGGATAGATGGAGTGAACCGAGTCTCGAGGCCCAAAAGCCATCGGAATGCAAAATTGCAAGGCTTTTGCTCAGGATAAGATAAATCCTACCCTTTACATAAGAGCAGGCCTAACTAACAATTTCTGTTATCATATATAACAATTTGACAGTCCTTCTTTATTCAAACTTGACGCCGTAAGTATTTCGATTTATATACCAAGAGAATAATAATTTGTCAGATAAGACGATTTCGATGCGCTATAATTTATGATTATGTCGTACCATACCCTTCCAATGGGAGAGCACTTTAATCCAGCAATGGACAGTTAAAATGGATTGAATAGGTACCTACCATTATCTCAACGTTGTATTTGTTAATGCTGTTTAAAAGTCTGCGAATATCTCACTAAAACTAGAAGAGGAGGAAGAAGAAATAATTTATTGCACACAAACATCAAAATATACATAAAATAAAGAATAAACAAAATAAAAGTTGTTGGCATGCTAAGGCGGCCTTATTGCTTCAAGCAATCTCATACTGGCAACCTCTGGCAAAAGGAACAGTACTACATACTAGATACCAAAAGTACCCAAAACTTGGAAAAAAATCAAAGATTCACCACCCACCTAAGCTGTTACAAACCCCGCTAAGCTATATATTTAACAGTATATTACTAGCAGTCCCTCGCGATTCTGTTCGCGTATTATATAATTTAAAATAATAATGAATTTTATAGGGTAACAACTTTGTGAGACATGATTTTATCGAAACTTTAACCGAAACGGAGGGGATGCTGTCATACGGGAAAAACCCCCCGATTTTGAATTCCCTCCTATTAGTCTTACGTGATAATATATAGCTTCCTCGATAAATGAGCTCTCCGACACTGAAAGATTTTTTCACATATTACCAGTTGTTCTTGAGATCATCGCGTTCCAGTAAACAAACAAACTCTTTATTAATATTTAATATATTTATTATTATTAAACAAATATATATAAAGCTTTATATATTAGTTTAATAATAATAATATTTTTTCTTTATTGTGGCCAAAAAGCACAAAAAAGTACAAAAGTTAATAATTAAACGTTAAACAGTCATAATTAAAAATGAAGTGAACATAAATAAGTTTTCTGAAGGTGTATCAAATTACTTTTTATTTGGATCTCTATGTAAGGTGATCCAATAAAGTAGAAGTGAGATTCAGTAAAACGATTGAAGCATCCTGGCAAACGCATATTTGAACTCTTGACCAGTGTGACATTTTATTCCGTTACCACAATTTCTGGTATCCTATTTGAGAGTCCTTTTTAAAATATAGGTAAAACGCAAAAGGAATTTATATTTAAATTTCATAGAGAAGTCATGCCTTTGGGAAAAGGAGCTTTTACCTATGTCTGACTTCAGAGAGATTTGTCGAGTGAGGTATTGCCATTTGGGCGATCGAAAGCCTATTTACTAACAAACCGCCCAACGTTAGAGAGTAATTTATCAGACTAAATAGCACCCAAAACAACTAAATTCGGAAATATCTGAGCTCAAAGCGAATTCGATGCACTAAAATTTATTAGGGGCATTATACCGCACCATTATCTTATTGATACAAATTACGTGCCAGGTATAAAATGCAAATTGGTATTATAATTGATAGTTTGGATAGGCACCTGTAATTTATTATCTTACTAAGCCGGGATTTGTAGGAAATCCGTTGATGCTCAAATATTTTAAATAATCGATGCAAAATGGGATCTTTTCAATTTTGACCGTTTTTTGAGGCTCTTTTGAGACGATCTGAGTTGAGACTTTATTACGTTATGTGAATCCATTCTTCGTCGACATTTGTAATTGCTCTTCGTGACGATGCTCTTGGATTTGTTTGGTGTAGAGTATAAGATTTTCCCGGTTTACGCGGACTTTTCCAAATTAAGCTTAATATAACAGCTATTTCTCCAGCAAGTCTTTAACTGTATATCATAATTTAGAAGTACGTGGTTAGAAAAGTTCATTGAAACTCTGTAGCTTTTCAATATTAAGTAAGTTTTAAGACATATATATGTCATAATAAAATTTCCTACGCGGAACTCAAACCCCAGTTCCTGACCATAACTATACTATAAAGGATTACAAATTAGCCCTCGACTGCAATCTCACCTAGTTGTAAGTGATTATGCAGTATACGATGGTAGCGGGCTAACCTGTGGTAGTGTGACCCCTAATCAGTATCTACGCGACATCGCACCGGAATACTAAATAGCTTAGCGGCACGCCTTTGTCGGTAGGGTGGTAACTAGCCACGGCCAAAGCCTTACACCAGTCCAGACCAGAGAAAATTCAGAAATTATATACCCACATTGCCCCTGCCGGTAATCGAACCCTCCTTAAATTCATAGCGCTCACCGTTGCGCCAGGGAGGTTATTATAAGGCTATTTTTATTCCACTACAATTTAAACTAAATTTGTCATCTGAGTTTAAGTGATGATACAGTCTAAAATCATAGGGGCTTAACCATTTAGAGGATTGGCAGTTATATCAAACCCAATACTCCGACGTTTATACTCTAGGTCATCGTTCAACCCTAACAAATACCCTTAATTACCTTTGACCTAGTAGTAAACACAGTTCAGTGATTAAACGGATTACTGGATATTACGGCCCAGAGATTTCATTGAAGGGTAGAGTGGATTTTCGGAATACTCGCATTTGCATACATAAATTTTAATCGGATGCTAAGAAACGATTAAATTACCCATATTGATACTCATATTTCAAACTAGCTGTTGTACAAGAATTTGACGTGTTTATAAAGTGAAAACTTCTTTAGGCGCTTTGAGCACTTTTTGGGTAGACAAAAATCATGGAACTCGCATCATCGTCAATCAATTAATCAATCTTATTTTGATAGAATATGGTACATGAAACATTTTCACATATTGTTAGTAATTATATTTTAAAGTGTCACATATCCTGTCAAGATTCGTGTGCATAAATTAGACATAAATTATTTTAATATTATTTAACAGTATTAGGAGTATCCTATTTAAATCAATTGCGTCAACGAACGCTTTCCATGAGCTGTACGCATACCGTGTATATATGTGTACTTTTTGGGTGAACGAAAAACCTTGCGTCATCGTCACCGTATGCTTCCCGTAAGCCATATATACATATGGCAGTGTATATATGAACATAAATTTAGTTATCACTTCTATCGGCGGTCCCCAAGTCTTCCCTATACTATACAATAAAATTATTTTTTAATAAAAGCGGCTTTTTTTTAACATCTAATTAAAAAAAAAGCCGCTTTTATGGTGAAATTTGACTCAGCCCAAGGACAGTAACAAATTCATACATTCTTTATTTCAAATCAAGGTTTTTTATTTTTTGTGTCTCTTACCGGTTTCGAATCTAGGTTGGAACTGAGCTTCCACGTGTTAACTACCACATTGCCCTATCTATCTTTAATAAATTGTTTATTATCTATGATTTAAATGGATTATTCAATACGATCCCACGCTGAATTAATATTGCACTTTATATAACAAAACAGGTTGTCCCAACGTTTGAGAGCCAATTTATATTTTGATCCGTTGAGATTATTTTTAGTGGATTTACATTTAATTAATTTTCGTTCGGTATTCCATTGTTATCGAAAACTATTTTTGAAAAATATATCAACTGAAAATAGTGAGTTCTTGCCGGCTTCATCTCGGTAGAATCTGCCTTCCGAACCGGTGGTACAAACGGACTTGACGTTTCAAAAGTAATTATATTAGGCCTACTTGAAATAAATGAATTTTGAATTTTGAATCGAATTTATAAATAAATAAATAAAACTGCGGACGCAGAGCTTATATATAGAAGGAAGCAAAATGCTTATATTTAATTATTTCTGCATTAATGATTTAGCAGCATTCATTAAATAAATAAAAAATACATAACACAAACTACCATATGTTTGACACAAACACGCATGTAGATATACTCATTCTTAATTTGTTTTAAAAAACAGTTGAATTGACAGTGAAGCCTTGACGATTAAAGAAGTATATTACTTCTTTAATTAAAATTAAATTAAGTAGGCGACCACTAGTATAAATTTAATATTATATCTCGGTAAAGTAACTCAAATATATAGTATACAGTAAAATTTAACTAAAAAACGGATTTAAAGTTAGAAAATCTTTTCGTAATCTGATAATATAATTTTTAGAGACTCATCCCATTTGAATTTGAATTTGTTGGAAGTTTTTTGAATTTGGTAGAATTCCCAGTTCGAGCATAAAGTTCAGAAATCGGTGTGTTAGAGTCAATAAACAGTGATAATAACTGGGACCTACGGCTTTACGTGCTCTCCGAGGGACTGGTGTGGACGCCGCGCATTTCTAACTTTACAGGAATACGAAATACAAAGAACAACTTAGACCGTGTCTTCTACTTAAAAATGACACATTATGACAATTTAAATTATTTACCTCAAAGTCCTTAAAATAACTAATTCAAATTCAAATTCAAATTTGAAATTCATTTATTTCAAGTAGGTCTAATTAATAAGCACTTTTGAAATGACAAGTCAGTCTGTTTGAAGTGACTCTACCACCGGTTCGGAAGGCAGGTTCCACTGAGAAGAGCCGGCAAGAAACTCAGCAGATTGCTCTCTTCCAACATTATTTTAAAGTTTAACAATCTTTAGAATTTTTCTGTTTTTTGAGAGATGAGAGCGGAGTGGCCTGCTTCTAAGCAGCCTCGTCGTTAAGGAATTGAATTGAACTAGTATTAAATAATACTTATACTTTACAATGGGTCCCATAAGACGGTTCAGAAATTAGGAGATCCGTAGAAGAACCAGAGTTACCGACATAGCTCAATAAGTCACGAAGCTGAAGGGGCAATATAGTTCGGAGAACGGATGATTAGGGTCTCAAGGTGCTGGAATAGCGACCTGGCACTGGTAAGCTCAGCGTTGGTCGACCCCCAATAAGGTGGACAGACGTCATCAAGCGCGTTGCAAGGAGCCGCTAAACACAAGCAGCACAAAGCCGTGAAATTTGGAACCTTCCACTAAAGACCTATGTCCAGCAGTAGACGTCTATCGGTTGCTACGATGGTGAAAAGAATACTTCTTTAAGCGGCAGTAGTAAGCCCCAGGAAGCTTGTCAAACGTGTTTTTACAAATTCATAGATGTCCAAGCTTACACTTGAAGCTCAGAAGGCAAGTGAAATCGAAAACAGAAACTAGTTATTTAAAGTTGTCCTTAACTCAGCCTACATATTACTATGTATCAGTAGATCGACAGGGAATCACATAATGTACGTTAGGCAACAGGCTGTCTAGACTTGCGCAACCGGTTACGTAAGGCTTGACACACTGGCTTCAAGCTTGACGAACTAGTGAAAATTAAAAAGGAAGAAATAGGGCATCTGACGACAATAAAAAAATAAGAACTTTCCTGTTACCGTAAATTAATTTATACCGTATTTTAAGCGATATAACATAATGATGTGCATATTATTACAATTCTACTGTTCAATAGCTAATTAAAAAAACATAAATACAAACCCACATACCCATTCTATCTCCGTTTCGTCCTAAATACAAACAGTTTATGTCTGTTGTATAAATGATACAATAAATACGTTTACATTGTACACCACGCAAAAGTACAGAGAACATAACAACGTAGCGTATACAATTTTCATTCATTCATTCATTCTTCATTGCGATCTCGTCTAGGCAACCAAAGCGTAAAAGAAATACTACAGAAAAGACGTGGCCGATAATAAACTAGCTGAAAAACATTTTAACTGCAAAACGGCCCAGTAATGATTACACTAAAATTGAAAATATTGTGTCTTCGACGGTTGAATGCTCACGAACTAACAAACATCGCCAAAACAAACTTACCTCAAACACATAGAGTATTTGCGAACAGGGTAAATTTGTCGTGGATAAAAATATTATATCCAATATCTAATAGGAAATATTGCGAATTTGCTACTTTTGTAATGCCGACATTAAGCTACATCTTTATATATATATTTCTTGTGCGCGTGTGTATGTCACTGAACTCCTCCTAGACGGCTGGACCGATTTGAATGATTTTTTTGGTATACGTTTGGGTGGCACCCTGGATGGTTTAGATTTACAAATTAGCTCGACAGATGGCGCTGGGGTGCGCTAGTATCAGTATAAAACGATTGTATTCACCGAGGCATCAACCGTAGGGAGGGAGGAAGTTTTTATTTTGTTGTAGAATTGAAAGTCATCATCATCATATCAACCCATTACCGGTCCACTATAGAGAACGGGTCTCCTGCAACAATGAGAGGGGTTTCGTTGTAGTCCATCACGCTGGCCCATTGCGGATTGGTGGACTTCACAACTTTGAGAAAGTTATGGAGAACTCTCAGGTATGCTGGTTTCCTCATGATGTTTTCCTTCAACGTTGAAGCAAGTGATATTTTAATTGCTTATAACGCACATTACTTAGGAAAGCTCGATGATGGGATTCTAACTCGGCCCGAAAGTGAAGTCGAGCTCCTACCCACTGTGCTATCACAGCGAATTGAAAGTAGTTCATTAAAAAAAAACGCTAGAAATACCCTGAACCCTTTAAAATAGGCAAATCAATATTCTATTCTCTTTAATTTAGGCCTCGTAGAGTAAATAATTGGTATATTTGCATCGTCCTATTTTTGTCCATGTGTCGCAAGGATTACAGCTTGAGCGATCTCAACGAGGTTACATAACGCCTTTGATGATAACGCGCCTGCTAAGTACTAACTCCGTGATGCCCGGGATGTATATTTATTACTTCTGAGGGTAGCCTCTCAACCTCAAAAGTTTTTAATGGGGATAAATGTTATTGAAATGGGAATGGGCGAGATACGTTAGGGATATGGCTTAAAGCTGTGATCTTTTGGACGGCCGATTGGCGAAGTGGACAGCGATCCTGCTTTCTGAGTCCAATGCCTTTTTCAGTGTCTGGGTGTTTATCGTATTTTATAAGTATTTATGTATATTATTCATAAAAATATTCAGCAGTTATCTTAGTACCCGTAAAACTTAGCTTACTTAGTATGTGGCTAGATGGCGATGTGTGTATTGTCGTAGTATATTTATTTATCTTAGACTGCATCACTTACTATCAGGTGAGATTGCAGCCAAAGGCTAACTTGTGGTTAATAATACAAGAAACTTGAAGAACCGATCATAATGATTTTATTTTTTTTAAATATACTTAGCCGGTTTTAGTCTGGATAACATTGTAAGGATACTAAAGATATCTATTAAATCCATATTCAGGTATTTAAATAATAGTTGAATTAAGAAATTCGCATATAAATAAAAATAAAAATAATTAAGATGGTTATCACAAGCATTTTCTTAATATTTATTATTTTCTGAGTCCAAGACCGTGGGTTCGATTCCCACAACCGGAAAATGTTTGTGTGATGAACTTGAATATTTTTCAATGGCTGGGTATTTTTATATGATAAGTATTTATGTATATTATTCATACAAATTTTCATCAGTCATCTTAGTATGCATAACACACTACGCTTACTTTGAGGCTAGATGGCGATGTGTATTGTCGTAGTATATTTATTTATTATTTATTATGAGGTTATAGTGATGATTATATAGGTACGTTAACCTAAAACACTAGAAGGATACTACCAGAACATATTAGACACTGCCGATCGGTGCACTCTTTTAAACACAATGTAAAGGAGCATTATCTATCGTTGTCATAGTATATTTATCACTGTTTACTTATTATAGATATATATTTATATTATATAAATATTTATTATAATATTTTTATGTATTTTGTATATATAGTATATTCAAATGTTATTGTATTAGTATGTAGAATTTTGTTATTATTTAGATATATTAAATATACTTAGTAGTTATGAAGTATATTGTACCTTTTTTTGACCTATACCATTAAATCTTCTTACTCACATCCTGGGGTAGCTGGAAGAGATCTCTTATAGAGATAAGCTTTCCTTTGTACACTTCATGTATCTTATGTTCACAATCACAATTTATGGTACATAAATAATAAATAAATAAATAAATAAAGGATTCCAAATGCATCCTGGTCTTAGAAGAAGCTAACGAAAAACCAACCGGGTTAATTTGTTTTCCCGTTCGCACCCTAAAACGATACGGAACCCTAAAAAAATCAGATATTACAGACAAACATTTAAAAGGAACGTAAATAGACGCATCAATAACAATTTCCCATAATATTTCACTAAGGCTTTTACTACAAGTGACAAGTCAAGCGACTGTACGAACGCCGGTATAAGTACAAAAATACAAAAACCTTCTCAATATTTTCAAGGAATATTTCAAAGAAAACGCTGCAAAGTGAAATACCTCCGGGAATGACGTTCATTCAATTTACACTAACGGGTGAAATGGCAACACGGCATTTTGCATTTTATTCTTTGTGTTATAAAACCTATAATAGCTTATAAATAAAGTTACCTGCGATAGTGGTGAAAGAATATTATGTAGCATGTGCTAGTTTAGAGCTAAAAATGTATTGCCCGGGGTAGGTTTATTGGGTTGTAGAATCTTTTCTAATTTGTGGATGTACACGACCGCAGTTTTTATATTTATTTACTTGTTCTGGCCATTGCTTTGTTTACTTGGATTTTAGAATTGGCGAATGATAAAATGAGAAAGTAATTAAAAATTTAACGTGATAACTGATAACTACAACAACAGGTAGTATCTTTGCGCCGTCTGAGTCTCTTAACAAGACTGAAGTGTATTGTTCATGCATAGGTACGTATTTAAAATTAATGTTTAAATCTAATCAAATTTTCACTGATTGCGCAACCAGTAGATAAAACTTTGATATTTCAGCTATTGACTTACACAGGTTTATTGTTTGGCTCCTATTTTGTGAAAAATAATGCCAGTCGATATGCAAGCCAAAATACTCTAGCCCTTTTTGAGTTTAACTAGATAAAATGAAGCATATGTGATAATTCAAGTGCCCCATTTCATTTAAAAACGGTTTGGAAATTGGGGCGTTAAGGAGAAATAAACGACCATAAATAAAATTTTATATTAAAATTATTAAATAATTCATGGTACCTACTTTATAATAAAATATAAATTTAAAAAGAAGCTTAATAAAACCTACGACTTTTAACATAGTGTACTTTACTCTAGTCCTTTCATTTGATACACATATTGGGAGTTATGAAAAAAAAAATGTAATTCGCCATCCGATGGCGATCTTGGATTGATTTTCGTCAAACAGAGCTAAGAACACTCCCGACTAATAAATTCACCTTGAATCAAAATCAAAGTCGGTTCATCCAAAAATACTATACCACAGATACACACATACACACTCACAAACCCTAAAACAAACATACACACACACACATAATTGTACGCAAGCACACATGCTCGCACGCAAACATATACTTACACACACGCACGCAAACATACACACAACCACATGGGCATTATAACAAACACCCCGTCATTCTTGCGTCCGGGTGAAAAACAAAGCGAAAAACAATAAACAATACAAGAAAGCCTTTATATCTTTACTAGCTGTTGCCCGTGACTTCGTCTAATTTTGTTTTTTGATGTGGCATTAAATTTAGTTGTAGATCTAAAAAAATTAAAGTATTCAGTATGGCTAAACCTAAAATGAGGGGTTTGCTTCTATCCACTGAGGAGTTCTGTTCTCTATCTCCAACCACAGTTTGGACAAAATTAAACCCTCTACAGTACAAAAAAAAAAAATTTAAATCGATTATAATTTGTCGGAGTTATGGTGTAAAATCATCAAACACTTTCAACCCCTTTCCCAAAGGAATCGAGCTTAATGTCGGGAAAAAAAGTATTCTATATTACTTTTAACACTTCCAAGAATATGTGTACAAAGTTTCATGAGGATCGGTTTACTAGTTTATGCGTGAAAGCGTAACAAACAAACTTACATTGACATTTATAATATTAGTAGGGATGACTGCTCTTACAGTGAATCTAATCTATGAGAGAAATTTAACGTAGGACTTGTGGAAAAAGTTTTAAATTAAAAGTAAATATACATTGTTATGTAGAAAAAGCAATTGCCTAGTTGGTTTAGTGGTTAGCATGTTCGACTCCTGAATACGAAAAGCTGGATTCGATTTTCAGCACTTAACATGGGATAATCGTTAAAGCCCACCAAAGGAGCAGCGTAGTGGGTGTAAGCTCTCAATCAAACTTTCTATACTTTTACATTTACCAGTCGTTGATGGGAACTGATGATTCTCCATTACGTGACGTGTTACAAGTATGTAGTGACTTTTAGTTGCCTTAAAGCGAAGAGTCGTCAGGTGTGGTACAAATGATAGGGGTATAATATCTTGGCGCCTCGCCAGCCGTAGACTCGCTGAATGCGGAATGAGGTGAGTGCACGAACTTGGGAGTTTCGGAGGTCATATCTCATAACTTAATTTTTTTTAAATGATTGGCTTGCGTTTAATTACAATCATGCCTGATGATAAGCAATGTGAGATAAAGGTAGGCACGCTTACCTGGAAATTGTCTATTTACTCTTGCCTTGAAGGTACTTATGTACTTGAGTTACACGTGTTATTGATTGGTATCAGAGACATTAATAAAAAACCTTTCGTGCGTGTTGATTGGATGGCTACCACATAAGGATGTCAGCCAATACCGCGCTTTAGTTTTATTCCAAGGAACCGTTAATTCTTATGGAATATATTGACGGCCGATTGGCGCAGTGGGCAGTGGCCAGTGACCCTGTATTCCGAGTCCAAGGCCGTGGGTTCTTGAAACTTGAAAATGTTTGTGTTATGAACATGAATGTTTTTCAGTGTCTGGGTGTATATGATAAGTATTAAGTTACATAAAATATTCATCATTCATCTTAGTACCCATAACACAATCTACGCTTACTTTGGAGCTAGATGGCGATGTGTGTATTGTCGTAGTATATTTATTTAATAAAAAGTAGAATTTTATATCACTAACCTATGCGGAATGTTGACGGCAGATCAGAATACAAAGTGAAAGTGAAGATCCTTAGCGGGAGTCTAACAGGGTGACTCAGGAAATATAACAGAGCACGGGCAGCAGCGTCCTCTGTGCTACTACTACCACTTGTTAAAGGCTGTTGATGATGATGATATTATATCACTCTGTTTCTCTGCCAAAATCTCACCTCCAGAGATAACCTGTTCCGAATTTAAAAATAAAGTCAATTTGTCTTTTATGTGTACCAATAAAGTGGCCGGTGGACGATTGGAGAGTCGATAAGTGGATGTGCCGCATCAGGTGTGCTGTAAATGATAGAGGCTAACACTATCTGGCGGTGAGCCAAGTGCTACAGGCTCGCTGAATACAGATGATAGGACTGCTCAGCTAGGAATGTGCAATACGAACGTGTTAGGAACGATATTTTGGTAGCAAACTATATCGTCCGTTGTAAGTCAACGGACGGTATATTAAGAATACTGTATATCGCAAGTTATATGACATTATTTTAAAAAGATATAGAAACTCATTGTTCATTTAATTCGTAATTAGAATGCTGTTACACAATAACGCTCTTGACGACTTCCCTGGCACAGCGGTGAGCGCTGTAGGTCTCGGATTCGATTCCCGACAGGACAGTTTGGTAATTTATTATGTCTACATTTTCTCTGTTTTGGTTTCTCACGAAAAAGACGTATTGCCAAGCGATTTAGCGTTCCGTTATTATGTTTGTACAAATTAGGGGTTTGGGTACAATATAACTGTTATACTGCCAAACAGGTTAGCCCGCTACCATATTAGACCGCATCTTTATCAACCAGGTAAGATTACAGTCAAGTGCATAACTTGTTGTGGAAAAAAAAATGGTGCTTCGCGGCAGAAAGAAGCATGGCGTTAGTAGGTACTTCCATGGCCAAGCTGAGACAAAAAAAGTTTTACTATCACTAAAACTGATGGTACGAGGTAATGCAGTCTAAGATGGTAACGGGCTAACCTATCAGGGGTATGGCAGTTACATTAAAGTTATCTATCTATCTCTTTTTCTTACGTGACGAATTTGGTCTAAGGACATGATCGCGCGTACCATTTAAAATCATAATCATTGTCAACCCATTGAGGGTCCATTACACGGGTCTTCTTTTGCAATGAGAAGGGTTTAGGTAAGGGTTAATCCTCGCTTGGTGGAGTTCAAACGCCCTTGAGAACATTATGAAAACATTCAGGCATGCATTTCTCTCGATGTTTTCCTTCACCGTTAAAGTGATAATTAATTGCGTAAAACGCTCATAACATTAATAAAAAAATAATAATATACTACGACAATACACACATCGCCACCTAGCCCCAAAGTAAGCGTAGCTTGTGTTATGGGTACTAAGATGACTGATGAATATTTTTATGAATAACATACATAAATACTTATAATATTATGTATATATAAACAAAATAAACACCCAGACACTGAAAAACATTCATGTTCATCACGCAAAAATTTTCCAGTTGTGGGAATCGAACCCACGGCCTTGGACTCTGAATGCAAGGTCAGGTCAGGTCAGAAAGCAGGGTCACTGCCCACTGCGCCAATCGGCCGTCAAATTGTTACAAAGATGCTCAAACTCAACCCCCGAAAAATGAAGCTGAAGTCTTAACCACAAGGGTTCCTCATATAAAATGTAACTGCCTGTACATCCCTCTTTCTAAGACGGTGTTAACAAAGTTAGTACCTTATAGTTTTATGAATTTTAAAACGCTTGGTATCATTATGCATAATATGGTACAATAGAATAAAGACTCTTGTGTTCTTCACAAGTTTTCGTCTGCAGTTGTTTAATGCATGGTATATGTCTTATGTTATTAATCTACCACCAAATGTAATTTTACATTCGTAATGGGAATTCAATTAGTAATTAATTTGTTATCAATTGAAAGCTTAATCGCTGCAAATCCTGAAACCACATTAGGATGACCACGGTTCAATTAATAATTTTGTCACTCTAGGGTTGCGACAAACTAGGTTTTATCAAGATAAATTAAATTTACTTCAGATTTAATTCATTCACATACCAATTTACAAAGTCAAAATCAAATAATTCTTTATTCAAATAGGCACATAGATGGCACTTTTGATGCGTTGATTATACACAAAATGTGAACATAGCAGTGAGTAGTGATGGCTATAACTACTCACTGCTATACACATATAATTATTACAAATAATACATATTGTTCATACATAATATAATAATAATAAACTACATAATATAACGCTACATACATAAAAATAGTTTATCATACGACTTTTAAAAAGAGGCAAGGATTTTGCTTGACGTATGTCATCAGGTAGGGAATTCCAGAGTCTGAAACAATTAACTGTAAAAGAAATACTATAATATTTCTTGCCTGTACGGAATCTGTAGTTTGCTGTCGGTGCAGGAACATAGCCTGTTATTGTTAACTGCGCCGAAAGAGCTTTATTATTATTAATAATAATTATTAAAATTAAAAAAAAAACAAAATTTTAATTCATTTATAAGCACTTTTGAAACATCAAGTATAAATGTTTGTAGTGACTCTACCACCGGTTCGGAAAGCAGATTCTACCGAAAAGAGCCGGCGAGAAACTCAGTAGTTGCTCTTTTCCATCATCGAAGTTTACAATCATTTTTCTATCTTGCGGGAAATGAGAGCGAGGTTGGCTGCTTCCAATCTACCTTGACAATAATAATAAGAAAGCTGATAAAATACATTGTTTTAGCCGATAACCCTATAAAGGATTACATAAATCAGTGATCTGTCTATAGCAACGCTAATAATAATCGCAGTCCGACTAACATATCCAATCGTGAAATAACATAATATATACCATACACATTGTATATGTAATATATTAGTGATCTGTCAACACTTTTCCTTAATTAATCAGCTATTACCAATGGCAGCAATTACTAATATCTAATTCAGGAAGCGGGTATTGTTATTCAAATCAATGTACATGCTAATCAGGCTTTACTGATTTCCAAGTTAATAGAGCATGTAAATTACTTTAGGTCTTCGTAAAAAAAATGGCGCTTGATAATTAATTTATGCATTTTTTCGGAAAAAGTTTCTGGTGGTCTTACCAGGGAAACGAAACTTTTTACCGAAAACAATCGTCGTCACAACTTTAAAAAAAAATAAGTGACGTAAGAAAGATTACGTAAATCCGTAATCTGTCAGTAGTGATATTGTACCAATGGTGGTCGTAACCCCTCACTACATATACATATATACTATTATAGTCCGTAATATCTTTTGATGATAAACAGACTAAATACTTTAACTTGGCTAAAGGTTTGTATATTAAAGTAATTAATTGGTTTATTTGGGTTCATTAATTTGACTTTAAAACTAAAAACATTAATGGCTATTTTCACAAAGCGTATGAAATTCTTAAATCGGATGCCTAATGATTTAAGTGATGCCTAGAGAAAAAATGTTTCACTAATTCATAAATGACGAATAAAGAAGTTAGACGACATCTAAAGATACCGATTCGGTAGTCCATAATGCTTAGGGAATTCGTAAACCGACACTAGAAAATATGAAACAAAAATATGAATTTCGTTTTTTAATAACCTTAAATCCATACGAACAGTAAATAATATGATACAAACTTATAATACAACACATTGTTCCAATAATCATAAAAAAATTAGGTTATATGAGAAGACAACTCAATGAAATTCGATTGGTAGAAGGAAAATGTATGTAAATGATATCTCCTTAGTTCGGTCATTGGTGAAAACGGGCAGTCCATTTCAAAGTCAAAAGTCAAAGTCAAAAATATTTTTATTCAAGTAGGCCCAAGGGTGGCACTTTTGATGCGTACATAAGAACCACACGGTAGTGAGATGATGGCGATAACCACATTCGTAAACTTAAAACTAAAGCTACGAGGGTTCCAAACGCGTCCTGGTCTAAGAAGAAGCCCACAACAAACTTAGCCGGGTGTTTTTTTTTTTTTTTTGTTATCACCATCTCACAATGTCATTTTAAATTATTAGAAGAGCAATCTGGTTAGAGCAATAATTTACACCCAAGCTTTTTTATCGTTTACGTAGTCCTTTATACTATAATAGGACTTTTCTATAAGCTTACGTTTAATACAAACTTTGAACTTTTTAAGAGACATCTCCAAGATGACAATTGGTAGTTTATTGTAGAATTGTATGCAATTTCCTTTAAACGAATTATGAATTTTATGTAACCTAGTATATTGCACTGTAAGTTTCTTCCCTTAACACCAAAACCAACCTAGGCTCGCGAGGTATGCATCTTAGATACTAGGGTTACAGAACAATTTAGCAGGTACATGTAATTTGATGCACTCGACACGAATTCCCAACTCCCTTGAACATGAAGAGGCCAGTGTGCACTAAACTTGTAAGTACCTCTTAATTAGTTACCAAGTTCTGCAATTATGTGGAAATTGATATGCTGAAGTGTCTAGAGATGACTACTTAGGTCCACGGTCAACTATTTCCAAACTTTGCACTTGTATCATGTATCCTATGTGATGTATACCTTACACTCAAACACTGGTTTGTCGAGAAAAATAAAACGAACTCTTAGTTTTTTAATCTTTAAGTTCTTTTTTCAAACGACATCTATTAATAACATTTCACATTTCCTTTACAGTTTTAAGTTAACTGTTTTGTTGTAGAGTTGAAATATACGTAAATTTTTCGAAAAAGTGAGTCTGCAGGGATATATAATAATAACTTTCATACCTAACCCTAAACACATTTAAGCCTAACACAAACACATAACACAAGCTACACTTACTTTGGGGCTAGATGACGATGTGTGTATTGTCTTAGATAATTTATTTATTTACTATAACGAATCTAACTGGTACTAAGTATAACGACTTTAACTTTGACAGGTGAAACAACTTTTCGTCACTCAGGTTTCGGGTGTAAAAATCTGAGTTTAGTTGGTAATATTCACATATTTGCCATCTGGCACCTTTTTTAATTCTTTATAATAACAACTCTCTTAATTAAAACACTCAGAGACTTGTTACCTCTTATTATAAAGTTTGAAGTAGTCATCAACTTGGGGACTAATTAAGCCGCTCTCAGAACTTCGATGTACATTTAAGTCGAGTTGAAAATGCATTAGTTTGTGTGTACAGTTCCAATTATTCGAAACGAATTAGTCCGAGTTCTCTGCCACTTATCACTGGGTTGTTTGAAACTGTTGCATGACTAGAAGCATTAGGTAAGTATAAAATAATTGTTTAATTTCATCAACATACGAGCATAACTCAGTGTTTCAGGGAATATTAAAAAAAGCAATAGTCTTTATGTAAGGTATAAATCCCATGGACAAGATACAAAAATAAAAATTAAATAATATAAAAATAAAAAATTCCACGAAATATAATTTATTGTTAATATAATATTAAGGTCTTTCGATTCATAGTCTACTGGTGCCTGTGCTTAAAAATTGAGCATCCAGATATCATGCCAAATTGCTTAGGATCAAATTATTGGAAGCCCCCATAGGTCTCTATAATCAGCATATTCATCACTTCAATCGAATAACGTCCACAGCTGGGCATAAGTCTTTTGTAGGGAGTTTCAAAATACTACGGTTTCCAGCGACTCGTTTGATGTCGTCTGTCCAACTCGTTTACCGGTGCGAGGTTGCCACACCAGCACCTTGGGGCCCCAACATATATAGTTTCTCCGAGCTTTGTGCCCCACACATTGCCACTTTAGCTTTGCGACTCGCTGATCTATGTCAGTAGTATAGAGCTAGGTTGTTCTTCTTCGGATTTTCTCATTTCTGATTTGTTCATGTAGAGATACATCTCTATAATAATAGATATGACTGGGTATGGGTTGAGTATGTTCAGATCACACGGTTGACCCCCATCTTGTCAACGTAACCGTTCAACTACAGAACTGTGTGAGTTTGTGGGAGTGTGTGTGAGCTGAGCTCCTATGTGTCAAACATCTAAGGCACTTGCAGGAAACTTAAATCAAATTTCTGACACGAAATTCTTAAATGTGGCCCTTTAGGAGACCTGCCACGTTTAACTGAAGTAATAATGTCAAGGCGAAATTAATTAAGCAAACGATGATACTCGTTAAGAAATGTCCAACGTTATATTTTCCGAAGCATTCTTTATAAATCATAATAACCTCCAAGACACGTACACGCACATAATCAACTTGTTGTATAGCCTTAATGAAAATTCTGTAATGTTCCAGATACGTGGCTAATTAAGAGGTCCCGACTCTGCGTCTGATCGAATGTCAGAATACAGAACATGGCGTTAATTAGCGATACTTTGTACAAAACTAATAATAGCGTATACAAAACGGCTCCATAAGGAGTATTTACTTTTATCCAGATAATTGGAATTTCTTACGTGAGTTTATTAGCAATGTAATATTAATTGCAGAGGTCCTTATTTTCGCTCATAAGATTCCATATTAATTTACTGGTTTATAATATTGGTAATGTTTGACTTAGTAACCTATACGTAGTTTTTTTATTGTAATTGTTGGCGGAATCTGCAGATGGCCCAACTCATGTTAAGGTAAATGGAAACCACCGTTTGAACGTCTTAAAAGTACAACATTTTGGGCATGCAAGGAACACAACCTTTTTTTATTTTGGCGTGGTGGAAAAGCTTCATTGCTACCTCCAACCCTAGGGCAGGACGGAGGTTATGTGGGACTCCCCCCACTAAAGGGGGTATACCCGAACTAAAAACCACCACGGCATGTCCCTATTGTGGGCTCTGTTAGACGCCCGGGGAACCCGTTGTATACCCAGACGTCTACCAACCACCCCAACCGAGTGTTGGGGCTCCCGCGCTAGCGAGGAGGGGGTCAGGACAGCTTGAAACCACCCTCAGATCGTAGAGAGGCTTGTGTAGTGACGGGTAGCTAGCCCAATAGCTACCCGCCGCCTCCCAAGAGAAGCTGGCGAGCGGCAAATTGCCTCCGTCTTCTTCCCACTCGTCTACGCCGGAGCGGATGCGCGTCTGTAGCCTCTTCACGCATCCGCTCCGCGGCCTCCTTCTGCGAAATCACGACGCAAGGAAAACGTCCTACAAAGGGCTAGCCTGAGTCTACACATCTGAGCCTTAGGCGTACCAGTAATTGCACCCGCAAACATGCCCTTCAGGTTGTAACAGCAATGCAACACCATTGCATTTGTTGTACAAATAAGCATGTCAGTATTACTTCCCCGGACGAGCTCTGTCTCAATAATTTTTACTACTCCTATGCTATACATAATTCTTCTTATTTTAACTTAGATATTTTTTTTAATTAAGTAACGTAAGTTTCACATGTTTTCGAACATATGACATTTAACTACTACTCGGTATACAAGATCTATCTAAGGGCCTTAAAGTGCTTCCACTTTAAGGTTTTTTTAACTTCTAGATAAACGAACTTCTGGAATTAATTTAGTATCTGACGGTGTTTAGGTTGTTCATCATTGGTGGTAACTAACATAAGGTGACCCGCATAATTTTTAACGCATTACCTGCCCGCTACAGGACATGGGCCCACTGTCAGAAAGAGGAGGGTTTACCACGCTGGTCAAGTGCGAACTGGTACATGGGCATGCAGATTTCCTCGCGATGTTTTCCATTGTCAATAAAGCTAAATAACTCTGAAAAGTAAGAAGTGCGTGCCGGTCTCTCCAAAAGGGAGGCCATTTACTTTACCCCTAGCTCATTTACTTCTGAACTTTTAATTATTTATTTTTCGCTAAAAGGTGGCCCTTGACTGCAATCTCACTAGCTGGTAAGTAATGATGCATAAAGTGGGGAAAATGGAGCTAGCAAATATTTGGGTAGGAAATAATAAGTACGCGGGCGTCTCACGGTTTTTGGAAACCATACACTGCATGCAATAACGGCTGAATGAGGGTTCTGTATGTTCTTAACTCTGTGCTTCCAACATCAGACGAGAGCGCGGTCAAATGTTAACTTCTCTTGGAATAAAGTTTGCAACCAACTATTGCAACCAGTACAAAATCGTTACAAGCGATCAAATATAGTTGGGACGAGGGAGGTAGTCTGAACAACTTGGGAAGTAATTAGAACTACAGGCACTTCTAGTTAATTTTCACCTGCTCTGAAGTGGCTAGTGTACAGTAAAGTTCTGGAAACCGTGCAAGTACCTTCAGAAGTTTTGTATGTGATAGATGACGATAACTGGAAAAGTTCGCTGTTCTGCTCTATTCCGCACTAAACAGATCTTCGGCAATGTAATCTCTAAGCACGTTTCGCTTCGACACCGGAGTATGCAGGGCTAGCACAATCAGGAGACAAAAATTATATCCCCCAATTATATCCACTGACAGAGGATATAATTAACGTGTCCACCTGCTATAGCACGGGAACTTGGAATAGGAGAAGTTTACCCCCATTTAATATTACACAAATATTATTTGGATATTATTACCACTTGTGCGCCATTGCTCTGAGAGTTGAAAAAGCTGTGGGAGAAGATTAATTTTTATCCTTTCCCTGGCGGAATAATTGTGGACTGTTGTCAAAAGATCGAAGAAATTACAAATTGCACCATAGATTCTCCTGCTTTTCGTGGAGTATAGAAAAATTCACAGTTTAATTTTCGCAAAGTTACATCTGCTTCTATCCCATATTGAAATAGTCTTTAAGAAGCAATCAAATCCAACATTGTTGAAGGAGGTCATTTTGACGACCTCCCTGACGCGGTAGTGAGCTCTGTGGTTTTTAAATGAGAGTTTCCGGGTTCGATCCTATGTAGGGGCTATTGCGGAATTTATAATGTTTGAATATTCTCTGGTCTTATCTGGTGGGGGTCTGTGGCTTTTTACCAGATTTTGCGTTCCGGAACGCCGCAGAAACCCATTAGAGATATGGTCTAAAACTGCCATACCCCTAACAGGTTAGCCCGCTACAATCTAAACTGCATTAGAACTTACCACCAGGTGAATTGTTGCAGCCATGGACTAGCTTAAAAAATACATTATGTAGCATATCTCAAGATATTAAAGTGATAAACAAATATATCTGTATATGCAGTAAATGATGAAGACCAAAGTCTTCCAACAGAGCGAGTTGCCAGTCATGACTTATGGCTCCGAAACGTGGACACGGTCAAGCGGCACAAGACCGTTGTATTTGATACTCCCTACAAAAGAACTATGTCCAGCAGTGTTTAATATAATGATGATGGCGCTATTAAGTTAAAATATACACACTATACACCACCTGCAATTATCTGTTTTTATGTTACCTGGTGCAAAGATAGACGATATGAAAATTGAAATAAATTCAGCGTGCAAACACGCTAATAAATGTGGATGTTGCCGATATCGCGTGGGCCGAATCAACATACAAACATGATTCAACGACCCATAAATATCGCGTAAAGGTCGATACAATACACTGAATTGGCAAAATAGCGAAAAGAAGGGATAAAGTTCCCGAAGTCGTTCCCAAACATCTGGTACAAGCGAACGCTCTATACAAGTGGAATCGATCGGAATTCAATAAAATTAAAGATTCAGGAAGCGTGCAGGGAGAAGCCTGCGAAGTGTGTGCAGCGCAAATTGGGAAGTTTAGCGATTTGGAAACCAGGAATTGTTATTACCACGGTTTTACACAACTGTTTTGGTTACAAACCGTAGCGGTTTCCATTAGGAAATCTATACTCAAAATTGTTCATCCGCGTTTATTACGGTTATTTTACAAATCCCGCGGGAATTAGTTTTCCTAAAAGAAAAATAATCAATATTATTGTCCGTCCTATGATAATATGAGTATGTTTAGAGCTTTGTTTTACTCAACTGCTGTACCGATATTGGTAAGGGTTGTAACCAAATATTGGATTCAGCTATGGGCGGTTTAGTTGCTCTTTGTAAACTCTATGACGCGTCGTTACCTTTGCTATCCACACAAATTTATATTTTTAAATATAAAATTTTTATATTATAACTATCGTCTTAATGGATATTTTAACTAAAAGAAAAATTTCTTAAACATTAATTGAAATTGTATTTAAGGGCAGTGAACTTATAGTTACATATAAAATCAATTTTTAAGGGTATCTAACGCTCGCTAATCTCCTATCACTTGATTCGCAGTGTACGCAAATCCAGCAGGCGCACTGGCACTCACGGTTAATATGTTTATTTACCGCGCTCCGCGAGGGCGGGGGAGGGTCTGTAGGTCTCGATTTCGATTACAAGCAGATGAAAAACTGTGAGAGTTCGGAAATTATGCATTATTACCTTTTGTACAAAAGTATATCACGTCTGCAAAATATATCAAGTCTGCAAACTTGGGTGATATACTTTTCTTACATTCAGCCGTTGGCAGTGGCGTGCGGTACAATATTTTGGTAGCAGAACCCTTAAAATTAGCATTTTGGTGCCCATTCTGCGGAATGAAAAATTATGTACAGATATCTAAAGAGAAGTCAATATTGCTTAGCCTAGAGTTGTGCAACAGAATGTTTCATAGTAATAATAGATGAACCAAGCAGTTTATGGCTTGCCCACTTTATGGAAGTTAGAAACCATCGCCTATAAACAAGACAAAACTCGCAGGGCATGCAATGAACATGTCCTGCATAGTGACGCCATATTTCCATCAACTTGTGGCGTAGATGTCAAGCCTCTAAAATTCTACCGAGAAGAAGCCGGCAAGAAACGCAGCAGTTGCTCTTTTCCAACATCAACAATTTACATTTTACATTTTAACATTCATTTTTCTATCTTGTGAGCGGCATGTGCCTGTAATTGGAAAATGAAAATGAAAAATGAAAAGTTAATTTGAACATTAACATTACAACTTATTTGTTACATACATTAGGTGAAATATTGTTATAAGTCACAACAGAACAAATCGCTAGCGAGCACACTAAGCTGAGCTTGTTATTGTGCGCGCTAGCAATTCTCGATTTGTCAATACTTTATACCGAAAAAATCTAAAATTTATAATGATGATAATCTATTCGGTGTGTGTTAGTGTCTATGTGTGTGTGTGTGTGTGTGTGTTTGTGTGTGTGGACTGAGTGAGTGTGTGAATTACACCGGCAACCGCATATTTGCCGGAACACAGCAAAGCTGCTTCTCAGCAGAAATAAGAATGGCGGTAATACTTCCCAGAACGTGCTGTTTCCCTTAAATCTCTATTAGGTGCTACTAAAAGCTTTAGTACTTCTAAATGCTCTACTACTACTTAAAACTTCTACTACAAGCTCCACAGAATTTTACACAAAACGGTTACATCTAAGCTCGAAGATAAATTCTCGAGTGTAATTTTACTCGAAGATGCAGCTTATTGCATCGCCGCCGCCTTTTCAAACTTATTGAATTAGGGAATATTGTTTTCTCGAGTAATTTCAAAGCTGAGCCTCCGATGGGGAATGAAAATGAAATTTGACAACCTAGCAACTGTAGGACGCTGGATGATAAATTGTATTGAGCTCTGTGGCGACATAAAGACGTTCAGACTGAAAATAAAGTTTTGATTTGTGCATTGGTTGTGGAAGATAAATAAAATAGCGTTGTTTCAGAAGCTGATATCACGTTCATCATCATACTAGTATCATCATGCGTCCATGCATGCTCACTATAGGCCGTAGTCCACCACACTGGCCCAGTGCGGATTGGTAGACTCCACACGCCTTTGATAATATTATTGAGAACTCTCAGGCATGCTAGGTTTTATCACGATGTTTAAATTAAACGCACATAACTTAAAAAAGTTAGAGATTCGTGCTGGGATAGCAACTCGGCCCCTCGAAAGTCTAGCCGATGTCCTTGTCAATGGGCTATCACCACTGTACAAAAGCTCCGTCCTTTCAACTAAATCCATATGTCATAAATCAAGTGGATAGTTAGGGCGTGGAGGAACGACAGACAAACGAACAAACACCTTTTCGCATTTATAATATAATTAAGGATAATATCAAGTTAACAAACCAAATATAAATGAGAAACTGGATCATCTTGATTGTTTGTGAAATGCAAATTCTGGAGATCATTCTTTAGATGGAAATATTATATTGCTTTTTATCTCAGTAAAGCACCCGGGAACCGATCCCACGGGCTTAAAACAAATAACCTTTGTTAGCTCAGCTTAGCCGCTAAACCGTTCTTGACCCAAGTATGCATAGAGATAGTTGCATCCTGCAAACGGAAATGACATACTTTATCGGGTTAATAAACAAACAGTTCTCGCGGGAATTTAAAGAAAAAAAATCAAACGGTGATGTAGTCTTGGGCAATAATTAGTCTTTTATATTAATATAGATATAATATAACTATACTCTTTATTGTGATTTGCGTAGTAGAACTACTTAATAAAATTAGAGTGTTTTCAACTAAAAATAATGGAGGTCTGATGATAAATAAATACACTGTGCCCTATTTTGCTTACTATGAACAAGGCAATGCCTGATTAAGTAATTTACCTTTCACCAACTAATTTTCACTAGGCAACTAATATAACGTAACTTTCTATGGGTATTACCGCAAAGTATAGTATTTTGTGTTTGTATTATCATATTTTTCTTTTTCCATATGGAAATAAGGTTATTAAAAAAAACGTATTTATATTTTTTTTCATCTGTCAAGTGTCAGTTTATGAGTCCCCAAATCTTTACGATCCACCGAATCGCTGTCGTAATATTAGATGGCGCCTAACGTCGTTAGACATTATAACAAGAGTTCGTGAAACGTTCTTTTTTCACCTAAGCCACTAGGCATCTGATTAAGGCGATTCCTAGGTTTGGTGAAAACGGGAATTACCCTTATTATGATATTCTGTCGGGCGAAACGTGCGTAAAGAGTACATTGCCGAAGATCGGTTTGGTGTGGTAGTATAAAGATTGAAGAATTATACATAGGTTACACCATAAAGATTCTTCTGTTTTACGCAAAGTAAGTATAGCAAATTAAGCTTAACTTTCATAATACATCATGGAATGCCGCAAAGTAACGCCTGCTACTAACCAATATCCCGCCTGGCTCGTACTCGTACTTTGCGGGGGTCTTGTTCATGGGTTTGTTCGCGGGACGTGAATTTGGATTCTATTTCTCAAAAATGTATTAAGAGAGAAAGATTAAATTGCACTTGGAAATCAATTAATAAGAATAGGCCAATCCAAATAATCTCTACAATGGGATAACGTGATTATCACCTCATCTGTCTAAAATCTGATTGGTCTATATTTCGATAAACTGAAAAGGCTACGGGTGCAAGAGGCTGCATCTTACGACACCCAGGCCGTTAAGCATTAACGACCAGTAAAATTGCGCCGCCGTTGTTGGCTGGAAAGCCAATAAAGTTGGGAAAGTATTGATAATTCGGACGTTAGCGCTGATTTCTTATTTATTTTATGGACGTTTTAGTGTGGGGTAAATTGAAAAGGGCTTTTTAAAGACCTTCTCCTGGAGATGATTACTTCCAATCCATTATCTATCTAATAACATTTTACGAACAATTGTTGTATATATCTAATTTATAAAGTTTTCGTGTCGTAATATTCGTGGCCACACTCGTATAAAACGACTTCACAGATTCTTCTGACTTTTTTTACATATTCGGCAGGTCTGAGAATCGGTCGTAATCGTAATATTTAACGCCTTTGTTTGGTAAGCATTGTCGAATACAACAAAGCCACCAGCTATAAAAAATCAAAGTTACTAACATAACTTAACGAGTGGCAAAGCTGGTTCGGCAATAGCGGCTCATATAGCTTTGATAATCGGTGGACGTTGGGTTCCCAAGGTGCTGGAGGCGGCCCCGCATGTCTATAGCCCCCAACGATGTGGACGGATGCCATAAAAAGAGTCGCTAGATAAAAACGGCACAAAACCGTAGCGAATGTAAATCCCCAGAAAAGACCTAAGTCCAACAGGGGACGTCCTTTAATTAAGATGACGATTACGAGCTAGATTATGAAAGCTATGAAGCTATCACTAAATAACGCTATATAACACCTGTCGCCCTGGTATCACTTGTATCAGTGTGGACGTAGTGAAATGTGATCCACTAAGACTAGGAATTCCCAGTGTGCTTTGGAAATAAATGCACTGTAATTACGAGCAAACGAGACGAGAAACTTGAAGTTGGGAATGGAAGTTTCATTATTAACGGACAATGGCTTCTGTTCCGGAGTTCGCCTCAGAGCAATTTCGCCGCACACGACCGGCCATTTGTTACCTCGGGACTGACGATTCTTCATTATTTAATCCGTGTTGATACCTCTGAACATTTTTTGGTGTGTCCGTCTTCCTTTATACTCCACTATTCATCATCATCATTGTCAGCTTATAACTGTCCCATTGCTGGTAATTGGTATATTTTCTTATAGAAAAGAAGGGTATAGACTTGAGAGCCGCCACGTCGGGACAAAGAACCAGTAGTCTCAGAATAAGACCTTCGGCCTTAACCACTTGTCTTTGTGGGAGAAGAAGATAATGGGTTGATACGATGATGATGATGACAATATTGGAGTCGGACATAGCATGCTTTTTATCCCGGAAAAGCACCAGAGTATTTCTTACAGCCATACTAATCTTGATGTAGTTTTGGCTTGGTATTTTGGAGATGGGCATAGAAAACCTTTTGTGCCGGAAAAACAAACGTTCCCGGGAAATAAAAAAAAAGATCAAAACAATCGCGGATACTTCAAGATGATTGTAATATCAGTAGAGATCGAGACGCCGAAAGTTATGAAGATACCGCCCAAGTTTGGTTACAGCTGACCACAAACTTAAGTAGTCAACAGCCTATCAGTAGGTACGTGAGTTCTGAACTCGGTAACTAATTAAGTGCCACTCAGAACTTTGATGCACACTGTTTGCCGAACTGGACTTGGAAATTTGCAATGCATATATTGTAAGCTTCGATGAATAATATAATAGATACGTCTATCTTCCAAAAGTGTCCGTGAAAAATAAAATCTCGGAACGTAACGTTGGAAAAGTCCAATTTTTACTCATTCAGAAGCGCCGCTTTAATACATACATACAAAGTCAAATATTTGTTTGTTCAAATAGGCACATAGATGGCACTATTGATGCATTGATTATATACAAAATGTGTACATAGAAGTGAGTAGTGATGGCGATAACTACATTCGTAAACATAAAACTAAAGCTACAGGGATTCCAAACGCGCCCTGGACTAAGAATAAGCCCACAACAAACTTAGCTTACAATATTTACCTGGTAGGTAGATAATGGTGATTATTTTTCCGACCCAAATATCGACCAATAGAATTGCACCATTCGACGTCACGTGGTACAACCTACATGGTATTATACTGATAATTTTTTGAACATTTTCTCTGGTAGTTGCTATATATATTTTGCTATATTTATTCATTATGAAATTCTTATTTGTTAACTGTACATTTCGTCTCATGGTGCAATTCTATTGGCCGACATTTGGGACGGAAAAATAATCCCCCGAATATGTGGTATTCGGGGGATTATTTTTCCGTCGAGCTTCAAAATTATCTGGCATTTCCCTCAAGGTTCCCTGCAAACAAATAAAGTCGTCAAGTTTTATAGGAAAAATCACTCGCGCTTCGCGCTCGTGATTTTTTAACCTGAAAAACTTGAATCCTTCATTTGTTTGCAACGAACCTATCGGGAAATACCCGATAATTTTGAAGCTCTTGTGGTATTATAAGTGATAAATATATTTCTAATCTTCAAAGTGAAGCTACGAGGTTATTGACAAACACATTGTCTCTGAAAACTATTTAAAGAGGAAACTAGCTGTTGCAGCTATAATTCGCACCCACTGAAGTATTTCTTATTAAGTCAGTGTTCGCAACCAAGTTTTTCTGTCCCTTACGTAATCCTATATGTGCTACTATGTTAGAATTCATATGTAATATTATCAAATACTCCACGGATGGACATAAGTTTATACTTAAAAAAAAAACTGTACAGTTTTGTTTATACAAAACTGTACAGTTTTTTTTTTAATTATTGGATTTTGTATGAAACTGTTATATCTAGTACATTATTGATCAAGAATTCCAAGTATCTCCGGCAGAGATCAAGCTAACCCGACAAGATGTTATCACACTGATGTTATGATATTTTGTATGATATTATGACTGATGTTATCACACTGCTTAACATATCATTTATCATAAAGATTAAATTTTGGCATTGATAAGCCCGACAACCCACGTAGTAACAGCGTGGAGGGTCAAAGCTCCAAATTTTGTGGGATAAAGGAGGCCTTCGTGTAGCAGTGGGACTTTTATGTACTCATACTGAGGATGCTGTTCACTAATTTGATTTAAATAAATATACTATGACAATACACACACATAGCCATCTAGCTACAAAGAAAGCGTTGCTTGTGTTGTGGGCACTAAGATGACTGATGAATATTTTTATGAATACTATACATCAATTCTTATAAAATTACCGACAAACACTGGGTGTTTAACTTGACTTTTACTCCGAAAAAGATTCGTGTTTATCACACAAATATTATCCAGTTGTGGGAATCGAATCCACAGCCTTGGACTCAGAAAAGCAGAGTCACTGCCCACTGCGCCAATCGGACATCAAATTATCTTAATAATAATAATTTAATCTTAGTATTTTGGGGGCGTTAAGGTTTCTCATAAAAAACTGCGATAAAAAAGAAGTACTGCTAGTAAGTAAACCTTATAACAATCTTATAGCCTATAATAGTCCACTGCTGGACTAAAGGCCTCTCATCACCATAATTACCAATAGGAAAGGCGGGTTGGTGATCGCAGAAGATGGTAGTGGTAGAACAAAAGACGCTGCTTCCCATTATCCGTTATGTTCCATTAGTCGTCTCGAACGGCACCCGCGGGCAGAGAAGGGATAGTAACAACGTTATACTGATCTGCCGTCACCACACGGTACTAGTCAAAACCTAATAACTATGAGAAGTAAAACACCCCTAGATAATCTAATCATCAATCATCAATCTAATATTCGAAATAACTCATTAATATGATTTCACCATAGACAATAGCTCACAGTGCGACGTGGCGTCCATTAAGTTAATTTATTATCACATCATCGTCTCGTTACCTCCGAGTTTCATGCGAGAATTCATTTCCGTTCAGAAATAGCTCGCTGATTGCGCTTGCTATTCTGTCATTTTCAGAGCCAGTACAGACCACAGACAAATGTAAAGTGCGGTATGAGCCCTTCTGCAATAACCTCGGTGCATTTCATATTTCATAATAGAAATTTGAAAAATACTTTATCATGTGTCATGTTCGTTAAATAGGCCTTCTGTATATCGGATGGATCTAAAAGATCTCCAGCGGGGGATATAGTTATTCAAAAAAAAACAGACGGAGTAACGAATCACACTTATATTGAATGCTTTAATTTATATTATGAGCTACATTTTTATACACTTAATTTGATAATTCCCGCTAAAACGTCTCGCTTACATATTTGCAAAGTATTCAGTAATTAATGCAAAATTAACTTCATCAAGTGATTCCGAAGCAAACTTAACGACTTATTTCATTAATACTAGAAATAAGTGGACTACTTGTGTTACATCTAAAATTCTAAAATACAAAAGAATTTATAAAACATGCAAATATTTTATGAAAAAAGGGTTAATATGTTATACCGCGTCCTAAACTCATTCTTTTTCTCATAATCCATATAAAAATTAGAATTTTCAAAGTGGGAAAGCCGCACATTTTCACCCTCAATTTATGTACGCCCTCGCTACTCTCTTGCGTACAAATATTCTTATGTTTATTTCGGTTTGGGTACTTTTCACCTCGTTCAATAATTGCTATATTTATAAAACCCATTTATGTATTATAATTTTGGTCATCTACGAATTACTATAAGCGAAATGATCTTTTATGTTATGATATATGCGAAATGCTTTGTTTCTTATTTTTATATTTTTTCAGACTGTTTTGGTGAAAGAATGCTGTATCGTTTTTTGTTTAACAGAAGTGAATTGATACTTTAATCTTGTATCTATTTTAGAGACTATGCAAGTTGTAAGTTGTTAACCTATTTCAAATAGCAGCTTGATATTCTTGATTCGACATTTATCTCCTTGATAAAATCGAAATCCTGTGAATATATTAAATTTTTTCAATGACGTAACGGATAAAGATTAAAGACCAATGTGTTTATTTTTGTATCGAAATTTGTCGATAGTCTGCGTCCCAAAATACCGTTAATCCCCAACATTTTGCGGATCAGCGACCCTATCGTTTGGTTAAAGTTAAATTTTTCATTTACGTTACACTTGTTTTCAAAATTTGCATCGAAATCCTTTTGAAAATTAACAATTTATTGTGTTTCCACTTTACAGGTAAAATTGCGATGCTAACGAGGTTAACGGAACAACTACGTCTTTTGTATCGTAAGTATTAAAAGAATTTACTAGTTGCCTTATTGGTGAAGTATTTGGCATGTTCAAGTAGCAATCGCGAGATACTGGGTTCAATTGTCACACCAAAAAATGTACCAGCCCGGTGTACTCTAGGTATATACACTGAGATTTTTTGGAGCGATGAAAGTTATGAAAATTAAGCTTAATTTGCTATACTCCGCCAACAGCAGCAGAATCTGTATGGTGCAATTTATAATTACTTCAATCCGTATACTCCACACGAAACCGATCCTCGGCAATGTAACCTCTACGCACGTTTCGCTCCGAAACCGGAGCTTCCTCAGGAGATGTTGACTTTACAATGAATAATTGTTAAGTAAAAAATTAGCCAAATGTGTCTAATAGTGTGATAGTGAAGTTGCTTCACTTTCGGCAGGACCGAGTTTGATTCCCGGCGCACCACTAGGATGTCGTAGTTCGGTGCATTTTCTGCAATAAATATCACTTGCATAAAGTTCACTTGTTGAAGGGAACCATCTTGGGAAAGCTGCAGGCCTTAGAATTTTCCATAGGTCAAAACCCTGAGCAGTCCCGTGCTCTTGTTTAAATATTGAGAAACTTAACTGGACTGGCGCGCTGTCGGTCGCGGCTATAAACACTAAAATGTGATAATAATCGTTGAATCCTGCTTAACTTCATTGGGGCAGCGTGGAGGGTCTAAGCTTTAAACGGTTCCGTTCCGTTCCAATCAAGAAGACTTTTGGAACGGAACCTAGTGGGCTCAAAATCATCATAATTAAATCAACCTAGTGTGCCATGGCGTGACGGTATATCAGAATACAGTTGTCACCACACATTTTCTTTCCGCGGGTGTCGTACGAGGCGACTAAGAGAATGTAACAACGAGCGGGCAGCAGCGTCTTCTGTGCTACTGCTACTGCGATCACCAACCCACCTGAACAGCGTGGTGATTATGGGCAAATCCCCCCGTTGGGAGAGGCCTTTAGTCCAGCTGTTGACTGTTGATGATGAGGTCCGCAGCTGGACACAATATGCCTCTGACAGTCAGTATCAATTTCCATTATAATGTGCCCCGTCCAGTGGCACCCTGGACTCGTTTGATGGCGTCTGTACACCTAGTTGCGGGTTTTCCAAAGCTGCGTTTAATCTTACAGGGTTGCCATTCCAGCACCCTTGGACTCGAACATGTGGATGATTTAGATACCTAGGACACATACACTAATTAGTCCCAATTTCGAGCAAGAAGCTAACCACCGTGTCCAAGTTCAAATTCAAATTCAAATTCTAAATCCATTTATTTCAAGTAGTCCTAATTTATAAGCACTTCTGAAACGTCAAGTCAGTCTGTTTGTAGTGACTCTACCACCGGTTCGAAAGGCAGATTCCACTGAGAAGAGCTGGCAAGAAACTCAGCAGATTGCTCTTTTCCAAGTCTGTCCAAAGTCGACAAACTATGTGTGTAGTGATGTAGTACAAGTAAAGATGATAAATCATAAATCCTAACGCAGGTACATGTAGCTTCAAATTTCCATTAGTTTTCCAAGTACTTATCTAATCTACAACCTAAACCAGAATCAAATTCGATTTCAGGACAAACCAGATTAAAAGTATTATCAACGACATATGGATCAATAAAGTCGCTAGTTTTTAATATGATTCAGATTTTTTATCGCTACGGAACGGGTTACCTACAACCATATAACTCTAAACTAGTTCTAAACCGCTCTTAAAGAGTCCACTATTCGATTACACAACCTTTCACTTTTCATAACCTACTTAGCGCTTAAGCCATATGCCCATCCGCTAAACCACTTGAAAGATGTTTTTACCAACATTATTTTACAATTTAGCAACCAAACAATCTAAAACTACTACTTTATTGTCAATGGGATAAGATTCAAAATTAAAATCAGCTAGATGTTCAACTGCAAAAGTACGTTGTATTTATAACGTCAACGTCGAAAGGTGTCGCCCTAATGGTATAGGAACAAGGTTCATTTTACACGAAATAAGAATAAATTATGCGCCTGCCAAGTGATTTTAACTTCAAGTGGCCGGCCATAAAGACGGTTTTAGGTTAATACTCTATATTGCACCTCTGCACTGCTTCGTAGGACGTTGACTTTCGCTTTATTAGTACTAAAGGTGAGCCTATTGGTACGGTAAGCCACAGTTGGAGTTTAATTTTAGATTTTGAAATCTTGGCTATGTATGATGTTACAACATTGCTTGCTATGTCACTTAGTGGAAGGATTACATTTAAGTACAACGTATAATTATCACTAAACACCTGATAATCAATCCTTTCTTTTTTAAACCACATTAACCGTTAGTTTTATGAAGTATCCTGTGTTCTTAAACGGGATTGAATTTCGGTTATATCTTCAAAAAGAAGGCTAGGAAAGACGCGTTACCTTGGGGCTATTGCGTTTTTTATATGAATAATTTACAGATGGCTCACCTGATGGTATATTTAAACAGAGAAGAACTTCGGAGGACATGCAAAGAAATGCGACCTACAAGGGTAAGTCCTACTGGCCACCACGTGGCTGCTGAAATAAGCATGGTGGTAGTTATTTCCCGGACGAGTTCTGTATTACTACTAAAATGTATGTAGTATTTCGGTTAACGTTGTATACCGAATTACGGAATACTGTTACAGGGTGCATAAGTACATTTCATAAGGAATCACCCTGTAAAAATATTAAATCAAAAGAATTTATTTATTTATTATTCAAAAACAATTTAAGTACTTACTTTTGACAACCCTATTGAAGATAAAATACCGACACTCCAATAATACCTACGCTATGCAACGCGTACCTAATAAAGTGACAGTAGTAACTTGATTTTTAATTTGCATGTGATGTTAGGGTTGTATCTGATATCTTTCAGTAAAAACTATGGCAGTGGCAGTGGTTTACTCAAAAACTATTAGCGTTTCGATTTCACAGATAAGTCTCAGAGATAGTACATAATAAAAATTTGGTTTTCATACATGGGATAGAAGCAGGCGTTACTTTGCGGAAACCCATAATATATTATGAAAATTAAGCCAAATTTGCTATACTTCGCGAACAGCAGGAGAATTAGTATGGTGTAACTTATAATGTTGACTTTACATTGAATAATTGTTACCAATTATTTATTGTAAAGTCAACATCTCCTGAGGATGCTCCGGTTTCGGAGCGAAACGTGCATAGAGGGTACATTGCCGAGGATCTGTTTGGTGTGGAGTACACGGATTGAAGAAATTATAGTTAACACCGTACAGATTCTCCTGCTGTTGGTGGAGTATAGCCAATTAAGCTTAATTTTCATAATTCGGTTTTCATTACGTGTAGTTGTATGTGGTAACTATTTGTTAAAACTTCGCTAGCGCGATGCGGCGCCACCTAGTTAGGTAATGAGACCGCCACAATACTTACAAAAAGGCTCTTGATACCATAATGCGTAGAAATATAGGAGTGCAATAAACCGCTTTATCCGGCTTACTTTATTGCGGGCTTTTTCTTAGATCAAGGGGGTTACTACCATAGCTTATAGCATTTTAAATTTTAATATTGTTTTTACTTTCTCATTTCTGAATAACGAGAGAGGTCATCTTGACTTCGGTATAATAATAATAAGAATTAGAAATTGGGTTGGGCTCTTAAATCCTTCATCTTTTATGATACAAGAGGCCAGTGTCCAGTAATAGGGTATTTATTGGCTGAGAATGATGATGACGGCACAGTTATAATCCTTGCCATTAAGTTTTCAGGAAAATGGTAACAAAAAAAACATTCTTAACGCCCCCGCATACACCGTCGGCGTCGCAGGTAGCAACTTAGAAGCTCTTTTATGACTATTATATATATTTGTGACGTAGTCTCTGTACACTAAGCCTGCTTCTCACGAATGGTTGTGCAACTATCAGCCGAGCATATGGCAACTTGCGTCATACGCCCACCGATTATTATAGTCTGAGAGCAAGTGACCATAGGTCATGACAAGAAATTGAGCAGACCTTGTACAGTATCTAAGAGATATAAACCTATTGTGATAGGAATATATATCCTGATTAGATTTTATAAATCAAAATAAATGGTAATTAGAGCTTATTGGTATGCAACGAAATAACACATCAGCGCTATCAAATACGACAAAAGTTTTGGACTCTATATCTGGACTGCAGTACTGGCGTCAAGAGTACACGAGACCTACAGCAAATTTCCGCAAATAAAAATTAGTCAATTGTAGACGTTTTCATAAATAAATACGTAGACATTTTCAATAATCTCTCTAATAAGAAAATTATTTCGGAGTCATAGATATACGCAGACACTTAAATTTTATTTATTTGTAAAATACATGAACCAGAGCTACTTATGTGTTTATCATTATGTGTGTCTCAGTCTACAATAAAGTATACTTTCCCTCTTTCTAAATACATTAAGACGGAAATTAAACACATAAGACAACATGCTCACAAGCTCTTGGACTACTATTTAACTTTGCACAACTTATTAAGGAGATTTTACTTGTCTTTTGTTACTCAATGACCTTACGAAAGCGTTCGATTAAGACGGCAATGATGTATTATTAACTGCTTTAATAATTGAGTAGGTTTTGTCTACGACTGTTACTTAGCATTTCGGGTCTCTTACTTAGTCTGTATGATGAGAACGGAATACAACAAATCCCTCTACTTATCTTAAAAGCGACTTTGACAAGATTAGTTTTAATGTAGGTATTATAAGTCAAAATATGATATAAAGCTTACATTTCAATACTATTATTGAAGTCCAGTCGATGTTAAGTTGTTAATTTGAACAAGAGCTATTAATCAGCTTACTTAGAACTTAACAAAGTAAAAATGATTAACTTAAAATGTATTAATTGATATTTTTATAAACTACTTAGTACTATTATAATAAAATATTTTCGGTGTTATAACACCGAACTAAACGGTGAGTTGATTTTTAAGTCAAATCATTTTACATGACGCTTTTGTAAATGCTATGTGCTCTTGTAATTGACGTGCATATCAGTCCATGTGTTTGTGTGTGTGCTATATCTAAAGATATAGCACACACACAGAAACATGCATACGTGTAATATTCATGTTGTTAGTGCTCTTAATTAATAAATAAATAAAACTAATTTTAATGTACATAAAACTATGATCTTGCAAACTAAATTATTTTCAGACTATGACTACTGACCTTTATTTTTTTTATTAGTAGCGCATATACTGCCAGCTGCAAAAATATGGACGATTTTGAGCTTTGAAACCAGCTAGATGAGTTATATATTACTGCATCCTTACAGTGACTCGGAAATGAGCGTACGGATTCCGGCGTTCAAGTGTTTTACTAGTAATACTATTGTTTCTATCAATATGTCCAAATTTACTATAATCAACCTTCAGATAGTTATCTAGCATAGCTAAAAATATTATTAAAAGTCTATCACTCTCTATCTTTACAACGAAAGGAAAAAACATTAAAAGACAGCATTAGTTCAGTGCGCTAGTCCTCATTTCAAGCACTCGCCTCTTTGAATCTATTTGTTACGCCCTGTTAGACTAGCCCTAGTGTAACCTTTTTAATAAATTATGAGTATTAAGAAGTTTTTTTTAAATCAGAAGAGTTATTAGAAAATTTTCTGTATCTGAATCTTAACCGCGAAACTAAAATGTTAAAAGCCAGCATTAGCTTAGTGTGTGAGTCTTTCACTCAAGCACTCACCGCCTTAAATCTACTTGTCACGCACCGTTAGTCTAGCCGTAGTGTAAACCTTTTAAAACAATATACTCCATTAATACAAAACCTACCCAATGTACACGAATTACTTAAATAGAATGATATAAGGTAGACCAAGTGTAAGGTTACTAATCGGGCAGATGATATTATAAAATGAAGAAAATCTCTAGTAGGAGATTTATAAAACTAAGGGTAGGCTTTTTATAACACTTCGATACCTACCCTTAAGACTTTTATTGTTTATAGTTTATTAATTTCTTCATACATAAGAGATTACATAATGCCCCGCCGGGGCATTGCAATAAAATTTGTCGTGATTTTTTTATTCCTTTACTGAATCTAAATTATTATTATTATTGCATTTAATTAAAATGAGTTGACTTAAAAAAATAGTCGTATGTTGTCGCGGACTGTTTTTATAACTTTAAAGAAACAACAATTCCGATAATTCCGATATACTTACTACATACTTACGTCGTTTGGCGTAACGTTTACCGTTGACGCATCGCACGCATCAGATCTCGTCGCATAAAGGATATTTTTTGCAGTTTTTGCAACATTTCTCTTTAATGATAGTAGCCATTGGTCGTAGACAATATTCATCAGATCTTCATTAAAATTAGACAAAAAATGCTTGGTAGTACATACAGTCAAATAAAAAAAGAATTATTAAAATCGGTGCACGGTGCACTTAACGGAGATATGAAGTAAAATTGATAAAAAATTTCATCCCATTTCCCGGAGGAAACTTATTGTATATCGGGATTAAAAGTATCCTATATGTTGTCCCGAGATATCAGCTACCATTTTACCAAATTTTATTTCAATCCGTTCAGTAGTTTTCACGTGATTAAATGTACAGAAATCTTCCAGTTACAGTTTTATTATAAGTATAGATGTGACTTAAACTGTTATTAATATTTAAGATATCATGTAATTGAGGTCTTCATTCATGCATCATATTTAAATAGGTCCTTCATAAAGACAATTATAAATAAGCCAATGTTTCAGATTTTGCTTAAATACCGTTTCTTTCTATAAACCTTACTGGGAATCTTTCTATGCATACCCAGTATGCACGCCACTGCATAAACCAACTGATCTAGCGCAGAGTGTAATAAAACAAAAATAAACGCAAGAAGACTAAAGACTAAGACTAATTCCTGTCTGTCTCTGAACCGCTAAAATAAAAAGTTGAAAGACTGCATCAGCTTAGTATGAGTCCTCCGTTCAAGCACTCGTCGCTTTAAATCTACTTGTCACGTACCCTTAGTCCAGTCGTAGTGTTTAAAAGCATGTTCCATTAATAGAAAAACTATCCATGTGTTGCTAACCCACATTTGTTGGTCTGTAGTAGTCTCTAATGAGAAAGGAGGCCTGTTGGGATTTTGAAGTCGATATTTAAGTAGATTTATCTAAAACACAAAACGCAAGAAGCTTACTGAGATGGGACTTTGACATTATTTTCAGGGGGCCGGTGGACGCACGCATCTCTAATTTATGTGCGTTTTGAGCAATTAAAATCTCACTTGATTCAATGGTGAAGGAAAACATAGTAAGGAAAATTGCATACCTGAGAGTTCTCCATAATGTTCTAAAAGGTGTGTGGAGACCACCAATCAGCACTGGGCCAGCGTGGTGGACTACGGCCTTAACCCCTTCTCATTTTTGGAGGAGACTGTGAGTAATGGGATATAATAATGATGATGATGGTCTAAAACACGCTGTTCAGTAGCTAAGCTAAAGCGCCTAGTTGACAGCTAATTTCAGGCTAAATACGCGGAAACTTCTAAAATACTTAAGTGGACATTCCCTAAACTAAATACATTCTAACTAGGGTTAAACAGCAACCAACTTAGTTTTGTAAACACATGCAATCGCTCGAAATACACTGTCGACACAGAGCTTTTAAGTGTTTAAGTTGAAGTAAAAATATACGAACCTCTAACCCACAGTTGAAGTAAAAGCTCGCGGTAAGTAGATTTAAACACGAAAAGTGCTTAAGTGCTTGTGCTGAGGGCGTGTGCGAAGGGGTTGGTAGCTTTTAATATTTTGTCTTCGCGTTTTAGTGACGTGAGATAAAATTCTTGCAGCGTTTTATAAGTTCACATGTACAGAGGCCCTAATTCTACAGAACATAGATGACTGATTAATAATTTCATGAATAATATACATAAGGTAATATACATACAAATACGTACAGGTTCTATGCCCACTGTGTCAATCGGCCGTCGGATATATGAATATGAAAAATGAATATGGGATAGTGCCGGATGGTGACGGCAGATCAAAATACAGTTGTCACCCCCCTGAGAATATACCGCTATATTAAAGTTAAGGGCATCCGCTTAAATCCTTTTAATATGCTGAGTATTTCATAATGAACGTCGAATAACATATAGTATTGTTCATTCTATGAAGTTTTTTCGAAACGAAAAAACATACCTAACTTATACATGTATAATTATTGACCATATTTCTGACTAAAGGTTATGTACCGCGTTACCCGATTAAGTGAAATTTTCAGGACTAAACAAAATTTTAAGCAAATTAACAATAAATATTTCTTAGTTATTTATCAATAGTTTTGGATAAAGCCAAGACTTAATAATATGTACTTGTGTAATCAAATTTAACAAACAAAAAATAACATGCAAATCAAATCACAGAAATCGATAAAAAAGTCTGAAGTATTACGTCTGAAGCTTAAACTAAAGGATTTGAAGCATAACGTGGAAAATACGTTGCAAAAACGCGCAGTGTCCACGACCTCGCCAAGGTCGAGGTACGCTTGCCTCACGATTATTGACCTTGGGAATAAGTAGAGTAGTCAATGTACGGTATGTAGGTACGAGACGGGATCACCGGAGTGCGTTTTTTTCCGTCACGTGGCCTTGAAAAATAATGCGGCAATCAATGTAATGGGCTGTACCCGGGTTCATTCGTAAAAAAGGGGGTATGACATAGAGTTATCAAAGGGCTTCTTTAATTTTTGTGTGACGTTCGAAAATAGTAGGCTATCTCATGGATTGGGGTCAAGAGAATGCGTATTTTTCTTCAAATGAACCTAACTTTGGTTACAATTTTGGTCTACTAAGTTTATTTTTCATCATGAACAAAAAAATTAAAATCGATGTAATCAATAGGATGGGGTACTAGACGGAGTGAATTCAATAAACATGGGGTACGAAACGGTGCTAACAAATGGGTGCATATTTTGTCATATGTGACCTTAAAAACTATTGGGGTACCTAATTAATGGAATGGAGTACCAGACGGGGCCAACTGAAAATATAAGGGTGTGAAACGGGCCAATGGATTAAGTACTTCTGCCATATGTCTTTGAAAGAACTGCCTCGACAGTCCAGTCATTAGCATGATCGAGTATTCACAGCACAGCTAGTAATAAGCTTAGAAAATATAATGACAACTTTGAGATTTAAGGGAAAACAAAGGACTTTCTAACAAACACAGACTGATAATAAATAGCCTATCCTTAGCCGAGTAAAAAACAGTCAGAGTCCACGACCCAGCCAAGGTCGGATCGCGCTTGCCCACGTTTATTGACCTTGTAAAATAATGGGGTAATTAATATGGTACGAGACGAGGTCAACGACCGGATTTGCCAGCGTGCGATTTAACGTGCGTTGACACTGACATATAACTACTTCTGTTGTAAAACTATAGAACACAATGGTTTATTTTTTACAAGTTTGCGTTTAATCTAATCTTAACTATGAAATAATTCATACATTCCACTTAATCGGTATGCTAATACACTTTTGACCACAATTTTCCGACATACCCATATTACCGATCAAGCTTCAGAGCCGAAGATATCACTGGTCATAAATATATTATTTAGGATGTACCTAAATACAAAAATCTTTGCACACGCACTGTACAATTTTGGTATTGAGGTATCCACTGAATAATATATTTGCGATTAGGAAAATTAAAAAGGAAGCAAACATACATACTAATCCATAAACCAGACTACACACATAAAACAGTAATCATAATAAATGTACGAATATATACTTTAGCATAGCATAAATACTTAAGATATAAGTAAGAGTAAATAAACAATAATAGTCGTCCTTATTGGGCGGGAAAATGACCCTTAACAGCATTTTTAAATATGCCTAGTGACTTTATAAATTTACTAGCTTCTGCCCGCGACTTCGTCTGCACAGACTTCATAATCAGGTCTAAAGCTTCGCTCGTTGATAATTTTTAATCCTACCATATCATACCAAAATTCATAGATGTCTGCCCGCGCCTTATCTCGTAAACAATTTTTTTTAATTTTCCCTCGGGAACTACTTAAGAAATCGAGATAAAAGGTAGCCTATGCTCTTTCCATGTCAAGGGCTACATGCATGCCAAATTTTATCCCAATCCGTTCAGCCGTTTCCGTGCCGTGATTGAGTAAAACACTTGTACATTTATGATATTATAGTATGATAAACTTTATATTATTTATACTGTTATATTGTTTATACAAATTTAGAGAACTTTGTAATACATAGCATCTTATGAAACGACGAGAAACTATAATGGAGTTTTCCAAACTCAGTTCAGCCGTACCTCAACTATAGATAGCTATTAGGAATTTCATCTGGATTAGGTAAATTTCATAAATGTAGTAGAAGCATATGCTATATTATGGAACTTATGTAGCAACAGGGTTACAAATCATGAATAGGGATTAAGAGGTTGGAAAAGTCTTTAAAAACTAACACTGCTTTTGTGGCTCTGCTGGTGTTGCAGAGGAATTTATTTTTGATGCCTTTAAAATAATTTTTAACATCATGAACACGATTATCCTATTATAGTGTAGTACTGCGGAGCATAGGTTTCCTCTTACCACGGAGAGAAAGGAGAACTGACCCACCAGTAGCCGCGGATTATATTTGATAAGTATTTTTGACGGCCGACTGGCGCAGTCGGCAGCGACCCTGCTTTCTGTGTCCAAGGCCGTGGGTTTGATTCCCACAACTGGAAGATGTTTGTGTGATGAACATGAATGTTTTTTAGTGTCTGGGTGTTTATTTTTATGTATAAGTATTTATATATATTATTCATAAAAATATTCAACAGTCATATTAGTACACATAACACAAGCTACGCTTACTTTGGGGCTAGATGGCGATGTGTGTATTGTAGTAGTATACTTATTTATTTTATTACTATGGTAGAGCTTCACAAACAGGCACAGGCCTCCTCTCTTCTCGGGTAAAGAGAGATTGAGAGCTTAGACTCACTACGTTGCTCCAATGCGGGCTTAAATAATTATTATGTTATGTTAGGTATAAAAAGTAAACCGAGGGCTTCGGGCTGGTGCTGAAAGTTTTATAACAGAAAAAACCAAAACATAACCATCAAGGTCCGCACTAGGAATCAAACCCTGGACTTCAAATGTGTTTACCGCTGTACCAACGAGGCTGTAATAAGTAATAAAACTTAGGTTTATTTAACGAAATTGCCTTCAAACATTTTTATGAAACAAAAAGAAAGCTATGCTCCATGTATGACAGATGAATATCTGTCATACATGGAGCCGTCCTTGCAATGCATGTTTCAACAACTAATTTGACGTCACAAACATTTACATACAAATTTCTGGGATGCAAATGCCACCCCGTCTCAGCTCACCAAGTATTTATTGCGACCGATTAAAGCGTATCTGGAATCGATTTTCTCTAAATCTGAATAATGAGTTTTTTTTCACTCGGTAACTTCTTTGTCGAGTCGGTACCATATTTGATTTACAATGAGCTACATATTTAGTAGCAGACATATTGTTCCAATACGAGACTAATATTCAATACGTACTAAAAACTGTCTCAGTGGTTCATTACTTAGCGCATTAGACTACGCGTAGTAGATCTATATGAGAGTAGGTCTGTGCCCAACAGTGGGACATTTGTAAGCTAAAAATATTAATAACACACTGACCAAATTTAATTTCGAAAAGAGAACAAGGCACTTGCAGGTCTTTATACGAGGTCCCTAAGAATTTGCCTTTTAATTAATATCACAGAAAAATGAATAAGTATTTTTCAACCCTGCATGCATAATAATCATCCAGACGAGTCTTCATATTCATGTTGACATCTCATAACGATACACAAATCAATGAGTTTTACCCTGTGCATTTAATTTGTATCACTCCTTCATTCATTCATTTGACGGCCGATTGGCGCAGTGGGCAGCGACCCCGCTTTCTGAGTCCAAGGCCGTGGGTTCGATTCCCACAACTGAAAAATGTTTTTGTGAAGAACATGAATGTATGTTTTTCATTGTCTAGGTGTTTATACAAAGATATAAACACATACAATGAAATCAGAAATGAGGAGAACCGTAAAAGAACTAGAGTTACCGACATAGCTCAGCGAGTCGCGAAGCTGAAGTGGCAATGGGCGGGGCACATAGCTCGGAGAACCGATGGACGTTGGGGTCTTAAGGTGCTGGAATGGCGACCCCGCACCGGTAAACGCAGCGTAGGTCGGCCCCCAACGAGGTGGACAGATGACATCAGGCAAGTAGCTGGGAGCCGCTGGAGGCAAGCGTACCAGGACCATGCATTGTGGAACTCCCTACAAAAGACCTATGTCCAGCAGTGGACGTCAATTGGTTGAGATGATGATGGGTGTTTTTATGTTTATTATGTATATTATTCATAAAAATATTCATCAGTTATCTTAGTACCCATAACACAAGCTACGCTTTCTTTGGGACTAGATGGCGGTGTGTATATTGTCGTATTATATATGTCGTTGTTTATATATTCACATTAAAAATAAGTGAGATATAAAAGTATTGAGGTAGCCCAAACTAAGATTTTTAGACCCATTGGTCCGCTACTTTTACTGTAATCCTCGAGGGTAAGAGCTGCGCTACTTTTTGATTTTGCCCGATTCAATTTAGGTGTTTTTGCGGTCCCGAAGGCATGATTCCGAGGTATTTACAGCAGTGATTAGAGGTAATGTACTGATAATGGTTTTAATGGCTTACTTTTTTGCCGCGAAGCAATTTTTATGTGTAAACATCTGTATCGAATTCCATTTTGGGTCGTTGAACGAACATCGAGGCAAACAAGTGTCATGGTCAGTATATTATGGAAACACATTGATTCGGTAAATTTTATAATGCATAAATAAATTACAGATCCCACAGGATTTCAACCTGCGACTCTCTGCCAATCGTGGGCTGCAATAAGCTTAATGAATCTGCGGCTCAATGAACGCCGCAATTGCCAGAGTCGCAGATTCAAATCCTGCCGGTTCCGAATTTTATTATATTTGGATTTTAAAATTTATAAATATCATATTTTCCTGTAGGTGAAACCAAGTGGCGTGCATAGAGGGTATGCACAGGGTATGAAGATGATATAAAATGAAGATAATCTTCACTACGAATTATAAATACTTAAGAGTAGGCTTTTTATAACTCAGACAATGCCTAACCTTAAGTTTTTTACAATTCGGACTGAAGATTATCTTCATTTTATATCATCTGCATACCCTCTGCATACCCACTGGACTAAAAACATTATAATAAAAAAAGTATACTTTTATTTTTAAGCAACAAGACTAGTTAATAAACGTCTGTGAGCACACAGGGTCCCCCTGAAAACCAGCGCTGCAGCTCGCTGCGGCTTCGTGCTGAGGCGGAACCTTATTTGTCCACATGCTTTTTGTTTACAATTGTAAGCGATTTTGTGGGATTTTGTGGTAAATATAAATTTCATTTCATTTCATTTAATCTCCGCCTTAAAAACCTCACATCTACCTAACTTAGTTAGTACTTAAATATTCCAGAATATTAAAGCATGTTACATCACGCGCGAACATGTTCGCCCACTTCACAGTAATTTGATTATATCGTAAATTCGCGTAACGTTAAATAATATTACTTAATGTTCAATTTCATGTGACGGAGCTTCAAAGCCTAATTTTAATGTAACCATTATAGTATTAGTGTTCGGTGATGGGTCGTTACCATGTTTAAATTCGCATGGAGTAGTTGTAGAGAAGCAGAGTGTAAAAGTATTAGAGTTCTTTGCTGTAGTAGAAGAGCTTTTTGTTGCAGAGCTCGTCCTGGAAGTACTACGTACTATGCTTGTTTAATATTGTAATAATAAAATATAAACAAAAAAAATTCCTCTACCAAAAATCGCTTAGCGCGGCTTAAGAAGTTTTCACTTCCAAAAACTTCAATACATTTGTCGGCAACTTGTGTATATGCAGGCAGTAGCGTGCATAGAGGGTATGCACAGGGTATGCAGATCATATAAAATAAAGAAAATCCCCAGTTCGAGATCTAAAAAACTTAAGGATAGACATTGTAAGAGTTATAAAAAGCCGACCCTAAAGTATTTATACTTCTTACTGGAGATTTTCTTCATTTTCTGTGCATACCCTCTATGCACGCCACTGTATGCAGGCTGTATAAAACTTGTTGTATTATAGGCGTATATATACCGTACATGGTCCAACCGATCGGAAATATGGGTTTAATATAACTGCCATACTCCCTGTCAGGTTAGCCCGCTACCACATTAGACTGCATCATCATCTAAAGCCTCGCAACATACCAGAATCGAATCCCACCAGGGATACCGTCTAACACATATAAGTTTGAACTCAGAAAATAACTAACAACGGGAAACGCTATTGTTCCTGCGTGCTTCCAAAAGAGGTATCAACGTCAACGCAATAATTACGTCTACCACGAAACAATGAATACCTGTCTGGGTGACGTGACGCGCCCCGTGGCCCGGAATAAACCTGTGACCACATTAGCTAACATTATAATTTTTGACGATCTTTTTTTTTTATGTTTATATACGAGCGCTTGACTGCTAACACACTTGATTGTAAGCGATGATGCAGCCTAAGGTGGAGCGCGCTTGCCTAGAAGATGCCTATTCACTCTTGATTTGAAGATACTCATATTATAGGTACTGGGGAATGGAAGCTGGAAGGGCATTCCAGATCCTAGCGGTACGGATCAGAAACGAAGATGCAAAGCACTTCGTACGCGTCCGCGGTATATCGACCACGTAGTGATGCAGATCCTTACGGTGCCTCGCGGTTCGATGGTAATAAGGTGAGGGGGGATCTAGATCAAACAGTTGTTGAGCACACTCTCCGAAATATATGCTATAGAATACCGAAAGGCAGGCAACCTTGCGACGATGTTCCAAACTCTGAAGTTTTTTTTTTGCTTTGTCACCGATGAGCACGGTGATCGACTGAATCCAAGGGATCAAGCTGATACTTGGCAGAGCCATCCCATCTGATGCTCTTCCTGAATCGTTAAGGAATTTGCTGTCATCTTCATGATGTCCCACTCAGTAGTATAGCGGCCTCTGTATATGTAGACTCTGTACGCATATATTATACACTAATACATCCACGTGTCAAAACCAACCTATGAATTAATATAAACGAACTCCTGAAATAATATACTGTCGGCTAAAAGTATTACACCACTCGCCCACCTTACTATTTGTTATTTATTTGACTAGTCTTCGCCTTCTCCAACAATGGAGATAGCAAAAACTATTATAAGCAAGTGACAAACATTGTGCTGTCCAAGGGATAAGCGTAGAGCGGGCCCAGCCTAACTTGAACTGTCAGCGGAAACTCTAGGAACCCATTAACACACTTTATACACTTGGTGTACACGCGTTCTCCGTTATCCTCGTGCGCTATATGTTTACAATTCGTTACTCTGACGTAGATTGAATGCAGGATATAGCATTACAATTTTTTTTGCGTTAATTATAATACTCAACTATGAAAGTTCTGACATCTACGCCTTTAACGTAACGCAGCAATTTTCTCATACATAAGAGTAACATAAGCAAGTGTTAACTGTGATGACCAGTCATAGTGAATATAAAGTAGGTATTGTTAAATATAAACATTTAAATATGAATCATTCAATCTAAATTTTCCGACTACACTTACATGGACCGTATATTTTTAATTTCTTTTGCCTTCTGATTAAACAAATAAATAGAATGTAACGAAACTGAAAACGTGCTCGGTTAAATGTTTACAGTTGAAAAATATTTACACAAGCGTTTCGCAACCACGTAAATGTGTGACATAATGTTTAAACGCCAATTTTCTCACTCCGGGCTGGTACTGAAAATTCTATTAATAGAAAATAATTAAAAACTTACATAATCTGGTCTGACCTGGGATTAGAACCGAAGACCTCGTGATCCGTAGTTGAACATACTAGCCACTAGACCAACGATGCACTTATTTACAAATGTACGTAGTTACAAAAAAATTTTGCTTGTACCACACGTAAAGGACGCGAGAAAAATAAGTCCCTGGTCCATACCTCGAGGGCGTTATCTTTTCCTGGGCTGTCCCCGGGCATTTTTAGCTCTTTTGATTTGTGGCGCTCTGGGAGCAAGTTGCCATGGGGAAAATGATTAATAATAAACGCACAACTTTTTCGACTGGGAAGGGGATGCTTTTTTGCTGTTAGGGCAAATTAATTTCCGTGTTGCGTGTGTATGATAGTAGACGTGGGGTAATAATTTCTTTTTTTTTCTACCGTCTTTTTGTGCAACAATTAATTATTGTTATTGTGGCCTGAATACAAGTGGGCACCAAAACGAAAAATTAAATCTATATTAATAATAAAATTAAAAACCTTTTTGCATGTTTTTTTTATTATCTAATTCTGTAACAAGGTATTATAGAATGAGCTGTTTAACATAACTCAAAACTTAATACTCACAAAAGTCATGGCGTATCGCTAGATTTTGCAGTTTTACTTATTAAAAAAAATTGCCACCTCACTTCGAATATAATAAAAATAAATTTTTCATTATATAATTATCATATATCATTAGATAAATACAATATTTTACCATTCTTTGTTACCGACATCTTGTCTTTTGTAATAGCGGACCTGGTTTATATATACAAAAGTAAGTTTAAAATTTACGTAACGACAACTCTAATATGTTGGAAAACAGTGAAAGTTAGATCTGATTAATTTTCAAAACCGAGGAATTAAACCAATCCCCTCGCCCCGGGGAGTTTCGTATAATTGGACACGTCGTGGTGGTTAGTTGCGAGTTCAAACGTCCGGGGACTGCAGCGGTCACGTCGCTAACAAATGATACCGGTAAACATTTGAATACTTAAATACTTCACTTACCATTTTGTTACTTACTGTGTTTTATGTTCAGGACATGGACAAAGAGACAAGGCGAATTTAAAAGTCGACTTTAACACAATATTTTAAAATTAAGAAGTAACTGAGTATAATTTGATGATATTATATGTTTTGAAAAAGACATTAAATAACAAAACTTTATAGGTTTTGTATAACTTTAATTTTTTTTCTTTTCCTATTTCTGTTTGTATTTAAACTGTCGAATTCATCGCCCTTCTCTTTTCTTTGGCGTTGGTTGGTTAGACGTTGGAATATTTAAGATTCAAATAAGTATACGTATTTGTCTTGAAATCATCTGATTTATCCCTAGATATATGAGCTGCATACATATAATATATCGCGCCATTGAAAATTAAGTTTGCCGGGCAAATGGTCTGGGGGTCTAAGGGGTTAAGTAAACAGTAAAAAAATTCGTGTTTCACATTCATCTCTATAATCTTTGAACCTTGAACACAGCATCCGCATAGACACAGACTGGCGCTAGGTCGTTGACCCCGGATGTAGTCACGCCTATTTACCGTCTGATATTTTATAATTATTCATATTAATTAAACTATACCAATTTACCATGGTGCTTTGTTATCTGAGGTCATTCGTACCTAAAACACAGACAAATCACCTGATGATATCACAACACCAGCCTATTAACGTACCACGGCTGGGCATAGAGTTTATTTCTCATAGGAGAGGTTCTTGAAGCATAGACAACTCCGCTACTTTAGTGCGGGCTGTCGAGATTTAACAATTATCACATGTTGATTATAGTCAGCTTATAGTGTAAGTAAAGTGGGCACGAAAGTGTACTTTGCCTATTTCTTAGTAACAGGATGATAGTGAGAAAATGCATGATGATGTTTGGAATCTACTATTTACAAGAAATATTTTATTTTTGCAGAAATTAAAGTTTTTTTTTAATATAAGTTGCAATATACATTTTAAAAAAATATTTTCCGCGAAAACGTTCGGCGGGTGTTATGACCGTCATAGGCAAACTAGAGCTATAGTTAGTCCTTGTTCCATAGATAAAGATTAATGATTTTGGAATTGATAAAAGAAAACTAAGCAACTGATAATCTATATAATATATAAAAGAAAAAGTGTGTGGGTATGTTCCGTATAGGCTCCGAAATGGCTGGACCGATTTCAATGAAACTTTCAGGGAATCTCCGGATTGACCGGGCGAGTAATCCTGTAAAGTTTGGTGACGATCGGAGCACTCCTATTTTTGAACTGTCAAATACAGCTTTTATTTACTATGATGATATTCTATTGTTGGGTGTACATGGGTGTAGATAATGATCTTCACCCACTCGAGAAAAGAATAGAAGAGAATGAATACAGAGAGAAATAAATTATTAAATATATTAAAAATTGAGACTTAAATTAAAAATTTAATGATGTAAGTTTATTGTTTAAATAAAATAAAGCAAAATATAGCATTCATATTTTCTGATCCTTTTGTGGTTCTGGTGGGACATAATTCGGCCGTGGTTAGTTACCGACAAAAACGTGCAGCCAAACGATTTAGCGTTCCTATACGATATCGCGTAAAAATGCGCGATTGGGTGTTTGGATTTAATATAATTGCTTTGCTCCTAACAGGTTAGTCCGCTACCATCTTAGACAGCACCTTTTATCATAAGGAGAGATTACATTTGACTGCAATCTCACCAGATGCTAAATGATGATGCTAAGGCTTACTTACAGTGGAATAAAAAAGCCTACCAACCCAACTTACTGCCTGCCAAAATAAAAGAAAACATAAAATATTGTTTAAAAAATTAATCGAGAAATCTTTTAATTTTTGACACATAAACTGTATTACTCCTTTTTGTTTTTATTATAATTTTTATTAGTGTTTTTATCTTGGAGGAATTATCAATTTTATAAATTTAAACAGTCGCTATAAAACTGATGTGAAAAGCCTATACTAATTTCGGTATCGACGGTAGGAGAGCCGTAGCTTAGTTGGAGAAAGCGCTCAGGCCGCGATTGCCAGAGAGTCGCAGGTTCAAATCCTGTCGGTTCCGAAATTATTTATATGCATTTTAAATTTATAAAATTGTATAACTCCTTATGTGTTAAAACGGTTATTCGATATATGAAACAATCAAAAAACAACTAGTAGTAAGCAACTTAAACCTGTAGCGTTTCCTTGAAATGTTAAACTCTACTAAACGCCTGTCAGGTGTGTGCAGTATAAAAATTACCAGCCTACCCTCTTTTAGCGTCCGTAGGTACCCGAAACTTCATAATTAGGTGGGCGGGGTAGTAACAATAAAAACTAATGAGGCGACCTCTAGCGGCAGTAAAAGACATCCGTGCCATTTCGCGCAAGCCCCTTTATATTATGTCTTCGTGAACCCTCGCGAAGTGACACAAAAACAAACTGGCACCCGATAGTTTCGGGAGATAATAGCAAATACCATAGCGTCTGTAGGATTCTATAAAATAAATAATACTTCAAAGTAGAAACACTATTTTATGATTTTTCTCAATAACTATATTATAGAAGTAAAACTGACAATCAATACGTTAAGCTGTAGAAATTTCTGGAAAGCTACCCAATAGAGGGGTGTTAATTTTTCTGGGACATTAATATATTAATATAATAAATTAATTTTTAATTGTAAAACGACATTTTACAATTAAAAATTAATTGATTATATATATATATATATATATATATATATAATCAATTAATTTTAATATATATATATATATATTATTCCACTACAAGTTAGCCCTTGCCTGCAATCTCACCTGGTGGTAAGCAATGATTCAGTCTAAGATGGTCGCGGGCTAACCTGTTAGGGAGTATGTAAGTTATACCTCTAATAGGTCATATCAACAGCGGGCAAACCAGCAAGTGGGTCACCTGATGTTAAGTGATCACCACCGTCCATAAACATCTGTGGCACCGGAGCTGAGCAGCCACCGATGAATTGCCGGCTTTTAAGGAGTTCATTTATCCGCCCCTTGAATAACCCTAGATTATATTTTGGGGGAAACATCAAATGGGAGATTGTTCCACAATTTGCAAGTGCGCGGTACCTCTAATAAAATAAATAATAATAAATAATAAATATACTACAACAATAAACACACACCACGATCTAGCCCCAAAGTAAGCGTAGCTTGTGTTATGGGTACCTAAGACGACTGGTGAATATTTTTATGAATAATATACATAAATACTTAGAATATACATATAAACACCCAAAAACTGACAAACATTCATGCTCATCACACAAACATTTTCCAGTTGTGTGAATCGAACCCACGGCCCTGGGCTCAGAAAGCAGGGTTGCTGCAAACTGCGCCAATCGGCCGTCTAAGTTAACCTAAGGTAGGTATAACCTAATAGGTTTCTTACACGACACGTCTTTTATTTATTTATTTATACTCTTTATTTGCACACAAATAAAAATACAAAAAAAGAATAAAAAAAAAAACACAGACAGAAGAAGTATACAAAAGGCGGCCTTATCGCTTTGTAGCGATCTCTTCCAGGCAACCTTAGGATAAGGAAAACAAAAGGATAACATACTGCAGGTTGTGCATATTAAAAAAAAATACATACTAATAACTACATACTAATACTTAAACTAGATTACACAAATAAAATAATACATAATAAATTAAATATTAAAAAATAAAAAATAATAATAAACTAATATATACTATAACATATCATAAATACATTAACAACAGTAAATACTATTACAAGTCGTCTTCAATGCAAACTATAATGGTTTTTGACAGCTTTCTTAAAAATACAAAGTGTCTTAGACTGCCTTATGTCTAATCTTAATCTTCTATTGGGAGCGCATTCCATAGCGCCGTCGCGCCGTCTTTGTTGATAGGTTGGTAACTAGTCACGTTATAAGTAAGACTACTTGAAATAGTTTTTAATTAACACCTAAAAAAAACATAATACTCGTTTAATAGGTGCGTACCGGGGATGTTACTCGGTCCCAGCTAATAAATAGACGGCCGATCGGTTCGATTCCCACAACTGGACAATATTTGTGTGATGAACATGAATGTTTTTCAGTGTCTGGGTGTTTATCTATATATTATAAGTATTTATGTATATTATTCATAAAAATTATTAATCAGTTATCTTAGTACCCATAACACAAGCTACGCTTACTTTGGGGCTAGATGGCGATGTGTTTATTGCCGTAATATATTTATTAAAAGAAAATGGGAGTCCGAAGCTCCAATGACTAGGCTACCACGGCACGTTCTTTAAAACTTGATCACTCTTATAAACAAATTTCAATAACTATGTTAAGTTTCAAATCATCTGCTTCTGCAACTAATATAACCCGAGCAGAAATCGAATTCAGAAATGATTTCCGGCGATGTAGGATACCGTACCTACAGCTGCGCTAGATAGACAGTCAAAACCAGATATTCTGTTATCAATGCCTTTGTTCCTTGCTCACGTACCGCAGTGATACGACATCTGTGAATTCGTTTTATAATGACAAGGGAATATGGCCGTTCCAACCTGCAAATAATATACCGGATATGCACGCCTATGCAATATCTAGCAGCATGAGTTATCGGGTTTGCTTTCTAAAAGTAGGTATAGCTTTATGCGGTCTTTCGCAACTTCGTCTTCGCACTAATACCTACAAGTCCCACACAAACTACAAATATACCCCGACCCACCGCGTTGACTCAACCGTCCTCCACAAAGATTGGCCTAGCTGATATTTTCCGAGTTCAGCATGTTCTCACTAATACAGTTTCAATCCCTTGGTTAACCAACCCTTTGGTGTTAGAATTTTAAAAATCATAAAACATTAATTTTACTACGGGAATATTAAAAAATCAAATACTTAAAAATATCAATCATTCCGATATACTTATAATAAAACTGTAACTGGAAGATTTCTGTACATTTGATATTTTTTGAAAATGTTGACCGGGGGATACTTTATAATCGATATTGAGTCCAAAACCGATTTTTATTTAATTTTTGTCGGTCTGTCTGTTTGTCTGTCTGTCCGGGCATCACGTGAAAACTACTGAACGGATTTAAATAAAATTTGATATAGTGGTAGCTGATATTCCGGGTCATCATATAGGCTAGTTTTTATCCCGATAAACAAATTTCTATCAATTTTACTTTATAGCTCCTAAAGTTGAACCGATTTTAATAATTCTTTTTTTATTTGAAAGTGTATACTATCAAGCATGTATTGTGAAATTTTAATGAAGATATGGTAAATATTGTCGGAGATAAAAGACATAATTCATCATAGAAAACAGCGAGTCGCAAGGCATCTGGGACAACGATCGAATGAATGCCTACCATCCTACTTATATTATAAATGCGAATGAAGGTGAGTATGGATGTATGAGTGGATGGGTATATGTATGGATGGATGGACATGAATAAAGTCATCATTATTACCTACAAAAAAGTCCGGGAGGCTAAATGTCTAACTGTTAAGACACAATAACCGCTTTTTGTTATAATTTGTCAATCAAAACACGGGTACAATCTTAAGATGGTGACGTTCCTATCAGATCCTTGTTGAAATAAATAGTTTTATAGTTAAAATTGATTATGTACCTGCAAATTCCTCTTTAAATTATTCAAATTGGACCTATCGTTTAGACGTTATGACGGGTATAAAAATGCTAAAAGATATTAAATCCGATCATAACCGATTTGATGCAACGAAGTTGCGCGGGTCAGCTAGTGTTAAAATAAAACTTAGAACTAAACTAATTACTGTAAAAAACATGCCCGCGAGGAATTAATTTCCGCGCTGGACAGCCAGGCTGATCCTTTTCGCAAAAATTGAGCAAGTCTGTCAAGTATTTTTAATATTAATTTGAATCCGCTTTTATTCAGCGATAAGTACGGATTGTGTTATTCCTGTTACCGAGCCCTTTGTTCCCAGCTCACATACCGCAGTGATACGACAGTCGCAGATTAGTTCCGTAATGATCCCGAAATATGCTATTCTAATGCCGGTTTATTGGTTACGTGGCAAGCCTGGGTTATGGGTTATCAGCGGGGTAATGTTGGCTTATGGAAATTAACATGGCGTTATGTGTTTGTTACGCCATGACGTTTAATTAATTAAAGTTTTATTTATTTCTTTCAATTCTTTATTTGTGGTGTACAAATAAAGAATTGAAAGAAATAAATAAAACTTTAATTAATTAAACTATACAGTTAGGAAAATAAAGGACGAATAGAGAGGAACACAAAAACTGGAGTAGAATGCAAAAGGCGGCCTTATCGCTTAAAAGCGATATCTACCAGGCAACCTTAGGTTTAGGACAACAAGAGCGAGAACAAATAGGTGGTGTGTTATTAAACACCTACATTCAAATAACTACATACGAATACATAAAAAAAATATAACCAAATAAAAAATGTATATATTTATATACACATATATACATATATATATATATACATATATATATATATATATATATATATATATATATATTATATATATATAATAAAGTTCACTTGATACTAAAAGAATACAATACAACGAACTTATGCATAACCAAGTAGCTGTTTCACCCGCGTTAACTGAAGTCCTTAGTTATAACTTAATGTTATATACGCCACCTCTTAAAGCTGCCATTATGGCTTTAGTAGTATAAACGATAGAAGCGGTGATAGCTCAGTGGCTAGGGCTTTGACTTCACTTTCGGGGGGCAAGTTCGAATCCCAGCACGCACCTCTAACTTTACTAAGTTATGTGCGTTTTAAGCAATTCAAATATCACTTGCTCCACCGGTAAAGGAAAACATCGTCAGAAAACCTGCATGCCTGAGAGTTGTCCGTAATGTTCCAAAGGTGTGTGGAGTCCTCCAATCCGCACTGGACCACCGTGACGGACTACGGCCTTAACGCCTTCACTTTTTGGTAGGAGACCCGTGCCCTATATTGGGCCGCGAATGGGTTGATATGATGAGGCATAACACGTAGGCCTCAGATTGACGGACACAGGATGGCACGTTGGTAGGACGTGCACATTGCTTTACCTGCAAAGTGTAGCTCAAGGAGACAGAAGCGGATGTCTCACTGCTTTGTACGTCAATAATCATGGCATTAATGGGATTGACATAGGATACCAGTGAGAAAACGAAAAAATATGTAATTTGAAATTGGAATTTCAAATCTGAATTTGAACTCATACTTGAATGATCTTTTAATCCCGTAATAAGGGATTTGACGTAAGATTTTCATAGTCTAGCGGTAGTAACATTATATATTGCTTGTGAACTGTTTTTATGACTTTGTCTACACGCATCGGCTAATGTATGTCTGGTTGGATACTCGACTGACTTGTTTGATGACCTTCGTGTAGTAGGTGTCACGTAATAAGAGCGCTTGCGGTTACCCTGTGCAGTAAACTACGCAATCAGAGTAATTGTATTAGTTTATTATAATTCATTGGCCGCCATATCAAAATCACTGAGCGTGCTTTGACTGTATTATGAGTCTCTCTGAAGGCCAAAATTCTTAACGTGAAAATCCGAACGAGAACCAAAGTCACCGGCATATCCCAAAGGATAAGCAGGAGAAGTGACAATGGACAATTCATATCCGTTGCAGAACCGAGCCAGAACCAGAATAGCAGTTAGAACGGGTTTTCCCTGGAGGTGAGATCGCGGACCGGTAAGATAAGTGAGGGACGACCTCCCACTGGATGGTTGAAAATTCATGCCCTGAGACGACAGAATAGAGGTATGAAATCAGGATGAATATTAACCTTAACGAGAACGATGCGGTAAAAAGAGTTTTGTTTTGTGTAGATGATTTTGTCTGTTTGTTGAGTCTACGTTATCTACAGTGGAAATCAGGTTTCCAGACAACATATATATATAAACTAAGGTTAGTATGTAGCTAAAGTTTATAAGGCAAACGAAAATTTGTCTTCAAGTGCGACGTTGAAAGTAAAGAATGATTCCCCCTACCTCTCCATTTATCGATTTTCGACATTTCGTCGCCCAGCACGTACTCGTAAATTTTAATCGCCGTACCCTATCTTAATCGATTCAGTACTCGATTTAATATCTAAAAACGCTTCACGATCCATTACCTAAACGATTATGTGAATTCTTCGGGTAGTTAGCGTTCAAACGACGTTTAAGAGGGATGTCGTTTGGAGAAAAAAATTAGTGTCCGTTTACAAGGCTTATCTATTTTCTATAACCTTTGGGAGTTATCTTTTACCCTACATCCAAATTAAAAATAAATAAATAAATATATTACTATAATATACACATCGCTACCTAGCAGTAAGCGTACCTTGTTTTATAGGTACTAAGATAACTGATAAATAATCTATGAACATTATACATTATATGTAAGGCTGCTGTGTGATAAGGTGGATTTAATAGCACTCCAGGAAACTTGGCTCTTTCCACATGATATCCCGTGGCTGGGGACTGTGCACCATGAGTTTGAGTATACGGGTAAGTCAGCAATTGAAACGACTGCTGGCTTGGTGAAGGGACAGCCGTATGGAGGCGTAGCAATATTGTGGAGAAAAGGTCTATTCGATTCGGTGTCGGTGCTTAAGTGTCAGAGTGATCGACTCGCTGCTAAATTAGTTTAGTTTTTAATTATTCTATTTATGTTATAGTGTAGTGCGTAGTGATGGGTCATATATACCAAATAAAAAAAAATATCCCCTGTCAGGGTATATAAAATGGGGGATATAATTTTTGTCTCCTGCCTGTGCTAGCCCCGCTCACACTAAAAAACAATCATATACAAATTACAAAAATGAACCCATAGCTATGGACTCAGAAAGCAGGGCCTCTGTCCACTGCGCCGATCAGCCGTCATGTTACATGCCAAATTTCACATGGCTATACTTTGGTTTTGAGACAGAGCTCAACCGGAGAAGTCTTACCACCATGCTTATTTTTGCCGCGAAGCAGCATTGCTGTTAATATGTCTAAAGAACTTAGCTTGAGCACTGTAAGCCGAGATCTTTGTTATTCACACTACTTATTCGTGATCATTATCTTAATAGCTCGCAAATCCACATTTGAGCATGGAAAATCAACGCTCTATATCCATAACTACTATAAGACAAGAGGCCTTTCATAAGAAGTGCCACGCTAATAGGCTCTGGATATAGAGGGTAACGAATTGTAAAAAATTAAATCACAGTGCATTACGTACCGATGCTACCCCGGGGAAATAACACTGATATTATTAGTAAACACACGATTCAATCCCGCCTGAACACTGCAGCTCTGACTACAAGGTCGAGGAAAGTTACGGTGTAGGTTACCCATGGCTTTAGGTTTAATTGAAATAATTTTAATTTGTCTACTTACAGAATAAAATATCAAAAAATATTTTTCCCAGAGATAAATACAAAAAAAACTGTATCTCTTACAGCTTTGTAGCATTTCATTGCATTATTTATTGTATTTTAAGTAAGCCTTCCTTCCAGGCTTTTTCCAGGTTTTTAGTCACAGCGCTCCAGTGACTAAAAACTGAAATATATGTAAATAAGTACTACAAACAGATAAATCGAAAAAGTTTATATTAATCTCACAGAAGATTGTTAATTTTTTAATTTTTTTATTTACAATACGCCAGAGCTTGACGACAATCATGCCTCTTAGAAAGCAAAGATGTGGTCTATGTCCAACATATGCACCTTGCCCTAGAAAAAGCCTATCGATTCTTGCCTTGAAGGTACTCAAGTTATACGTGGTAGGAAACACAGTTGCAGGGAGGGCGTTCCACATCCTAGCGGTACGTATCTGAAATGTGGATAAAAAACGTTTCGTGCGTGTTGATTGAATATCAACCACATAAGGATGCCACCACTCACGGCGTCTCGCTTTTCTGTGGTAGAACGGGAACGGAGGAAAAAGATTGTGAAGTTCCTAAGCACACTCAATGAAGTATATCCGGTAAAAACCCATAAAAAGGCAACATTGCGTCGGTGGTGTAAACTATATAGTTGCGCCAGTGTCCATTTGCCACCTATAATTCTGGACCACCGAATCTAAAGTTTCGAGCTGGTACTTGGCAGAGCCACCCCACAGGTGACTACTATACACCATGTTCGGACTTGTAAGCCTGGTAAAGTGCGAGGAGCTGTCCTAAAGTTCCGCCTAACCTTTAATAAGAATTGGATATCAAAATAAATTTATGTTTTTGATTTACAAAAATACGAGTAAGATAAAGTAAGCGCTAGTTTATATAGATGCAGCTGTCTGAAACCCAGTTTCAGCAAAATGTCAAACGGCGCCTGTTTGATTACCACACCAATTTGATAAACTGAACTTCTCGTTCAGGACTCTGTCCTAAAATATTCTACCACCATGGTAACCCTATCAGATGCCCTAGAGGCTGGTACTTGTGCCGCATAACGCTAAACTTTTCATTGTACTTTCTGTGTCACCAGCTATTTACTTGGCCTCGCTTTCAGATGGAAAATTTGTATATTTTCAAGCATTCTTCCGTGCACGCGATGGTTTAGATTTCATATTTTGCATAAACAAGTTTATTTTTGATATCTTATATGTCCTTACATACCCTTAAGTAAAACTTTGGCGTTGCTAAACATGCTTTTAAACTAAAGAATTTTAGTTTTTCTACATCTGATAACAGTTTCATTGACAGATAACGTTAGAAATTTACATCAAGCTTAAAACAATAACTTTAAAAGGATTCGTCCTGACTAAACTACGGACAGCCTACAGTACTAAAGGTTGAACGATGTGACATTTTTGGAGAATTGGGCACCCTAAATGAAAGGATTTTTAAAAATTGTTAACCCTAAACAGTGGAATAAAGTTTGTATTAAGTATAAACCTTATGACATTCATCTTACAACATATGCTCATGAAACTTGGTGTTTGGCCTCATATTTAAAAAAAGATTTACAATTTATGAATAAAGTACTACCCCCAAACGTCAAGATAATTTTCAAGTTATATGCACGTATTCTGTTTTTTCATATTTGCTTTTAGCTTTACCTGTAGCTTGATTACCGGAGATCGCAGAAAAACAACACATACCATAATATGGAAGATACAAAGCTTGGGTATGATTTGCTCTAATGTAGCATCTAATTTTAAACGATGATTTAGTTGCGGACTTTTGAAACCCTTAGATAAGACGCTCTGAAAGATTCAGTTTAATATTGTCAAATTTAGTCATTACCAGAACCTCACTATTTGTCATTAGTGATAAAAGAGCAACGTTTAAAAAGACCCGGTTTGAAATTTTGAGTTTGAAACGGTAAACACAGTTTAATTTTACCGATTCAATAAACTCCGCTTTAAGTAATTACCCATGTAAGTAACGCCATCAATTTGATTTAGTTCATTTATCAAGACGCGAGCTGTAAAACTTAATACCTTTATGTATATATGTCTTGCGACACACGCACCGTTTGGGGCATTTGTCTTAAAGTTTATAATTGCTTTATTTACAGTGAATCGCTTACGTGAACATAAACAGCGCGAGCATTTTCATGAACACTTGTCTTGTTTATTTCATTAAAACTTTTGTATCCTACGACGTTGCATAAATAGACGGGTTTTTGCTGGCTACTTCTAATCTAAGAAATAACAAGCAAAAACCCGTCTAAAGCGTATTTCAAACCGTCGTAACATAGGTCATAAACAACCTTACACAGAGAGTTTTTTCCAAAATTTGCTTATGAAATGCTTGACAATGATATCTTATAGTGACGCATAACAACAATATCAGGCACTTACCTTGTTTTCATGTCACTGCTTTAATGCATTGAAAATCCGTCTACTTTTATAAAATCATCTTAATTTATTTATGTTTCTAAGGCACATTTAAACAATGCTTGAAACATCTGTGTTACTTAAATATGAACCTTGATTTACCTCTCGTATTTGGACTTCAGGCCGTTACCTTTGTAAAACTCTATTTTGAGAGGACCGTAAAAAAGTGCGATGCCCAATAATAAGTAAGGAGATATTATTAGCCGAATTGGAGTCAATATGTCTAAGAAAATGCGGAGAACGAGAACGTCAGAGCAGGGTAATTTTCTGGTGTTGGTTCGCTACTCCAAGTTGCTGGAGAGGACAGTTGATATTTGAACAAGTTGCATAGAGCTGCTGGAAACAAGCTGCACAAAAATGTTATGGGTGGAGATTCCTATGAAATACCTAAGTCCAGCAGAAGTCAATCAATCAATGGTGATAATAACTGCTAACTAGAAGTATCTTCAGTCGGAAATAGAGTCATCATATTTATCACATCATCTCATCACCGGCCCACTGAATGTGAAGATTGACAATTGAGCACGGGTCTCCTCCTACAATGAGAAAGAGTTAAGGCCATAGTCTTCCACGCTGGCCCAGTGCGTTTTGGTGGACTCCACACACCTTTGAGAACATTACGCACTCAGAACTCTCAGGCATGCAGGTTTCCTCACAATTTTTCCTTCACCGTTGAAGCAAGTGATATTTTAATTACTTAAAACGCACAACTTAGAAAAGTTTGTGGTGCGAGCTGGGATTCGAACTCGGTCCTCCGAAAGTGAAGTCGAGCTCCTACCCAATGCGCTATCACGGCTTCCAGGAATTTTTCTTGGAGATAGAGTGGGTGAGCGCATTAGCTTTGTTAGAGTTTGAATTCCAGAGCTCCAAGAAATCGCTTGAGCATCGTTAATGGCGCATCCTGTGTGGTTCCGAATCCTCGGTAGCGGAAATTCTAATTCTCTTCTGCGGAAGACTGTTGAAGTTATCGATTACAGTTAAAAACGTATGTAAATCAAACCGTCATTCTCTGTGGCTGATCGAGGTGATTGGAGGTACAGTACACTTAGCATAAGGTTATTATGTTTGCAATCCTAGAAACGTTCTCGGGTATCTTAACACCTGTAGTTGCAAACTAAAATGGAACTTATTAACCTTCCGCGATTAGCGACTTTGAAAAGTAGCCAAATAAAACTCACTTTAGTTTAATGTCATAGCGTTACTAGATATAAAGACGCCATGATTGCGAGCATGCAAAACTTTAAATAAGTCTATTTACTGGTCGGTTGCAGTAGTCAGTCACAATTGTATCGTGCATGTGTAAGTCGCTAAAGTCAAACCGTCACCTTCATACGTATCGAAACTACCCTACTTAAACGTTAAACTTACGCCAATATCACGACAATAAGCAGCAGGGGTCGCAAACCTGGGTCCTTACGGAATCATAATCCGCTCTTTAAGGCCGTATATCAAGGCTCACAGCCGTAAGGATCAGTTATTCATAGTGGAAGTTTTGGTGATTATGTTTACGGGTTTGTATTCAATATTAAACGGGGCTGTGTTAATAAATTTGACTCTTTGTCTAGGGCTGGCAAGTGTCCCGATTTTATTCGTGTCGGTTTCCCGATCTTTTTACCACCATCACGTCTATCTTTTTATTCCAACCATAGCCATATCTTTTCCCCTCTAAGAGACTGAGTTTATTTGTTAGCGACTATGTTTTTTAGATAGATTTTCAATTTTATGGTCATTAAATTAAATGTTATACATGGGCAGAGAGTTAGATTGCATTCGTTAGGCTGTATCTATTCGCATGTCTGATGATTCTACTAATCGCTTACTTATATTATAAATGCAAAAATTACGTACAGGATATACCAAAAAAAACACTTTGTCATAGTTAATTTTAGAGCGTGTTTCGGAATAAAAAGTAATTTGTAAATTTTCCTAAGACTTTTAGCCATTTAGGTATAAAACTGTACTTACTAATTTGAGCTTTAAATAAACGAGTATACCATAGAAACTGATAAGAAACCAGTCAACCTGCATAGGAGCATCGTGGTGGATGCACCCAATGAAACCCTTCTACACATCTTCATTACGTCTGACTCACTTACAACATAACATTCCTCTATTGCTGCGTAAAACAACGTTAAAAAACCAAAAGCACTTTCGTATTTATTGTAATAATCATCATCAACATCCTATTCATATCAACCCATTACCGGCCCACTACAGAACACAGATCTCCTCCCACAATGAGAAGGGATTAAGGTCGTATTCCAACATGCTAGCCCAGTGCGGATTGGTAGACTCCACACACCTTTGAGAACACTTTGGAGACCTCTCAGGCATGCAGGTTTCCTCACGATGTTTTCGTTCACCGTTGAAACAAGTGACATTTTAATTGCTTAATCGCGCATAGCTTTGAAAAGTTAGACGTGCGTGCTATCACCATTTCATATTAATTAGGTATATGGAAAGATAATTGGTATGGATCACATTTTAGCTTTACTATCTACTATCTACTATCGTTAAAGTTCGGCATGATCTAAGGCGAAAGATATAATGAAATCGTTAACCAAAACATGTTTATCCAGGCGGTTTTAAAGTGCGGAAAGGATTAAAGGGTAAGGAAGGAAACATTTGGTTACAATAATAATCGGCGTACACCCAAATAAACAAATTGTCCGCAGATATACCCTAAGGATGTACTCGTATAGAAACGCTGTTTATGCTTACTTAAGAGATGGTACTTTTTTGGTTTAATTACGTATGTGCTCTTGTACTATATACGTGTAAATGAAAACCGAAACAATACTTCAGAGACTTTAGAGGTACATTATTTACTGTCACTGAGACTTATTGGTGAAACCAAATTGCTAATAGTTATGAGTTAACCATTGCCATAGTTTTTACGGAAAGAAATCAGATACAGCTCTAATCAAACCAAGTGACTCCTGTCACTGCATTAGGTACGCGTCGCGTAGCGTAGGTACTATGCACGTGTTGGTCTTTAACTTCAATAGGGTTGTCATTGCCACTTAGAATGTTTTGAATTAATTTGTAAGAAAAATTAAATATGCTTCTTTTGATTAAATATTTTTACAGAGTGATTCCCCATGGAATATACTTATGCGCTTCATTAAAAGTTTTTCGACATTCCCTTACACGCTGTATGTCCATTTGCATAAATAAAATGAGTGAGTAAATTTAGAAATACCCAAGTTCTTGTTATCAACCCCATATTGTTATTTTAACGATAAAATCACTGATCAAAGAGCTTTTGTGTGAGTAATTTTTTGGTCAGGTCCAACCAGTTGTCGTTGGTAGTAGTATTGGATTCTGTAACCACGATTGCCAGCCAAACTTCACATACTTCATGGAGTAATTAAATTCTACGTCCAAATTCTTTAAACCATGATATACAAAGATCTGCCAGATTGGACATCTTCACAACATGCCACTAGTCTCAAGCAACTTATTTATTGACTTGAGCCACAGCAAAAATCATAACAAACCATTGTGCAGTCATGAGTTAAATTGGTTGAGATAGCAACATATAGCACTAACAATAGCACATAGTTTTCTAAAGGATGCCACAATGAAAAAAAACAAATGACAGTATCGCAATTTAAAAATTGACACGTTCTTATAGAGTTATATTTTAGAATTCTGTATTTGCTATTTAATTGTTTGTGTCTGGTGGGTGAATTCCAGAAACTTTCATTACGATTACCTTTAAATGAAAACGTTTAAAAGAAAACGGGACATCACAGATTAATCGCTAACCTTGTGCCAACCCTACAGTAATAGGGTTTGCGAAATATTAATACATAATAACTTGTAACTTCAAGGGATTCAGTTGCTTAGTCCGAATATATAGCCTGGGTCTGGTTTACTTTGTCTCGCTGTTTGTAATTTAGATTTTGATTTAAATCTTAATGAACCACACTGTCTTAGTAATATTCAGAGCAATATAAACTTACTGGAATACACAACTAACAGAATTATTTTCTTTTAAAAGCATGTAATTCAGCATCTCCTACTGTTGGTCATAGACCTTCTCTCTTTAGTAGAGAGGAATTATAAAATCAGATCCTTTATTTTTCTCAAATGATTATTATCGAAATAAGTTTGTGCTTCACGGTGCTTTGCGTGCTCTACGGGACACGGGCGTAGACCTCGCCAATTTCCTAATTCCGCCCTCGTACTACAATTTTTTTTTAAGAAAAATCCCGGTATTCTTAACCTATTGATCCTTAGTCAAACATGCTAACAACCAAAGATTTGGTCTGGTTAGGTTAGGCATAGTGGAAAAAAATAAGTTTTCCCTTAAAAAACCTTAAACGTAAAATACCATCTTGTTATTAATATAACACAAAGTTTTCCAAAGGTTAGTGTTTACAGCTAAACTTCGAACATCACAAGGTACGACCTCATAACGAGTTCTGAACCCTCTAACTGCCGCATATGATCACATAAAAGCAGATGGTATTATAAGCCCCGGCGCGCTGAGGACTTTTGGGGTCAAACGGGTATCATTAAACTGAAGAAAGTAGGTGCTTTAGTAGCATATAAATATTATTTCTAACTAATATTTTTGCAGAATTTTAATAAAAAACCGATATATATTTCCGTCACCATACTCATTTCTTAGATCTTTTGATGTGTAATGTCTTATACCACAGAATATATATTAACAGAACTAACAGAAGGTTCCATAGAACGAACGAATAAATTCTTAGTCCATATAACGCGGAGACTTATGCATCTAAACTTTCAAAATCAAACTGCCGCACAATCTCAGAATCCTCTAACCACCAAATTATCAATATATATATATATATCTCTGCAGATGACTCTATGATAAAGCCAGGTGTAGTGTCTATTTCGTTTAAGATTCCGAATGTGTTAATTGCGTAATTATATTATTATCTGCAGTGTGGCTAGTGAAATAACTACATCACTATGCTGCAAAACATTGTCCGTGATTCTAAAATTAAAATTAACATAATTATGCAGTTATTTTAAATAAACTCCAATATAGTTCTAACTTCTTAAAAAAAACCTAAAACCGTTGGTTTACGCCGTAAAAACGAAGTTTCTTTTAGGTTAGTGTTTATGGCTAAACTTTTAACATCACGACCTCATAACTAGCTTCAGAACCCTCTAACTACCGCACATAATCCCATAAAAGCAAATGGTACTAAATGCTTCAAAAGAATATGGGTTTTCGAGGTAAATCGGGAATTATGAGAGCTTTAAAGTGTAGGTGTCGAAAGAGGTCATTCGGGTATGATATTATTTATTAAATTGAGATGGTACAATCTATACTTATAATAAAACTGTAACTGGAAGATTTCTGTACATTTAATATATTTTGAAAATTTTAACCGGGGGATGCTTTATAATCGATACTGAGTCCAAAACAGATTTTTATTTAATATTTATCTGTCTGTCTGTCCGGGCATTACGCGAAAACTATTGAACGGATTTAAATAAAATTTGGTACAGTGGTAGCTGATATTCCAGTTCAACATGAAGGATACAAACTCGTTTATAGTGATAACTCAAATATTTATGTTTCCCAATAATACGGTATTTTCAGATATTAAAGATCTTCTTAGTTAAAATAAACACATTATGTTTTATCAAGTTTACTACTAACACATACACTTCAAATAAAGTTTCCCAAATGTTTTTGGTCAGGGTTCGCTTAGTATGCATTCTCAAGGATTCGTCACTTCATGGACTTTGGTAAACCTTTATTGAGTTCATTAGTGCCAAATCAGCCGGGTAATATATATTACTTAATGACAAGGTTGCCTAGAAAGAAGCCGCTCCGCTTTCATCTCACACAAGATAGAACATAGATTGTTAAAACGGTGTTGGACACGACTCTACCACCGGTTCGGAAGGCAGATTCTACCGAGAAGAAGCCGGCAAGAAACTCAGCAGTTGCAGTTGCAAGTAGGTCGATAAAGACGTCATGCGTGCGGTGTTAAAAATACCAATCGCCAAGGTCCATTAATAGGGTCAAACAAGCGAAAGTGTAAGATCGAGGTCGCGTGAGAAAGCGAAAACTGTCACAAGGTCACCGCAAACTGTTGCGCGGGATCGAATGGGTCACCTCTGCCGCGGTGATAATAGCATTATTGTTTTAATACTATTAGTACATTTAGTAGTAGTAGTATATTTAGTAGTATCGTTTGTAAAAGGCTTCGGCCGTGGCTACTTACTACCAAAGCCGTACCGGCAAGCTATTAATCGTTTTGGTAAGATGCCGCGTGGAACACGAACACAGCCAGGAGACGAATATTATATCCACCTGCTAAAGCACGGGAACATGGAATAGGAGAAGTTTACCCCCGTTCATTGATCATCATCATCACATCAAACCATTATCGGTCCACTACAGAGCACGGATCTACTCCCCTAATGAGAAGGGGTTAATGCCGTAGTCCACCAAGCTGGCCCAGTGCGGATTGGTGGACTCCACACACCTTTGAGCACATTATGTAGATCTCTCAGGCATGCAGGATTCTTCACGATGTTTATAACTTAAAACGCACATAACTTAGAAAAGTTAGAGGTGCGTGCTGGGATTCGAACTCGGCCCCCCGAAAGTGAAGTCGAGCTTAACGCGCTATCACCGCTTCCATCTAAGACTGTATCATCACTTACCACCAAATGTCTTTGCAGTCAAGGGATAGCTTGCAATGAAAGAGAAAAAAATATTCATAATAGCAGCTTTTCTAATAAAGATTACTAATATGGCTAGAATTTAGTTAATAAAAGACTTTTTTTTTTCTGTCAGCAGTAATTTCACGTTTGCAAGAAGGCATGGCGTACTATAGAACCACTCTACAACGTTGATTCCTATTTATTATAAATGCGATGGTATGTTTGTTTCTTTGTTTTCAATGTTTGGCTGCACCACTCCGATCAAAAAACACGTATGTAGCTTGCATCCTAGTTATTGACATTAAATATTTTTAACAATAGAATTGCGGACTAAGTCGCGGGTCTAATAGTTAAAAGATAAAAGTTTGACAACCAATGTTCTTTAATACAAAAATATAAGATATTTTCGGGATTATATGTAGGAAGATATTATGTTAACTTACGATCTAAATACTCGCTAACCTTTAGTATAGAAATAAAAAATAAAAAAGGCATCACAAACATGTCTACCACTGTTTTGAACTTCACCTGTACAGCTTTAATAAATAGCCTTTTCAGAATGAATAGAAATATTTTTTTATAACTATAAAAATTGCAAAAGTTAGGCTAAAACTATATTGGTACCAAAAATATTTCCTACACAAATCTCCAAATTGATACCTGCATACAAATAGTGCTCTTTCTTTCTATTGGAAACATTGTGAGAAGAGTAGCATTAGTTTAAGACTAGTCAATTTAATTTAGATTGGAGATTTATGGTTGAATTGGCACCAACGTTTTTCATGCTATCTGTAATGTGTTGATGATTTGCTTAGCAAAGTTGTCATTTGTTAAAAATTGTAAAAAATCCATTTTACGACACTAACAGCATTGCTAAGCAATAAATCGAGGTATAGATCACGTATAGATTGAATATTGAAAATTTCATATTTACTGTTGTTTTTTCTTAAACATACCTTTTGGAGAGATTACATTGTTTGTTTGCAGTAAGAACGTAAGCTCTATTAAAAAGTACATTTGTTTTTGACGGGAAAACATGTGGTTGGTCATTCTCGACATTGTGGGTTTCAAACGCCTTTGTGAATATTATGGAGAACTCTCAAGCATCTGGCTTTCCCCACGGTGTTTTCTTTCGCCGCTAAAGCAAGTGATACTTAATTGCACAAAATGCACAAAACTCCGAAAAGAAGGGGGGTCGTTCTTTTAACCGTAGGTTTTTATTAAATACAACTTATTCACAACTAAATTGGGATCTTTGAAACCATCCTTACTAATATTATGAATGCGAAAATGTGTTTGTTTATTTGTTTGTCCTTCCTTCACGCCCTACGCCCACGCCCAGTAAGCAATCCTTATTATTGGCAAAGAGTTAGTTGAAAGAATGGAGAGTAACATAAGCCTTTTTATAACCGTTATAAACATGGACGATGAAGGCGGACAACAGCTATTTTTAACATAAATCCCGAATAAACTGTTCAACTAATGGTGCATCCATCCAAAAAAGTCACAGGTAAACCAGTTAGGGGTATGGTAGTAATATAAATTCATACCTCTAATCGTTTTATAATCAGCGTCTTACAAGAAAGCTAAACCGGTACCAGGTGTCCAAACCAAAGATAATAAACTGATTATAAATTTCCAAATAGCCATTGCTTTCTACAGTATGGTGGCAGACAGTATGGAGGTATAGTTGTCACCACCTCTCCTCTTACGCGGGTCGTACGAGGCGACTAAGAGAATTTAACAGACAGTAAGCGGCAGCGTTCTCTGTGCTGCTACTACAATTTACTGCGATCACCAACCCTTGGTCGCGGGCTTTAGCTGTGGATTGTTATAGGCTACGGGTGGAATTGCCATTGCATGGGATCAAACCTAGGACATCCCACTTAAAACTACCAGCGTTATTGAAATCGAAAACCTCCCGCAGTGGTGAGCGTAAATACCCTTACGTACTGTGGTTGTCATTAAATGGTCAATATCGATAATTTAAACGGATAGGCTAATCTAAATCATGTGTTTGGTTGTGACACGCACGTGTAAAACCCGTTCGGGCCAGCTTGTCTATGCTAATGGCATCTTATCTAACCATATTGGAAAATCATGGTAATGAACTTGACATATTTAATCACAAATGTACATGATTATTTTAATATAAATATTATGGTTACCATGAATTATTGTAAAGATGCATATCGATGTCCTTTTTCTAAGGAAGCGATGACTGTTGTATATAAATGGTGTCATTTGATACCGATATTCACTTAGTAAGTAAGATGTGTAACAGCGGCGTGCATAGATGGTATTCATGGGGTATACCTACACATGATATAAAATGAAGAAAGTCTCCAGTAACAGTTATAAAAAGCCTACCCTTAAGTATTAATAATTCGTACTGGTGATTTTCTTCATTTTATGTCATGTGCATACCCTGTGCATACCCTCTATGCACGCCACTGAATTGTGTAATATATATAGGCAGCCAAAAGTTTGGCAAAAACTTTAGCATTTTATTATTGCACTACAGCTAGTAAATATAAATAAATAACTAAATATACTACAATACACACATCGCCATCTAGCCCCAAAGTAAGCGTAGCTTGTGTTATGGGTACTAAGATGACTGATGAATATTTTTATGAATTACATACATAAATAAATAGCAATATACATATAAACACCCAGACACTGAAAAACATTCATGCTCATAACACAAACATTTTCCAGTTGTGGGAATCGAACCCACGGCCTTGGACTCAGAAAGCAGGATCGCTGCAAACTGCGCCAATCGGGCGTCAGACAAGCAAGCACTTAACCGGAGTCTGTCGGTAAGTGATGATGCGGTCTAAGCTAGCAACGGGCTTATATATTAGGGGTATGGCAGTTTTATTAATCCCATACCTGTAATAGTTTTCAATGCGACGTCGTACCGGAACACTAAATCGCTTGGCGCGTCTTCGTCTGTAGGGTGGTAACTAGCCAGGGCCGAAACCTCCTTCAGTCTAAGCCAGAGAAAATTCAGAAATTAAAAATTCCCCAATCGCCCCTACCGAGGATTGAACCTGGGATCTCCAACTTAAAGCCACAGCGATTACCGCTACGCTAAGGTCGTCGTCTTTAGTAATGCTGGTTTCTATACATCGACATAGTCCGCTTTTAATTTATGAAAATTTAAATCAATAAAAGGTAACATATGCCCATCTCCGGGACGTAAGTTAGAGGCAACCCATTATTTTTGCAAAATTTTCGAATTTTAATACTTTAAAAAGTTACTCATAAGGAATAAACTCATACCAAAATACCAAAACGAATTATTACAGTTAACTACTCATTTTTATGATTTTTCTGTGATTGTGTCCTTAAACTTTCTTTGTTCAGATGTATCCGTTGACATACAAATTTTAAATATTTCTACATAACTTTTTCTTATCATACAAAAAACATTTTATAATTTTAGTTTAAGTAGATTTGAGTTATTTATTTATTTAAATAAATAACTAAATATACTACAATATACACATCGCCATCTAGCCCAAAGTAAGCATAGCTTGTGTTATGGGTACTAAGGTGACTGATGAATATTTTTAAAAATACTTTACATATATACTTATATCAAACAGATAAACACCCAAACTCTTAAAAACATTCATTGTTCATCACACAAACATTATGCAGCTGTGCGAATCGTACCAACAGCCTTGGACTCAGAAAGCAGGGTCGCTGCCCACTGCGCCAATCGGCCGTCATACGTCAAAGTCACAAATATATATTTATCTATTTATTTATTTACCTACCTAAAAAGACAATACAGTTACCCAATTCGTCGCGTTTTATTTATATGAATACAAACTAAAGATACTTAGAGTTTTCTTTTAATCATCCAAGCATTGTCTTTACATACCTATACTCGAGCTAAAGTAATATCTTAGTCATGATACCTAAAACAGTAGGCCCATATACATTGTCTGTGGAATACTTACTTATTTAATAACTTAATTAAGTAAGGGCCGCTGCACATGAATATTCGTTTACTGACGAAATAATAAGTCCGTGACGACGAAGCACAAATGGCTGCCGGGAAATAATTAGCTGGGGGCGAAAAAACAGACATCTGCCGCCGTGAATAAATGTTTTAATATTCTGGACGACTACGTCTTTGTGTTGCGTAAGCAGGCTCTTGGACTATGGCGTATTACGTCTCATACATAAAGAAACGTTCCTCTGTAAAGGCGTTGTCTCTTAGACTAATTTCAGAGCTTTGTATGCGGATTTTAATGTACAGTGGCTTTAATCTAAATTGCAAAGTATTTTTTCCATGACAAATGAAATATTTAATTCTTGACTTAGCGACTCGAGGTCTTAAGATTTTCTTCCTCCGTTTTTGAGTCTGTCAAAGTTCTTTAACTTCCAAATTATAGAAATTAGGTTACTCCAAATTTATAATAATAAATGCCTCGTTGATCTAGTGCATAGCTTGCTCAACTATCCATAGTTGAGATTCGATTCCGGTAAATAAAAATTTGTAATAAGCTCTTCTGTAAAAAAAAACCTCAGTACGCATACGGAGTTAGAACACGTTACACAGAACACGTTAAGTCAACGTGCCCAGTTCTTATCATAATATCTATTTCACCAATCCGCACTGGGGCTGCGTGGTGGGATACGGCCTTAATCCCTTCGTTTTGTGGGAGGAAAACCGTGTAGTGGGCCGATAATGACGATGATAATGATCTATAGCAATAGGTACTGTAAAGACGAAATATTTTTTATTGTTTGTTTGTTTGTTCCGGGCTCTGAAAGAACTGGAATTAAAAGAGGGTTACGTTAGTATCGCAGTATTAATACTTAAACAAATGGTTTTACCATCAAGGGTAAACATTAATATAGCAGTAAAATACTTTTTAATTCATTCCAATCGGACATTTAATTTAAAAGTTATCGCAACCAAAAAAAATTAAGGACTAAACAACCTAAACAAAACAGTTCTTTATGGTTATTTTATTCTTTTAATTATAAAGTGAAATGAAAAAGTTATTTTTAAAAACCACACCCGATTTTTTAAGAAGAGTTCGCAACTTAAAAATTTCAGTAGAACTACACCTCAAATAAACTAAATAACAAATAAGAAATCTCTCTCTATCGCCCGCTTAGCTTTCTTAATAGTCTCATAGTAAATGGCCGTGCCTCGAAAATATATTATGCAAACTCTATTTTGAAATCGATAGCTTAGATATAAAACATATCACACAATATTATATCGAGAATCAAACCTTTGCTTTGTCCACTCGCACCGCTGAGTCAATGTTCCTCAATCAGAGAGATAATTTTGCAACATGTTATGTATTCAAAGTAAAGTAATGGTCTATTAGGTCAAGATCACTATTATATGGTTTTTGTAATGACAAAATTATTACCATCGTATGATAAAAACATACCTTTAATAACTAACATGGAAAATAATTATCATTTTATACGTAAGTCGGGTAAAACATGAAAGCTTAATTGTTCTCACAATATTTACCTTATTAATATTAATATATGGCTTACTTATAATATAAATGCGAAGGTTTGTTTGTTTGTTTGTCTTTCTTTCCTATGCGTTCTAAGTATGCAACCAATGAACTTGATTTTTGGCATAGAGTAAGGTGATAGAGGCACTACAAACATACATACTCGACGTAGCAAAAGTGCTTATAAAGTCGGCCTACTTGAAATACATGAATTTTGAATTGAAAAAAAATCCCGCGAAAACGATCGGTTCCCAAGGGATTTGTATAAAACCGTAATAAACGCGGTCAAAAGCTAGTATTAAAACAAACTTGAAAGTTTGAATGTTTGTTACTCCTTCACGCCTCAATGACAGAATCGATTTGGTTGTAATTTGGAATGGATATAGCCCGGAAATTCTTAAGCCTTCGCAGGGCCGAATATCACTAGACGACCATCTAAAGCTTATCGATTTGCAAGAAGTGTTTTGTTAAATTAATACATTCATTTCATTGAAGTTATTAATTAATATTAATATTGTTACAGGTAACTATAGTTTTAAATAGTCAACGAAGTACCTACAGTTTCAAAGGATAATAAAGGTATGTAAAGTATGTATAAGAAGTTTAAAATTTTACAATAATTCGCCTGGCACTTAAATTATCACTGGACACTAACTACTTACAATATAGAACGAATCTTCGATAAAAATAGGCAGTAACTTTTTTCCACGTTTTTTTGTCAAAAAACTTTTGCTGAATTTTATTTATTGTCTGTGTTTGTTTCTCCCGCATAAGCTACAAGACGCAGCGTAAAGCTACTAAGGCTATGAATCAGCTACCTAACGTATGGATCGTGCTGGTATAACATACAAACAAACTGTTTCGCTTTGTGATATTAAGAGCAGACAGTAGAGATAGTGATGCAACTTCTTTCTACATTTAGCAAACGAGGGAGGTGGGTGCGAATTATATATCTAATCTTGATCTTAGAACTTCACCCACTTTTTGCAACCTCCAATCACTTAAACATTAGAAAACTAATTTTTTGCGCAACTTTCTTAATTTATTTTTTCCGTAAGAACCTTCCACAAACTATGAGACAACTTTAACAAGATGGAAGGAATCGGTAAAGTCGTTCTCTAGTTATGGCGAAGGGAAATAGGGATTCATCTATATATAATATATAAAATTATTATATCTTTCATTATTTTCATAATTTCAATCGCTAAAAAATAGCTGACTTAATCGCTAATAAATATTAAACTAAACGAATACAGTCATAACTGCTTGGAAATTGATACAATATAGTTATAAAAGTATACCTAATTACGTAGACAAGTAGAGTTGCCTAGGTACAAAAAAATAACGCCTATTTTCATATAAACGTAAAAAATCATCGTAAAAAAAATGGCGATCATTCAATGGAACTATCTCGTTGACGCTCACACAGATGGAACAAAAACAATAGAACAGGAACAATTGGGCGGCCTGATTGATTATGACGGAGCGGCCAAGTGCCGGCTTTGTTTTGGGGAATTTTTCACATCGTTATATAGTTTTGACGACTTTTAAAATATAAAAAGTATATTTCACGTTATGAAATCCAATCATTTCATTCGCGTTTTCTTTTGAACAATACAAAAACAAATGATACTTTCTAGTTGTTACACCAAAATTACACGCAAACGAAGTCGGGGGACTTTGTTTTATACTGTGAAGTATGCACGCGTATACTTCGTTCGCGAATAAAATTACACGCGAACGAAGTCACGAAGTAAACTATTAGGTATATAGCAAGCAGGTATTAGGCCAGACGATTTTCTATTTATGCGCTAAATTTCATCTGGATGCGTTCAACTGATCTGGAGTGATTGAGTAACAAACATCCATCTAAACTATTGAATTTATAATATTAGCACTATTATTATTGTAATAGTTACTATCTATTTAAGCATACCTCACTCTTTTGAAATATCAAGTCTGTTTAAAGTAACTATGTCACCGGCTCGGAATGCAGATTTTACTGAGAATAAGCCAAAGTTGCTTTTGAAAGGTCAATATTTTACAATTTATCATCTTTATTAGTATTTTATCTGATGTCGTAGATATACGCAATCCGTGCTTATTTATCACTAAGAAAATCATCATTTATATCGTAAGCTCTAATAGTAAGAAAATGATAGGAAATTAAATACCTAATATTAATAAAATTTGTCCACGCCGTTTTGTTAGGAAGCCTTTATGAGCATCTTACATGACACGTTCTTGCTGTCATGTCTTGCTGATAAAAATAGATTTATCTCTGAGTAGCAAAAATATACATTGGAATAACTACAAAATATCAAACTAAAAAAATAATATCAACTGTTAAAAAATAGCACGACCGTCATTCAATGGAACTTTTTCATTGAGTCACAACTAGATGGAACAAAAATAATAGGAACTATTATAATAGGCCAGCTTACCAATTGACACTGGCCGGCTAACCCATATTAACCGTTTAAGTGTCCGCAACATTGAACTCTAAATTTACGATGATAGTAACATTTTTTAAATGTAAAATGTTATGAAATATCATGACGGTCCTTGCAATAATAGCATGATGGAACTATTTCGTTGAGAGACTAAAAGATGGAACAAAAACAAAAGAACGGGATAATGGGGTGCTTTGATTGATTGTGACAAAGCGGCAAAATACCGGTTATATAAGACTTTTTCATATTTATTTTATATATTACAGGGTTTCACTTTATAATAATTTGTTTGACGGCTTCACAGATTTTTGAAATGTTTAGTAATATGAAAAAGTGTTGAAAGGTATATCGTTCGGATAAATATGCAAACCACATTGTATATTATATTCAAAGTTTTAAAATATTGAGAGATGAAATTTTTCTTATCCAAGCAATTGCATATCACTTGCTTTAATGGCGAAGAAAAACATCGTGAGGTAACTTTAATTAAATAGAAGTTCTCAAAATACCAAGGGCACCCTCTGATCCAATCCGTTCTGTGCAAATACTTCCCAACTCAAACATTGGCACGATTAATTAGATAACTTACCAAATACAATGAAGACTTGTGGCAACAAACCGACTGTAAGTACCTTATAGTTGACAGATGTGTCCACACTCGCCCGGTTTCATCCCTATCTGGCGTCCTGGGTGAGATTTTCTGCCCACATTTACTAGCCATCTGTTCACAATACTGGGAAACAGTATTGTCACTATATTGCGTTCTTTCGATTCTATACTAATCCTGGCTAAATTACACGCGATCAAATTTTTTTTTTTTTTTACTACGACAATACACATATCGCTATTTAGCCCCAAAGTAAGCGTAGCTTGTGTTATGGGTACTGAGATAGCTGATGAATATTTTTTTATGAATACAATACACATAAATACTTATAATATACAGATAAACACCCAGACACTGAAAAACATTCATTTTCATCACACAAACACTCTCCAGTTGTGGGAATCGAACCCACGGCCTTGGACTCAGAAAGCAGGGTCGCTGCCCACTGCGCCAATCGGCCGTCATATTAAACGTGTTTAGAAAATCTAACACTAGACACCTTGAAGTTTCAACGCAATTGCCGTTTATCATGACCATAATCATCATATCAACCGATTGGGAGCCACTTCTGGACATAAGTCATTTGTAGGAAGTTATGAAAATTAAGCTTAATTTGCTATACTCCGCGAAAAGCAGGAGAATCTGTTTGGTGTAATATATAATTTCTTCAATCCTTATACTCCACAACAAAAAGATCTTCGGCGATGTAGCCTCTACGCACGTTTCGATCCAATATTTGTAGGGATTTCCAAATACCACGGTCTTGTTCCGCTTAGGTCCAGTGGCTCCCTACGACTCGCCTGATGCCATCCGTCTACCTTGTCGGGGGTCTACCAACGCTGCGTTTACCGGTGCGAGGTCGCCATTCCAGCACCTTGGGACCCCGACCACCATCGGTTATCCGAGCCATGTGCCCTGCCCATTGCCACTTCATCGCTTCATCGCGACTCGTTGCCTATGCCTTCCTTATACCTACCTTCCTTCCTTATACCCATAGTCAGCGACCACGTTTCGGAGCCATATTTCACCCCATTATACCATCGCCATAAAATAATTAGGATCGCATCAAGGCGCAAAAGACTTATTTTATTCCTCTATAAGTTTATTAACAACGGGGTGGGCAATGCAACATTACGTCAAATCTTGTATACAACGTCGAAAACATGTTATTTTCGCCAAAGTCATCAGCCCACGAAGTGTCTGTGTGCTGTCAAATCTGAAAAAATACGAAAAATAACGATGTCAGTAACATACTCTTTTAAATGATATCTTTAGATGACACACAAATAAGTCTTCAAGGAACATTATATAGGTAATTAGCCCTTTTCGTCTCTAGAACGATAATAGGTCAGAAACTTACATACGTGTATTCAGGTATTGTTACAATGAACCTTCAGACTAGGAATGTTAAGTTTAAAATCGCAAGGGACAACATAACGTGTAGGTATTTAACATTTACCTTATACCTACAGAGCCACAAAGTAATCCAGAGTACAATGTTATCTTCGCGAAATCTGAAATTATAGAAAATTATATCTTTGACAGCAGAACCTTAATAAACTTGAAACTTATAACTTAAATTAATTATGGTTGAATTTCGACCACTAGATATTATAAGATAAGCGGTGATAGCGGTGATAGGGTAGGACTTCGACTTTGCTCTCGGGGAGCCGAGTTTGGATCCCAGCACGCACCTCTAACTTTACTAAGCAAAATGTGCGTTCAAAGCAATTATTAAAAAAAACATCACTTGCTTCAACGGTAAAGGAAAACATCGCAAAGAAACCTGCATGCGTGAGAGTTCTCCATAATCAAGGATGTGTGGAGTCCACCAATCCGCGATGGGCCAGCGTGGTGGACTATAGCCTGAAACCCTTCTCATCATAGCAGGATACCCGTGCCTTGTATTGGGCCGGTAATTGGTTGATATGATGGCGATGATGATGACATATAAATTGCGGAACCAGATTCCTTATGCAATATTCCTATCAAGCTTGAATGTATTGTTCTGAGGCTTATAAACATATCCTACAACATTCGGCAACTCTTTGGAGATACTAATGCTGGAAATGTCCCCGATTAATCACTTATAATCACGTGATCTATTTACGCAATTTTGCTTCATATTTACATAAAAATATAGTCTGTATTATTTCACCCGTAGATAGATTGCAACATATGGTGAACTAAAAGTTGGTAGGTATTATATATATGCCTTTCTAGGAAAACAAAGAGGCTGTAGCGTCTAGCGTCCTAGGTATCACGTCCGTTAGTGATCAGATAGACGGCATAACATATTTTACTTAGTCCTTTTTATTTGTAAAAAAATATTTTCCTGTGTACAATAATACAATTTCCTTTAATGAAATGAATATCATTTATAAAAATATGTGAAAATAGTTTGTTATATTGCAGGTAAAACAAAAACTAGGTTACGGTTAGCCTAAATAGGATACTTACGTGGAATCTAATGCGACCCTTATATATGTGAGTGTCTTGGACCCTTGCAAGTAAGAGGCGACCAAAGGAGGCTGACAAAGTCCACTTTGGAATTAATTTATGTACATAATACAAATCTTTTTTTTAAATCTGTAAAACGAAGTTCAACAATCAATTTAATTGTAATCAAGGCTTTCAAATGAAAAGTCTCCAGAGTGCTCTTATCCGAGGGTGTAAAAACTAATTAAAAATACGAGAACATTTTTTCATTCGGGTGCGATTTCAATGATGAAATAAAGGGTGAAATTTTTAATTGTATTACTCGATAATGGGGGGTTAATAGACTTTCCTGAAGTAGCAATTTTTAAACGGATGTTTCAAAAGAGATTGAAGAGTCAGCCTGAATTTCGAACTTTAACTTGATTTCGTATTAAGGTTCACGCACGAGGGTCAAGTGGCACTAAAATTTTCGGCCCTACTGTGTGTTTGTTTGTTCACATCTTTGATCAATGATATGATGGACTCCAGCTGTTGCCAGAAGTTTTGACCACGTATTATTCCTTTTTTTTTTAAACTTGCGGGAAACGGTAACTTTTCTGGCATATGAAGTATCCTTCTTCTATTACATCTCTAAGATGCGAGCCTCTCTATGAATAACTGCGCCAAGATCGACGGACTCCACCCATATGTTTTATAAATATACTTAATAAGGAGTTACAATAATAACAATTTCAAATAACGGATCGGTATTTTAATACGAAGGACATCTATAAAAAATTTACAGCACACACAATTGTAATGACTTGAATTTTAGTCATTTAAATAATTGTTTTGTTTTAATATTATCTAGGTTAATAATTGACGGCCGAGTGGCGCAGTGGGCAGCGACCCTGCTTTCTGAGTCCAAGGTCGTGGGTTCGATTCCTACAACTGGAAAATCGTTGTGTGATGAACATGAATGTTTTTCAGTGTCTGGGTGTTAATCTGTATATTATAAGTATTTATGTGTATTATATTCATAAAAAAAATATTCATCAGCTCTCTTAGTACCCATAACACAAGCTACGCTTACTTTGGGGCTAGGTGGCGATGTGTGTATGGTCGTAGTATATTTTATTTATTTATTTATTTATTTAATAATATTTTGTCTGTTGCCATATTAAACCGCGGCAACAGATGATGTTTTTATTGTCACTACGTACCTTTTTGTGATAACATGGAACATTTATGTATAGTGATTGTCATACAAAAGTTATTCATTGCTATTATAATAATAACCCATCAGCTGATTAGATTCCAAATCGCCGTGTAGGAGATACATTTGAGAACCAGATTATATTCCGACCGATTCATAACTTTACCGGGGATCATTTAAAGCAAGTAAGGTAGTTGTGAAAAAAAAAACAACTGAAATTTGCCATTATGTGATGGTGACCATCTTGGATTTGAAATTTGTCAATGTTATTTTTTTTACTATCAAGACCTTTTATTGGATACTCATACGGAGGCTGTTGTTAAAAATGTTGTAATACTAAATTTTTTGGCGGCAAGACACCTCCCAAGTAATTCACCTTTCAAACGAGAACAACAAAATCAAAATCAGTTTATCCATTCAGGAGGTACCATGCTACAGACGTACATACAGACAAAAACAACAAACGTACATATGTACAACACCCCATCGTTTTTGCATCGGGGGTTAAAAATAGCACTTACTAAACAGAGTAACTAACAGGTAACAGGTAACCGTCGCAGTGCATTGTTTCAATATTACGTGGGAATAGTTGCGACTGTAACCTTTCAACTTTGCTGAGAGTTACCCTCGGGTGGATGGGGTTGCTATTTGTGTTATCTCATTTAGGTATAATATTACCAACTAGCTGTTTGCCGAGAGTTCATACGCGTTTTTTGTTTGTTTTTATTTTAAAGATTTTACGCACAAACAAAAATACAGAATTTTCTTTGATTACTTGACTCAAATAATATTACTACCCACAGGGTTAGTGGATTTCAGTAAAAAATTACAACCTTCTAAGCTTTATAAATGACCTGCTTTGCCATTAGATAATTGGTCTTGCAACAAAGCATTGTTGAGGGAGTGGTGTGAAAAACAATTTATCGTTATGACAACCATCCAAGAACTGCCTTTGATGGTGTATTTAATTTTCTCCGCTAAAAATGCTAGGTATCTCACTATTTACGTAACACAAACAGCAACTGACACTTTAAAAGATATCTTGCAAAGAAAATTGAAGCAAAAGAAATAAGCGTATTTCTTTTCATTAGCGTTTCCGCTGTATACAGCTTCAGTGACCGATCTTCCTATTGTAGAGTGACCATTGGTGTTGATACTTATAGACAACATCCTCGTTTATTAAAAGCCTTTAAATTTGCCAATATTATTTTAAGTATTTATCATGAGCCACGATTTAGGAAAGTGTCTAAAAATATATTTTAAAGCAATTAAATATATAAATTTTAATATTATAACACTACAATTGTATACTCTTCAAATTCCCAACTCGCTTCTTCTAAGTCATCAAGTTGACTAAAGTCTATTACTTTGTGCACAAATATCTCAGATTTCTTTTTATGCGTAGGGTATTTGGGTTAAAATTATATTTATTTTGTCACTTTTTTTAATTGGAGATCGGACTGTCTCGTTGATCCAATGTTAATGCCTCTAAAGACTATTGGATAGAAGCATGCGTTACTTTGCGGAATTCCATGATATATTATTAAAATTAAGCTTTATTTGCTGTACTCCTTGAAAAGCAGGAGAATGTGTATGGTGTAATTTACAATTTCTTCAATCTTAATACTCCACACCAAACAGATCATCGGCAAAGTACCCTCGTTTTTCATACTCACATGTTGACTTTAACATTAATAATTGATAAGTTATAATTGTAGATTATATGTACTTACTTTTAATAATAATAGTTAAATGAACAGTATATTTTCAGTCAGTAGAAGTTTGAGGGCAAGTTTATGTCACATTGAATTTATAAGCTTAATTTATAATAAATATAAAACATATAACACAGACATTCAAACGCAATCACATACTTATAAATGTGATTTAAAGCCACGATAATTAGTCAGAGTTTTGGGTCACTATTTTATGTATAAAAATACGAGTTTGAAATGATAATCATTATTATAGGTCAAGTATTCGTGAAACTTAATGGGTTTAGCTCAAGTAGGTACACTTTTTTTAACTAGCCAATTTATATATTTTTTGTATAATTTATATTTATCAGAAACGAAAACATTTGATTACGTTACAAAACATAGAAAACGGTAATAGAAAACATAACAAAGCTTTTACTTTAGTAATAAGACTGCATATTTATATATATGGAAAAAGTAATTTAGTTGTAAAGAGCGATCTCTTCAAGACAACCTAGATTCTTGAGTATTTCATTTAAAATTGGATCAGAAACTACCGTATCTCCTTTATGCTTTACGAGAGCTTTGAAAAGTGTTTCTTATATTTCATTGGTTTGAAGTATCTACTTAAAAACGGATTTGGACACTTTTCGTACTATTTTTTATGTTTTGAACAAAATGGTGGTCGAAAAGAATTGAGTTTATTTGTGCTTTAATTTCATAATACCAAAAAACATATCTTGTTATTTGGTATCATGAATGTTTATGTGTCTTTTATAATATTTGGTACAAATTAATAATAACGAAACAAGTCCGCAGATTTCCACATCGCATGGTGACTCAGCACCCTATTACGAAATGTATTTTCTTATATTTTTTGCTCATTTGCGAATAACTTTACTCATGGCATTTGCTTTTATGTATTTTTGATATAAGCGTGTTTGCCGTCTTGTTAGGCAATCGGAACTAGGTATTTATAATAGTAGGTTATCAAACGGTTGCATAAAAGGTGTAGTTTTTAACTAGACCTGTACAGTCTCATACAGTGCAACTCAAGTACTCATATATCATCATCAACATGATTTTTACCCATTACCGGCCCACTACAGGAACCGGTATGAAAAAGTATATTGCTTCAGTAAAAATGGAAGTTTTACTTTATATAAACAAATGCTTTATTTGCTTGCCCGCAATAAAATTCGTTTTCTACTATAAAATTTCCAGCCTTCGTAACTCTAAAACAATACACTTTTTTTAAACCCGAAATCTCTTGAGAAATACGCGCTCCCGTCTTAAGTTAATCCAAAAAGTGTGGTAGAAAATCCTCTCTACAGTCAATAATCCGGCGTTAGCAACTAGTTTGGACCGGTTCTAACCGGATTTTTCCAGTTGCAAGCGCGAAAACATGGCGGCTTTTTTGCGAGACTTGTCCGCCTGTGTTTGTGTCACCAAAGCACTCGGAGAGATTTATTGAACTTTTTCGGAAATTCTAGAATTTTCTTTTTATTCCATGTTATTAAAGTTTTTCCGATTTGATATAGGATCATCTTGTATTTCCATTGAATATTTTGAAGGAAACCAATTACGGTCGGAGTAAAATATTCATACAACATTTTTGTATTAATTTTTAGATTTTATTATAAAACTATGTAGCGCAATGGCTAAAATTATCTCTGTGAGTTCCTAAGTTCGGTTTACCACTGTATAAAGTAGCCCAGAATATAAAACAATCTCATTTCATCATTTGAAAAATAATATCAAGATAGGTCTTTCTAAAGATTAGGCTTGACTGGCTGGCAAACATTTTTGAACCATGTATTTTGGATAATTAATTATATTATGGGATGATTTTAAGGCGTACTTATTTTATAATTACATACTCACACTTTTGTAAAGAAATCAGTTTATATGGGTACACAAGATTTTCATGTTACCTAACAAATAAAACTCTTTTCTTGTTGTAAAAGAAATGTGAGTGAAACATTTACGTTGAAATACGTTAACATTGCACGTTGAAACCCTTTGATCTCTGCAGCACTAGTTCACAGAGGAAAATGCCCACAGACTGTTTAGCGTACAATCTAAGTTTTCAACAAAGCGTTTCTGCTAACCGTACTCGAGGCCGGTGCACTTTTGTCGAAACCATTGCGTCACGAGTTCCTCTAGTCTACGATATGCACAAAGTGATTAAGCCGCACTCCATGAGTTGAATTTAAGAATTGAATCTCCATTCAGAACTTACATTTTAACTGCCATTTTAAACAGGACATTTAAAATGGCGGTTAATATTTTCCAATACAATTTTCAAGACTGGAAATTAGAGGACTTATTTCAATACATAATACTAATAATACCGGGTAATAGTTTATTTTTGTTTTAACGCACTAAGATTAAATGTAGGGTAAAAGTTGGGATCAAAATTTTCGCCTTTTATCAAGTAATCTCGATTATAGTTGGTATTTAAGTTGACGATTACAATAGTAAAATTTTTTTTTTGGAGCTTTAAAAATTCCCCTCTCAGAGGGGATAAAATTTATTAAATCCATTTAAAGATATCTTTTTAAATTAGATAGCGCCATTGTTATGAAAGGATCTTGAGGACAGCTAAAAAAAATTCTATTATAAAATTAGCATGGAAGCTAGCAAACTGTTTAGTCAATAAGATGATAAAATGGCACCCACTAAAAAAAATGGCAACTGTAGTTCTATGTTTATTTTTCTTTACCCTTGAAAATAATACAAATTAAACAAAACTTGAATTATGACTTTAGTTCTATTATTCCTATATGGAGAAATATTATCTATTTTGTGCTTAAAGTTATATAATTTCGTATAAGCAAAAGTGGTTTCTGCATATAATTCAACCGTAAAAACTTTGTCTGCTAACCATACTCGACATTCAAGGGGCTGTTATTGTCGAACGATTATATCGGGTGATTTTTTTCTTAGCAGCGTTCCACAAAGGTATTAAGTTGAACTTCTTTTGTCGACCCAGCCTCGAGTCAGAACCACTTTATTCAAACGAAGTATACAAACAAGTCTGACTTGCTATTATTGTTCTAGTTATACGCACTTCTTGAGAAACGTAAAAGAATTTGCTTTTGAGAGTTTAAAGCTTACTAAATCCATACACCAATTAATCGAAACCACACACTTCTACCGATTACCGTACTACCAGCATCACGCCCCCTCAATGTATCTGCTAAACATAACATCATTAAAATTTTGTTTATTTCCTCTTACATATAACTCATTCTACATTGCGCCTGTCCAACATATTGTCTTCTTGTTCCCGACACTTTGACACTTCTCTCACTATCAATTATTTTTAAAGTAAATGAGAAAGTCTTAGAAGTTTCTGTAAGAAGTTTCTGTAAATTCAACTGGCGAATCCTTTGATAAACTGAATTTTGTATGTATTGTTGGGTTTTTTTCTGCTATCCATACTTTTTTTTACCTGCTATTGTCGAATGATTGTATCGGATGTTTTCCCGCTTGCGGCGCTCCACAAAGAATTAAGTTGAACTTATTTTGTCGTCCCAGCACCGAGTCACTACCACTTATTTCCAACAAAGTGTATAAACAAATCTGACTTGGAGTTATAAGCAATTTTTTGGAGAAACTAGCTATGTGAGCGATTTTTAACAGACTTTAAAAAGAAGGTGGTTGTCAATTCTACTTTTTTTTGTATATTGTGTTACAGTGGGTAAGTGTTTTTCTGGATATTATAAGTATTTATGTATATTATTCATAAAAATATTCATCAGTCATATCAGTACCCATAAGCTACGCTTACTTTGGGGCTAGATGATTTCATATTTATTATTACTATTACTACGCCATCCTTAGAAACGAAACAGTAAGTATAGCGATTTCGTAAATAGAATGTAAAATCAGTAGGCATTCTAAAACGAACAATATCCCTACTTCCCTACTTATATTATAAAAGTCAATGTAAGTTTTTTTGTTACGCTTTCACGCAAAAACTACTTAACCGATCCTCATGAAACTTGGTACACATATTCTTGGAAGTATTAGAAGTAATATAGGATACTTTTTTATCTCGACATTAAGCTCGGTTTCTTTGGGAGAGGGGATGAAAGTGCTTGACGATTTTACACCATAACTCCGACAAATTATAACCGTTTTAAATAATTATTTTTATACTATAGAGGTTATAATACGTGTTTAATTTTGCCCAAACTGTGATAGGAGATAGAAAACAGAACCCCTTAGCGCACGGCAGCAAACCCCTCATTTAAGGCTTAGCGATATTGAATACTTTTATTTTTTTTAGAACTGCAGCTAAATTTAATGCCACATGAAAAAACAAAATCAAACGCAGACGAAGTCGCGGGCCACAGCTAGTAATTATATAAAAAGGATAATTACAATTCTAATTTTTAAATGGTAACTAGATAGTAGATATAGTAATACCCACCACATTACATTACATAGACTAGAGGTATTATTATAAGTGTAATAGATATGACAATATAATAATAATAATTGCAGATATGAATTAAATAATAAACTTCTACCACATTACATTACATATCACAGATATGAATTAAATAATAAGCTTCTAAAAAAAGTAGCATCATTAGCCAAGAAATACTGTTTGCATCGCTGCGTAAAAGCTCTTTAGGCAATAAGAATTTAAAATTTATTTTCCCATAAATGTTGTTTACTATATCCATTTTTTTTAATTTCACAGCTTTGGAAATTTCTGTTACGTTATTTACGTTAGGTAACATAATGGCTGCTAGATGGATAGATGTGCGATCAGCTTTAAACTAATTTAATTTGTAGAAGGGTTGCACAGTATTGGTCAGTTGGGAAGTTACGTAGTAACGCTTTGCCGATCCCGGGGTTCAGGGATTACCCTTCCATTAACGTTATAAGTAACTCTGGTCTACCACAAACATGATCGGGTAAACTTTGGTATTACGTTCAAAACTAATACTACAAATGTTTTAATGCACATCATTACGTAGGATCATGTTTCCCGTTACCTCTTATATGTTGGCTTTTATAATACCATGGGAACTGTAGATTTTTCCTACGTCGACAATGCCGTGCCGCTAAGCGATTTAGTGTTCCGGTGCGATGCCGTAGAAACAGATTAGTGACTACCACACTCCCTAAATAGTATAGCCCGCTACCATCTTAGATTGCATCACCACTTACCACCAGGTGAGATTGCAGTCAAGGGCTAACTTGTGGTAGAATAAAAAAAACTAGCAAATAAGCTACTGTTGTCGAACGAGCTAACCAATGGACCAAAGAGGCTGTTGTTTCATAGGAACCGTAAGTAATCTAGAAAATTTTGTGTATCTACCTAGACTTATTTGTGCCTGCCTTCATATAAAATCGCAGAGTCAACGGTAGTATATGAAACACTGCAGGAATAAATTAAACGGATAAAAGTTAGAGTGCACTACAACAGGGTATAAAGTTGAGCTTATGTCAGAGCTATCACCGGAACGCCGCGCTGGTTCGTGCTAACATTGTCATTCACTCATTTTAAGTTTGGAAGCTTTGTTATACTGAAGTTTATAAGGCTGGTTGGATAGGCTCCATCCCGATAGGATAATACAGTATTCCGGACAGTCATTATTATAACCCGGCCCACTAAAAGGCATGGGTATCATCTCAGAAAAGGAGTAGTGCGGGAACGATATACTCGAATGTAACCTCGTTTAATTTAAAAAATTAAAAATATAGGATTAATATCTTTAACAGTTCAATGCATTTAATTTTTATATAAACGTACGTCTGTACTAAGTTCTACGTAAAAAAAGTTATTATTATCTGTTATGTGGCTCAATAAGTTGTTAAAAATGTTTAGTTTATATGCTGTAAAGTTTTAAAAAGGTGTTGTAACTGTATTATAGAATGCCGCAATCGTCAGAGTGGTGTCCTCTATCTCCTATCACATTCATCAGATCTACACGAAATTTGGGCAGAATTAAACAGACATTATAACATCTGAAGGACAAAAGTAATTATTTAAATCGGTTATCATTTGACGGCGTTATGGTGTAAAAACACCTTCTACCCCACTCCCAAAAGAACTGAGCATAGTTTCGGGATACGAAGCATCCTATATTAATTCTAATACCTTCAGAAATATGTGTACAAAGTTTCATGATGATCCGTTTAGTAGTTTTTGCGTGAAAGGGTTACAAACAAACTTACATTCACATTTATAATATTAGTAGGGATAGGGATAGGGATTTATTTATTACAAAAGTAATAACTACTACTAATATTATAAATGTGAATGTATAAGTTTGTTTGTAACACGACCAATCCAAATTATTATTTTTAAATAGCGGAAACTACACAGACGTCTGATTTATTCCCTAGTCGCGCCTAAAGAAGTTTTACTTAAAAGAAAACACTGCTGGCGTCCTCACGGTCTCAACTCGCCTGGCCCCCCGCGCGTCCCCTCACGTGCGTTACATACGAGTATATCGTTCCCGCACAGCGTGGCTTAGTCCAGTCCACTATGCTGGCTAAGTACGGATTGGTAGACTTCACACACGTTTAAGAACGTTATGGACAACTCTTAGGCATGTCTCAACCACACAATGTTTTTCCGTTACCGTTAAAGCATGTGATATTTGAAATTCCTCATTTTAAAAGCCCATACCACTAATAGGTTTTTATGCAGCATCCTACAAGAACGCTAAATCGATTGGCGGCACGTATTTGTCGACAACCCTATTCCCGCACAACCCTATTCTGAGAGGTCACCTCAACCGATTGACGTCCACTGCTGGACATAGGTCTTTTGTAGGGAGTTCCACAATACACGGTCCTGAGCCGCTTGCCTCCAGCGGCTCCCAGCGACTCGCCTGATGTCATCCGTCCACCTCGTTGGGGGCCGACCTTCGCTGCGTTTACCTATGAGCTATGTGCCCCGCCCATTGCCACTTCAGCTTCGCGACTCGCTGAGCTATGTCGGTAACTCTAGTTCTTCTACGGATCTCCTCATTTCTGATTTGATCACGTAGAGATACTCCTAATATAGCTCTCTCCAGTAGGCCGGTAATGGATTGATAATAATGACCAGAGAAAATTGATAAATTCCCAAGACCTTCCATAGCTTTCGCCACTGTGCCTGGGAGTACGTTAATGAACGTCCATCGATAGATGATGATGATGATTATAGAGATGATAAATGAAGGAATGAATGACGTAAGTCGTGATTAAAAGAGTGCTCTAAACTTATCACACATAGTAAAGTTTCTATCATGAAGCAGGATGTTGCGGGAACCCTTTTATGCAAAACTCTGTGAAGGGTTTTATTACATAAAAGCGTCAGTAAAAATCTTTTCAACGATGCACTAATAAAGTTAGGAACATAAATCGCTGATGAGTAAACTGGCTCCATCAGTATACAAAGTTGAGCCGGCGTTTCAGCAGTTTGTGAGAGGCACGGATTTTATGTACCTACCTACACTACATGCATCTAAAAGGCAACTTGATAGGCAAAATTCAGGGGTTTATTGGCTCGAATAAATTTAAAAGGTGAACATTGTTAAACTTCTTCGACGTACCAGTAACTGATTTTTGTGATAGGTATAAATGAATATAATTAAAAGAAAACTGTTTACTATTCACTTATTGCACGTTTAATGGAATTTTAAATTTCTGAAATTATCCCTGGTCTGGTGTAAGTCTTCCACCGTACATGTTTCACAAATTAGTGCCGCCAGGCGATTTAGCGTTTCGGTACGATGTTGCAGACAAACCAATTAGGAATGTGGGCTTAATACCACAACTGCCACACCCCTAGCAGGTTAGCGTTTAGCGTCATTGCATTAAAGGGCGAACTTGTAGTGGAATAAAAAATTAACAAAGAAATGTCCAAAATATTCATCACCAAATTTAAATGTTACCAACTGGATAGTACCTAAGTCACAATAGATTTGCGCGAATTTTATGTAGTGAATAAAGATGAATTATGCGTCGAATAACGTAACCTCCTCTTTATGAGCCAGTTAGTTAAAAGCTCCAGCGTAGTTAAACAGAGCATGGCTAAATCAATATTGTTGCGTCCAAAATAATTTTACAATATAAACTTTAGGGGAAGCTCAACTTATATGAACCCTGTTCATTGAGTTTGAACTGATATGCCTTTGCAATAAAAAGCATGTACAGAGGAAGTCCATACCATACACAGCGTTGATAGCCCAGTGGGTAAAACTTTGACTTCACTTTCGAGGGGCCGGGTCGAATCCCAGTACGCACCTCTAACTTTTCTAGGTTATGTGCGTTTTAAGCAATTAAAATATCTGGCATGCCTGAGAGTTCTCCAAAATGTTCTTTAAAGTCTGCAGAGTCACCAAACCGTACTGGGCCAGCGTGGTGGACTACGGCCTTAACACCTCATTGTGGGACGAGACCCGTGCCCTGTAATGGGTTGATATGATAAAGTCAATACCAATGTTATTTGAATGCTTATGGTGTATCTTTAATGCTTTGTTTATTTGTTACTTTTTTTGCTTCTCAGATCAACCGCTTCAACTATCTTAATTAAGTATGGATACAGCTCGCAACCTGGAGATAGATATTGGATTATTTAAACCTTCGGGAAACATTCACGGGAGTTATACATTATTTGTAACTATAGGTATAGCGAAGCGGCTAGGCCGATATTAACGAAATTTTGCATAACTTTTCATCGTGCATATGGATGTGTGATACTTATTAGCCGGGGAAGAAAACCTTTTGGTTCCGAGTGGATAAAAAAGTAACTTTACATGGCTAAGCGGTTAAATAATGAAATTTTGCATAGAGAAAGCTTGCACCCGGGATATTCATGTTGTCTTGAAACCAATGGAATTTAAAAATTAAATATTAAAAATAAACAAAATCGGACAAAGTAACGGGCATTAGGTATTAAAATACCAACTAGACAATATAAACTTTCAGGAAAGCTTAACTTATTTAATAATCAAATTAGAGTTTAACAACTACGCAAGTACTAATTGTAAAAAGCATTATCTAGTAAAAATATAAAGTTAAAATGCATTACACGCTGATGAGAAAACTAGTGCACTTTGCGTACAAAGTTGAAATCAGTTATCCCGTAGCCCGTAGCCCGTGCCCCGGGCTGCACTTACATTATCATTCACTCACTCTTCACGTCACTATTGGGGTATTCGCTACATTGTTGCACAGTTTTAACGCGCTCGCTTATAAAGGCTTAAAGTTTAATGAAATAGTTTGTTCCTTTTTAATTAAGTTCATATAATTATAGCGAATCGAGTTTATTTAATAACATTCTGTAATTTTGTGTGCAGTAAACTACGATTAAATATATACTTGATATGTACTAGTTATACTAATGACAAGGTTGCTTGGAAGCATCTGGCTCCGCTTTCATCTCTCACAAGATAGAAAAATGAATGTTAAAATGTAAAATGTAAATTTTTAATGTTGGAAAAGAGCAACTGCTGAGTTTATTGCCGGCTTCTTCTCGGTAGAGTCTGCCTTCCAAACCGGTGGTAGAGTCACAACAAACAGACAGACTTGACGTTTCAAAAGTGCTTATATTAGGCCTACTTAAAATAAATGAATTTTGAATTTGAATTTTTTGAATTTCGAACTACAGTCGTCAAAAAATATCGGATATTAACATTTTTTTTTATTTCACCATGAGTTCGGCCTTTACTGCAATCTAACTGACGCAGTCTAGGCTTCTGCAAGACGCAAACAGTGTGTGATGTTTTTAGTTTCATCAAAATATGTGGAGTGGTTGAGCTGATGATAAAAACAAACAAAACATACAACAAAAATATATGTAGTTGTTGACTACGATTTCATAAGTGTTTGTACCGTTTTCTGAGAAATCCGGAAAATGTGCATATTCCCACCGTATTCGTATGTCCGTTCGAGGATACCGGCTATCTCTCTGCTAACCATCATCCAGATCGATACAGTAGTTGAGCCGAATATGGGTGGGTAATAATCAAACAAACGAACAGAAACAATTCCTCATTTATAATATTAATAATAATACTATAGACAGTATAATTTTATCTCCATCATTGTCAGCCAATTAGGAGACTCACTAGAGGGCACTCCCTCCATAGTAAATTACTAAATACCAGCACACGTAACAACCGAATAATTTCTAACGCGAGTTACCTTTTAACTAACTAACTGGTTTAATCTAAGTTAAATTGGAGCAACAAAATTTCGCATGATACACTAAAACGTAACAACGTCTGTCAGTTTTGTATAAAGTTTGGCAACATTGCAGCGGGTTGTCCGGCCAACGGGATTACAATGTCTGCCATGTCACTGTACTGCACTAGGATACCAGTGAATGTATACAGTTTAATAGTTAAATTAGCTTATTAATGTTATGTAACAAACTGCAATTAAGGTAACAGGAACGAATACTTTACAAATCATTGATTCTCTATTGTAATGTGCTGCAGTGGCAAGCATCTTAATCTCCTATTATCCTAATCTCCTATTACCTTTATCTCTTACTAACTGTTGCCCGCATTCTTCGTCCCCGTTTGTTACGTTTTTCACAAATCCCCGTAAGAACCATTTGTTTTTCTAGAATAAAAATCGTATATACTCTTAGTTCTTTCAACTAACTGTATGCCAAAATTGAAGCTGATTGGTTGCTGAGATTGCGTCAAGAAAGGAAAAGCAAACAAACACTTTTAATTTATAATATTGACTAGAAACATCGTAATCACCTTTTATCTTTGTCTCCTGTTGTTGTACAGCTTGTTTTTGAACAACTTTATTCTTTTTTTTCGCTTTTTAGCTTCTTTATGATATATAAGTATATGTTAACTTAACGCCGTCTTATTGTACCTTTAAATTAAAAAAAAATGTATGTGTGTTATATGTTATATATTATATATATATATATATATATATATATATATATATATATATATATATATAATACGACCATGCACACATCGCCATCTATCCCCAAAGTAAGCGTAGCTTGTGTTATGGGTAGATGACAGATGAATATTTTATGAATAATATACATTAATATATATATATATATATAAACACCCAGACACTGAAAAACATTCATGCTCAACACACAAACATTTTCCAGCTGTGGGAATCGAACCTACGGCCTCAGAAAGCAGGGTCGCTGCAAACTGCGCCAATCTGCCGTCCGAACTTTACTTACTTTCAATTGTGTTTTTTTATTGCTGTGTATATGGTGTATAGTGTTGCCCAAATGCAAGAACAAGACGAGACTTAGCCAGTCTTGGTCTTGGTCTTGCGCCAATACACCTGGTCTTGGTCTTGGTCTTGGTCTTGCGCTCCCAGTCTTGGTCTTGGTCTTGGTCTTGCAGCAAGAGTCTTGCAAGTCTTGCAATTACCTATTAGTCTATTACTATTTATTAAAGTTTACTTTAAATCTTAGAAAAACGTATTAGAATTGGAACATTGTGAGCTTGAATTAACATAGCCATAGTAAAGATCAAGCAGATTAATAAATAACTGAAGATTTGATAAGAAATTCGAAAAATCAACTGACCTATATGTCGTTTTCCATGGAAGTAACTGTTTCTTAATAAACATTTATGATTTATAAGCTTACATTTGCTAAAACATGTAAAAAAACAAATTAATTACAATAACTTGACTGTATTTTAAAGAACAATACTTATCTGTCTAGAAAGAGATTGAACCCTCAACTTATAAGAAATTTAATAAAAGAGTTTTACGATTTATCATTTATTTGAATAAAGCTGAAGAGTTCGTTTGTATGTTTGATGACAGAAGTTTTAAAATAAATAAATAAATCCTGAACGTCACTATACCTCCAAAGTTACTATTCCTCGTGGACGAAGTCGCGGGCACAGCTAGTAAATACTTACTCTCATCATCTCTCTCAGAGATATTCGAACACTTTTTTGCTATTTTTTCTTGTAAAAACTTAAGAAATATAATGACTAAATGTACAATAATAGTACCTAAGTAATTAGTTTAAAACCATATAAGTAATCAATATTATAATTACTTACTAGAATGAATTATTATGACATCTACTACCTATCCTCACCATTTTATCCTAATCATAATACTACTTGCGTGATCAGTATAATGTATTCATTTTCATTCTAAGCACTCTGAAACTTATTTATTCTTTGGAACACCTGTAGGTACTCTTAAAATTCGAAATTATTTTGCATGAATAGTGTCAAATGTTATGATTTCGGCGCGGCGGCAACGATTGTTTTAGATTTCAAAAGAAGCCGCCGGCGCGTGTATCATAACCATGTACTTCCGAAAAGCGGCAAATTTCTTTGAGAAGTAAGTACAAAACCTTTGATGCCGCATTATCAAAGTGCCGATGGTTAAAACATAACTATGCACTCAGTTTGATTTTAATAGATATTTTTTTATTCGCTATGTTTATGGTATTAGTCGTAATGCGCATAGGTCCAGTTTTTCATATTCTTTGATATAGTTTTTTGCGTCTCATAGAATTCCTAAGCGTACCTACCTACCTATACACCGAACTGTTACACCTAACTACTCCGTGAAATAGCGCTAAGTCCTAGCTGCAAGACGCAAGAGTCTTGCAGGCTATGTCTTGTTCTTGCTCAAGTCTTGCACGGTCAATCTTGGTCTTGGTCTTGCTAAAAATACGCGGTCTTGTTCTTGGTCTTGGTCTTGCAAAAACGCAAGAACAAGACCAAGACTGCAAGACCAAGACTGAATTTGGGCAACACTAATGGTGTACAATAAAGTGTATTTGATTTGATTTCATATGTAATCACCAATTATCGTCAACTCCTAATAAAGAAATATCCTATCTTCTATAATAATATCCTTTCATGCTGAAAAAAAAAAGCGCCCCGTAGTGGGCTGATTGGTAATTGATTGAGAATTACGATGATGATCACAGCGTAATTATTACACAGATACTGACTCAAGTTATATGTGGCACAAAAATGCCGGAAAAATATCATATCGTAGCAGTTCGTTCCAGTAATTTGTATGAAATATGTTCGACGCAAATTGATTAGAGATAAATGCCAACGCGCACCAAATATCGATGTTTAGTGTTGACTAGTTAATAAGCCTTCTTAGGTTTTCCTCTGCTGGGCTGCGGCCAATAACTACCGACTACAATCCTGCTTCTTTTTCTTTAGGTGCCTCTCCAACTAGTGAAGGTTTGAAGTCAGTTTTTGATCATTAACCTTTTCTCTCGCGAGGCTAAACAGCTGGGCTGCAATCGCGATACCAGTCCACTCTCTAATGTTGCGCAACCAAGACGTCCTCTTGCGACCGATGCGTCTCTTTCTAGCAACTTTGCAGTAGCCTTTATCTGTTATGCTGAAGCACATGCCCTAGATAAGCAACTTTTTTCTTTTGGACGTTCTTCCAAAGTTCGCGCTGACAACCAACTCGTCGCAAGACTTCCTCATTGGTAACGTCTTGAGTCAAACTGATTTTCAGCATGCGTCGATAGGCCCACATTTCGAATGCTAGACGATCCTGCGATAATAGCTTTGGAGCCTTGTCGGTGCGTTCATCTCTGCGAGTGTACCGCTTCGAATTTTAGCTCGTAAATTAAGGCATGTCCCAACAGGAGAATTAGACCATAATCCCCCGGGCTGGTTATCGCAGTAAATGGTAGTAGTAGCACAGATGACGCTGCTACCCGTTCTTCTTACAACAACCCTGGCAAGAAGCGGCGTGGTGACAACTATATTTTGATTCGCCGCCACATAAGATAAGCTTATATCCAGCTTTTTAATTCACAAAGTTAACTCTTCAGGCTAGTGGCGGAGTAAACCCATTAAATCATATTAACATAAGAGAAAATGACTTCACAATGTGTCATAATATAAATGGCGGTAGTTTTTCACGTGTGACATAATGCTCCGCTGCAAGTCTGGAGCTCGTTTTAATATTACTCAACCTAATATTATCTACTAATATTGTACTAGCACCCGCGCTACTAATTAAGGGAGCACACGGAATAAATCGCGTACGGGAAGTGGTTGAGTTCTATTTATTAACTGTTTTGTGTCCCTCTCAAAGGCAAAGGCTGAGAACGTTGCAAACTGCGACTCATCCCATTTGCACTTCTTTTTGCAATTTTTACCTAAATAAAAAGACATAACACAAATAACCCCATTAACTTTTAGAATAAACTCAATGTCTTGAATCTTGAAGCCAAATCGCCACTGCTGGGGATTGAAACCGGTATTCTCTCACTTAAAACCACACTCTAAACCAAAAGGAAGTCGTCAAAAACGATCTTGGAAATATATATATATTTTTTTTGGAATAGAGAAAATTTTATTGAATTATGTACCTCATATCATAACAGCTCATAACAAGTCATAACTATTTAGTCACCTCCTTTAAGAAACGCCAGTTGCCAGTCATCATTATCAACCAATCACCGGCCTACCGGATCCGTGAGTCTCCCTTCAGAAAGAGAAGGAGACTCACGGATCTGGTGTTTACCACGCTGGCCAAGTGCGAATTCACGGACTTCACACGCCTTTGAGAATGTTATGAAGATCAATCAAACACAAACATACAGGTTTCCGTCACCGCCGATGCAAGAATTAAAATTCCCAGTATTCAAATACTAACCAACTGAGAGAAATTATATTCCTTGCCACATCCAGTTCCTATGCATCATGGTTAAAGTGATGTTATTACTATGCAGCATCAAATATAAGGTGCCCCTCGAGCCGTACATGGATAATTGATTTTATGACGGCTGCTAGTAGGTAGTTAAGGTAATTTCAGTAGGTTAGGCTTCCTTCCGAAGATGTTGTAGCCTCATTTATTTATCGTCCTCAGCCTATTCATGTCGCCACCATCTCACCATGCCGCTCCAATGCGAGTTGGCGCTATACCCTTTATACGCACAACTGCACTCATCACCAGCTTTTTGGATCCTTAGTAAAATTAAATACATTGAAATTATTTCTGCACTACCTACTAATAACTACCTAGTGTTTTTAAAGTCTAATTATCTTAAGCATATTGTTGTCCCAATGGCTTTCCGATCGCATTCGTGCAAACTTGATAAAGACATGACCCTTTTTTAACATTTTTGTAGAACAGCCATCACAGAACTTCGTCAAATAATTAACTTATAATTTAAAGATATCGTTATCCGTGTCTTAAACCAGATTAATGAAATTAATTGCTGATCTACCGAGAAGGGTCCACAGCTTAGACTATCGGACATTGGGATCCCAGGGAATAACGACACCTTTCTCTATATTATTTTCGCGGTCAACCCATTTCGCCAGTTTCGGCTGTAGGCATTACAATATCAGAGTTAGTTTTAATAATTCAATTATATTACCGTCCGTGATTTAGTTTATATGCCCCGGGGAGCATTTTGCAGTGAGCCTGCGTATTTTAAACACCTGTTGTTAAACTAATTTACTGCGCAAACAAAAGCATACATTAACGACTTTTTGTTTCAAAGCCAATCCAATATCCATACTTAATATAATAAATTTCAAAGTAACTCTGTTTAATATTAAAATGCAAAACAAAATATTGGAACTGGGTAAAATATGAGCCCACATCACTTTTGCTATAGAGTGCCTTTCCATCCAACTCGTTAGTCTAAGGTTGTGCTCTTTGTTATTTATATAACAGAGCTTGTCCGTACTAGCACCATACTTATTTCTATCCCCAAGCAGCATTGGTGTGTTCCACATAAAGCTTAAAACCTACCCCTCAAGTCGACGAGTCAGGGCTTTTTATGTCTTGTTCTCACGATTCACCCCGATGGTGTTAAGGGCAAGGTTTATGAGATTTTCTAATAGAGTAACGTTTTTGAACTCCTTTTGGCGTATTGGGGTAAATGATGAGATTAAATTTCTACGATGCGCGCGGACACCGTCACAAAAAACCGACACCCTGAAGTTAGCTATAAGGTTTGACAGTGTACACTTTGAATTGTCAAAGTCAGCGGATTCAATTGTACAAGAATCTCAAACTTGGTCGTCCGATAACGAGTTCATGAATGTTCCAAATTTAATTTTATTTATTATGTATGTTGTGATATTTAAATAAACTTTATTTAACTAGATAGTGCGTTATATTGATTATAAGGTATAAAATATCTTTTTTCTATTGTTAGTGTCGTTTTTTCTACAAACGTAGAATAAGGCGAAAGGTAAAATTTTTGAAAAGAGTATTATTTTGCTACGCCAACTAACTTAACTTCTAACGCGTGTACATAAGTACACACACGTTTTTTTCGTAAGGAATAATACTTTATGCCTAAAAAGCGCGGTTCGAAAGTTACAGCGTTTATCGATTACAAACAAACCATTCTATTTCCTTTCTAATATTACGATTTTTATTTTTCGAAGCGATTAAAATATCACTTGCTTCAACGGTGAAGGAAAACATTGTCAGGTAACCTGCATACCTAAGAGCTATTCATAATGTTCTCAAAAGTGTGTGGAGTCCACCAATCCTCATTGGGACAGCGTGGTGGACTACGGCCCTTATCATGATGATGATGTTAATTTATTAGTCAATACATTTTCGGTACCAGCCCGCAGTTAATAAGTGTATAATATCCATCCTCAAAGAGCATCCTCAGATATCCCGACACTTGTTGGCAGTATGTTTCACCTTCACATCGTTTTGATATCGATACAAGAGGCAAAGGACAATTTTGTCGCTTACCAGACGGTTAATATGGGCATGCAACGTATAGTAAATATTTTATCGAATTTAATAGTCCATTTCGATATTTTTTTCAATTTTGCTTTTAAAAATATTCGGCTAGAAGTATTATTTATTTTGCGTTGCATTCAAACATTTTGAATGTATGGGCTTGGAATATGTTTTAATATTTTTCTATTCAGATACAGATTTTTATTACAGTTTTATTTTATAATATTCTGATAGCTAATTGGTTTTACAGAAATCCTATGTGGTTGACCGGATTGAGGTTGTAAACTTCAACGCTGACGTAACGATAATTAATCTGGTTGAAGGAATAAACTGCTTTCCGAGGCACGATAGTGAAACCGCCATGTTCTTTTCTCCAGACTGGTACTGTTGTCGACATAGGTTATACTAAGTCATGGAGACTTAGTATAGCCAGATTCAACTTTACTTGATTTAACATTTGCTTAGAAAGTTAAACCAAACTTTACTTTGTATTCGAGTATCAACATAATATATGATCGTGTAAGTACATGTGGTTGATCATTATTTAACAGACCTCTTATAGTAGCTGTTGAGAATTTATTTGCAGAAAACCCGAATAAGGAAGCCAGCGATAATCCGAGAGTACACTATGTCGACCTCCTAGCTCGGCAAGATTTTACCTTCTTCCACAGCTTTATCAAGTCTCCGAGCATTGGTGCACAAAGCTCAGTGCACAAGTGGAAATAATGTCCAAATAATATTGTTGTAAAGAGGTGAACCTATTCTATTCCCTGTTACTGTGGCACGTGGACACGTTAGTTTTATCCTTTGTCAGTGGACTTTATCGGGGGATATAATATTTGTCTCCTACCTATGCTAGCTTTGCTAACGCAGTGTAGGTACGATCCCCGACAAGGTTAATTTTGGAATTATTTTTTCCCGAATTCTCTTTGGTCTAGACTATGGGTAGAAAATAAACGGTTCGATCTTTCTCGATACGATTAACGTTAACGAATTTTTTATAAAGATGTTACTGCTAAGCTAGCATTCATCACTCTCACTAGTAAATATCTCGTAGTAGAAGTACATTCGAGAAAACAATTCTTAAGGTGTACGCTATCGCCCGTTTCCGTACCGATTCACTGCTCCATATATAACGGGGAATATTATTTTCACCTCGCCTGTACCTACCTGTATTAATGTTGCCAGTTGATATTTCTTTGTTACGTTACGAAAGGTGGAGTAAATGAAAAAGAGATTTTGGAATGAATACGTAGTCTTTACTCTTCTGATTTACTATTACTTTAAATATATCGAAAATAATAATCAATCAAAAGAGTTCGTTTCGAGCACGTTAATCTCTGTTGGATTTTTTTGGATGTGATTATGCAATAGCGTCAACGAAGGGCGTGGGCGGAGGGTGCAACACAGTGTGTTGGTGTATATTAATGTTGCCAGTTGATGTTTCTTTGTTACGTTACGAAAGAGAGATTTTGAAATAAATATATAGCCTTTTTATATATCGAAACTTACACAAAAGCGTTTGTTTTGAGCGCGTTAATCTCTGTTGGTTTTTTTTTATGTGATTATGCAACAGCGACAACTAATAAGCTGTAATGTAGGCGGAGGGTGCCGCACAGTGTGTTGGTGCATATTGTGAAGAAATAGCAAATTAATGTTTACAGTACTTTTTAAAGTAACATTTTATATTGTTATGGTGTGTTTACCAACTTAGAAATATCGAATAATAAATATTAAAAGGGAGGGAGTCCAGCAATCGTGAGTAGAAAACTAAGCCAAGGTTCTTCTACCATAAGCATGGTTATTAGTCGTACAAACTGACTGTAGTTTATCTAGTAAAAAACATTGCAGATTCCATGGTATTTTTAACGATCTATATTATATTCGTGATTATTTTTAACAAGTTTTTTTATGTTTCTCAGTCCTGAAATATAATAACTTTTTTCTTTATTACGATTAAAAGTATAGGTATCCGCGCTCATAATGCTCATATTTATAGAAATGCACGGCCCAACCGCTTACCCTTTTTTATATTGTATTCTTAGATAACGCTAACGCATTTTAACTTACATTTTCAGTTATAGGTATTTGGTCTTGACTTCTGGTGACCCAAGAGCTGGCGTTTATTTAGCCCAACGGCTAAGTTTAGCAATTCGAAGAGGCAAAAGCGCCAGCATTTTGGGTACCATGCCCATAAGTGAACAGTTAGACGGCTTATATTTATTGTAAATATTAATTTTAGTTTGTAATTATTATTACTTATGACTTAAAGTCTGATCTGTGACTATATTTATTTCAACTATGTTATAGGTTACCTTAAAAGTAACTTGTTTTAAAATCGCTCTCGATCACACCACACCCTGTATTATGAAAGTTAGAGTATATAATGTTTCTCATCCGTATTATTTTTCTAAGAAAACATTAATTGAATCGTTGTTCAGTTTGCCTGAGTCGACACTACTGGGAAGATATTTGAAGCGAGGAAGCGGATATGTGTAGTTTCCTGGATAAAAGCAGGAAGTCCGCTATAATCAATAAACAACAACTTGTTTTTTTATCAAACCTTTTGCTGCAAAATTTCTTTTGTATTACCTATGTTCAGCTTAAGTTCAAGATCTGATGTGGATACTGGTTCCTATCAAATACTGAAAGCCAAGTAGTACCTGAGTGCTTTAGTTCAGTGTTCCCACTTGTTTATGCCAAGGTGCCGAAATATAAGTACCGATACTAATTAAATTTTAATTTAAGAATGAACATTTTATCTGGTACAATGAAGGTTTAGTTTTATGGTGGTGGTGAAAATAATATTATTCAATTGGTTGATTATTTATAAAAAAGAATAGTCTACGTTAAAAAATGTCGGCATATGTGATGGTTTTTACGAAACTTAGACCTGTATTAATAATTTGACATCGATATAAGAACAAGTATCATTCAATTTTTGGTTAAAGGGTGAACTTGAGAATCAGTTCTCAGCGCAATGCCACTTTATTTACGGAATACTAGAACTCCGTAGCGCATTTGCTACGAATGCCTACGTAAGCCATCCTCTACGCCTATCTACTATTCAGAGACTATCGCTTATGAAAAAGTTGTCCAAAGTATCTAACCAATAAGAGAATCGAAATCCTCTTACTTGCAAAGCGTTCTGTGAGTAGAGATCAAGAAAGCTTTATGTCCGACACTTAAGCATATTGCTTAAGTTGGATATTGGATGAGTTAAAGAGACCCTTGACATTTCGTAACCTCTATTATACCTATAATAGGTATTGTATACCCGATGCTAGTGTAGGTAATCGCGCTAATAAAACCATTTAACAAAAGGGCCGCCTCTGAGGCATTAGCACTCAACAGAAAAAACCTATGCATACTAGTGCGAGCGCTTACGGGGCACTGTGGGCTTAATAGACACATGTTCAACCTAAAGCTGCAGGATACAGATCTATGTAGACTCTGTAAGGAGGCTGCGGAGACGCCGCTGCATTTGATCTGTTCCTGCCCCGCGCTGATGCATAAACGCAGCACTCTTTTGGGGAAACACATAATGCAACCAGTGGATGCTAAATTTCTTCCAGCAAGGAAAGTGCTGCTTTTCCTGAAGGCGACCAACGCTTGCTGGGAGATCTAGACAGCGGCGTCACAATAGATCGTAGCCGGTCGACGTGACACCAGGGATCAGACGAACCTGAGCCGCAAGCAGAAGAAGAAGAAGAAGTAGGTAATCGAACCCTTCCCTAAAATGTTGAGATAAAAAATTATAAATCGGACATAGATATTTGCAAGATACAGTGCTGATATTTTTATGTAATTCTATAATTAGTTACAATCAATGAACTGAAATCAATGAATGATCGCAACTTACTCGTGTAAATCATAGTATAAATAAATAAATAAATAAATAAAATAAAATAAATATACTACGACAATACACACATCGCCATCTAGCCCCAAAGTAAGCGTAGCTTGTGTTATGGGTACTAAGATGACTGATGAATATTTTTATGAATTATATATACATAAATACTTAGAAAATACATATAAACCCCCAGACACTGAAAAACACTTAATGCTCATCACACAAACATTTTCCAGTTGTGGGAATCGAACCCACGGTCTTGGACTCAGAAAGCAGGGTCGCTGCCAACTGCGCCAGTCGGCCGTAAAAAAGTAGATTTCTGTTGTCTGTCCGTCCCTATATATGCTTAGATCTTTAAAACTTCGCAACTGATGTGGTGGAAAGAGCGATTCAAGAAGAAGGTTTTTATGTATAACTATTGCATAATATAGCAGAGAAAAACTGATTATTTTAGAGGTTTCTGATGTGATTTTTTTACACCTATATTGCAAACGCTGGGTGAACCCTACGAGATAGATCAAAATAATGTATTACAGTTTTGTAGACGTTAAAAAGTTCTATCTTTTAAGGATTGCCCACAATAACTATTTTTTATCCTTTACGTTTTACGAGAAATAATAGCTTATTTTCGAAGCGATTTTAAGCAATTAATCCTCATCCAATTGTCTTAAATAGATTGTGCATTTCATATAGATTAATATCACTTCTAAGCATGTAATTTAAATAGATATTTGTATAGATATTACAGTTTTGAAATGCAGAAATATCGCGGTTGCGTTGGTACCGGAAAGGGGGGGCCGGCGGCGCTAGCCAATAAAAAACCTGTGAACGTTGTACATGAAGATATTCATTCACAGCATAGTTAGTATTAGTATTGCACCCGTAGTATTTTATTTTTAACCAAAAAGTCTACCATATGCCCTTTAGGGTCCAAGATGCAAGAAATGTATGTACAATTGGTAGAAAAGAAACAAGCACACCAACTTTCATATTATATATATATATATATATATATATATATATATATACACATAACATAAGCTATTGCCCTTGGCACATAGTCGCGGACAATATGCAAAAAAACTCTAAGATTTCTTTAGCTAAATAGTAAGGCTTTTGAATCTCTCGGGAACTTTATCCGAAGATCGGTGTTGAGTCGAATCTTTTATTTTTATATGTATTATTGATAAGAAAATAATATGACAAAATCGACTCTTGAATCCATGACATGACAGAATGGAATTTGTTAAAATTTTCTTTTTCTAGTAAAAAAGGCAGTCGAATACCGAATTGAAATAACAGTCTCTTTTGACACATTTTCAGTCATGCACTGTGTAATTTAAAAAAAATGTCCCACCTATTATTTAGGCCTCGAATGTCCGAATTTTCCGTTAAAAATACATTGCAACTTCTCTGTAATCAAACTGTGTTGTGTATTCACAAAACATTTCAACTACTACCCTCTCCGAGGGAGAGACGCTATTTGAAAAAACGCTTCAGTCTATTTTAACACCTAAAAAAATAAAATCTTGGGATCTATAACTACCTATTAATGCTTAGCTACAGTCCATTTTTTTACTTCTCCTATAATGTATACAATCTTTTTGTTACTAAATAATTAAGTCGGGGTTTATTTCAAGTTGCTAAAAATCATTAAAACACACATTGAGTTTTTTATTTCATCGGACCTGTTCTTAAGACGCTTCAATAATAGCTTCACCTGTTTATTTGTAACCGACTTTTTTTGACTTGATTTTGACCCTCTTTAAACTGTCTGATATCGTTTAAACTTTCTTGATATATCGATGATCGATGACAAACAAACAAAGAATTGATAATTAAATAACCTAACCGCTCGACCAAAGTAGTTACAAAACATTGTGTGTTGAGTTTCAATTTTCCTCAGTATAAAACGCCTCATGCATCCGAGAGTATTATATCTCTCTGCAAGTGTTGCTTGTTGAAGCGTGGATACACCGTAGTACTTTTAGATTGACACAAAGGCTTTACGCCTGGGTCGTCCTTTTTTAAATTCTCACCTAGTGCTTTGACGTGCGATTATAAAAACTTTTATTTATTTATTTCACGGTGTATTTTGTGTGACGAACTTCGTCTAGGCTTCGTCGTTTTTGTAGTAACATATAATTTTAAAATTTAACGAACCCCTGACTTTCAATATTGTGTACATTATTCTACTAGTCAAGCCCTTTCATTCGATACCCTATTCAATAGTTGTGAAAAAATATATAAACCACCATTATGTGGCGGCGGCCATCTTGGACCTATTTTCATCAAACATAGCTAAGGACAATACCGACTAACCCACTTTTCAAACACATGATGCTACGATGCCACAGGCAGATACACACACAAACACACACACTCACACACACCACACACACACACACACACACACACGAACACGCACACAACAGTTTCACAACCAACCCACTACGCGGTTAAATTGAAAAAAAGAAAAAAAAACAGTGTTGCACTTATCTAACCACTATCTTATACACTACAAAGGATTTTTAGGGTGAGTTACTCTACGGTATGCTTTTGGGTATTCCGCCCGCAAACTGGCTTGAGGTCTGCTTCTACTTTTGATGATAGTGGCACTATCAAATTGTGCTAAAACACCGCTATTGTGTTAGAATAACTAGTAACACAGCTAGCGTGCCTTGGTTGTGACACTGCAATGCTTCTTGAATGCTTCTAGTTTGAAGGCGCCTTTATACTTAAAGTATGCACTAACTCAGTCACCTCGTGTAAAAGCTTCCATAGCAACGTCATATTGCTGTTGTTAATTGAAATACTTGTAAAACTGTCTCTTCAAGGTATTTCACACCTTCACCATTTTGTACCTATAATATATTTTACAACATGCTGGCGTTATTATGAATAAATAAAGGCCTGCAATCTTTCGTACAGGAATTTTGATCTCTGTAAGCTAAGATAGAAGATAGCTGTAGAATGTAACTGGCCTCCAAAAGAATAAATTATAAATTTATGGTTTAAAAAAAAAAATATATTGTATAAGAAAATTGTAAATTGATGAACCCTTTCAATTAAAGAAATCATCAAAAAATACATAATCCAAAAAAAGAGACGCTTGGTTTGTGAACATGGTGTTATTGTCTGACTGCAAAGAAAAAAAACGTGTTCAAACGTTGTTCATTTAACACCTGAAGTCAATGAGTCTAATTTCGAAAATCTACAAATAAAAAGCTATTGATTAGCGTTATTTTCCTAGGTATTCAATTTTTTTTGGAAAAAATCAGCGTATCATCATCATCTTATCAGCCCATTACCGGCCCACAACAGGGCATGGGTCTCCACCCACAATGAGAAGCGTTAAAGCCGTAGTCCTACACGCTGGCCCAGTTCGGATTAGTGGAATTCACACGCCTTTAAGAACATTATTGAGAACTCTCAGGCCAAGGTTTCCTCTCGATGTTTTCCTTCACCGTTGAAGTTGAAACGCGTATAACTAAGAAAAGTTAGAGGTGCGTGCTGGGATTCGAACTCGGCCCCCCGAAAGTGAACCTTAGTGAGCCCACGTCCATACCGCTAGGCTATCACCGCTTCCAGAGTATATCTGCCCGAAATTGGCGGTGTCCAAACCAGGGCTTCCGATTAAGTCGGTCCCTAACATGATAATAATCGTTATATCTCACCAACCTGCACTGCAGCAGCGTGGTGGGTCAAAACACCCCTTTCCTAAGACTGGAGGCGTAGGCCCTATGTAAAGATGATATTATTATTTATTTTAAGTAAACGATGTAAATTTTTCTGCAACGCTTTGTAAAGGAATTCTTATGACGCAGCAGTGAACAGTGTTCCGACGAGTTAAGTCTCTCTCCCATTACAAAGCGCGTGACAAAGTGAACCGAACACCTACGTATTTAATGACTGCCTCATTACCGGTTTGTTGCTAATTGTTCGTGCTATACAGGAATTCTACTGTTTAATCTTGCAGCTGAGAACTTGCTATGTTGCGGATGTCAACGTCGCTACTACACACTTGTCTCCTAACAACGTAAAATGCACTAGTACCCTTCTAATACGACAAACTTCGCCTGAATGCAAACCTTGTTTAATCGCTCTTATTAGATTCCGGCTGCAGTGCCTGCGTTTGTTTTGGATAGTATTTAATTATGCATTACATTATCAACTTATTCAACTGCTGGACACAGGCCTCCTCTCTCAGAAGAGAGACTGAAATAAATGATTTTGAATTTTTTGAATGGTTTTTCAGTCACCATTTGATTGGTCTGCCTGCGATTTACTACATAAAAATAGTATTTTCAGTACTGAAATATACTTTTCTTGCAGCACATCTCGTAATGCGCGACCAGTTTAATTCAGCCAACATTTCCATTAAATATTCAGTCACATTTAAAAACTTTACGCCTTTATGAATTTTAAAAATAAACGTTTTCCAGATTTCGCAACGGATTATCCGATCCAATATGGTGCAGCGGAAATAGTGTTTCGAGTGTCCCTGAATATATGATGTTACATCCGTCATCATTATTTCATGTGAATATAAAGTTGGCCAAGTGCGGATCCTTATACGCATCACCTAGGGTTCTGCAATGTATAATAAAAAAATAAACCTTTTATGATTCCTCGGTTGACAAATACAGGAGAAACAAAACATACATATAAAATATATATATAAAAAATTTAAATGTTTGAAAATGTTTGAAAATTCGTTTCAATAAACATTTTATTTATTTTTTCTTCCTTTAAGATAAAGGACTCCTCCATTTACCACCACTCAGGTCTTTTTTGTGCTCTGTCGAGCCAGTTTTCACCAGCCACCCACAAAATGTTATCTGCCTACCGTTCTTTAAGGCCTAAGTAACAAATAAACACTGTTTCACATTCATGGATTAGTAGTACGATGCGTTAAAAAAACGCTATTGCGGGCGTGCGCGACGCAGTGCAGCGGGGGTACTTATCACGGTTCGGCCTATTTACTCCACCAAAAAAAAACGAATACAAGCAAACATAATAAAACTTAAAATATGGGTTATCAATTTGACTACAGAACCTAAAAAAATATACACGACACTCAGATAAAATGTGTCGTGAAATGAAATTGTATCAAACACTTGTGTTTTATTTATAAAGGTCCGCATTTACCGGATGTATTAAAAATGTTTTGCGGAATTCTACTTACGTATATTTTGTTTAGTAGCATTATGTGGTAAGAAATTATGTCATGTACGTTTGCCACGCAAAAGTACATGACAAAATGTTCCGTTTTTAAATATGTCGTATTTTATCTGTGAATTTTATTTATTTAGCCTCAAATACTGACGACTGATTTTGAAATTTATGAGTTTTAATCCATCCATGATTATTTATGTCACTGCAATCGTATAACGGAACTACATTTAATGTTATATTTCATGAATTGAGTGTCATAGTGAATCAGTGCGGCTTACTTCCATCGCTTAAAGCAGTATTATTTTAAAGTAACAGTTACCTGCAGAGGGCTTACAGTAGTAGTAGTAATTAATATGTCAGTTTATAATATGACATACCTTGACGACCTCTAAATAAATATTATAATTCTAAAACATAACATCTAAGAAACCCATAACTTGCTGAGTATTCCAAAATGAGGTGCAAACTAAACAATACATTAATTCATCTCCAAAAACAGATAAATGTTATTCTTAACCCTCAGAATATATAAATGGAGTATCTACCGTTTATTTTTCCAACTAGAAAAGATTACAAATTTACCTATACTTAACGAAAATTGACAGTTAGGTTTTCCTATTTATTTATTGAAAATGTTGTAGAGATTGCTGATAAATAAGCGGCAACTTAAAATTACAAAAAAGAAAACAGACCGGCTACGTAGCATTTTAGGTCGCATTTTAGTTTGCAACGTTCTGAAATCGAATCCGGTAATGTCACGCTCTCAAGCAATGATATTAAACCCCCAGAATGCGGTCAAAATCCGCAAAACTTTTATCTTATTTGCTAGGTTTCTTTAAATTTAAACATTTACTCGTGTCGCCCTGTATAAAAATCCACTTATTATTATAATCACCTATTTATTTTACGCCGGGCAAAGGAAACTGCAAGGTATTAAAAGTATACGAGACACGAAAACGAAGAGCAATTCGTTAGTAGCAATTTGTGTTTAAAATTGCTTTCCATTCACGTCTAGTCTTATTTGGTAGCGACCTCGTTCCAGAACTCATTAAGGCGGCTCGTCGCTTCATTTTTAACTTAAATGAAAGAAATTAGTTAATATCCCTGAGTCATCTTGTATATTTATATTTTCACCTCTGGCTTAATTGAATTTACCTTTATTTTTCTGATTTGGAGGAGGAAAATCCACATGGAAACTAGATACTGGCTGACATGCCCGACTTTACTACGGATGCTATTTAGTGACCTACGGACTAAAAATCTCCTTCATTGCCTTCTCTCTCTCCTTCGTTTATTTCCGGAATTTCACTCAGTAATGCTTCAGGTTATACCTATATCATCTTAACACTTATTGTTGGTTCAATATATGTCCTACTGGGCTAAGACTTCCTCCGAATATCAGCTCAGCATAATCTCAGTTCCTGGAACTAACAAAAAATAGAAACATAGTCAAAGTAAGATGCGAAATTGCATTACTAGTTGACTTGTATGTAGAAAGTTAACCGAGAAATTTTTATTTTGAAAATTAAGCTTAATTTTCCATACTCCGCGAAAAATATATCAATGGATATTCATTAAAATTAAATTTTCATAATATATCATGAATTTCCGCAAAGTAACTTTGTAGTAAATTTGACATTTCTTATTCAGTTCTAGCCAAGAAGCCCTCTTATTATGGCATACGATCTATTGGAATTGGTTTCCGGGTGCTTTTCCAGAACGAACAGTATCCTATTTCCATCTCCAGGGTGCAAGGTATATATACGACCAAACATACTACCGCCACGCTTATTTCTGTCGCCAAGTAGCATAAATAAATAAATAAATATACTACGACAATACACACATCGCCATCTAGCCCCAAAGTAAGCGTAGCTTGTGTTATGGATACTGAGATAGCTGATGAATACACTGAATATAATACAGATAAATACTTATAATATACAGATAAACACCCAGACACTGAAAAACATTCATGTTCATCACACAAACACTCTCCAGTTGTGGGAATCGAACCCACGGCCTTGGACTTAGAAAGCAGGGTCGCTGCCCACTGCGCTACTCGGCCTTGACGGCCGATGCACAGCACATGCATGGATGTGTTTCGGTCCGAAGCACTAGATTACAAGTTGTCGATTAAATTATTAAATCAATATAAATATACTACGACATTACCCACATCGCTATCTAGCCCCAAAGTAAGCTCAGCTTGTGTTATGGGTACTAGGATAACCGCTGAATATTTATATGAATAATATACATAAATAATTATAAAATACAGATAATCACCTAGACACTGAAAAACATTAATTTTCATCCCAGAAAAAAATTCCCATGGCCTTGAACTCAGAAAGCTGGGTTGCTGTCCACTACGCCAATCGGCCACATTACAGACACATGATGCTTAACATTACACGTTGATTGTGTCCATCAATGTGCGCGGCACTTCGCTGGACGTATTCTTGGCGTTCCCGCGGCCGTGGATTCGATTCCCACAACTGGAAAATGTCTGGGTGTTTATATGTTTATTATTAGTATTTATGTATATTATTCATCAGTCATCTTAGTACCCATAACACAAGCTAACGCTTACTTTGGGTTTAGAATGCGCTGTGTGTATTGTCGTAGTACATTTATTTATTTATTTATTCCCTGTGAAATGTTGCTTTGTTTTATAGGCGTTGTTTCTCCACTTATCATCAGGTGGGCCATCTGCTTGTTCGATCAATTATGAAAAAAAACAAACAAATATACACACTTTCGCTTTGATAATCTTCATCATTATGAACCCGTTACACCGACATTTAAGATGGCCAATTGGCGCAGTGGGCAGCGACCCTGCTTTCTAAGTCCAAGGCTATGGGTTCAATTCCCACAACATGAAAATGGTTGTGTGATGAAAATGAGTATTATTCAGTGTTTGGGTGTTCATCTGTATATAATAAGCTTATAAAATATTCATCAGCCATCTTAGTACCCATAAAACAAGCTACGCTTACTTTGGGGCCAGATGGCGATGTGTTTATTGTCGTAGTATATTTATTTATGCAACAGTGCATGAGTTTCCTCAGAATAAGAAGCGTATAGGCGGTATCGAGTCCACCATTTTGTTGACGTTTCGCTGAAACTAGTTATTAATAAGTTTTACCAAGTATAAACTCATAAGCGCTTAAATGACATGTTTAGTAGCAAACCGTATTTTATAATGTCTTTAATATAGCTTTTAATAAAAGTACATTTATGCTCGCTTTCCACCAAGCTACCGCATATTAAAACTGCACAAAAGGCGACAAACATCATATTATAGCGATTTAGTTAGTAACAATTTGTGTCCCAAATCGCGTTCCTTTTGCGTCTTTAATAGTTTTATTTGGTAGCAACCTAGTTCCGGGACTCATTAAGTCAGTTCCCCTCTTTATTTGCGACAAAGTGTAGAAAAAATATGAACTGGCTGTGTGGAATTAAAGTTTTAAACCCTCAATGGAAAAGGCTTATCCTGACTTGGTTGTCTGTTTGTCAGTAGCATCGGCATCTGCCTATTAACGTCCTCTAATAAGCGTCTTTTCTCAGAAAGAGGGTTTTAGAGTATAGACCCATCACGCTGGAAGTATGATGGTTTGGTGGGCTCCAATAATTATTGTAACATGTTAGTAATATTTACCGACTTACATGTTACCGCAGCATGGGGTTGAGCCAGTTTGTTCACTCCGACATAATACTGGACATTAAAAATAAATCGAAATTTCTTCGAATTATTAGCTCAACCAAGGAATCGAACATAAGCCTTTATGCTTTGCAGTTAAACATGCTAACCACTTAACCCACAAAGCACACTAAGTAGGTAGGTTTGAAGCACACTTATTTACATATTTTTGTGTCGCAAAAACTGACACCTGTTCATGTAAAAACTGTCAAATTTCATAGCTTAAATCAGTATTACTTTAATATTATTTATATTATTACTTTTATATGAGATACATTCTTAAGACGCCATATAAAAGTGTAGTTTTAAAACATGACCGCTTTATTGGATGATCGACCACGGTATATTTAAAATGATTTTCTTCATTTACTTATTTAGGTCCATTCGCTTTTAATTCAGACGTGACTAGTATTCCAAATTGGTAACAACAAGGCATTTTATTATATAACCAGTTATTAAATCAGGTAGAAAATAATCAAATAAATAACTTTACCGAAACCACGAGCATTCTATTTAAACAGTAGTTCAATAAATTCAATAATTTCATTACCGATTCAGTTTTCTATTTTACGATGAACAAATATAATTTAGGAAATATTATTTAAATATAATAAGAAGTAACGTGGATGTTTTACTTAAACTCCCTTTTCTCCTCTCATAAATAAGGCAGGGATTCACAGGCCTCTTGTAAATCTCTCTTGCGCAACGTTAGAACAATTTATCTTATAAAATTGTAGAAAAATAACGATGGCAGAAATGTAATAAGTATCTTATTTCAAAACTTACAATGTAAGTGTTTCTTGAATTTATTTAACTATGTTTTTAAATACGATTTATTTTGGGAAAGTTTTCCAAAACGCGAAAATATATAGAAAAAAATCAAATTGAAAACTCGGCCAATGCTCACAAAGTTGGCCAATGAATCCATTAATCCGTTTAAGTGCAGGTAGAGTTTGGAACTTTTCCGTTTCGACGTGTTTTTATAGGTCTTCAAACGGCAGTTTTAAATGGTTGATCGATCTTTTAACTCGGAATATAAGTCCGCGATTCGATTCGAGGCTTCGTGATAAAGGACGGCGCGAGAAAACTGTTTTTTTATTCATCTTCAAGTTAACCCTCGACTGCTATATCATCTGGTGGTAACTAATGATAAAGTCTTATATGTTAATGAACAAACCTGTGAGAATATGGCAATTATACCCCTGATCGGATTCGACGCGGCTTCGTAGCGGAACGCTAAATGAATGAGCGACACGACGTTTTTGTTGGTATGGTGTTACCACCATACAAAAGGAAATTCAGAAATTATAAATTTTTAAATTTATCCTGCCGGCGATCGAACCCAGATCCTCCACTCATAAGACTACAGCGCTCGCCAATGCTCCAGCGAAGTCGTCAAAACATTTTATATTGGCGTCGTCGTCATCCGGACGTTAATAGTAACGTCCGCTGGCCATAGACCTCGTTTCTCATTGGAGAAACGAGGTCACAAGCACAAACACACCACGCTGCTCCAATGCAGTTTTGTGGGCTTTAACGACTACTGTCATAAGTTATTGATAATAATCGGGACCGACTGCTATACTTGCTCTCCAGAGCACGAGGGTTGACACCGGAAAATTCCTAACTCCGGGCTGCATTGGTGCTGAAAATTTAAAAAAAAAGACAATAACTCAGAATTTTGGCCCAACCTGGGATTCGAACCGAACCGAGGTTATGTTTTATATCGAGGTTTATGTTTTACCAGCATCCAATTCATTATTCTCTGTTTACTAATATACCTCCGATGTGCTCCTAACTCCTTTCTGTGATTCACCAAGCTAATGTAAAGCGCTTTAGCTGCAATTCAATAATATAATGATATATTATAAAATTTATAAATACTATTTGTCGTTTTGTCCTTTACGTTAAAACATTTAATATACAAATGGTGATAAAACCGTTTAAAATGGACGATGACGTCATCATAAGTATTTATATAGAGACCTCTTTAAACTTCTTTCCATATTCCGAAACTTGGCCAATGAATTCAACAATTCTATTTCCACTGCAAGCTGGGAAGTTTTCCGTTTTATCGTATTTTAATATGTTTCCAGCGTTTCATCCCATTGCCTCCAGTTTCTCGGCAGTTTCGAGCTTATCGAGTTTTAATGGCGCACATTAATCGTGGGTTCCTAAGTGTTAATATGCTTTTGAAAAATTGTACAAAATTTTCGTTTGCGCTATGTTTGAAAACAAGAAAACTATATTTCAAGGTTTACTTGCATTTCTTTTGGGTTTCCTCTAATGTTAAGATATACTGTGGATTCACACAATCATTATCGTCATCACCCTCAGCTTTAGCTGGGCACAGGTATTTTTGTTTTCATAGAAAAAAACGATTAACAGTTTGGACCCTCGATTATTATTGACGATCTCCCTGGCGCAACGGTGAGCGCGATATCCCGGGCTAGACTCCCAGCTGTGCGATTTGGGAATTTATAATTTGTGAATTTTCACTGGTTTGGTGGGAGCCTTTGGATGTGGCTAGTTACCACCCTATTGACTAAGACGTATTGCTAAAAGATTTATGTTGTATATGTTCAGGTGCAATATCCCGGAAACCGGTTTGGAGTATGGCTGAAAAACTCCCGTACAGGTTAGCCTCTTAGACTGCATCATGAGTTACAACCAGGTGAGATTGCAGTTAACGGCTAACTTGTAGTGGAAAAAAATATATTGTTACGTGTTAATATTTTGCAGTGTGGCGACGGCAGATCAGAATAAGTTTGTCACCACCCCTCTTTTTATGAAAATTAAGCTTAATTTGCTGTACTCCGCAAAAATCAGGAGAATCTGTACGGTGTAATTTATAATTTCTCCAATTCTTATATGCCACACCAAACAGATCTTCGGCAATGTACCCTCTACGCACGTTTCGCTCCGACGCTTCGCTTAAGTAACTTTAACAATTATTATTCATTGTAAAGTTAACATCTCTTGAGGATGCTCCGAAACCGGAGCATCCTTCCGTTGGGTCATGCGTTTAGTCTAGCTGTGGACTATTATAGGTTATTGACGATGAAGATATATAAATAAATAAGCGAGATCAACGGCTTATGCAAAGGGTTGAATGACGCCGAACCCCAGACTGGTAGGTACTTAAAAAACATAACAATAAATAACCTGTACCAGAAAGTTTAGACAAGGGGATGAACTCGACCGGTCAATATAAATAACCTCTAAGAGTAATATTAATTATTTTGTAACCTAAGTTTCATTGAAATATATTCAAGTAAAATTTAAAAATATAAAAAAAAAGTTTATTGAAATAAATGTTCAGTAAATAGTAAAAACGCATTATTATAAGAGTTATGATATTGTTTCGACAAGGTGCGTTAAAATTTGCATGTTGCACTTTCTTAGAAAAAAAAATTATCAAATAAGGTAGCGAAATTATAGTCTTTCAAATTTAAATTTAAATTTAAAATTTCTTTATTCATGTAGGCCTATCACAGGCACTTATGAAGCGTTCATACATATATGTTCACATAATTGTAAGGAATGGTGATAAAAGGGTAACTATTATCATCATATTCTTATAAGTTGTTTGCTCTCTTTGTGTGTTCTATCGCCTTTCTATGGGCGAGTGTTTTGAAGAATTATTGTTTGCATTTATTAATGCAATCCTAAACATCGCATTACGAAAACGCCTTCTACATTGTTACGTATGGCCAATACTTCTTTACGGATGCGAATCCTGGACCATCAAAGAGGATCTCAGGAAACGTCTAGAAGCATTCGAGATGTAGGCCTATCGACGCATGCTGAAAATTAGTTGGACTCAAAAGGTTACCAATGAGGAAGTCTTGCGACGAGTTGGTTGTCAGCGCGAACTTTGGAATACCGTCAAAAAGAAAAAAGTTGCTTATCTAGGGCATGTGCTTCGACATAGATACAGGCTACTGCAACTGATAATGATGGGCAAAGTTGCTGGAAAGAGACGCATCGGTCGCAAGAGGAAGTCTTGTCTGCGCAATATAAGGGAGTGGACTGGGATCGCGAGTGCCGCCCAGCTGTTTAGCCTCGCGAGAGAAAAGGAAAAGTATCAAAAACTGACGGCCAACCTTCACTAGTAGGAGAGGCACCTAAAGAAGAAGAATGCAATCCTATTGGATTTATTTATAAAGTTTGAATAGTCATGCAATGTTTTTACACGCTCTGTCATTTTAAAGGTTCTGTCAAATGAAGTACGGCATAATAATAATAACTATTTCCACTTTAAGCCAAGATTATTAATAAGGACCTATAACAAATTGTTACAAATCACTTCTGTAACAGCTACATTGAAAGGAAGATTTAAAGCAAAAAATAGTTGTGTTTTCTGTTTCATACGACCATTTTAAGCATACTCTACATGCTTGTTTAAAAAAACATTGCTTACATTTCCATCATCAATTGATACTACGAAAATACACACATCGCCATCTTGCCTTAAAGTAAGCGTAGCTTGTGTTATGGGTACCTACTAAATGACTGATGAATATTTTTATGAAAAATATACATAAATACTTATAATATACAGATAAACACCCAGATACTTAAATAACAAAAGCCTATAGCGGTCCGCTGCTAAATTAAATGCCTCTCCCAACGGAGGGTTTGCCTGTAATCGCCAAGCTGGGCAGTCGGGCTGGTGTTCGCAGTAGCAACAGTGTCCTCTATTACAACAACCATAGTAGCACAAGGACGCTGTTGCCAGCTCTTTGTTATGCTGCTTTAGTCGCCTTTTAAACCAGCGGGAGAAGAGTAATGGCAACTATATTCTGTGCCGTCACCACACGGCTAATAACTTCATTTTCAGTCTTTGGGCAACAGATGTCCATACTAATATAATAAAATGCGAGTGTGTTAGTTGGTTTGTCCTTACTTAACGCCCTAACTAAGCAACCAATCGACTTATTTTTGAGGCGTTTTTTAAATTTTTTTATATCAAAAGATGCACAAATATTACATTAATTTTTTTTCTCGCCAAACTGGTTAGTGTAACTGGTAGTTGTCGAGTTCGCGCTCGTCTATATTTACATCTGACACTGCACCAAAAGCTACAATATAATAAAAACTATATCTAGTATATCTTACCTTATATTTATATTTTAACGAATATAAAGATTTAAAAAAATAAACAAAAAATATATATATAAATAGGCTAAAACAAATAGAGTTAGTTGAAAAGACAGCGAAAAGTGGGTAGCTTATGTCAATAGGCTACTTTTTTCCCGGGAAAAAAAACAGTTCCCGGGGGATTTTTAAAAAAAACTTATTATGTGCGGACGAAAAACGCGGGTAACAATAGCTAGTAAACAATAATTGTGATTTGGTTATAGGGATCTGAGTGACGGACGGATAGACGCTAGATGGACGGGCAGACGGATAAAATCCAATTTCATCCAGCGTCTGCCAACGAAAAGCTAAAGCCTCATTACGCTTGGCCAAATAACATTAAGTTGGTACGAACCTTTAAAGCTGGAAGTAGAATTGTGATATTTAGCAATTAATTCCTAAAAATCTTTAACTCGTGTATACTGTACATACTGTGCTGAAACTTAGTTTATTAATTCACTACCCCATTTCAAATACAGGTGGGAAGAGTTGAGAACTTTCCCGTTTTATCTTGTTTTTATAGGTATTCGACGTTTTCTCAGTTCGCTTCGGTTTTAAATTGATCGAGTTTTAATCGAGAATATTATTACTAAATAAGAGTCCGCTAAGTGTTTTTAATGTGGTTGTTATAATTTGCTTATCTTATATCTCATGATCTTTGGCTTTTAACACACAGGCCTCGTACCTCTTAAATTCAAAAATTAGCCTCAAATATTCAAGAGACTAATCTCATGTGGTGGTAAGGGATAACCTGTTAGAGGGTATAGCAGTTAAATTAAACCCATTAACTCAATCAGGTTCTACGCGAATTAGTCAGTCGGCATTGTAATGGAACGCTATAACACTTGGCGGCGTGTGTTTCGGTAGGGTGGTACTACCGCCAAGTCTCCCGCCGGACAAGAAAATAGAATTCAGAAATTATAAATTGCCGGCAATCAAACCCGGGACCTCCCATTTAAAAGTACACCACTCACCCCTGCGCCAAGGAGTTCATCGAAATGTATGTGTATAGATGGGTAGTAAAGTTAAGATTCATCCATTTTATATCTCAAAGGAGATTTCAATCAAGACCTAGTACTGTCTTGGGTGAAATAAGTTTCATCTATTTTGCATCGCAGCTGGCCTCGTCAAATACTCGCAATAGGTAAAGGATAGGACTCCTTTGAAAGCGCCTCGAGGCAAAGTGGCTTAAGTCACAAACGTATAGAGGATTAACCTTTTCACCAGTAAAAGCTTTGTAAAGATAAAAAGGCAGTGGTAGCACATTTCAAATGTATTGCATTTTTGATTTAAGTGCTGTTTTGTGAGAGAGGTTTTAGTTGATGGTACAGACTAGCAATCACTTTTAGTCGACTATGGAGTATCATTTTACATTTTTCCTTACTTTAAAGGCACATACAATTATTACCCTTTCAACGTCCCGCTGCTGGGTTCAATCTCATGGGAGATAAGGTTTTAGAGCATAAAGCGGTTAAACTTGCTTTAACTACTGTTATAAGTTATAACATGTTTGTATAAACTAATTGGTGATAACTGGTGTTAAGTGAAAATCAAAGGCTATGGACAGAGAAACACTTCGATAGCATGCTAAGAATGCATGTTTTGTCTCCTAATAATTGATTAAGTTAATTTGTTTATTGTAATTTAGCTTTAAATATTTATACTTTTATACTTATAAAGGTTTATATTAACTGACTAATAATTAATTGTAAATAATTTATAAGAATTACTTTTTTACATTTTAATGCATGCTGTGATAACCTGTAAATAGTTGAACATTTACTATGTGACTCATTCCAAAAAAAAAAAAAAGCATGTTTTAATGTATCTACTGTTGGTTGTCCTTTATAAATAAATAAATAATAAATAAATAAATAAATAAAGAATACACTCTACAAAGCGCCGCCCTGTGACAATCAACTTGAAGCGTAGGTAATCTTCATGTACTACAGCTACCTACACCAGCAACCACGCCCTTCTGACCGAAACACAACAAGGCTGCTTGAGAGCAGAAATAAGCATAGCGGTAGGTCAAGTATTTTGCGCATTTTGTCACAAAATGCGCTACTACTACAAAAATGTTAGTGTTAATGCCCAGGTTTGATAATAGGGCCCAGCTTGGATGCTCGTACATAAGCTTGTTGTAAACATCAACCAGTGTTGACATGCTTCAATACAGGGGGGTCCTATCCCTCCCTCCTATTCTTACTAGATAATATACAATCCATTTTTTCTTACATGTACATAATAATATTTTTATGAAAACAATTTTTCAATTAATTTTTGATGTAAAGTTTAGTGTAAAAATATTACAAAATAATAAAAACACACGTTCATAAACAATATATATTTCTATTCGATTTGTTTTTATTTATTTCAATACATTTGTTTTTCTTCTATTTTAAAAAAATACTTTACACTAAGAAGTAATGTTTTGTCCTACGACTTGAAAAGTTTGTTTTATTTCATTTTCTTTACATGTTGTGTTATACAAATAAAAGATTATCTGTATCTTTTATTACATTTTAATTACATGTAATAAAAGATTGAACAAATAAGTAAAGAAATAATGTTAAGATTGTTTGTATATTAAGATAAGTTATAAAAATATCTATGGTAACTACGAGTAAGAATAGGAGGGGGGGAATTAAGCTACAACGGTTCCTTGTTTCAGTAAGGAACTGCAGCCTTTACGGATCACCGCTGTAATTATTTGTCGACGAACTTCACAGAATATTTTAATTTAAACTTAAGTTTTGAACTTAACTTCCGGTGTATTCAAGTTCAAAAGAAAACCGCCATTACGTTCGAGAGTTTCAGCCTTCCGCCTGTTAATTAAACCACATCTTGGCGTATGCAATCTCTCCGCTCGGTTAGTCTTACGCGGTTGCGGGTTGAATTTACTTTTCATAAGAGAACCATGCATGTTGCATTTTACATAAGATGATGGATATTAGAATATAAGTTAAACTTGTCTTAGACAGGTTTACACACTTTAAAAAAAGAAAGCCAACTGAGAGAGATTTTCTCTTAGTTGACGTTATATAAATTATAACAATTATGATAATAAACATAACAGCAAAAGCTGATTAGTTATAGCAGCAAGTTCATTATAGATTGAGCTAACAATGTAGGTATGTTCATTGATTCTGACAAATAAATACGTTGTTTCTATTATTATTTACTTCTTTGTATGATTAGATCATTTTTAATTATTTAGCTTAAACAAGTACGTAAATTGAATCAGTTAAGAATATGCCTTAGTTAAGTAACAATAATAGAAGCAATACAGTTGCCCAGTCCATTGAATTATGATAAACAATCATTATCATCTTATTTGATCTATCTATGTTCTTGTTAGGCTCGTATGGAATCAAGATGCTTGATCACAACAATCACTATCTTGTTAGGAATAACCAATTTTTTTTAGAGTGCACTTGGATCCTTGCTTATATTATAAATGAAAAGCGTGTTTGTTGGTTTATCCTTAGATCACGTAGACACAGATCTACTGGATGACTTATTGTTTTCACAGAGAGAGTTTGTGGCTAGGAGAGTGGAAAAATGCACAGTTTGTATGGACAAGATTTGAAGTGCTATTCGGTTATTCTTAGTGTCCCATTGTATATTGACTTATTACATCGGCCATTGAAAAAATGCGTTACTGTGATGAATAGTAAATATACATAGCCATCTAGCCCCATAGTAAGTAGCTTGTGCTATGGGTACTTCTTCTTAGTCGAAATACTCTTGCCAGAGTGGTCGTGGTCATCATGGTGGGACATTGTTTGTGGCAGTTGTTACTCGCCTCACGATCATTCGCCACTTCTCCCTATATGCCTACACTGTACATAGTCTGGTACACTCATGCAAGGGTGTTATAGGTACTAAGATGACTGAATATTTTTATGAATAATATACATAAATACTTATAAAAAACATATAAACACCCAGACATTGAAAAACATTCGTGTTCATCACACAAACATTTTCCAGTAATGGGAATCGAACCCACAGCCTTGGACTCAGAAAGCAGGGTCGCTGCCTACCCCGCCAATCAGCCGTCAACTTTGAAGTGACATTAAAAACATTTGCTATGTTAATTAACTCTAATAACGAATAAGTCTCATTGTCTTCATTAAAGTGATTGAACATGATTTTTTTTTTTTGCAAAATCAAATGTGAAATTAATGTCAAAACAAAAATGTCTTTAAATACAGACTGCGTTTTAATTTAAGTTACGTCAACTGTTTATTATTGGTTTAATTGGCCGGAATATAGCAAGTTCACTATGTGACAGTTCCACAAACCAGTATTAAAATACTTAACATTCATTTCTAACAATTGTTTTTTCTTGTTTCAGGTAACTGGACGGTGTTTCTATAGCAGACCGGGAAAAAAATATTACTAAGACTTAATAATTAAATCACTGCCATCGCTGTTGCCCGGCGTTGAGCTAACTCACGGCAAGCCATGATGCTGAAGCATTTTTTCTGTGGTGCCATGCAACCCTGACTAATTTTAATGACTTGAATTCGTATTTACTAGTGTATGTGCAAGCGTAAGAATTTGCTGTTGCCATAGGATTCCGTGACCCCATTTGACATTCAATGTAAAAACCGGCCAACCGCAATTCAGACTCGCACATGAAGCGTTCCGCGATCTTTAAAAAAATCATGTCTGCTGTATGGGGTTTGTATTTCGTAATTCCGTTACACGTTGTATACATACGTATGTATACAACGTGTAACGGAATTACTAAATACTGTTGAAGGATGCATAAGTAAATCAAATAAGGATCACTCTGTAACAATATTAAATGAAAAGAAGCATTTTTATTTTTCAATACAAACAAATTCAAAACCTTCTCAGTATTTACTTGACAACCCTATTGAATATAAAAGAACGACACTTGCATAGCACCTACGCTACGCGACGCGGTGACAGGAGTCACTTGATTTTACTTTTTCATGCGGCGTTAGGGCTGTGTCTGTTTTCTTTCAGCGAAAACTATGGCAATGGTATACTCAAAAACTATTAACTTTCGGTTTCACAGATAAGTCTCAGAGACAGTAAATAATGTAGAGGTACATTAGAGGTAGGTACAAGCCTCTGATTATTTCGATTTTCATTTAAACGTTGCATAAGGCCTCTTAAATATAGATTTTATTCTGTTTTTAATTATCTCTTGTTATACGTAAACCATGAATACTTCAACTGCCTGAATATCAGGTTTCATGAGATACAGACAAACGGACAGACCGACAGACGGACGTACAGTGGAGTGAGAGTAGTGGGGTCCCGTTTTAACCTTTGTGTACGGAACCTTAAAAACATCTGATGTTATGGTTGTCACTGTATAGTTTTCAACAGTTTTGTACCAGTAACAGTTTTGTAGTGGAGTAGAAGTTTATATGAACTTGTTACTTGTTAGAGTTGTTACTGAGACGGATGGCTTAACGTGCTCTCTGAAGCATGAAAGCGATCACAGCTAACTTCCTAACTCCGGGATACAGTCGTACACACTGATAAATAAAACATATATTAATTTCGGCATCGGAGTCAGGCTAAAATCCTGTCGGTTCCGAAATTTAAGATGCATATAAAAAAATCGTTATAATAACAAGAAATAAAAAATTAAAAAAACCAACGTAACTTTTAATTCTTTCATATAAAACACAAAGTAGTATTTTATTTCTACATTATGTCAAGTATTGACCGGTCTGTGCTAAAAAGTATTAGAAATAACTCGGTCAAGAAGCGAACAGAAAATTGTGGAAATACTAAACTGTCTAAATTATGAATGCAGGGAGTCATAAATGTGGGGTTCCGCAGAATGCTCGGAATGACAAAATTACGGGAACGGTGTTCCGTACGGGTGCGCGCGTTTGGGGCGACGCGCTCGGGTTCACGCACATCGTTGGTAACGATAGGAATAGAGAGGATGTGTCATCCATAGTAATATTATAAATGCAAAAGTGTGTCTGTTTGTTTGTCATTACTTTACGCCCTAACTAAGCAACCAATCAACTAGATTTTGGGCAAAGAGTTGTTGAAAAGACAGAAAGTAACATAGGCTACTTTTTATCCCATAAAAACAAACGGTCACACGGGATATTTTGTAAAAGCATAATAAATATAGATGAATAACTTAGGAAGAAGCTTTTACCGTATAATCGCACTAATATCTCTATTCCCTTCATAATGGTAATAATATTCTAGTTAAATAAAACAATAAAAAAATATTTTATATACGAGCCGTCGTCGTAGAAGACGTCAGTGAAACAATCGAATTGCTTTATACCAAAAATATGCATCAAAAATAAAAAAAATAAAAAGTTTATTCAAATGAAAAAATAAAATTCTCTTAAATACGCGTCGAAAGAGATGCAAGATCTCACGCCTACTCTGCATTTCCACGCCAAAAGCCGCTCTGTCCTGCCACATTTGACCCACTCGTAGCCCCATGTTACGTAAAAGAAGAACGATCCAACGAACTTTTATAAGCATCATTAGTTTTCTTAGTAGTTATTCCAAGATCTTAAGGTAAGGTACCTTGTACCAATCTCCGGCCAGCCATTTAAGCATGCACAGGTAACTAACGCTTAGCGACTATCCCTATCCCCAATATCTATATATATGAACCATGAATTTCCCCGAGAGTAAGATCTCCCTCCGGCTTATAAAATGTGTAAAAACCACATCACCATCACATCACTGTTGTTACGTAAAAATAGGACAACAAACATACACTCACTTTAATAGCGAATATCTATATCTATACTTATAATAAATCTGTTAATGGAAGATTTCTGTACATTTTATATATTTTGAAAATTTTGACCGGGGGATGCTTTATAATCGATACTGAGTCCAAAACAGATTTTTATTTAATTTTTGTGTGTTTGTCTGTCTGTCTGTTTGTCTGACTGTCTGTCTGTCCGGGCATCACGTGAAAACTACTGAACGGATTCAAATAAAATTTGCTATAGTTGTAGCTGATATTCCGGGTCAACATATAGGATACTTTTTATCCCGATAAACAGTAAGTTTCCTCTGGGAAATGGGATGAAATTTTTTATAAATTTTACTTCATTTTTTTTTCGTTTCTTATTTTTTACCTATGAAAATATAATGGGTAGATTACTGTGTCACTGTTGTACAACAAAAAAAAACAAACGTGTATTTATTTTTTGACTATTTGTTTTTCTGGTGTACAATTAGTTAAAGCTTATGTATCCTTTTATTTATTAGTATGCTTATTTGAATCTTTTTATTCATGCATAATAACGTGTCGTATCCATATCAAACGAACATCCTATATAGGAGGATACGGTTCAAGTTCAAAGTTAAACGTGTGTTTCAGACCGAATTTATTTATTACAATGCATTTTAAATCCAATTTATTAGAAATTAAGGTTGAAATTACATAGATACACTAATTAATAGTAATCACGTAGGAGTATATGTTAAACATAATAATTTATGTTCTACGTGTTATTGATGTGCCCGCCTAGAGCAACATGCTAGTTCAAACTGCTTGAAGAGGAGGGCTCTATTCTGGTCCTGCAATGTGTGGTTTTACAATTTAATCTTATAAACTTGGGTAAACGGGATCTGAAGGTTTAATCATCTTGTTAAAAGAAATACAAATATCTATCCATAGTTAAGCCACTTTCTCCGCTTAAACTAAACCAAGCTACCTTTATTTTTAACCTAAAAATTTGTATTTCTTTTGTAATTAGGAGGTTTAATCAATTATTTATCGATAACCTTCCTATAAGTGACAGTAGGTATACCAATTATTTACTAATAAATTTTTTATGCTTCCTTTTCTCTTTATCACGTTTGATATTGGGATAACTTCTAGAAAAAAAACCGTTCGTTTTAAAAGTGAAAGTGAAAGTTTTTAAATGAATATATTATTCGTAAAGTATCTATTATACGTACCATAGAATTTAAAACATACAGAAACCGTGTACACGACTAATCATGAAGCATCAAAAACCACTCCACTTTAGTAATGTTTCTCGAAGAGCTAGTTACTTAATTATTTTAACTAATTGACAGTAACTATTTTACCCTTAATGTTCTAAACGTTTACTATAAAACGAGGAAAATAGGAAAAGTTTGTGAGGTAGCATCATTTCACGGGTGTGAAGTGAGATGTGCGCGGGGCGGGAGATGTTTTTACTGTTTCGACGTAATGCTTAATTTTGTGTACTATACCTAGCACTCTTTATTTGTATATCTATGTGAAATGTCGTTTAAATTTCACTCTTAATGTTCACCCAAAAATTATCGAACCGCAACGCCGATCAATTAGTTAAACTTCAATAAATAATTTAACATACTCCATCTGACATTTATCTAGGACTAACCAGACACATCTACGAACATAGTAAAGATAGAGCAAAAACGATAAATAATAACAGGCAGACAGACAAAAAATAAAGAATCGCGTCATTTCCTGAAGATATCCCAGTTCATTTCCTGCAATGTCGCCTCTCTGTGCTACCGTGCTTCATTCCACTAACGATAAGGGGCCCAAATGATTAATAAACAAACACCAGCGACTACCACCATAATGGAAGCATTCAACGACCGTACATTTACATTCAAACAGCCAGACGAAAAGTAAACGGCACCAAGCCAAAACAACCCCAATTGTTTACAAGATAAAACCATAACTGCCGTGCATACGTTTTCCCACGTGGGCGTACGTACACGTATTATACCTCGATGCACTTGCTTCGATATTCGGCCGTCCGGAACACCCAGCTGTTAGTTTTGTTTTTGAATTTCGAATTCGAACGTTTCATATTTGAATTTTTTACTTTTTCAGAAATCGGAACGTTAAAAATTGGTTTGACATTCGTAGTGGCCGATCCGTGCGCGCTTTGCGTTTTTTTTGCTGATTTTTTACGACTAGAGATGTTACGTTTAAAAATCACGGATGCATTTAGAAAAATTGTATCCAGTAAATATCGTAACATTTGTGAAAACCAGTTGCATTTTGTATGGTAATTTAATTTCTGAACGTCAAAGGTATTTAAAGTTTTCGATTTTGATAAATAAAAGACGTTCATTACTTCAAGTAAGCAATTTATAGAATTTTTAAAACGTGTGAGTTAATTTCAAACCATTTCTCGCATGTTAACGCTACATATATAAAAATGGGCCTTATACTATTCATCCCACTGCTGGCCAAAGGCCTCCTCCCTCAATGGAGGAAAGGACTTTTTCTGACGCTCCAATGCGGTTTGACGAACTAAATTACTAGGATGCCTTTGTACCCTCTTAGATTTCGCTTCAAGTTTACAAATGTAGTTATCGCCATCATCTCATATATACACATTAAATAATGTGAAAATAAATGTAACGTAAGCATCTATGCGCAAAAGTTTTATCTAAATAAAGAAATATTTGACTTTGTAGTTAATTACTTTAGTTTATAATATTAATATAATTAATATTTATTTATTTCTATAAATTGCTTTTCATCCTCGCTTTCTGTCTCGCACTTGGCCTGTTTTATGTTATAAAAATAAAAGCCATATATCGGATGTCACTACAGCTAGTGTAGTGGCATATAACTGTCACTTATAAAAACGTCACCGTAAACAAAGATGGCGGTAAATACTTATATTTTTATGCGGGCAGAGATAATAGCCCCTTTGTTTAGTCGTGGACGTTGAATAGGGCGGTAATGGCTCCCTTATAAACGGATCTGGCTAGTGATGGGGTATGTTATCCAAAATCGATTATCGATTTTGTGTTGCTCAAAATTGTGTATGCCGATTTAATTTAAATCAGACGACTTATGCCCGGCTTTGGAGTGTTAGTTAGTTTAATAGATTGTTAAACAGGAAATTGAATTTGAGCTTATCCAATGTACCTAGGTAATATTGTTGTTAGTAGTTACATAACGCTGGCATAATTTGTTCGTCTCAACTGACAACCTTATGTGAAGGATATGTTTTAAGCCCCAGTCTAGTGTACATAAGTTTTTTTTTTTTTGAACATACCACAGTCATCGGCCAATGCTGTCCAACACATTGCGCCATTGAGCCAAATGGTGTTAGTGGGAGTGGGAAGAACGTTGGGTATTGACCTAACGTTTTTCCCACCCACTTAAATTTTGTAACTAGTTGAATTATATCAAATGCCCTTATTTAGTGACGCGTTGCATATTTGATGAAACATTGCCTGAACTGAGTCCTAACAACAAAGTTATCGTCATCCTCATCATCACAATCAGTTAAGATATTTATATCCCACTGATGGGAGTTGATGAGTTTTTATAGCATAGTCTTGATGATATTATACCAAAACATAAGGAATATAAAAAATGGAAACAAAGTAAATCTCGTTTCTCCTTACCCAAGTTAGTTAACAAGATGGATGACAAATTTGGGTGTATAAAATGTAACAGAAGCCATTTATATTCCCACCGTGCTTATTAGCTCACTAATCCGCTAAAATATTTTATAAGCATGGTTTATATTCTAAAAATCTTAATTAAATTTTACAAAAGTAAAATAAGACGTAACTTAAAAAGCCCTATCCCGCTTTCAGAACTTTATTGGCATAAGACGTCACCAAAATGGTTACGCTATCTTTGTCTAAATCAAAGTATGAGAAGCTTATAGCTTAGAACGTTTTACGTTTTGAATTATCAAAAGCCGTATACTTAATGAAATAAAAAATATGTTTGTTATGTTTTAATATCTTCTTTTGATAAATATCCGAACTCAGACTTTATACAAAGTTTATCGACAGTTAAAGCTCTCATACATTATACATAAGTTAAATGCTGGAAACTCTACGAAGAAGTAGAAAATTATGGGGCAAATCAGTTCCGTATACGTACGGAATGTTCACAGTTTGTTCACAATTTCATCATAACTTTACCCTCTAATCCATCTCTATCGCACTAAGATCTAGTTATAATTAGTTTTCCTCCTCGAGTTATATTTCTTAGATACCATATGATATAATTGTATTATTTGGATTTGGATATATAAATCTGAATTTCCCACCACCCTACCCATTAGGTTAGTTTTTTTTATTTATGTATTTGAACGTATATTTGTTTCAGTGAAGGTATCTTAGATATAGGATTTCGTTAAACTAAAAACGCATGAAAAATTGTAAATTGTGACTAGTGATAAATTAAAAATCTAATTTTTTGTTTCTCAAATCAAACCACAGCTCCTCAAAAAGCAAAAGCATACGATTATTTAAGCACGCTGATACTAATTAAATACCGATAAAATAATATGAGTTCCACACATCACTAGTTGTTATTTAACGACGCAGTAAACAAAGTAAAATCGACAGATGTTACATGTGTATAAACACAACCGTTATAATATCTGTTAATAATGAACAAAAACAATAGGTTTTGTGAAAAAGTCAATTATATTATTATAATCACTCATATATATTATTTATTTATTTAAAAAAAAATTACATGAACAAAATATGTTTTAATAACAGTATGATGCGTAAAATAATAAGGTTTGAATAATAAAAATATATATATATTATCTGCGACAATACACATATCACCACCTAGCCCCAAAGTAAGCGTAGTATGTGTTATGCAGTGGCGTGCACTGTGTTTCTTGCCAGGGTATGCATACTGGAGGAAAATTGTATAACTGATGAATATTTTTATGAATAATTTACTTACATAAATATTTATAATTTACAGATAAACACTGAAAAACTTTCATGTTCATCACACAAACATTTTCCAGTTATGATCGCTGCCCACTGCGCCAATCGGCTGCCAATAAAGCTATATGACGAATTTTGTCACCGTTTAGTTACACTTACCTAAGGTAATGACTACCTCATCGACTATTTCTTTGCAAAAAACCCAAAAAGAATTTTTCTCCCGACCCAGGAATCAAACCATGGTCCGTAGTTGAACATGCTTACCACTAGATGAACGGGGTGAGATCGGTACTTACTTATCAGCGGATAAAAACGAAACGTTATCCGCCCGTAAAGTTTGATGGTATATTAAATTAAAAATGAAGTGATTATTGAATTAAAGAGATAATTATTTTGCATTAATTAATACGATACGGGATAAAGGTGAATTTTATAACAATAAATTTAAATGGTAATCAAAATGTTCGGATTACCATATTTTAATATGTGATGCAACATTTTAAAAGCTGTTAGTGAAAATAATTATTTGCGGAGCGTTTTTACTTTTATTCTTGCTAGCAAGAGGTTCTCGATTTGATTTCCAATTGTTGGTTATGAAGTTTGAGTTTATTATAAACGCTCTGTTTTAAAACTAATATTATTTCTTGTTTTTAATTTCACTACTAGATTGCACTTCACTGTTCTCTCATCTGGTGAGGGATTATACAGCTAACTTGTTAAAAGGTTTCTACTCGTTTGGCGGCTCGTCTTTTGTCAAGTGGTAACTACCCACATCCGAAGCCTCCCGGAGATTGGATGGAGACTTGATGGAGCGTACTGGAGGTTTTCTTCATTTTATATCATCTGCATACCCTGTGCATACCCTCTATGCACGACACTGCTCCTATCAGATCTGAATAATCTGAAATTAATCAAAACTGCCCTTGAAAATCAAGGACCTAACTTTTAAACACACCTAGACCACAGCTCTCACTTATGCGCTAGGAAGATGTTCGCCAAGGACAGACTGTCAGTGTTTGTTTCACTATAACATCTGGATATCTTGGTTAGACTATATGTTTATGATTTCAAATGAGCTAGTTCGAACTATAAAAAATGTTCATTATTTATTTACAGAGTGATCCTTTTTTTCCACAAAATGTTGCACGAGAAGTCGCATCAACCCTTTGTACCAAGAACACTAATTCAACCTACAAATATATCAACGCCATCTCTAAGAATACTCGTGAACTATAACGGAACATGAAAAAATTTGATAAATACAAACCGTTAAAATTTAAATACTTACCGAAAGGCTCCCTATTCAATAACTTTACTTATAGTTGATTGTTGATGGAGATCTGTCAACTCCATAGAAAATCTGCGATGAGCTGACAACTTATCATCATCATCAACATCGTCATTAACCTATTACCGGCCCACAAGACGCGGGTCTCCTTTCAGAATGAGGATTAAGGCCGTAGTCTACCACGCTGGCCAAGTTCGGCTAAGTAGACTTCACACGCCGCCGTTGAGAACATTATGGTGAACTTTCAGACAAGCAGGTTTCCTCACGATGTTATTGCCGGATCTTGAGCTCGGTCTTTACGAAAGGAGAGCCGAAGGCATACCAACTAGGCTATCGCCGCTTCATTTAATAACTGGAGTTACCAGATAACAACTGTAGCTGTGAAATTATGTGTTTTCTATGTATACAACCAGTTGGTAACTTATTTGAAAAGTTACTGAATCAGTCAGCAGAATTTAATAATCAGTCAAACCCAAAATCTTCAGATGGCAAATTGAATTAAGTATTGCTATGCTTTTCTCCTCTTCGATGTGGATAAGGATATCTTTACTTAATTCAATCTTTCATCCGAAGATTATGTCCAGTCTAGTCACGTGGACAGTACGATTCAAATCCAAAATCTTTAGTTTGTCTCGTGAACCCTTTTGATGATCTTTTAACGTTAAGCATCATTTTGTTGGTTCAGTGACCCTACTCCACACGCAGTAATATTATGTCTATGATATTTTCAGAGTTTCCAAATCCAACGATTCATTCTTTAAATTAAAATTCGCCGCCACGTTATATCGCGGCAGATTTAATTACTACTCTCATTCCGTTCGGGATGAAAATGAATCCATATGCAAAACAGTGCAGTCTTTATTTACCGAGTGTAGATTTCGCTTCATGAAATGTGGTTAAATAAGAAGTCATTTAGTAAGTTGAAAGCATTAAAATAATTTCAAATACTCTCGGCGAAAAATATTTTATATTTAGCGAACATAAAATAATTTATTTCAATATTTTATCTAAGTACACTCACATCTTAGAATTGTAATTATGAATTGAAAAATAAATAATTAATGGCGTACATAATATTTATTTCACGAAGATATGTAGAACTGCCTCGTAGGTTTAGTGGTTTATAAGTTCCACTACAGATCACTAAGTCAAAACTAAAGCGAAAGTCAAATATTTATTTCATGGAAGACACTTTTAAAACGTACAATGTACGTACGAGTACCTATTGTAAGTGAAATGGTAATGATAACTACATTCGTAAACTAAAAATAAAGCTACGAGCTACGAGGCCGAGGACGAGGAGTTCAATTCCCGGGTTGGCCCACAAATGGTAAGCATTTGTTTTTAGGAATTCACAGAATCAGCGTGAAGTTTTGAAATTTGTGTTGTCTACCCTTGTGCCTCGCAGAAAACGTTAACCATTTGGTCAGTCGTATCATCACATTTAATTAGATAAATCACTAATATTCAATAATATTTATTAAAGCCAACCAACCCACATTGGAGCAGAGTGATGGGTTTCGGCTCTAATTTGAATTTTAAAGATTATTTTTCCTCTAATGATTAATAATGATCGTTTTATTTTAAACATCTAGTAATTCTGGAACATGCTATGTAGCAACCCCTCAGGGATTAAACTATCTGTAGTTTGAAAGTTAGGGTACCACCCAAAAAGGCCACCGATGTTTATGTACCTTCATGGAGTCTTAGTATTAGACATTAAAGGAAAGTTTTAAGGATTTAATAATAAATTAAAAGATCTGATTTCAACATTGAAAATAGAGGAAGATTAAATTAGCTAAATGTTTCGAACCTTTTCTAATACGTTCTAGAGATATGACGATGAAATCGTGTTAAGTAGTTTGAGTTATTGATCCAATTTTTTGTAAGGAAACATCTGATGTTGATTTGGCGAACATAGAATCGAACGTGCAACACAGTGAACACAGTTAACGTAGAATCGATCTGTCAGAGGTATTTTACTATCTGAATATTTTTAATTTAAATCCTTTAAACAACCATATTTTCCGCCAAGCGTCTAGCGCCGGACCAACTTTTATGTTATACATAGCGACTAGCGACTGCCTGCAAGAATACCTGATGGTACGTTAGTAATGGCGCAGCCTTAGATAGAGCGCAAGACATTTACTTTCATTTAAAGGTACTCTTTTAAGTGTTAGAATAACGGAAGCCGGGCACTCCATATTTAGTCTAATGTTTCGCTGCTACTTTAGATTAGCCTCTGTCCAGGAATTTTAAGAATAAACTTCTTGGTTCGGTTTACTTAACATGCCTGATTTATTCCAGACAGCCATGACACCATGAGAAGTTGTCTAAGATAGAAATTTGCGGTGCACTAATAGCTAACAATAAAGAAACATAAGTATTAATTAAAAATAAATAAAACACTTAAAATATGTATTATCAGAGAGTACACAACTTTATGATCTATAATATTTTTGACTTGAGTGCTAAAGTGTTCCCAGTTTTATCCCATTTTCTAAAGTATAAGTTTAACAAATAAACGGTCAACTAACCTACCTATGGCAAAGTTGAAATGCTATTACTTTTCAATCTTTTGCAGAAACGTCAAAAATTAATTGAACTTTAACAGAACTTCAACTTTGAATATTTAAGAGAAACAGCTTATAAAACTGTGCTTTACGTTTTACATTTATATTTACCTTGATGAGTGAACATGAAGTTTGATAACTTAAGTTGTAATAAATATTTTAAGTTTTGTAAGATACACGTATGGTAAGAACTGTAACACAAGCTTTTATAACGCACATAATATAATTATATATTAGGAAGCCCAAATCAGTCAAATCAACCATTATTTTGATCATTGATCAGAGTTTTAGAAACCAGAGTTTAGGTTTGGACTTAAAGGAAAGAGTCACAAGGATTTCCTAAAGGACTGTCTGGATTCCATACTCAATTAATCCCAGTCATCTGTTACAAATCGCCGCTTCTCATAACTGGAGGGCGTTTCACATTGCTAGTGGCTTCCATGCTTTCCGTTCAAGTACTTTCCAGTTATTATAACGATCCCAGATTTCACGGCTAGTGTTGTTATACCCCCCGATTTGAGGGTCACTGTTATTGTTAAGAGCTTTTGACGTCAGACATCACTAAAACGAGTAGCAACCGCGATTCAGTATTGATATTCATAACATCACTAGCATGTAATTTACTAGTAAACTAGAAATAACAAAGAAAGAAACTTCCCAGCAAATTTTTTCGTTACTTTTAGTAAACAATATGCTATTTATAAAACAGTCTATAAGAAAAATATACACCACTAAATTAAAAAGCGATTTTCTTGTAAAAATTCAATGAAAACATATATAATAAATAATATATTATTTTCTATTTTTCATTGAAATTTTCCTAATGCTATTTATGAAGCTACTAAATTTTATCGAGATTAGTGCATAGAATTAACCAAATAAATAAATAAACAAACAAACAGACACATTTTGAAATTTTTATATTTGTAGGGATCGTTGTTTTTCACTAGTAGGTAATGTTAGCACAGGGCGTAGCTCGTTTCACGGAAATGGCGCGTGGTAACGTTTTAAAACACTGTACCTTATATTAACTACCTTGATAGTTTCGATATTGGGTCGAACCAAAAATTGATTGGTTTTGGATTTTTTTAAGTGTGTGATTACGCGAAGGCATCGCGGCGTCCAGTCATCTTCGTGAAAATCAATTTTGAATAATGTGGTATACGAAGACCAAAATTTAGTGTACCCAATGGTCTAGTGCAACAGTTTTATAATATATATTTTTATCTACGAGTTAGTCCTTGACTGCTATCTCACCTTTTTTTTTTGTCGTTGCGGAAAAGCTTTATGCTAGACGGCCGACTGGCGCAGTGGGCAGCGACCCTGCTTTCTGAGTCCAAGGCCGTGGGTTCGATTCCCACAACTGGAAAATGTTTGTGTGATGAGCATAAAATGTTTTTCAGTGTCTGGGTGTTTATATGTATTTTCTAAGTATTTATGTATATATAATTCAAAAATTATTCATCAGTCATCTTAGTACCCATGACACAAGCTACGCTTACTTTGGGGCTAGGTGGCGATGTGTGTATTGTCGTAGTATATTAATTATTTATTTATTATTATTTATTTATGGCTACCTCTGTCCTTTTGGGTTATGTGGGACTCGTTTACCCGAACTAAAAACCACCACGTCATGTCCCTCTTGTTGGCTTTATTGGACGTCCGGGGAACCCGTTGTATACTGCCCAGACGAACTGCGATCTCACCTAGTGGCGCGGCAGAAATAAGCATTGCGGCAGTACTTCCCCGGAACAGCCCTGTCACAAAAGCACAAAAGCATAAGAACTAGTTACGCATTTGACGAACTCAGTTTAAAGGTTAAACTTGATGTTATTTTGGGAAGAACTTAAACTGATAACCATCATGAGGATCGCAGAAGCGTCACCGACGGGACGAAGCGAGCGCAAAACTCGCTAGTTGAACTATACACACATCGCCATCTAGCCCCAAAGTAAGCGTAGCTTGTGTTATGGGTACTAAGATGACTGATGAATATTTTTATGAATAACTAGCGTACCCAGCGCGCTTCGCCGGGCTAGATTTTGCTTTATTTTATTTAAACAATAAACTCACATCATTAAATTTTTAATTGAAGTCTCATAATATATTAAATCATTTATTTCTCTCCGTATTCATTCTCTTCTATTCTCTTCTCGAGCGGGTGAAGATCATTATGTACACCCAACAATGGAATATCATCATAGTAATAAAAGCTGTATTTGACAGTTTGACAGTTCAAAAATAGGATTGCTCCGATCGTCACCAAACTTTACAGGATTCCCTGAAAGTTTCATTGAAATCGGTCCAGCCGTTTCGGAGCCTATACTGAACATACCCACACACTTTCTCTTTGATATATATAAATAGATATACATTTAAACACCCAGACACTGAAAAACATTCATGTTCATCACACAAACATTTTCCAGTTGTGAGAATCGAACCCACGGCCTTAGACCCAGAAAACAGTATCGCTGCCCACTGCGCCAATCGGCCGTCAAATTCCGGAAACCATTAGGAATCGGGCACTTTTCTTCTTCGCCAATGATAAGAATGACACTACTATAAAAGGTTGTATCAGTCGAGTGCAGTGTTTCTTTAAGATGCATTGTAAGTCGTTGTTTTGTTTAATAATCCGGATCGTAAAAAATGGTTTTGGCACCTTAAGGGAACGACGCGGCTTTGGGATCGGGAGTGTAACCTCTAACGGGTCTGTGTGTTTGACGGCTATGGTTTAAAACACCTTACCTGTAGGTAATTTGCCGTAGGTTTAGGCTTTAGCAGACCATATTTTGTTATAATTTTATTATGTTTAGTCAGGCTAAACTTAATGTTCTTAATTAAATTTAAAGTGCGCGCACACGTTGTTAACTCAATAATGTTAATGTATGTTACAGCATAAATTTGACTGACCCTAAAATACAGAAAAGCGTTTAAAATATTAGTTGGACTCGGAATGCAAAGTACGGTAAGCATAACGTTAGGTTATGGTTACTCTGCTTTTTTCATACATGCATATATCACAGGATAAAAGGGGCACATTTTTGCCTATAAACCTATAACGACTGGGAACGGGCGGATCATCAGGTTTTCGAGTCCGCAATAATCGGAGCTAAGTTAAGCTTATGGTTTCTCTTGGTATTTGATGAAAATTTAATTAATTAACTAATTGATTGACCACGCAGATGGCCCACCTGTACGGCTAGCTTGGGCAAGAGACAATTCTCTCCCCGGGGAAAGGATAAAAATGTATCTTCTCCCATAGCTTTATCAAAATTCAAAATTCAAAAATTCAAAATTCATTTATTTAATGTAGGCCCAATATAAGCACTTTTGAAACGTCAAGTCGGTCTGTTTGTAGTGATTCTACCACCGGTTCGGAAGGCAGATTCTACCGAGAAGAAGCCGGCAAGAAACTCAGCACTTGCTCTTTTCCAACATCAACAATTTACATTTTAACATTCATTTTTCTATCTTGTGAGAGCTGAAAGCGGAGCCGGATGCTTCCAAGCAACCTTGTCATTATCAACTTATCAACTCTCAGAGCACTGGCACACTAAACGGGGTTAAACTTCTCATATTCCATGTTCCAGTGATTTAGCAGGTGGACACGTTAATTATATCCCTTGGCAGGGGATATAATTTTTATCTCCCGCCCGTGCTAGCCCACCTGATGGTAAGTGGAGAACCTATAAACAGAGCAACACCGCCCAGTATCCATCATAATGAGGTGTAGGTGTTAAGTCTTATGCGCTTATTATTACACCGGCAACAACGCCCTTCGGACTGCCATAGCAATAATGCTGCTTAGCGGCAGAAGTAAACATAGCGGTTATACTGCCCCGGACGAGATCTATCACAAAAAGCTGTCTACTACTATTGAAGAAACACCCACACAACAACTTCTTATACCAATTCAATTCAATTCCTGTTTATGGCTTTTGTCTGTGCCAACTGGGCACAAGGTACTTCGCCAATGTCTTGTAGATGAAGAAGGCACGAAGGAGATTGATCGGTGAAACTAATGAAAAGTTAATTTTGAATATGTACCAAGAAATAGTTGTGATTAGCTAGTTAGTTCTTTAACCTAAGGCAGCACAGACAACACATGCATATAAATCTAACACGGATATTTTTTATATCATATACCAATAGAACTCTTCGGCTGCTATTTTTACGAAAAACACAAGTTTTTAAGACAGACGACAGTGTCGTGTTTGACATTGTCAAGTTGTCCTGCATTATTTCTAGTAAGTGGTCGTGCGTACAGTAGACGGCCGACCGGCGCAGTGGGCAGCGACCCTGCTTTCTGAGTCCAAGGCCGTAGGTTCGATTTCCACAACTGGAAAATGTTTGTTTGATGTTCATAAGTGTTTTTCAGTGTCTGGGTGTTTGTCTGTATATTATAAGTATTTATATATATTATTCATAAAAATATAAATCAGTCATCTTAGAACCCATAACACAAGCTACGCTTACTTTGGGGCTAGATGGCGATGTGTTTACTATCGTAGTATATTTATTTATTTTATTATTTAATCGGGTCTGATGATGAAGTTACAAGCCACGATGATCTTCTGATGAGGCTTCCTTCCTGCTTCAGATCAGATTTTAAATTGTGTTCAGTTTTTTGGTGTCAGATCAGTCCTACCAATTAAAGAGTGCCTTCCTATAAATATTACAAGATATATTCAATGTACAAAATTCGAACTGTTACAGTTCTATTTTAAGTATTGATAGTTTTAAATTAAATTTTCACTTCATTACTTGTGGTTGATTAAAAACCAAAAAAAAAAAAAAAAATTGTGTTTGAACTCTCAACTCTTCGTGAGTGTCCGTTAACTAATATGAATCTCCATCATTTGTTAGTTTCATTTAAACTACACCTATTCGATCATCCGACTGCGCTCCGAACACAAAAAGGAAATAAACGACACATTCTTTGCGTTCTATATGGCAGTAGAGTGACCATATAGGTATATTTTTGCTGGTTACTATCTTATGCAGCCTAAGATAGTAACCAGCTAACCTGTTAGGAGTATGGCAGTTATATTAAACCCATACTCGTAATCGATTTCTACGAGAAATTGCACCGTAACGCTTAATCGGGGCACATCTATTATCGGTAGGGTCAAGGGTGGCAACTAGCTATAGCCAAAGCCAGATCAGACCAGCGAAAATTCTGGAATTATAAAATCCTAAATGGCTAGGTGGTTCAAATTTGTCCATATCCAATTTCAATCTGTCTATGTATGTTCCGGGGGCGTGGGCTGGTTATCCTTAACACAGATAAAAACTGGCTAGGATAGCCAGTTCGTCAACTCATTATATGTGCAATTTTGATGAAAGAAATAAACGATATTATATTATATTATATTATATATAAGTGGAAGATTAATTCTTAAAACATAAATAAAGCCCTGCTGTTTAATTCATGTCATGCCCGAAAATATGCTCTGAAGTAGTTGACTGCAGCATTAAGCTGAGGCAGGGGTTTACTACCATCGCTTGAAACAATATTGTTTTGAAATTGTTAATACCCTTCTTTTATAAATGATGAGTTTTGGTCACCCTACCATCGGTATTATCGATGCATACCGAGCCAAGTATTAACATAATCGGGACTGTTAGTGATGATCTTAATTTAGTTTCCAGAACGATTTGTTACCACATTCCTTTCGAATCTTCACAGCTCCAAATGCCATCCATCTTTGGAACTTATTCCTTGTAGATCTTACATCTAGTAGATTATTGATCCTATTTCCATCGATAATCTACTAGATGTGCATTCTTTTACAAATTTAGCAGAAAGTGTAACACCGGTCCACTACAGTGCACGGTTTATAGTGTCCAACAATGATAAGGGGTAAAGGGCGTAGTCCACCACGCTGGCCTAGTGCGGATTGGTGGACTTCCTACTTACTCGGCACTTAGTATCATATTTTGGCCAATTTACACCAATTCTTTATAAAACATAGTATTATGTTTGTATTATATATTACAGACCCTTCTCCGACTCTAAATGTATACTATAGCTAATAGAAAGGTAAGGCTGTAAATTGAGACCGAGGTCCCAGGGCACTGCGTTTGCGTTATTTATGTGTGCACATCTCTTAGTGGTTGAATGTTCTATTTTATTCACACGCGTGTGTATAAAAGAAGGTTTAAGCGGCTAGAGTGTGGTTTATGGGGTTTAAACACTCAACTTAGTGGAACGATTCCATTCGCTGTCGTTTGGAATTAAAATGTTATTATAGAGATCTTGTCTGAAAATAAATAATTAGATAACTACACGCTATGTATTTATAGAGCCGCTAAATGTCACTTGTAACTTTACGCATTATTTACAGTAACAAGAATAGAACTACAAAAACAACAGTGACGAGCATAAAGGGTATGCATAGGGTATGCAGATGATATAAGACGAAAAAAATCTCCAGTATGAGGAATAAATACTCGAGGGTAGGCTATTTTTAACTCTTACAATGCCTATTCTTAAGTTTTTTGTGACTATTTCTGGAGATTTTCTTCATCTTATATCATCTGCATACCCTATGCAAACCCTGCACGCCACTACTGCTACAAAAACAACGAAAATAACTACCACCATCTTACATATATAAGCCAAAACAAACACGCCACAACTATAACACTTAACAGAAGAACAACTATAACAACAACAAACATAACTATACTCCTAACAAGACTAGCAACAACTACGACTCCACACATACCTACACGTACTAGAACAAACACTACAATAACTACAACAACAAACTTAAAAATACTTAAAACATCAGGTTAAACAACTACGATAATAACAATAACCGCGACTAACAACACCACACCTACAACTACTAGAACACTTACGTAAAAACCCAACAAAGCAGCAGTCACTGCAAGAAAAGCAAAAATAACATCAACAACGAACTCCAGACAGTGGCGTGCATATATGCAAAGGGTATGTAGATAATATAAAATCAAGAAAATCTCCAGTACGAGTTCTAAAAAACTTAAAGATAGGCATCTTAAGAGTTATAAAAAGTTAAGTATTTATAACTCATACGGGATATTTTCTTCATTTTATATCATCTGCATACCCTGTGCATACCCTCTATGGACGCCACTAACTCCAGACATACACCTATTAAAACAAACACCACAACAAACAACACTAATCACAAGAACCACACTTCCTGCTCCACCAGACCAAAAAAAACAGTTGGAACACGGTTCTCGGTGCAAGGTCCAACTAAAATAATAGGTAGACAACTGTCCTTGCTGAAAGCCAATCCAACTGGTTGGACAGAATAGTTGGACCACGACCCTTAGATGATTATATCAGCGTTTTAATAAATGTTATCTGGTGTTTCAAAGTCTACTCTTTCATTCAAGTAAGTACCTACTTTGTTATACTACCAAGAAGTATTCATTAATAATGCCTGTAGCTTAATAAAAGTTTATTTACATTTTTTAAGTTCGTCTTGATTGTATATAAATGGCTTGTTGGTTAGGTTTAGGCTCATGCCCTATGGAACCGTGATGAGAGAGGGTTTAACTCGCCTGTCATGGACCTACATTGTTAGTGAATGAAGTAGTTTCTGAACTTAAAATGACGATACCTTAGTTTTTGCGCCTGAACCTGATATAGGTGCCTTATGTTATGTTTGTGCTTATCGAAGAATAGTAAAAAATAGATAGTAGATTTGGCATACATTACGCCGCAGAGTTAACAATAACAGCTTATTTTTGAAATAAGTGAATGTTATATATCTAACTAAAAAATAAATATTTTTTTGTAAAAATAACGCTTAAATACTAAGTGCTAGTACTCATTTCCAGTCATCATAACTTTGACAATATTACCAGCCCACTCCAGGGCAAGGGTCTCCTCCCACAATGAGAAGGGGTTATGGCCGTAGTCTATCACGCTGGCCCAGTGCGGATTGGTGGACTTCAGACACCTTTTTGAACATTATTGTGAACTTTAAGGCATGCAGATTTCCTCACAATGTTTTCCTTCACCGTTGATGTAACTGATATTTATTTATTAATTACCTAAAAAAAGCATACAACTTAGAAAAGTTAGAGATGCGTGATGAGATTCGAACTCGGCTACCCGAAAGTATGGTCGAGCTATCACCATTTACTTTAATTTCCACTCGCGATTATATAACTCCTACTAACTTTGATAGAAAATGCGGGTATATCCCGATATGCTAAATACATCTGCGTACCCTTTGTACAGGCGCGCTTGATGTTCTGTTCTACGAAAGCGTAACCATGCATATTTATGGAATAGCAGCAATCGCGGTTGATTTGCTTTAATTTTTTTAAGAGTTCTGTTGTCTGTCTCCAAAACTCTTCAGTAGATCTATATGAAATTTTTTTCTTATCAAAAAAAAAAATTGCAATCCCATTATATTTCAAAACATCTGAAATTATAACCTCCTCCTTTATAAAAGAAGTCGGTTAAAAACCTAACCTATATAACCTATTCTTGACTTAAACCATAAAAAATTTAATATTTCTAACAATGTACCTTCTAGTGTTTCTATTTATATCTGCTTGGTTTACGGTAAGCGGTTTACATAAACACGTTTATAAAACCCTACATTACGCATGTTCTGAAACAGACTGACATAATCCTCGTTCAGCAAATCGCATCCCGTACATTCGGCATATTGCGTACTTAATACAATATCCAGGATGTCCAAAACATCAACGCTATCGGATGACTGTCCCGCCAAATCGATTGCTTCTGTCAAGGCTTCAATTTCACCCTCAAAAGAGGAATAATTATACTGCAAATTGCATCTGTGGTAGCAATTATCGACTTTGTCTACTTCACCGTAAACATTAATTTTGTTTGCAGGTTGAGTGCATCCTAAATATCTTCGTTTGATTGAATGTGCTGATGAGTCTTTACGTCACATATATTATGTTGTTTTTATCCAATACGAAAAAAAGAGGCAGTGTGTCGTAACTTGTAATCGAATACTACAATTTTACTGTACGTTCATAATTTCATAATAAAAGCTTTTAATTATTGGTTGTAATTTTTTTTTTACTTTTGTTCCCTCAGAACTACGTTATTTTCAAACCTAATATTTATTGATTGCTTTTTAGTTGTATAACAAAGTGGGTTTTTTTTGGTAAAAATTGTTTTAGGAAATGCAAACAAAAGTATAAACGTTATTTATTTTAAAAGGTTAATACAATATTAACTATAAAATGTACGCGGTTGAAGTTTTTACATACCTATGTACATAAATATAATGATGTAGAACGGTTTGAGAACAATAATATCGCGGAAGTGATTTCTTAAACTACCGGGAGAATTAAAGTTAATGCATTATTTTAAGGAGAAAAACGCCTGTATTAAAAAAATCTCTAAACTTATATACTTTTCACGATGCGTAGTGGATGGCTCTAATTTTAAACCTGGCCATTTAGGTAAATGCAGATTTATTTACAGCACAATAATTGGCACCTATGGAATGGCATGCTACCTTAATTTAAAAAACTGTCCTATGACGTTCGGTAGCTATATCCCAAAAATATCTTATTTTTGCAGAAATTAGGAATTCGGTTATGTGGATCATATCATCAATATTTGTGTGAACATTTGTGCAGGATAGGGGAAAAAAAACAAGAAACTAAATACCAAACTTATAGGCACTTTTACATTTAAAATTAAGATTTTGGAAACAAAGATTGGTTCTTTCTCAAATTTTTGCTCATTTGCTTTATCTATTTTAGCAGGTACTCGAAAGTGAAATCCCCATATACCTACTCTTCAAAATTATATGAGCACAAGTGAGATGCATCTAGTTACTAATAAATCTTACAAGCCTTTATTACAAAGGCACAAAGTTCAAAATTAAGGTGACCAAATAACACACACGGTTAGATTCGACTCCATAAAGAGGCGGTAGAGCTCAAATATTGCAATTCTCCCAAAATCTATTGTTGATTGTAGCTCTTATTCCATCGAGATAAGGTTTACTTTGTATTATGGTTTCTGTTATTACATTAGGGTTAGCACAATTTTGAGAAATAATAATAATTACATTTTAAATTAATCTTATGGCTCTCGTCAATTACTATTTGTTTCATATTACATTTTATGTTCAAAATACAAGGCACTGCTGCTTTTATGGATTACTAAAATCATGCGACTAAAAATATAAAATTAGTTTATTTCAGCGGGCCTAAATATAAGCACTTTTTATACGTCAAGTCTGTATGTTTGTAGTGACTCTACCACCGGTCCCGAAGGCAGATTATTCCGATAAGAAACATAGCGTCCTTCTATTTAGAGAACATGATATTGTTTAAAATTACATTATTTTAGTCAACTTATTGCGTACATATGTTGAATCACTTTCTAGTTTGACATCCTAACCAGTCTGAACATTCTGACCTTAAAAGAACAAATTTTCGTCTATTGCTAATCGCATGATGGAAGATAAAAATTGAATTAGAGATTTCAGTTGGTCGGTTAATTTTTTTCGTAAAGGAATCGAACTTCCATACTTAGCGACGAAAGGATTATTCCTTTCGTCGCTAAGTATGGAAGTTGAGGTCTCATTACAACAATAATCAAATGACAGTTCTACGCATAGACGCTTAGAATTAAACGTTTCTGGAATGGGCAGGGTAACTACTGTTTCCTTTATTCGTTAAGCTAAGTTCGTTAGTTTCTTATTGTGAATCGGTTTTCTTACTTTCATTAAACAAACGACATAGTTAGTAAGGCCTATATAGCCAGTTTTCAAGAAGTAAGCAGTAGGTATTAATTTTCAAGGTTGTTGTCGGCAAATTTGTAGAATAGTTAATTTCGCTTCGTTCCATGGCAACTTGTGAACTAACTTTGTATTTATCTGATTAAGATCTATTTTCTGCAAAGTAGATATTTAATTGTCCATTATTTTACAACTATTACAAACCTAGGTGGCGCTGGAAAGAGCATAAGTCATGTGTCATCAGTGGGACATTAATAGGTTTAGATTTGTGACTTCGCCCGAGTAGATTAAGACAATGTATGTAGATTATGACAAAGTATTTAGGTTTTATAGAAGTTATTTCTCCATCCCTCGTAAAAGTTCTTTTTTTCTATATAGTATAAAAAGGTATCCTTATATCCTTTTTATGTACTCATAACAATGTGTATGCAAAATTTAATGTTGATGCCAAATATAGAGAGTAGTCAAGGTGAAATATACAACAAACTAACATTCGCATTTATAATAAGTAACGATTACGATTCTGTTCTTCTGTTTACAGTTAGGCTGTTTACTTTAAGCGCCATGGCTTTAAAACATTGATATTTTTAAACTTTAAAATTAAAAACGAGTGGCAACCCTACGGGTTAGGTACATGGGGTAACGCCAGACGGCTAGACGTCCAGACTAGGGGGCGCTGTGGTCGGTAACAATGTCAGGTATAGGTATACATGTAGCTCGATGTAGTTTGGAGTAGCTTCATGATTCAATGCGCTAACTTTGATGAACAATCACCCATATAGCAGCCATTTGCATTATGCACCGGAGCTATTGGTAATTTTGAAAATCTGCTGCGATTCAAATCCGTGACTAACTGATCCGTACTTGTACAATCTAACCACTAGACTAACGAGGCATTTAGTTATTTTATTCTGTTTTGGTAAACACTGTTTTATCTATCTATATGTAAACCTTTTTGCTTGAACTTAGTAGTAGTGACTTTTTGTGACAAGGTGTCCGGCAATAACTTCTGGGGCCAAACAACATTGCTGTGTTCCGGTCTGAAGGGTGTAATTTTTGGGACATAAGGCTTAAAACTTACACCTTAGGTTGATGGACACAGTGCAGCACTTTGCAAAATGTGTTCCTTACATGCCCTGCGAAGTATTGCTCTGTTTGAAGGCGATGGTTTTCCACCATATTATGATAGGTGTATTGCTTTATCCTTCAATTATTTAAAAAAAAACGCGTCAAAATGCGCTTAACTAAGAACCATATAATTAAGACTTTTTTTTTTTTGCTACTATTATCCTAATTCTGAATGTCTGCATTTAAACCCTGAGGATGTATTGTACAGGACAGCGAGCGAAAAATAACTTTTTTTTTTTTTGCAAGAACCGTCATTACATGGAAGTAACTTAATACATATATAATAACAATCTTATAACATAGACTAAACATTGCCGGAAACTTAAAGTTGTACACATAGTGCGGGTTTTCACCAGTTTACAATAAAAAAAATTAAAAGTAATGTTTTTCGTTCAAACTCACCGCGGAAGAACGCCAGTGATTGGTGCTTCGTAAAATTAAAAATAGATCCCACCCTCCGAACTTGTATTTTTAATTTAACTTTCCAGTAACTTCTGCTGCACGGTTACTACCCGTTTTAAGTTTTGTTATATTGTACCTACTTACAAAAGTGATAGATTGTTATTGAAGATTGTAACTACTGTGTAAGTTATGCAACGTATGTATCTACCTTAATCTCAAACCTCAACCTCAACCTACTACTAACTCTCATGATGCCTCAACCTCGCGTAAAAAATAAAAAAAATATTCGATGCCGTTAGCTTTTCTGGGATTTAAATTATCCTTCTGCGAGATGCCAGCAGTCTCTACGTAAAGTTTCTCCAAAATCAGTTTTGCCAACAGCAACTAAGGCAATATTTTAAATATGTTACCCTGATGTTTATCGGGGCAAAATTTATCTTAACATGAAATCTATATTAATATCATATCTATCCTATGTCAAATTTCATCAAATTATTCGCGTACGTGCCGAACAAACGTTACATAAAAGCTAACAAACAAATAAACAAACAGATACTCATGCTTATCTATAATATTAGTGTGGATTAGGTATTATCTATTTTATTTATCTCTACATAAAATATTAAAATAAATAAAATTTAATTTTATAAAAAAACATCATTGCGAGATAATAGACTCTCAGTACCTACATACCTATTCAGTAATATAGATAAGTGATATAAAAGCAATCACAGGTTTAAAAACATTTTTCTTTGTCCGATTGTGTAAGATAATGATTATTATTTCTACGGACGGGTAAAGGAATACTCAGGGAGTCACCAAACCTTCTATTATTCTTTAAAATCTACCCCTTCCCAAGAAGCATGGGTTAAAATAATGTATTAAAACCACTGTTGATCAAACTTTAAATTCAGATCGTAAGTTCCATATGGTATTGTAAATTTTACTAAACTCCTCCATTTTATGCCTAAACCATTGGGGAGCTAAAATTAGTTTTTATTAAATTATATGTTTTCCAAGTTAAACTGTTTTGTAGTTATAGTTTGGATAAAATATCCACGGTATAAATCTAGTTACAAATAGAAATATTATAAATCTAAAGTGTTTGGAGGTTTAAACGCCCTTATCTCAGGAAGAAGATACAAGACCGGTTTGAACCTATCACTGTTTAAGTTGCCAATTTTTTGAGGTAGGTTGTATTTATGCTATTATATCACGCTATTATTTATAGAAAATAAAAATGAAACACAACGAGGTTTTATTTTTAAGGGTAAGAGATTTTTTATTTAAAAATTAAACTGAAGTTGCATTTTGACGTAATTATCAGACATCCTTGTAATAATGTTTTTTTTTAAAATGGACAGCATAATTTTGTCCTATCATGTGATTTGTGTGCAATCCAATTAACAACAATATAATATTTAGCAAGACTAAATAATATCGCCGAAAAGTCAATACAAAGTTTATTGCCGCTCGAATATATTAACATACGCTTACCATATTTAGAAGATATTTAAGTATTTTCAATAAAGATTATATGTAAGCATGATCGTTTCAGATGTGACGTATATTTATACACCCGTCCGTGGCAATGACCGGCTGACGGCAGTTCACGGCCGTTTACAAGAAAGAAACGCGCGCAATAGCATCCATTTTCTTCGTCTTTTATTATTTTCCACCGATCATATTCAATTTTCCATCGCCGACTGCACAGACTCTATTCACCCTGTATTCGAAAATAAATAAACCGTTCGTTGTTGGGGCGCAGGGTGCACTCGTACAGAGACAAAATTAACGCACACACGCCTGACACGGGGCGCAGAAGAGAGGGCGCTATGATCAGCCAGTCTCGCGCCGACCGCCACTGAGGACGGACGATTGTAGTTTATTATAATGCGATCGGAAAAATAAACTAGTTTTGCTTCGGACGGACCGGCTATTCAGTGCGTTGTGGACAAAAACTGTTGTGAACGTGTTCTTTTTATCGGTGCGTATACAAACTGTTCGGATACATTGTGTTTACACTTCGGCTATGGCGGATTGCTCCTTGTTTCCCCCCGTAGGGCCGGCTAGTTAGGTTTAAAGGCGGCATATTATAATAAAATTCGTTTCTATTTTCAGATTAAACCGTTCTGTAGCCGTTGACTTTGTGGGAACAAAGGCTTAGTTTTAAGGTGAATGTACGTTGGAACTCTGAATATAAGGTATGTTAAATGTGTTTGAACAGTATTTGTTTTGTACGTTCAAACGCCTCTGTTACATGTTTAAGAGTGTGTGTGACTAATCGAGATTTTGTACAGATTTTCGGTATCTGTAGTGTTCTTAGTTAAATAAATGGCGGTTTTTTCCTATTGTAGGTCAGCGAACTCGTTCCGTTCATACCCTGTAATCACTCGTTGTCGGTAGATCAGGATTTTTTTGTAGGTACGTTACCTATTTGCGGCTTACGCAATTATTTTGAGATTAAAAACTATGCAATTTCGTTAACCTTTGCTCTGGTTTGTTTGGCCTCTCTGTCAAGGAACTAAACGTATTACGTTAGTGCTGACCTACCTGTTGCTTTTCTAACGTACCTACACTTCGATTTTTCTTATCGTTCTACCACGTTCGATTAGGTGCGAAGCTTTGTTTCACTCTCTACCAACAAAATATTAGGATATGTAAGTCACTTTTAAACACAAATTCCAATCTCTATTTTTATAAGCGGACGCATAAAAAAATTTAACTCCCTTAAATTTTCGAAGACCATCAGATTTCTTGATAAATTTACCTATAAAGACGCCTACCTTGACGGCATAACCTATCATGTAAAAAAAGGTTTATTCGAATCTTCTGCACCAATAAACTTGTATTTGCGTGGTCATAGGTACTTCGATGTACTTGAATACCCTACCTACTCAGACGTGATTATAAATATATTTTTGGTATCTAATAAAACAAACAAGTTTAAACATAAGCCATTCAACGAAAGTATCCACTCAATACCTTACGTAACGTATTAATCTCATAGGTATTTATAGTACTAATATTATGTACCTATATCAAAAACTAACCTGCACAAAAGTACAAATTTCAGTAGGTTATAGACATAATATCTTCTATTTCTCCTTACCCATTCTCCATACCCATGTCTCCATAATGACATGAGGTGTAAACATTTTAAAAATAATAAAATCATACATAAATAAAATATTTAGCTATTCTTATAATCTTTTTGTAAATTCTGACACTATCTAAATTCAAATTCAAATTCAAAATTCATTTATTTCAAGTAGGCCTAATATAAGCACTTTTGAAACGTCAAGTCTGTCTGTTTGTAGTGATTCTACCACCGGTTCGGAAGGCAGATTCTACCGAGAACAAGCGGGCTAGAAACTCAGCAGTTGCTCTTTTCCAACATCAACAATTTACATTTTGCATTTTAACATTAATTTTTCTATCTTGTGAGAGCTGAAAGCGGAGCCGGATGCTTCCAAGCAACCTTGTCATTAAAAATCTTATCTATTTTTGAAAACACCTGTTTTACTTTAAAAATAAGTTAATTAAATGATTCTTCTGTACTCTATAGGAAGTTAGATAAAAAGGAGTTTAGGTACATAGATAACTACACGTTATACCTATTTATTTGCATATAATAGGTATGCTATAACACAGTTATATTATCATAGCAAATCACAAGTTAAAGTCGGATTCACTAGCAACTGACAGCAGAGTTAAATTTTATATGTAGGAGCACACTCTTGTCTGTCCGGATGTAGTTATGGCGAATCTACGCGTTTTCATTTATCATTCATGGTTTCGATAGACCATAAAGCATCGTGATACAACCACAACAGTTTAAGAAACCTGCAACGATAAAAAAAAACTACCTGGCTAAAATTTGATTTAATCGTTAATGATTGGTAATCTTAGCTTATGGATTCACATCAGTGTCGAAATGCAATGTTAAAGATCGCAACCATACATTTTAAATAAAGGCGTGCGCACCTGTTACTACTGCATCACGAGTCACGACTCCTTCATATAAAATGTATGAAGCCAGTTGACCTGATGTATCACGATACACTATGCATCCTGCGTTGAAATTAATGTAAAGAAAGTTAATAAAAATATAATAATAAATGGAGAATCACTAAAAATGGAAGATTCCACAGTTTTTCTGGGCATGACCTTGGATTGTAAGCTTCAGTGGGGTACCCATATAGATACACTAGCAGGTAAACTAAGCTCGGCTGCCTACGCCGTCAGGAAAATTAGACAGATTACTGACGTAGAAACAGCAAGACTTGTTTACTTCGCGTACTTTCATAGTGTGATGTCTTACGGGATCTTATTATGGGGCAAAGCTGCTGATATTGAAACTATATTCATATTGCAGAAAAGAGCTGTACGGTCAATATATAAACTTAAATCACGTGAATCCCTCTGTGAAAAATTTAAAGAAATTGGTATACTTACGGTAGCCTCACAATACATTTATAACAATATAGTATTTGTAAGACAACATATTAGTCTTTATAAACAAAAAGTGGATATAAACAGTCGACTTACAAGAAATGGTCATAAATTAGTGACATCTGCATATCGTCTGCGAAAGGTGCAGAAGTCATTTGTGGGATTGAGTATACGCTTTTATAATATGATTCCTAAGGTAATTTTGGACCTACCAATCCATAAGTTTAAAGAATGTGTTAAAACACATTTATTACAGCGAGGTTATTATACAATTGATGAGTTTCTTAATGACAAGGTTGCTTGGAAGCATCCGGCTCCGCTTTCATCTCTCACAAGATAGAAAAATGAATGTTAAAATATAAAATGTAAATTTTTGATGTTGGAAAAGAGCAACTGCTGAGTTTCTTGCCGGCTTCTTCTCGGTAGAATCTGCCTTCCGAACCGGTGGTAGAGTCACTACACACGGACAGACTTGACGTTTCAAAAGTGCTTGTATTAGGCCTACTTGAAATAAATGAATTTTGAATTTTGAATTTTTTTGAATTTTGAAACAAATCCCAGCTAGTATACACCTAGGTACCTAACTAGTACCTAGGTAGATAGATACCAGTACAAAAGAAAATATTTTTGCTTAATAACTACTTCGATTATACGATTATTCTATTTACTACCACTACAAGGGCATAGGTCTCCTCTCAGATTGAGAAGGATTTAGGGCCGTAGTTCAACACGCTGGCCAAGTACGGACTGGTAGACTTTACACGCCTTTGAGAGCATTACGGAAAACTCTCAGGCATGCATCCTCACGAGATTTCCTTTATCGTTAAAGAAAGTGATATTTAATTAAATTAAAACGCACATTTTTAAACCAGAAGGTGCGTGCCGAAAGTTATCGAACTCTGTCCCCCGAAAGGGAAACCTTACCCACTAAGCTATCACCACTTTCGATTATATTTTGTAATCTACACTCATAACTCATTTTACATATGAGAAATTCCTGAGCAAGATTAAAATGAGTGTAGTGTTGCATTCGAACTTTAGAAGGTCTATCGGAGTCATATAAATTTAATATGAAAGCGTGCACTAGTCCTGTAATCACTATATCACGACTTTTTCATAAATGTCTTGTTTGGGGTCCTGATGTATCACGATCCACAACAATGAATCCCGCGATGAAAATTAAACCTTTCAGGGTCATTAGCCCTTATGTAGTATCCATATAATATGAGACAAGTTTTTGAGATGTTTACCTAAACCTACCTAGTTGCTTAATGTCATCATTATCATTATCACTCAATTACCGGTGTACTATACAGGTCTTCTATAGGAATGAGAAGGATTTGGGCCGTAGTCCACCACGCTGGCCAAGTGCGGATTCGTAGACTTCACACTACTTTGAGAATATTATGGAAAACTCTCAGGCAAGCTGGTTTTCTCACGATATTTTATTAACCGTTAAAGCAAGTGACATTCTATATTGCTTAATGATGATTTATATATAAGTATTTTAAATGAAAATAAAAAAAGTGTTTCATGAAAATGATAACACCTATTCAAAAAAACATAGTCATTTGAACGTGTAATCTAATAATCGTTTGCATTTTGTAATTCAGATGCATAACACATCTAAGTTACACGGGCACGTTACAAAATGTTGCATGCAATGATGTCAAAAGACAAAAGCCTCCCAAATTGTGTAACACTAGATAATTTACTTTCAAAGTGCATTAAACCACCGCACCGCCCGCGGTGTATATACCTACCTTCCTACCTATGTCGAAATGAGTTCATAGTGTTTTTTATCCAATTAGGAATATTACAATGTTTCATGTTAAAATATTTACCTTTTAATTTTAAAATGGTTTTAACATAAAATACGTTATTGTGGCTTGTTTTTTAATAGATAGTGTATATATGGCTTCGCGGCATTATTTGGAGCTCCCCTAAAGAATATTATTTTTGTAGTACGAAACGTCCTGTTTACTCACCCCTCGAAGATATCAGTTTGGTATATTTTGAATTTTTTAACATAGCTTAGCATAATTATGGGCTCAAGCATCCTTCACAAGAAATACGCAGATGTAGAGCTTAGACCCACCACGCTCCGTCAATGCGAGCCAAATTCGTAGATACTGAGAGTTTTATTCTAACACGAAAAACCCAATATCAGTCACTGGTAACGGAAACTTCTTCTTCTTGTCCTTATCTACATAATAAACGAACTTTCAAGGTCTTCGACCTTTCGGTAACCCGCGGAAACCACACAAATCTGGTGGTGTACCTAGGCGCTTAATGAATAAACAACAGTACACAATTGTTAAAAAAGATCAATTAGGCAGGTAGTTAAATTTCTGTTCTCAGAGTCTGTGCCATTACCGTTTTGTTTATCCTTATGAGGTATTTATAGTTAAATAATTTGTTTGTGTTTGTGATAATGGAATGTAGGTTATTTACCTACGAATGGTTATTTATTTAGGAGCTAAGGAAACGACCTGTCGTGATTTTGTTTGTTACGCGTTTCGGAAAATTATATTTTTGTGGCTAAGATTGAGTTGGTTAATATTTCGTTTTAGTAAACACTTGTCTACTAATAACAAAGGTTGTCTACTAGTAACACGACCGTAATTCTATACAGGCGTTTTTAACAGAATTCAAAAAGAATTAGGTTATTAACTCTGTTATTTATTGATAAATATTATAAAGTATAGACGGATTTGAAAAAAAACTCTTTTTGTTCGATGTTTATTACGATCTGATAAAGAGGTTCGGAGTAAGACAAAACTCTTCAACGGAACTCGTCAAGAATGACAGCAAATCTAACTCCATTGCTATTATTATTATTATTATTATTATTATTATTATTATTATTATTGCTGTTATCGCATAAATAAGCTTTGTTTACGCAATTACACGACATAACATCACGCGTGTACACTCGTAGGGGTTACGCATATTAGTATACAACGTGTAAATTAAAACCTAAATAATACTTCGCAGGCTTTAGAGGCACATTATTTCCTGTCTCTGTTACTTATCTGTGTAACCGAAACGCCAATGAGTTTGAGTAAAAATCAGATACAGCCCTAACATAACACGCACAATTAAAATCAATTTGTCACTTATTTAATCTATTATAAAGATGCGCGTCGCGTAGCATAGGTACTATGCGCCTGTCGGTCTTTGATCTTCAATAAAGTTGTCATATGTAAACACTTAAAATGTTTTGAATTAGTTTGTGTGGAAGAATAAATATGATTCCTTATTCCTTATTTAGAGAATTTGGGACCGTGGGCTCCGGAGGCACGAGCTCTTTTCAAAGAACTATCGAAAAGGCTTATCGAGTCTATAGGTGATCCTAGAGCGGGCAGTTTGCCAGCGAATTAGTTTGGCCATCCAAAAGGGCAACGCTGCCAGCATCTTAGGAACAGTACCTCGCTGCTGTGGTTTCGAAGACGTTTTAGATTTTATTTAGTTTTAAATAGTTTATTTTAGTTTAGATTTATAAAACAATTATTCGAAAGAATAAATAAATTTATATATATATTCCTTATGAAATATACTCATTTATAAACAGTGTTTCGTAATTCGGTTACACGTTGTATATCAGTGTACACCCACATTTTCTATCATAGTTAGTAATATTGGCATATTTTTTCGCAACTGCAAACTAGTTGTAGCATTGAAACTAGATTAAAACATTATTTACTTTTAACTTGAAGTTTTTTGTCTTGTTAAAATGTTTTCGGTTATATTCAATAACACTGTAGGTATTTTTTAATTTATTGCCCCTTCACTGCAATCTTCTGTTGGTTAGAGATGTAGCATAGCAGGTATACAGATTGAGAAGGTAGCGGGCTAACATGTTAGGTGTATGGCTGTTATATCAAACCCATAGAACCCATACTTATGGGTTCCTACGTGGTACGGAACTCCTAATCGCTCGGCCGCACGTACTTGTCAGTAGGTTGGTAACTAGCTACACCCAAACTAGATCCCTAACTTTGACCTTTACTTTTTATCCCTTTTTCGGAGAGCGTGATTATTAGAGTTGATGATAGGTAAATATCGTAATGTAGAAACTAAGCAGAAAAGTAAAGTTAAGCCAATATTATGTTCTTCTGTCAAGTGCGAGCTCTTGAGTCAGGGAGTTCTACTCTAATGCTTCGGAGAGTACTTTTGTTTTTATTCTACAACAAGATAGAATGCTACTATCTTTGACTGCATCATTACCACCAGGTGAATGGCAATCAATGGCAGTAACATTAAAACACTTACCACTAAACGATTCCTTCGCGGCATCGTACCGGAACGCCAAATTGCTTATCGCGCTAAGCCTTCGGTTCCGGTTTATTATCATAACTAAACGCCAAACCCCATTCGAGCAGCGTTGTTTGTTAAAGTCCGTAACCTCTCTCGAGAACAGAGGCTTTATGATGAAGACGACTCGGATTAGTAAATTAAGCCCACTAAATCGCATTGCAGCATCGTGGTGGGTCTTAGTGACAAGGTCTCAGCAGTTATTGCATAGGGCTACTAATAAAGAGGTGTTCCATTACCTACCCACCTGCCTTCCTTTAAAGGTAGTAGATAATAAGGCTATAAGTTTAATGCATAAGTTCAAACAATGGGCTAAAACTTATTTATCGTATCAAGGTTACTATTCAACTTATGAATTTCTTAATATCAAGGTTGCTTGGAAGCAGTCCGCTTCGCTTTCATCTCTTACAAGATAATGGTAATATTAAATTAATAAACGTTGATGTTGGTGATTTATTAGCCTAGTCGTTAGTACTTCGGCTTTACTTTCGTGGGGCCGAGTTCTAATCCCACAAGGCATCTCTTAACATTTCTAAGTTAAGTGCGTTTAAAGCAATTTAAATATCACTTGCTTTAACGGTTCTTCATATATTTTCAAAGGCGTGTGAAGTCCACCAATCCGCACTGGGCCAGCGTGGTGGACTACGGTAAAAACCCTTCTCTGTGGGAGGAGACCGTGCTCTGTAGTCTGCCGGTAATGGGTTTATATGATGATATCCAATAAAAACAAATGCTGAGTTTGTTACTAGCTTCTTCTTCTAAAATATGCCTTACAAACAAACAGATAGACTTGACGTTTGAAAATGTTACAAAGCTACTAGAACTAAATAAATTAGGTAATAATTTAGAATATTTAAATTTAACTGAAGATCACAGTTCTTACATAAACGTCGGAATCGTTACATAAAACCGCTAACTCGCTTTGGAGCACCGTAGTGGGTTTTGTGTGGGTAACGGCATATTTTTAAAAGATGTTATAACTCATAAAGAGGATACATACCTAACCTGTCTACCTATAAAGGTAACAGGTAATTGGGCTACATCATTGTTTTCCTTTATTTTGCCCACACAAAGCTTATTACGCAAACGCCGTTCCTAATTGTAGTTGGTGTGACGTAAAAAATAGTGCTAACTGCCTTAAAGCGCATTGGGCGATTTTTACATGCGAATTAGAACGACTTGCCTATTGTTTTGTTAGGTCAAATGCTCTTTTTATGGTTAAAAAAAACAGTGGAAAAATCTATATTTATATTCGTAATATAAAAATATTCTTAAAGTGTTAAATACGAGTATAATTAAAGTGTTTGTCAACTGACTATAAAAGAACTTTCTGCCTTGTCCAGTGCTTTAATACGTTCGATTATGGATCACGAGGTTTCGGCTTCGATTCTAGGTCAGGAACTAAAGATGTAAGAGTCACCACGCTGCCCCAATGCGAGTTGGTGGATTTTTATCAAACATTAGTTATTATAACGAGCATAAACTTCTTGACGTGCTCCATGAGATACGGGAGTGGACACTGCTTATTTCCCTACTTCGGGGTGCTACTATGAGTTTAAACAGAAAAACCCCATAGCCTCATTCGTTATTTTTCCTATACTAAGAACATAATCACACGAGTGATAACGACATAGACAACTCAGCGTATCTTTGAATCGTTTAAGTCTTAGATGTTTCGAAATGACCCTTATTTATATTGTTATCAAAATTATTTACCCAATATAATACGAAATTACTGTAATACGAGATAATTATCTCTATCCGTTATTCGTATGAAATAGATGAGATAACTTTATTGTGGCGCGCATGCTAGCTCTGCAGAGCCTCAGATAAAAGGTGGTGTCGTTTTTTGGACGATGATAAATCCATGTATAATATACCTGCTTTAGTAGTGTAATAACATTATTACCTACTCAAAAGGTTAGTGCATAATACATATTGCCTATGACACGTACAAAGAAAGGTGCAAACATTAGCACAGCTAAAACAATGGAACCGATTACATTACGATACAGTTCAACATTAGTTATAAACGATTGCATAATCCAACTCGTACGCAATACCTGGTTACTCGAGCTTTCATAAACTTGTTACTATCTTGAGATTTATAAAATAGAAGTGTCTAACCAGTATTAGTGGAGCTTTTTGTGACAGAGCCTGTCCGGGAAAGTACTACTGCCATGCTTATTTTTGCATCATTGTTGCAACGCTGTGTGCAGTCCGAAGGGCATGGTTGCCGGTGTGATGACAGGCACTTGACGCTTAAAATCTACGCCCTAGGTTGATGGACATGGCGGCATGTTAGCAGTGGCGTGCACTTACATACATGCACGAAAGCACAGCATACCCATACATATTGACGGCCGAGTGGCGCAGTGGGCATCGAACCTGCTTTCTGAATCCAAGGCCGTGGGTTCGATTCCCACAGCTGGAAAATGTTTGTATGATGAGCATGAATGTTCTTCAGTGTCTGGGTGTTCATATGTATTTTATTCATAAAAATATTCATCAGTCATCTTAGTACTCATAACACAAGCTACGCTTACTTTGGGGCTAGATGGCGATGTGTGCATTGTCGTAGTATATTTATTTATTATTATTTATTTACCCTTAAAATTAATATATAACTCGTATAGGAGGAGAATTTTTGCCGTTTTATGCAATTTACTGCTGTATGCATACCCTGGTAAGGAACCAAGTGCACGCCACTGCATGTTAGGTCGAGTTCTTTGCATGGCCTGCCTATGTTTTCATCGTTATAAGCTTGGTCCGTCAACTATTACTTTAAGAAAAAAACTCCTCAACTGAAAAATTACCACTAGATAATTGTTAGTATGTTAAACTAAAGATCACGTTGTCCTAGGTTTGAAAAATCAATATATAAGTATCAAGTTTTCAGTAGGAAACAAGCTGCCCCGGACCGTGGATATTGGAACTCTCTACAGGACCTATGTCCAGCCGTGGACCTCCATTGGTTAAAATGATGATGGCGTTTTCAGTATCTAAGCTATATTTCCTGTTCAATAGTTATACAACCTAGTATTTTCATTTCCAACAAAGCGCGGCTGGAGGGCATTCGTTTCCAATTCCAGCTTCACCTGCACTCCCAAAAAACTAAAATCAAAATCTTGCAAGCGATGAACGCATACATCAAAGTTACGAATCCATTCGGATTCGAAAAAGGGAAAAAAAGGTCACGACTATTGAAATCTACATGGAATTTCGACTTGTTCGTTCGTTCGTTCATTCACTGTCACACGGCATCTCTTTGATCACGGCAAATTCTATCAAATTCGGTACGGATTTGTTGTTAGGGTTCCGTACCGGAAATTAAAAAAAAAACGTTGCTTTGCTACTACGTCCATTAATATTATTTTAGTAAATAAAAATTCCATGCTGACTTGGAATTTGTTATAGGAATAACTAATAATAAAAAATCATCATCATTATCATCAGGTTTTTAACGTATCAATGCTGGGAACAGGTTTCCTATTACAGTTCTTGGCTCGACCCGGAAGTCAAACCGAATATTAAACAATTTTCTTCCATTCTATACAATAATGTATATTGTTTGTGTCAGCAAAACTGTCTCCTTTTTGGCTATAGCTAACCAAACTAAAATCTCTTGAACATCCTACCACTGTAAATTAATAATTATTGTTGTTTCCCAGTTTAATTTAAAAAAAAGAACAAATATTTAAAGAATTCATATTTTGTTCATGTGTGCACTTGTGACTGCAAGCGTTTGTTAAATTTAATGCCACAAGCGGAACTTTGACAATACTGAAGTTTGTTGATTTTCTTTTTAAAAAGAAGCGCATTTTGATATTACAATAAATGAATCTTATGCCACTTATACGTTTCTTTGAAATGTACAGAACCGTCAGAGCAATTATGACTCGTGCATAGCAAGTTTTTTTTTAAATGTTCAGGCAGAGCATTGTGCAGACGTGCCTTTATGGCTGAAGTGGAGATTATGACGACATTTTTAAAGGCTTAATGGAATATTTTAAATGACAATTTAAGTAGCCCGTCCGGATTTTGTATGGCGAAGGATGGAGATTTAAAATTACGTAACCTAAAAACCAACATCCATAAATTATGAAACGCTACGTATTATACTTACGTTATTAATGGTTACGCGTTAAACTTCATAGTGATAATAAAGTTAGGTTGGAGAATTTTTCTCCACGGAGTAAGAAACACATTTTCTTTTCCTGTGTGTGATTGCGTGTCCGGCCAAAATAAGCGGTGTCTGACGTGTTCGGCTTTTGTTAGGCTTTTTAAATTTCCGAACGAGCGAGCGCTAAGCGTGGACAAGCGCAGGCGAGTCGACTGTGACGGGTATTAATCAAAAAAGCTTGATTTAACCGTGGGTGTATATTACGCGTTTATTCGAATTCCCCTTGCACCCACTGCAGGGCTAGCACAGGCAGGGGACAAACATTATATCCTCCGATTATATCCTCTGACTAGGGATATAATTACCGTGTCCATCTGCTAAAGCACGGGAACATGGAATAGGAGAAGAGTAACCCTGTACCTATATTATTACACATATTATTTGGATATTATTTCCACTTGTGCGCCAGTGCTCTGAGAGTCGATAAAGCTGTGGGAGAAGATACATTTTTATCCTTTCCCCGGGGAGATAATTTTCTCGAAGCTCAATGTCGGAGCTCGCTGTAATAGGAGAAGCCGGTGGGTGCACAGGTAGCTCCCTGTAGTTTACAAACTAAATTTTGGGACAATGGTGAGCCCTGTTCTTATAAGTGGGACTTTTTTTTTATTCCACTACAAGTTAGCTCTTGACTGCAATCTCACCTGATGGTAAGTGATGATGGAGTCTAAGATGAACCGCGGTTTAATTCCCATCAAAAACAATTTGAGATTTTATAATTTTTAAATTTTCCTCACTATTAGCACCCTATCGACGAAGTCGTGCGCCAAGCGTCTTAGCGTTCCTGTACGATGTGTGGATTAGGGGTTTAACATAACTGCCATACACCTAACAGTTTAGCCCGCTACAAACTTAGACTGCAAGTGTAATTTGTCAGATCGACGTAATTTCCTTATCACTCATCATTCTAGGTATTTCTCGTAGGTACATAATTGCTAAGAGCAACTTAGTAGTTTGATACCTACCTAGTTAGTGAAAATGCGAACATAAAAACATTATGAATTATTGGAATTAAGGTCGGGTGATGTCAAAGTGACATTGACCTTCCGTCGTACCAACTGTTGACGCGATGGTTAATGTCAATTCTATATTTGTTTAATACGAAATTGTGTGGCATTATAATGCATAGCTATTATCTGATATTCAATAACTATTATTACTTTTATTCTTGATAAGATGTGCTTTGGAATGAGTGGTCATTCTGTCTTAGTATAGTTATGTTACGTCAGTTATATACATCGCCACCTGGCCCCAAAGTAAGCGTTGCTTGTGTTATGGGTTCTAAGATAACATATGAATAATTATTGAATATGAACACCCCATACACTGAAAAACATTCATGTTCATCACACAAACTCTTCACACATTTTCCAGCTGTGTGACGGGTTTGGACTTAGAAAGCAGGGTGGCAAACCACTGCGCCAATCGGCCGTCAAAAATAAAATCACGACAATCTTCTTGTTTGTTGCTCAGTTGCTGTTTAGTCGAATGACTGACATACACGTACAGTATTAAAATATACATACCCATTATCGCCTTTATAATATCAAAATGTTTTGCTCGCGTTCTTAGTAAACGTTTATTAAGGTTTTTTTTCAAATGGTTTGTTTTGTTTCCCTGGGATAAAAAGTAACCTGTTTCTCTTCTGCCTTACATTAATACACTCCCAAAATTCAAGTCGATTGGTTGCTTAGGGCTTAAAGTAAGGACAAACACAATAACACTTTCACACTTTAATATTAGTATTGATATCATTCATACTAACTTCTACCAATGTACTTAATCAATGGTTTTTTTTCTTAGTTAGGAACAGTTTATTTTCTGAGCTAATAAGTCCTCCTATTTGGTTTAGTTTTGTTTTTGCCGTAGAGCCGTACCTATATATACGTAATTTTTGACAACATCGATGGCGCAGCGGTGAACGCAGTGGTCTTGAATGGTGTGTCCCTGTTTGACGGCCGACTGGCGCAGTGGGCAGCGACCCTGCTTTCTGAGTCCAAGGCCGTGGGTTCGATTCCCACAACTGGAAAATGTTTGTGTGATGAGCATTAAGTGTTTTTCAGTGTCTGGGTGTTTATATGTATTTTCTATGTATTTATGTATATATAATTCATAAAAATATTCATCAGTCATCTTAGTACCCATAACACAAGCTACGCTTACTTTGGGGCTAGGTGGCGATGTGTGTATTGTCGTAGTATATTTATTTTATTTATTTATTTGTCCCTGGTTCGACCTCGGCAGTAGCAATTCGGGAGTTTATCATTTGCGTTTTCTCTGGTACCTCACCCTGCTGTAAAAGACGTGCCGCTAAGCGATTAAGCGTTACCTTACGATGTGACGTAGAATCCGATTGGGTGTAATAGTTTAAAATAACTACCGTACCCCTAAACTGTTAGCTAGGTAGTATTCCACTACAAGTTAGTTAGCCTTTGACAAAATAAAGGCCTAGAAAATAGAACCTGGGAACTCCCGCTCGTAAAATTTACACAGCTGTACCACCGAGGTACCGATGTAGATATTTCCATTTAACTCAGTCTACTTTTTACAAGCGAGGCGGAAACGGAAGGCGCGTTATCTAAGTAGACCTCCAAGCTGGCGTTATAATCGAGCCGGCACATAAAATAAGTCGTTTGGTACCTATTATATATTATGTAGGTACTTAGTGTTACTATGTATCTACCTACTATATGTGTCATTTGTATTATTTTCAAGTAGATACCTTGTTGACCGACCATTGCATGTCAAACTCCCTGGCGCAGTGGCTGTAGTGGAAGGTCCCGAGTTCAATCCCCAGTGTTTTTTTGGAAAATCATAATTTTTGAACGGTGAAGGAAAACAAATTTTGCCTAGATATACCTCGCATCTAGGAGATAGACATAATATTAAGCACTGTTAAATAAACTGTTCCTATGCGATTCTTTAAAAACCTCAATAAACACGGACGAAGTGGGAGCATAAGCTAGTTGGTTGATATGATGATAATGATAATGATCATGATGATAATTTCTGAACTTTCTATTGCTCTGTTCTGGTGGCTTCGGTCGTGGCTGGCTGCCACTCGATAAAGACCCCCCATGACCACCGCCAAGCGCGATACTGCGTGGAAGCCGATGGGATAAACTGACTGAATATATGGCATATGAGGGGGCCTATGCCCAGTTGTGGGATATATCCACCATTCATCATATTAATATTAATATGATGGATGGTTGATGATAAGCAGTGGCGTGCACTTCATACATTCACAAAAGCACTGCATACCCTAAACTTGATATATGACTCGTATAGGAGGAGAATTTTTGCCGTTTTATGCAATTTTCCTGCTGTATGCATACCCTGGTAAGAAACCCGGTGCACGCCACTGATGATAAGGTACCAACCTAAGCCATTGCCACGTCTTACTTATAATAGGTATAAATGCAAAAGTTTGGATGGATGTGTTTTACTCAATCAAGTCCGAACCGCTATATCTTTTAGATTATAGAAATAGGTTATAGTTTGGAATAGCACATAGGCTACTTTTTATACCGGAAAAAGTAACGATTCCCGCGGTATTTATTCAAAACCCCCAATAAACGCGGATCAAGGCTAATAGAAATGAATAAAAAAAAATAAAGAATTCCATAGAAACAAAGAAAATTCCATGCAATTAAAAGCAACTATTCTGTAATGAAAACAACTTCTTGTATGGAAGTGCTATGATAGATTAATGAAAAAAGTAGAAGGGGGACCCCCTTCTACTTTCCACCATATTAATAGCTGTTGCGTCACGGCGCCAAGCACTCTACCTATTTTAGAATCCTTTTTAAATTACTCCGTGATTCAGAATCCTTGCAGACAAAACTCACAAACGTACAAGCATTTTGTATAAGGCTTAAATTTTAAGCACATTTCAATATTAAAACCCACTTGCAAACCCACGGGTTTAGGTATTAACATATTGGGCAAGGTCAGTCACGCTGGACAGCTGGCAACGCGCCCGACTCCGGACTCCAATACATGTCCTTTATCAAGCACTCAGTAATTTAGACCTTATTTTGCAGGCATCAAACAAAACTTTCCAATGGCAAAGTGAATTAGAGTTTATGATTCAATTTTGTAGAGCGATTGTGATTCGACGATCGGGATCGGGTTCGGTATCGAAATTCTCAAGATTGGCAAATCATTGTTTTTATAGTTGGCTTGACCTGTCTTTATAGGTAATTAGTGGATTCGTAAAAGCGTATTAAAAAGGTATCGATTTAAGTAACCGGTTGGGTTCTTTTATATTATGTGTGGGCAATTAAACTTATTCGTAAATATATCAACTTACCTTCTACGAATTTGTAGCTATTGTAAAAAAATATAGTTAATAGTATTTATAACTTACTTTCAGACATATATTTTACTATCAATCCGCATGGAACTGTAGAATCATGGAGGAACTTAACTTGTAAGTTATGTACAATTAGGTCCTTTTAATTATTTTGTCCCAATGTAGAAACATTGTTTGTCGGCGCTCTTCTCAGAATGGGTTAATCTTTATCTATATTATAAAGAGGTTTTTATTTGTTTGTTGTTACCCAATAGGCTCTGAAAGTATTCGATCGTTTTCCAAACAAATAAAGGTTTTAAAATTACACCTTAATTGAATGCCACACATCTCCCAAATGAACTGTTCCTAAGGGCAGCTTTAAAAAAAGACCAAACGCGGGCCGAGATTTCGTTCGCGTGTGTTAGTTAGTTTTTTTCTGTTAGTTTGCCCAATATTATTATTTTTGTTAATATAATTACGTGTAGGTTTCTTATCTCGAATAACCTAGGTATGTTTAATACATTAAAAGAAGAATTGGCCAGCCGTAGTTCTAGTTATACTCCTTCATTTGTTTTACGTTGCGCCGTCCTTAATCAGCTGAAAGACGATTGTGTACCTATAGTTACAAAAAATCGGCATCTAGCAATAAAACAACTACTCAATGTTTCTGGAACGCCCAGGTTACGTAGCAATCATCCTACAGCTGATTAAGGACTATAACTACGGCTGGGCAATTCTTCTTTTTATGTTATGAATGAGCGTTGTTTCGAACAATGGCGATAGTCTATACACTTCCTTCCGCTATCAGGGCTGGTAGTACCTTGTGCATTCCGCATAGCAGCGAGTTAAGTGTGTTTTTTAGCAACTAGTGACACAAAACTGTGAGTGAAATGCTAGCAAATTTCAACTTAAACGACGCAGCCACAGATTCATTTCATTCAACTGGATCTGATAACTATGTTTTGAATACTGAACAGTATGGAATTACACTTCTAAACGGTTGGGAGTAAATTCTAAACAGCTTTTTCCGCCTTCCCTCATTGTTAGTATATCCGTAATCCGGCTAATTAAGTGTGTTTTTTAGCAACTAGTGACACAAAACTGTGAGTGAAATGCTAGCAAATTTCAAATTAAACGACTCAGCCACAGATTCATTTCATTCAGCTGGATCTGATAACTATGTTTTGAATACTGAACAGTATGGAATCACACTTCTAAACGGTTGGGAGTAAATTCTAAACAGCTTTTTCCGCAAATCCTTGCCTCATTGTTAATATATCAGTAATCCGGCTAGTTAAGTTTGTTCAATAGCAACTAGTGTTACAAAACTGTGTGTGAAATGCTAGAAAATTTCAACTTAAACGACGGAGCCACGAATTCGTTTGATTCAGCTGGGTCTGATAAATAGAGTTAGTCAACAATTATATGAGTTCTATATAGGTATATCTACCTATATCTATCAAAACAAAAAGTAGTTAGAGCTTTGGCCTCCTTCCCGGGTTGACCAGACTCTGTTTTGTACAAAATGGTATAACATTAACAATGGCACTTCTTCTCCGTAACGTTCTAGTCGTAACTTACTGAATAACAATCTGTGAAGTCAAAACTTATACCAGTCGCATGAAAAGGTATCAAAAATAACGTCAATACATTTCGTGTGCATATTTCAATGCAATTCTCAGGTCCCAACTTATCATATGTCGCGCATTTTAAACGCATACAATAAACGAAGCGGATTTTCAGCTGCGACCCGAATGACGTCACAGCTAAAAATAACAAAGTAAAGTAAAGAAAGCAATCTCTACTGACAGGATCAGTAAATAATGTAAAAGTACGTAAGTTTGAGGATATAATATGTCAAAAACTTATACTGGAAGGTTCGACGCTTTGAACCTAAGGCATCGCACAAACGTGTCGCACTTCGGTGTCTTGTGTTTAATCTGAACCAGCAATCTGCAATCTATCGGAGATTGTATTTTCATTTTATAAGGAAAGCTTTATCTTGTATGATTTTATTTTCATATTAATTAATATGAAATCAATTATCTATTTAGAGGTAGACACTGTTGGTCGGTATGAAAAATTTTTTTTTATGTATCCAACACAAGACACCAAAGGGACTCTGTTTGCGAAGGATCGCTTGTTTTTCGTCAAACGAACAACTAAGACTGGTCCAATTGCATAGCCATTGATTAATGCTGCTCGTGTCTTTAACAGAAAACAGTTTTTAGTTTAGTTACTAAAGTGTTCAGTGTAGAACACTTTTCGGCAACAGGTGGCTACGCACTTTTGAAATGGAATATTCAAAGGCAGCTGATATTGAACCCAACGAGATAAAAAACTGTATCTGTTTGCGAAGCGCCTTAATCCCCGATTCCGATATTTTTTCCACGTAATTCTATCTCTAAATAAAAGACATGGCGCCTGCAAGTCGAGACGGCTGGAAATTTTAATTTTCAATGTTGTATTTATATCCGTACGCGTTATGTCGAACGTATAAAAGTAGTGTTTTTGAGTCTATATTTAATAAAGTTTGTAAAGTTGCTCTTTTTGCCACTATTAGGACATTAAAGAAGAATAATTACGGTAAGATGTGCAAATTTTACCGCACATTCTACCTATAAGGCCAGAAATCTTTAATTTTCTAAGTTGCATTTAGGCAAGCATTGTGCGTTTTTAAAATCTGCTTATAAAGTATGTCTTGTTTCATCATTGTTAGAACCCTAAAGTGGACTATTTCGGCAGAGTTTGAATAAAAATAGGACCGCATAGTTTGCAACTACGGTTGGAAATGTAAACTTTTAGGATTCTGTTATTATATTCGTTTGCGTTAAATGAATTCGTATTTTTAACTCCCGATTTTAGATTAAATATTTCTTTGTTTATTTGCGTTGGTTTTTTAAGCAGATGGCCGACCGTCCATTATTATAACTATTACAATTATTATTATTATTATTATATACCAGTTCTGTCATCAACAACCCATTACCAGTTCAAACAAGGACACGGGTCTCCTCTTAAATGAGAAGAGTTTACGCCGTAGTCCACCACGCTGGCCTTGTGGGAATTTGAAGACTTAATACGTCCTTAAGAACATAACGGAGATTAAGGTTTCCTCATGATAAAAGCGCACATAGCTCCGAAAAGTTAAAGTGTGTTCTGGACTGGGGATCAAACTCGGTCCCCTGGAAAGGGAAGCTGAAGCCTTAAACGCTGGGCTATCACCGCTTAGTACTGAGGCAAGGCTATTTACAATTGGGCAACCGTATAATTGGCGTTCGTTTCTCCCCACGCGTTTCTAGGTATCATTACGGCACATTATGGTAACCTGTAATCAACTGCCCGCCCCCGTCTATTCCCGTGTGGCGGTAAAACCACATCCTCGCCGTTTTCACAAATGGCCCGGCCCTAATTACCTGTAATTAATCATTCAATTACTACGTTCGCTGATCGTTAAGTGTCACTGCCGAATAATTATTTATTATTACTTCAAAGGTAAAACATGTGTCAAATAATTATAATAATAACGAAACACGAAAAAAATAAAATCCCTTATCGTTTTAAACATGAGAACCTGTTTTTGTCTTCTTTTATTTTTAGCGTTAATCTTAAGAATAGCCTTTTCTTATTTATAGTGATGAAAAACAATCATACTTAAATATCATCAGTGAATACTTTCATAGAAGTATTCACTGATGATGCGCAGCAACCAAGTCGTAGTAAACGTTAAGTAAAGTAAACTTATTCTAACTCAAATTGCTAACCTCTAATATAATGCTTTCTTAGTCGGTAAATAGGAATGTGTGCGCTGAGCGTAACATCATTAATATGATCAACTAGTAAGAAATAACCGACATGGGAAACGACGCCACTATGCGTTGTATTATAATAACCCTTCTTTTCTACGGATGGTTGGACTATTTACGAACCAATTTGTAAATAGAAATAGAAAGTATTCATTTATCTACATAACAAAAATATAGTACGTAAGTTGAAAAAAAAAGTAAGTTCGACAAGTCTAGCCGATTTATCGATCTTTATAATTTTTTCGAACACTAGTTAATCTACTAGTTAAGCTACTTCACTGTAATATCACCTGGTAAACGATGGTACAGGTAGAGGTTTAACCATTTTAGGTGTAATGCGGTTAGATTCAACGCATATCGGTTTCGAAGCGTTATCGTACCGAAACGCTAAAGCCTCGTGTGAAGTCCACTAAAACGCACGTGGCGGACTCCAACCTAACCTACGACCTATCTAAACCCTTCTCTTTCATAGAGGAGACCCGTGCACTATAATGAGCTGGTAAAAATGAATTGACGGTAAGTTCTAGAAGTGCTCTGCATTGGCGTCCCCGCAGTGTGTTTACGTATCTCGCGACAGGCGTAAATCTCCCGATCTTGGTCACTTTACTAAACAATAACTATACAAAAGTGACATTTGACCGCAGTGATGCCATGATTTACGCCTGTCCCAGGCCTGGCGCGAGAACGAAATCACCCTGCCGATGTGAGCTTGTCCTAACTTAACGCAAAATCCGATAAAAATGTGAAAATAGAAATGCCTCTCGCATGTAATACCACTCGACTTGGGATCCTTTGGTCATCCCCATCCAAGAACCTTAATGGCTCCGGATTAAATTGACCATGAAACAGACGGATAACGAAGCACTCTTGGGCTAAGCTTTTGAGATTTTTGAACCGAATTAACGAGCTTGATTTTATGCGAACGTAATACGATCTGTTTGCATTTAAGTTAATCTGTACTAATAATAAATCTTCGAGGGGATTTTTTTTATTCTTCGAACGCCTTAAGTCTCTGTAACTACTAGTCGTATTTATGAAAACTTTTTTACGAATTCAAAATTCAAATTTTGTTTATTACAAGTTGGTCTAAATGTAAATTGGTTGCTTTTGAAAGTCTGTAGTGTTTGTAGTGTTTGTAGTGACCAAATTCTTGAGGAATGTTATAGGCTATACAACATCACGCTGCGGCCTTTACGAGCCAAGCAAAAAAAAAATCAGAGAACGCCAAGCGAAAGCGTCCCAATAACGCGGCTATGGGACGCGGTGGGTTGCAGTATTGCGTAGTAAGGCAAACGAAACCGACGAATCAGCAGCCGCGTTAGTAAAATTTACGGCCATTGATAACTGAGCTCATCTCACTCCAGTGACTGCTGGCCTCACTCGCTCGTACCGAAACGCTTAATCGCTTGGTGTCTTAACGTCTTTATCGGAAGGGTAGTGACTAGCCAGAGCCGAAGCCTCCCAATTCAGAAATTATAAATTTCCAAGCCCCTGCTGGCATCAAACCCGTGTCCTCCCACTTTTAAACCAACAACGCTCACCACTGCGCCATGGAGGTCGACTGAATCGAACGCAGGACCTCGTGATCAATTTTGTGGGAGACCAGGAAGCGTATGGGACCATCGTAGCTTAAGCTGTAAGTAAGTATGAATAAAGGATTTTTCAATTTGAATTTGAATAGTCGACCACCTCGTCTAATCATTTTACAGCAGTACCTAAAAGTGGCTCAGTTTATATTGCTCTTTAGTCTGATTTCTCAGGCAGCGTACATATTGAACGTCCCTTATTCTTTGTTCAGAACGCAAAGAGCGTAACGCCTCGCAAATATAATAGGCACTGTTCGCATTTCTACCATTATTACAATCTGGAGGGACAATGCAAATTAGTCCTGAAGCCACGTATTTCTCATGCGTCTTTCTTTGTGCGGTGATCGGACGCGTAACGTAAATAATAAGTACCTTATGTGCGCGGTGTGACCCTTATTAAAAATATTAGAAGATAATAATAGACAAATATAAATAAAGCCAAGAAATATTTGACGGCCGATTGGCGCAATTTGCAGAGACCCTGCTTTCTGAGCCCGAGGCTGTGGGTTCGATTCCCACTACTGGAAAATGTTTGTGTGATGAGCATGAATGTTTTTCAGTGTCTAGGTGTTGTATGTATATTATTCATAAAAATATTCATCAGGCATCTTAGTACCCCTAACGCAAGCTACGCTTACTTTGGGGCTAGATGGCGACGTGTGTATTGTCGTAGTATATTTATTTATTTTATTATAAATATTGTATCAATACATTTAAAAGTGACTTTATGTGATGATCAACAACAAAAAGGAGACTGAATTAGTCTTCTCATAAAACTCCTCCTCAATATTGAAATAATAATGCTTTATGGGATGGTAGTAAGCACGTGGTCTAAGAAGAGCCACAATATAAAGTAAGCTGGTATTATCTATACAACGGTCTGAACAGAAATGTGTTGTTGGCGCATTCTCGGCTATGGCCCGTTTAAACTCAATATACACACGCCTGAGTCACCAGGCAAGTGTATTTTCACATTTTAAATGAATCAGTGCCGATACAGTGTTATTTTTGTATATATTTAACATATATAACGTCATGTTAATATGTCAATTTAGTTCTAGAAGTCAAGATCTATGTTACTATAGTATCTAATCAGGCGCATGCTTGTCCTGATTACCAATCACGAGTTTTAAACTAAGGCATTCAAATTTTAACTATGTACGAAAAACACCGTTAGATTCATTTTTACACTGCTATATTACTACGATTCTTATTTTTTTTTTAGATGAGAATTCATTAAAAAATCACGGCCCAGGGGAGCCATCTTTACTTGCATTGTATGTTCTATCAGGGGCCAGAATATAAATGGCTTTAAAATTGTAGCTATATGCAGAATTTGGGCGTCTCAAATTGCAGTTAGTAAATATTAAATGTTATACAAACTTCCAATACCCGTTTGTTACAACGGCCTCAACATAAATGTGCTGTTACCGCATTCTCGGCTATGGCCCGTTTAAACTCATTAAGCACTCGCCTGAGTCACCAGGCGAGTGGAATTACTCACACTTCGGTTCTTTGTGCGGCGTCGTCGATTCGTCATGACGTTAATATTTACCCTGGACGCCTTTTACGATGCCATGTTGAAATTGTTTCACGTTTTAAATGGATCGCGCTGTGCAGACAATAAATGCCTGTAGTTTGTATTTAAAAAGTCTTGTTAATAATATTATGAGGGTTAGTTTCTGCTTACAATATGCACTTTATGACGTGATTAAGCTCTTGCCCACGTTCTCTCGCGTAGTTACGGTTTTTTACAAATCCCGTGGGAATCCTTTGTTTTCCGGGAATATAAATTTGACTATGTTACTCTCCAGTCTTTTAACTAACGCCATGCCATAAATTAAGTCGACTCGATGCTTCGTTAGGGAGTAAAGTGAGAACAAACAAACACACTTTTGCATTAATAATATTAGTATGGATGTTGTCAACATCGCTTTTTTACAAGTGCCAACTGTTTGAGATAACTACTCGGAAAATCGAGCCCCGGGAAATTTATCTTTTTATTACATCGAATATCAGACCACATTAATATGGGACTACATTTTAGTCAATAAAATTTAAAAGTCAAATATTTGTTTATTCAAATAGGCCGATGGGATACCCTTTACATACAAAATGTGTAATTTGAAGTGGGATGATGGCGATAACTACATTCTTAAACTTGAAGCTGAAGCTACCAGGGTTTAAAAGCGCCCCCTGGTCTATGAAGAAACCCACAACAACCTTATATTTATGTAATAAGGTTGATTATTGCTTGAGGTGAATAACTAATAAGCCAGACCCTTTCTTTTTAGTTCATTCTATAACCTGCCACATAATATATACTAGCATTCAGATAACAGAATGGCCAGCGGGAATCGATCCGTTTAACCGAATACCAGCGTAATGAGTAACCAGATCAGTGACGAAAGATAAAACCAGATGCCACAGCAGCTGTTCGACAGCCAGTAAGTAGTTGGTATACGGGCGTTATTCAGATTACCAATTGTTGAACTATACCTACTGTGTCCGTTCTTAAATATTTATGCTAGGCCTCCATGAGCGTATAGGTAGTTAGTTCATTCAATCAAATTCGAATGTTTGGATACGATGTTGATTATTGATATGCCTTTAATCTGCATAGTTATTATAAAAATAAAATGCTTCTCGGGGCAAACTTTTGCATAATATAAATTGTACATACGCTGACAAAATCGCGGGCAACATTAAGTACCGCTAGTAGGTACCTATTCATATAAAAAGCTTCCATGATCGATGACCTTCATGTCGCAGCAGTGAGCGCAGTGGTTGTGTCATTAATGTGATGTCCCGGGCTCGATCCCCGGCAGAGGCAGTTTGGAAATTTATGATTTCTATATTTGTTCTGGTCTGGTCTGGTCTACGGCCGCGGCTAGTTACCATCCCACCGACAACACTTGCGTGCTGCTGCTTTAGCGTTCCAGTACGGCGGCGCGTAGAAACCAATAAGGGTATGGGTCTTATGTAACTGCCCTACCCATAACAGGGTAGGTAGTCTGTAATAATAACATTATACGTTCGTACGTTACCACAAAACCAAGCTGAATTTATTTTAGCCACAAAGATTGACAATTCCTATATAAACCTGCAATTTTAGTAAATCAAGTCACTTTTGCAATTAATCGTGCTAACTTAGTACTTAATGTCATTTATAATGCGAGAATTAATCCAATTTCGTTCGCCAATCTTGGTTCTTCGGTCAGCAACTTTTACACCGCAAGGTCGGGGGTTCACAACCCTACAGACGAGTGACCTTTGAACTGCCTCAAACGCAACATTAAATTTTCTTTTCTATCTAATTGAATACTGAGCATATTAACTTATCGAAGCGTAATATGAAACTAATACAAGAGCTAACTAACTTTGCAAGCAGTCTGAAGCGGGCGCATTTCTATATTAATTTTACATTTAATTTTTTCGAATATCATAATATTTTTGCCAAAAATTACAAAACTTGTCTTTTCTTTTTTATTGATCAAACTTAAGGCTTGTTCAGACTACGTTAGTATTTAGTCGAGTGGAGAGTTTTTAAAAATTCTTTCGCTCGTTACAGTTCACGAGTGAGTTGTGTTTTGCAAAATGAATAGTAAGCAACGCAATAAAATACAACAAGCAGATTAAGCTAATCGGAATAACTATTTGAGGAGAGGTGGATGAGGAATGTCGTTTTTAAAATAAAATTGAAAGATAAGAACTTTAGACTTTTTCTCTGTTCAGCCAGTGAGCAATGATGCACCGTGGGAGGTTTTACACGACAAAAGAATCGACTCTAATAAAATACTTACGAATCTAGTGGACTAAAATACCAGCGTAGTGCAAACTAACCTTAAAGGATTAAGAACGTTACAACAAGTTACAGATTATGAAATGCTATTTCTGTGAAGTACTGCGGTAATGCTTTGGTTAAAAGCGTTTAAAGGTTCCGTTCCCGAGTCCCTCTGTCTGTCGGCGTGTCGTACCTCATGAACCATGGCAAAGAGTTTTAAATTTTCGCAGAGATGCAATTCTACCACTTAAATTAAAATGGTTGAAAATTAATATAGACACAAGATATCTATGTGGTTTTTAGCGTTTTTACTCGCTCGTTGCTTATATTGCTACCAAATGTTTGTTTGTGGTGGTACCAATATGGTGTTTAATATTGTATAACATTTTGGTACGAAAGTCGTGTGAAAGTCAAGGTCGCATTTAGCCGGTTTTCTAGCCTATTTTGAAAGACCTTAATGTCCCAGCGGTTTTATAAAAAACAAATGAACAATAACATTCCAGTGGTACATTGGACGCGTTATCTTTGTCAAAACCATATACCTAACATCGTCTCTATTATATCGCGGGTAATAAAACGTCATAGACGACCTTTAGCAAAAGGGCGGACTAAAATTCGAAAGGTCGTAATATCCCACTCATATACAGATTTAAGAGTGAAATAAGACGGCTGGATTCATATCCAGTTTGTTTTTATTTTCCTCGTATGTGTGTGATCGATGCCAAAAACGTTTTTTCTCTTGGCATGGATATTAAATGGAAACATTTCTAATATAAACACGTTATTTACGGAGGGCGATCTCTATACAAACTACGTCTAAAACTATTTTGGATGGTCATACTCGTATCGCAACCGTTGCGTAGTTAATATTGACACGTATCCATTAGGCGATTTGGTCCTTCGTTGTTACGCTTAATTCGCAAGCACGTATGTCACAAGCACTCATCACAAACTCGATTAAATAAAAACTCGACTCAAATTAAAGCATTGATTTGTGAGTACATATGAGAAATACCTAAGACATACACGACGCGTGGGCAACGAGTGGTCCACTTGTCGTATAATCTATACTTGTAATAAATCTGTAACTGGAAGATTTCTGTACAAATTTTGCCCGGGGTATGCTTTATAATCGATGCTGAGTCCAAAACAGATTTTTATTAAATTTTTGTCTTGTTGTCTGTCCGGGCATCACGTGAAAACTACTGTACGGATTTAAATAAAATTTGGTATAGTTGTAGCTGGTATTCCGGGTCAACATATAGGATAATTTTTATCCTGATAAAAGTAAGTTTCCTCCGGGAAATGGTAAGAAATTTTTTATAAATTTTACTTCATACCACCGTTAAATTTGAATCGATTTCAATCATTCTTTTTTTATTTGAAAGTGTATACTATTAAGCATGTATAGTCTAATTTTAATGATGATCTGATAAATATTGTCGGAGATAAAGGACATAACTCTTCACAGAAAACAGCACGTTGCAAGGCATGTGGGACAACGATCGAATGCATGCGTACCATCCTGGAATAGCTCATCATAGGCTTTTTTTATCCCGGAAAATAAAACAGCTCCTAAAGGATAGCTTCGCATTTTTTCCGCATTTGTCTTTCAAAATCCGCGCAACGGAGTTTTAGATTGACATGATTTTTTTAGATAAGCATAGTTGAAATATTATCAAGCTTTTCAGTTGTTTGGTTAAACGCGCTAATCTCAGAAAATAATATTTCGTTTTTTTTTTTTTGATTGTTAGTATCAATTAAGGCTATATAACATCACGCTACGACCAATGGCTACTATCATTAATGAGAAATGTTGGAAAAACTATTCTTTTAAGAGATTCCGATGCGTGCGATGCGTGAACGGAAAACGTTGCGCCAAACGACGGAAATATGTAGTAAGTATATCGGAATTGTTTCTTTAAAGTTCTATAAAACAGTCCTCGACAACATAAGACTACTTTTTGAAGTTGACTCGTTCGCGGACGAAGTCGCGCGGGTCTGCTAGTTCTAGCATAAAATGATTGAACACTTTGCTTAAATATCAAAACCAAATCGTTTCAAAACAGGTTAGTGCTTAAAAAACAAACCAATGTAATGATAGCTAAGCAAAGAACAAAATATAACAGTAGTTAAATAACCTAACATTCAGATTTGCAAGAGTTATACTACTAGCAAGTAGCCTTTTAAGCAACTCGCCAACAATGTCAGTCGATAGGGTTGTCGCCTTGCATCGAAATAAAATTAACACTATTGGCATTCATGAACCAAACGCATGTTGAGTGATTTCGGCAATTATTCTAAAGATTTTACCCTAAGATAGGGCGTTTATTGTATATAGAGTCATTGGCTGGATAATAAATAGTACCTTACTATTCGCAGCTGTTAAGCTATCTGAAACTGCGGAAGACTAGCTTTTTGGATAAGATAATACACTAAAACCGCATTAAAGAGGCATCCGTGCCCTGCTTAATATGAGTAGAGCCCACCTTGACCGTCAAAGCGGTACCAACCTGAACAAAATGAGACATGTGTCTGGTATAGCCAGGTTTAAAAAATCGTTTAATTTTCCCGTGTGTTACCTGTCGTGTATGCCAGTTGCACTATATGGAGTGGAAGTATGCTCCTAATATAATGGAAATGCCATACACACACACTTATACTTACACGCACAAGACAAATAATCAAATGTCAAATTTTGCTTTTAAAAAAAAAAAAAATTTAGTATTCATGTCACCTAACTGATATTATAAATGCAAATATGTGTTTGTTTGTCTTTCCGTCGCCCTCTAAATCAGCCACCAATCACCCTGATTTTTGGCAAAGAGTTAGTTGAAAGGACAGAGAGTAGGTAACACATTTTATCTCAGGAAAACAAACGGTTTGGTATTTGTAAATAAACGCTAACGATGTATGTACCTACGCGGGCAATAGCTTTAATATTATAAGACTCACCATGTCGTCTAATGACCATAATAAAAAAATTACACAACATTTTTTATTGAACTACAAGCTATTTTATTATATTGTGCCACTAGAGTTTAACGCCGACTTTGTCCTATGTCCTATTGAAATCCTATTTCATTTTCCTGGCTCATCTTATAAGCAATAAATAATCGTTCACAGGTAACAAAACTTAATACATCTGCCCCGGTGCATTTCCAGGGTAAGAATCCGTCTCTAGGCTGTACGCTATTTCTATGCCAAATCACTATTAAACCAACAGGGACACCAACGCATTAATTATATTAGTGGGTATGGTGGCAACCCTAGAACCGCGGTTGAAACGCAACACAGCAATGAGAAACATTTCACAAGTATGCGAACCACCTTCACCGGCAGCTGGCAAGGGGCAACCTTGGTGATATGAAACTTCCTCGTTGTTAACACTGCAATTGACTTTATTTATTGCTAATCTCGTATGGGCTTATGGCGTTATTTTAACAGGCAACAAACAATCAATGGCAAACTTAGCGGGGCATGCATACGCTTCTAAATGAAATAATAAATGAATATACTACGACAATACACACACCGCCATCTAGCCAAAATAAGCGTAGCTTGTGTTATGGGTTCTAAGATGACTAATGAATATTTTTATGAATAATATACATAAATAGTTATAAAATATAGATAAACACCCTGATGAACACCCAGATACCGAAGAACATTCATGTTCATCACACAAACATTTTCCAGTTATGGGAATCCAACCCACGGCCATGGATTCAGAAAGCAGGGTCGCTGCCCACTGCGCCAATCGGCTGTCAAATATAATACAGTATTCTATCTATGATTTTGTCCGCGACATTACTGTTGGCCCAAAAGATCGAAATAATTATCTTATTAACAAACCCAAACGTACCAGATAGCTTCGTAGAGAAAAGAGACGTCAGCTCACTTTGTATTTTCTATCATACATAATGGCCAGTGTTCAGAAGAGTTGTTTACTAATACTACCTTGTTATTATTTGATCAAACCACGCACGTTTATCGCGAATTTTTTTTGTCTTGGCCAAAATGCGTTTAAAGCACCCCCCAAATGTTATAGACAAACCCAAAACTACCAGAAAGTTATTGGAAAAGTTTGGCGCAGCGTAGACTTCGGTCTTCGGATACGTCAGCTCCCCATGCGTTTCTATAGTCTCTATAATGGGGAGTGTTCAGAACAGTTATTTGAACCAAAACAACCGTCCGTTATACCATCATCCTTTATTCTGGTGCTGTAAAGTTTCATGGGTGACGGTAATGGGTTAACATAAGGTTGGCCACTCCTTGCTCGGTCTCTCTTATACTTAATTCTATTTGTCCCACTGCTGGGCACAGGCCTTATACTTTATCTGAAAAAGGAAAGAACAGCGTGAAAGGTAATATAGGTTAAGAGGGTCAAAAATTATAATCACGTCAAAACAACCGAGAACCATGGCTGAAGTTCGTCTCTCACGCAAATATACAGTGCATTTCCTAGCACCTTCGGCCTACTAAGAAACTGTTTGCAAAAAAACCCAATATAGAGCAGCACAGAGGGTACTCTCTCTCCTATGGGAAAGGAGGCGCGTGCCGATTGGAAATGTATAGACAGATACATGATCATGATAACACATTGTCATAAAAATAGGTTCGTTACATTAGGATTTATACAAACACGTAACCATATGGATATAAAGTATCAACCTACATAAACACATTGGCTTCCTCTTAAAATATCTCACAAGTGCACTCTGGAATAACATTCGCGGTCAGTGGTCACGAATCAATCGAGTGCCGAGACATAGAATGTTAAATAGAGGTTATTTATTTATTCTAGCACGTTAACCCAACACAACGCGCGCTCTCTGAGTAATAACATACTACGTTCTAGAGACGATATCTTGGAGCTATTTTGTCGTGCTATATGGCTATTTGGCCACAACTGACGAGTTTATCATATCATTTTATGGTACACATGTTAAATAAATAATAAATAAATTTACTACGACAATACACACATCGCCATCTAGTCCCAAAGTAAGCGAGCTTGTGTTATGGGTACTAAGATAACTGATGAATATTTTTTATGAATAATATACATAAATACTTATAATATATAGATAAAAATCCACACTGAAAATCATTCATGTTCATCACACAAATATTGTCCAGTTGTGGGAATCGAACCAAAACTAAACAAAAACTATGTGTTACCGCGTAAAGTAACGGATATGACGGCTCTAGTTTTCGTAGTACATTATGACTTACTGGGCGTTCTAGCGAAATTTAACATAATGCTAAAAGGTTTTTTTGTTTGTTCGCAGGTAAGACCACGACCAAGGACCCAGAGGTGATCAGATCAAGGCCCTGATTCTGTATGGCATTGAAATGTTAACTGCGCACACAATGCATTTTTCATCGTATATTTTGACATCTCTTTATTTGTCGGACATCTATGAATTTGATTTCGTATAAACAGCTTTCATTCAAGTTAGCCCTATTAAAATTTCATAAGATATTTTACTTGCAAATACACTTATACCTGTATGTAAAACAAACCATTAATATAATAAGCTTAAAATGGTCATGTGAGTGGTCAAAACACAAAAAAAACTTTATGATTTGCATTATAAAAAAAAAAATCTTTATTACCGGCTCGCTGCCCACACAGTGCATGGATCTCCTTTCAGTATGAGAAGGGTTTAGGACGTATTCCACCACGCTGGAACTGATCCATTCCAGGGCGAATTCCAGATTAAAATAAAAGAGATTTATAATCTATGAACCCCTAGTGCAATCGAATATAGTCGAATCAGCTGTTTGATGTCACCAATAGTTTTCTTATCGTACGCCGACTAATGAATTATATAGGCAAAATGTGTGATAGTTTAGCTTTCTTCTGGCAAAGAAACGGCTAAAATTCAGTCCAGTACTTATGTAGTCTATTCGGTACAACAGACAACCAATAAAATCTTTCCCCTTTATAATGTTAGTATACACATCTACTAAAGAGGACTCATACAATTAGTTAAAATTTAAAATATAACTACATCAATAGCAAAACGACTTGTTGGACGATTTCGGTTTGTTACATCAACGGTTCTAAAATTCGAATCAGCTGTTTAACAAATGAAACCATACATTTGAATCTTGAACACGACTTTTATAGATATTCGATATCGATGTAATATTATGTGCGGAACGTCTTTCCAGTGTCCAGTAAAACTACGTCAGGTACCTAAGTACCGAGCGCGGTCTTATGTCTCGCGGAGTTGATGACCGCGAGCGAAGGCCGTACAATCGGTCAGACAACAAATGTCAGGGCCACACGCGCGGGCGACAGGAAAACTGCGTCACAGATGAAAAAAACATGACTCAGACGCGCCGCGCCGCTCCGGAGAATTGCACACGAGCTGCCATCTTTTGGCCGCGCCTTTAATTATAATAGGGTTCCCAGCCTTATTGATTATTTTATTCTTTTAGCTTTTCCTTTTTTATAATGAAAATTGGATCACTGCAGAACTTCTGTATCTGCGTATGTTCTCGACAATGCGCTAAACTTAGTGTTGGAGTTACTATTGTACATTCTAAATTTCAATTAATTTCGTTTTGGGTGAGGTAACCTTGTTCGGGAGCTGTTGTCAATCATGCGCTTGACTTTAAGATTTAAAAGGATGATTTCTTTATTATGTTGTTTATTATATGGGGCTCATGTGTGAAAACTTAGATAACGTGATGCTGCTGGCGCCATCAAATTCGATTACTAAGCATTGTAAATAAGGATTGTAGATTTTGGGAGCGAATCTGAATAAGCTGTTTGTTGTCATCAATAGTTTTCTTATCGTACGCCAAGTAATGAATTATATAAGCAATATGTGTGATACTTTAACTTTTTTCTGGTAAAGAAAAAGCTAAAATTCAGTCCAGTACCTACTTATCGTATATAGAATAGTAGTCTATTCGGTACAACCGAAACCAATAACATCTTTCCCCTTTATAATGTTAGTATAGACAGCTACTAAAGAGGACTCATACAATTAGTTAAAATTTAAAATATAACTACATCAATAGCAAAACGACTTGTTGGACGATTTCGGTTTGTTACATCAACGGTTTTATTGTTTTATTTACTCGTAGTCACTATGTTGGTATCACACACGTACACCAAACGTACTAGTTTTGTGATTGTGATTAGGTACATTAATTTCTCTAATTAAACTAAGGTTGGAACTATATTGCAAAGATTAAAAGAAGTATCGACCTCTAAACGTCTGACGTCACTTGTTTCTAACATCTTACAGGAGAAAAGGAAGCACTAGTTATTATTGCAGTATTATATTTAAATTTCATCCTTAGTACATTCTCATAGAGTTGCTACTAGTATACAGTCCCAATGTGCAAACTATAGTAGGTTATCACAGGTAGTATGAAGCAACAGTAAGTATTTCATTTTACCCAGCTCGTTTTGCTGCTATTGGAAAATATATTTGAATTTTTCACCTGCCCTTACATAGTTTAAATACTTTTTAAAGCTCTTGATCGTAAAATTTTAAGAGCTGAATTGCATACCGTGGTTGTTTTTAAGCTTTTATTTTATTAAACTCGCTCAATTCGGGAGTTTAACCAGAAATTCAGAATTGGTAACCCTACTTTCAATTTTCTACGAATGTTTTTTTTTAAATACCATACGCGCGACAACTGGCAACCTTGCGAAAGAGAATGGCAATGACATTGCCTTCCTTTAAACTTTAAATATCATTTTTTATATAAAAATTATTATCTCTAGCAGCCGTAATAAACCCTATTATATAAACCTATGATATATATATGCTAGATAGTGCAAATTGTATACATGTATTTAGCAACCCTAGTGTCTTCATCTGGCTACACAAATTCACAGTCGCAGTTCACACTGAAGATATTTTTGTTATATAAATTTTTGTCTTGTCGCATTTCGATTTAATATTTTGCCGCGTAGTGGATAAGCTTCGTATCTACCAGCACAGCTAGCATGGGCAGGAGACAATTATCTACCCAGGGAAAAGATAAAAATGTATCTTTTCTTGCAGGGGATATAACCGGAGGATGTAAATTTGTCTCCTGCCTGGGCTACTCTGACTGGGGATATTATGATATGGATAGAATAAAAATATTTTTTCTTAACATAATCCGGTGTAAACATCCACTAACACCGAACACGCGTAACTGACCATTTCATGTAAAACAGTAAAGCGATTTTTTATCGAACGACATGTCGCTAGTTTTGTCTGCTAGTGAGGAGTTTAGATAACCAGCAACCTTGCGAAAGAGAATGGCAATGACATTGGCTCCGATTAAACGCGGAAAACGGAAGGCAATTTCGCGCTGGCACTTTTTACCTAATGTATACGCACTAAAAATCTATTCAATCTATGAATTTATAATCAGTCAGTCAGTCAAATATTTCTTTATTCAAATAGGCTCATAGATGGCACTTTTGGTGCCTTGATTACATACAAAATGTGTACCTACATACTATAGAGTAGTGATGACGATAACTACATTCGTAAACTTAAAACTAAATCTACGAGGGTTCCAAACGCACCCTGGTCAAAGAAGAAGCCCACAACAAAGTTAGCCGGGTGGTGAACAGACACACGCAGTCATGTCAAATTTATAACGCCCCGTCGTTAAGGCGTCGCGGGTTAAATATTTTTGTACTAGTTTGACGTCATGAAATTACCTTACAGAAGTTTAAAATAAAATTCTTTCAATGTTTTGCAACTGAATATATTGAGTTTCATCTTATAATAAAACTGTAACTGGAAGATTTCTGTACATTTAATATATTTTGAAAATTTTGATCGGGGGATTCTTTTCGGGGGGTACTGAGTCCAAAACAGATTTTCAGAAAACTACTGAACAGATTTAAATAAAATTTGGTATAGTAGTAGCTGGTATTCCGGGCCAACATATAGGATACTTTTTATCCCGATAAACAATAAGTTTCCTCCGGGAAACGGGATGATTTTTTTTATCAATTTTACTTCATAGCTCCGTTATATTTTAACCGATTTTAATAATTCCTTTTTTAACTGGAAGTGTTGATAGTATCAAGCATGTATTGTCTTATTTTAATGAAGATCTGATAAGTATTGTCGGAGATAAAGGACATAACTCTACGCAGATACCAGCAAGTCGCAAGGCATATGGTTCAACGATCGAACATCTTACTAATATTATAAATGCGAAAGTTGTGAGGATGGATGTATGGATGGTTTTAGTGTTTATTTTACTATGGTTTTCTGTAATTGGCTGAAATATAACGATGCTTTCTAAAGTTGTCATACCGACTTAGAGTGAGCCTCCTGTACGTAGCGCTGTAATTCGTTTCATGTGAAACAAAATGTATGTTTAAAGTGAATTCAATGGCCAACCGGCGAGTCTGTTAATTAATTGGCTATACGTCAACAGCCTATAATTGTACACTGCTGGACTTAAAAACCTCTACAAACGGGATGGTTTGTCCATAATCACCACGCTGGCAGACATGTTGGTGATGGCAGTAGATGGTAGTAGTAGTACAGAGGATGCTTTATATTCCATTAGGCTACCCGCACACACGTCGAAATTATTGACAATGTTGTGCATATTGGCAATAATATTGCCTGAGTGCGGGGCGTAGAATTGAAGTGTTGCTATAACATATTGTCTACATATTGTCTATTGTCTATTTATTTATAATATACTAGCTGTCGCCCGCGACTTCGTCTGCGTTTGATTTTCTTTTTTATGTGGCATTAAATTTAGTTGTGTTCTAAAAAATTAAAGTATTCACTATCGCTAAGCCTTGAATGAGGGGTTTGCTGCTGTCCGCTGAGGAGTTATGTCCTCTATCTCCAACCACATTCATTAGATCTTAACAAAGTTTGAGCATAACCTCTATAGTACAAAAATAATTATTTAAATCGGTTATAATTTGTCGGAGTTATCGTTAAACACTTTCATCCCCTCTCCCAAAGGAAGCGAGCTTAATTTCGTGATAAAAAGTATCCTTTATTACTTCTAACACTCCCAAGAATATGTGTACAAAGTTTCATGAGGATCGGTTAAGTAGTTTTTGCGTGAAAGCGTAACAAACAAACTAACATTGACATTATAATATTAGTAGGGATTGTCTATTTATATTGTCAATAATATGGAATGTAACATACATTACAGCCTTAGTCAGGCATACGACACCCGTGGGAAGAGCAGGGGTGGTGACAACAGTATTCTGGTCTGCCGTTACCACATGGTACTAAAATTTGCCGTTTTCTCTGGACGCAGGTTAAACACATTGGTTTGTCATTTGTTACATTGCCTTTGATAATACTAAAGTCATCATCATCATCATCGTCATTACTGGGCACAGGGCTCCTATATCAAAGACCCTTTTTGGGGTTTTAGCTTCTGCTATGTGAATTGGCGGGTTTTATCGATTAATTATTGACACATGTTTGTGATAATAACAGACTCCATAACGTGCTGTCTGAAACACGGGTTTGATAAGTACCAATTTCTGAACTCCTGGTACTAAGAATTACTTGATAGAAAAATCCGGTTTGACTGTCCGACCCGGGAATCAAACTCAGGTTCTCGCGGTTTGTTACAGTCGAATATGCGAACCACTTCACTCTCCGAGCTTTTATTACTAGTATGTGATAATAATCGGCCTATGCTCTAAAAGCCGCTTCCCTATGAACGCTATCTATTCCCAACAGTGGAATATTAATAGGCAGTAAATAAAACGTGAATTCAAATATGAAACGTGCAATGTCACGATTTTAAAGTAATTATTCACGTGTCTTTTATCCCTAAACCCCCCTCTAAACAGGGGGGGGGGCGCCTCCAAGTATTGTTATATATTTCAAAATCGTAAACCCGATATAATAACTCTCGTTTACGAGTGTCAAAATCGTATTTCTAATAATAAAATGTCTCAATTTAGGAGGGCAATGTTTTATCACGGGTTATAAAGATGCGTTATTAAAACAATTTTTATTCGTTGTTCGTGCATCATTCCGGGTTATGGACTCGATGGGGTCTGGTGATTGTGAGGTTTTTTTTTCATATTTCGTTGTTCCTTTGTTGGCGTTTTAAGTAATTTTAAATTAAAAGGAAAATCTTCAAAATTCATTTATTTCAAATAGGCCTACTTTATAAGCACTTTTGAAACGTCGTGTCTGTTTGTAGTGACTTTCCACCGGTTCGGAAAGCAGATTCTACCGAGAAGAGCCAAAGCGACGTTGGCCTAGTGGGTTCGGCTACCCTTTTGGGGGGACCGAGAACCCTAGAACGCACCTATACTCATCAGAGTTAATTTAAGCAATTAAATAACATTTGTTTTAACGATGAAGGAAAACATTGTGAGGAAACCTGCATGGCTCAGAGTACCCCATAATGTTCTCTACCCTGTAGTGGGCCGCTAATGTTTGATGATAATGGCGTAAGTCTCAATCAATTGAAAATTTACATCATCATTTTTTAATCAAATACCAAGAAACACTATAAGAAACTTTGCAAAAATAATATCGAGCGGGGCATTTTGTGGACTTCATTTTAGTACACGGTGACTGAAAATTAAAAACTAAAACTAAAGTAGAGGAAATATTAATTCAAGGCCTAAACCCTCCAAAGCGGGTTGATCTGAATGGACGGCATAACGCGACATTGCGTAGGCACTGAGATTTTATAACATAAAAAGCGAAACTATGAACTCGTGATCCGTAATTGAACATACTAACCACTAGACCAACGAGGCAGTGTAATAATATAATAATAATAATTCACGTTATCTGACCGGGACGCACGACGTGACCGCCGCCGCGCCGTGTCGTTTGAGCGCGTTTTTATACGCATTATAAAAACCACGGTGTAGCTATCGTACAGTAAAGAACCCTTGATAAAAGATTTCTACGCAATCGTTGTCGTTAAAGCACCTAACATCAGGAAAGTCTTAGAGTGAAAAGAAACAAATTTTTAGAGGCTATATCAAAGCTTAGGCGTTTGAACCAAACGTTAGTAAAATATAAAAAGGTAGTACAGACTACGGAATACAGAAAATTTAAGATCCGTGATGACCCTCCAGTCACGTCGTTTTACGTACTGCGCAGTGGGTCTTTATAGAAACGTGAGTGTAATAATACAACTCACGTTATCTGACCGGTACGCACGATGTGACCGCCGCGCGCCGCAGCGCCTTATCGTTTGAGCGCGTTTTTATAAGCATTAAAAAATCTCAGTGTAGCTATCGTGCAGTTAAGAACATTTAGTATAGGATTTCTAAGCAAATGTAGAGTCTTTTTGCATCAGGGATAAGGAAAAGATTATTTGTAGTTGCGGCAGGCTTAAACTCTTTTCATTATACTTTAATAGGCTTTAAGTAACGCGAAGTTATACACCCACAAGTCTTATATTGTGGCAGAATGTTTGTAAAATATAAATGTAATACAGAATTTGTCCTTAAATCTAGCAGTGTTAGTCGCTCTGTTGCGTGAAAGAACGGCAAACCAACATACACACTTTTGCATGTAGGTATAATATTACTTCACAGTCACATTATATTCGTGATCCGCTGGAGCAGCAAAGAGCGTAAAGTAACGTGGTCATTTAAGGCGCTGCGTAGTCTGCGTTATTCAATAAGTGAGAGTGAAATAATGTAAAAATAGGCCAAAACCAAAACCACCGCACATAACGTGGGATAAGATATTGTTAAAAATCGTGAAATGCGGCTGTTACCGAACTGTACGGTCGCTCAGCGGTGGTATAAATAATTCCTTTTTTTGTCCATCACTCGCCCGGAGTATACCCCATTGTGTCGAGGCATGGCGGAGGCACACATTGTTAGAAGTATAATAAAGTGTTTTTTATGTTAATAAAAATGAATTGGTCTCTCTAATATTAATGGGTGTATAACATGATCGAAGCATTAAATGTTTTATTGTGTAAAAAGTTAGGGTCAATTCACACCGAGTTGGCTAGAATTTCCAGTTGCGAAGCATTTTAAACTTTACCATGATTACTAAAAGGCATATTATCGCTTGTAGAACTCCAAAAATGGCACAGCATCCCGCTGTGAGCTGACTCGTGCTAGTACAAAAATTTGACTAGGTATGATTTTTATTATATAGGTTACATCTTTTACCTTTTTTTTTTTTTTTAGGTAAAACTTGCTAGAGTCTGAGAACGGAAGTCTGTGAAGTCTCCTCATTAAGACAAAGGCCAGAACATCGCGCCTGTATAGTCTATGAAGTTTCTTCAACGCCTTATAGAATATAAAAACGGTGACCTTTATTAAAAAATCTCTGATTGTTGTCAGCCAGACGGTTGGTTGTTAATAATATACCAAAACCAAAGGAACAAGTCTTTCTTTTAGTTTGAAGAAGAGATGTTATGCTGACCTGGACATAACTGACTAGGTACCTACTAAGTTTCTTGCCGGCGGCTTCTCAAAAGAATCAACATTCTGTAACTGCTATGCTAGTCCCAACAAACACACAGACTTTTCACATTACAGAACAGAATTTGTAAGGTCTTGAAATGTCTTTATATTATTAGACATAATTATTATTTGGACTTAGGAACTTTCGCTGATGCGTTTATTTAATTTCTTGTTTTTTGTGATTTTGATATTTGTCCAGCCTATTCTTGAACTGGTTCAGTGATACTGAAATCACTACCTCCTCAGGCAAAGCATACCACAGGTGTATAACTATAGCTGATAAAGTGATTTTGATAAACTTCTTCCAATGATATAAACATTATGTAAAATGTATAGGTAATTACGGCGGAATCCTTTGTTGTACCGCCATACTCATTGTGCAACGCAATCGGATGCAGGTGGGTCATTGACCTCCAGTCTTGAAGAAACAAAGTGATGTTTATGAAAAGTCGGGGCCGTGTTTGTTTTTGAGTGTGAATTATATGACTATGGTGTTACTATTTTAATATCCCCGCCACAACGATTGAAATTTAATCTTATGTCAATACTACTAAGGTGTACAATCGTTTGAGGCTTAGAGAAAAAAAAGTTTGATAAGATATTCATAGAGATACTCACCGGATAATTCGAGGGCGAAAAAGAGATGGTTGTAGGGTTTGTCCCTTTCACACTCTACCTGCTGTTTTTATGTAGGTTACCTGGGCATCCCTTAAGGGTAAATCAGGTTTTCGGATTATCGAGGATACAAGTGGAAACGGGGCTGTTTCTGTTCGTTTTTTTCTAGTAGATGATTGGTATAAGTATTTCAGAAATTTCTTCGACTATAAAGGTACCTACTTGATATAATAATAGTAAGGAATGTGACGATTAAATAGTTCCTTGTACATAAAAACTACCTACTGTTATAAAATTCATCTAAATCCTTAGTTGTTTAATCAAAATGAACTTAGCTTCAACCTTTTCAACTCTATAACTGACCGGTGGTAGATTGACTACGATTAGCGGGTCTCTATGATCAATCTTCTAAACTTTTAATGTTAGAGATATAAAAACCTTGGAACTCAGAAAAATAAAGGTTTACAACTTTCCATCAAATTCTAATTCTAATGTTCTTTATTCATATTCATCACTAGAACTTATGAAGCGTTCATACATATACTATTATAATACCAGTAAAGTAAAGAAATTGTGATAATTATATTTGCAATACAACGAAGCTAAGAAGGTTCTAAACAACAGAGGGCACACAACAAACAGTCGTGTTTTTTTTTGTTATCACCATCCAATAGTCAAGTAATATTTAGCTATGAAGTTAGAGCAATTCATACCCAAGGTTTTTATCGTGTTCTTTCCATCCTCGATTTAAAACCTTTAGGGATTATGTCTGGTATACTTAGACTAAATTAATGTAGTCCGTAAAAACCGGATAGATTAAAATTTTGAAAACTCGCGCCATGTGTCTTTTTAATAATAATCATATGACGCAGCTATTTCATAGTCACAGCCACACAAACTTATTTTATTATTTGTATTATATATTGAAAGTCAATTTTATTTCAGTAGTAATCGTTATTTTTACAGTTATACTTTGACTTTTCTTAAATTGAATATAATATGTAATTCTAAAATAATTCGGTACTTATTTTAAGCTTTATCATTTTAATTTTTAAATTTGTTGCATAACAATATTAAAATATTACTAATTTAACAGGCACGCGGTGGTAGTACCGAAACGAATGACAAAACATGAGGAAACCTAGTACCATAATACATATTTGTTTGCCCAAAGGCAAGATTCCCAAAACGTTAGCCTTATTTACCGTCTGGATTGCAAGGCTTATCCTTTAGGCTAAACAACGTAGAAACATCATCGGTGACGTCGCCAATTTTCCTAAATCCGGGCTGGTACTCAAAATTCATTACTAGATCATACTCATCATTTTTAGAACGACCTAGAATTCAAACCCAGTAACGTGTTCCGTATTTGAACATTCTAATCACTAGACGAACAATTTTTTCATTATGACTGTCAATTTTTGGTTAAAAATGCCAGTTAAGAACGAAATCACCCCACGCAGCAATATAATTTCCCCCCAGAGCTTAGGTATTTAAAAGGTTTCAGATTTCCGTTTGCTGGAGTTCAAGTCCCGAGTCTCTTGGCGCGGATAAAACGGCCGGACGTCCTGTTATACGTTTACGCAATATCGAAGAAATATGGTCCGATTATCAACTTTAAGTTAAAGCATCCACAATGTTAATATTTATTGAATTTTTTCCACTACAAGATAGCCCATGACTGGTAAATGAAACACAATTTCACCGTCTCGTATAACGGTAACTTGGATTACCCTAATTTGTATCCTAAACTTTAAATAAACTAAATGACTGGTCCCATGTCTAACGCTCCGACATATATCTTCACAGAAGTGTAACAACAAAGAATAATCGCAGTATCTGATTCGCTTCTCACTAAAGATAAAGAAACCAGCACGTGTTTGCGTCAGACATTTGACGCTTCCACTGAAATGTGTGTCCGACGCCTTACCGGAATTAGATCAGGTGTATCACTACACTTATCCCTCTTTGGTCTTGTGTAGCATGTTCTACTATGGATCTCTAGAAAAAAAAGGTTTTCTGTTAAGAAATTTTCGGTATTAGAAAATTAGATAGTCAGCCGGAGCCAAATTCTCCAGCTTTGTATCGGTGAGTACTTCCGGGGATTGTCTTTATCATGACAATAAAACATTATTGCAGGTCATTAAAAATCGTTATAGCTTGCCAAGCTGCATTGGAGTTCCATGCTCTGAAACCAATAGAACCTGGAGGCCTGTCCTCAGAAGTGTTTAAAAACTGATGAAAAGTTAAATATGAAGCATTCGTACTAGGAAGGCACGAGTTATATAAAGGGTACAGAAACTCATTTTCTTGAACGACGCCCCTTCAGAGGAATTTCGATAGCTATCTAAAAATTAATTTTCCCGCCATCCCCTATTCAATGCTCAATAATGTCTCACATAATCACCTCTTCACCAATCGTGAGATTTCTCGATTATTTCTGATATTTGACGAGAATTCTGGCGAGAAAATTCCCAATTTTACACGTAACGAATCTTGTGTTCGATTTCTGATAGCGTTTATTGAATTACTGAGTTAATTACCTATTTAACGTTCGAGGTTCGTGAAAGCCTTTTTTTTGTGCAACACCATTTTACACATGGCTTTATATTAAGCAATGTAATTGTCATTGTTGCATCGAGAATCTTAAATGTCCTTAAACTAATCGTTTACCCAGCTGTGGGGCTTTAATACACTGCTTTAGTACGGCTATGATCATGAATCTTTTTCTTGGTAATTTTGTAATCGATGTAATAGAAGACTATCTGTCTGACGTCACAACTGATTTACGTATAGTATTTATAATATAACTGATCCTCCAATCACAGTGTAAAAATATTACAGTTAGGTGAAAGTTATACGCACAACTACAGCCTTTTTTCGCCCAAAGTTACTTTGCTATTTTTTTACTAATCAAATAAGAAATCTCAAGTCGGTGTCTTAACCCGCAGGCTGCGACTGGGCCCAAATATAAATAAGTAAGAAAAGTCCGCGTGATAATATTTACCGCGTCAGCTTTTCCTATCGCTATTGTTATCGCTAAGTATTGTACTCCAAATTTGCATGTAAAGTATTATTTTCCGAATTTAAAGGTAATATTAGATACATAGATAAAAGAGTAGATTCATGCAACATATATGCATGAATCTACTCTTTAAGGCTTATGCTCTTGTTAGGGTTTTTTGAAAAAAAAATATTTATGATTGCATGTTGACTGATTTTCTTAACTTCAAAATACTTAATTTGAATAACCCTTTTAACAAATATGTACTTCGGTAATATAAAGTGTATTAGGTTTTTTCAAACAAAGAGCACATAATATATTGAGGTCTTTTTGCCCAAAGCTACTCGGCGGTCACACCAAATAAGAAGTCCTAAGTAGACAAACCCGCATACTGGGACTGGCTCTAAACTAAATTTAGTATAGTCCCCGGGATAATATTCCCCGCATCCACTTTTTTATCCCTCTCGTTACGCGAGAACTACACTGGATCACTAATAGGCCATTGTTCTCACATATTGTTCGTTATTTTTTATGCTGCTATTCTATGACAAAACGTACTTGAATTTAAAAAAGTAGGAAGAGTGTGCCGATGTAATTATTGAGGATACACATGTTTTAAACATAATAAATTTTTATGGGACTGTTTTGCGAAAAAAAATTACGTAGATATTAAGCCTTCGTCTATTAACCGCAATGCTGGGCCCAGCCATCATCATCTTGAAAAGGGGATTTGAGACCCCCAATTCGTGTTGGCGGCCTTAAACGAATTGATCATTTGTTGTGATAATTACCAAAACCGAAGCATAACGTGCTCTCAAAACTATATTGAAGTTTGGACTTTGGACCATAAACAATCAGAGAGCACTAACAGCCTGAGTATATTTGATATGAAAACTATGTCCGATGTAAAGCAATAATGAAGTCTGGGCTGATAAATGCCAAAGCAGTCTTACCTTGAAGATAGGTACCTAATGAAGATGAACGCTGCCTTAGCAGTGCGTAAGAAAGAAACCTGGATAAAAAACTTTCCGTACGTTTTGATTGAACATGAGCCACATTAGGATGCCACTGTTCACGGCGTGCCGCTACTCTGAGGTAAAATGGCGACGTAGGAACAATATTGTGAAGTTCCTGAGCGCACTCACCGTAATCCTGTAAAAACAGCTTATCCCTTGTAAGCGCTTCGTACCCTGGCGTTACAATCCACAGTCTTAAGCTTTAAGCTGGTACAGAGCCAAGTGAATACTGTATTCCATGCTAGAAATCGCGGAGCACAACTAATCAGAGATAAAAAGCTTACAACATAAAAGTTTGTAAATCCAATTGGCCAATCCAAAGAAGGCATCCAACAAACAGCAAATTGAATTGGCCGTAACGAAAAATTCCGTCATAAACCCGTACAAAGACATTCGGAATATAAACAGTCCCTCCCGGGGCGGAAACACCCGCGCTATTTTAGTTGTTTAAACAAATTGTACGAGCCCCAAGCGGGGCTTGCTTGTCCACATATTTTATGAGGGCTTCCGCTGCCGCCGTGGGCCTACCAAAGTTCTAATACGTTCCCCGATATCCAAATAATGAGCTAAATGATTTTGAAATAAACTAAAACACTTTTTAGTACGTAATTATTACCAGAAAAAATCAGTATAATCAGATTTTCCGATATCAGTCAATTTAATACTGGAAACTCAAAATCTTCCAACTTGAGTTTATTCTGTCATAAGAATGTCATCGACCCATGCTCGTTAACACAGCCCACCAACCTTACAGCGGATGTCCGCCATATCGAGTGCTCGCACGTGTTCTCTTGTGTTTTCTTTACCCATCTCTCGGACTAAAAATCATAACCGTTCACTGGCATGTTTAAATCGTAACCACACCTTACTCAATATATTTAGTTAACAATTCTTTTTGCCTCGTTAGTCTGGACATTCCTTCACTTTGATTATTCAATATGTTTACAAGCAATTCCCAGAAATATTTTTTTTTTCATTCGGGCAAAATTTTTATTTTAAGGAAAAATTGTTAATTTTAGACGGCAGGCAGATAGACAGCTTTCATAGCCTCTGAGGGAAGGTTAAGGTAAAATTAACTGCTTGCAGAAACTTTCTCGCAATTAGCTTATGGATCTTTTTGAATAGAGATGAACTTAGTAGACTTGACACGATTGAAAAAACATTTCATTTTAAGCTCATGCATAGATATCAAAAACCCCATTAACCCGACAGGATTTACATACATCACTTAATTCGAATCTTTAACACCGATTTAAATTCAAGGGTTGATTTAAATCACAATGCTAAGACGTGTGATACGTAGGGCTGCCAACAACAAAACTGACATGAAAGTAAAGCTAAAATAATTTGCTGCCTACAAAACACAATATGCGCACATCAACAATCGATGAGAGTGTTTTATCTCCCAACATAGTGTAATTGTTATGTATATTAAATTGAAATTAATTAAAATTTATTACCTTTTGAGTTAGCAATGGCCTTATTATTTACATTTTTAAACACGACTAAGTGAGGCTTGAATTTAAACCGCTATGCTGCTCGCAGAAATATTTTGGTAAAAAAAATACAACAACTGTCAAGACGTTAAATTTAATTATCTTTTATAGACTATTTGGCGTTAAAAAATTCAACTAGGTATGTCGTTCTGTAAAAAAAAGGTTTCAGTACTGAAATCGAGACGGAATAGGCATCTTTTAGGTAAGCGTGCTCAACTTTTTAAAGTGCATCATCACTTATCTTAAGGTAGTCCATGTTAAAGAGTAGGTAGGTTAATTAGAACGAATAGCATAGGTAAAGAGTAATTCCACTTAGACCGACAAAGATTTAATTTTTGAGTGTCAACCCTACACATGACATGCGTGTGGATGACGTTCGGTCCTCATGACCCGTCGCCCGCCGAAGAGGGTTAGCTCGAACATCGGATAACGAAAAATGGATTTAATGCCTACGTTAGGTATTTATTTTTAAATTAATGTTAAGTATGTATAAGTTTTAAGAGTGATTGATTGTGATTATACTGATTAATATTGTTGATGCGAAAATGTCTGCATATGATTGCATTATTTATGTGCATTGTGCAGCACGTAGACATAGGGGACATTTACTGCGTGTTTAGAAATAGCATTCCTACCTTTGTATGACTCAATAGTAAACACCGATCTTGACAAAGTTCATCATAGGGATAGCTTGTATCCTCGAAACAGCAATAGAATACTTTTTAGTCCATGAAAAAAGTTTTTTGAAATCCTGAGAGAGCCTTAAGTTGTCTTTATAAATAGTATCCAATGGAGATGTCTCTCTAAGAAGTGTACTTCCAATCATCATTATCGTTATCAACTGTACAGTCACACTACAGAGCTTCACTGAATTACAAAGTACTAAGTAAGTTTCTTGGCCAAGAGCGGATGAGGAGATCACACGATTTGAGAATGTTATTGACAACTCTCAAGCATGCAGGTTTTTTCAAGACGTTTTCTTCACGGTTAAGGCAAGGATATTTAATTGCTTAACCCACATAACTTCGAAAAGTTATAAGTGCGTGCCGGAACTCCGGGTAGCCGAAGTCGTATCACCGGCTTTTTTTACGATTTTTATGTCCAATAACCCTAATATATAATATACAACAGCATTATGCAGCATTGTAATACCTACTTAGGTTACGCGTTACGTTCGTTTCGGATTCTTTAAATATAAAAAAAAAAATAAGTGTCGACCTTGGCCAATGCAATGATTGCGAAGTAGACAAAGGACCGCGATGAAATTCAAATAAGGCGAGGTAATGAACGACCAGATAGATTTACATTGAAGCTTAGTTAAAGCCAACGAAGGCTTTTCTAAAACGTCTCGGAAAATTTTCTTGTAAATCTCTCAGCTTCAAAAAGCGTGTAACTGAGGAAAGTTTTTGTTTTTGCTTATTATTAAAATTATGAAATAAGATATTAGCGTCTATCCCAGTAGGTATTTCTGTTGCTTATATAAATATTACCTAACTATCTTCCTATTACTAAGGTTCTTTGGAAAACTGTTTCTGCTGTTTTATGACCAGGAATAAAAGAGCGGCGATTAACACTTCTGCCTACATTTCAGGGAACCGACTTCGATCCCCGGCAAACACCTCTAACTTTCCGGAGTTATGTGCGTCTTTAATTAAAGCAAAATCATTAAATATGACTTACTTGTGAGGAAACCAGCTATACTGATAGTTCTCCATTATGTTTGTGGCACTCTGCCTTTGAGAAACCAACCTGCATGCAACATGGTCAGCGTGGTGGACTACGGCCTAGACCCTATACTTCGAGGAGCCTTGCCTTGTAGTGGTATGTACAGTTAATAATGATGATGATGAGTGGAAATAATTGCTATATACTTCACTAGTTCTACTTTATATTTTAATTGCGAAACTGTCCGTCTTTCTCCTTCTTTCAAGCAACTTTCATTAGGGCTAACTGAGACTACAGAGTTCGTAAATAAATAAAATATAATAATAATTTATTTCACCGTTAAATAAATTTGAAGTACATTAGTGTAGGTACCAAGCAAGCCTATTTGAAAAGTGGCTGGAGTGGAGTAGATATTGCTCCATTACCATACCCCTTAAAGCTCTTAGCAATTAATTAATGATGTAGGGGTGTGCGTACGCTCGTCATTTTGCGAATGGTTTAACACGAAATTGCTAAATATAGGTTTTTTATTAATTTTACAGTAGCAACTGCGATTTAGATCACGGCTTCCTGTAGGGCTATGTTAGCCACGAAATAAATGTTTCTACTGTTTTCTCGTATTTTCTTATAGATATAGTACGACAGAATAAAAGAAATAGTGGCACTACTACTTTCATTTCCTGATTCAGTCCAAAAATTGTTAGGTATCGTGTCAAGGAATTACCAGTACCGGTCCGGAGTTAGGTGTTTATCAACGTATTTTCCATTCAAACCGCATGAGACAAGCGTAGAGGATGTCATAAACCCTGTGCAGACTGTACAGTACTGGATGATGATGATACTATGAACGTAATGAAACAGACATATTTGCGTCTCACCGGATCCTTTCGAAATAGTTATGCACGTGACGTTCCATTTCCAAGCGCGGTACGTTTTTGTTTCGGAAACCGGCATAATTTACCCACAAAACACCGAACCTCGAATAATAGGGATGGGGAAAACAATGGCCCTCGACACTTATCGATACGTTTGACGGATCGGGCCTTAATTTTAGCATAACCAAGCGGCCCCCAACTATTGTTTGAGCCAGACGTTATTTAAATATTCCACCGGGACCGGGGTCTGGCTGGGTTAGCTTTTTTCTTCCTTTTTCCTCTTTTTGTACGAAATCTGGCGACGACTCTGACGTGCGGCGTAACTCTAATGGGACGATTTAAGCAAGCCCTAATTTGGATGCTTCAAAAATCGTTTTTATAAATAGGCCTTTCCTTTTAATAAAACCGAAATGTCTGCCTGCGATTTCGGAATATGTGCCTCCTATTTAAGTTATATATTTATAAACGTGGCTGGTAAAAGTTGCATGAAAATTATTTACATAGGTAACTTATCAAATCTTATATTTCAATTACGAACACGAATTATTACAGTTACTTTTATCAATAATTATAGTAAGAACTAAATTAATATTTACACATAAAATCAAATTGTTACCAAGGGCAAAATATTCAAGTCGCGGGCGCTATTTCCCCTTTAAGAAGTTACCCGCTCAACATGTCCTGAGCATGCTCCGGTGTCGGAGCGAAACGTGCGCGCACATTTTGAAAGATCTGTTTGGTGTGGACCTAAAAACATTGAAGAGATTATAAATTGCACTGTACAAATATTAATACATTTCGTGGATTATTACAAATTACGCTTATTATTCATCTTCGTTCAACAGGCTCAACAGTGTAAAACTAAACTTTCCTATCACATGATAACTCGGGCGTCACTAAATCTGGAATGGTGATTGAACGTTAATGACCTACAAAATGATCTCATGTCACATAGTGCCTTTTTAAATCCCCTGCGACGCTGTAGAGCTCTTCTAAATGTATGGTTTTCCTACATACAGTAATATTACAATAAGATTTATGTGATAACTTACTAAGTTTGTCAAAACACAGTCTGGAACAATGGAGTGAGTCGCTCACGGGCACAGGTGCCGCTGGCGTCGATACACGTTATTGTATAAATTATTGAGAACATACTTATTTTGTTTTCGAACTACTTACACGGGTAATGTAATACTTCGGTACGCTGTGGAAAGTTCTCGATGATTTATTGAGCGTACTTTTACTACTGCATCTGTATTCTGAATTAGGCGAATTCATAATAAAGACATTTATGTTGCGATTGCTTAACTGTCCAAACACATGTTAATTCAGCCGATACTCATTATCGAATTGTTATTAAACGTTAATGACACTCAGTATGGCCTGATGTACATAGGAACGATTTATGGCGTGTTTAAACTACATTTAATTCTGAATAGTGTAAAGATCAGATGGGATAAATGAAGCCCAATTATGTTATTAGGTACAAATTTTATGTTGAAATGGCTGAAAAGATTTTGATTGAATTTGGTATTAAAGTACGACAAGGACCTTGAAAAATACGCAGGACTATTTTCCCGGAAAACCTTTTTTCAAATACCCTATATAATAGCTTTAATAACGGATATAGGTTTTATTAAATGTTTTCTTTTTCATCCGCTCCTGTTTTTCAATAACTTAAACGGAGCCTGATGAATAACTAAACCACCTTACATTATGAATATTTCCAATAATTTATATTCGAGTTACACCCCCTTTCACCCTCCTCCCTATGGGGGAATACTTGCGGAGTGATTAATCATTTCGCTAATAATAATTTAATACTTCGGTTGTATTTTAATGGTCGAAGAGACGCCGAACTTTAGTTAAGTACAATGTTGGTAAGTAATATAGTACCAGTAGCGTGCACTTCGTATACGCGTAAAAGCACTGCCTTTCTCGGAATTTGTCTTTAATAGGATGTTTGGTGAGAGGAATTACTTTTACTAAGTCATGACATAAAATGAATCTTATGCTTCATCATCATATGCATCAGCCTTTTACCATCTCACTGCTTGGCTTAGGCCTCCTATCAAAAAGGAAAGAGGATTTCACCCACAACGCCGCTTACGGTATGGACGGCATGTGCCTCCGAGATAGTGATTACACCACTAATTTCCGGCCTTTAGACTGGTACGACGATTTAAATTTTTTTTACCAAAAAACCTCAAACATCCCGGGAATCGAATTCATCGTGATAGGTACTCGTGAATATGTCGTGCTCTTCAATAACATGTGATAATAATCGATAAAACCCGCCAACCGACATTAGACATTATGAAGAGTCTAATCGCTAAATTCCTTTTTACACGCTTTATATTAGCTTCACCTGTATGTATGAATGTAACCGACCCCTTTAAGCTCGATATTGTCCTACTTTGAACGATCTGATTTCGTTCAAACTTTGTTAGTTTGGGAGAGGACCAGTTATTTCCAATTAGCTACTATTTAATTAGCGTGGTGGGTCTATGCTCTTGAACTGTCTCTCCTAAAAAAGAGAAGGCTTGTGCCCAGCAGTGAGACGTTAATAGGCTGATGAGTTCTGTGCCTCAGGACATGATATAGGCTGTGATTTAAAATTACAGCAATCCTTCGCATCTTTATTGAAGCAGCGTAGTGGGTCGTTGCTGCTAAACCTAGAGTTGCCAGATCGATTCTTCCTGTCATCGGGATCAATAACCGATGTTTCGATTTTAGGGCTTTAATCGGGAGAAATAAAATAATAAGTTAATAATATTAATTATACATAGTATATTAAGTAAACAAACATATTTTTGCATAGCACTGTAGATATAAGAAAAAAAAACTTAGTAGGTATTTGTGACACATAAGATAAGAATCGAATGGCGCATGTTTATTGTTTTTGTTCTCGCCATAAGTATTTGTAATTTTTTTTTGTGTGTTGTTTGCAAGTTTCGTTTGACGAAAATGTGAACTTAAAATTATCTTACTTGTTTTTCGGGAGATTATTTGCTTTTTCGGGAGTCGGGAGGACATACAAAAATTCGGGAGAATCCCCCCAATTCCCGACCGTCTGGCAACCCTAGCTAAACCGCCTCTAACACGAGAGAGGAGACCCCTGTACCCATTGGGTGATGATTTAAAATGAAGAAAATCTCCAATACGAGTAAAAAAAAACTAAATGATAGGCATTGTAAGAGTTATAAAATACTACCCTCAAATATTTATAACTCGTACCGAAGATTTTCTTTATTTTATATCATCTGCATACCCTGTGCATACCCTCTATGCACGCCACTGGGCTGTGGCCAGTAGTGAGCGAATTACGCTTAAGATGAATCTGTCGGATCGTTATATCGCGTGATGGCTAAGCAGCTTCGGTAAACTTACCAGAAAAGCTTAATGTATTTCGGTCGAGGCTAGTTACTAACCAGTAACTAGTCGCCTTACGTAACTCCCACTTACCCCCTATTCATTCACTAAAGAGTAATCGTCGAGCAATTAATCATTTCGCTAATAATAATTAATTAATACCTCGTTGTATTTTAACTGCTGGCGGAATACCATTAGTTATGAAGCCACGAAGTTATCAGATCAATAGTTGTTTATTCATTAGTGGGTACACGAGTATATTTGTTGTTCATCGACATCGAAAATTATATAAGTCCATGGGATGCTATTATTTTTTACGGGTTTGAGACCAAGCGCAACCTTTATAGGATCACTCCATTTTAAATAGTTAAAATTACACCGAATTACACCGAAAGTTAGTTATCGATTTAATAAATAATGTTACCAGAAATAAATTATAAATTCACAATATGTCGCGGGGACCGAACCGGCGACCTCCCGACTCATAAAGCCACAGCGCTTACCTTGCTTCTGGATTCAAAAAGAAACAACTGCGAAAAGCGTCGTGTACTTTAAGGTCGTAGTAAATCGGTTTAGGAAGTTGATGTTTATCTTGCCAGAGGTATATTTTATCTTATCTTTCCTTTAAAATTTAGGTTTACAAGTATTGCCTTTTAGATTTACAGATAGCCAGCCGCTATATTTATCTTATCTTGTAGATAAAGTTTAACGACCTTTTGCGCTTTTGTCTGGCTGCCAGACTCGCAAGGACGGGTTCGATTCTTTAGGAAGTTAAGGTCATGGCTGGGATTGAAAACAACATTGCGACCTTTTTTAAAAATCCACGATTCATACATTGTTTGGTCCAAAACTGAAAGTGCCGGCCAGGAAAAATATGTAGTTGGTTAAAATTAGTCCTAAAATTGTGACACCGAAGATGATTGTGCTTCGAACTCATTTCCTTTTAAATAAGAAGCGCGACTTATGAGGACAGGACGGATATATGCATATTCAATAACTTATTTCTTAATATACAATAGGTACATCTGTATTTTTATTACATTAAACCATTTTAGCCGGCACTTATCCTAGGACCAAAATAATGGATGATGTCCTTTGCTAATAACAATTTACAGGGTACTGTTTTTGCCAGCAAAAGTTAGCGGTAGATGTACGAAGAAATTTAAGCTCTAAAGCATTGGTCATTATGTGCATTTTGCTGAAATTCATGGAAACCATCAACATTGTTAGGAGTGGCTAACTCGTAATTCGAAAACTAGTTTAACGGGTTTAGGAATCATGGAAATTTTGTGCAGGATTTTGTGGCAAGGAATAAAAACCCACACGGTTGTCCAATGGCTTCCTAAACATTAAACAGATCTGATAAGTTTGCTTCATGGTTCTCAACATAAAACAAAACCAGCTGATTGCGCGCTGGAAGTGTTCCGTACCAGGGTTCAATATGGGATATTGTCTCCTCCCACAATGAGAAGGAATTAGGGCCGTAGTCCACCACGCTGACTCAATGCGGATTGGTGGACTCCACATACCTTTGAAAATATTATGTAGAAAAATTCAGGGTGCGTGCCGGGATTCGAACTCGCCCCCCGAAAGTAAAGTTGAGGTCCTACCAACTGGGCTACCACCGCTTTAGTCCATAGAATTAAAATCGAGAAAAGAACAAGAAAATTAAAATCGAGCAAATCATATTTCTTTTACCCTACATTTTTAACCTCATTTGTTGATATAACTGCAATAGAAATTACCTTATTATTATTTCGACCTTATTAGTTTATGAGTTCATGTTCATGCGATAACGCCGGCTGACAGCGGAGGCTCAGTAATAGGGTCCCGTCGACACTCATCAGTTGATACCCTTCTAATCACGTAAATTTATTTCCTTATTACATTACTTTAGCTCACACATATGCTGTGTTCAAATTTGCGTTCAGCGAGTGCAACCAATAACAAGTTCGAGCGTGATTGGTCGCAAAATCCTACGCCGCAGGTTGAGCGGAGTAAAGGCGGAATGGCCCTCGCATTGATTTTTATTTTTCAAGTTATGGCAAAGTTAATGTGGGTCTATATTGAAGCGACGCAAATTATAAGCGAGAATCAGTAGTTTTGGCAAACTTTAAGAGGATCTATAATGAAGCAAAGCAAATTATAAGCGTATATAAGTCGTTTTTAAATCTTTTTTTTGCTGACAGTGATCCAAATAAAAAAATGTATCGGCAAATAATAGAAGCTCATTTTTTTTAAGGAATCAACAAAGTTGTCCTCAAATCTAAGACCATGTATGTACACGCGCGTCAAATATTTACTCTGGGTTATGGATACAGATTTTCAGGGTAGTCTTTGAGGAAATCTTGTGTTTGTCTACTTGAACACAAAAATTGTTGTGCTTGGGATTTTACTGTTTACGTGTTGTTCCCTATGTTTACGTCGTAAATTGATGTGTGGGCAAACCAAACAAACTATGTTGTGATAAGGGGCAGACTATTTGGCCAGCCTTGCCAGTCCAGTATTATAAAATGTCTCAAAAAATTTCAGATAATACGATATTTCCGTTTGTACTTCGCATGGAAAACCCAAACTACCTTCGGAGATTAAAGCGAAGACCTAAGCGAAAAATCTGAAAAAAGTTGAGTTGAAAAATTAAACAGCGGTGCCAATATTTATTATACAAATATCTTAACTCAACAAATTTAAAATTAAGCCCAACTTGCTATAATCCGCGAAGACCAGGCAAATCAGCGCGGTGCCAAATTTATATTTTTATAATTTTTTTCACACAACATCTCACACCTTGCCTCTGGAGCATCCGGAGCCGATCGACTTCGCAGTGCACAAAAATTGCTAAGAAAATATTGAAGGAATTGCGCTAAGTAACGCCGGCTTCTATCAAATATCTAAAGTAAATTAACGAGTCTTAATATAATTCTACCCTTTTCTATAAATAACATATTGAAAAGAATAGCACTACTTTAAGACCTGACAATTCTGTTAAGAGATTTGTATTTAAATTGAAAATAATTGGTACAACTGTTTACTGTTTTTAAAACGAGAAATGAATAAAACTTTAACGGAAGACGTTTCCTTTAAAGGTACAATATCAACGAAGGACTCGCGCTTGGTCGAACTTTTTAATTCCGATTAAAAAATTTCACCGGGGATATAAATTCTGCAGGAAAGTGAAAAAAAACGCCTTTTAAGAAAACAGTTTACAGTACATTTAATTGTGGCGAAGGATTTCCTAGAGAATTTCTTTCGCGCCAAAGTAAATTCCGGAAACAATGCTATAAATCTAAATAAATATGCCCCAAAAAATTCCCACCGCGATAATCTCGCTACGCCTTACGTTTCGACTAAGCCTCGACTGGTTACTCGAATTTCTTATTTCCATTCGAGCTATAAAGATGCTTTGTTTTATTATACCTGCTTCGAAAAGAAATTGTATTAATACACCGACCGATATATTACAATAATCGCATAATGAAGAACGCAAAATTTACTTTAGTTCTTTTTACTTATTATTATTATTTGAGGCGTTAAGAACATTGTTTTACTTGTTTATATTTGCTGCTCTAATTCATCTAACGCAATTAAAATTAACTTTTGGAAATTCACTTTTGGAATTCATAAATTTTTCCTTAACGTTGCAAGGTTTACGTGGTAAATTCACTATCAAAAGTAGATTTATCATGTCGCTCCCCACTAAACCTAGTCGTGGGGAGGATTAACACAACACAACAGTAAGGGCCTAAACATACTGAGCTGCATTAAGCTCCGCGTAATCCCACGTTTCCGTCGAGAACATTTTGAGGAATCGCGGTGACCCGACCACACACGGCCAACGATAAATTAAACTATAAAGCGAAGGCCACACCGCCGCGTTCGACCTGCGTCCTGACTCCTGAGGCGTT